>NC_142502.1:84638333-85920000 GCF_057876585.1 Rhinolophus sinicus | reverse complement strand
CTTTGTTGAGCCCTCCCCCCTTCTGGCTTACAACATAGGTTGGGTGCCATATCTGAGTCTCCATCAACCTGGCTGACACCTTTTGCCCCCATTGCTTTGGTAATTCCCTGAGACCCCATTCCACCCAACTTTTAGGCAAACCCAAACTGCATCCAGTGCCTTGTCAGTACAAATAGCCTATCTTGGCTCTCGCTGTGGACTTTCCTAAAAATCTCTCAATGGTTCACAGAACCCATACAAGCAGCATCTATCTTTGGCATATCTGGTACCTCTTGCTAAACAGCATCAAGTTCAGCACTAATAATAGCTGGTCTCAGCTCACAGATGGGTCTCTTGAGGCACCTACAAGTGCAGCACAGATGGCAGTCATCGGTACACTGCTTTGTGGCTCAAGCCAGATGGCCCAGGGCAGAGCACAGACTGAAATTGGCCTGCAGCTGAGCCCCTCCCAGGAGGCCTTAGGAACAAGCATACCCAGAGTCCAGCTTTAGACCAAGACAGAGAATCACCTGGCAGCCTCCAAGGATGACACACTGAAGGACAGACTGGGAAGGCACCAGAGTCCTGCTAAAATAAATGCTGCTGTCTAGGGTCAGCACCTGCGCAACAGCTCCTCCACTGTTGTCATGGCCAGTCCTCCCATCCAATCAGCCTGATGGTGAATTCCTCCCACTGATGTGCAAACAGCAACCAAGCCTCAACTGCAACAGGAGGGTCCACACAACCCACACAAGGGACACACCTGGAGCACCCAGCTCTGGTGGCCAGGGAGACTACATAACTGAGCCCCACAGGACACCTACTACATAAGGCCACTCTACTAAAACCAGGAGGCATAGCAGCCCTACCTAAAACATAGAAACAAACACAGGGAGTTAGTCAAAATGGGGAGACAGAGAAACATGTCCCAAATGAAAGAAAAGAACAAAACTCCAAGAAAAGAACTAAACAAAATGGAGACAAGCCATCTGCGAGATGGAGAGGTCAAAACACTGTTTATAAGGACACTCAATGATATCAGTGTATCAGTGAGACTTCAACAAAGAGATAGAAAACATTAAAAAACACCCATCAGAAATGGAGACTACAAAAACGGAAATAAATAATTCATTAGTGGAAGTCAACAACAGATTAGATGAAGCAGAGGATCAAATCAGTGATTTGGAAGATAAGGTAGCACAAAACACCCAATCAGAATAGGAAAAAAAAAGAAAGAAAGAAAAATAAATTAGGATAGTTTAAGGGACCTCTGGGACACCATCAAGCACAACATTCACACCATAGTGGTACTGGAAGGAGAAAAGAGAGTGCAAAGAATTCAAAACCTATTTGAAGAAATAATGATGGAAAACTTTCCTAACCTGGAGAAGTAAATAGACACACAAACCCACAAAGCATAAAAAGTTTGAAACAAGATGAACACAAATAGGACTATATCAAGACACATCGTAATTGAAACCCAAAGACAGAGAGAATCTTAAAAGCAGTAAGAGAAAAGCAGTTACCTACACGGGAGCTCCCATAAGACTGTGAGCTGATTTCTCAACAGAAACTTTGCAGGCCAGAAGGGATTGGCACAAAATATTCAAAGTGATAAAAGGCAAGGACCGGGACCTACAACCAAG
Organism: Rhinolophus sinicus; assembly: GCF_057876585.1. Lineage (NCBI taxonomy): Eukaryota > Metazoa > Chordata > Mammalia > Chiroptera > Rhinolophidae > Rhinolophus > Rhinolophus sinicus. The sequence continues at coordinate 85,918,375 of NC_142502.1, read as the reverse complement.
ATTACTCTTCCCAGCAAGCCTATCATGTAGCATTGAAGAACAGATTAAAAGCTTTACAAATAAGAAAAAGCTAAAGAAGTTCACCACCACCAAACTATATTACAAAAAATACTAAAGGGATTTCTTTAAGAAGAAGAAGAAAAAATATTTAAAATTATAAGTAATAAAATGACAATAACTACATATCTATCAACCATTACTTTAAATGTAAATGGATTAAATACTTTAACCAAAAGATAGGGTGGCTGAATGATAAGAAAACAGGACCCTTACATACGCTGCCTGTATGAGACTCACTTCAGATTAAAAGACACACACAGACTGAAAGTAATGCGATGGAAAAAAAAATACTTCATGAAAATAAAAATGACAAATGTTGGGGTAGCAGTACTTATACCAGACAAAATAGACTTTAAACAAAGGCTATAATAAGAGACAAAGAAGGAGCCAGTAATCCCACTTCTGGGTGTTTTTCTTAAGAAACCCAAAACTCTAGAGGATATGTGTGCCTCTGGATATTCTCATTGCAGCAATGTTTACAATGGTCGAGATGTGGAGGCAGCCTGGGAGTCCATCAGTGGATGAGTGGATAAAGAGTAGGTGGTCTATATGAGTATATACAATGGATTATTACCCAGCCATGGAAGGGAATGGGTTCTTTCCATCTGTGGTGGCATGGGTGAATTTTGCTGAGTGGAGTTTGTCAAACAGAGAAAGGCAAATACAACATGATTTTGCTTATATGTAAAATGTAAAGAAGAAAATGAACAAACAAATAAACCAGAAACAAATTCATAGATACAGAGAACATTGTGATGGTTGACAGATGAAAGAGGGGTTGGGGCAGTAGGTGATAAAGGGGAAGGGATTAAGAAATACAAATTGGAAGTTACAAAATAGTCATGGGGATATAAAGCAAAGCATAGGCAATATAGTCAATTATATGGTAATAACTATATATAGAGTGCCAGGTGGGTACTAGATTTATTGGGTGATCTTGTAAGTTATATAAATGTCTAACTATTATGCTGTGCACCTGAAATTAAAATAATATTGAATGTCAACTGTAATTGAAAAAATTAAAAATGTGGAGAAAGGGTGAAGGGTAGTAAGAGGTTCAAATTTCCAAGTATAAAGCTAATAAGTCAGGGGGATGTAATGTACAACAGCATAAGGAATATAGTCAATAACATTGTGATAACGTGGTACAGTGTCAGATGGTCGCTGGACTTATGGTGATCACTTCTTTAGGTATATAAACGTTGAATAATTATGGTGTATACCTGAAACTAATATATTGTATGTTAGCTATATTTTAATAAAAATGAAAACTTCATTGATTCATTCACAAACACTGAGAACTGACATTGTGCCAATCAATGTTCTATGAACTTGGAAATATGGTACATAAAAGTAGACGTGGTCTTTTTTCATGAAGTTTATGGAAAAGTGGAAAAGAGATATTAATAAGTAATTTTTTAAAAGTAAAATTACAGTGGTAGTTGTTATAAAAGAGAGACGATTCCAAGGTATTTTATAATAAAGAAATCTTAATTGAAAACACAAATTTCTGTAAAAATATGCTTTTAGAACATAATGTCTCCATGGCAGTGTTAGTTAGCAAAGGGATCTATTATAGACTAATGTAAATGTTTTTAATGAGAACTTACTAAGACTAGTTAATTATTTGTCATGTTGAATATAGTACAGTAAATTAAAGATATCCACTTGGTCTTCATTCATCATTTGTATGTGTGTTCATGTATGTATACAGGTATGTATGAATGTAAGTGTGTATGTATATATTTAGTGGTGCTTAATCTATTTAAGGATATCTGACCTTACCTTCTCTTATCTAGTGTATTCTTGAGTAAAAAGGACTAACAATTCCTACTGCTTTTGCAACATATGGTCTCTCTTCTCTGTTTGATCCTTCTGAGAAATTCCTAGTGGAATGCGGCTTCTTCATCAAACTTCATCGCAATTTACTTCTATTTCTAAGCTAATTATTTATAATGAATCTCCACAGTTTAACAATTTTCCCTGAGCTCTAGCCTCAATCATAGCTTTATGCTAGATATCTGTTCCTAGTGTCATCCTTTGGAGACCTTAAACTAAAAAATATCTAAAATATTATTATTCCTCAATTCTGATTTTGTTTCCATGTATTCCAATTCTGTGTGAATATCGTCACTATCCATCTTGGTATCCAAATCAGAATTGTGGAGCCTATTCTAGAGTCCTCCCTTTTCTTCATCACCTTATATTCAATTTGTGAATAAGTACTGTCATTGTCGACTCTTTAATTTTATCATATCAGACTCCTCTCTTTTCTCACTACTGCTGCCTTAGATTGTCTCTAACTCTTCTCTATACTGGTTTACTAATGTTCTAACATTTTCCCACCTCCAATCTAGTTGTTTCTCCATGTTGTCCTCCATATTAGAGTGAGCTTTCTACTTTTTAACATCTTTTTTTTTTTTTTTTTCATTCCTCAGTTTGGAACCCTCTAATGACTTAGGATTGCTATTTGCAGCACTGTTTTATCTTACTGATTTCATGTGGTTCATTTCATGACCTTGGGTAGTTCCTTCTCATGCATGCGTAGACTGTTACTCCATCAAAGAACCCTAGAGAACTCACCACCTTCTTTGAAATTCTTCTGTGTGCCACTTCGTCCTCTATTATTCTGCCTCATAAATTCTCAGTGCTTGGCCTTTTTGAAATTGAATTTCTGTCTCTTCAATTCAGTGATACTACTGTGCCCCATTTGGGTTCCCCTGATCTGCCCTGTGACCCAGAAACTGCTTCTAGGTGGTAATCATTGGGCTCATCTCTTTTCTCCCCTTCTCTCAGGGATCACAATCCTATGCTTCCTGTTGTCCAATGTCTAAAAAGTATTGTCTTATATACTTGATCCATTTTTCTAGCTGTTTAAAAGGTGGGATGATCAATACAATTCCTGTTACTCCATCATGATCATTAGTAGAAATTCAGAAATATCCATTTTTAAAAACATAAAAAATATCGAGTTTATACTGATACTACCAATTCACAATTAAGAATACCGTGTCTCCTAACTTTAAAAACTATATATACTTTATCATTAGCATAATTCTTTCCTTTATCATATAATATGCAGATAATAATTTTAAAATAATATAATTATTACTAGAAAAATGAAAATAGATTTGCATACAATTCTTTTTTTCTTAACTTGCAGTCCATTGAGTACTGTGATATAAGTCAGGTGGAATTACTCTTTCCTTCTCTGGACATACACATGCAGGGACATTGTGCAATGTATTTGACCAAAACTATCAAGGTCATGAAAGACAAGGAAGGTCTGAGAAACTATGATAGTCAAGAAGAGCTTAAGGAGATATGATTACTAAATGTAATGGGGTGGGATCCTGTAATACTTTGAGTTAAAAAAAAAAAGCCATTAGATAAAAACTAAGAAAATCTAAATAAACTATGGATATTAGTTAATAATATCAATATTAGTTCATTAATTGAAACAAATGTACCATTCTAGTGTAAATGTTAATAATAAAGAAACTCATGTGTATGAAGGGCCACATACTCATATATATCTATTTGTTCATATTGGATATTATATCTTACAGGAATATTTAAAGTTTTATTAAATTTCTTTGTTGTTTGAGTAGTTTTACCATTTGTTCTTTTTTGAATAGTCCAGATACAAAATCATATCATAAGACAGTAGAAATAATTTGAATTTTATGCTTCTAACTGCTATCACTTATCTAAATGTGTTGGCTAAAACTTGATTAAGATATTAAATATCAGTGTGATAGTATACATCTTTTAAAATTTTTTTTGTTTCTAGTTGCCTTCTCTTTTTCTCTCTCTCTCTCTTTCTCTCTCTCTCTCTCTCTCTCTCTCGATTTGGGAAAAGATGAAATAGCATGGCCTACATGGTCCAGTCTCTTATATGGATTTGTCTACATTTCTCTTTATTTTTCCTAAATTTCAACTTTCATAAGGTCAAGGACCATATTTAATATATCTCTATATTTCTATCATCTAGCAAAGTCATTAAAACACTAGCAAAGTATACTTCACACATCAGAGTTCCTAAATACAAGTTTATTGAAAACATAAGACATAAACTACCTAACTCTAATTTGTTAAAGTCAAATGTTCATTATTTAAATATGTTTTTATTTTATCAGTTTTATAAAAAAGAAATTATCTTATAAATATTTAAATATAAGGAAGTCTGACATTAAGCTTTAATTCCGTTTGTTTTATATTTTATAATTTTTGAATCTATAATACACGATGTCCCCTTCCTAGTGTCTTTCACTAAACAGTGACACAAACTTAGTTTTAAAAATTATTTTTGGTAAGGAGCAGAATACTGGCCATTCTGAATGTGACTACCTTAGTAGTATAAATTAAGCATAGGTTCAAATTGTTAATAAGTAACAAAGTCAAATTTAGTGAAAGAACAAATACAAAAGTGCAGTAGACTGAGTACACAATGAATTTTTAAAAATTACATCTCTGTGCTGTTATACATACCCATTCCATTAAAGTCCAACTCTGCCCCAACATAATCTCTGTTGCTACAATAAAGATGATTATTGGGAGGAAAGTAAGAGATATATAGAAGTAGAACAGAAGACATGACTTATTCATGAACAAGAATTTATGAGGGGCTGATATATTCATAACATTATTCTAGCAGCTGTTGGGGATTGATAGGTTCTTAGGTGTGGGTGAAGTAGAGGAATATTTATAATTTAATCTCAAGAATAAGAGGCTAACTGGCAAAAGGTCACATATATCCTACTAAGAACTTCCTTTAAGGAGTGTTGGGAGATCTATTTAAGCTTAACTAGAAGAATGGAATTTTCAGATTTATGATTGTAGAAGCAATTAGTCTTGCATTGTGATCTCGATGCACTAAATAAGAGAAGTGACTGGAAATTACTAGAATATTGAAGAAAAGTTGAATACATGGCAGTGACAATGGAATAAAAAGGAGACAGCTTCGACAAGTATTTTTTGGTGTTAAAAAAAAGAAGAAAAAAAGAGCCCTAACCATTAGACATTTCCAATCTGGTAATGTGCCTAAGAAATACATAATGATGAACAAGGAAAGTATGTGTAGAATTGCATTAATGGGGTATAGAATGCTTCTTTATTCTTATAAAACAGGTGCTAAACAATGATATACTTTTACTTAGTATTAGGATTTTTCCTTTTTAGTTTTTTTTTTTTTTTTTTTTACCAGTGCTATTTCTTATAAGATTTCTATTTCCCATACTTAAGAATCAGAAAACTTTTGGTTCTTGCTGCCAACAAAAAATAGGTATTTAAGGACCACAGAATATTTTTATATTGGTGGGTCTTTATGAACCAGAATGTTATATACATCAGTTGATGAAACTGACAATTTAAAAAGAGGAACTCAACATTATTGAAATAATATTTCTTTCTAGAAAAACTTGAAACTTAACACATCTTTGATGCCCAGTGTATTTATTACAAAAACATTTGTTTTCAGTAGTATACTCATAATGGCTATTTAAAATTTGGTCATTCATATGAGTTTGTATACATATTTAACGTTTACAATATTTTGACGTCCAATCTCAACTAGGTGGGTATAAAATTGCAAGTCAGTTTAGAAAGTTGTCTCATTTAAATGTATATTACATTTTTTTAACTTTGTGAAATAAAGTGTTACAGGCTCTGACAAAAGTCTCTTGAGTCTCAAATCGAATCAATCAAATAATGTTTTAACTTAGTTTTTCATGCTGTTAGCTTATGTTCTATGGGGCTTGAATCACACACCCTTTGCAGACTACGTGCTCAGATAAAGTGTATTCAGGAAGATCATGCTAGAGTATAGAGCCTCTGAAGTAAAAAGAAGTTGAGGGAATCACTCTCTGAGCTGGGAATAAATGGATTTGTAGCAGCTATTGATAGTTATTAAAATGTTAGGAGCGCCTTTGGAATATTAAAGGTCAAGCATCACATTCATAATGTTAAGTTTTTGAGTAAATTAAAGTTTCAACTGTCTTTCGCAATTAGAAATACTGGACACGTGGATTTCAGATTCTTCTATATCGTGTATTTTATAATAAAGTTTTAAATTTTTGTACCAAGGTTTCTCATATTTTAACTTACCTGAGGCAAACACAGCAGTTGTGTTATAATCTATCACTGATACCATCTAGACTGGCTTTTACAAACTTCCAGTATTCAATTTCAGAAATTTTAGGTTATGCCATGTTCATGATTTTCTTTAATTTATTCATATTTGGCTTCCACTGTTCGTTTAATGAAAATAAAAGCCAGCTGGAAGTCCTTATTATTTCTCTAGTCAGAAAAACCCACATCATGGGCAGAGTTGTGTGAAAAGGAATATATTCTCCTGGAACTATTCCAGCATAATTGGAAGACCTATATATAGATTGTAATCTAGTATAATAAATTGGCACCTGATCTATTCTATTAATAAACAGCAAGAACCAAATCAATCATGGGGGCACAAAGGCATAGAGAGGGTGACAAAGGGTGGTTTGACAATAATGTGTATAAAAGCCATTCTTGCATTCATCATCCTCACTTATTCCTCAGGTGTGCCTTCCCAGCTCCCAGTGTAGGCTCTAAACTCATTATCTTGCTGGAGGTTGCTGTAATAAGCCAGTGGGGTGACAAGACAGCACGCGGAATGAATACACAACAGCTCCTTAACAAATTTGTCCCTTTTGCTTATTGAGTAAAAGGAAATTTATTTGGGAGAGATAATGAGTTAAGGTGGACAAATGTTTGCTAGATGGCATCCACATCTCTAGCTGACCCTATGACCTCACCAATGTACAAAGTACATTGACCTGTAATGACCTGACCATATAAGCTCTATCCTTTTTTTCTCCAGCATGAAATAAATTAACAACACTGTGCTTTTTTGTTCTTCATATTGTGACCTAGATGCAAACGTATTTTGCAGATTTTTTTTGTTCGTACTAATATAAATATAGAAAAGGGCATTGTTTCATAAATATTAAATCTGACAGGCTCTTTGTTTAAGGTGTCAGTGAGTATATTCATTGAAAGAACATTCTGTGTTAAAGATAGTTATCACCAAAGAAAAGTTGGCATTTGTTATATTTTCAAGATTTGCCACCCACAAATTTACTATGACATCTACAACTAACTCTTAACATTAGGATTGCTACTTAAATCAACACATATTTATTAAAATTTATTTTATATATTTATATATAAATCTATTTATTTAAATATAAATTTATTATATTATGTAAAATAAATTTATTTTATTATACATTAAAATCTATAAATACAAATTATATATTTATTTAAATATAAATATTTATTAAAATTAAATATTTAATTATGTATATTAAATAGAGTTTTAAATAGATGTATATCTAATAAATATGTAATTTAATGGAGATCTGATAAATATAAAGTATTTAAATATGTATTTTATATTTGCTTTATTTAAATAGATTAAATATTATATGTAAATATACTTAAATAAATATTTTATGTTAAACTTAAATAGAATAACATTCAGTTATACTGCAAATTAAGAGTCTCTTGGTTTGAAGGTGTGGATGATGACATGTTGACAGATAACAGGAATGACATACTTCCTTTACTCTAAACATGGCAGATGTTAATACATTTAAAAATATGCTGCATTTTAACCAACAATAGATGTGTTGACCCAGTTTAGTGCCTTAAAAAAAAGAAAATCCCAAAGTATTGTTTTTTTATATCTGCTGTATATTTTTTTAAATCACTTTTTATGTGGTTTCTATTCTTTCTTTTTCAATTACATATTTATATTAAACTATCCACATTTTTTTCTTGTAGCCGGATAATAACAAAATCTCACATGCAAGCAGCAAGGAAAGGAAGAAAATTTGCTATACACACAATAAAATACTTGACTATCAGTTGAATGTTGGCTGACATACAAATAATGTATATAGTTGCTAAAAGTAACAGGGTAATTATTAGTTTGCCCTCTTGTGCAAAAAAGGAGAAATCAAACATTGATGTTACTTCTATAAAATACATCATACCTTTTATTTTTTGGATATATATATTAGTTTCAGGTATACAACAGAGTAATTAGGTATTTGTATAACTTACCAAGTGATCACCCTGGTAAATCCAGTACCCGTCTGACACCATACATAGTTATGACCATACTTCTAACTATATTCCCCCATGACTACATATTTTTTAACTACCAATTTGTACTTCGTAATATCCTCTGCCCTTCACCCATCCTTCCAACCCTGCCACCTAATCCAGCAACCATCAAAATGCTCTCTGTATCTTTGAACTTGTTTCTGTTTTGTTTGTTTATTCTATTTTCTAGATTCCAAATATAAGTGGAATCATATAGTATTTATCTTTCATTGTCTGACTTAACTCCACTCAGTATAGTATCCTGTAGGTACATCCACATTATTGCACATAGCAAAATGTTGTTCTTTTTTAATGGCTGAATAATATTCCATTGTATATATGTACTACCTTTTTATCCATTCATCCATTGATGGACTCCCAGGTTACCTCCATATCCTGGCTATTATAAATAATGCTGCAATGAGCATATGGGATGCACATGTCCCTTTGAAGTAGTGTTTTGGGTTTCTTCAGATAAATACCCAGAAGTAGGATTACTGGGTCCTTCTTTGTCTCTTATAGCCTTTGATTTAAAGTTTATTTTGTCTGGTATAAGTATTGCTACTCCAGATTTTGTTTGTTTGTTTCCATTTTAAGGAAATACCTTTTTCCATCCCTTTACTTATAATTTGTGTGTGTGTTTCAGTCTGAAGTGAGTCTATTGTAGGCAGCATATACAAGGGTATTGTTTTCTTATTCATTCATTCCCTCTATCTTTTGATTGAAGTATTTAATACATTTACATTTAAAGTAATGGTTGATAGATATATGCTTATTGCCATTTTATTATTTATGTTTTTCATCTTTTTTTCTTCTTCTTCTTAAAGAAGTTCCTTTAGCATTTCTTGTAATGCTGGTTTCATGGTGGTGAACTCCTTTAACGTTTTCTTGTCTGAGGACCTCTTTATCTCTACTTCAATTTTAAATGATAGCCTTGCTGGATAGAGTAATTTTGGTTGTAAGTCTTTCCTTTTCATCACTTTGAATATTTTGTGCCAGTCCCTTCTTGCCTGCAAAGTTTCTGTTGAGAAATCAGCTGACAGTCTTATTGGATGGCCCTTGTAGGTAACTGCTTTTCTCTTGCTGCTTTTAAGATTCTCTCTCTGTCATTAAGCTTTGGCATTTTAATTATGATGTGTCTTGGTGTGGGCCTGTTTAGGTTTGTTTTATTTGGTACCCACTATGCTTCCTGGGCTTGTATGTTTATTTTCTTTGCCAGTTTAGGGAAGTTTTCAGTCTTTTTTCTTCAAATAGGTTTTCAATTCCTTGCTCTCTCTTCTCCTTCTGATACCCCTATGATGTGAATATTGGTGCGCTTGATATTGTCCCAGAGGCCCCTTAAACTCTTCTCAATTTTTTGGATTCTTTTTGCTGTTCTGATTAGATATTTTCTGCTAACTTATCTTCCAAATCGCTGATTTGATACTCTGCTTCATTTAATCTACATTGATTCTCTCTAATGTATTCTTTGTTTTAGTTATTGTGCTTTTCATTTCTGACTAGTTCTTTTTTATGTTTTCTATCACTCCATTTTTATCTTTTCTGTCTTTTGGTTGAAGTTCTCACTGAGATCATCGAATATCCTTATAATCAGTGTTTTGAACTCTGCATCTGGAAGATTGCTTGTCTCCATTTTGTTTAGTCCTTTTTCTGCAGCTTTGTTCTGTTCTTTTATTTGGGACATGTTTCTTCATCTCCCAATTTTTGCTGCCTCCCGGTGTTTGTTTCTATGTATTAGGTAGAGTTACTATGTCTCCTAATTTTAATAGAGTGACCTTATGTAGTATGTGTCCTGGGGTGCCAGTAAGGCAGTGTCCCTGGTCACCTGAGCCAGGTGTTACAGGTGTGTCCCTTGTGAGGATTGTGTGTACTCTCCTGTTGTAGTTGAGCCTTGGTTGCTGTTTGCATGTCAGTGGGAGAGATTGACCCTTGGTCTGATTGTTTGTGAGGACTAGCCATGACCAGAGTGGAGGAGCTGTTGTGTAGGAGCTGACCCGATGGAGCAGAATTTCCTTTAGCAGGACTCTGGTGCCTTCCTTGTCTGACCTTTGGGCATGTTTTTTGTGGAGATGGTTGGGTGGAGCTCTGGTGTGCTCTGAATCTGGCCACCAGGTGTGTTGGTTCTGGGGCCTCTGCGGAGGGGTTCTGTTGCCAGCCAAGATAAGCTGCTGCTTGTACGCTGCCTGGTGCCACTTGGTATGATCTACAAACTGATCTTCAGATGGTTACCACTTACAGTGGGCTTGGGGATGCCTGGGGGAGGCCAAGCTGTGAACTGAGTCCTGCTGTTACGACTGCTGGTTTTAGAGCTGCTTAGTAAGCGGTACATGCCAAGGCCAGATGCTGCTTGTTTGGAATTTGTGAACCTTTGAGAGTTTTTACAAAAGTCTGCAGCATGAGCCAAGACAGACTGTACGGAAAAGCCACTGGAAGTGGTTTGGGTGGTTCTGCAACTTGGGTGGGGCCGTGTCTCAGGGAGTCACTAGGACAGGGTAAATGGGGTTAGCCAGGTTAATTGGGACTCAGGTATAGTGGTCTCCTGAGTCTGCATGCTGGGCAATGTAAGGGCTCAGCAAAGGAACAATGGTTTCTGACAGCATTTCTATCTAGGAGAAAGCTTCCCCTCCAGCCCTCACCCTGAAGCCAGATAACTCAGTTCCTTCCTATATGTTTCTGGCAACTTTAGATATGATGCTCCAGCATTTGAGCTCAGAGTGCGTGAGTCTGTCAAAGAGTAAGTCCATGTGTGTGTCCTTTAAGAGGATCATCTGGAACTCCAGCCGCTCTCAGTTTCACTAAACCACAATCTCTGCTGGTTTTCACAGCCAGAAATTATGGGGGCTTCTCTCTCTGACACTGGAACCCTGGGTTTGGGAGCCTTGTGTTGAGTTGGGACCCCTTGCCCCTCAGGGAAGACCACCTCGACAGCGGAGAAATCCCTCCTGATTTTTAACTACTATATGTGAGTGTGGGACCAGCACTTTCCAGATCTCTGACCCTCCTACCAGGCTTGATGTGGCTTCTTCTATATTTTCTTAGTTATAAGACTTCTGTTCAGCTAGACTTCAGGCAATTCTCAGTGATGGTTGTTCTGTAGATTAGTCATAATTTTGATGTGCTTGGGAGAGGAGGCAAGCATAGAGTCTACCTACTACACCATCTTGACTGGATCCTCCTACATTATGCCTTTCAAAATTTTCCTGTGCATTAATAAAAATTTGAAGGAAAAAAACCTGAATTCTTCAGAAATTATAGCAATGCCATTTATATCCCCTGAATATAAAACTGGAGTGCTGGTGATAAGGCCTCTTTCCTTGGTCCAGAGATCAAAAATTTGAAGAAAATCTTTCTAGACTCTGGCACATACCACACCCAGAAATGGTACATACTCATGTCTACAAAGGTCAGTGTGCATGGAGGCTAGGAACACTGGTGACTAAGATAGAAAAAGAAAAAAAGAATAACTGAGCATAAGTACTGTCATTGAACTAATTTTGTTTGTGGAACAGTCATAATCTCCACCTCTAATTCAGTCTGATGTGTATTTTCTATATGCAATATAGGCTGATAGTTACAAGGAAAAAAAGAGCCATAGATTTTGTACTCAAGAAGGTAAAAATCGATTGGTAGATGCAATGTCTCTCACACCTGGTAGCATACATTAAGCACTCTATATTAATACCCCCAACCGTCAGTTTTTCTTCATACTTTAGACTTAATATCCAGAGATCTACTAGACACTTGAGGATTTAATAGCCTTAAATAATGTTTTCATATGCCCCCCAAAATGTTCTTCACCCAGAAACTTCGCCATATTGGTGGATGACAACTCCATCCTTCCACCTGACTCAGACCAAGAACTTTTGAGTTATTAATAACCTCTCACTTTATCTCACACTGCACACCCAGTCCATCAGTCTCCTTTTGGCATCATTGTTTCTCAGAAAGATTATTCTAATAGTCTTCTAACTGGTCTCATTGCTTCCATCATTGCTGGCATTCCCAAAAGCCTTTTCTCAATACAGGAGGTAGAGTGTCTTTTGTTGTTGTTGTTGTTTTAAATACATCTGATTATATCATACTTTGACTCAAAACCTCCCAAAACCTTTCTTATTACTTGGAGTAAAAGCTAAATTCCCTAAAATGACCACAGATCCTACAAAAGGAGACTCCCTATTTCCTCTCTTACCTTGTGAATTTAGTACAGCTAATCTCCATATACCCCCTGCCCCTCATAGTTTCCTCTACTGTTAGGATATTACATTACTATGGTACATTTGTTACAATTAATTTACTAATGTTGATAAAGTATTATAAGCTAAACTCTATATTTTACTCAGATTTCCTTACTTTTCACCTGATGTTCTTTTTCCATTCCAGGATTTTATCCAGCATACCACAATTACGTTTATTTGCCATGTCTTAAATTCTTCTGACTATGAGAGTTTTTTAGATTTTCCTTGATTTTGATGACACTGAAAGTTTCAGTGTTGAGCTGTACTTTGTATATATTTTGTGGAATGTTTCTCAGTTGGGACTTTTCCGATATTTCTCTCATGATTAGACCAGTGTCATTGGTTTTGGGAAGGAAGTTCACAGAGGTGATGCTCAACATTTCACATCAATGATAAAAGCTATTTATGATTTATCAGTACTGATGATAATCTTAAATAACCTTAATCTAAGACTGAGGTAGTGTTTGTCATATTTATTTACTACAGAGTTAATGTTTTGAACTCGTTTCCATACTTTACTCTTTGGAAGGAAGCTAGTATGTGGAGTTATGATTTACTGACATGAGGACAGGAAATCGACATAAGTTACTTGGGATTCTGAAATAAAGGGTATTTGTTTCTTCTCCATTTTGAAGTGTGATTAAAAAAAAACACAGTGGATGTTTAAATTAATAAATATATATATTACAGTAAAAGACACATTGCCATTAATCTCCCTCAAAATACTTCCCCTCCCTTCAAGCACACTTATCCCATTGTTCTTGCCACTTTCTGAAGCAATTCTGGAAGTCCTCTTTCCTGAGTGTCTTTACTTCATTCTCCATCATGACAATGCTCTGTGTCACACATCACTTCTGGTATGGCAATTTCTGTCAAAAATATGGTGTGTCCTCATCGACCTTATTCACCTCATGTAGCTCCATGTGACTTCTGGCTCTTCCCCAAAGTTAAAATAACCATGAAAGGTAAGTATTTTGAATTGATTCAGAATATGGAGACAGCCACGACAGCACAACTGAAGACACTCATGCAAGAGGACTTCCAGAACGCTTTCAGAAAGTGGCAAGAATGATAGGATAAGTGTGTTTGAAGCAAGAGGGAGTTTTTGCGGATGATTAATGGCAATGTGTCTTTCAGTGTAATACATTTTTTATTTAAACATTCACTGTATTTTTTTATCACACCTCACATTTATTCATTTAATAATTTATGACTATAGACTCATGGATATTTATTCTATACTTTGGATTATAATTCAGTATTACTTTATTTACTGCTCAAGTTTTTCCAGCTTTCTCCATTTAAAGCTTTTTAAGTTGGCTACTGTGCATGTTTGGTGTAGCTCCTTCATTTTGTGTGTGTGTGTGTGTGTGTGTGTGTGTGTGTGTGTTTGTGTTTCTTTAGGACTTCATTCTGTTCTGGCACTACAAATTCCTCCATGATAATTTTTTTGTTTCCTTCCCCAGCCCTGGATTTAACTATTTCTCCAAGGAGCTCTAGTTTCCTTTATTGGAGATTGTATTATAAAACAATATCTGATTTAATTTTCATTGCCTCAATCACATAATTTTGTTAATCTTTTCACATGCTTGCTTGCCATCTGTTTATCTTCTTTGGTGAGGTTACTGTTCGGATTTTTTTTTAATCAATTTTTATTTCTTGTCTCATACTTTAGTGTTGTATATAAAACTAATTACCAAATCCATGATTTTAGTGCTTCCTTTTAAATTTACATGAGATTATTATTAAGGATATTAGAATTTATTTTATATTTGATATGAATATGTTTTTCATTTACTTTCCTTTTAAATTTGTAATTTAACATGAAGCAGTCAATTATGTCAATTACTTATTCTATAATGTTTTCTACACTTTACATTGCTTTTAATCTTAATGTGATTTTATCTAAAGACCACTTGTATTTTCATCTTTTTTTTTTCAAAAAAAGCCTGATTTTTGTATTTGAAATCAAAATTTATTGTAAGGTGAAGATTTAAATTGTTACCCTTAAAATAAATATTTAACCTAGTATGTGAGTAGTATCTATGGAATAACTCAAATTATACATATGTGTGTGTGCATGTGTGCATGTGTGTGTATTTCCATTTGTTATATTCCATTTTCCTGTTCTCATGTTGCTACCATGACATATTTAATTATAATTTTATAAAATGATGTATTTTAATGTTTAATAGGTCAAGATTCCTATTACTTTTCTTCCTTGATACATTTTAGGATTCGTACCTATTTATTCATACAGATGAATACAAATGAAATTTACAATCATTTAATCATCTTCTAAGATGTGTCATATTGATTACAAATGCATATTTTAAACTTTGATAAGAATTGACTCTTTGTAATTTTGCTCATTAATTGTTTGTGCATTCATAATTTTTACCAAACACCTGCTTTGTAAATGTACATAGGAAACACATTGGTTAACATCCTAAGCATAGTTTTTGCAGTCATGAAGCTGATAGTCTACTGGGGTATATTTTTCAACTTCTTCAGGTTTGTATTAATATTTATGAAAGACAATTGGTAATTTAGTGGCTATCTCACATTGGATATTAAGATCATTTTATGCCTTTAAAGTGTATGTCATAGTGTAATTGACAGAAATTGTAAGGTATCTTTTCTTTCCACTTTATTTTTATGTAGTAATTACTGTTTTCATTATTTTCCATTATTTTCTATATTTTGTCATGTGGACTATAAAATAGGTTTCATTGACTTTAATTTTGTATAGTACTTTGGAAAATATTTGTCTTTATTTTCAGTTTGTTACCTTTTCAAAATGTGCTCTTAAGTTTGATTACAAACGGAGATTTTGCCATATTTTTATTTCCTCCATTAATCATAGCCCTGGCAGGTCATGTTTATTTTTGTGCTCTTTCTGTGAATCTTTACACTGTTAGTAAATTACCCTCATTTTGTGGAACATATTGTTTAAACTCCAATGTGGTTTATTCCCTTGTCCATTCTTCAACCAGGCAAGAAACAGACTGTGTTTTTTAACAGATTAGGTTTGTGATATTTTAGAAAGATTTTCTTAGGGATACTAATTTTGTCTTTGCCACACTGTTCTAGGTAGCTTTAAATAAGCAGACATTTGTTTACTTCCACATTATAGAATATAGCATCATTGAAGATTAGGCTGGTATCTCAACTCTGGAGTTACTTACTGGTTTCTGAGTTTCATAGGTAAAGCAGAGAAGACAAATTCCCAACAGAGCTGTTGTTTAGAGGTCTAGTCTTATTGAAAGAGGCAGAATCTATGAACTAAGGAGGATACAGCCACGTCCCAAAGTGAATGGTGTTTTGTTTTTTTCATTGTTGTGTAAGTTCTATAAGCATATGAATATATATATGTATATATATGTATATATATGTATATATATATATATATATATATATATATACACACACACACACGCAAACATATATACAAGGTGTGATCAAACAATATGGTGAATACTTAAATAAAAAAAATTATTACAGTAAAAGGCACATTGCCATGAATCCCCCTCAAAATATTCCTCCTTGCTTCAAACACTCTTATCCCATCATTCTTGCCACTTTCTGAAACAGTTCTGGAAGTCCGCTTTCATGAGTGTCTTTAGTTGCATAGTCATTGGCTGTCATGATGTCCTGAATCGATTCAAAACATTTTCCTTTTATGGTCATTTTGACTTTGGGGAAGAGCCAGAAGTCACACAGTGACAGATTCGGTGAATAAGGTGTGTAAGGACACACCATAAAGTTTTTATTTGACAGAAATTGCCATACCAGAAGCGATGTATGACACAGAGTGTTGTCATGATGGGGAATATAGTAAAGACATGAAAGAGGACTTCCAGAACTGCTTCAGAAAGTTGCAAGAATGATGGGATAAGTGTGTTTGAAGTGTGTGTGTGGAGGGGGATATTTTGAGGGGATTAATGGCAATGTTTCTTTTACTGTAACATTTTTTTATTTAAACATTTACCATATCTTTTTATCACACCTCGTATGAATACGAGGCCTGACAATTAAGTTTGCAAATTTGTTGCAAGGATGTTGCTAACCTTTTTTGAAATCAGAGGGATTATTAATTATGAATTTGTACCAACTGGCCAAACAGTTAAGCAAGTTTACTATTTTGAAGTGCTGAAAGGCTGCATGAAAAAGTTAGACGACCTGAACTTTTTGCCAACAGTTCATGTCTCTTGCATCATGACAACGCACCAGCTCACACTGAACTGTCTGTCAAGGAATTTTTAGCCAGTAAACAAATAACTGTATTGGAACACCCTCCCTACTCACCTGATCTGGCCCCCAATGACTTCTTTCTTTACCCAAAGATAAAGAAAATATGGAAAGGAAGGCATCTTGATGATATTCAGTACATCAAGTGTAATATGACAACAGCTCTGATGGCCATTCCAGAAAAAGAGTTCCAAAATTGCTTTGAAGCGTGGACTAGGAGCTGACGTCAGTGCATAGCTTCCCAAGGGGAGTACTTGGTGACCATAGTGATATTCAGCAATGAGGTACGTAGCACTTTTTCTAGGATGAGTTTGCAAGCTCAATTGTGTGACCTCTTACATATATATTCCCAGTCTTACCGATTTAGTGACGATATAATAAAATACATTATCTGACATTAGAATTTTGTCATGTTTTTCCCATTAAAATGGGTCTGTGCGTTACTCTGAGAAATATGATCCTAGGGTTTGTGAATAGCACAGTTGGAAAACATTTTAATGTAGTATGTCTTTTCTGTGTCAAGTAGGATGTTTTTCTAATTACACCACCTGATTCTCCACATCCTTAATGAAGTGCTGTGGTACATGCTTTCCTTTGAGGGATTCCATCTCTTTGAATGTATTGTGCACTGTATACTCTATCCTTCCATTTTCTGGTCTCTGGTCCTTGTAGGATCCTGACGGCTGTAAACCTGTGAGCAAGGTGGAGATGCACAGGAGAAGGAAAGAAGAAGTGAGAAAGCACAGGAGCAGTGGCAAGATTGCTTCCCAGTTTCCGAATGAATAAATATGTTTGGGTAAATAGATCAAGTGACAAAAACAAACAAAAAACAACAAAGAAAACCCCACTACTTTTCCTGTCTCTTTTCATAAATTAAGATTTCTCCGTTTTACATTACAATACTTAATTAATACTTTTATATACGGAATTATAACTGTTTTACTGATAAAATAGAGTTCTATTTTATATGTTTGTGTGTGATAACATTGATATATATGAACACAAATGTACATATAGGTATGCATTTCTGTACAGATATATATATATGCACAAACAAGTACATTTTACATTAAGTAGATATACAGTTTTAAAAAGGAAAAGTGCAGATTGGCACTTGCAAGTACAAAGCAAGGTCATATTCTAATTATATTAATAAATAAAATGACTTGTACTAAGTACTCCAATAAAATGTGGAAGTAAGCTCAAAGATTTGTGAGTGTGAGAAAAACAAAATCTCTAGAAAAAGACATATTCCATTGGTCTGAAAACTGTTGAGAAAAGTGAAAGGGAGGCATGAATGATAAAGAAGAAATGATAGAGCCAGGAAATAATTTAAATTCTATAAAACTCTGGAAGATTTCAAAAACATTCCTAATATAATATCTGCCTTCTTATAGACTTGTTTCCTGAATTCCTTCTCTATAAAGTTGCAGGTTAGGCTTGGAAATGTTTTTCTTTTAAAAATTAAATACACAAATTAATATAATGGGAGTCTAGAGTGAAACAAAAACCAGTTTAACAATGACAATTAGTAAGCACCTGTAACATACATGAGTATTTCTAGAAGTATGTGACACAAGCATGATGAAGATATAGTGTCAGCATTAAAAATCCCTTACAGCTTACTTTAGATAATAGACATGTGAGGGAGTCAAAACACTTTGTAAATATGATCTTCTGATCACTTCAGCTGGAACAGATTATTCCTTAGGGCGTGGGTGAGAATTTTTACTCTCTTAAAACTCTAGTTTGTATCAGTCTGTACTGAATATTTGTACAAAAATAACAGATAAATTGATCCACTTTCATGCTGCTTTCTCATTTTCTTCATTAATTGAGTCTCTTTAATCTAAAATTTCCTTTCTAACTGTTGCCATTATTTTGTCTCTCTGAAATCTCTCCAGCCTCTCTTTCTTATCAGGCTGACATATGTCAATCTTGGCCTCCCTCTACAATTCTTGCCCTCAAACCGGCTTTTTATACTTGTCTCTTTGTTCTGCATATGCTTTCAAAATGAAAAAGTTTTCAACATGTAAATATTGCCTGCATTTCCTCCAGGTTTCTTAATTTTTATTTTATACCTACTGTTTTAGCTATGATGTCTTCACTTATATCCTTACATAAAATATCATTTCTCTTCCATTCAATACAGAAGTCTCAATGAGTGAGCTCTATTCTGACCTTGTCTCCCATGCTTGAGTTTATTTGTCACCCTGTCTATTGAGAGAAGACCTGGGGAGATGCAAAGAACAATGTACAGGGAGCCCATGTTCTATTTCTGGCTTTGCCACTAATTCATAGTTGGATATCTGCCCCCTCCTTCTAGTCATTTTCCCCCATTAATCTCTCTAGCTTAGATCTTTTTTTAATTTTTAAAAATTAATGCACACTTTCTGTAATAGTGAACTAGCATAGAGATTTATAAGAAGTAAATTACAAGTAGTTTCTATTCTGTTCTCAACCCCACCCAAATTAACTGATTTTTCCATTTGTTCGTGTACCCTTCTGAAAATATGACTATATTTGTACAAATTTATATACACATATGTAGGGCTTATTTTTGCTTTTCTTAATCAAAATATCCTCTTATTAGTGACTAGCTCTTTTTTATTTAAAACGTGGGTATTTCCTCATGACAGTAAATATAGGTCCATTTTACTTTTCAAAAATCATCCAATTTTCTTTAGGATATATACACCAATTATTGGCTGTTTCCTATGCATAGATTTTTGGGTTGGTTTCAGCTTTTCATCATCATATGTAATATATAAGGATGCAGTATACTACTGATTCTATGTCATGCTGGTTCCCCAATGTAGAATTTTTGTTCGTATGTGGTTTAATGGACATTAGCAAATAACTTAGAGCAGTCTCATTTCTAAGAGTAATGGATGAGGTGAGTGTCATCAGTTCTGCCAAGTCAGCTACAGTCCACTTGTCCACTTTCTCTCTTCCACATGTTTGTTGAATTCTTCTCTGTGTTCCTTCTTCCATTTTCTTTGCCTTGTGAATCAATGGCATTATTCTTACCATGTCATTTGCCATTGTCGTAGACTTTGGGGCGTGAGAGAAAATAAATGCATATGGTTAGCTCCCATGATTAATAGGAACTTCCCATTCTCTCTGTATCTCGCTTGAACCAGGCTTTTCTCCTTATCTCGCCATTGAAGTTGTTCTTTTAAAATTTGTTCATGAGCTCCAGTTTGCAAATCAGTAGTTAATTCTCAATCTTCATCTTCATTGCTATCCCTATAGAATAAGAGAGAATTAACCACTGTTTTTGGATTAATAACATATTTTTCCCTCAAGCATACTACCTTCTCCTTGTTTTCCTCCTACTCTATGATCTTGCCCTTCTCGTCTCTTATTCTGGGTTTTGTTTGTTTGCTTGTTTGTTTGTTTGTTTGTTTTTTCCCAACCTTTACTTCTGGGGCATGGTCCTGACACCTAAGGCCAGGCTTTTTGGTGTTTAAGCTGGATGCCATGAATGTTACTGAGGATTTTAGAAGATATTTCCAACCTGGCAGGGCCAGAACTCTGATATCCTCCACTAGTGTATTTCCTCCAAAATTGTTATTCTTCTTATATCTCCGTTCCACCGTTAACTATTTAGTGGCCTAAGGTGGTCTCATCCTGTGCTTCTATAACCTATCCCTCAAAAATGGGCCTGGAAGTACCTTCACATGAATTTTTAGGGTTTCTTGTGTGCATTAAGTTTCTTCTTTCTGAAGTGCTACTCAGCAAATGTCATCTGCTTCTAACAATCCAAATACTGATCTCTGCCTGTGAGCTACTGTGTTTGCTTCGGCTCTGACCTGCAGTCTGGAAATTGCCCCCAGGCTGAGAACAGAATGATTGTGAAGTCATAGGTTTCTCTTTTCTCAATAATAGTCTTGCACACCTATTTCTACTGTATCAAACAGTTTTCTGATGTCTAAATTTATAGTTGTTTATGGCAGAAGGCTTTAATACAACTTGTTGCTTCACAGGGTTTTCTACATTTATAACCTTGTGTGTTTTTATTGTTAGAAGATGGATAAGAATAAATGATACTGTATCAATTTTAGGACATTTTAAAAATTAAAACTAAGCAAACCACCCCCCCCACACACACATATTTTAAGAGAAAATAGTGATAATAAAACCTAAAGTGAGTAAAGCAAAAAAACACAAAAATAGCATAAATCCAAAAGTAGAACTTCTGAAAAGATGAAAGAGTACAACTAATCAAGAGGAGACAGTATTTGTAAGAGTAAGGATGAGAAAGGACAATTAGCCATAAATGCAGTAGAGATTAAATGGACCCTAGGAGACTACTACAGGTAATTCTATGGAAGAAAAATAAAAATGTAGAAAAAGTGAACAATTTCTCACTAAGACATCTATGATCAAATTGATTAAGAAGAATTAGAAAATTGACCAATAACTCTTGCAAGTATTTTTTAAAAATAAATAAATAAGAATCTACCACTAGAAAAACACAAAGATCAAATAGGTTCGTAGATCATCCCAAAGATATGTAATCCATTTGAAGCATGGAAAAACGTGAAAAGTCTCTAATACATTTTATAAAGCCACCTTTCCTTTGCACTGGGGTTCTGCATGTGCCCTGCCTTCTACCAGACACGTGAGGGTAGGGACTTGCAAAGTGGAAACAAGCACTGAGAGCCGTCAAGTATGCAGCAAAAACAGGGACAGGCTGTGGATTCTGTTTGGTTGTTGGTGTGGATGGAACCCTGTCAGGTCCCAGCCCTGTGTGGGTGCTGAGCGATAATACAGCAGCAACAGGGTTCCCACAACAGGGTGTCCGAGTGTGGGGGTAGACATTTCTCTTAGCTGCAGAACTTCTTGCTGTGCGTTCTCCATGCCTTGTTTCCTGGTACTCCAAAATATTCTGTAAGCTTTTAAAAACACATAATCTCTTTCTGCTTAAACCTGTTAAGGTGAATTCTGTAATGTGCAACAAATTGCCCTGACAAATACAACTGTTACAGGACATTTCGCAGAGGAACTACTCAGTATGGAAAAGACTTTAGGATTTATTGTCCAGACTGGTGTAATGGGAAGGGAAAAATAATCTGCCACAGTTATTTTAGGGCCCTCAAACCCAGAACTCTATGTGCCAGAAATCATGAGCATTAGGGTGATCTTCCAAGGATTCTTGAATAATTGTGCATTGAAACTTATTTAGGGTATTTAGCTGCTGGGAGAATTAAGGATTAGGTCGTCATTGGTAACTGCTTTTCTGCTTCGTTCCTAGACAGAAAATTTTCTTAAGGAATTAAACTTGAGTGATGTTTAATAGTACAGCAGTGGTCAGGGTAGGAAAGGGTACTGGGAACAATAGGCAGCAAAGGAGGATGGTGAGAGAGGCACCAAAAGCAATGAGAAATGGCAGATGACTAAAGTCAATTTTGCCTACATCAAAAGTTACCCAAAATGGGATTCTATCCCTTTATTCCAACCATGGTTTTCTAGTATGTCTGAGAAAAAAGAAAAGTCACCCTTTTCTATGTATAATTTCAATAAACAAAGTACAAGTATAATAATAACAACTGCTACATTTATTGAGTACCTGCTATTCAGTAAGCATTGTTCTAGCCACTTCTAATGTATTATTTTTCATCCTAACACTAATCACACAAAGCAGGTACTATTATCTCTATTTTGTTTTTGAAGAAACTGAAGCTCAGAAAGGAGAAGGATCTTGATGCAGGTCACATAGTTAATAAATGTTGGGGTAGCAATTTGACCTCAGGTCTGTGCTCTTTAGTCGCCTTCATTAATATCACTCTTCCATAAAACCACCCTGCAAGCTGATAGCTGAAGAAGCTGAAGTATAAATCAGTTTTCTCCATTTGATCAGAGTGGTAAGGAAGTGAGTCAGAATTTGAATTCTGTCTGCCTAGGTCCCAGGCCCATTCTGTCTCAAAGGATGTGCCAACTGAGCATCGAAAAGTTAAAACAAGAGCAGGGGCAAGTTGATCCGAAATCTCTGTTACAACTGCCAGCTCCAGGTTAATCTATGTAGAAGTAGATGATTGATTTTAAATGTTTGTCATCCTGTTTTCTTGGCTCTATCATACCCAGTCCTTTTGCATCATTAGGAGTTATACTAAAAACATGAGAGAATGGCAGAATGACTAAGAGTGAAGTCTTGTGAAGCAGTAGGCTTGTCACCACTGAAGCAGTGAATGATGCCACAAGGTTCTGTAACGTGGTGCATGTAGAATGAGTGAAAGTAAGAAACAGGCCATTGCTCCCAAGAGAAAATGAAGTGACCACAAATAGGTCATACCAAAGACTTATTTTATAAAGGCGGCTTTAACAGGGCTAGAGTTGTTAGATGTTGGGAAGAAAATAGAGCCACAGGCCAGATTGAGGAATGGCACAGTCAGATGCTGTTTTATCTGGATCGTTTGATAGCTTTGCAACCTAGAATGAGTGGTTAGGGTGATGACCACAACATAGATTTCATGTATTTTCAGCATTATCCATATTTTTGGTTACTAGAATGTGGTGGTTACTAGAATTTTTGGTTACTAGATGGTTTTGGTTACTAGAATTTGGTTAGTATAAATGTGGAAACACCAAGTTATCTGGGAAACTGGGATCCACATCAGCAAATGTCACTTTTAGAGAATGAAACATTTTCAAAAGTAAAAATCAACAATCTGCCTTACAGAATGGAGATGGTTAGTTGATGTGTTGCTGACCAGACTTAAGAAAGATCATGCCTCATCAAGTTAGACTCATTATAAGATTAGTACGAAAAGGAAACTTGAGATACCTGTACATGTATTAATTTTTATTGTACCCTGCCTTGATGAAGAGAGGGTTTTCTGCAGAGAGTAGATATAAAAATTTTCAACCATTTGCTTTATTTATAAGACTGGGAGAAATCAGGTTGCTTGAGAAATTCATATAAGATATACAGTTTGCATATCTTATGTGAGTAAGGCAAAGTATTAGCAAGGAATTACACACGAGTGTTAAAGATTGGAGTTTTTTTGTTTCTTTGTTTTTAAATCACATTTATGAAGGTATACCATATTTTGCTGTGTATAATGTGTGTCCACGTGTTTGACCCAAATTTTCAGGAAAAATATCTTTCGTTTTAATTTTTTAATTCAAATTTTTATTTGTTTACATTTAGGTACTTTTATTTGTATTATAAAGGAATTTTAGCATTTATTTTTTAGCACATTATAGTACAAGAAATTTTATGTAACATAATTACAAAACACAAGAACATATACAAAGCACAAGAAATTTTATGTACCATTAACAAATTTATGATATTCATACATCATAGCAAGCCAAGAACTCTTTGTTGTTGCAAGTCCGTACTAAGTTCAACAAAACCCATGATTGTATTCCAGGGTATAATTTTGCATGTGCATATCGTTGTTGATTTCTAGAGTTATACTTTTAACTCATAAGCATAAATAAAAGAATTAAAAACATTTATATAGATACAGAATTAGTACTACCCATGTATAATGCACATCCTTAATTTTCCCTCATAAATCTGGGCAAAAAAGCATACATTATGCATGGGAAAATATGGTAATTTTTATACAATAAAGTGCACTTGTTTTAAGTATAAAATTTGATGAGCCTTGAGTAATTTATGAATCTTGTAGTTGTCACCACAACCAAGATATAGAACATTTCTATCACCCCAAAAGTTTCCCCTGTGATCCTTCTTAGTCTCTTAAAGAGCACTGAGGAGGTCTCATTCATTCACTCATTCACTCAGTAATTCATTCAGCACATTTATTGAGCACCTCTATGTATCAGACAGCATTTAATTGTTTGAAATATAAATAAAGACAAAAAAGTTCCAAGCCCTTCATTGAGTTTACATCATAATGTGGGTAGCTAGACAATAAACATAATAATAATAATAATAATAAAATGTTAGATTTTAGAAGGTGGTAAGTGCTGTTGGAAAAAATGAAGCAGAATGAAATTGGGAGTAGTGGTGGCAGAGAGAGTTGGATTTTAAATAGGGTGGCCATGAAGTCCACATTGAGAAGGTGATATTTGAGAACATCCTGTAGATGAGGGAGAGAGCTGGGGAAATATCTTGGCTTGGAAGATTACTACAAGAAAAAGGGAAACTTGATGCAAGGACTCAGGAATGAACACGAAACCACACCCCACAGCTCATACTAACCAGTAAAACAAGAACATTGTGAAACTGGCATACAGCACAAAACTAAGTTCTGATTGTTTGAATATCAACTAGTTCAGGCTCATATATTCCAAGATAAAAATCATAAACTCATTTAATAGGACTCACAGTCTCCAAAGTCCACTAACTGGTTGAACAACGTGCCTAGTTCACAAATTTTCACCAATCTCTGGCTTTTGCTCTAAAACCAAACTATGGCTTATCCCAGCCTCTAAATTCATGACTTCCCCCCTTTTTAGATACTTCTTAGACTATGCCAAGACAGTACTTTCTCATATTCAACAAGTTTAATAAACCCAGATACATATGATCAACAGGTTTTCCTGATGGTCTTTTTTTTTTCCAATTTGTAAAATTAGTTTTAGGTACACAAAGTAACATAATGGTTAGACATGTATACCCCTCACAAAGTGATACCCTCCATCCCCCAAGCTACTACCCCTCTGACATCTTATATAGCTGTTACAATACCATTGACTATCTTCCTTATGCTATATCACACACACACACACACACACACACACACACACACACACACACAATTATAGTTGACATTCAATACTTTTATGGAGGCTTCATGAAGTCTGTGCCTGGAATTTTAAAGTGACAACAAATGGTTCAGTGCGGCTGAAGCTATATGAGTGAAAAGGAGTATAGTGGGAAATAATGTGAGAGGCAGACAGTTACATCATGGAGAGCTTTAATGGCCATTTTAAAGATTTGATGTTACTCTAGGTGACAAGTGAGACACTGGAAGATTTTGAGAAGAAAAGTGGTATGACCTGACTTCATTTTAAAAGGTCTCATTCTATTTGCTTCATTTTAAAAGGTCTCATTCTAGTTGCTGTGTTGGGAATATGTATCAGAACACAATCTTGGGAGAATTAATGGCATGGTCAAGAAATACCAGAGGTGATAATTAATTTGACTTGAATGATAAGAGGAAGACCTCTGAGCAAAAAGTGGGAGAAAAAAAGGGGGGGGGGGCTGGGCTAGGCTGAAGTTTAGTGACGGAGAGGCACTGTTGGTTTGAAATAAAATTACAGAGAAAGGGAGAGAGACCTTACTTGTCCTTGTAGGATTTCTTGCTAAGTACAATGAGAGGACATCTAAGGATTTTTTTTTTTTTTTTTAGTTTCAGGTGTAAAATACGATGTACTAGTTAAACATTTACACCCCTCACAAAGTGATAACCCCCCCTCCCCCAGTCTCCTACCCCTCTGACATCGTACATAGCTGTTGCAATTCCACTGACTCTATTCCCTATGCTGTACTCCACAACCTGTGACTATATATATATATATATATATATATATATATATATATATATATATATATATAAATAATATATATATATATATATATATATATATATATATATATATATATAAATAAAAAATTATAGTTGACATTCAGTATCATTCAGCTTCAGCTTCAGGTATACAGTGTGGTGGGCAGCCAAGGATATTAAGCAGGGGAAAATAGTATGTCAGGAAGGGCACTCTGCTTTCTGTGTGGAGAATGAATGGGAAGAGTACAGTCAAAGAGACTGGTTAGAAGGCTCCAGAAATATCCTAAAGAAAAATAAAAATGATTGCATGGAAGAAATGTTGGTAGATGTAAGTAATGGACTGAGTCATTTTTGGAGACAAACTTCAAAGGACTTAGTGATTAGTTATGGGAATAAAATTACATTGGGAATTGCAAAATCTTCCACTGAAGAATCTCATAATTTGTGTGTCTCTCTAGTTCCTTGTTCTTTTGGAGTCTTTCCAAATAAATAAAGACACTACTTATGATGCTGATGCTTTGATTCTCAGTTGTTATTTGTTCATATTGAAAACATCTTGAAACATAAAGAATAGAATTCAGTATACAACTGAGAAGGATGCATTCAATTAGTCAAAAAGAAAATGGATAATGAATAGAAACTTCCTCTTTTAAAAAAAGCAGACCTTAGAATGCTACTTTAAATTTTTTTCACTCATAAGAAAGAAATATGCTAACTCAACTTTAGGATTTATTGAGCAATTCATTCAGCATAGTATCCCAAACAAAGTAATATCCTCTCTATAAACGGAGTCATTACTAAAAATTTCTTCTTTGACTTTAGATGTGTTTCTATTTAATTTAAGTATTATTTAAAGTTTAGATCCATAGTGGTGTATATGATGAAAAATAATATTCTTTATTTTACTTTGGATTTCACTTGAGTTAATAGAGTACCTCAGCAAAACCCTAAAAACAAACAAACAAACAAACAAAAAACAGTTTTACTTGGTTAATAAAACTGCATTTTAGCTTCTCTAGGCATTTTGTTTCTACCAAAGGCTCAAGATAATGAACTATTCATTCTCTAATTTTCCTCTATCTTTGCAATAAAGTAAAAAGAAATATCTTGTACTAAGAAAAGGATATAGAACAGGCAGACGCAATATAACTGTTGCTGTGCCCTTTAGTTTTGTCTTCAAATTTAACTCTTACCCAATTCCAGGAGAGATCATCTCCCTAGAAATCTAAGAACCACATGAATATTATTTACCCAAACTTATGAGTCTTTTTACATGTCTAACACTATGGAGAATATAGTCTATGTCTTTTTAAAAATGTATTTTCTGAACTTAGATGTAAATTTATTCTTAATTAATTCTCTATGAAACCATAATATAGGAGCAGTTGGAGAGGGAAGAGATTTTTTAAAAATGGCAGAGAAATAAGTGTTTACACTATAAAGCCTAGTGCATATTTAAATACCAGAAATAATTTGAGGGAGAAGTCAAGAAAAGGGGAAAAACAATGATTCTGACGGTGGGAATAATTATTCATATTTTCATAAAGACAGATATCATCAAGCAATAGTGCATTCTTATTATCTGTCATTTTTAACTTGGCTAGAAAATAAAAACAAAAACGATACATATTTTTAAAAGCCAAAGGACAAAGGACTTGAAAGAACAGATTAGATATCTTGTTTCTTGGTAAGTTTTTGAAAGTTAGCTGTAACTTTTTTGTTGAGGGGTAGTTAAAGCCTGAAGTAGAAGAAAGGCAATCAGGGCTTTTTATGTCAAACTTCTCTGAAAGCTCTAACGTTAAACTCTATACCTCATCCATCATGACTCTACAAGGTCACAGACAGGCAAAGTCTTGTTGAACTGTATTGGCAGTGATTTCCAGTAGGACCACCAATATGGTGTAGATGTCACTGAGTTGACAATGAGTTTGAAAGATCAGATTCACAAGAAGCTAGCCAGTCACAGGTCAAGGTAAGATACTGCAGGAGGTTAGGGTTTAGCCGTAGTGCAAGCATACTATTTACCTAAATCCCAAACTCTGAAGGGCTCCCAAAGCACTTAGGTAAAATGTTAGGTTAGCCTAGGAGCAAAGTCCATCTCAATTTCAGTGTATCTGCTTCTTAATGTAGCTCAAGTATCAGATGTCAAATTCTTATCTTGCAGGTCACCTAATCAGCAGTAGCAGCAGCCCCACCCCACCCCCCATGGTACTTGTTAAAAATACAAACTCTTGGGCCCCACCCCAGACCCCAGTTAGAAACCCTGGAGCTCAGAGAGCACCAATCTGAGCCCAAAAATCTGTTGACAGGGATTTTCACAAACCCGGTGATTCTCATGCAAGCTAAAGTTTGAGAAACAATCACACAGAAATAGTTTTTAACTTCGACAGCCTTAAAAAACAAACAAATAAAGAAAAAGCAAATACTGGTTCATTGATCCCAACCTCAGAGGTTTTATTTGAATTGTTTTTGGGTGCAGCCTGGGTATTGAAATTAAAAAATCAACCAAAAAGTTTTCTAGTGTTCAACAAGGGTCAAGAATCATTGACTAAAAGAAAATTTGGGTCTCCCAGGGACCATATCAATTCAGTGGAACTGGCCCCCTAAATCACTGTAATTATCGAAAGAGTAATTAAGTCTCTATCCACACAACCCCACATAAGCCCAATTTACAACCCTTCCTCGTAAACAACATGGATGCAAAAACTATGCAGAATGCGACTCTTTGAAAAACTGTAATTTCTTGCAAGCCCAAACAAGAACGGTACCAGAATGCCACAGGTCTTCAGGACTCTTTCTGAATCAGTGCTTTTATTCTCCCTGGCGCATTTTTCCATTCCAACTTAATGACTCAGTACTAAGTCTATTCTTGGTGTCCGAGTTGAAGTGCATTAATAGGTTTCCTCACATGATGGCTTTGTGGCTTTCTGGACTATAGGGAGTCACTTTTCAGTTATATTCTATTTTGCATCTAGGAAGTCTGGCACTAGATAAAATGATTCATCCTTCTAAGTTTTTACTTAAAATATTAAATTACACTGCAGTCTATCATATTCTGTGACACTCCTTTTCTCTTAGAGGTGACTGTCAGCTTTCACAGCCTTCCTTTTTGTTCATACTCTCTAATTTATATTTGTTTCGACTGTCCATGGTTCTGCTTTTAATGCTTCTTTCTTACAGGTGATGAAAATCACCGGGTTTTATTGATCGTTTCTAACATGAATGGCTCAGCTATTCATACAGACACATTCGTTTCATTTCAAAAACACTTTTGGAAATGCAGCTTTGAGAAGTGATGGGATGGCATCAGATATTTGGAGATGTAGCGGACCATATGTATAGAATGCAATAGTCTCCTTTCCCCTCTGAAGTTTCCAGTGGAGCTTTTGAGAATATATAGAAGAGCCGTTGGTTAGCTGGATGACTATTTCCCTTAAAAAGTCAGTTCCCTTAAAAAAAAAAAAAAGGTAGTATTATGTAATGCTTAAGATATAGACTGTGGAGCCAAACTTCATGAGTGGGAGTTTGAAGCCCAGGTTTGTCATTTACTAGTTATGTGGCCTTAGATAAAATATCTTTTATTGTCTTTTATTTTTCATCTTTAAACTGGTGACAAAAATTATACTTTCTCATGATAGGCTGCTGGATTAAGCCAGTTAACACAGGTAAAGCACTTAGATCAAGGCTTTTCAGATCGTAAGGTCTCAATAACTATTTTAATGTGTGTAAAGATCTTGCTATTTTCATGTTCAGATTCATTAACATATATTTTTAGTTGTAAACCTAAACAATATAATGAGGCTAAATGTGAATTCAAAGTAGATTGCAATCATTTATACATCCTTGAGAATTTTAAAAACAAGTACAATAAAATACCTTGATTTTTAACTGATGCATCCAAGATTGGCTTACTTATTCTTGTGGTGGGCTAGTCACTGTTTGATTTCCTTCATGCTCTTCACTAATTCCCAGACAGATGTGATCCTCCTGTGAGGCAGCAGGGAAGGAGAGAGGTGATAAAGGTGTACAGTTCTGCCTTTGATTTTAAGCACATATTATGGGTAAAGTAATTACTATAATAGATATTTAAATACCAGTGGTAATAACTGAAAATCATGTCTTCAACAAAAACAGAAATTAATGGCTGAAATTATATCCAAAGTATCAAGCCTATCTAAATATATGGAGTGCAAAAAAATGAGAACACATTTCTTGCGTATGTTGTAGTTCAGAAAATCTTCTAATAATAATAATGTTTTATTTTTAGATTATGACTTATTCATTTTCATATATTATTTTATTTAATCCCCCAACAATAATGTGAGGACAGAGATAAATATATCATATTCATAGGAAAGGGCAGTACCAGGACTGACCATCATCAGCTCTGTATTGTCATTACCATTTTCAGTAAATGCACCAATGCTAGGAGCATTGGTGGTCATGAGATATTAGTCCTAGGAACATGTAGAGATATCAGGGTATCTGATTAGCATTAACATTAATGATTTTATACACACACACACACACACACACAGTGCCAAAAAATGTATGCACATTTTAAGAAAGGAAAACTGTATTAAAATTCTAATACTCAATATATACCAATAATAGAAGATGAATACAAGTCACATTTGACTTCTGCAATTACAAGAGTTGCTCAAAGGGGTTACCATCAGCATCCAGACACTTCTAATTATAGCAAACTACTGCTTGAGCAACGTTGACCAAAGTGTCCACTTGTATACATTGTTTTGGCACCCCCAGTATATCTTATTATTTATAGTTTGCTATTAAATGATATATTTAAAATATTATGACAATATGAGCCCTTCTGAAAAGTCAAGAAAAACATTTGTATTATTCAAAAGAAACTTTTAAAGTTTTTGCTTCTAACAGTTTTGAAGTATCTTCAGTGGTTACATACATTTTGAAGGAAAAAAAAAATGTTGATCTTAGTGGGGAAAGTATCAGAAACTTAAAAAGGGTAACTGAACAAAATAGCTACTTTTGCTCCCAGAGTAACTAAGTAAATTTTAATTTTATATATATATATATATATATATGTATGTATATGTATATATATATATACACACACACACACACTATATATATATATATATATATATATATAGTGTGTGTGTGTATGTATATATGTTATCTAAGAATATGTGTATATGTTTGTATATATTTATATGTATGTATATGTATTTTAATATATCTACCTATATACACATGAGTGTCGTGTGTGTGTGTGTATCTCCTATGTATATAAACATATACTTAGATATTTCATAGATATTCAAACCTGGTAATTATTGCTTCAGTTTACTCCTTTAAAAAGAAAAAGGTTTGGAACTGATGTTTGGGTTTTCAATGGATTTTGTATGGCTTGTGAATCATATAACTGGTATTTGAAAAGAGAGAGGGGGAATAAAGGAAGTGGGATTGTTTCCTTTATAGACATGTGAGGGGGAAAAAGTCAAAGAAACATAAAAACTTGACCATGGAAAAGACTAGGATCATGTACCATATATAATGCTAATTTTGTAATTGACTGATGAGTCCAAAGGACCAGATCACTTGGCTATGGCAGGCAGCTAGAGCTATCCCAAAGAGGAGAAATTTTTTCAGTTTTATTGGCAAGAGGTTCATTGTGAGCAGGATTAAGGTAGCAGGATTTACACTGTGAGAGTCAAGAATAAAAGTGGGGAAAAAATGCCTTTAGGTGATGAAAGTATTGTCCAGATATCAGGAGTTGAAAAATCTAATGTCATTGATGATGATGGTGAATTTCTCTTGGCTATTTAGGGAGGTCAGCATGCAGTGATGGTGACCAATAAAAGAGAACTTTGACCAACAGAATCAAAGTTATCAGCATGGCAGCAAGATGTGAAAATTGTGCCAAAACCCTATGAGTTTGATTTCTGAGCTCATGCAAAACAGGTACCTAAGAAACCCCCAGAATTAGCTTAAGTACATTTTGATGGGAACTAATATTTGCCATTTGGTTGTTTTCATGATCATTTGGGCATTAAAAAAGAATTAAAACCTTTATTTGTATTCATAGGTTTGTAGGCCTGTACCATAGAGACTGTGGAGGGATGGGCCACACTTCCCAGAAAAAAAGCAAAGGAAAAAGACATCTCAGTTCTTTGAGCTTTGTAAGTCTTGTGGAGCTTTGTGAGTCTTGTGGAGCACACAACATTTTTAAAGTTAGCTTTGTCTAGAAATGTAGGGCTCTGGCTGTCACTTTACCTACTTCTGGAATAACTAGAAAAACATACAGAAAACATGGATACTCCTCTTCAACTTACCTTTAGCATTTTAATATATTCATTGTAACAACAGAATAATTTAAGAGATGACAACTCGAGACCTGGAGACATTAGGTTACTTGTTCAAAATTTCAAATTAGTTAAACTAAATGTTAATAAAAGTATCTGAGAGAAAGGAGTACAAAGAACTTGTATCTGATTTTTAGATTCTTCTCTAATGTTATAAAATAATTTTCAGTTAGTCACTAGGACATTGTTTCATTATTGAAATAGGTAATAACTACAATTTACATTATTTTTCATCTGGAAATGTGTCCAAAGGTAAGAAAATAAATCTTCTAAATAAAACTTGACTTTATTTCCCATAGTCTTAGGTTAGAGAATAGGGAACAGGTAACCAGGACCATTTTTAGCTGAGATGGGCAGGAAGATGATTGGACTAGCTGTTTGCCTGATACAGTCCAAAATTCTTCTAAGGGTCCCTCACATATCCTGGAACTTCTCTGTACAGCTATTCCCCTCTAAGCCTTACAGGGTGTTTTCAGGGGATCTGGATTAAATAGAATATCTAAAGCATAGCACAAATTCCTGAGAGAATCTCAGCCACAATCTGACTGGTCTCCTGGTCTTCATTTCCTAATCCCATTCTGCTTTAGTTAATTCCCTTAAGGACAAGAATGCTAGAAAAAAATCTTATTATGTACTAGAAATACCTCTCTCTCTCTTTATCTCTCTTTCCCTCTCCCAACCTTCCTTTCTTATTAAGAAGGAGTTTGACAAGAAGTAAAACCCAACCCCACTTGGCACTGCATCCTGGGGAGGAACTTGGCTAGGTACATGAAACCAAACACTTCATCTACTTCTATCTGAGGGAAGTGGCCATTCTATTCAAATTTAGTTAAAAGCACAGACTGCACCACACACCCAGTGATACCCAGTGATCCATCTAAAAAGAAAGATTGAAGCCTAAATTCCAGATACCAGAGACAAACAGTCAGCCTTGCCTAAAGGACACCTTGTTCTTTGAGCTTTGTGTTGTTTTGTACAGAGAATTTTCTGTACTAATTTGTTGTGATCATAAAAACAGTATCAAAACAGCTTACCTTTGTTTGTATTTTGTATTCCATATCTCTCTTCCTCAGAAACTTGGGGTGTGAGGCCCAGTACCTGCTTAGAATGGCAGTAGTTTTGTAGAATGGTTGTATATTCTTGGAGTTACCACTTTCTTGATAACTCGCTCTTTCTTTCCTCTTTACTCCATTTGACAAATATTTACTGAGTAATATTATATGTCAGGCACAGTATTAGTTATTTAGATTTTTCCCCCTAAGAGAAACATACAGTTATTTTACTAACCCCTTCCAGACCTAACAACATATGATCCATTTTGGTCCAAATTTGGGATGATTCCCTTTTCCATAAAGATATCTTTTGGAATATTCTGTTAAGTCACTATACAGTGGATGGATATCCTCAGCCTTCTTCCTTTTGCCCACTAAGCATCAGCTGGAAGTTCTCCTAGTTGCTATGTTTCTAAGATATAGTTTTATTTTATAGCTCTCTGAAATGAATCCTTCCTCTATCTCTTTGGGCTAAAAGGTAATTAACTCTGTTTTTGTTTTCTTACTTCTTTAACTTTTACTGCTCAGTTTCCCTAAATCCAACAGAGAAACGTAGAAACATGTATCTGGTTCTTTGTTGATGACTTTCGCATGTGCAGGTAAAGCTTCCTTTCGTGCATATAGCAACTCCTACTGGCTGAGTGCTAATCACTTGGAACTTCCTAGCTGCTCAAAATAATGCTTGTTGTAAATATTTACAATTTTGAGGAAAGCAGATACATAGCATTTATGCGCTTCATATTTGTTTTTGTAAGTGTGTCTGCTTTGTCCCATTGTGAACATTTAAAATAACTTGAGGAAATCCATTAGTTTTCTAGCACATTTTTATTCAGTGATTTCCTCATACGACAATTGTCTTCATGTCCTTCCACATTCCCTTTCAGTACCTGGATCAGAAGTTGTCATTGATTGGTCATGTAGAAAAGCTAAATATTTGAAGCAAAATATATTTGGAATTTAGAAAAGTTTTCTTAAAATAGCTTTCTGAGACTTTGTTTTAGAGTCACAAAGCCGTGCTTCTGCTCAATCTACCATATGGACACAGGGCATTGTATGAACCTCCCAAATGTGTTTTGCCAGTGCTCTTGCCTGCCATGCTTAGCATCAAATGACTGGATAAAGTGTCAGATAATGAGGTCCTGGAGCTGTCAGTCTGTTCTCTGGCATCTAAGGTAGGCTCACAGGACCTTGGATTCACTGTGCTGCTCTTGTGGGGAGGAAGAATGACAATGGCTGTAGGCATAACTAGGGAGGAATAAACCAAAAAGAGTGGATGGAAGTGATATTATATCCAAACACTGAGTCTCAATTTAATGAACGGCTATTGTGTAACAGTCATGGACATGATGAGAGAAATAGAGATGGAGAGACTAAATTTGAGTGAAACTTATAAGCTATCCATGGGATAAAAGTTTTATATCACAGAGAGCTATGATTTTGCAAAGAAACTACACAAGTTGTGTCAAAAGTTAGAGTGCCCTGAGACAAATAATGCGTAAAAGTCCTCCAAGAGTTCAACTTGAAAAAAAAAAAAATTAAACCCCTTTAGCTCCTTTAATGATGTGTGTGTGTGTGTGTGTGTGTGTGTGTGTGTGTGTGTGTGTTTCGGGGGGGATGAGGTCACACGGGGTGGTGGGGTTCAGTTGACTCTGTTCCTGAAGGTGGTTTGGCAGTGATTATACCCAAGGTCAAAGCCATTCATCAGAAACAAATACATAGTCATTTGACAAGCACTTAAAATTACTCACTGGCTTTTTAGTTACATTTGTACTTGTAATGTTCAATTCAAACCACATTTGAGGAGGTTGCTGTCATGGCAGGTCAGTCCATGAAAAATTTCAACGGTCAGACAAGGAAGAGAGTCAGATGAAAAGCAACACCTAGTATCCTAAACTTAGCAGCACACAGGAGGACAGGTGGCAGAAATCTTTCATGCTGAAAGCAGTCTGAAAGGTGACATTGAACATAGGTAATAGAGAAAGGTTTAATAGTCCAATTCCCCAATTTAGAAATGCTACTAAGAACCCAGTGTTCCATTGAACAAGGATCAAAATTCTCAGTTATAGGTGGTTTGTATGTAGAAAAAAAAAGGATATTGCTATAAATAGCAGGTGCTTTATTGCATACCATGCCAGAGGGAAGATAATGAAAGCAGTATCATATTCTCTAAGGGTGAAAAGGAATCTCGGGTACATACCTCTACCAGAATTTCAGAGGTGTGTTAAAACATAAATGTGGGATCTTCAGCATTTTACACATGCAATTGCCTTTAAAATCCAGACAAACTGGAGTACTGATAATAGCAATATATAACATAGGGAGAAAATTTTTCATATTTTAGAACAATGTTAGGGATCTTCTGGGCTTCACACAGGTGATTAAGTTATTCAAGGACTTGGAAAAGAAAGCTAAGGGAACTAAAAAGAGAGACGGCAAAAGAATTGACAATAGTCATCTGACAGACAAAGGAGGGAAGGAGCATGGTAGAAAAGTAAACGTAACAGAACCAAATGGCCAACCGAAGTAGTCTTTGTTGTGGGAAAGAATAGATTTCTGGGATGTACAGGCTGGAGAAAGCTGAGAGGGAGAAACCAGACTATTCCAGGGCTTGAGCTGTAAGAATGCACCCAAAATAGCAGACTGGTGGTTCTCAGTGCCGGAAGAGGCAGGGAAGGAGTTTGTATTAGTATTCAAATGCTGCCAAATATTCACTGACTGACATAATGGTTGTTTCCCTTCATCTGGCTCCTTCTCCTGTCTAGATTCTATTTTATTTCCCCCATAACTTGAGACTATTAATATTTTACATGCCATCCCCACCACCCATTGTTGTCATTCATTTTTTTCTTTTCCGTTTATGAGCTGTCAGCCCTTGGATTTCTGAATGTAACCATCCTGAAACCACGTTTACTCTTAGGTATTTAAGTGGATTGCAATTCTGTAAGCATTCTTTTGATTTCTATAATTTCTTCTCTAAGACATTGCTTTTTAAAATGCTGAAAGGCCACCCAATGCCCTTTCTGGCCAGGATACTTGGACGCTTTTTTTGGCGTTCCTCCCTTCCTACCCTACTCTCCAATACATCTATCACAATATCTCCTCCATCCAAGTGCAGGACCCAGAAATTGGGACATTTCATCTTCAGGAATTCTGTTCTATTCCTTCTGGTCAGGTACGTTTCTCCTGGGGACGTCCTCCTCCCTCTTTCTCTGTGCTGCCACCTGCTGGTTGTGAACTGTCTCATTGTTTCCATTCACTTTTTTGGGATCTAGTTTCTTAATAATATCAACAGCAATAATAAACAATAGGCAATATAGATTGTCAAATAGTTATGAACAAAACACATAAAAATCTCTCCTACTGCGGAACTTACCTTAAATGATAAACAAAATAAATGAAAATGCATTTCATGTTAGATATAGATAGCTCCTAACAAGGAGAACAAATTAGGAAAAGGGATTACTAAATGTCTGGGGGGGTGTTAAAATTTATGGGGTAGGTAGGGTAGGCGTCTCTGAGGGGTAGACTTTTGAATAAAGAGTGAGACAGTAAGGAGCCAGCCATGTGGCTGTCTTGGGAGACTATATTCTAGATAGAAAAAGGTCCTGAGGTGGTAGCACTCCTGGTATGTTCAAGGAACAACAAGGAAGCCAGTGTATTTGGAGCAGTTATAGTGAAGGTTTAGAGTAGTTGCAGAGGTTGTTAAAGAGGCCATGGGGACCAGAACATGTAGGGCTCTCTCGATCATACCATGTTTCCCCCAAAAAAAAGACCTAGATGGATCATCAGCTCTAATGCGTCTTTTGGAGCAAAAATTAATATAAGACCGGGTCTTATATTATGTTAGATAAGACCCGGTCTTACATTATAGTAAAATAAGACTGAGTCTTATATTAATTTTTGCTCCGAAAGACGCATTAGAGCTGATGGTCCAGCTAGGTCTTATTTTCGGGGAAACACGGTAGTACACACTTTGGCTTTGATTCTGAAGGAAGTGGGAAGCCATAGGAGAGTTCTAGGCAAAGGAAGGACATTACTGTTTTATATTTTAACATAAATAGTCTGGTTGCTTCATAGCAAATATGTTGTGGCTTAGCCATCTGAATAGACTCTCTAAGTTCTGAGACTTAAAACCCAAAAAGATACCTAAGTAAGCTAATTCAGTTGGTGAAAAAAGTAGTTTGTCCCAGAGCCATTGAGTAAGATCTGTGGATTTTACATAATAATTGTGGTCCTTAAAGTATTGGAAGAAGATTTAAACATGTAACCTAAACTTAGAGGGTTAAAGTAGAATGAACGAGCCAGATCAAGTTTTAGAAGTAACGGTGCTATGGTAGCACCTTTCAAACTTTATGGTCTCAGGATGGCTTTGTATTATTAAAAATTATTCAGGGTCCCAAAGAGCCTTTGTCTACATTTTAAAATCTATTAATATTTACCATAATGGCAATTAAGGTACTTTAAAAATATTTATATATTTATTCACTTAAAATTGTATCAAAAAATCATGTTTACACAAATAATATTCTTAGGAACAATAACTATATTTTTCAAATAAACACTTGAATGAGAAGAATGGAATTTCTTTACCCATTTGCAAATCTCTTTAATGTCTGGCTTAATAGAAAACAGTTAATTTCTCATATCTGCTTCATCATTTCATCTTTTGAAATACCACAAATGACGTAGCTTCAGAAAAACTACACTGTATGTGTATACTCATGAGAGCATGAGAAAAACATAACATCTTTCTCTTATTGCTAAATTATTTTTTACGTTATGGACTTAATGAAAATAGGTCCCTAGATCATACTTTGGGAACCAGTTTTGCAGAAAAAAGACAAGTTATTGTATGTATAATTATCTGCTTAGTTATGTAAAACGTATGCCAATCTCTTTAGTCATGGGAGTAAAATGTACCAATTTACATCTAAGTAAAAAATAATGTATACAGTAAAATTTTACCTGAAAAAATATCCTAATCATGGACAAGTCTAAAGCAATTTATGCAGTTTAATTGTATACATTCTTTGTCTCAAAGTGTGAACTTTCTGGCAACAGATGGGAAGAGAAAAAATGAATTCTGAAGAAATCAAAGAGATTTGGGAAAGTCCGGTAACCTGGGGATAAGCATGGGTGGAAGATATTTTTTTCCTATTTTTATACATGATTAGGGACAGAAGATTAGTTGTGCAGGTAGTACTTCTTATAATTCAGTGGACATGATAAGGTCCCTAAATAAATTAAATGTAGATGTCTTGATTCAAGTTTAAAGTCATGTTCTAACATCTCAAACTAATGCGAAAAATGTGATATTTAATTCTACATCTATAAAAATTTGAGGCAAATTTCAACAATTTTATTTATTTATTTACCAAGTACTATGCTACTTGGAAAACAATAAGTTATTTATAATAAACATATAAAAAGAAAAAAATTCTACTTCAGACAAAAACTCCATCAGCTGCTACTGCAGAATGATCTCATTTTGGGGGTGGTATGTGATGTTCCAGGAATTGTTATATGTGGTTGCTTTTCCTTTAGAAAGAAAATTTGTGTTATTCTTTTAGTAATACTTGACTATTACTACTTCGTACAATATTTTTTTTAAAAGAGTAACTTTCTAATTTGTCAAAATTATAATACTGACCCATATTTAAAAGATAATCAGATAGCAGTGAAGACTTGGATATCATATATCTGATGTTTATATCACATGGTAGTTATACCCACACACTGACTCAATTGAAATAGATGCTATTTTAACACTTACTTTGAATTTATATTAATTAATTTTTGTATCATATAGGACACAAAAAGATAAGCAAAGTATGCATGGTTTAATATTTAGTCATTATTTTAATAAAAATAGTTGAAGTTAACATTTGAAAAAAATGTGTCCTACAAAATGACAGATCACAGGAGAGCCTATTTTTTAAGTATGTGCCAGGAAATATAATGCACATGCCATGATGTACACACACATCCTCATGTGAAGTCATTATGCTCTCAAGTCCTTGTCTCTCATTCCTCAATATCTCATGTTTTCTTGTTCTTGAACATTGGGATAATAACAACATCATTATTCTAGACCTGCCTAGAAGCAGAAGGGAAATCACAAGGGTAGTTAGCAAGCTTTTTTGCAAGTGGAAGGAAAGCTTAGAGTAGAAATTTCTTTGTCTGTCCAATCTGGGTCTTAGAAAGAAGAGGACAACAAAAGAATGAAAGCTGTGTGTGGCTATTCAGAAAAGTTGATTCCTCTTGTCACATGGTTGTGACAAAAGATTTTATCACAGTGCTTGACCTTTTGAGTACCTTTTGTATTTATCAGGAACTGACTCTATCCTCAGCACTCAGTCTCTACGTTTATCTTTCCATTATCTTGTAATATTGTTTCTATGCTTAAGAATGCATTGCTCTTTGTTTAATAAAATGATTCAAATATACCAGTCATTTTTCTGTATTTAAATCCCAGTATTGGAAATCCCAGTATTTTAGTAAATCAACTAAGCTGATGGTTTTATTTTCTACTCATTTAAGATTTGTTAAAAATAATAATAATTTCTAGTTTCTGGTCCAGCATTTAAGTTGCTTAGAAGTCAACTTTCCATCCTAAAAACAAGTGACAATCTGAACAGGGGAAACTGAACATCACAAAAACGTGTCCTCATGCTTCCAGCCGGAGGAAGGGAAAAGGAACCATCTTAAAATATACCAGAGCTCTCTGTTCTTCGTAACAAGGTATGTCCTCAGGAGAAACTAACCAGAGACAACTGCCTGGGGTTTTAACAAAGCCTGACTACCTTTTAGAATGGAAATAACCAATTCTAGCACACTCTAGCCATCTTGTCCCACTTAAATAGTGGGGGAGGAGAAAAGACTGAGAAGTACTTGCATAGTTAATAGTCCAGAGGCAAGGCTAACTGAAAAACTGAGACCCAAATCATAGGGCTGTAGAATACTTCCTATCCTCCTATACATTCCAACCACACTACTAAGGCCTGTTTACATCTATTCCTTTTACCCAATACATTATGTCCAACTATAATAAAAAATAATAATAATAAAAATTATAAGGCATACCAAAAGACAGCAACACAGTTTGAAGAGACCAAGAAAGCATGAGAACCAGACTCATATATGGCAAAGATATTGGAATTATCAGACTGGAATTTAAAACAATTATGACTAATATGCTAAGGGCACTAATAGATTAAATAGACAGCATGCAAGAACAGATGGGCAATATAAGCAGAAAAGTGGAAATTATAAGAAAGAATAAAAAAAAAGCTAGAGATCAAAAACACTGTAACAGAAGTGAAAAATGCTTTAATAGACTATTTAGTAAACTAGAGATGACTGAGGAAAGCATCTCTGAGCTAGAGGATAAATCAATAAAATCTTCAAAAAGCAAAAAGCAAAGAGAACACTGACTGGGAACACAAAGCAATATCTAATTGGAAAAACTACAAAAGGTATAATATAATGAGACTACCAACAGTAAAATAAAGAAAGGAACAGAAGAAATGCTTGACACAATAATCAGAATTTCCCCAAATTACTATCATACCCTAAAGTAGAGCTCAAGGAAGCTACAAGAACACCAAGAAGGATCAATATCAGAAAAACTACACTCAAGCATACTATATTTAAACTACACAATTAAAGATAAAGAAGAAAAATCCTAATAGAAGGCAGAGGAATAAAAAAAATTACCTATAGAAGAGCAAAAAATAATAATTAAATCAAAATTCTGAGAGATCATAAAAAGAGACTTGAGTAAAATATTTAGTGTTCAAAGGAAAAAAAGCCCACTAATATGAAATTCTTTACTTTGTGAAAGGATTCTTCAAAAGTGAAGGAGAGAAAAAGATTTTCTCAGACCAACAAAACTTGAGAGACAATGTTGCCAGAAGACCTGCCTTGCAAGAAATGTTAGAAGTTCTTTAGGGAGGGGAAAATTATGTAGTTGAGAAACTCAAATTTATCTAACAAAAGGAAGAGTACTGGAGAATGAATGAGTGAAGGTACAACTATTATTTTTTCTTATTCTTAATTGATCAACAGATAATAGTTTTTTTCAAAATAATAAAAGCAAAATACATTCAATTAATACATTTATATGCTTATGTGTGCTTTTGTATAAGTGAAATGAATGACAGCAGTGATACAAAGAATTGGAGTTAAGATTAGGAATTTTCTGTTATTTAAAGTACTCATTCTATCTGTGAAGCAATATAGTGCTAGTTGAAAGTGAACTTGCATTGCATATCGCTTGTAAATATATATTGCAAATTCAACAACTACCAAAAAAAAGTTTATAAAGAAGTATAACAAATATCCTAAGAAAGGAGGGAAAAAAGAATCAAATAAAATGCTGAATTTAAACTACAAAAGGCAGAAAAAGAGTGGAAGATTGAAATGAAAGCCAAGAATGAGGGCATGAACAGAAAACAGTGACAAATATGATAGATACAAATCCAACTATATTAATAATCACTATGCATATCAATAGTCTAAATGCACCAATTAAAAGACAGATTGCCAGAGTGGATAAAATAATATGATCCAACTATATGTTATCTACAAGAAACTAACTTCAAATATAAAGACACATACATACACATATAGATTAGAAATAAATGAACGAAGAAAATATACCATGCTAACACTAATCAAACAAAATTCAGGGTAACTATATTCATTTCAAGACAGTGCAGACTTCAAAGCAAGGATGAAAAAAAGGGCATTCCATAATGACAAAAGGATCACATCTCCAAGAAGACATAGCAATTCTTAATGTGTATGCACCTAACAGTAGAGTGTCAAATTAAATGAGGCAAAAACTGAGAGAACTACAAGGTGATCTATATGAATTCACTATCAGAGTTGAACAATTCAACACCCCTCTCTCAGAAATTGACAAATCTGGCAGGTAGAAAATTGGTTAGGACATAGTTGAACTAAAAGCACCATCAATCAACCAGACATAATTGACACTTATTGACTATTTCATCCACTAGCAGCAGAATATACATTCTTATGAAGCTTAAATGGAACATGCACCATAATAAACCAATTTCTGGACCACAAAACACACTTAACACATATCAAAGAATAGAAATTATACAACGTGTACCTTCAGACCACAGTGGAACTGAACTAAAAATCAATAATAGAAAGACAGCTAGAAAATCCTAAAATACTTGGAGATCAAACAAAACCCTTGTAATAACACAGGGGCTGAAGAAGAAAGCTAAAAAAAAAATTTAATTATTTTGAACTAAATAAAAATTAAAACACAACTTATCAAAATTTGTGAAATGCAGTTAATGCAGTGCTTAGAGCTAAATTTATAGTATTGAATGCATATATTAAAAAAGAGGGAGGGTCTAAAAATCATTAATCTTACCTTCTACTTTAGTAAACTAAAAAAAGAATAAATTAAATCCAAAATAAGCAGAAAAAAAGAAAGAAAAATTAGACAGAATCAATAAAATTGAAAATAGGAAATCAATAGAGAAAATCAATGAAACCAAAGGTGGCTCAATAAAATTGGTAAGTCTCTAGCCAAGCTAAGAAAAATAGAGAGATGATACACATTACATTTACCAGAAATGAAAGAGGAGACATCACAATAGATCCCATGGGCATTAACGGGCTAATTAAAAAAATACTATGAAGGACTCTATGCGCACAGAGTTGCTAATCTAGATGAAACCAACCAATTCTGTAAAAGACACAATCTGCTCAGATTTACATATGAAGAAATAGACAGCTCAGGAGACCACAAGCTTATTCTTCCCTTTACATGATGAGTGGGTCCTTGTTGTGGATCACAGAATTTGACAGAGAACCTCTAGCTCATAATCATACCTGCATTGTTCTCCTTCCATAAAATATTTGTCTCTCTAGAGGTTCAATTTTAGTGGAATAAATATTTGATATTCTCTTCTTTCTTTAGCGTGTAGATGGTCACAGTACATATTTAGATGAGTTCTCAGAAATGGCCAGCTCTGGGAATGAAGTTTAAACAGTGAAATCAGGTCTCCAGGACAAGCTGTCGATATAGGAAAATTAATTAAGACAAGTATGCAAAGAAGGCTGTGTTAAAACTATGTCTATCAGCCTATAAGTTCTGTGAGGACAAGAAAGTTTTTTACTTTATTCACCCAAACTATCTGACTACTTGGAACACTGCCAAGCATGTACTAGCACTCAGTAAATAGGTACTGAATGTATGAAGGATGAAGTAATCAATTGAGTGTAGTTTTTTTAATGTGTGTACTTATTTACCACCTTCTTCCAAAAAAGATACTAGGCAGCTAAGCACCTAAGAGAGACTCTAGCAAATTAGGACTCTAGGATCCTAGGACGTGGAGTACTTTCTTTCATGACAGTTTCATAACATTGGGTGGTGCAAAAGTAATTGTGGTTTTTGCAATTATATTTTTAACCTTTTAAACGATAATTACTTTTGCACCAACTTAATACTTGTTAGGTGGGGGGAAGACTAGGTCCACAGGTAATAAACATAGATCAAGGGATCTCTGAGGATTGCCAATAATGGTTGAGTCAGAAAAAAAGTTTCAGAAACAAAAAAAAGCAGAATAAAGAACATAAAATGACAGAACCTAAACATATTTGTGATGATAAAACAGTTTTAGTATAACTACTTTTGGTGGCTCTTATAGCCCATTGGCTTCATTTCTCATTACAAAATTTTTGTCATCTGTTATCACTATTCCAAACCAAATGGGGAAATAAGATGAGCTTAAATCGTACCAAGTGTTTTGAGATGAAAAAAAAAGAAAGAAAATTAGGTAGTGGCTAGACACCTATTTAAATGTTTATGCCTGGAGACTAATTCTATATTGCGTTTAAATAGCACATGAGAAAAAAATAAAGTAAGGGAATTTTAATGACAGTGACAAAATAGTGTGAATATTTAAAGCAAAACACCTCTTTAATGAAAACCTTTCCCCCAAATACAAACAGCATGTGAATTTAGTAAATTATATAGTTCCCAAAACCAATACAGTTTAATTATAATGCTTCCCCTTTTTGTAATACTTC
This sequence comes from Rhinolophus sinicus, assembly GCF_057876585.1. Classification (NCBI taxonomy): domain Eukaryota; kingdom Metazoa; phylum Chordata; class Mammalia; order Chiroptera; family Rhinolophidae; genus Rhinolophus; species Rhinolophus sinicus. The sequence goes on along the minus strand of NC_142502.1, from coordinate 85,873,715 downwards.
TTCTCATTTTGTATATTTCCTTATTACTCGCTTCTTGAATATTTTTGCAAGGAAGGCATTGTTCCATACTCTTTTTCCCCAGCTTTATTAACATATAATAAGTATATAAAAACTTCACATAATTAATACAATTTGATGAGTTTGGAGATATACAGATATATATAGATATAGATATAGAAATAGGTATAATAAATATATACATACAGAGGGTGCCAAAAAATGTATACACATTTTAAGAAAGGAAAAAACTATTAAAATTGTAATACTCAACATATACCTATAACAAAAGATGAATACAAGTCACATTTCCCTTCTGCAATTACAAGAGGTGTTCAAAGTGGTTGCCATCAGCCTGATTATGGCAAACTACTGCTTTAGCACCGTTGACCAAAGTGTCCACTTGTATACGTTTTTTTTTGGCACCCCCAGTATATATATATTTGTGTGAATCAAGATTATTAAAAAAATCTGTCACCGCCAAGAGTTTCCCTGTGTGTGTGGTTGTTTTTTTTGTTTTGTTTTGTTTTTGTTTGTTTGTTTGTTTGTTGTAGTAAGAGTACTTAACGTGAATGTGAAATAATAGAAAATAATATATGTATTGGTCTCTGCCCCAGGTTCCTGGCACAGAGCTCCAAAATCCCTTATAATTTCCTAAGTAATAAGAGGACTAGGAACATCTTTTATTCTAATGAGGTGACTCTTGGTGGTCTCATGGATAGCTTAAGTTTTAGTTATGTATTTTATGTGCTTAGCTACTACTAATAATGTTTTGTCTTAAAGTTTACTGGTGCATAAACAGATATAATAAAATGAACACAGTTTATGCTTAGTCGGTTTTAACAAAACTACACACCCATATTACCACCACAATCAGTATATAGGATATTTCCATCAACCAAAATTTTCCTGTGGCTTCTTGCTAATCAGTTGTCATTCTTCACTCCCCATCCATTCCCCAGGTACATACCGATCTACTTTCTATTACTTTAAATTTGATTTTACTTTCCTAAAGCTTCGTGTGAATGGGATCATGCAAAATCATACTGTTTTGTGTCTGACCTCTTTTCACTCAGCATAATGTTACTGTGTTTCATCTGTGTTGTTGTCTATCAGTTTATTCTTCAATATTGGTGAATATATTCCGTTTTATTGATGTACTACATTTTGAAAATTAACTCCAGTTTTGGCTATTATAAATAAAGCTTTTATAAACATTTGTGTTCAAGTCCCATGTGAACGTAGGTTCTCATTTCTTTCGGGTAAAATCTAGAAGTGAAATTGCTCAGTGATATTCTAAGTACTTATCTAACTTTATAAGTTTTTGCCTGCACTGAAGTTGCAAAGATATTCTATGTATTTTTATAAAAGCTTTACATTTTAAGTTTCAGTGTATAGGTCTATAAACCACTTAGTACATGTTTTTGCATATGGTTTTAGGTAAGGGTCATGGTTCAATTTTTTAAATTTGGAAATCCAATTATTCCAGTATCATTTGTTGAAGAATATTGTTTTCCATAGATTTACCTTCACATCTCTGTTGCAAATCAATTGACCACATAGTTGTGGGTGCATTTCTGGACTCTTTGTTCTTTTCCATTTGTTTTTAATGTTTATTCCAGTCATTGTGTACTATTTTGATTACTGTTGCACTGTAATAAATTTTAAAATTAAGTAGTTCAAGACTTCAAAATTGATTCTTCTTTTTAAAAAGTATTATGGCTCTCTTTTCAACCCAGGGGATTTAAGGACAACAAGATTGCTATTTAAACACATCTCATGACTATTCAAAATATTAAAGCACCAAAGGCCTAGTGACTTTTACACAGCTGTGAAGATCCACAGAAATGATATGGATAATATCTAAAGCCTATTTTTCCACACCACCTGTTTTTGTTGCTATTGGTGTTGGATTATGATGTAAATGACAGAGTGTTCAGAAATTTTATTTTGGGTTATAATCTGCTGATAGAATTTCATTAAATGTCAAAATCGCCTTGAATCTCTTAACTCTTAGATATTATGGGTGGGTCACCAGACAGTAAGAGATATTTTTAATTCAAATACCTTGTGCTTCTAAGAGTTGTCTTGGAAGAAAAAGAAATTTATTTTAATTTATTTTACTGAAAAAAAGTATTATGGCTCTTTTAGAAACTTTACATATTTATATAGATTTTAGAATAGGCTTGTCTACTGAATTGAAAAAACCCGCTTTCATTTCAAATGGGCTTATGTTGAAACTATAGAGGAGATTTAACATTTAACAACTTCAAGGTTCTGACCCATGAACATAGTGTATCTATTCATTTAGGTCTTTTTTTTTTTAGCAACATTTTATTGTTTTCAATGGATAATTACATATATTTTGTAAAAACTTCCCTAAATTATGAATGTACAGATATTGCAAATTATTATTTTAAAAGCAATTTTCAATTATTATTACGAGTGTATATAAATAAAATTGATTTTGATCATTGACCTTGATCACTTGGCGTTTTTAAACTCACATAATAATTCTAGTTGCTTATTTGCAGATTAATTAGAATTTTCTACATATGTAGTCATTGTCCTCTTTGAATTAAGAGAGATTTTAGTTCTGTATTTTTAGTTTGTATGTTTTTCATTTCTTTTTCTTGCCTTGCTGTATGGGCTAGGTCCACTAACAAAATTTTGGATAGGTGGTGAGAGTTTACCTCTCTGTGCCTTGTTCACAATCTTAAGGAAAAAAAAAAAATAGTATTTTACCATGAAATTTTTTCTTGTAATGTCTTTATCTGGTTTTGTTATCAGGATAATACTGGCCTCGTAAAAGGTGTGGGGAAGTGTTCCTTCCCCCTCTTTCAACGTAAGAATTTGTAGGGAATCAGCAATATTTTTTTCCTTAAATGTTTAGAAGAATTCTCCAGTGAAGCAATCTGCCACTAATTAATTCATTGTAGGAAGATGTTTCGTTGTGAATTGAATCATTTTAATTGATGTAGATACATTAAGGTTTTCTGTTTTGCTTGAACTAATTTTGGTAGTTTGTGTCTTTCACATAATCTGTCCATTTCATTTCAGTTGTAAAATTTATTGGCATAAAGTTATTCATGATATTCGTTTATTATCCTTTTAGTATCTTTACAATGTTTAGCAATATCTCTTTTTTTCTTTATCATATTGGCAATTTATGCTTCTGGTTTTTCTTTTTAGTGATTAATATAGCTAGCTTATCAATTTTATTGATCTTTTCAAAACGCCAACTTTCCGTTTCATTAATTTTCTCTAGTGTTTTTTCATTTTCCATTCCACTGATTTCTGCTCTTTATTATTTACTTTCTTCTGCATATTTTGTGTTAGATTTGCTCTCCATTTTCTGGCTTCTTTACATTGGAATTGAAGACATGAATGTTGGACCTTTCTTCTTTTATAATATAGTTATTTGAAGCTATACATTTCTCTTTAAACACTGATTTAGGTGCATACCACAATTTTTATGTATCTATTTATATTTTGTTAAAATGTTTTCTATTTTTTCTTATGATTTCTTCCTTAACCCCTTTGTTATTTTGTGGTGTACTATTTCTTATCCACATATTTGGGAATTTTGGGGGTTTTCTTGCCATATTTTTTGTGCTCTTGGTTTCTCATTTAGTTTCATTATGTGTGGAAACTTATTCAATATGATTGCAATTGTTATTTAATTTACTAACACTCTTTTTATAACCTAGCATATGGTACGCCATGGTCAATATTCCATATGAACTAGAGCACAATGTTTGTACATCCTGCTACTGTAGAAAGGACTTTGCTGGGTCAAGTTGGTTGAGGGAATTGCTAAGGGCTTCTATATTCTTAATAAATTTCTATCTACTAGTATTCTAAATTTCTGAGACGGGAGTAATGATGTGTTCAAAGAGCTTTATTGGTTTGTATATTTCTCCTTTTAACTCTGCCATTTACCTCCTTATGTATTTTAAAGCTCTATTTTTGAATGCATACACATTTCAGATTGGTTCTTGTTAATAATTTGACATTGCTATAATCTTGAAATTTCCCTTTTTATTCCTGGTAATAGTCTTCTTAAATCTACTTTGTTTATTTAATAAAGCCATTTCATCTTTCTTAAGATTAGTGTTTCCATATCATGTACCTTTTCTTTCTTTTGCTGTTAACATCTATTATATTTAAAGTAGATTTCTTATAGACAGCATACTGTTTTGTATCTGTGGGTATATAAATTACATCACATTTTGAATAATTTTGGTTATTTTTTTTTTCAAATATTTTTTTCTGTCCTACCCCTTCTTATTTGGATTCTAATTGCAAATATATTAGATCACTTGAGATTGTCCTGTAGTCACTATTATAATTTAAAAAAAAATGTTCCTAGTGTTTTATTTTGATTAGTTTATATTGCTGTATTTTCAAGTTCACTGACTTTTTTCTCTCAATAATATCCTACCCTTTGTTAATCTTACCCAGTGAATTTTTGTTGCAGATATTATATTTGTCATCTCTAGAAGTCATGTTTTATCATTTATTCTTTTATTTTTATCGTCACCATGTTCACACTTTCCTTTTTATATTTGAACATAGTTATGATAGTTGTGCTAACAATCCTCTATGTCAATTTCATCATCTCTGTCATTTCTATGTCTATTAGATGACTTTTTTCAAAGGTATGGATCACATTTTCATGCTTATTGATATGCATGTTAGTTTTGATTTGATTCTGGATATTACAGATTTTATGCTGTTCAGCGTGTGGTGTTGTCTTATTTTCAAGGGAGTTGGCTTTTTATCTGGTTGAGAGTTAAATTATTTGCTATTCAGTATATTTTATATATTATTTCAAAGTTTTGTTCAGAGTAAGTCTAGAGTAGCCATTGTACTAAAAATAGGTTAGATACTCTAATAAGTTATGCCTGAGTGATCAGCAGAATCTCTCCACTCTGGCTGGTGGGAATTCAAATGAGTTCTCTTCTGTGTGAGCTCTAGGGATTGATTATTCATTTAGAGATCACTAGTTGCCCTTTGCCTGACCTCAGAGAGATGAACCCATATATGTCCATGTTTTGATACAGCAAGAATTCCAGGGGACTCCATGAAGATTTCTGGAGCTCTTTTTTTGTCTAACTCCCTCTAATCTGGAATTCAGTCCTGCAACTTCCAGCTGCCTCAGACTTCCTGAAATCTGATCACTGTCTACTCTACTCAGTGAGACCAACATGCTCTGCAGTGTGAAATTTGTTTTCAGGCAGACAAAGTGATTGTAGATTTTTCTTCATTTTCCTTCTCTTACAGATTAGATTTCTGCATTGGTTATCACTCAATAAATGAAAACTGTTATTTCATAAATTTTGTCTAGTGTTTTATATTTTTACAATGAGACAGTAAATTTATTTCCTGTGATCTCATAATATCTGGAAGTGGAAGACCCTGATGACCCTATTGTACAGTCTCTCCTTTATTTCTTTGCTTAATTTTTACTCTCTATTTTTCAAATTCTGTAGCTGTTTTACTATATCTCCTGTCATCTCTTGAGTTTGCTTGAATTTTTGTTTCCTTCAGTAAGTCTTTTACTAAAATACATTCATCTAACTCTCGTGATGTTCTGTTACTCTTTTCTACATTTTTTTGGAAGGGGACAGAATAGTAGTTGTTTTTTGTTTGTTTGTTTGTTTTTTCTTTTTTTCCCCCTATTAGATGTTTCTGTTTATAATTAATAAAAGATAAAAGAGGTTCTGTTTGGAACTTCTATTTTTTTTCCCCCCAGACTTGTGTAATGATTGTCAGAGGCATGACTTTGATTAGCTGTTAATTTGGTCATTCAGTCCTGAAACAGTTTCTTATTAACTTTACCATGTTTTCTGCCTTGAAGTTCATGTCTTCAATCAGATTGCCACATTTCATTTTATATGTCAGCAGGTGATCTAGATGGTAATTTTGCAGTGACAGTTGTGTCTTACTAGTTACATGCCTCTAGTTTATATTTTATTCATCTCTTTTCAGTTCACATTGGTCATCAGTTACAAAGTAAATTTCCTTCTTCTTTCTTTGTTTTTTTTTTTGCTCTCCACCCAATTCATAGCCATCCCTTTTATCTAATATACATGTCCTGATTGAAAAGTATTTCAGTGGAATGGTAAATTAAAGACCTACCTTCATTTCCTGCCCTTCTTCATTCCTGCTTGTCATAGAGTATTCAATTAGGCAATTTACTCATTTTTCCTGTAAATTATTGGTTATGTGTCCTTTTATTTTGAATTGAAAGATTATTAATTGGATTTCCCAACAATTGTTTGCTTTCTGTAAAGAAAGCTATAGCCTATTGAAATTTGGAGAAGTTACCACAAATTTTTATGTCCTTTCTCATTTAATTCACACACTTGGAAGATTTTTGTTTTTACAATCTGTGGTTGTGGAGCTAGATAAACGATATAGATGATACTTAGAGATAAGGCAGGATAGGTAGCCTAGGAAAATGACAACCCCATTCACGATACAACGTAAGGAGCCTCACTGGTTACAGAAGTAATAAGTGACTGTATTCTGTACCTGCAGCTACAGAAGAATAAGAACCAGTTTCATCCAGCAAAGCTAATCTTCTTGACCAGGACCTGACCTTTAGATAATTATAATGTCATTATAATCTCATTTACATTGTGGATACTATGACTCCCAGCATGTATCTGATGTCATGACAGTTCCAGAGAAACCAAATAAATAAGAGAGAGTGGGAAACTGAGTATCCCTCCTACAGGGATGACACTGAGATGTCTCCTCTATGGGATTGTCACCCAAACTTGCCCTGGGGAAGTATAAATACCCCTGGTCAGGACTTAACTCCTCACAACTCAGTCTCTGAGCTTGCCTGCACTTCCCTCTCAAGTGTGTACCTTCATTTCAATAAACTTTCTGTGCTTTCTTGCATCTGTCTTGCTCTTAAATTCGTTCCCATACAGAGACAAGAACCTGTCACCACTGCTTTGGGTAGAATCCTCTCTTGGACATCCCAGTGAGATAGATAGAGATAGAGATAGAGATAGAGATAGAGATAGAGATAGAGATAGAGATAGAGATAGAGATAGAGATAAATAAATCCTCACTTAATGTCTTCAATAGATTCCTGGAAACTGCAACTTTAAGTGAAGCAACATAAGGAAACCAATTTTACCACAGGCTAATTGATATAAATAAGAATTATGTTCTTATGGCATATTTCTAGTCATAAAGACATCACCAAACTTCTAAATAAAGACCCCAAAACATTTCTAATATTAAACATTGAATTAAATGTCATAACCAAACTTCTAAATAAAGATCTAAAACACTTCTAATACCAGTTGTGCCCAAAAAATGTATACACATGACTTGTATTCATCGTTTGTTATCAGTATGTATTATTATAATTTTAATTTAATCTTTCCTTTCTTAAAATGTGTATGCATTTTTTAGCACCCTCTATATTAAACATTGAATTAAATGTCATAATCAGGCTTCTAAATAAAGACCCAAACTACTTCTAATATTAAACATTGAAATAAATGTAAGCCACACATACATTTAATAAAGATTAATGAAAACAAGATAATTATTTTCCAACCTGCTTATTCCAGTTCAGGGTTATGGGTGACTGGAGCCTTTCTGGGTAGCTCAGGTCAAAAAGCAGGACCCCACCCTGGAGAGGACTCCCTTCCATCTCAGGGCACTCTCACACTCAGACCCACATTCACTCAGACCGGCACAATTGAGACAAACCAAACCAATTCACCTCTCTGGGATGTGGGAGGAAACAAGAGTGCTTGGAGAAAACCCACATAAACAGACATAGAAAAACCATGCAAACTCCACACAGATAGTGGCCTCAGCTGGGAATTGCTGTTTTTTTCTCAATGTTATAACAAAATGACATTATTTGAGGACCTGCTGTATACATTTAGATATATAGTTTTTGGTTGCTTGTTTGAATTATTTTCCTTGCTCTTTGGCATGTCCAACTGTTCCATGTCAGGACAAATGTGATATTATTATTGTACCACATGCTGTAGTATCCATAACAAATGGAAAAGTCAAGCTAGATATAGAATATCTTTAAAATATGACTTATTTTACTTTTATTAGGTAATCTTTTCTGATTCACATAAATGGTTCACACATGCAGAAAGTGAAGTTAATTGTAGTCTTTGATTTTGAGAAATTATCTTAACAAGGTTAAGGCCCTTCTTTCAAGTGAACAGTGTATTTGTGTGTGCATGTATAAGTATGGGAAATGAGGGATAGAAATTGCTTCAGCTACATCAGGGAAAATGTTAGTAGAGCTTCCCATTAAGGCCTTGTGCTTCTTATTTGTAGTATTATCACAGGTTGAAACTACTCTGGTAAGTTCTTTTGGGACATGACAAAGTTGCGTTATTGTTGTATACTGCAACTTTTTCATCTCTTCAGCATTTATTTAGTCATGCTGCCTCTGGTTGGGAGGATTAAGTCCTTTGTAGCTTTGACTGTTGGAATCTCTTGAAAGGATGCCTCATGAGTCACAGTTATTTAGCTATCATAATATTAGTGCAATTTATTATTAAACAAAATATCCCCCTGCCCTGATTGTGGGGATGTGATCTTGTCTAAGCTTTATTCACATCGAAGAACCTAGTTCTTCATTATTTTGGAAAGGCCGTAGTTGGCCACTTGGTTACCTTATATCATATACCTCAAATCATAGCTTACCTCTATTTTATAGATGAAGAAGGAGAAGCATCTATTCTTCTAATCCAATTATATCTATGTTCCCAAGGGAAACTAAAATCGTCTTTAATTGAGATATCTACAAATGGAGGTTTTACAATGCAATTTGTTGAGTAAAGAAAGAGAACAAAAAAACCACAGAATATCCATTATGCTAATGCCTAGCAATGTATACCTACCCCTTATTAAGGATACTGCGCAATCACTGGGGGAAAGGAAGCAACTTGGAAAGAGTCTGCTAGTGTTTGAGCTCTGTCCAATTTGTTTTAAATTTCAATATATTCATATTTACTATCAAGCCTAAGTTTAGAGTTTAGAGAACAAAATTTAAATGATCTATTAGTTTTTTCACAGTTAGAGACACGTGATGGATTAACGGAGTGATTTATGTCTGGATGTAGAACAGAGTATACAATCTTGCAGTCTTCAGAATATAAAGTATAAGTATAAATTAAGGTTTAGTGAAAGAAGAAAGGAAGAGGGAAGTATAAAGGGGTAAGTTCTTATCTTTCACAGGAGAGTTTAGAAATTACTGACTAAAATTGATGGAACAAAAATAGAACTACAAGACTTGTCTTTTATAATGGAGAATTAATGATATTGTTTAAAATTGATGATGTAATACAATAAAAATAAATTATTATTTTTATAACACGTTCTGTGACATTTTATATATTTTTTACCTTTTTAATGTGATATTTTATTAAAACCTAAAGGCAATTAGACTATGATTTTATATTCCTTGACATGAGCTGTTCATAAAGTTGGCATTTTAAGTCACATATGGATATTAAAAATATACAATGCTTACTTTCTAGACAAAGTAAAAACACATATTTTACAAACATCGGATGAAAAGATTTACCTGCAAAAGTGTTAAAGTGACAAATTAGGTGATTTTGCAGCATTTCTTGACAGATGGGGAAAGCAAATATTTTGAGAAGATGGAAACTAAAAACAATGAATTGTTGCTTATAATATGTTAGAATGCCATTCTGTAAACCCACACTAAAGGAGTGAATTTAGTCTTTAGGAAACCCCACCCAACTCTACAGTGTTGACTTTATTTTGGAACCTTCAATGTCTCTTTGTGGTTTCATGAGTGCATTTATTTAAGCACAGGTTGGAATGCTTTATTCTGGCCGAATGTAAAATTTAGAGACTGTGAGATCAGAATAGATCAACAACATATATTTCCAAAATTTTATAAACCCAGTGGCCCCCTTAAAAGAGAAAACATCCAAACCACGTAACACATTGCCTGCAATGTGTCTTATTTATTGGGCAGTGAGCTTGGTATAGTGGAAATAGTGTAGATTTCAGATTAAACTGATGTGAGTTCAATACTAGCTGCAACACTTGGTATAGCTACACCATGATGTCATCATGAGGATTAAAGGAGATTGTTCATTTTCAATGACTGGCTCAGTGTGACCCAGAAGTTAGCAATTAATATTATTTCTTCTCACCCAGACACAAAACAGCACATAGTAAAGGGATCCATAGGATGAGTTCCTGACATTTAAATGCAGATGAAAATAAATTGTATACGCTACTGGAGATCAACTTTTGGAAAATGGTATGTATATTAATATTTTTGCCATCACACAAAAACAATTATGAAAACTTCAAATCCTAAGTCAACAAAAACTATGTGGGAAGAAAATAATAGCTGGTGCATCTTTTCCTCTTTTTCTAAAACATAATTTAATATAAATGAGAATATGATGTCTTTCTGAACATAATCTGTAGTTTTTTATGAGAAATTTCACTTAACCACATTTATGAAGATAAATATTCAAATGTCCTTTTTCTTTTCAGTCCTCAAATGCTCTTTTGTCTGTATCTCACTTTATTTGAAGAAACATATCTGAAGGCACATTTAGAAAAAAAATGGATTTTGCTTTGAGGATATTGAGTTTAACATGATGAACAGATGTATATTTGGGAGGTTTCTTTCTGATAGTGAGAAACAGGGACCTAAACTAAAGTCAGGGAGAACTAGATGTAAGGAGTAAGATGTCTACAGCTTTGAAGAGAATCTTGTGGCTCACAGAATCAGAAAGGCAAAAAAAAAAAAAAAACACGACAAAAACCAAACAAACAAACAAAAAAACAAATGGAAAAACGAAGTGTTAACAGTGCATAAGAACCAGTAAAGCTTAGAGTCATAGAAACTGCAGGGAGAAAGTGGGTAGAGCAGAGCGTAAATGTTTGTGGTTCAGGGTCCCAATAGCAAAGAAAAGGCCATGATTATAAGGAATCTGAAATCCCTTAGGAAAGTTAATCAGGTTTTAGGTAAGTGACAATCGGGCTGTGGGACTGAATCCAGTAAACCACACTCTACTCATGTGTTGCCCTTATATTAAGCCCTAAAACAAAAGAAAATTGAGGTAGCTTTTATTGACATGCTTAGGCACAATTTGGTCCATTCCCCATGTAATCAGTCTAGTGGAAATATATTAAAGCAAGCACAGATTATTGATAAAATTGCCTTAACCTAGGTCCTAGTCGAGTCTATTTTAAAGTCATTCTGTGTTAAGCATGACTCCTTGGAAAAGTATTGTCAATGTCGTGTAGTTTGGTTACTGGCATGACTTAAGGATGTCACTTGTTACTACATGGACTCACTGAGTTCATAATTTCAGAATTTACAGAGTAATTGCCAATCCCAACAAAGACCAGAGCCTTGTTGCAGCCTCTCTTGAGAATGCCTACATATAGAATGAATCCAGAAGTGCTGCTGGGTTTTGCACCTGGGCAGTGCACTGCTTTGGAGCTGTACTGAAAGACAGAAAAATAGAAAATAAAATTGTGAACACCACTTGTGCTTTGGAAAATAAGGGCTAGACATTTTTATACCATGTGTATGCCAGATTTTTGGTAAGAATATAAATCAACACAAATATTCTTTTCATTTGTCATTCTTCCTCAGATAACATTCAACATGTGCTGAATATCTTGCATGTGGTAAGGACTCTCGTGTACGTGCACTATCTTAGATTTCAGTATAGCTATTTTAGCTGAACAGTAAGGAAGGATTTTTAACTTCATATAGTGTAGTGTTCTGTCTTCTTCTTTTCTTTATTCTCTTCACCACTACACTAATCTAAACCACCATCATGTCTCACTTAACTTAATAGTCAGGACTTCTGTACTTTCCGGTGACAGAAATCCAAATTACCACTTAGCTGTGCTTTCTGCTAGCTTAGCTTCTTAAGTGTGCTCTTTTTATGCTACAGCAGAGATGCCCCAGGAGCGCAGACATACATGATCCTTAGCATCGACTTTCCCCCAAAAGGAGAGACCTCTTTTTTTTAGTCAAAGAAAACTGGTTTGCCCTCTTTGAGTATGTTACTCTAATATTATAACACATGATTCTAATACTATAAGGTGTTTCAGGACCAATACAGTGATGAGAAAGGCTAGTCTGGGCATCTAACCACAGGAAAGGAAGAGTGGTGTTAGCTTCATGCACGCCACTTACATTAGGTAGAAGAATGTGATAGTCCTCCAAAGAGATGAAGGATGGAATTAAAAATATACTCACTATATCTGGATCACTACAGCAGCCTCCATACCCATCTCTTCACATCCAGTTTTCCTTCCTCACTGATTTTCCAAGAAAGAGTCATTTAAAAAAAAAAAAAAAGTCATGACAATTATTTCAAACTAAAAACAAATTTTACACTGTACACCTGAAGCTGAACAATAATGATTGTCAACTACAAGTTTATATATTATGTATATAGTTACAAGAAGTGGAGTACAGCATTAGGAATGTAGACAGTGGAAATGTAATGGCTGTGTGTAATGTCAGAGGGATAGTGGATGAGGGAAGGGGGTTGACACAGTGTGAGGGATATAAATGGTAAATGTCTATTGCATTGTTTTGTGCACCTGAAACTAATAAAAAAAATTTAAAATCCAAAAGACAACAAAATCAGTATGATCACTTTCCTCTTATACATGAAATCCTTCAGTGTATTCCTATTACCCCTAATAATCATATTCCAAATCCTGAATGTGTTTATAAGGTTTTTATTGTGTAACTTCTGACTCTTCTGCTTTCTGTGTGCAACTCCTCCAGTCCATGCGCCTCATTCAGCCATGCTACTCTTATATCTGTGGCCTCATATTCTACCAAGCATCTTGCTGTTCAATTCAGAAATCTCCTCAATCCGTCTCATTCTTCCATTCCCATGTCTACTCTACTCCCCACTTTCCTGCCCTCACCCTTCCCCTTAGCATGGTGCTTGGCAAGGACCAGGAGATATAGATTTCAAACATGAATATGTGAATCAATGTTAATTTATTGTCCTCCTATGGTAGTTAGTCTATTCTCTCTCTAAGATGCTTTTACTTCTTTGCGTGTGGAGTCCAGCTCTGGGATGGATTTTAACTATTTGGAAGACATTTGGTTTCGTTTTCTAAAATCCAATGCTAGTAATAAAAGATGCTCAGTGTGTGCCAGGTGCTATATCCTCAGGCTATGTAAATTGCATGTTAAATGGATGAAACTATTTCATTCTTGAGACACCTTTGGAAGGTTGATGTGATTATTCCGAAACATTAGTTTGGATTTATAACCAAGGACTATGGAATTGTAAGTGTAAATAATTTGATTTTGGTCTCACAGCTCTTAGGCTATGGTAGGGATTTGAATCTTGGTGTGTCTGAATGTCTTCAAAACCTAAATGTGTTTTAAAACTTCACTTTCTGTGTTGCTGGTTCCTTCCCCTTGTTCAGGGATTCTTTGTCTTGATTAAAAATGAGACTAGGGAGCAGTATTTGTGAATTATATAATTATTTATTTCAAAATGTGTTTAATAAAAATTCATGTTTTGCCCATTACTTTGCTCAATATGCAGAAGAAACAGTCTTTACCATATAAGAGTTTACACTCTATTTGGGGATTGAGAATTAGAGGATGGAGAAACAAAAGCTGAGAGGAAATCAGGTATTGATTCATCCAATAATTAGTCTTGGAGAAAGAAGAGGTCATTGGTCATAGAGGACAAAGAAGGAAAAGCCCTAAGTCTTCCAAAAGTAGTCATTTGGGAAAAGGGGACAAAAATGACTTCAGGCTGCTCCACCGTTTTTACCCACAATAAGGTATTCAGAGACATAAAATGTGTTATGGTACTAAGAGTAAAGCACAGAATACCCTGACGAGATTAATAGGTATACATAGGTAAGTAAAAAAGTGATCAAATTTAGGAAAATGACTCTGATTAATAATGACTTAAGTTTGGGGAGAGGGGAGAGTCAGGAATTGAACTAGAAGTCTGCTTATCACAATGGAGGCGTGACATCTTAGGTCCTAAATGAGGTCAGTGGTACTATGTCTTATGGACATGCAGGTTCTTTGACTGATTAAAGATGGAAATAAAGGATAAAGATGGGATGACTAGAGATGAGTAACAAATTGTTTGATCTTAAACTGTGGAAATAAATATGTCATGAACAGAAATGTGAACATTAGAAGATGGAACCTGGGCAAAGGCAAGGGTTGCAAACTCAAGTGTTTGTAAGAAACAGGCAAGAAATAGGACTAAATAAAGCCAGCTGGGGGAAAGGCATGAAAAGGATGATGGGAAACTAAGAGGGGCAGTTGCTGTTCAGCTCCAGCCATTGGGGGATCAGTTACCAGATCACCTGATTTGTCAAGAGAATCTGAAAATTCAGAAATGTTTTTATTTTAAATTCCATTTTTAAAAATGCCAACACTGTGTGGTCTAAATAAAATATTTCCGTAGGTTTCATGTGAGCTTTGGGGAACAGTTAATTATGTCTGCCATAGAGAATAAAGCCTTTTCTTTAGAATTCTATGGTGCTAATATTAGTCTAACATTTCAGGCATGGCTCCTGATGGAACTCAGAGAGTTCCTATTTCACAGCTCAAGAAAGGAAGAACAAAGGAAAACAAAACCATTTACATGTTGTTTTCTTGTCCTTTGAAGTACTAAATATATTGCTGTTTTGAGTGTTTTTCTAAGCCTTTGTATACAGTTTCGAATGGACTATATTCTACAACCTAAGGTGCTAAGATATCTATTTTTTTCATAATTTTGGCACAATTTCAGTAATAGCTCTGATATGTATGCGTTATGTTGATCTGCTGTATACATTTAGTGTGCTCTCTTTAGTTATCTCAAAATGCAAATTCCATGGTGTATGAGGGATGCTACTTTACTTACATTTAAGTAGAAACACATTATAGCATGTTCCCAAGGGAGAAAACTTTAAGCAAACATTTCTTTCATACAAAGGAGGAGGAAAAGGTCATGTGGTTTGTGTGTTAAAAAATAGCTTTTATTTTTCTGTATTAATGATAAATGTGAAAGGCATACATCTGAGGGAAGAATGACAGTGTTTCTTTTCACTTGAAGGCCATATTTAGGCATAATGATATCACTGTGTATTATTAAATGCTCTTGAATGCATTATACTACCTTTTAAATGTAGCTCAAACTCTAGGTTCATATAGTAGACTCAATAAGGTAGTCATGGGGTGTGGAAAAATTGTGCATAGTTTGATACCCTCTCCTTCTTCAGAAAGGAAGATAACAATGGTAATAGTCATGCCAGTAACAGTGCTTCTGAAAATGAAGAATGCACATCCCTCAAAATTTCTTAGTTTCATGTTTCATCACAAAACTTACAGTATTTTTGCAATTTACTACATAATATAATGACTTTTTTTTTTAATTTTAAGAGTTTGTTTCAGCAAAAATCAATTGCAATCAGGCAGCATGAAATGACAAGCAGGAGTACTTCATTGTCAGGAGCGAAGGGAGAGACTTTTATAGAGAAAAAGCTGAAGTGGGGACATTATTGACCGGCTACAGTGTAAATAAAGCCTCGCTGGCTGGCTATGCTTGGTTGTCCTTAGCATTTGATTTTGTAACCTTGAAGTGTTTACAGGCTTAGATTTTTGGTTTGCTTACATAGGTCGCATGGCATTTTCTCCTCATAGTGATTTTCTCATACACAATAGATTGACCAAAACTTTCATATTAGTGCCACTGTCAATCATCAGACTTAAGTTGCACTTGTCACACTGTGAAACTCTTAGATTATGATACCAGACTCGTGGAAGAATTGTTTTTGCTGTTCATTTTGTTGTTTATCTTGTTTCTGTTTTCCCAAGTGCAGTGAGACCATCTGATGTGCTGCTAATGGCTGTGAATATGTATTTAAGACCTTTGAAAATGCATAGTGCACCAGGGAGACTCCAATGGTAATTATTAGGAGGATTAACACTAAGAGACCAAAGTATACTCCTTATCCAGAACCCCCATGAACCAAACCAGATGGTATCAAATAAATCAGAGAATGTCCCTGAAGGGAGATCAACCTGTTTTAGCCAAATGGCTTATTTGTTAATTTCCTAGATTTGCTATAATACCAGAGGTATTGATCGAGGTGCAGCAGGAGATATTTGCTATGGCACCAACTCCTCCTTTTTTAGCCAAGAAGTAAGCTAAAGCAATTCTATTATCTAAAAACACCTTAGCAAGAAAGCTTAGGGATTTGCTGTAGAGGCATGGTCTTAGAAGGAGATTCAGCTATAGTTGCTAGAGTTAAGGAGCATTGTCTTCCCATGCATTCACGGAGAAAAAGCAAGTAGCGAAAAAGCAAAAGCAGTAAAGGTTTTATATTGGAGATGGCGATCTTTATAAATATTTTTATGTTTTAATTATAGTTGCCATACAATATTGTATTAGTTGCAGGTGTACAACATAGTTATTGGATATTTATGTAACTTATAAAGTGATCACCCAATAAATCCAGTATCCATCTGATACCATACATACCATGTTTCCCCGAAAATAAGACCAAGTCTTATATTAAGTTTGGCTCCAAAAGATTCATTAGGGCTTATGTTCAGGGGATGTTATCCTGAAAAATCATTCTAGGGCTTATTTTCCAGTTAGATCTTATTTTCAGGGAAACACAGTAGTTATTACAGTATTATTGAGTATATTCCCTATGCTGTCCTTTACATCCCTGTGACTTGTTATAACTGGCAATTTGTACATCTTTATCTTGATGGAGAAACTGATCTAAAATGGTTCCCTGCCACGTGGAACTGACTTAAGATGGTGGCCTGAGCAAAGAGAGAAGTCCCCAGCCTAAGCCCCAGCCCACTTCTGCATAGCCCCCTCCAAGCCACACCCCGAGCCAATCCCCAGATGACACTTACCCCTTCCCCAACTCAAGGAAGTCCCCAACCCATAAAAACCTGCTCAAAATCTTGCTAGGGGTTCAGTCTTTTGGGAAGGATCCCGCTGAGCCCACCGGCTTAATAAAGCTGACTCTCCTAACTCTCTGAATGTCACTTGGGTTCTTTCCGGTCCTGGTATCCTTAACAATCTGGAGATGGAAATCTTGATCCATCATCTTGGGAGAGCTGTCCACCTAACGATGCCACCTGCTTCTGGGGAGAAACCTCTCCAGTCCATTTTAATTTTAGATCTCTATTGGGTATGTGGTTCCAAGAGTCTTGAGGAGCCTTCTTTAGCTGGTGTATGTGAACCCAAGATTCAAGTCCCTGAAGTTTGACTGCTGTCTGTGGAGTGAGGAGGGGCCGGTATGCTCCCTTACAAGGACACTTCCAAAACCTGCACTTTTTCTTATTGATTCCAAATCAGAAGGGTATGGAAAAATTGGAAACATTAGTCTGGAGAGTTATAGCTAGATAGTTGAGGTAGCTAGGAGGGTTCAGGATCGAGTTTAGTTTACAAATATGTAATGAAACCTAAAAGACAATGAACAGAATTAGAATTTGATATCAACAAGGTTATATCATAATTTTCTACTGAAACACAATTTTTCTATCTGTAGTCACCCTTATTTCTATCAAAGATAATCACAGTAAGGCTAATTTGTTTGCAGAATAAGTCTAGCCTCATTAAACTTGGCCTAATTATTTACATAAATGCAGAAAGAATAGTGATTGACCATATAGGTTCTTTTAAATCTGTTTTTTTGGAACTTTTCATAAGAAATCTTATATTGGACTTGGTAATATAACTAATGTTTGCAATTGTGTACTGTTACAAGAACAGACTCGTATTGAACTTATGCAAATAACTACATTGCATGAAAATGAGAATATTCAATAAGTTTCTGAATTCTGGAGGGATTCAGTTATGACTACAGAGGTATACTTTACAAAATAACTGTAAGTCACAGATAGCTTAAGAACAAAGAGAAAAAGTGTTTCCTTAAATCTGGAAAAATAAAACAGTAAGGTACCAGCAATATTGCAAAGAAAAGCTTGTAAAAAAATTATAATCATTCTCATCAGTTCATTTGATTCCATATTATTAATTCTTGTTCTGCTTAAATCCAGTTTTTCCATAAGTTCTTGAAATTCATACCCAGTTCAGTTTTATGATCTTAAAGTTATCAAAAAACATATATATTAGTATGACCAAATCTTTGTTTTCCAGGTAGATGACTCAAAAGATTAAAAATAAAAAATCTTCCAAATATCAAGAGAACACCAATATTTCAAGGAACCTCAGTTCTCTGAACAGAGAGAAAACCAAATTCTAATTTTGCCCCAGTTTATTTTGGATAGTAAGACTCGTTCTTTAAAAACTAAATAAATCCACCCCAATTTATAGTCATCTTGACCATATATAAAATTCTTTTTCTGAGATTCCATTTTCACAACATTTTTTAAATTCATTCCAGTTTTGTCCTGTGAGAATTACCTTCATGAGTTTATGTTTCAAGAAATGGCTCTGGATTCCTAGAGAAGACACGTAAAACCTTTACAAATCAAAGCCACAGAGAAGTAATATATTAATATGTTTCTTTAAGAAGGGCTTTTGTTAACTAAATCCAAATCTTTTAAAATATCTACAAGCTTTTTGAGATTAATAGGGGAAGTTTGGGGACTGGTAAAAAGGATAGGTGGGATTTGAATTATTTCTAGAGCCACATTTCTATTCTTGTAAAGACTTGATTTGTAAGGCAAGTACATTATTTTTAATTTCTTGAAAAATTGGGTTGCAACCTGAATTATATCAAGACTCTGACCAAGTCACTCAGTTACATGATCCCCAATTTGCTTCTGTATATCAGGAAGATCTTCAACTAAGATGGAAACAAAAAGATTCCTATGTTCTAGATTTAGAGCTGTGTTTCTGTGGAATGTAAATCCTTCTATGATGGCTTCAGAATGCTTTTCTTTCCCTCTGGATATGTAGTTTCATTTTAACTTAAAGGAGAAGGTCTTAAGAATGTTCCTATTGTAAAACAGTGAGTTCCTAGGTCTCTCTGCTCCTTATTGTTCAAACTTGTGTTTTTCTCATGGCCTTCAGGCTAATAGCTCCTGCTTTAGACATGCTAATCATTAGAGGAATTAGGCTGGGAGCTTAAGTTTTACAAAAACAGCCCCTCCCATTCCCTTCCTTTGACATAAAAGAGGCCTGAACTCTCTTAAAATGGACATAAAAATTAGAGCTTCCATCTTCTCAATTGGTGCCTCCTTGGTCAATAAATCTTTCCTTACTGCAAACTCTGATATTTTGATTTTGGCTCCCTGAAGTGTGGGGCACGGGGACTTTGGGCCAGTAATACTATCAGTCTCTGAATATCAGCTTCCAATTTGGCTAACTTGTGACTAGGTAGAGCTGCTATGTCACCTGGTCTTTGTATAGTTGCCTTATAGAGCTGCTTAGGGAAAAAAAAGTCCCTTTTGAACATCTTGTCAGGTTTCATTAGGGACAAACAATAAGTATTCCTGGCAGTATTGAACAAGGTCATGGACACAAAAGTGTTCCTCAAAGAGGTTATAAAAGATACTACCCTCCCAATAACTACACCCAAAGAGACCAAAGTAACAAAGACTTAGATCCTTCTTTTGAGAGCGTCGAGGAAAAATATCCAGCCTAAGAGAAAGCTTATAATAGTTTATTTGAGCCAAACTGACGACAACTGGCAGGAAGCAAAATCTCAATGGATTGAGAAAATGTTCCACAAAATGGCGGTTTGCAGCTTATTTTATAAATAGAATCAAAGGACGAGGGTTACATGAAGTCCATCTGTGATAGATTAAAGGGGTAGGAGAAAGGATTTGGATAAAAGTAAATTGGAGAGACAGGTACTTCTTTCACAAATCCTGTTTCCTCGAAAATAAGACCTAGCCGGACAATCAGCTCTAATGCATCTTTTGGAGCAAAAATTAATATAAGACCCGGTATATTATATTATATTATATTATATTATATTATATTATATTATATTATATTATATTATATTATATTATTTATATTATACCCGGTCTTATACTAAAATAAGACCAGGTCTTATGTTAATTTTTGCTCCAAAAGACACATTACAGCTGATTGTCCAGCTTGGTCTTATTTTTGGGGAAACACCGGTTGGTGGTACAGGATAGTTAATAGTTCTCATAGAGATGATAATCGAGGGACAAGAATAATAATGAAGGATTCTGTACTTTCCTGCTCTGGTCCGGAAAAAGGGATTACTGACATTCCAAGGATGTCATTTTAGGTGCAAAAAGACAATAGACAGGCTCATTTAAAGGCACAGGTTAACTTTATGAGGGAAGCTAAAGATGCGACTTCCCATTATAACCCACTCAGTTATGAAATTTTTTATGCTCATGCCATCTTATGTGGTTGTTTTCAGTCTCCTGAGCTTGTCAGGTTTAATATATGGCCCCTTTTCCATCCACAAGAGCTAACAACTTTCCTTAGGACCCTAGCTGTAAAACGTATGCAACCCACATTGGGAGCCTCCAACATGACAGTTGCCAAGCCAAGTTCTTGGGACACAACATGAAACAAACAGGAAAGTAGTAGCTATCCCTGGGAGACAAAATAATTGATAATCAATTTTTTCTCTCGCTAATCTGCGTTTAGAAAAGAAGGCACAATATGAAACTTTACCTCCCACTCTTGACCAGACATCAGATAGAGGTCTGGGAAATCTGACTTTGGTAAGAATTCTTACCCTTTGACAGCTTCAGCCAGTTTTCCCAGAATAATGTCTGCAGTCTCCAGAGTGAGTCGGGTGACCCGGTAGGTCACATCCTACTCAGCAGAAACTGTAGAAGAGAAAAAATAAATTTCCCTTTACCCTTTGTGGTAAGTGCCTGGCTGAGACCCCTTTTTCTCTATGGCACTTCATAAAGGGATGAGCTTATCTAAGATGGTTAAAAGTTCTCCACTGTGATTACTGTAATTGAAGATTATCTTTAGTAAGTTTAAACCATTTGTTTAGCCTTAAAACAAAATTTTATTCATCTGAGCCCTCACGTTGGCCACAGTCTGGTTTTTAAATTGGACCCAGTCTGATCCCAGTCAGTTTCAGAATCAAGCCTGGACAAAACATACTCAAAGTCTGAAAGGTCAATGCAGACGCTGAAAAGCTAAGATTCAACAGAGACTTACCAACCACCTCCAGAGGCAGTGAGAAAGCAGGCTCAAGGGGCTCAACAGGTACATTTGCCTGGTTGCTCCTTGCTCCTGAGGGTAGTCAGAGGCCTCCCTTTGGTTTCCTTTCCTAACATCAGAACTGTAGAAACAAAACCTGAGGCATAGTAAAAATTTTAAGAGTTGGGCACCTGGTTAGCTCAGTTGGTTAGAGTGCAGTGCTGTTAACAACAAGGTTTCCGGTTCGATCCCCACATGGACCACTGTGAGCTGCGCCCTCCACAACTAGATTGAAGCAACTATTTGACTTGGAGCTGGTGGGTCCTGGAAAAACACACTTAAAAATTTTTTTAAAGAGTTTATTTGAGCAAAAATTGATTCTAATCAGGCAGCGCCAAACCAGAAGAGGTTAAGAGTACTCCCCATGAGTTATTTTTTTAACATATTTTTTATTTTTTCAATTACACTTGACACACAAAATTATATTATATTAATTTCAGGTGTACAACATCATGATTAGACATTTATATAACTTACAAAATGGTCACCCCAATAAATCTAGTATCCATCTGACACTAGATATAGTTATTACAATTATTATTGACTATATTCCTTATGCTACACTTTACATCCCCAGACTGTTTTGTAACTACCAATTTGTACTTATTAATTACAAATTTCCCTTTTTCACCCACCCTCCGAATCCCCTCCCATTTGGCAACCTTCATAATGTTTTTGTACCTATGACTTTGTTTCTGTTTTGTTTGTTTGTTTATCTTGTTCTTTAGAATCCACATATAAGTGAAATCATATGGCATTTGTCTTTCTCTTTCCGACTTACTCCACTCAGCACAATACCCTCTAGGTGCATCCATGTTGTTGCAGGTGACAAGATTTCATTTTTTGGGGCTGAGGAATATTCTATTATATATACGTACTACCTCTTCTTTATCCATTTCATTCATCCATTGATTGACAACCAGATTGCCTCCGTAGATTGGCTATTGTAAATAATACTGCAATGAATATATGATGTATATATCCCTTCAAAGTAGTGTTTTGGGTTTCTTTGGCTAAATATCCAGAAGTGGGATTACTGGGTCCTTCTTTGTCTCCTGTTATAGTCTTTAAAGTTCATTTAGTCTGGCATAAGTATTGCTACCAGAGCTTTTTTGTTTGTTTGTTTCCATTTTCATGTAATATCTTTTTCTGTCCACTTACTTTCTGTCTTTCAATCTGAAATGAATCTCTTATAGGCAGCATATGTATGGGTCTTGTTTTTTTGTTGTTGTTTGTTTGTTTTTAAATTTATTCATCCACCCTATGTCTTTTGATTGAAGCATTTAATACATTTACATTGAAAGTAATTGTTGACAGATATGTAATTATTGCCAGTTTATTCATAATTTTTATCTTTTTTCTTCTTCTTCTGAAAGAAATCCCTATAACATTCCTTGTAATACTGGTTTGGTGATGATGAACTCCTTTAGCTTTTCTTTGTCTGGGAGCTCTTTATCTGTGCTCAAATTCTAAATGATAGCTTTGCTAGGTAGAGTAATCTTGGTTGTAGGTCCTTGCTTTTCATCACTTTGAATATTTTGTGCCAATGCCTTCTGGACTACAACATTTCCATTGAGAAGTCAGCTGACAATGTTATGGGACCTCCCTTGTAGGTAACTAACTGCTTTCCTCTTGTTTCTTTTCAGATTCTCTGCTTGTCTTTAACCTTTGGCATTTTAATTATGATGTGCCTTTGTGTCGGCCTCTTTGGGTTCATCTTGTTTGGAACTCTCAGTCATTCCTGGGCTTGTATGTCTATTTCCTTCATCAGGTGAGGAAGTTTTCAGTCATTATTTCTTCAAATAGGTTTTCAATTCCTTGTTTTGTCTCTTCTCTTTCTGGTACCTATGATGCAAATGTTGGTATGCCTGATGTTGTCCCAGGGGCCCCTTAAACTATCCTCATTTTTTTTTCTTTTTGCTCTACTGTTTGGGTGTATTCGGTGACCTTGTCTTCTAAGTCGCTGATTGTATTCTCTGTTTCATCTAATCTACTGTTGATTCCCTGTAAGGTATTCTTCATTTTATTCATTGTATTCTTCATATCTGACTGGTTCTTTTTTACATTTTTTATCTCTTTGCTGAAGTTCTCACTGACATCATTGAGTGTCCTTACAACAAGTGTTTTGAACTCTGTGTCTAGAGATTGCTTCTCTCCATTTTGTTTATTTCTTTTTCTGGAGCTTTGTTTTGTTCTTTTATTTGAGACATATTTCTTTGTCTGCCTCTTTTGGCTGCCTGCCTGAGTTTGTTTCTATGTACTAGGCAGAGCTGCTGTGTCACCTGGTCTTTGTATAGTTGCCTTATGTAGTAGGTGTCCTGTGGGGTTCAGTGGCATAGTCTTCCTGGTTACCTGA
Organism: Rhinolophus sinicus; assembly: GCF_057876585.1. Taxonomy (NCBI): domain Eukaryota; kingdom Metazoa; phylum Chordata; class Mammalia; order Chiroptera; family Rhinolophidae; genus Rhinolophus; species Rhinolophus sinicus. The sequence continues at coordinate 85,850,156 of NC_142502.1, read as the reverse complement.
ACTGAGTGCTCCAGGTATATCCCTTATATGTGTTATATGTGCCCTCCTGTTATAGTTGATGCTTGGTTGCTGTTTGCATGTCAAAGGGAGGGATTGACCCTCAGGCTGATTGGTTGTAAGGACTGTCTGTGATTACAGTGGAGGAGCTGTTGTGCAGAGGCTGATCCTACTGAGAGGCTTCACTATAGCAGAGCTCTGGTGCCTATCCAGTCTATCCTTTGGGTATATCTTTTTGTGGAGGCAACAGGTGGTTCTCCAGGCTATTCCAAGGTGAGCCACAGAGCATGTCAGCCCCCAGGACTTCCTGGGATCAGCCCTGCTACAGGCCAATTTCAGCCTGTGCCCTGCCTGGAGCCACCAGAAATAAGCTCCAAAGCAATCTGCAGATGACTGCCACCAGTGCTTGGCTTGGAAGTACCTGGGAGAGGCCAAGCTGCAAACCGAGGCTGGCTATCACTAGTGACAAGCTTGGGGCTGCTTTAGCAAGAGGTACAATACACATTGAGGCCAAACACTCCTTATTTGGCATTTGTGACCTTTGCGAGCTTTTAGGAAAGTCCTCAGCATGAGCCAAGACAGGCTGTTTGTATGGAAAAGCCACTGGAAGTACATTGGGTGGGCATGCAAGTTGGGTGGGGCAGGGTCTCAGGAAATCACCAGGACGAGGCCAATTGTGTCAGCTAAATTGATGGAGGCTCAGATATGGTGCTAGCATAAGTCTACATACTGAGAGGTGGGAGGGCAAAAAAGGAACAATGTCTTCTGCCAGCACTTCTGTCTGGAAGAATGCTGCCTCTCCAGCCCTTGTATTGAAGCCAGACAATTCTCCCTATATTTCCTTGGCACCTTTAGAGCTGCTGCCCCAGTGCTGGATCTCTGAGTGAGTGAGTCCATCAGCAAGTAAATCCATGCACAGGCCCTTTAAGAGAAATGCCTGGGACTCCAGCTGCCTTCTGTCTCACTCAGCCACAATCTCTGTTGTTTTCACAGTCAGAAGTTGTAAGGACTTCTCGTCCCAGAACTGGAACCCCAGGCTGGGACCCTGGTGTGGGGCTAAGACCCCCTCGCTCCTAAGGGGGAACCTTCACAGCCAAGATATCCCTCCTGATTTTTGACTGCCACACATGGGTGTGAGACTAGCCCATTCCATATCTTTGTCCTCTTACCAGCCTTGATGTGGCTTCTCCTGTACGTCATTAGTTGTAGGACTTCTGCTCAGCTAGACTTCTGGTGATTTTCACTGATGATTGTTTTGTATGTATAAATCAATACAGTAAAATTATAGCACACAAAAAGCATTCTAGGTCTAAATCTAAAGTTTTATTATCATTAGAGTGATTTTGTTAAGTATAGATTTAAAAAGAAAGAAAAGAGGAAAAAATGGTTATAGTGTCTATGTAGTAGTGATGGAAATTCAGTACCAAAAAAACAACAACAACAAAAAAACTCTGTCAAGTTTTCAACTCTGGACCATGTTTCATCCTTAAAGTGCATGGAGTTACTTACCTTACCTCATATAGCTCTTACTCCTTCTTATCGTTCATTTTCCTTCATGGATACATATAACAATTCAACCTTGAGTTTAAAATTCTTACCAGCACCTTCCCTTGCCAACCCATGACAGAGTGAGATCTCAAGTTTACTGCTCATGTAATTACAAAAGAGCTCATTGGATTTAACAAAAAATAGTATTCTAACCATTACTTTTGACACACTGAAAAAAATCGAGAGGTAAACACATTGAAGTGAGGTATTCTTAGGAAATGGTACAGTTTGAACATTCAAGAAACATACTTTAATTTATTTATTATGTACCTTTTCCTTGTAGCTGAAAAATTCAATTCAGCAAATACTTATTAAACAATTACGTTACATGTTTTAGAAATTATTCTAAGGAGTACTTTGATATCTAAAAGATAATTTGTTAAATATTTTGATTTAATGTTAATTGTAATTAATTAGTTAAATTGTTAACCACTGAACATTTTTCAAGTTCAATTTTTCTCAGACATCATCATGATAAATATATTAAACAAGGTCCACCAAAACACTGGCTTAAATTCAACTAATACTGTTATTTCACATATGTCGCTTGAACAAGTCTAGATGTCTCTATTTCTAGCATCATTAATTAAGGCAGTCAGAGTTCCTGTGTTTAGTTTGGTTATTAAAAAGACATTCAATTCTATTTTTTAGTCCAAAACAGACTTGACTCCACAGCTCAGGGAGTTGTCAGAGCACCTTTTATTATGCTAGTTTTTCCTTCCAAATTGATTCTCCAAGTGACTAAAAAGGTCACCTAAGAAAATTGTTGATTGCTGGTTTTCTTATTTTGTTCATTATCTTGCTTTCAGTATAGATGTCTTGTTTGTAGGTGCAAAAATATTTCTGGTGATTTTCTTCAAAATTTTGATTTTTTATTGTTTATTTATATGATTTTATTTCTTATTTTGAAATTGAAATTAGCATGCATACTAAAATGTTTAATCACTATCAAAGGATATATGATACAAAGAAAGTCTCATTCCCACCCAGATGTCTTGTCTTCTAGTTATCTCTCTAAAGCAACTACTTTTACAAGTTTCTTGTTTTTGAAATAATATGTATGAATATATAGATGCTTCTTTGTGTGTCTGTCTTTTCTTTCCATAAATAGAGGGATAGACATCAGTAGATAAATAGATTCATGTATACATACATAAACTAAATTAATATATTTATTCCTCCTTTTTATTTTCAAGAGGTACCATAGCATATGTACTATATAATAATTCTCTTTTCATTTTTTTAGCAGTATATCTTTAAAGGCCTAATTAAAACAATTAAATTTATATATTAGTATTATTGCAAGAGGGATCATTTCACAACATTTTTGCTTTGTGTCAGATTTCTCCTTTAAGATACCAAGTTTTATGTGCATTTAAACTTTACAACAATCAGATCAACATTTTAAATATCCATTTTGGTATATCCTTGACTTTTTAAATTTACTGCTGACTTTCACAGCCACCTAATCATTGTAGTTAGAAGAGTATTGATCTTTTTATTATGTATATGTTAGCCTCTGAAAAAATGTCATGGCTGTTGCAGCATTCCACAGGTTTTTCTGAATATCCCTTATGATTTTTGTGCATTTCTACGTATTTAAAATCTATACTTAAAATTTTCTAATTAAAATATCTATTCATATTTTCAGTTGAAAAGATACTTTTAAATGATTTCACTAAAATATAAACGCTAAATAACAGTAAAAAAAAAAAAAAAAGATTGATGTTAACGTGTATTATTATCAAGAAATCCAGGATGATGAGAGGTAAAACTAAATGTAGCTGTATTTTAAAAATATGATTTGAGCAAAATTGCTACCTGAAATCAAACTGTTTTATGAGTTGTATTCTGAAGGCAACATTTTTAAAAGTGCTTCATGAAGTGATAAACTTACTTTATTTAGGAAAGCAAAACAAAATAACCAGCTAGGGCTCTGCACTGGAGAGACCGCCCTTGCGTATTTGTAAATCCCTTCTTTTCTCTTCTGATGACTTCCCATTAGTCATACTTTCCAACACTGCTAATGGAGCTCCCTCCTCAGTGGTGCTCCTGTTCATTTTGACTTGACTACAGGTCAAATGACAATGTTTCCACCAAACTAGTCCACCAAGTCAGATTATCCAAAGATTTAGAATCCAGGTAACTTTTTTTATACTCTTCATATTCACAACACCCACCCACTCCATGCACAAATACAAGGAAATTGATATGGAAAAGGAAAACATGACTGGTTATGTTGTGCATAAAATAAAATCTTTAAAATACAACAAAGGAACAAGACAAACAAATGAAGAAACAAAAACTCATAGGCACAGACAATAATTTAGTGGTTACCAGAGGGTAAAGGGGGTGGGGGGTTGTAGATGAGGGTAAACAAGATCAAATATATGGTGATGGAAGGAGAACTGACTCTGGGTGGTGAACACACAACGTGACATATAGATGATGTATTGTAGAATTGTACACCTGAAAGCTATGTAACTTTACTAACAATTGTCACCCCAATAAACTTTCATTAAAATATAATTAATAATAATTTGTAATTTATTTTCCCAAATCTGCAAATGATGATGATAAAGTGGTGATGTTTTAAGGAGCATTCCACATTCCAACAAGGGAGAGCTGCTACATATTTTCACACTTTGGTCCATAGAATAGTTTTATCCGGCCTGGTTGTCTAATACAAAAACACAGGGCCACTCTGTAGGGAGTGGAAGGTACTTATCCCAGTCAGAGCACAGAGTGCAGGGGGCAAATGCAAGTTGATGATCAATGGGTGTGTGACTAGAGAGCAATAAGACTTTCACAGCCACGAGGTCCTTATTTTCCAATGACAAATCTGCATTTTTTCAGAGGTGCATAGCCATACAAATTAGACATGTGCAATGCAAGGTCTTCGGACTATAACCAGTTGGTAGAAAGCAGAGCCGTGGGTGAGATTCTTCCAAAAGTGTCCTCAGAACTAGGGTTCACTATACCAGTATGCTCACTTTTCTCTTTCTTCTATATACCTTATTTAAATATTTCTATGTTGTATATATCTGTGTATACCCTGTTGATTTTATTGACTTATGAGTCCCCGACTTACCTGCTTAATTTTGACTGTGAATGGCTTGAGCACAGAATCTGGTTGTTCATCATTTCTGTATTCTTAGCTCCTGACCCAATGTAGGTGCTTTTTTGTTTAAAGTAATAATCAGACAGGCCAGTTTTCAAATTCCACTACTGCTGCAGTAATTATATAAAATCATGCAATTTAATCAATTTCCAACCTCAGCTTATTTACTTGTAGTATAAAGATAGTAATATCAAGTTCATTGTGTTGATGAAATGTGTGTGTGGTGTGTGTGTGTGTGTGTGTGTGTGTGTGTCTGTGTGTGTGTGTGTCTGTGTGTGTGTGTGTATTAGATGAATTGCTTGGTGCTGTTCCAGGCATATTCTCTAAAATGGTAGCTACCATTTTTGTTTGTGTTATTATTATTCAATGATATTTTGAAGTTAAATGGGAAGGAATTGACACGTCAATCTCCTTTACATGTAGGTTTAATTAATTTATCGATATTTCATCTGTTGCTTAATATGGAAAAGATAATAGCTGAACCAAGAGAGGATGAAACATAAATAATAAATAGATATTGATCTAAAATATCAATCTAACTTCAAATTTAAATATGTATGTTTACATTTTCAACTTCTACATCTCTTTTGTTTCAGGCTTATATAGCTTGATGAGGCATGAGTTTGTGTGATGTGTTAAATTATATATGCCTATTTTCCATAAAGCTTCCAAATATCTCATGTATTCAAGATTATTTTAAAATCCAAACTCATATTCTGGTTTACAGTGGCATCTATTTTTTTTTTTTTGTCGCAAGATGCACTTCCACTTTTAGAAAATTCTGGCAACATATTTGTGCTGTGGTAACAGACATTTACTGATTTTGAAGAGAAATGGAGTAACACAAGAAGCCTGAGAAAATTTCCTTCTCCAGAATCTGTCATTTGAATTCAGAGGTTATTTTATTAAATGAAGTGGTCAGTGAAACAGAGTAGATTATATTGGTTCACCAATACATATGTATTTATTTTGTTAATTTAAATTATTTTTCTTTATAATTTAAAGGAAATCCCACTCATATAGAGTCTGCATAATCTTGAAAATTCTTTGATGTGTTTAGATTTCATTACAGAGAATGAATTTTCTTTAATTGGTGGTCTTTCATTAAAAAATAAATAAATAAAAGGGTCTACAATACCTCTCAGGGGAAAGAGAAGACAGAAGGAGAGGGAAACGGAGAGGGGGAAAGAGAAAGGTAAGGAGGAGAAGGAGCAGAGGAAGGGGAGAGGAGGTGGGAGAGGAGAAAAAAGGAAGAGAGAAGAGAAGGGGAAGGAAGAAACGAGAACCACCAATTTGTGGTTATAGTTGAAATTATTTCTTTAGAAATACCCAGAATACAATTAATGCAAAAGGAATTCATAGGATATATTCCATTAGACCTGGACGTCTGGTTCCAAATGATTATGAAGACAATAATCATTCCAAATAGTAATATAAAGAGAAAAAAAAATCAATCTCTTATTCCAGTGGCACTGATTCAGAAACCACCACTCAAAGGTCATAATAATGAAAGCTACTAACAGTCTAAATGATACAAGTTCCAAGTGATTAAATTTGGTCACAAACTTCTCAGAACTATAATTATGTAGAAAAAGGAAAGTGTGAAGAAGTCACAGGCCATACAGAGCAGATTTTCATCATTGCTAAATGGGTTTCATTTGTTCATGAGATATTGGGTTTTAAATAAAACATCTGACAGACCAAGACTGGAACACTATATCTAAAATGATAGAATGAAGGGAAAAAAACCCCTACATTTACAGTATGATGTCAGCTGAGCAAATAAAAATTGCATCAAATGTAGCGAAATAAGCTAAGTCATAATTATCTCAACTTGGACACTGATCAACTGATGTCTGGAGTATGGACCTATATTGTAAAAACGTTAAAGATTATAAACTAACAGAAATGTAAATATGAGTAATGCTAATAACTTATATTTAAGTACAAATTTATGATCTTCTAAAGCACTCTTGAGTACATTACAGTATTTGATATTTATGACAGTTCTGAGACATTAAACAGAAGAGATTGTATCAAACTGATCTAAATGAGTGAATTGGGTCTCCTGAATCTCAGATAAATCCTCTTTTTAATAATAGAGAAATTCAACTTGTCATAATCATTCTCTACACACTCTCCATCCATTAGGGTCTATTTCCTGGTTTCTCTGTGTACAAACTGAAGTTTATATTGAGATTTTAGTTACCATGCTGTTGGGCCATTCTGTGACTAGTGCCTGCTCTTGGGATAAAACCCCAAGAATAAAGAATATAGAAAACGCACCCTGTTATCAGTTGCTCCTCCAAATTTTGACTCCCCACCACAGTCTGCCTGTTTTTATTTACTTTTTAGACTACTCAAGTAGCCGACCTTTTGATTGTTTCTACAGATTTTTTTAGTTGTAATCAGCAGGAGAGACAGGGTATAGTGAGTCTTTACAGCAGTATAGCATACTAAACTCCCTATTATTGATTTAATAGAATAATATCATCATAAAGAAATTTGAAAACATCCAAAAAAGATAAGAGAGATGCAAGTATCACAAACACATCATGCTTTTAAATCTTTCAAAGGTTTCAAGGCTTCTTTTCAGCATCTGACAGTCACAACCTCACAGTCCTGAAAATGTTGGTTTCTCATGGTTCTCTTCAACAATTCTGATCTTTGTTTTGTCTTGTTTTTATTTTGGCCATTTCTTTCTTAGCCTAACCCTTAAAATCCATGCTCTCTAGTAAACTGTCTTTGACCTGCTGCTTTGTTGATGTTAGTTATGCAATTTCATTAACTCTACTTCTTTTGACAACTGCTTATATGCTGATGATTCATAGTAAATATTTCTCTGTGGCCCAAACCACATCCTAAGTTGTCTCACTCATGTATCAAAATGTTGGTCAATTATATCCACTTGATTATACCTCAAAATCAACATGTCTAAAATGGAAACTCCTTCCCCAATATGCCAATTTATAAATGTTACTATAATCTGCTTAGCTATCAAACTAGAAACATACAAGTCATGTCACAGTCTCTTTCTACTCTGCATACCCTGACAAATGCAGTCTCATGTTTCCTAAATATTTTTAAATCTGTCTTCTCTCTATTCTAATTATCCCTTCTCTCAGCACCTGTCCAGATGAATGCACTAGACACTTATCAGGTTTTCTTCATTACAGTCTTTTGCTCTTAAACTCATCCTCTAGGCTCCAGTCAGTGTATCCTATCTAAAATACAAATCTGGCCATGCATCTTTTCAGCCAATATTCTTCAATTGTTCCACTTCTCCTGCAAGATCGCATTCATACTCCCACACAAGTTGTCTTTGAGAGCAAATTATCTTTAACTAATTAATCCACTTACTCATGTTTATTTAAACTCTTTTTTTTTTTTTTTTTTCTCACCTTGTATTTTAGTAACACCAACCCACATCTATTTTCCTGGATCTACTATGGCGTTTCATGCCACCATGTTTGATTAACACTTACCAATGTTTCAAAACCCATTTTCGGTGTCAATAGAGTTGGACTCAAGTGATGCTTAATTCCTTACCTTGTTTATCAGTACTTTGCCCATCATTTGCGTCAGAGACACTGAATCATATCCAGTGACCTACACATTTTTACTCTAATCCAAGACCTTTTTCTGAGTTACAGATCTCTAGATTTAACTTTGTACTTGACCTCTGCACTTGTGCAACTCAAAGACAGCACCAAGTCAGTAGGATAACAGATAATTTGCAAATTTTGCTCCCCATACTGTTCTTCTTCCAATGTTCTGGTGTGGGGAATGACACTACCATGCAGCCACTTGTACCAGGAGGAGCCTTGGAAATCTCCATTTTTTTCCTTCTCCTTTGTTTCCTCAAAGCATTCTAATACTGGATTCCATGAATCTTATATCCAGTATTTTTCTGGATTCATTTCTATTTCTATCAAATCCATCATCATCTGCCTCGTGGGCCATGGCTCTTCTTATCCCTTCTTCTCTCCCTTCCATTCATTTCCCATTCTGCAGCCAGAATGATACTTTAAAGTACAAATCTAATGGTATCAATCCTCTGCTTACAATATTTCAATACATCTCATTTTTCTTAGGGGCAAGCCAATCATCCTTCACAGGGCCTATAAATCGTGACCTAGCTTTTAAATATGCAGCCTCATCCTTGAAGATCTAGCGTTCCCTCAGACCCCAGGGTTTTTCCACATGTTGTGTGTTTTTACTTTCATTATTACTGCACAACCACAATACACACGCACACAGAAACAACTTGCAGATACTATTCTTTTTAAAGAAACTAATATTTACTCCATCAGTGTGTTGTAAGAAATAATTGGATTGAACATCTGGTACAGAATAAGTACACATACTCTTAGTAGTAGTATTGTCAATTTTCAGTGCCATTAGAAGCTTGCATCTTTATCTCCATAGGTGTTATTGACTAGTTTTTATTTTACTTATATAATTAATGAATATTCACTTCATAAAATATGGAAAATATTGTCAAGTAAAAAGAAAAGAATTAAAATCACCTAGAAGCCTACCTTCCAGGAAAAATATTTAGACATTTTGTATGTTTTAAAATATTTTCTGTTTTAATATATCAGGTGAGTTATTTCTTCAATGATAGCATCTCTGACTTGGACGAACATTTATGTGCAAAAAGAATGTCCTTGAGATTCATGAATTATAACCATTAGAATTTAACAAATTGAGGCACCAAAGGAGGAACTGGAAAAGACGAGTACTTGCTCAATTTCAAAACACAAAATAAGATTCCAAGTGGTGAGTTTAAGCTCAGAAAGAGTGAGGTGGACTTGAAAAAATTAGCACCATGCCATTAATCAACAAGGTTTAAGGGATAACTTCAAATATACCTAATACACGTCAGCGTTTTCCACATTTAAAAATCTATACTTTGATAACATCAAGAAATCCATACCTTTAAGGTAGACTGTGAGTAACTTTACATATATTATTATTGTTGATAATAAATACACAATAATTTGCCTTTTATAAGATTCTAACTTTTCAAATTTTTTTCTGCTCTAAGAATCTGCTCAGTAGATCCAAAGATGACTTAATTTGTTTAAAATGAGTTTTGAACTCCTTCGAAGATACTTGCAAGTTAACATTCTTGTGTGACTATTAAAACTTTACAGTCTCCTAAGCCAATTTATATGATTTTACAAATTATAGCTATTAAATACTAATTTTACAATTCAAATTAATTAGTAACATTAAATCAATTCATTCAGAGAATTAACACTTAGGTCACTTTATTTAATTTTTCAACAAACAGAAAAAAGGAATTTTCTTCAGGTGAAATATAAATTTGAAAATAGTTATTGTACAAAATGTCATCAGAATAAAAAAAATAAAATGCTTTGGATGTGCTAAGAATAGAATTAATCTCATGACAACCACGTAATATAAGATCACTTGTTAAAAAATAAAATCTCTTATTCATTCAATCAGTTACTCTTTCTATAAACATTTGTCACATCAATCTTATGTGGAAAAACTCTGTATGGGGTGCTAAGGATGTAAAGAGAAGTGAGATACTCCTGCTTCCAAGGAGCGAGTCAGTGAAACAGGAAGGGAAGCAACTACAAAACAATGCAGCAAATATTATAAGCAAGCTATAAACACAGTGCATTTAGGGAGCAAAAAGCAAAGAATGTTGCTCCAAGTCCATACTCTCAGTCAGCTATTTCTGTAGACGAACATAACATGCACATGTATCTGGCTTTTTTAAAAACAGAGAGAGAGATCTCTTTAATAAAATCATCATCTATAGCATTTTCATTTCATAAGATTTGTGAGTAAACATATATAAAAGTCAATGACTGTCATAAGGATGAGTATACATACACACATACACAAATTGTTAATTTAATGAGGAATATTTATTAAAAAAAATTGAGATCCATCATTTTGTCTCTTGAACTCTTTTTTACAATACACACATTTTAAATGGGAATGAGTATCCGAGGAGTAGTGAGTGGGCTTGAGCCCTGATTGATTGCTGTTGACTATCTGGAGTGCAGTGATGCTAAGAATGATAAAGATGTCTGGACTGAGTGGGAAAGAATGCAGTGATTGATTATCTACATGTGCTATGGGCAGGGGAAAGGGGAATATTGACACTGTGCATACCCTCCCTGGAGTGGGTTAACAACAGAGATGTTACATGATTAACATCAAGGACAAGGAAGCACAGGGAGTGTGGCATATTCACATTAAGTGTTGCTGGGAAAATTTAGGTATGAACAGCATTCAAAGATGAGGTACTCCAGTAGGACACCTTTAGAGTTTGGGATCCGCTCTTAGGCGTGAGGGAAGGAGGAAAATGCTTGAGGGGCAATGGAAGGGAACAGCAGAGCCTTGCGGCAGACCAGCTCGTTTACCCTCCTTTATGTGCAACCTGCAAATCGTGAGAGGAAACAAAAAAGTATTTGGAGCTGTATTGCTTTATGTTTGGTTGGGGTGATTTTCATGAGTTATCCTTTAGCAGAAAAACACACACACAAAAAAACAGCTTTTTACCAGACACCACAGATCCATTGTGGCCATAGATTTCAAGTCACAGGAGACTTTTGGGCAGCACCAGGGGACAAAATAGTGTGCTGTGCACTTACATTCAAAGATTTTTTTTTTTTTTTAAACTGGCATGAATGACAATCACAGATTCAGAGCCTTGAAATGCTGAGCTCCACTGAGCAACAGAAGTCTTCGCTTGGTAGAATAACAATCTGGATGTAATCTAGATAGATACAACATATTCATGTTGAATATAAAATCAAATTAACACCAGTAGGTTAAATGGTGGGACTTCTTTTTAGAGTAAATTTTTTCTCTCAGCGTAACCTATCAAGCTTGACATTTCCTGTCTCTTTGCTCCTGAGCTTTCAGTCCCTTTCTTCATGAATTTTTAAGCATACAAAATTGAAGCTGACAAGCATATTTCTCTCACTTGCTTTATTTCCATAAGTGTGTATATGTGTGTGTGTGTGTGTGTGTACACACACATTATGGAGGCTCTTATAACATTAAGAAAGGGTATATGCATCAAGTCAGAAATAAGAAATGTCCAAAGTAAAAATATGATGTCCATTTCAAAGCTTTCTTTAATTGCTGCATGGTGACCTGTGAATGTCAGAATTTCTTATTGGATCTGAAATCACTACTAATGTCGATTTTCATGCTAGTATGAATATCTGTTGGTGAAGAATCATTGTAGTTTTTTGTTTGTTTGTTTTTTTTGGGGGGAGGGGAACAGGACTTTATTGGGGAACAGTGTGTACGTCCAGGCCTTTCTTTCCAAGTCAAGTTGTTGTCCTTTCAATCTTAGTTGTGGAGGGTGCCGTTCAGCTTCAAGTTGTTGTCCTTTCAGTATTAGTTGTAGAGGGCGCAGCTCATCTCCAGGTCCAGTTGCCATTGCTAGTTGCAGGGGGCACAGCCCACCATCCCTTGCGGGACTTGAAAAATTGAACTGGCAGCCCTGTGGTTGAGAGCATGTGCTCCAACCAAGTGAGCCATCCGAGAGCTCAGTGGCAGCTCAGCTCAAGGTGCCGTGTTCAATCTTAGGTGCAGGGGGCGGAGCCCACCATCCCTTGCAGACTCGACGAGTTGAACCAGCAACCTTGTGGTTGAGAGCCCACTGACCCATGTGGGAATCGAACGGGCAGCCTTCAGAGTTAGGAGCATGGAGCTCTAACCGCCTGAGCCACTGGGCCAGCCTCAAGAATCATTGTAGTTTTGAAGAAGAAAAAGACAGTTACATGTATGCCCCATTATGTATATGTGTGTGTGCCTATTTAATCTCCAATTATATAAATAGGACATTGCTATTCTTTTAAATTCATATATGGTGTATCATATTAGGAATAAAACTACCACTTGGTTACTTTAATGATTTATTTCTTAAATAATATAATATTATAGTGGTAGAAGTGAGTCCAAATGGCTATTTTCTGAAATCTGTATCCTTGGAAGGAAAAATGAAAACCAGCTCTTCTATTTGCCGTAGCAAGGGTGAGTTGAGCCTCACTGGTAGCAATGAGTGTGGTGGAAAGCCCAGAGCAATAAGGCAGTGGAAAGATGAAGGCATGCATTTGTAGATGGCAATAGAAAGGGTGTAAAAAAGACTATAGTCAAAATGTCTGACCAGTTTTGGCCACCAATTGGGTTTGAAAATGAGAGATATGGTGGATCAAAAAAATAAATAAAAAGTAACACTGAGGTCTCATGTTTGAGTAACCAGGTAAACACTTAGACTTTTATCAGAAATAAGGAAAGAGATGATTTGGGGGACAAATTAAATTTCAGTTTAGATGTAAACCATAATTGGTTCACCTATGTGAGGTGATCCATGGAAAAAAACACAAATCTGAGCTCAAAAGATTGAAGAGTCCTATAGACGTCTAGTCAATCATGAAATCATGAAATGTAGCAACATCTTTCATCACCTTCTATTGCTTCATGAAATTTGCTCAAAAACTCATTCCTCTCTCTTCCCACAAACTCTCCCCAGCTTTTAGACCATCCAAGTCCTTCAGCTTGTGCTAGAACAACTTGGGTTTTGATTAAAAGGAGACAATAGTAAGTAAGCCTTATAGTGTTCACTATGTCTTGGTTCTTTTCTAAACACTTTACATATATTCACTTTCAAAAAAAACTGTTATGTGCTGTTATTATACCCACTTTAGAGATGAAAAAATCTCAGGTATCAAGAAGTTACATGCTCAAGTTAATTCAGTAAGTTATGGAGCTGGAGTTCAGTCTGGCTTCAGAGAGCCCACTTGTAACTACTACCTAGAGTGTTTCTAATAACTGCACTGTCTTTGTTCTTTCAATGGAGAGAGAATCAGATGAGAGCTTGAAGAGGCACATCACATCCCAATTATCTCTTATGTTGGGAGGACACAAAACATGGTCAGACTTCATGGCTTAAAGTGTAGAAAGTTAAGTTATATGCCTGTTTCTCTTCTTAGTTGTGCCCATTCAAGCAGTAAAGGAGATATACAATGAGTGCCTACTGGTTCTGCTGGTCTTTGTGCTTTGTTAGACTGAGCAGTCAGGTTTAAGAATCCAAGGAATAATAGAAACTGATTTGATTCACTCTTCAGACATAGTTTACTTTGTATTGCACATTGTGCTGAAGAAAATATAAAGGGATCTCTTAGTTCTTTGATGCTGAAAGCTAGTTAAAGAGGAAAAGCATAAACAAACTTGAAACAACTGGATGTCAAGGAATTGAACCTGAGACTGAATCCCTGATTCTAAGAAATCTTGATTTTAATTAGCAGAGCTACAATATGATTATAATAATGAATTAAAACAGACAAAGACTGGCAACCTGCTTATTCTTACACTCTAACTTTCGTCATCCTGTCTACTTTTTCTAGGGGGTTGAATGTGGGAGAATAGCAAGAGGAATTCCTTTAATCAGGAAATCACAATTTCAAAGGAATCAAAAATATGTCACCACATTTATGAATATAAATTGCAGAGTGACTCAACTTACACTATGCAATTTGATTTTCATAGTCACTCTTTTAAGTGGATAGGAAATATTTTTATCACCTCTATTTTAGATATGAAAAATATGAAACTCAACAAATTTAAGTGTCTTACACAAGTTGACAAAGCTATTAAATTGGATGTTATCGAGATCTTCTGAATCTAATTTCTGTCCTTTGATATATAGCCTTAGGATTTTTGGTTAATTAGGATAGGCATTAGCAAAACAACCCCAAATCTCAGTAGCTTACCCCAAAAAGTTTCTCTTCTCACTCTTGCTTACATGGCCCACATGGTTTGGCAGGGTGTGCTACTCCATATGGGGACTCTGGCTGATGAAGCTTCTCTACCTTGCGGCTACACCATCTGGAACTTCATGTCTCCTGAATTGCTGAAGCACAGGAAGAGAGCTCTGAATGGTCTCATACTAGCAATTAAATACTTGATAATTTTTTCTCACAAACCATTATTCAGAAATAGTCACATGGTGGAAAGTCTCAGCCTTCTGTGAGCCCAGTAGGGGCAGAGAATTGGATGTGAGTAAGCATTAGAAGTCTTCTGCCATGGTGACCTTGGATAAATAATGATCACAGATATGAAAATGAGCATTAAAAACCATTATGAAATAACTTCCCATACCTGGCTTTTCTGCAATTAATTTCTATTTTTACAAATGAAAGAATCAAGGAATAAAATTCATTTAAATTACGTCCAAAACCTATCATGCATACCAGCCACATTTAAAGCGCCAACAGCCTGCAAGGCAACCAGTGAAAATCTTCCTCACACTCTGTGAAAACAACAGTCTGTTTTGTTGTCCTGAGACTGACAGTTCTTTAGGAACTGAACTTTTACGTGGATCCAACTTAATGTCAAAATGGAGCGAAGGAATAAGTATAGCAGCCTATTAATTAATTAAGTTTGCTTACTAATTAATTAAATTTTTTTCCTGGTAGCACAGCATTGAAAACTCCCAAGTTCTATTGTATTACTCCAGCTAGGTATATTTGTGACATATGTTGTAGCTAGAAGTATTGGACAATTGTAAGAGAGGGTTATCATTCAGTATTTTCCTGAACTCTGGAAGCTGGGTAAATGACCACGGCAATTTTACATCTTCGAAGTCAAAGAAACAGCATGATTTAATGGAAAAAAGGTGAACTGCACAGTTAAATGTCCTTGCTTTGGTTCTTGATTGTGCCATTCATTAAACCTCAGGCTGGTTGAATGTAAAAAAAGATACAAACATTTGCACCTGTCTTACTGGATAATTGTGAGAAATCAATGGGATTTTTTTTTTTTATGAAAACACTCTGTCGACTGTAAAGCACTAAAATAAAACTTAGTTTTTCTTGAAAATGTATCGGGTTGATATAGAGGCAGTAAAAAAACAAATTCTAAGGCACATGACAACAGGGGTCTGATCATTAAAAGCATGGTGAGAGAAACTTTTTGCTCTCAAGTTTCTTCCTTTCCTAGTTCTTATTGCTGATATTCTAAACACAGTATACTTTGTTCTTCCTTCCTCTATCCACATACAAGAAACTTAGAGCTCATTTTAGGGCTAGGAACAATGATCATTTTTAGAACCTTTTTTTTTAACATAATCAGTGAAAAACCCATGTATGTAGGAAAAAAGAATCTCTGTTTTCAAGCATGCTGAAAAGATGAAATAGTTAAAGTTATTTTGTCCTGAGACATTTGCCAATAAAAATATCCCATATGGTCAATATGATGAGATTCAATCTATTTTAAGGAAGATATAGTTTGCATTTTTGTCTCCAGCAAGTATCACGAACTACTTTAACAAAATGTATGTGAGTGGAATCCTGCAATTTAAATTGTAGAGGTGAACTTGATCAAATATAAGAATAAGATAATCAAATAAAGAAACTAATGATTCATTAAAATTAAATCTTTACTGGATACACTATGTGGCTAGTATTGCAAAGCAATATGCTTCTGTAGCCCTCATGCTAATGGGTCAAGCTAATGGAGTGAGGAACAGATGTTGAAAGACTATGTGTTTTTGTTATAAATACTGCTTTATGTGAACTGATCCTTCTGAAATATAATCCTTATCTTTAGATTTTTCTAGAGTGAAAATGTTATATGCCATTTTAAACTGCTTAAAAAAACAGAGGGTTAGAGATTTTTCTGGAAAGAAAGTGTTTTAGGAAGCAGGTACTTACGTCTCCAGCATGCATGAATATTTCCATATGGACAGCCTGTCACGGGCAAAAACCCAACCTTGCTGTATCGCTGCCCTCTCAACTGTTTTTTCCATTTATTCATTCATTCATTCAACATACATTTGTTGAGAATTTCTTTTTTTCAAGGCACTCTTTCAGGTGCTAGGAATATAGCAGGTAAGGGGATGGAAAATGAGTGTGGGTGTGGGGAGCTCTTTAAAGACAGAAGGCCCTCTGAGGAGTTGAGAGGAAGCAGATACCTAAATCAATCAGCCATACAAAATTGGAAGTGCAAATTGCATTTGTGTCTGGAAGGAGAGTATTCTACACAAAAGCCCAAGGTCAAAGTGCCCTTGGTGCATTTGTCAAAGAAGCAAATATAGTTACCTTGGCATAAGGAAATGAAAGAAGTGTTCTTAATGCTAGATCCTGGAGGGCCTCATAAGAAGGTTTCATAGAATGAAAATTGTGGATTCACTTTTAGATATCATGGCAGCTATTGAAGGTTTTGGGATTGGAGAGAGTGACATGACTAACTTAACTTTTGTTTTAAGAACTACTCTGGTCAGGGGTGGCCAGATGGCTCAGTTGGTTAGACAGTGAGGTCTGAACAGTGTTGCTGGTTCGATTCCTACATGGGCTATTGAGCTGCCCCCTCCACAACTAGATTGAAAACAACAAGCTGAGGCTGAGCTGCTGGAGGGGAGGCCAGATTGCTCAATTGGTTAGAGTGCGAGCTCTTAACAACAAGGTTGCTGGTTCAATTCCTACTTGGGATGGTGGCTGCGTCCCCTGCAATTAAAGATTGAAAATGGCAACTGGATTTGGAGATGAGCTGTGCTCTCCATAACTGAATTGAAGGACAACGACTTGGAGCTGATGGGCCCCGGAGAAACACACCATTCCCCAATATTCCCCAATAAAATTAAAAAAAAAAAAAAAAAGAACTACCCTGGTCATAATCTGAAGACTAAAAAGGATTAGTATGCAAGCAAGGGAACCTGTTAGAAGACAACTGAAGCAAGCCAGAAGGCATTAATAGTTGTTATTTAAAGGACAAATTAATATAGGAAATTACATAAAGACTGGAAGCTCAAGAAGCCCAGTTTTGATATGGCTGAACTTTATGACTCTGGTTACTGGTTTAATACTGTTTGAGGAGGTTGACAAGTACTGAGATCTTTAAATTCTTACTTTCATGTATTAGTAAAACAGAATGATAACTGACTTTCCCTCCCTATGCAATTGTGACAGTATCAAAGTAGATAATGTATAATAAAAGCACTGGGAAAACCATAAACTTCAAAGCATGGTGCTCTACAAATGCAGGGTATTATTATGCATAATTATTGGTTCTGATTTGATTTTTAAAGAACTGTTTGTGTTCTCTAGATTGGTCAAAGA
Source organism: Rhinolophus sinicus (assembly GCF_057876585.1). Lineage (NCBI taxonomy): Eukaryota > Metazoa > Chordata > Mammalia > Chiroptera > Rhinolophidae > Rhinolophus > Rhinolophus sinicus. The sequence continues at coordinate 85,832,372 of NC_142502.1, read as the reverse complement.
GGAACCAAACCTCATTCTAAACTACAAGTAAATCTTGTTACCTAGTACCCCAAGAAGAGTAAGTGGAATCTGAAGATGGTCATTAAAGACTTTTTTTTGAAAGGACATCTTTCCTTGAAATTCGGGAGGCATAAAATTGACCAGTTTCATGGGGTAACTTTTAAAAAGTACCTCTGTGAAATGTCACTGTTGTCATTATAAAAGTGAGCCATGGTAAGGGGGGTGGTGGGAAAAAGGGGTCAAATATGTGGTAATGGAAGGAGAACTGACTCTGGGTGGTGAACACACAGTGCAATACTATATATAGATGATGTGTTACAGAATTGTACACTTGAAACCTATACGATTTTACTAACCAATGCCACCCCAATAATGTAATGAAAAATAAATAAAATAAAATAAAAATGAATCTTTACAAGCAAAAAAAAAGACAAAAGTGAGCCATGGTGGTTTCATTGACTATATTGAAATTATAGCTGTCTTTCAAAAATCTGTCTATGCCTGGGCACCCTGACCTGCTGTTTAGACAAACAACAAAGCATCATAAATTGGTGCGTTTGATTTTGAAGAATTTGATCTAATCTAACTCTTTCTGAGTGACCAGAGAACCAACAGGATATTTCTCATGGTCTCCCCATCCTTTCTTTTGTCTTATTCATCCACTCTCCTTTATTTTTTCCTCACTATATTGAAAATATTAAGGCCTACAAAAAGTTGAAATGATCGGTTAAGAAGTTATAGCTCGTTTTTGAAGAGTTTAGTCTATTAGGGTGTCCATTGCTCTGTATTTGACTAATTGTTCCCTCATAATTAGATTCAGTCCTTTCTCCAAGCTCTCCTCACTCAGATCTTCTTGCCATGGTTTCCTGGGACATGACTCCACAATCGAAAGCCTTTCATTTTAGAAACAGGCAGTGGTGAGGAACTGAGTAAAGAGAAAACCATTTTTCCAAATGTTGCCCTTCCCTCCCACCACACTTTTTTGGGTAGCATCACAATATATTATTTGCAATCACAACTCATGTTTATGAAGATTTAGATTTTATAAAATGCTTTTATATGTTATTTGTGTTTTTAAAAACATGGACACACACACACACACACACACACACACACACACACACACACACACTGTGAAAGAGCTAACATTTTATGATGTAGAAACCGAAGCATGTATACAGAAGAAAATTATAGAATCAGAAAATTAACCTATATCTTTCAACTTTCATTCCAATCTTTTTCTACTGAATCACAGTTGCCTAGAAAAAGTATATTAGTATTGTCTTGCAAATATATATTTACAAGGAATTCAATATTTTAAATTAGACACAGGTGTATCTGCCCAGACAGAGGAGGAACACAGAGGAAAGGACGGTTTAAGGAGGTGGTTACACCTGGGTTGGAATTTCTCTTGCCCCTTCCCTCAATAGCTGTTTGATATGTGCTTTTTTATTCAAAATAATACTTATTGGTCACTTATCAAGTGATGGGCATTGTGACAGAAACATGTGCCAGAAATAGCTAAGACTCTCATTTCTAGATGAGAAAACCAGAAAAGAAAGCAAATTAGCTAAGTGTACAAAGTAAAGTCAGGAGAAGGAAATACTCCTGAATTCCAGTTAATTCTTTGTCCATTATGTCCAATTGCTAATAGATATACTGATTTTATTTTTTTAAAGAATGTGACTTCTGCAAAATACATTCCTACAGAAGAGCTTAGTATTTCTTTAAATTGATACATTTCGAAAGGATAAAGTAGTTTATGGAATCAAGCTGTTGGGTGTATAAAAATCTATAACATCTATTCCCAACATAGTATCTATTCCTAAACAACCACAAGTAGACGAGTTAGAAAACTAAGGCAGGAAATAAAAATTATTTTAACAGGTAACATATTAATGGTGACTGTTATACATACACGTTTTCTAGAAGATTACAAATATGAGATATGTACAAATAAACTATTGCCAAAACAAGAGTAAAAAGTCATCAAAAGCCATATAATATACATCGAAGAATTTTTCTTCATAACTTATAAGACAGAATACCAAGAGGGGAAAATATATGGTAAAATTATGTCAGTAAAATGTTTTACATTATAATCATTAAAGACAGGACAGAAAAGTCCAATGTGGTTAATGAAGGAATAGAAGCAAGATATGATAGATGTCAAAATAGTACATAAAGTAAATTAAATGGTGAGATTTATCATCACCAAAGCTTAAAAGAATTAATAAAGATAATTAACTAAAGAATCTTTAAGAGAAATGATGGCACTTATTAGAGTACATTTCATTGGACCATATAATTTTTTTAAAGTAACATTAGTGCACATTTATTTTCTTAGACACAAACCTGTGTGTCAAGGGCTTTTGAAAACCTTAACATATAAGCAGTTGATAGAAGACAAATATATAATATTTTTTGTTTTTGTAGCACAGTTCTCCAAGTGTTTGATTTTGCATCTTTTAAATTAAAGTGGTAGCACTGAACTAAAGTGGATGCACCAAGATTAAATAATAAAGTATATTTTTCCAGCTGTGCGTGCTATCCGAACTCTAATTCTGAGTCATCTTCATTATTCCTAATCAAGGAAACACCTAAGACTAAACCCATTAAAAGTGATCAACAGAATATTTTGAAGTAAGAAGATAACATTTTTGCAGTGCACATACTTCTATTTCCATAACATTTCACAACCTGTGCACAATCTACAAATAAATAGAGGCAGATGATAGGGAGGTAGGTAGTTAGGTAAGTAAGTAGTTTGATAGATGATAGATATATAGATGAATAAAGATGCCCTTGCATTACATGTAAAACATTATAAAACGTATTACTTCAAGATAATCAACAGGAGTTTAAAACTATTGGGCACAATGTGCCACTTCAGAAATACTTTAAGTTAGCAGAACAGCAGTTTCCATGATTTGTCAATTACCATGTAATTAAAGAATGTTCTAAATAGCTTGAAAGGTCATCCCTCAAATTATCTTTAAAAAAACAAAAACAGATTTACTGAGGTACTACTGATATACAAAGAACTATACATATTTAATGTGTACAGTTTGATGAGTTTGGATCTCTGAATTTCTTACAGTATGCTCTAGAATCCCAAGGGTGTCAAAACTGCGGCCCACGGGCCAACTGTAGTCCGTAATCCATTGTTAATTGGCCCACAGCAAATTCCAAAAATATATTCAGTTTACTTAAATAAACCAGGTGAGGCAATATGTACTTCACCTCGAGTGAGTGGCCCGGCTGTTTGTGTATTTTACTGCATATGGCCCTTGGTAAAAAACATTGTAAAAAGTTTGGATATCCCTGCTAGACATTCAGATTTTTAGTTTAGGAATACTGCCATCCTTATCTATCATCACTTATTTTGTATTTTTCTTTTTTTTCCCTAATTTTATTGTTTTTAATTTTTTAATTAAAATTTATTAGGGTGACAATGGTTAGTAAAATTACATAGGATTCAAGTGTACAATTCTGTAATACATCATCTATATATCACATTGTATGTTCACCACCCACAGTCAGTTCTCCTTCCATCACCATATATTTGACTCCATTTACCCTCATCTACTACCACCCCCCCTTACCCTCTGGAAACCACTAAACTATTGTCTGTGTCTATGAGTTATTGCTTCTTCATTTGTTTGTCTTGTTCCTTTGTTACTTTCAGTTTTTTTATATCCCACATATCAGTGAAATCATATGGTTCTCGACTTTTTCTATCTGACTTATTTCACCTAGGATAATAATCTCAAGATCCATCCATGTTTTCACAAATGGCACCATTTCGTCTTTTCTTACGGCAGAATAGCATTCTGTTGTGTATATATACCACATCTTCTTTATCCAATCATCTATCAAAAGACACTTTGGTTGTTTCTATGTCTTGGCCACTGTGCATAAAGCTGCAATGAACATTGTAGCACATACATCTTTACAGATAAATATTTTCAGATTTTTTTGGTATATACCCAGGAGAGGGATTGCTGGGTCATATGGTAATTCCATTCGTAATTATTTGAGGAAACTCCACACTGCCTTCCATAGCGGCTGCACCAATCTGCATTCCCACCAACAGTCTATGAGGGTTCCTTTTTCTCCACAGCCTTTCCAACACTTGTTATAATTTGTCTTGTTGATGATAGCCATTCTAATCAGTGTGAGGTGATGTCTCGTTGTGGTTTCTGTTTGCATTTCTCTGATGATTAGTGATGTTGAGCATCTTTTCATAGGTCTATTGGCCATTTGTACGTATGTCCTCTTTGGAGAAATGTCTTTCTATGCCCTCTGCCCCTTTTTTAATTGGATTGTTTGTTTTTTGTTGTTGTTGAGTTGTATGAATTCCTTACATATTTTCCTTAGAAGGTGAAATAAAATGCTTTCCTCCAGTTTCTGTAATTATTTCAATACAATAAAGCCCACACACCCACATTTTGGGTTCTGCTATTGCCACTTTCATCCCAAATGTTAGTGCCTTTCCTAATGCAAGGTTTAAAAAACTACAAAAAAAAAAAAAAAAAAAAAAAAAAAAAAAACACACAAAACACACACAAAAAAGAAACAAAACAAAAACAAGTCATTCAACAAGGAGTGTTTGCCAGAAACTTACTGACTTGCTTCAAAATGCTTCCCATTTCTTTTCCTTTTTTGGCGGGGGGAATTGTGTGACTGATATAAACTTGAGGATCCTAGCCAACCTAAAGAAACATTTTGCTTACAGTAATAGCTAACATTTATTTAGTGTATGTGCTTTGTACCAGCTCTTTCTAAACACTTGACCTTAGCATCTCATTTAATCCACACAGTAATTGTATGGAGGTTGGTAACAATGATACCCACTTAATGTGGGAAAATGAGACCTGGAGGTAAGTACCATACTCAGGATCACTACATACAATGGGCAGAGCCAAGTTATGATCCCAGGTAACCAGTCTTCTTGCCTAAAAGCCTCACACTACCTGTTCTGTGATAGGGACTAAAGCCAAGTTAAACAGCACAGAGTACTTCACTAACAATTTTTGTTATCAAATCTAGGCTCTTGTATTCTTTTTGTGTAATTATGAGGCCCTTAAAAATAGGAATAGAATTCACAAATTAGTCAAGTATCATGTTTGGGAACACCAAACGGCAACAGATCTTGACTGGCACACGTTTCCTCTCAATTTTCTTAGAAAAATTTATTGGTGACATTACTCTTTCCTATCTCTCTCACTTTATCATAGCTCTTTCTCAATGTCATCTGCAGAATCATTTTCTTCCATGTGTTCTTCAAATATTGATAGTCTATAGGATCTTAGGCTCAGGTCTCTTTTTCATCAATTTCTAAGTGATACAAACTATTCAGCATCAATGGCCATCTGTGTCCATTAATGACTTCTGAACTCTTTTGGCTGGACCATGCTTTTCTGTGAGCTCTGGATTAGTAATTACCATTGTCTCCTTAAGAGCAATGCTAAGAACTTCCACAGGGATAAGATATGAGAATTAAACTCACTAATGTCTTCCCTAGCCAAAACTGCCTTTTCTTCCTATTTTTCTCTTTCAATTATTAGCCTTATCACCAGCATATTACCCCATGGAAAAACTACTAGTAGATTTGTTGCCTATCTCACTACATTTTCCTTTCATAGTCTCCCAGCAATTAAGCCCTGTAGATCTAATTCCCCAAATGCTGTTTTAATGTGCTCCCTCCTTCCCATTTATTTTATTACTGATGTAATTTATGTTCTTATATTCTGATACATACGTAGACTACTGTAATAAACCCCTACTTGGTCTTCATTGATTTTTTCATGTTTCACTTTAGTATCCTTTCTAAAACAAACAAACAAACAAAGCACTTTTCTTAATGTTGCTTACATGTTACAACCGCTGAGAATTCCACATGCCAAGAAAAATGGTCTGGCTCTTTCATGCGGCATATAAGGTCTCATAACAATCTTTTCCAACTGCCTTTACCTCATCTCCTCTCATACTGTATTATAGCCACACTAAACTTCTTTCTTTTCCCTGAACATGATATCCCTTTCTCATTATTATTTTTTTAATTGGACTTCACTCATATGTGGGATATAAAACTGAAAGTAACAAACAAACAAAGAAACAAAAATTCATGCACACAGACAACAGTCTAGTTGTTACCAGAGAGTAAGGTCGGGGGGGGAGGGGGTGGTAGAACAGGGAAAAGGGGGTCAAATATATGGTAGTGGAAGGAGAACAGACAATCGAATATATAGATGATATATAAATGTACACTTGAAGACTACATAATTTTACTGAACAATTTCAACCCAATAAAGTTAATTAAAAAAACAAAACTAGTATCCAATTTCTCTGATCTCTCCCCATTTACTAAGAAAAATCCTACATCTTTCATATAAATTACGACCCCTCCATAGAATAGCCATTGGTAGGGAAATTACTATCTCTTCTCTGCTTGATAGTACTCTGTTCTTCCATCTACTGTTGCAGTTGGCATGCTGAATATTTTTCTAAATTGATTTTCCAACGTAAGTTTATTGTTTATTTTTTTCCCTATGTTCATCAGGGATAGTGGCCTATAATTTTCTTGTCCTTTTTCTTGTTTGATATCACAACAATAGTAGTCTCATAAAATGAGTTTAGAAGTCTTCTTCCTCTTCTGTTTTTTGGAAAAGTTTGAGAAGAATTAGTATTAATTCTTCTTTAAATATTGGTAGAGTTCACCTGTGAAGGCATCTAGTATTGGACTTTTGTTTGTTGGGAGGTATTCGGTTACTGACTCAATGTACTTTCTAGTAATTAGTCTGTTCAGAGATTCTATTTCTTTATGATTCAGTCTTGGTAAGTTGTATGTTTATAGGAAATTATCTATTTCATTTTGGTTGATCAATTTGTTGGCATGTAATTGTTTATATGGTATTTTTTTTTATTTCTTAGGATCCTTTATATTTCTGTGGTATTAGTTGTAACATCTTCTTTTTTATTTCTGATTTATTTGAGTCCTCTCCCTTTCTTGGTGAGTTTGACTATAGGTTTCTCTATTTTTGTTTATCTTTTCAAAAAAAAGAAACTCTAGCTCTCAGTTTTATCAGTCTTTTCTATTGTCATTTTAGTCTCTATTTCATTTATTTTTGCTCTCTTTGTTATTTCATTCCTCCTATTAACTTTGGGGTTAGTTTGTTCTCCTTTTAGTAGTTCTTTTAGGTGTAAAGTTAGGTTGCTTATTTGAGATCTTGTTTCCTAATATAGGCATTTATCACTACGAAGTGTCCTCTTAGAACTGTTTTTGCTGCATTCCAAAAGTTTTCTTATGTTGTATTTCCATTTTATTTGTCTCAAGATAGTTCTAAAATTCTTTTTTATTTCTTCATTAACACATTGGTTGTTTAGTAGCATGTAGTATAATCTCCACATATTTGTGAATTTTTCAGTTTTCTTCTTGTAATTCATTTCCAGTTTCATACCATTGTGTTCAGAAAAGATGCTTGATATGATTTCGATCTTCTTTTAATTTATTGAGACTTGTATCATCACTTAATATATGAACTATTGTGGAGAAACCTCTGTGTGCACTTGAGAAGAATGTGAATTCTGCTTTAGGATGGAATGTCTGTAAATGTCTGTTAAGTCTATCTGGTCTAACAGGTTTTTTAAGTCCAATTTATCTTATGTGTTTTCTGTCCAGATAAACTATTCAGTGATGAGAGTAGGGTATTGAAATCCTCAATACTACCGATATTATGTATTTCTGTCTATTTCTTCCTTTGGATCTGTTAATATTTGCTTTATATAAACCTAAGTTTAAAGATGAACAGTATATGGTAGTAATTGTATGTACTTTGTGAAAACTTCCTCTGTATTAGTGTTCTGGTACACAGTAGACAAGCAACAAATATTACCAAACTAATAAATGCTTGAATAATGGAAAATAATTATGATTTGTATGGAATTGTCATACATTCAATATTCATCTCAGAAAATGATATACAATGTAAGATATTTAGTTTATATACCATAATCTGAGGAAAGGATACTTGCATCAATGCAAAAGCAGTAATTTATTCACATAATAGCAAAAGATGCCACATTGTTAAAAAATTCTTATTGCTACACTGAAAAAGACTTACAGTCATTAATTTTCACAATACAGATCTACAACAAAACTGACATTTTAAAGTCAAAATTGCTAATTGATTCTTTGGCAAATGCAAGATGTCTTATTAGAAAGAAATTGGAATAATTAATCTTGTAGATAAAGTACCTGATGTTTGATTAATAAAACCAGAATATCAGCTAGGGCAAATGTCAGTGAAAAGAAAAATGAAGCTTTATCTTTTTTCCTCAAGATTACTGTTACAGACATGTTTGATGGCAATATTTTTGCTCAAACTATTTTCTGTATATGTTACTCTACTTATGAATTTTGTTTAATTTATAGTTCACAATTTAATCAGTATTTTTAAACTTCAGCACACATATCAATCACCTGGAGATATTGTTAATAATATAGGCTACTCTGACTTAGTAGGTCTGGGGTAGGCCATGTTTCTGCAATTCTAGCAAGCTCCCAGGTGATTCCAATGCTGCTGGTCTGAAGACTGCACTTTAAATTGAGAAGATTTAGGACTGTGGTTCCAAATTTTGTTACAATATTGGTATAACTGGAGGATCTTTAAAAACTACTACTGCCTGAACAATAAAAGCAAAAATCAACAAATTGGGACTACATCAAATTCAAACACTTCTGCGCAGTAAAATAAACAACAAAATGAAGAGTAACTTATGGAATGGAGAAAATATTTGTAAACCATATATCATAAAAGGTTAATATCCAAAATATATAAAGAACTCATATAAGTTGTGGCGACAGAGACAGGAGTGCAGTTCCCAGGCTCTCGCTCTCATGAGGAAAGGTGCTGGCTCAGGTAGTAAATGGCCATCAACTGTGATTGCATGGCCATCAGCTGTGGCTAGTTGGCCATCAGCTGTAACCAGTGAGCCATTGGCCACTAATATAACTGCTCTTGGCTATGCTAGCAGAAAAAAGGGGACTAGCAAGAAGATGGTGGCTGAGCTAGCAAGAGCGGATTGCAGAGAGGCGGATGCCACCAGCGAGAATATAGTGGTATGACTCCCCCATCTATGGCTCCATGGGTGTTCCTGTTTGGCCTCACCATGCCCTGCATTCTTATGTAGGGAGCAGGAGCTGAGATCCCGCATGACACCCTGCATGACACAAGTCAATAGCAAGAATATAAATAATCCAATTAAAAAATAGGCAGAAGAACTAAATAAACATTTTTTTTTTTCCAAAGAGAACATCAAAATGGCCAACAGTCATGTGAAAAGATGCTCAGCATCACAAATCATTGGAGAAATGCAAATCAAAGCCATAATGAGACACCAACTCACACCTGTTAGAATGGCTATCATCAAGAAGATAAGAGATAACAGGTGCTGGTGAAGATGTCATCAAAAGGGAACACTTATACACTGTTGGTGGGAATTTAAATTGGTCCGCCACTATGAAAAAAAATAGAGGTGCCTCAAAAATTTAAAAATATACATACTATAAGATCCAGCAGTTCCACTTCTGGGTATACATCCAAAAGAAATGAAATAAGACTTTGAAAAGATATTCACTGTCATGTTAATTGCAGCATTATTCACAAGAGCCAAGATATGGAAATAACCTAAATACCCAACAGAAAAATGGATAAAAAAACATATGTTGGACTATTATTCAGCCATTTGAGAGAAAATGGATGGACCTTGAGCACATTATGCTAACAGAGATAAGTCAGAGAGTGACAAGTTCTGCATGATATCACTTATATATAGAATCTAAAAAAGTCAAACTCATAAAAAACAGAGTGTAAAATAGTGGTTACCAGGGGATGGTGGTGAGGATAAGATTGATGTTTAAGGGTACAAACTTGCAATGAGTAGTATTAATAAATAAGCCATAAAGACACAATGCACTGTATAAAGAATATAGACAACAGTGTTGTACTACAATCATCAATCATCAAACTTGTTGAGTGACTAAAACTAAAATATCCCTGTGGGGACAGAGCCAGGAGTGCAGTTTACAGGCTCTCGCCCTCACGTGGAAAGGTGCTGGCTCAGGTAAGAAATGGCCATCAACTGTGATTGGATGGCCATCAGCTGTGGCTAGTTGGCCATCAGCTTTAACCAGTGAGCCATTGGCTACTAATATAACTGCCGTGGCTGCGCTGGGAGAAAACGGGGCTAGCAAGAAGATGGTGGCTGAGCTAGGAAGCGGCGGAGTGAGGGTTGTGGATCGAGGGGATCCTGTTTCCTGTTTCTCCAACCCAGCCGCCAGCAAGACTATAGTGGTATGACTCCCTTACCTATGGCTCTGTGGGCGTTCCTTTTTGGCCTCACCATATCCTGCTTTCTTATGTGGGGAGCAGGACCAGAGACCCTGCATGACACCCCTCATGACAATCCCAACCACTAAAAAGAACGTATAACTATGCAATATAATAGCAGTGCTAAATATCACTAAAATGGCAATCATATACAATATATACATGTATAAAATTAACACATACATTTTAAATTTACACAATGTTATATATCAAATATGTTTTTAAAAGATGGATCCATTTTAGTTGCAAACACATTAATAGATACAGAAATCCTAAATAAAACAAACAAACAAAAAACCAAACAAACACAGGAAAAAACCAAAGTACTGGTACCTGGCTGTCATTACAAAACAATTTGATTTAATTGAATTGATATGGGATTTACCTGGTCATTGTGATTTTTTTTTCTGTTTTTTGTTTGTTTTTTTAATTTATTGGAGTGTCAATGGTTAGTAAAATTACATAGGTTTCAAGTGTATAATTCTGTAATACATCATCTATATATCACATTGTGTGTTCACCACCCAGAGTCAGCTCTCCTTCCATCATCACTTATGTGATCCTGTTTACCCTCGTCTACCACCCCCTGCCCCCTTCCCCTCTGGTAACTGCTAAGCTATTGTCTGTGTCTATGAGTTTTTGTGCCTTTGTTTATTTGTCTTGTTCCTTTGTTATTTTCAGTTTTATATCCCACATATCAGTGAAATCATATGGCTCTTGACTTTTTCTGTCTGGGTCATTGTGATTTTTAAAGTTTGCTGGTATTTCTAATAGGGAAGAAATTTGGAAACCACCAGTTTCAGAGATATTTAAAACCATTGCATATTTATTTTCTTCAAAACTATAAGTTAATTCTTTATTTTGGTTATTTTCATTTATTAGTTATATTTGAAGTCTATATCAATATTTGCATTAAAGTATAAAATATGAGTTCATAATATTTCACCAAAAGTCTACATAATTGATGAAAATAAATACTATATCCTGGTTGTCTTATAGTGAATGTACTGGGAAATATATGTTAATTTGACTAATAATTACATTTGTTGGCTTAATAAAAAATGTTATGTTAGGTTTGCATATACACATGCACACACAAATAGTTATTAACCTATCATTTGTTGGTTGGAAATTATAGGGAAAGACATTCTATCAAGTGACCATTGGGCATGCCTCACGATTCACCTATCCACCACCTTTTTCTCCAGGTGTTTACATCAAATACTTGAATGAAACAATTGTTCAGTAAGTAGAGGGCTAGGGTAGATTGCAGGTTGGTGGCTAGAGAAACCTAACTCTGAGATGTGATGGGAAGCAACTTCCATCCTCCTATTCAGTCTTAGTTTATGGATGCTCCTTAATTTATGGCAGGAAAATTGTGTATTTCTGAGATGCTTCCAATTGCTAAGACTTTATAAGTCTGGGGTTCTGAACTTTGTAGTTCATGGATGGGTTTCAGGTAGTGTGTATGTATGTTTATATGACTATTTCAATGGGACTGGGATTTAGTGCATATAATTAAATGCTTAAATATGTATGGGAATCACCAAATTTTAAGAACCTCCATTTTAGAGGAATACTGCATTCAAATGCCATTTGACAGACAGGGAAACTGAAGTATTAGAAAACAAAATGCCCATTTCTTGTAGAAACATTTTTTCCCCTGTTTTATTCACAACTAAGTTGTGAACTTAGATATTGTCGTGAGTGGGGAAAGTTAATATCTTTATTCAAAAATGTTTGCATGGCTACTTACAACCTAAGAACAATTACATAGTTGAATACACCAGTGTGAACATAGCCAGAAGACTTTATAAAATTGAAAATTTCCCTGTTATGTAGACCTTCAAAGCTTTTTGTTCCCTGTCATTTCTTACATTTGTAATTTTTCTAAAGTTCTGCTTTATTTTCTTTCAACCAAATACAGAATTTATTTGTAGAAAAAAAATCACTTTAATGCTAAGACTCCAAAATCTATTTGTTCATAATTGTTATTTTATTTCAAAAGAGGTCATCAATGCATTTAAACATTTAGACTAGTGTGGGCACCCAACAGGCTTCAATATTACATAGGAGGGCTTTTCTCTGAGATAGAGCAGATGTGACCACTATTTTTCAGGATCTTACCAACAAATGCAAGTGGACATAACAGGATACAAATTGAGATGGGGAAATTGTTATTATGATTTTTTTTTATCTGTGCTTTTGCTCTTCTTTTTATTAAGCATAAATACAAGAAAGATCAAATGAGGATATAGGAAAATATTTTGACAAAGCCAAACATGCATCCATAAATGAACAATAAATTAGAAATTAAGCATAAACTCTTTAAACACGAGTTTTAAATAAAGTATGTCAGCCACCATTCACACTTAGACTTCATGATATCAATGCCTCAATCATGTAAGCAATTTAAATTTGTTTCTAGTGATGAAAATGAATTTGAATGATTTAAAGTATATTCTAAGAGAGGAGGGAATTTACCAGTCCTGAATCTCTACATTTAATCATATCAATATAAAATTTGTATATTATTTTCAGAAATTGTTTGTAATATATTACTTAAGCAAGACAAATGTACTTGGCTCTCAGAAATTTGAATTGGAAATCATTTAGAATATTTGAAAAGGTTAGAGCACTTCAATGCTACACTTTGCTAAACTTTGAATTTCTTAATTCTGAGAACTATCTTTCATAAAAAATTTTTTAAAAAATAGTGATTGCAATCTAATAATGAGCATGTCTTTTATAAAAGCACCTATGAACAGTACCAGTCAGGATGTCTCACCTCCACGTCCAGGATGAAACCGCAAAGCACACTCAACTCACATTCTGTTAGCCACACATTGATTACATATATTTAATGCTATGTGTTTAAATTGATTAAATGAATCCATGGTTTTACTGCCAACTTTAATTGGTTTTATTTTGATGATTTGCCTCTACTAAATTTCAAAGCTTGGTCCCTAACTGTTATGTAAAATACCAAATAACAAACTCAGTTAAAGAACAGAAATACCTTAGAATTCTGAGTTTCTTTTAATTGTCAAATTTGTATTTGAATAATGTTTTATATGTTAGCACAAAAATCAGTCAAGGATGTCTAAAGCCTATTTTACATCATTACTAGAGTGCTAAGAAAAAAAAAGAAATAGATACTGTCTTTGTTGTCTTTACGGGAAGATATTCAGCCATTGGTATTAAATGTTTTCTATACATGTGTAGTGTTTTATTTCAGAAACACTTGTCTGAATTGCCAAGGCCTAAGAGCTATTCACTGCAGAAGTGTGCAAGGGTGGTGGTTAGACCTTTTCAACAGGCATAATGTTAATTCCTTCCAACATTATGGAAAAAAGTTTTAAAAGAAGTTGCTTTTCAAGGTGATAGAAAAAAAATAGATTGATTCACTCTTATTTTATTTTAAAACCATTGATTATTTCAGAAAATATATAAAGTTTTTGAAGAATATCTCAACAAAAGTTGACTCATCTTATTTACATAAACATGAGAGCAATTCCTAGAGGAGAGTAAAAAATGACTAACTTTATTAGTATTACTATGTCACAGACTTAACTGATTTTCCATGACTTCCAAATTGTGTGACCTTGGAAAACTATCCAAACTTTAGGTACCATCCTCACTTAGGGAATGAGGTATTGTGAGGATAACTAAAGTAATATATGTGAAGGGCTTGGGCAATACATACTCAATATATGTAGTATTAGTAATGTATTATTATTATATCATTATAGTTATGTTATTATTGTTAAGGTACTTATTGTAACACAATTAGAATTATTGTGACTCATTTTATAGATACTGTGATGAAAACTAAGAGAAATAAATTGTAATAATCCTAGTTAAGGTACATGTTTCTTAATCTACCCTTCTACTCCCTGCTATTATTCTTAACACTGACACCAACACTTCTTATAATTTAACATAGATACTGTGATTTACAGTTTACAAAGTACACATAATCTTATTTAACCCTCACAAAAATTTGTATGTAGTTCCAGAGATTGAGAAGTCTGAAGCATTAAGTTATTGAGTGACTATCTCAATTTCAAACAACTAGCAACTAGTAAAACTGAAATCAAAACCAGAGTACTCGATGAGGCTATTACTACTCTGATAGTAACCATACAAAGATATTGCAAGAAAGAAAACTACAGACCCATATCTCTTATAAATGCAGATGAAAAAATCTTCAACAGAATATTAGCAAACTGAATTCAGCAAAATATTAAAAGGATTGTATACCATGGACAAGTGGGATTTATCCCTGGAATACAAGATTAATTTAAGCATTCAGTGTAATACAATCATAGTATAATCATAGTGATAGCACAAAGGGTGCTAAAAAAATACACATGTGATTATTTCAACATATGTAGAAAAAAGTTGGCAAAATCCAATATGTTTTCATGATAAGAAAAACTGAACAAATTAGGAATCGAATGGAACTTCCTCAATTGGACAAAGAAACGTCTATGAAAATCCACTATCATCCACCTAGCATGATACTTAATGATGAAAGACAAAAAAGTTTCCCATTACAATCAGAAAAAAGATGAGGAGGTCCACTCCACTTATTCTATTCAATAATGTACAGGAAGTTCTAGCCAATTAGGAAAGAAAAAGAAATAAAAGGCATCAAGATTGGAAAGGAAGAAGTAAAGCTATGCTAGGCAGTTGACATAATATTATATATAGAAAGTTCCAAAGATTTCAGACACACAAAACTGCTACAATTAATAATGAGTTCTGAAAAGTTTCAGGATAGAAGATGAATATGCAAAAATTAGTTATATTTCTATACTCTAGCAATGAACCGTCTGAAAATGGAATCAACACGAGTTAAACACAAGTTAAAATAGCATCCAAAATAATAAAATGTTTAGGAATAAATTTAACTAAGGAAGTGTTTTATAGACTGAAAAAAGTAAAATATTGATGAAAGTAATTAAAGAAGACCTAAAAAAATTGAAAGACATCCCATGTTTTTGGATTGGAGGACTTAATATTGCTAAGATAGAAATACTGTTCAAATTGATGCAGTCCCTACAAATTCAATGCAGTCCCTATCAGAGTTCCTTTTTTTTTTTTTTTCCAGAAATGGATAAGTTGATCCTAAAATTCATATGGAACTGCAAGGGATCCTGAATAGCTAAAACAATCTTGAAGAAGAAGAACAAAATTTGTGGACTCACACTTCTTAATTTGAAAACATACTACAAAGCTACAATAATCAAAATATGGTTATACATGTAAAAGGATAGAAATAGAGAACAATGGAATAGAATTCAGAGTTCAAAGATGAATATATAACATCTATGGCTAGTTGAATTTCAGGAAGAGTGCCAAGACCATTCAATGGGAAAGAAGAATTTTAAAGTAGTTATAATGGTTATAGACTTACTATAAAGCCACAGTAACCCAGTGTGGTACTGGTGAAAAAGAATAGGGGGAATATATATCATGGAACAGAATAGAAAGCCAAGAAATAGACCCCTATATAGTCAAGTGATCTGTGACAAAGGAACAAAGGTAATACAATGGGGCAAAGTTAATCTTCTCAACAAATGATGCAGGAAAAACTAGACATTCATGTGCAAAATAATGAATCTAGACACAGGCCCTATGTCCTTCACGAAAATTAAATCTATCATAGACTTAAATATAAAATGAAGAAATATAAAAGTTCTAGAAGATAACATGGCAGAAAACCTAGATGACCTTTTGTATGTCTATGACTTCTTAGATACAATACCAAAGGCATGATCTACAAAAGAAATCATTGACTGGACTTCATTAAAATTAATTACTGCTGCTCTGTGAATTACAACATCAAATGAAGGAGAAGACAAGCCACAGAATGGGAGAAAATATTTGCAAAAGACACATCTGATAAAGAAGTGCTATTTAAAATATATAAAAATCTCTTAAAACTCAACAATAAGGAAACATACAACCTAATGGGCCCAAAATCTTAACAGGCACCATACTAAAGAAGATATACAGTGGTAAGGAAACATTTAAAAAGATGTTCCACCTCATATGTCATCAGTAAAATGCAAATTAAAATAAGATACCACTACATACCTGTTAGAATGGCTAAATTCTGGAACACTGATAATGCCTAATGCTGGTGAGGGTGTACAACAACAGAAACTCTCAGTCACTGCTGGTAGGAATACAAAATGGCGCAGCCACCTTGGAAGACAGTTCTGATGTTTCTTACAAAACTGAATATAGTTCCATTATATGATCCAGCAATTCTCCAGCTTGATATTTACCCAAAGGATTTTAAAATCTTTGTCCACACCAACAACTGCATAGAGAAGTTTCTATCAGCTTTTTTCAAAATTGCCAAAATTTGGAAGTAACCAAGATGTCCTTCAGTAAGCAAATGGATAAATAAACTCTGATACATCCAGACAATGGGATATTATTTAGTGCTAGAAAAGAAATGAGCTGTCAGCCATGAAAGATATGATGGAACCTAAGTGTATGTTCCTAAGAAAAAGAAGCCAATCTGAAAAGGCTACATAGCATATAATTTCAACTATTTGTCATTCTTTTAAAAGGTAAAATTATGGAGAATGTAAAAAGATGAGTAGTTTCCAGGGATTAGGTGGGAGGAAAGAATAAATAGGTGCATCCATGTCATTGCAAATGGTAAGATTTCATTCTTCTTTATGGCCAAGTAATACTCCATTGAGTAAATGTATCACAGTCTCTTTATCCAAACATCTATTGATGGGCATTTTGGTTGTTTCCATGTCTTGGCTATTGTGAATAGTGCTGCAATAAACATAGGAGAGCATGGTTTTTTTTTCTTCAAATTAGTGTTTTGGATTTCTTTGGATAGATACCCAGGAGTGGAATTGATGGGTCATAAGGTTGTTCCATTTTCAATTTTTTGAGGTACCGCCATACTGTTTTTCGTAGTGGCTGCACCAATCTGCAATCCCACCAACAATGCACAGGGGTTCCTTTTTCTCCACATCATCACCGGACTTGTTGTTTGTTGATGTATTGATGATAACCATTCTGAATTGAATGAGGTGGTATCTCATTGTGGCTTTTATTTGCATTTCTCTAATGATTAGATACCTAGAAAATATTATGCTAAGTGAAATAAGTCAGATGAAGAAAGACAAATACCATATGATCTCACTTATATGTGGAATCTAAAGTACAGAATAAATGAACAAACAAAACAGAAATAGACTCAGAGATATAGGGAGGAAAAACTGATGGTTGCTAGGTGGGAGGAGGGATAGAGGAGAAGGTAAAGGGATTATAAAGCACAAATTAGTAGTCATAATGTTGTCATGGGGATATGAAATACAGTTTGAGGAATATAATCAATAATGGTGTAAAGATTATATAGGGTGCCAGATGAGCACTGGATTTATTAGGGAAACTATTTCATAGACTGTGTAGTTGCCTGACCACTGTGGTATACACCTGAAGCTGAAACTGAATAATATTGAATGCCAACTATAATTACTCTCTCCATGTTATATATGGAGAGAGAGAGAGAGAGATGGGATGTGGAATACAGCATAGGGAATAGAGTCGATAGAATTACAACAGCTGTATATGATGTCAGATGGGTAATGGGTAGTAGATTGGGGAGTATCACTTGTGAGGGGTGTAAATGTCTATGACATTGTTTTGTACACCTGAAACAATAATAAGAAGAATGAATAGGTGGAGCACAGAGCATTTTTAGGGCAGTGCAAATATTCTGTATAATATAATGATGGATGCAAGTCATCACACATTTGTCCAAACCCACAGAATGTACAACACCAAGAGGGAACCATAAGGTAAACTATGAACTTTGGCAATTATGATGTGTCAATGTAGGCTCATCAATTGTAACAAATGTACCACTCTGGTGGAGTTGATAATGGAAGAAGCTGTGTTTGTGTGGGGGACGGAGGTATATGGGAAATCTGTGAACCTTCTCTCAATTTTGCTGTGAGCCTAAAACTACTCTAAAAAAAAATCAAAATCTTTAAAAATTAGAATTTAATTAATTTTCGTAACACAATAAAATGGAAAATTTATTTTATATGAAAAATTAGATCATGTGCCTTAATTGTTATATGCCAAACTCACTGATTACTACTAAGAGTAAATTTCTGTTAGCCAAGTATCCAAGTGTTATTTTCAAGGAAGAGCCCATTCAAATGTGCTCAAGGAAAAATTACATTTATGGAAAAAAACAGGGATATCTCAATGAACACAAGCCCATAGGTATAGCAGGATCTCATATGGACCAAGGAATGATATTTGGAAAGGCAGGTCTTGCACTCACACTTGCCTTGGGAGGCCAATCTTCAAAGTGGCTGAGACTAATGTTTGTTCTCAGGGAAGGGTGTTAGAATGGGCAAGCACCCCAAAAGTTTTACTTTGCACTTTAGGATTGCATTGAAACTCATTATTATTTTTTTTGTATTCTGTATTATTTTTTCTATTTTAACCATTTGTCATTGTAACAAGGAAAAAGAATCTTTAGATATGGAAAGAGTAATTGAATAGAGTAGCACATTAGACAAAAAAAATAAGTTCTTTCCAGGCAAAAGACTTAGTAATATACACGATATACTTACACATTCGAGAATTTCCATGGTTCTACATTACCAAAGGTGACAGATAATGTATACTTTTTCACATAATATTCACTTTTTGAAAAGGAGTCCCTCCCTTCAATTCAGTTCAGATCAACAGATTGACCAATAGCTACATGTAAAGTGCTGTGCTAAGTTCTGGAGAGAAAAGACGAATTAGACAACATTTATGCCATTAAGTGTATAGTATAGACAAAAACATTTATACCTGAGAGAACAAAGAAGGAGATGGATATACTTTGGAGGAGACATCACCTTGAGGGATATATAAATTTCGTATGTAATTCTGCTCTTCAACACTACTTAAAATAAAACTTTTTAAAAATATATATGAAATTTATATAACTACAAATGTGATTTTTAAGAATCAAAACTTTGCGATATTACTACTACTAATAGAGAAAATAGCTGATTATATTAAACTGTTTTTGTTTCTTTGTTGTGGAAACAGAATAGAGTAATGCCAAAGAAACACTTTGGTAATTGAATCATGACAGCTCTTCTCAAGGACTCTGCCACTTTCTAGCTGTGTGGCCTTAGGCAAATTACTTAACCTCTCCACATCTCACTTTCTCTATCTTTAAAATTGGTATAACAATTCATAAGACCTGCCTCCTCGCGTTCTGAAGGTCAATTTTGTTAATACATATAATGTGCTTGGCACAGAGCTTGACCCAAGTAAGCCCTCTATGAATGCTGACTATTCATGTTGTCGCCCAAACAAGTCACTTGCTTCTATCTGGTACCAACTGTCTCTCCCAACCCTTCCATAATCTGGTTACCACTCTCATTGTTCAGTTCTGAGCTTAGATAACATCTCGTCTGGATAGTCTTCTTGACCCCACTTTGATAGAGTAGATGTCTCTTTCTGCATTTTCAATCCCTTTTAGGTGTACACCTAAGGACATTTGCTTTACTGAATTATAAATTACTTGCTCACTCCTCTATGCTTTGCATGAGACAAAAACTGAATAAAAGAGAAACAGTGTCTGTCTGTGCTCAACATGGGATAGGAATAGAGAGGGAGTTTCATATATTGTTAAAGAACCGTGATGGGAAAATGTCATACTTGATAATGCAGGATAGGAGACAAGAAAAGCAGAGAGAACCTTATCTGAAATAAGACATAATTAAAAGAGGGAGGGGGTAAAAGAAGGGTGGGAAGAAAAAGAAACAGAAATATTTCATAGAATTTTGCAACAGATGACTTTGTTGAAGTGTAAGATTTTTTTAGGGCAGGAGATTATTTTATTCTTAGCAACAGTACTCAAGAGTTACTCCTAATAGTAACAAGCTATCAGAAGTCCCTTTCTTGTTTTTTTTTCTTTCTTTTCTACCCTCCCGCCAAACTTTGACGACTGTGTTTACTGTACGTGTACGATGCACACCCACCAATTTCAATGGTTCTGTTTATTTCAGGCCGATTCCATGCCTGTAGTGCGTGCCTGGTGCTGACTTGGGAGAAGTTTTTGCATGCATATGGAAGCTGCTCCTGACCCTGAGGCACACCAGCCTCTGGGAAGTGCCTTTTTCAGGAATTGCCTGACCAACCTCTCCTTTTCTTTGCTCTGCCCTTCCTTGCATGTCTACGAAACTTTTTTGTGGTATTAAGAGTGGGAAGGCAGTCTTTGTGAGATGGAGTCCACTGTCTTCCCTTAATGCTGGCATTTTGGAATAAACCTGCTTTTCTTTCTACCAAAAAGAAGAAGAAGAAGGAGAGGGAGAGGGGGAGGGGAGGGGGAGGAGGAGGAGGTAGAGGGGCCAGGAGGAGGAGAAGGAGAAGGAGAAGAAGTCCCTTTCTCCCTTTTTGTCTGAAAAATAGATTTCCAGGCATCCCATGATTCAGAGACTTTTCCAGAAAGATTTAGCTCTAGGCCATATTATAAGAAAATGTGGTGTTTGAAGCCTAGAGATATCAGATAATTTCTTGCAAAACTAATGCATTTATTTGGGGAATAAAAAAGCTCAGTACAGTCATTACTGAGATTGCTCAAAGTTAACTTTCGTTTCATTCTGACAGACAAAAAGGAAGGAAAACAACTTCTTTTCAAATATCAGGAAGTCAATAGTGGAACACCTCTGTGTTTCTTTCTTCAATTTTTCTTCAAAATATACAAAGAAAGAGAAATAAACTTCAAACATACTATTTCCATGTAGACAACCTTCCTCAACGAAGAAAAAATACCACAAAAAAAGATGCCTGCATTCTAAATGATGTATATTCAAACTGTTAAATTTTGAATGATACCAAATCCCCTCAAGCCCCACAACCACTACCTTCCTTGTGACAAAAAGATCATTCTATTAATCTACACAGAATCCTTATCTTCTGTCTCACCCTTCTCTAATCCATTCTCCACATCACTGCCAGAGATTGTTTAGAAAGCCTGACTTTGCTTTCTTTACCTTGCGTTTGCTCATGCACTGTTTTCTCCTGCTTTATGAAATGCTGTTCCCTCTATCTGAACACCTCCCACACCTAACCACTTAGTAATCTTCTCCTTCTCTTCAAGTGGTCTGCTCAAGAGTGACTTTCCCTGTAAGGGAGCCATCCATTTAGACTGTCTCCAAGCTAAAAATTAGGTGCTCTTTCATGTTTTCATGACACTGTGCATTCCTCTGCTCTAGAAACTCACAGTGATTCCATAATTCCAACTCTTCTAATTCACTAGTGGACTGTGAGATCATTGAGGCTGAACTATGTCTTATTGATCTTTATGACCCCAGCTCTTAGCTAAACTCCTAGGCACATCTGAGATACTTAAAAATATTTATTGAAATGGATCCATAAAGTTATCCTATAGTAAGTATGGTCTACATATCAGAGATAAGAATGTAAAATCTGAGACAACCCATACAGTCTGAGATCTCTGAGCAACCTAACCACAACCACTGAAAGAAAGAAGAAATCTGGTATTGAGTTTTATTTTCCTTCTCTTTCTCATTTTTAATATTTCAGGTTAGTAGGGGAGCTAAAATAAAGTGACAAAAATATAAGCTGGGTAAACAATTACTCAGACTATTGTGAGCTACATCTCTTTTTAAAAAAAAATATATTAACACTTAAAAAGAGTAATTGATATGTATAGCAAATGATATTCACACCATGAGATCATATAGTTTTAAATTTTATACAGCAGACATTCTCAGATCACTTTCTATATACCACATACTGTTCTAAAAATATCAATTCTTTTAATTCTTATAACAACCTTAAGAGGTCATCACCAGACAAATTTGGAACATTTTTTTACTGTCTTGTGATAATCAGTGTCATCCTTCTCCTTATATCCAGCAGAGAGATTCTGAGTTGAAGAGAATAATAATACCTACAAAACTAAAAATTATTTTCAGATGTCCAAAAATGTATCAAAAGATCTAAGGAAGGAGATCACATCAAATGAGTATTGTAATAGTTATCATCTCACAAGGTACTTGCAAAAGATAAAACAATAATAATTTGAAGATTTGAGTGGAATTTGTATATGGCATTGGAGTACCACATATTTAAAATAAATCACCTGATCAATTACAGAGAGAAGGAAATGGAATATTTATAGGACCAAGATAAACCCATGCTTGTCACAACATAAAGCAGATAACAGAACAAAATCTTGAAAATAGTCTCACTTCTCCTTAAACTTGGAAAAGAGTGATGATTAATTGTAGATGAAGACTTTGAAAAGAGCAGATTAAAGTGTAGACAAGTTGAAGAGGCATAAAATGAAAGCTAAGGGCACTGAATAAATAGCACACTGGGTCCATATTTATGAATTGTCAATAAGAAGGATTTGCAGACATTAATGAATATAGATTCATACTAAAGTTGCAACTACTTTTCCCATTTTGAAAAGTATAGTATAGGAAAGAAGAAAGTGCAGATATTAATACATCAGAGGAACCCATTATACCACAGGATGAAGTTAGCAGAGTTGTACCAATGAACTTGCATGAAGCTACAGAAGGCCTGCTTGTCAAATTTACCAAAGACAAGAGGTCTGGAAAAATGGCTCATGCTTTGGATAACAGGTCAGTGTTTAAAAAGGTCTGGTTAAACATCAAGTTAACAAAATTATATCAATATGTGCATATTTCATTCGGATATCCAATTTATATGTCACCTCTTCACATAGACCCTTTTGACCATCTATTTCTAATATGGTCTTTGGGATTCTCTACTCACTATTACTTCGCCCTGTTTGGTTTTCATCATAGCACTTATCTCTTCCTAATGTTACTTTTTTTTTTTTTATGTATTTATTAGTTGATATTTTTCTGTCTAACTTCACTAGAAAGTAAAATGCATGATAGTAGTAACTTTGTATAACTTAAGTGGAATAGGACAACTATGTCAACATTTGTCAAAAAAATAAAATGCCTATTTATTTCCTTCTATTAAAAAAGAAATTTGATGAGGTCAGAATGGGAAAATACCCTAATAGCATTTCTTGTGAAATATAATATGTGTATAATAACAGAAGCACCGAGCTGGGATCAGAAGAACTGGGTGGTTTTGCCACTGATGAGTTACTTGACTTATGGTAAATCATTGAATTCTTCCAGGAACAGTTTCCTCATCTGTAAAACAAGGCTACTAATAGCTCCTGAGAGGTTTTAAAATAATGTATATAAAAGAATTTTGTAAACCATAGTGTGCAAAACAAATGTGAAGAATGATGATTGGGAGAGGGGGCGGGTGGTTGAGTAAATGCTCAATATGAACCAACAGTATATTGTGACTTCTGAAAAAATAATTAGATACAAACATTGGTTGCATCCAAATAATAGTAGACATTGTGTACTGGCAAGACCCAAAACAGATTGCTGTTTTTCCTCTCAGTAACATATTATGCAAGATATTGACAATTGTCTAAAGGAAGACCGAGCACATATAGGTTGTAGAGATAGTGAAAATAATTGGAGAAAAAGTAAACATAAGGAGCATGGACGGGGGAGGGGGGCAGTGAGGCTTATTCTGAATATGTGAAGAATTATCATGTGGAAGATTCATTCTATGTAGCACCAAGATACAAACTAGGAATTGGTTTTAAAAGACTAAGAGGGACAGGTGCTAGTTTAAGACCTTGTTTTCATGTAAGAAACAGTTTTGTAAACTTTAGAGCAGTCCCATGATGGCGGAGGCAGTAAATGATGGTGATCACAGCCAAACCAGGGGGGCATATCCACAATGTTATCAGGAGGCTCTACTCTCAATCTGAAGTTCAGCTTAGGTGATTCCAAGGTCCTTCCCAAGTCTAAGATTATAATCAATCAAATGTGATATTCCTGTCACGCTTAATGAGAATGGAAGGATTCTGAACTCTCCCTCAGATCCCAAAATACTCTTCTTAGAGACAAAAATCAATAACTGAGAGAATGGCAGGTGATATCAGTCCTGAGTCAATGAGAAGAAAGAGCAGCTGGGTGTGGTATTCAGCAGGGGAGAGCCTTTGTGCTTTTACAGCTACATCCTACTGAGAATGTTTAATGCTGTTTTGTATGTTATTGTCTCCTTGGCTTGACACCATGAACTATTATGACTCTTGGTGTCCTTCAAGAATTTGTTGCTGTGCTTCATAGGACACCGGCTGTTGCAAATACAAATTCCAGCTGAAGATCTCTTTCAATTCAAATAAGGTCTCATTCCCCAGTTTGGAGGAGGGGAAGAGGAAGAGAGCCTTAAAGGTTCAGCAAGTGCTAAATTGGCAAAACCAAACACGTTGCAATATTTGCCTGAAATGACTTTTGCATAGTCCTGCCGGAGGAATACAGAAGCTCCTCCTCGTTCCCGTTATATTTACAACACAGAGACAAATGCATCAACAAATCCTATATTAACCAAGTGCTGACGTGTTTGTCATGTCCAGAGACCTACACATGTCTGTGTATGGTTTATAGAGACTGCACGTGAGAAATGGGAGGCGGGGAGTAGAAAAGAGGCAGATTTAACTCACAGAGAAACAGGTTAAAATAATTTTCATGACTTTCCCCCACCCCCAACTTCAGCCTCGGCTCTCCCTCCGCGGGAGGAGGCTGTGGGCTGCGGACTCTGATGGAATGAGGAGTAATTGAGCTTGAGCCCAGCCAGAGGTAGCTTCTCCTCCGGGTGTCACTGCTGCAGCCAGGTGCTAGGTCCTCAACGGCCGCTCTGCCCGGTGCAACATCGACTGCAAAGACAGCCAAGCCGCCGCAGAAGTTGCCGGGCATAAGACTCGGGAGGCATTGGCTCAGTAACTTTTCACGTCATTTTCTGCTCTGGAGCCCCTTCTCTCCTCTCCGAGCAGCCTTTGCCACCGCGAATTATCAGTGCTCATGGGGCAAGGGAAGAGCAGCTTGCAGCACTGAGCGGAACCGGACTCGAGCCCGTGATGTCCGGCACCAAATTGGAGGACTCACCCCCTTGTCGCAACTGGTCATCTGCTTCGGAGCTCAATGAAACTCAAGAGCCGTTTTTAAACCCCACCGACTATGACGACGAGGAATTCCTGCGGTACCTGTGGAGAGAATACCTACACCCGAAAGAATATGAGTGGGTCCTGATCGCCGGCTACATCATCGTGTTCGTGGTGGCTCTCATTGGGAACGTCCTGGGTGAGTCTGGTCCCGGGCAGCCCTCCAAAGGACTGGAGCGTCCCCTCCACTCCCGGCTGCAGAGTCTGAGACCCCTCCCTCCTCCTGGGATGCAAACAAAGAGGTCGCAGCTCTCAGGGTGGGGATTTTCTATTAATAAAAAAAAAGAAGAAAGAAAAAGTTTTCTGGTTTTAGGAACCACGACTGAGCCCAGAAAGGGTGATTCTTTTTTTGCAGGGAGAAGCGGGGAATCGCGTTTCTTTTGCGGGCACCTAGGTTACAAGTGCAGGGAGAGGGGCAGCGACTCGGTCTCCAGGTGGATTTTGAGTGCGGGGGAAATTAGTCAGCCTTTTGTGTAACGTGGCTGGGTGTTTCTGGGGTTTGGGAAGAGGTAAATCTGGCAGAATGCAAAGCTGTACCTCTAAGGAACACGCTTGCTTAGGCTGTTGAAGTCACAAAGGATTTGTGAGCGAGGCAGAGTGACCTTTGGCAAGGAGGTTTAGGCTCTGTCTAGAGGTTGTCATGAAAAGAAGGCAGAGTGGGGACAGAGGCAAAGCAGGAAGGTGCACTCACACACTGAAGCTGAATTATACCCGTGCTGGGAGCAAGCAGCTTAGGAAGGAGGGGCATTTGAGAAAAGTACCAAAGAGATCCCAATCATTCATCCATTCATTCGTCATTCATTCATCCACTCCATCCATATCTATATCTATATATCTATATATCTATATCTATATCTATATCTATATCTAACTATATCTATATATCCCCCACCCAGAGCGTGCTTGTTGCCAGGCTGGGGAAATATTGGTACCTATTTTTTTTTCCCCCAAAGAGGAGACCAAGCTTAATGCTAGGCTCTTTCTCTTTGTCCTTATCTAGGTTTTGCATGCAAACATACATTTCCTCCCCACTCCCGACATTTGCATAATTTTTGAGGGTTGGGCAGAGGATGCAATAGCAATTTGGTAGCTGGAGTTTACAAAGGCAGCTGAGGAATCCACTTAAGAAAAAGGAGTTTGGGAAGGGAGGGACGGGAGGGCTTAACATGAACTGTGAATGGAAGGAGCATGTACCTTGATGAATGGAGAGTGGGAGGTGTTTCAAATGTAGAGGGCAGTGTGGTGGGAAGGGCTGTTGAAAATGACAGGAGGGGGTGGGGGAGGTGAGGAGCAGATGATCTGGATTTTCAGTTATTAAAAGGGAAGAAGATGAGTGAGCTGAGATAGGCTGGGAGACTTTGAATTCCAAAGCAGATAATTTGTAGCTATAGTGGAAAAACTTACCAGGCTTTCAGCACCAACCTCATTTTTACCTTCTTTCCCCAAATGTGTCAGTCTGGACAGGAAACTTTCAAAGTAGTCTCTCACCAATTTAGCAGGCAGAGTAGTTGGAAATATACGACTGAGAGGCATTCTGGAGAAAGTTGGTAGAATAGTATTTGATAAGAGGGCTAAGACTTCTTTGAGAACTTTAGTTTGCTCTTTCTGTACTGTTTTCAGGCTATTTTTCTTTGTGTTTTTTTTTTTTTAAAGGTTAGACAGAAAGATAATCTTTTGAGGATGCAAAAAAGGTGGAATACACATGATTGGGGTCCTTTGTTATAAGAATATGTCTGCTAATAGTTATATCTTTCTTATTTCCGTTCTACTTGTTATCTATTCCTTAGGATTACAACTATTAAGACACATCACCACTTGTATAGCAACATTTCACTGCATCATGCCAACACTTAATGAGAAGTGAATGATCCAAATTGAAAATCTGCTGAGAACCTACTGTGTGCCAGACCCCTTTGTATATACTGTCTCACTTAAACCTCAAAGTGACCCACATGTGATAGATAAAGAAGCAAGACTTAGAGAAATGAAATGACTTGTTAAGGAACATGATTCAGATTCAATTCCATTTCTTTTGACCTCAGATCCAGAATTCCCCATTGATATTCTACTCTAGAGCTAGAAAGCATATAAAGAATGAATTATTTGCTCCTGGTTGTCTGCAAGCTATTAAATGTATTTCCTGTTCTCTTCCGCATCTATGTCCACTGTTAATAAATTACCACAAGGGGTTAATGACTCTATCATTCTCTCCAACCAAAACCTATCCAAAGAAGAATGTTATTGCATTGCAGTAAAATTTTGACATGTTTAACTACAAATCATTATATTTCCCTTTAATTTTCTCTCAGGCTTATGCTCTGTGAGAAAATTTGTACCTCTTGGCTGTTATTTCATTCTGGCTTTGCACAGACCTTTGCAAAGAACTGCATAGTCTTTATATCTTAACTGAATGGTTTAGGGGTCCATGCTTTCTAGTCTGGGGAGTGTTTTACACTCAAGAAGGAAACACCTCTACAGTGAGACAAACTTGTTTCATTTTGTCAAGAAAGAGAGCACTGTCCACAGCCCTAAGTGCTGAAATGGCCAATCCCGTTTAGCTTAAAAAGACAGATTTACTTAAAACACTCTACTCTTAAGATACGGACAGCTGTTTTCCTCAGCACTGAATGACACTGAAATCCTCTCTGGCTGAACTGAAACCCATTCTTACAAACATATCCCCTGAAAGTTTATGAGGTTACGTTTGACATTTAAACAAATGAGCAGTGTTATTACTCACAAGCCACTTCCTGCTCTTTGATGTCACTGTCAAATTTGCAAAATGGATTCGATTGAGACCAGTTTGTGGGGTTTTTTTGCCCCTCTGGTGTAAATAATTTTATTCAAAAAGTGGCAGGACAAGAAATCACATTATTCGTGCAAGATAAAGATGCATCGTTAGTTTTGAAGGTGAAATACCACAGTATAGGCAGCAGATGTAATCACTGACCCTTCAGGTCCATCCACCATTTGCACTTGCATGTAACTGACTACCTGGGAAATCTCAGCCTTATTGAACTTACACATAAAATATACCAGTTAGAAGTCATTTCGCCCACAGTGTCCTTTTGTAAAGTGATGTAACAGGATATGCTCTGAGCAGAATGACCAAGTCTTGCTCATCCCCACCTTATTTTCTTGTCTCCACAATTCCTCTTTCTCCTTATGCCCCCTCTCCACTATCAGATGTTTGTTTCCAGAGATCGAAAGCAGTTTCCTGGCAAAAAAAGTGGCATTTTCAAAATAAAATAAATGTTACTCTACATAGAATTTTATAGGTGTATGTGTTCTAATAAAAGACACACATGTTTAACTATAGAATTTAAGTCCTAGGGAGGAAGATGGTTATTTTTGGAAGCAGTATTTTTCTAGTATCTTTAAAATTATGCCCCATACAGCCTATTCCTATGTATATCTTGCACTATAGCCAAGTAGATGCCTCCAATTATTTGACCAGTGTATTTTGAACAATATTACGTTTTTAAAATTAATGTGTTTGGGGAAAGAGAACTCTTGGGGACATTAAAAGGAATATATTTAATGTAATTCTTACTTATTCCTTGAGTTGAAACTGGATATACAGATGGATTCCAGTCAGTTCAAACATTAAGCATTTGGAGGAAATGAGCAATTCTCTGCCTCTCTTACTTCTGCATTCAAAAAAATCTTAATTTTCACCTGGATTGTTTCTATCTTTCCTGTTGTTATCTCCATATGAAAATGAGAATATTCAACAGATTACATCAGTTCAGCTATGCTTCTCCCTTCTTGTGTGACCATTCATAAATTATTGAACTCTCCAAGTCAGTTATTTTTCCAATTGAAAATTAAGGCTGATAATGCCTGCCTTGTAGAGAACTTACGAATATATAATATATAGATATATAGAGATGTATGCACACAAATATATATGTATGTATGCATGCAGTAGATGTGTGGATATATATATATATATATATATATATATATATATATATATATGGCAAAAAATGCATGCAAGTGGGCACTTTGGTCAACATTGCTCAAGCACCATAAGCAGAAGCGTCTATACACTGATGGCAACCACTTTGAGAACCTCTTGTAATTGCAGAAGTCAAATGTGACTTGTATTTATCCTTTGTGATCGGTATATGTTGAGTATTAAAAATTTTAATAGTTTTTTCCTTTCTTAAAATGTGTATACATTTTTGGCACTATATATATTTTTAGTGTGTATATGTAGTATGTATTGAGGGGAAAAATATATATGTATAGTGCCATATATTTTCCCCTCCCTACATAGTAAACACTAAATGCCCATTTCTATTCCTTCATTCGTACTGTTGAAGTCTCTCCCTGATGTGGTTTGCAGCCATCTTCTGTCTTCATGGCCATTCTGTGTTTCTGTATCTCTTTGTCTCTTTATGTTCTAGCCTTTTTTCAATTGAGTGTTTTCCTAAAAGCTATTAGCAAAATGGAGTTGGCACATTACTCTGCTTTCCCATACCACCTCCACCCACCCCATCCCCTGACAGGTGTGTTTAGTGCCTTTTCACTAACTACTTAATAATGCCTTCCCATCTCTCTGTAAAAGTCATTCCTATCATGATATTTTTTTTCTTTCTCTCACAGTTTAAATTTGCCTGCACTGGGTACCATTCACTGAGTTTTTAAATTGTTAATTGGTTGGTCTATCACTGTTAATGTTTTAAATAACGCCCACATACACACAGACAAACACACTGATAATATGTTGATTTAACTCAGTTAAAGCACACTGCCTATTAAGTAATTTACCCAATAACAGTTAAGCTAAGTTGGGTGGGTGGGATGGGAGGAACATCTGTAATAAGGTTGCTTCTTACAGAGTTAATCTTATGTCCCAGAGATGGAAATGGCAGAGTTATACTGTATGGAGGGGAAATTCTCACTACTTCTAAGCCTAAGAGATTTTTTTTCTGCTTCATCTAATGTCTAATTCAGCTTTGTGGGTGTTTGTAAACCCACCCTTTCCTACACAGGAAGCAGAAAGAGGTTAGAGATAATACATTACTAATCTCTGCCAGGACTCCATAGAAGTCATGAATAGTGACAGTAAAAGGTAATATAAATATAGCCATTAAGCTTTAAACCTGTATGGTTTTAGTTACAGAATGCAAAACATGCTTAGCTGAATAAGAATTAAATTGATGCCTCTACGTTTTTACTAAAACCATAACAACTTAGTTTTACCAGGTAAAATAAGTCATGTTTTCGACTTAAACAAAATCTCAGTGATAACTTTTTAAATGTCTGTCTCATAGATAACATCAACATTTATCATGGATAGACACTAATAAGATAACATGTGCTACTGGTAATTTGAATGTAATGGAGTCTTCCTATATTTGAAGAAAATTATGAGAGAAGTAAAATAATGAACATGATACCAATTTTCAAAAGAGGCCAAATATAATATTCAAATACAAATACAGCATTCCAGTTTCAAGTTTTTTCTTGATTTTATTAGGATATATATATGAATTTTATATGTATTCATACGAATTTGTATTATTTCATATTTTCATATATTAGAATATATTTGCAAATCCTCAGGTACTGCAGCTACGTTAGCATTCCAAAGTCCCTGAATCTCGCTCAGCAACTCAAATTTCACAAGTATCCACTGCCGGTGTTATTTCACTGGTCAGGGAACATCTTTCCATCTTTCTTCTTGTAGCATTCTGACGTATGCCACACCCTTAGTGATGTGGCTCCAGTAAGCGATGGCTCCCTGGTAAGGTTCCGTCAATGGCATGTGATAGGTGAAGCTCACGGTATTCATCTCCAGTTCCTTTTCTCACTGCAAAGGTAAATGAAGAAAATTTATCGAGTACTATATGCCACGTTCCACAGTGAATATATATATTTCACTGATGCCTCATAACCAATGTTTAATGAGAAGATTAATAGCTTTATTTTACAAATGAGAAAAATAAAATTCCAAAAGCTATTTTAACTTAATCCAAAGTTTAGTCATACAATAAATAGCATCATTAGGTTTCATATACAAATTTATCAGATTCTGTGGCCCACTTGTGTTCTATACTTCATCCTTTCTCTCTCCCTTGCTTCTAATTCTGATTAAAAACACAGAGGAAAAGAAAGTGGAAATGATGCTTAGGTGTGCCCTCTAGACAATTTACGGAGTTGTTCTGGCATGTCGTCATGGTATTTCTCCTGATAGTTCAGCTGTGAGTATGAGCTCATTTGATAAGTTAGTCAAGGTCAGACTAAAGTTACTTTACAAGAGAAAATTTCCAGGTAATATAGGTGCTGCCAAAACTGCTTTTGCCGGTTCAGGGGGGTGACTCACTGGATAAATGTTAGATAATTGTGGCCGAGGATCATTTTGTCATTTATAGTACAATCCTTAGACACAATTTAAGATTGAGGATCTAAACATTGAATATCTCAGATAATCTAATGATCTTTTTATTTTCTTTTTCAGTTGTCAAACGCATACATGCATTTTGTTTTATTTTCCCAACATAATTAATATTTAAAAAACAATCAGAAGTCTCTATTTATTTGACTGAACAGGTCAATCTTTATATCACACAATAGTGTTCCTAAAACATAAGGTGTTATATATGTTCAAAAAGGCATTCACCATCACAGTAGACATAAAATGACCTTTATGTACTGACAGTGGAATCTTTTGAGATGCTATTGGATAAAATACCTGACATATATAACCTGTATTTTAAATAGCTGACTCTTAGGAGTGAATTTGTTCATTTCACCTTTGTTCTCAATGAGAGATGACCTCTTAACCAAGTAAATATATTTGATATAAATTTCATATAGCAGTCAATTCCTTGCCAATAGAACTATTTTCTCATAAACAAAAAAACAAACTGTTCAGAATAAATATGTACTTTATTCTTTAAAATATTTTGGGATTATTGTGATTGACTATTTTCCAGTAATTTGCTTTCATTATTAAATACATATTAATATTATATTTAATACTTATGTAATATTTCACTCTCCAAAAGACATGTTGCATACATCATCTCATTTATTCTTCACAACAATCTTGCAGGTAGGTCTTATTTAGTGAAAAAATTCAAGTACTTGAAGTGATTTAAAATCTTTTAAAAGAAAAGTTTGAGTACATGGACATATCAAAGGGTTGTGTGTCAGCTTGGGTAAAGTTTATGTTTTCTGTATTAGAAGAGGCCAAGATAAAGGAGGCTAGCTATCTTTGTCTGGCCTTCAGCAATGATGTCTCATACCTGATTTTGGAAACATCTGCACATAGATACATAGTAACTAAATTCACAAACCTCAAGAAAAAGAAAATACAAAAGAGTTCCAAAGTTTTCATGTTAAATAAGAAGTTGCTGTTACAAGTCCTAGAATACTTCAAGTCCTTTCAATCATCATAGTCTCTTTCTGTAGACATATCTTTAAGATAGTTTTATTGGTCTGAATAGGTAGGCTATGCCATAGTACCAAATAAACCCTGATCACAAAAGTTTATTCCTTGCTTATTTAATAGCTAATGTGAGTTGGAGAGTGTTTCATCCAATAACTCATGATCCAGGTGCCCTCCATGTTTTATGTACCAACTTAACAGGTGGCTTTTGTGGTAACCAGCCTCTAAGATGGCTCTTAATGTGCCTGCATCTTCTGGCATTCACACCCTTGTGTAATCCCTTCCCACAATGTGCCAGGATTGATCTGGGTGACCAACAACATACAAGATTACGTGACATACGTGAGAGTATGTCACTTTCAAGATTACATTATAAAAAATTACAGCTTCTGCCTTGAGCCCCCCCACCCCACCCCACCCACTCTCTTGCTCTTGTATTTTTTTGCTCTGGAGAAAGTAAGATTCCTTGTTATGAGCAACCCACATAATAAGGAATTGAAATATCCATCCAACAGCCATTGTGGAAATGTGGCCTGCTAACAACTTCATATCTGATCTTGGAAGGAAATCTTTCTGCCAGATTGAGTCTTGAGATGACTGTAACAGCACCGTTCCCCAGCCCCCAGCTAGAGTGAAACTTAATGACAGATTCTGAGACACGGCAATCTAGCTAAGTTTCTCACCGATTCCTGACTCTTTAGAAGCTGTGAGATAATAAATATTTGTTGTTTTAAGTTTTTTGTTTGTTTGTTTTTAATTTGGGGATAAGTTATGTAGTCTCTAAAGCTGTCATGGTAGGAAAAGAGTGAACTGGAAAAAAATATACTGACTTTTAAAGCAACACATATCAATCATGTCCATAATCATTCGGCTAAAACCAATTACATTGTGTCACCCTAACTGCAAGTGGGGCTGAAAGTGTAAAGGAAACCTGTCTCTGTCACAGAAACCATACAATAGTTAAAAGTATTTTTAACTTGCATAGACTCAGAAAAAGGGAATTTAGAGGAATCAAGTATCTAAAGGCATAAGCCTAAAATAAGCTGATAGATAGATGCACTCAGCATTTTGGATCTCTGCCAATCAAAGTAACATAATATTAAGAAATGCTGTGGTAATTAATGTGCCAAGCATCTAGGGTACAAAGATAATAGAAACCAAGGAACCTACTTGCCAGTGGGACAGACAAAAATATTGATAGATTATTTCAATATAATGTGGCAAGTGCTCTGATTGATGGGTTACAGGGTGTAGTGAAAGTATATAAGAAGAGCACTTAGTTCCATTTGGAGGATTAGAGAAAGACTCAGGAGGAAATGACACCTAAATTGAGTTTTAATGCATAAATTCAAGTTATACAGGTGAAGAAAATTGGGTAAGGATGTTCTAAGCAGAGGAAACCACATGAGCAAAAGCAAAGACGCGTGAAATAGCATGGACTGTGAAGAGAATGTTAAGCAGT
Source organism: Rhinolophus sinicus (assembly GCF_057876585.1). NCBI lineage: Eukaryota > Metazoa > Chordata > Mammalia > Chiroptera > Rhinolophidae > Rhinolophus > Rhinolophus sinicus. The sequence continues at coordinate 85,798,014 of NC_142502.1, read as the reverse complement.
TGGGTAACTCAAGTGTACCTGTAGATAAAGGGAGTCTAGAGACAAAGCTGTAGCATTAGACAAGGGTTCAGTTACAAAAGACCTGTGTTTCCCACTGAAGAGCTTGTCTGGCTTTGATACTATAGTTTAAAGGAAGCCCTTAGAAAATTTTACGGAGAGTGCCATCATTGCTTTGCATTTTTCATGAGAGCGTTTTGGGGTTAATAAAGGATAAATCCAAAGGGAGAAAGATGTGTGAACATTTTCACATTAGAGTTTGTGTCCTGTTTGGGACTCATTAAATCAAGCCTACTTTAATGGAAAAAAAAATGATAATAAAAGATGTAATCAAAATTCTCTAAATAATTACTTCTTTGAGGCTTTCTACATGCTGCATAAGGAGGAAAGAAAAGAGAGAAAATGAGGAAAAAATAAAGAAAGGGAAAAGGAAGACTAAAATATAGACAAAAAGTGTAACTATTTTCACATTGGTGACTGTTTAAATTTGAGAAGAAATTTCTCTTCAAATGACTTTTCATATTTCTTTCCTGAAAGACGTATGCCTGACTCTTGTATGCCATGGTTCTATTAATATTTTCCAATATTCTATAATGTTTTCATTAAAATTATTTTTGTAATAACATATTTTGGGGGTTTCAATCAGTCACCTATACGCCTACTCATCCATCATTTTGGCCTTTAGATCATTTTATGACCTCACACTGAAACCCAAAAAATGAAAAATTTGAGATCTAATGAAATCCCCAATTTTTTTACTCTAAATTACTTGCAACTCCCCAAATATAGTCATTTGAAAATTTATCTTAAATGGCATTTTTGTCATTCAAATAATCAATAAGATATCACATTGACCCTAGGTCAACCATTAGGGAATGACAGAGAACATGTCTCTAAAAGTTGACATGATAACACTTCAGAATTTATAAACCTGTGATTAGTTTAAAAGACTTTCACACAATGGAGTATACAGATGTTCTATTATAAAGTTGTATACACCTGAAATTTATTAACCAATGTTACCCTAATAAATTCAATTTAAAATGTCCATATATATATGGAGTTTTAAAAGTAGAAATTAATTAATTAAAATATTTGCTATTACTAGCTCACAATGGGAATATGGCAATGATTAAAAGTTTTAATATTCTTTTCTAGATTTTCAGTGAGTTTTTATTCCTACTCAGTGACTCTAAAATGAATTTGGAAATCATATGGTTTACAACCATATGGGGCCTTCATTTTATCACTACAATGCTATAAATGGGGTCAAAAAAGCACTGTCAATAATAATTTATTTCCTCAGTTGAGAATGAATTTTATGAGTCACCCACTTTGGTAAAGAACTATATTGCCTATAAATACTATTTTGAAATGTGCAAATTGTGCTAATCTTTCTGGGAAAGAAGTAGAGAGTTATGGTTAAGTGCTTTCTTGAAATCTGCAAATTGTGCTAATCTTTCTGGGATAGAAGTAGAGAGTTATGGTTAAGTGCTTATGAGACCATTTTGTCATTGGGTGAAACTGAGTCAGCTTTTCATTATGAAAAAATAGCTTAAAACTTAATCTCTCCAATTAGGATACTTAATATGGAAGTTTCCCAATTTTAGAAAGCTTAAAAACAAATATATTAACAAATCTCACCAGCTGGTGCAGGAAAAGCTCTTCATAGTTATTGGGACATGGATGTGCTGAGGCTTGATTTACAGTTCAGAGCAGGAAAGCCTGGGAAGGCCTTGTTCTTAGAAGTCATCAGAGATGGTGATGGTGATTCATAGATTCCTGAAAGTCAGTAAAATTACCCTACTTTATGGATTCATGTGTTCCCCTCCCACCTAGCATAATGAACTTTGCAACTAATCACTGAAAGAAACCCAAACTATCTCAGTAGAAAAGAGAATAAGAACTTAAGAACTTAAAAACACATAAATAAAAACATGCGCATGCACACACACACACACACACACACACACACACATTTTGGGGATTGCATTGTATGGCTAATAGGATTTTAATACACTCTTGTGGTGTTTTTTTTGTTTGTTTGTTTGTTAGTTTTCATGCAGGATGAAGAAACTACCTTCTAAACTTTAAAAATGCCAAAAGTAGATATAAAGCCTTGACTTTCCCAAGGTCGAGATATTTTCAACTATTCCCTGAGTAAATGAACCAACTTTTAGGGAAGCAAAAATGATACATTCACTAGAGATGAGAAGGTCCTTGATTTAACATTCACGTAAGAATGAGCATCTCTTGATCTCATTGATCATCGTAGCATAATTTATTTTCCTTGATCAGACTCAGTATATTCCTCCTTTAGAGTCCTCACAAATCTCCAACCTCCTCTGACCCTCTCATGTCTAGCTACTTCTCGGTTCACATGTCAGATCTCCCACCAAAGACTGGCAGAAGGCCCAGTCTGAAACATCATCCCCCTCACGTGCTATGATACCATCCCATTTGATTTTGTCATAGAACTTATTACTATTTGAACTTATATTCTTGGTTTATCTGTTGTTGTTTTTTTCTGTTTTTTTTCCCCTAAGTACCATGTAAGTTCCATGAGACGAGATCCTTTATTTTTCTTTTTTGTGGGTGTATCCTCACTGTCCTGAACAGTGCCAGGCATTAAACAGCAATATTTCAGTTCTAAGAATTTTGTTTTTTTAAATTAGTCACTGTAGGCTTTAACATTCTTCGATATAAAAATTTAAAATAAAACCTCAGTAATTTGAATTATGTTTGTGATACTGCCAGTCAATATCTTTAGGAATACACACATTAAAATGAGTATTACATAACTACTAAAGTAATGATTCAGGAGAACATTTGGAAATCTCTCCCCAGTACTGAGATCCCCTTGACATTATCATGAAAGTATTTTGCTCTTCTCATGAAAAGCAAATGGGATTTACAAATTGTGTAAGTTTGTTTGTTTGTTTTTTTCCTCAAGGAAGTTATACCAAGATCTTTCCAAATAACACGATACATTTCTGTAATAACTAGGGAGAGCATGTAATGTAAAAAGTCCTTACTTAACCCCTTTCCTCTTTGTTTCAAACTAATTCTTAGATGTTTTTTATGTTTTTATAAAAATCTAAGGAAACATTTGACCATTTGTGTCCCAAATGAGGTAAGAAAACTGAGACTGTGTGTTACCATGACTTCATACTTTCAGCAATAAAAAGGGCCATTATCAGAGCTCAGGATGTTTCGTGAATGCCCACAGCTTTAGGATTCCTTTGTCATTCTGCCCACTGCCAGGGACTTATGACAATTCTGCTTGTAGGTCCACTAGATGAAGCATACAATTAAAGAAAAATTGTACTTTCAGATGGAGCGCAAGAGCAGTGTTGCTAGTAACTGGATGGTTTTAACACTGCATTCAATGGGGAATGAGGAAAACAATAAACCTTTTTGACTAACTCTGGTCCTCAGTATCTTGAAATATCCATCAAATTAAAAATGTATAAGAGTGATGTCTGGCCCAGAGAAGGGAGGCTTTGCTAATTGTAGTAGACCCTAGACCAATTGAACCAATTTTATCAATGTTTCTCTTTATTGTGAATCAAGTGAATTACAGTAGAATTTATATGTTAGGCTTTTGGGAATTGTTATATTGCCCTATTTACATAACTTTTCAACAAATGTATGCATTTGTCATTTACCATCATAGTTAATCCTATAACAACCTGTGTGGCTGGACTACTATTCACTTTTTTCCCAGGTAGTGAAATTTAGTATTAGTTGTTTGAACAGATTTGCATATTATTTCTTGGCTTCCCCATTCCTGAACACTAAATAAATACAGTGCTCTGTTCTCCATTTAATTCCTCCATGGATCATCATTTCTGCTATTAGTGTGCATAGCAAGTTGAAAACTACAATATGAGCAATTTAAGGAAAACACAAATTCTCTTGTACATTTTTTTGGTAAACTGAACTGTAAGGGACTGGAGTTTGAGTGACTAATCACCACTACCTCAGTGATCTATAAGTCATTGTAGGTACCTGGCCAGAGAATGGGAAAGAGGAGCAGCAGCAAATGTCAAACCTGGCATAAATTTTCTCTCCTGGTGTATAGGAGTTCATAAGACTTCTCTGAGTCACATTAGCAACAATGGCAATATCTACAGTTTGTTGGTTTGAAGTCATGAAAATACATCTTCATCATCCAAATGGAGGTAAAAACAGAATAGAGAAGCAGAGAGCTCTGTCTAACTGTACCAGCAAAAGGTGAAAAGAAAAATAAAGCAGCTTGAACCAAAGACACTGGTTTTCTAGGGCTTATCTAATTTGGCGCTATTTCCTTATTTCATTCAGCAAATACTTATTGAATACGCACAAGGTGTAATATGTTCTAATACACTCTGTGAAGCAAACACAGAAGTGAAAGAGGCATGGTGCTTGCTTACAAGGAATGTCTAATCTGGTGGGAGAGACTAACATGTAAACAATAGACCATAGCATGAGAATTATTGAAGAGGCATACACTACGTGTTAGAACATAGAAACATAAAAGTTGGATCTGACTTGGGGTAAGAAGTACTCCTGCACTGAGGAGGTAGCATTTGAGGTATAGTTGGCATGTGAGTTTAATTCTGAAAAGCTCCAAAGGATGAAAAAACACCTAGCTGGTGAAGTAGCAAGAATGAATTTATGATTGCTTGCAGGTATATAAATAACTTTGCTGAAAATATCATTCAGGGAATTCCTGTAAAACGCAGGCTTCATGAACTTTCCTGGGTAATTTCAAGTAATAGAGACTTCAAGTAATTTCCTCTGATGCTTTGCATTGCTGTTATGAGCGTCTTTATTTTGTAGATCTCTGCCACACAGATACCTATTGTGTTATCTCATGGTGGATTCAATTTACAAAGTTTGAAATCCTTGTGGATTTCTTTGAAAGTGAGTCTTGATATACCAGAAGTCCCAGAGGAACATTAGTCTGCGGCAGTGGTAAGCATGAGAGGAAGTTGTGAGAGACGAGGTACTGGAAATCCAGTCAGGATCCTGTTGAGACTTTTCAGGAAAGAGTAAATGTGAGGGTAACACCAAGGCAGTGGAATTGAACAGATGAAACAAACAAAAAAAAAGATATTCTGGAGATAGATATTGGCAATTCATCAAATGTAGGGAATTGATGGGAACAGCAAACAATCATATGATTAATAGACATGTTTGCCCAAAGAAAGAATATTGATTGCCCATTTTTCTTTTTCTTCATATAGACAAGACTTATAGAAGAAAATCAAGTGCTGTGTGTAGAAGGGTCAGGATGAATTTGGCCAAGGCAGGATGAATTACAATTGCTAGAGGAGTACCCATGTGTAGCTATTCGGTAGGAAGTAGGGCTTGATCAGTCACCTGCCATTCACAATTAGTTGGTTGCTCTGATTTTTTTCTTTGTGGCTAAGCAAGCAGTATATGCAGTTTATGTGAGAATTACTTAGACTATGTGTTCTGGAATAATTGAAAGCATACAAGGAAATGTAAATTTCTTTATAAGTCCATCAAGTAGCAAGACCTATTTTGCAACACCAAATAAATTCATTGGTTAAAAATTGATTTTCTTCCCCTCCTTTCTTCCACCTCCCCCACACCCTGTTCAAGCCATTGTTTCTCAGTCTAGTTGTGTAGGACACAGCTCCCAGGCCCATGCTGGTATTATGAGCCTTGAACTCCCCGGGACTGAGGCAGTCAGTCTCCAGTCATCGGTCGGCTGCTCACAGCAGCACACGGTAGCCCACTGCAGCTCTCACCAGCTGGTAATGGCTTCCAGCCACTCATGGAAACACATGGTAGCTGGCCACACCTCACACCAACCCCTGGCTGCTCACAGCTACCCAACTCCAGGGACAGCTGTTGTTCACAATCTTAGCTGTAGAGAGTGCAGCTCACTGGCCCAGGTGGGAATTGAACCGGCAAACTCGGTGTTAGGAGCACAGTGCTCCAACCTCTTGAGCCACTGGGCTGACCCATATTTATATATTTTTGATAACAGCAAACAAAATACACATAGCTCCTTCTCTTATGAAACATATTTTAGTGGTGATATTTAGGGTATATTTTGACAGTAACGGGATTTGCTGACGCATTGCATATAGGTGTGAGAAAAAGAAGAATCAACATTTTCATGACAAGTAAATGGAAATTGATGCCATTTATTGATATATGGGATCCTGGGGAGGAGCTGGTTTGAAGTAGGGAAAGGGAGAGAATCAAGTTTAGTGTCAGATAGTCTACATTTGAGATAGTACAGAGAGGTGTATGGTGAACATTTGGGTATAAATAAAGTCAAGAGTTTAAGTAACAGGTCAAGCCAGGTGAAATAAACCTGTGATTAACAATCAGTGTCATCTTTTATGTACATATCGTCTTACATGTTCCCCATGTATATGAAAGACTGTGGAAGGAACTACATAGTGAATAGAAAATTCTTTCTTACATTTTATTTTACTCTTGGCTTTCTCCTGTATGAAATCATCACAGCTATATTTCCTTGAATCATGAAAAGAATCACCTTGAGCTATGCGTGAAAAAACAAAACAAAAATCCAAGGTACATGATGAAAATTATGATTTCAGAACCCATACCTAACTTATTGAGTTAGAATTTCAAAGGGTGAAACTCTAGAATCTACATTTTAAATAGGGCCCCAATACACTGAATCTGAGAATTTCTGCCACAAGAAAAAGTAAAGGGAAGCTTCCCATTACATGAGACCTCCTATTTTGGGAGGCCAAATTGAAAGCCAGGTGCTTTTACAATTGACACAAATCCAATTGTGTCCATGAAGAGCAACAGAGGAGAGAAGATGAAAAGACCTGCTTTAAAATGGGATTAGGCAGAAAAACAAGAAAATGCAGAAAAAGACCAAGAGGAGTTAGAGGAGAAAAAAAAGAAAGGGTTAGAGTTGTGGGAGTCCCAAATGTTTTCTCAGTGATAACTTCAAGGGACAATTATGCAACATTTGAAGCAGAGATATCAGTGTGAACATTGGCTCAATTAATCATTGTAGTAGTTGGTGCACATTTTTTGTTATACAACTTCAACATAAAAGAACATTTTAGAAGTCTGACATGATCAGTAGACGTCACTGTATAAAGAACTAGTAAAGCAAAGATTAAGAAATATTCGAGAGAAAAACAGAATGAGTACTGCAAAGTTTTCTTCCGTATTTTCTATATGAAGTCATTATTTCAGGATTGAAATGAAATTTCTCTCCTTTTACTGTGTGTCCCTTCACCCATTAAACAAAATTTACATGAGTTATGCTATATGCAATAAATGTAGTCAGTTATGTCATGGAATGAATCAGAGCATTGTTATGAGAATCAAAGGTGTTTGACCACACAAAAGCATGTGAAAGATTAGCTCTGATTTAGATCTAGTGGTTCTGATTTATTAAATTATAAATGTTAGGAGTTGTTGGACACAGAATAGATACTAGGATCCTGCGAAATTGTAAGAACATCAAAAACTTTTTGGCAATAATATTGAATATATGGAAATACTGGATGGGTAGGATTAAGACAAAGAATAAAAACTGTTCTCCAAGGGTTTATACACACTAAGATTTTAGAAATGCAATTTTTTACTGAAATATCCTTAATCCTCTATATGGAAACAAGAAAGAAACATAAGACTCTAGCAAGTTCTATCTAAATCCACTGCAGACAGATGGTTACCTACCCTTTTCTTCAATATATTGGAGTTTGCAAATATTCAACGTCCAAAGAGTAGCTGTCACAAAAATATAGTGAAAGATTTGTAAGACTTGAGATATATTTGGTAGTAGTAGGTTAAAGAAGATAATTTTTATTTTGAACTAAAATAATTCAGATTTGGAATACAAAAGTCTAATTTTTTTCCTACACAATATATGTTGTATATATACATAAAAACCATGGTATAGTCACATGCATTTTAAAGAGTTATTAGTGGCATTAATTATAGATAATTTTATTCTCCTTTATATTCAGTTCAAGCTACTCAAATTTAAAGCTTCCATTTTCATTTTGAGAAAAATATTTAGGATCTATCTTGTCTTTTATTAAGAAAGCCATCATCTTCAACTTTCCTGCAACTGGATCCCAAGTTATTATTTTTTGTTTACTTAGAGTATTCATGAATTAAGTTATGTATTAATTGATAAAGCATTTAAAACTCATTGTTTACTAAATTTAATTGTCTTCCTGTTTTGCAGGCAATCTCTAAGTATTATATGTTAATCTATATGTACACCCTGAATATAACACAGGAACAGGATATATGTTGTCATTTTATGCTCATTTTTCTATTCAACGCTATAATTAAATGCTTAAAGTTCTATTTTTAGCGCTGTATGAGTATAAGAAAACATGATCTGTGAGCAGATTTAAGGAAAAAAATTACTGAGGGTTTCTGGGTAATGATTGGAAGGTTATAGGGACTGATTCATTTAGAAGGTCATGGACTACCGTTTTCTCAAGAGAAAATGTCAGCATCCTGCAGACTGGATCCTGACATTCTCCAAAGATCTAATTTTGGTGTTGTGCTACTGTTGAATGGATATAAATGAAATCTGAATAATGAGAGAACATTCATTCATTCATTCAACAGTTATTGAGCATCCATTTGTTGCCGGGTACTATCCTTGACACTAGAAGGAAGAAAGATTAAAAATATATAATCATTTTCCTTAAGGAGTTAATAGTCTACTGGAAAGGACAGAAATGCAATATATTAAAGAAAAATATAATCTGGTATCTACTATTAAAGAGATATGAATAGTGTACTGAAATATAGCATCTTATATATAAAATTACCTTAATGGATGAGAATGAAACATAGACAGAGACATAAAGGAAGTGAATGGCAGATGTAACAAAAGATGAAGCAAATAATGCTATCGACGCAGGGTACAAACAAGCTAAACTTTGGCCACCTCCAGCTTTTAGGGTCCTGAGAATCACACAAAAAGTCCTTGTTCTTGAGAATTTTTTTCCCTTCCACTCCAAGTGGCAATCTTAGGGTTTATTCGCTTCTCTAGCAAACCACAGTTTATGGAGGAGTTTCTACTGCTCCCATCTCATCCTCTTGTTTACCTATGAGACTCGACTAAGGTATCATTATCTCCAAATTTCTCATCAAATGCAATAGTTTGGTTGTTTTATTATTACTTCCCTTTAAGTTAATTTCTAAAAATAAGTCATTTAGAGTTAGCATCATTCATTTTATAGACGTAGGACTATGCGAGTTAATTCCGTTAACTAATGCTAATACCATTTGCTTTCTGACTTCTGCATGTCCTTTCCTTCTCTGTTGCTGCCTAAAGACTGGTTCTCAACTTGTTATCATCTCAGCATTGCAACATAAATGGGTGAAAAATCTCAACTTGGTTTGCTGTCCCAGTAACATTGGGCAAAGTTTTGGTTTTTTATAACAGATTTAAAAACATAAGATTTTTAAAATAAGGTTTTTGTTTCATTTGTCTAAATTGCCTTTATTTTTCATGGTCATAGATAATTGAGTTAAAAGGACAATATCTCCTACATTTGTATTATTGACTTAACATTATTAGGAAAGGGAAGTAGAATCTTATAAATCTTAGAATAGGAATTTCTATAGTTTGCTTATAAGCTTAGGTTTTGCTTATTTGCAGTAACTTCAGGATGTATATTATTGGAAACATTGGTGATTTGCAAGTTTATTTATTTAAAATTCTAATAGGAGAAAATATTTAAGTAACTATGACTTCCCTCTAAAAGACAATAATGCTTTATATTTGAACAATAGCAAAATAAGTAGAATTCATTTTAAACATGTGAATTCATATTATAAATCATTTTCTTTTTTAAAAAGAACAAGTATGTCATCTGGAAACCCTGATCAGTTGGAGGAATTTGAAAATGATTCAATATATAATTGAAAATGGATATTATTTTCAAATTATTTCAAATCTGAAAATATATTTAAGATACTAACTGATCTCTAATTATATGTCATTACTACTTCCCTATCAGCACTATAGGACTTAAAATATTAATGTTAGAGTCTAATTTTATAATAAACATAAAGTCATAGAAATAAACTTGAGACTTACTTTGGGAAATTCTGTTCTGTTCTGTTCTGCTTCATAATGTTCAGTTTCCTTAAGTTTGGTATTGAATTATGTTTCTTTGTCACTGAGTGAGCTCGTGGTATGACTATTGAAACACCAAAACAATGAGATATTAATAACAGCTCTTTATCACTTTATCATGTTTTCAATAAAAGAGATGTTGGCCTCTTGAATTTCTATAAAACAAAAAATGTATGCTTTTAATGATAATATAATCATTTGGGAAGACACAATTAGATTACAAACACACGTGGAATGATTCATATAAAGTACTTTAAAATCTAATAATGCAGACAGAGACATGTTTCTTTTAGTCATATTTTCCAGTAAAATTCTCACCAAAACACTTTGAAAATGATAATTGTGCAGTCATCAACTTTCAGAGTAATAGGCAGGAAGAGAAAGGAATAACTGAAGAAGATACCCAGTAACAATATAGTACAGATAGTATAAGTGAAGATAAAATGAAAAATCAATAGCATATTGATTTTTTTTAAAAAAAGAAACATTACAGTATAAAACCCTCAGAAAGGGAAACATCTTTCTCTCTCTCTCTCTCTCTCTCTCTCTCTCTCTCTCTCTCTCTCTCTCTCTCACACACACACACACACACACACACTTAAAATACTAAAATGAAAGGAAAAGTTAAAAATGTATTTAGGTAAAGGTTTCATGAGGAAAGTGTTGTATCAAGACATTCTAGGCACCCAAAGCAGATTAAAACAAAAACAAAAAAACAGAGAAAATGGCTTAAATTAAAATCAGAAAAAAATAGAGTAGTTAGAGTACAGAAGATAAAAAGGAACACAGTCCTGTATATCTCAAAAATGCCTAACATGTCAAGAATTTAAAATTTCACTTATAGCATAGGAATCTATAATATATACCTGTTGCTTGTTGCCTTGCCAACAACTACATCCCCTTGCTTCACATATCAGGAATACCTCTTCCTTTAGGAAACTGTCCCTTTGACATTTCATGAAAATGTGGAGAAGAGAGGAAAGAAACTATCAATCACAGTTCTACTGCCTCCACTTCCACCCCCACCCTCCACCACCACTGCCATCCCCACTGCTTAAGATAAGAGACAGAAAGGACCAATAATTTCCTGTTCTCCAAACACAGTCTTTGTCAAAGGGATGATAATTTGATCCAAATGGAAATAACTAGAGTTTGTCTGTTAGATTTTATGTATCAGTTATGGGAGATAAATGCAGCTTTATTACCTAAGCTTTGCTACTTAGGATGATTAAACCTAAAGATGCTGAAGAGCTTCCCTTTGTCACACAGAAGAAAATCATCTGTAATAAGAGAATTAGACCAGCCTCCAGAGATACAGACTAAGAGATGGAGAGAACCCTAATGATATTGTTGGAATCCCTAGATCTAGTTAGACCACCCCTTCCCAGGTACATGAGATTTATTTTGTTTACATTCATTAGATTTGGATGGTTGAACTGAAAAGTACTGATTAAAATAGGAACCAACCTGTATTATATAGACAGTGAGAAGGAAGAAGGAGAGAGAAAATGAAAGTACAAGAAAAAAACAGAGGCAAAAATAGAGAAGGAAAGTGAGAGGCTCTGACTACCTTTATTCTCTGACATAGTTTACACTCCTCAGAGATTGCTCTTCTCTAAGTAAAAGAATGAAGATGATACATGTGCTTGTAGCCTGGGTGGTCCTCCAGCAAGCCTTCACTGAATGAGTCAAGGAGTATGTTCTTCCCTCAGGAAGCTCAAGTCTACCTTTAAGTCTAGCCATACTGTAACACTAACAATAAACCTGGTCTTTCCTATAACCCTAACTGTGCCCTAACATTAACAGTACTTCCTCTAAACCTAACTTATTATTAACCCCAAGTTATTAAGTTAACATTATTATTATTAATATTATTATTAACTTAATATTAACCCCAAACCTAATTCTGATTTTGGTTATAGCCATGACTTTATCATCCCCTAACTTTGACCTGAAAACCAACTGTAAAGCTAAACCGAACCTTAACTCTAATGCCTAACCCTAAAATTAACCACAATCCTATCTCTATACCCAACTGTAAAACTAACCCCAACCGTATCTGTAACTTGAGCCCAACAGCTAACTAATCCCAAACCTATCTCTAAGCCTACCTCTAACCTAACATTAACCCCAAACCTATCTAACAGTAACCTAACCATAATGCTAACCTCAAACTTACCTCTAATTCTAATTATAACCCAAACTCTATCCTCCCCCAACACTAACTCTTAACCCCAAATCAACCTCAGACCCCAACCATCACGCAAATTTCAATCCCATACCTAACCCTAAATATAGCCCCAAATATAACTCTAATCAAGAGTCTGAAACTTAACACAACTTTACCTTGAACCCCAACCATTTCACTACACTTAATTCTACTTATAATCCTAACTTTAATATTGGCACCAAACCTATCTCTAACATTATCTATAACACTAACTCTAACCTCAAACCTAACTCTAATTCTAATTCTAATCCTAACCTTAATCCAACTCTGCCTCAAACCATAGCCCTAAAAAATAATCCTAATCCCTTTTCTTACCCTAATGTTAACACTAACCCAAAATCGAATTCTAATTAGAAACTTAAATTTACAACTAACCCTAAACCTACCTTTAGCCCTTATAAAAAAACTCAGACCTACCTCTAACACTACTATAAATGCAAACTACATGTAATCCCAAACCTAGTGTGAAAGTTACTTCAAAATTTATCCTTTGCAAAAACCCAAGCCCTACCTGTAATCCTAAACTGATACCCAACAATAACACAAACCCTTATCTCTACCTCAACCCTAAAACTACCCACAACCCTAAATGTCACAAGAACTTTAAGTCTCAAATAACCCCACACCTATCTCTAATCCTATCATTTACCCCAAGTCTATCTTTATGTCTAACTCTAAAACTAACTCAAAACCTAATTCTTACCCTAACCTTAAAATTAATTCCAGCACTATTGGTGCAAGTGACAAGACGGGGCGGGGGTTCCAAAAGAAAAATCAGGTTATTCTTAACAGGAGAAAAGGAAATGGATGCTGGATGGCAAAAAGCACAAATGTTCACCACAGATTTTGAGGAAGAATTTCTCTTCATTATCATCTAGCCCAGCTTTCTAATTTTAAGAATGAAGATTTTGTGGGTTTGACCATTTTTTAAATGCAACATGGTAGAAAGTTGGGGATGGGTCAGCATCTTGAAAAATTGATATCTACTTAACTAACGATCTTTAGAAGAGGAAGGAATGAATACTTTCAGAAATGTAAACAGTAGCCTTCTATCTTGGGCAATGTAGGTGCTTGCTCAGAAAAGGTGACTCATTACTTTGTTTTCTTTCTAATTCTTTAATATTATTATTATTTTTTAAAGTTTGTGACATTATCTCCTTTCTTTTCCCAATCCATCCACCCTGAGTACACATATCCAAATTTATATATTAGATTGGTTTTTCTAGTAATACATTCTATTTCAAAAACAAAAACATTGGGAAGGTGAATACAAAATACAATTATACATTTAAGGATAATAGTGTTCAATGTTTTTTTGTGCACTTTAAAATAATTACATTTGTTTCATTTTTAGAAAAATGACAAGGAGATGTAATTAGGGGATAATTTAAAGCTAGGGAATAAATGTTTACTATGATTGATGATTTGAGAAAAATATTATATTAAAATTCCAGGTTTCTCCCGTTTCTGTGAATCAAATGAAAAATTCATAAGGGAAGGATTTAATCAGTCAGTCAAAAATCTAAATCCATCAAAACATTATCCATTCACTGCATACCATCAATATGTTCAGGACTTGAATGAATACATTTTTAAAATCTACATTTTGTGCCATGAACATGAATGAGTACAGTGGTGCTTGAAGGTTGGTCTTTGGTGGCTGACTAATCTGGGCTCTCACTCCCTGCCCCAGGTGGACCTTCCTATCCACCTGATTTCTCCACCTAGAAGATTCATACTCATAGCAATTAAGATAAAAATGTTTATCATTTATAATCATGATCATTTAGCTGAATCTAGATGCTCTTTTACAATATGTGTTCTCTATCCTTAAAATGTTGTTTATTTTTTTTTATTTTACTATATTGTTTGTTTCTGAAAATCTTTTCTAGTGATTTTGAAAGACAGACTTGCAAGCTTAATTTTACAATTTTTTTTTTTTTTAAATGTATCCATTGTTTAGTAAAGACATCCACTGCTCCTTCTCCCTCTGGCCTGCTTATAATTTTTCATGATTCCATATATCTCTTTAAAATTTCCTGATCCTATTCTCAAAATTAAAATCTATAATTTTTAGTATTTATCATTTCTGACAAGGCATTTAGTATAATTTTTACTCTTCTTGTCTGCAATTATAGGCTCAATATATTTTATATAATATTATAACATATCCTATGAATCTTATTCTTTATTATACCTTATAGTATTTTCTTTGAATTCTGTATACATATTTACAAAGTATTTATTGTTCTATAATATAATTGGTTACACAATTCAACTATAGTTATTTGTACTTCATTTTTCTAGTGTTGATATTTTGATTTACATATCTATATAATATATATATACACATATATATAATAGATATCACTAGAAATATATATATATATATATATATATATATATATATATATATGTTTTATGGATCCAAATGCCCCTTTTCTTCCAGACAGTATGATTTTCTTAGCTTTGCAAGTGAACATAAGATTGACTGTGCATAAAATTCTTTAGTAATAAAGTTTTACTATCAGATTCTGTACATATTTTTATTAACATCTTTGTACCTTAGTGCTGTGAAGATATAATTTTAGTTAGACTTGCTCATTTTGCTCTTTGAGAATTAGCATGTTTTTCTTCCTCCCTGGTAATCATATGAAATTATATGAATATATTTCATATGATATGAGTCATGTTTAGATAATATTTCTGTTTTTTTCTTAGTGCTAAATTTTCTTAATAGTGCATATAATTCTTAAGCTGTATGTCTGTTCTATTATTACCTTCCCTTACATAGTTTTAGCTCATTCTCTTTCTAGAATTCTGGAATATTTCTGGAATACTTTGGAATATTGAATTCTGAACAAAATATTGAATATTGAATATTAAATTTTCCAGAATATGAATTCTGGAATAATTCTCTGCACAGCTTTAGTTCTAGTTTCTAGTGCCTCTAGAGTGTTTTTAAATTCTTCCCTTGAATTTCATGTCTCACTATACTGTTTTATTTCTAATTCATCGACCTTTTGTTCTCTGCCCTCGTGTCACTTCATTCATGAGTCCTTACTCTTCCAGAGAGACCACTGTACTCTTCCATTGTTGGAAAACTCAAGCAAAATGTTTCCCAAGATTTTCATGTTTCTTAGAACAATTTTTAACTGTGCCCTTTTTTTGAGTCTTCATTCCAAGGTTTCTTTGTCTTGTTTTCTTATGTAACTTTCCTTCCCTGCCTCTATCATTCATATTTAAATTCATAGATCATTATCGGGGAGCCCCTAATGGTGAACTTCAGAGGAGCTTACCTTCCTTTCCTGCCAATTTGAGTGCTGGCAGCGTTTCCTTCCCAGATTTAATACACAATGTCAAGTTTATAAGCACTGTACTATCTAAATTTATGAAATTCATGAGGCAGACTCTCTGGACTAGTATTGAAATATTTTCTCTACAAAATATGAGGTAATCTAACTCAACTAGAAATAGCTACATTTTTAAATTCTTGAAATTAAATTGAGCCTAAAAGACTAAAGAGATTGTCTTATTCAGCAAACATTGATCCCACCTCGCTCCCTCTTTCTTGACTGCCATTTGCACTTTTCTGCTTTTCCATCTCCCTACTCTTTGCCTCCACCTTACATGCTTTAGTGGGTGTAGATCCTAGAGTTGAGCTGATAAGAGTAGCAATTAAGGTAAACATGTTTGGTAAGTTTTCTAAAATTTTAGAGGATGAGCATCTTCTTTTCTCCTTTGGTCATTGAAGGTCCTTGTGTATTGAAATTGCATGCAGGGAGAGCAGATGCCTCAGGCTTTCTCTGTCTTCCAATTGGTGCCATTTCTCCTATTTCACTTTAGGCAGAGAATCACATGTAGCCCAAGAATCTCTGTCAGCTCCATCAGTGATGCAATTAGTAAATTCCATTCAGACTTAGACTTTTACTCTTTTCTTTTTTCTGTGTTTAGGTCATACTAATTATTGAGGCAATCATGAACAGATCACTTAGAGAAGCTATATCAAAATACACATGTTCACTTCAAAACTATATGTGTATAAAATTTTAAAAGTAAATTTCAATGACAAAATTCTAATTTATAATGGGAAAAATGAGATAATTATTTGTGCATTTATAAATACATTATTAAATAGTAGAAATAATATGTATTTTTTTTCTTACTTAGCTATATTGATTTATTAGTAGCAGAAAAAAGGGCTAGGCAAAACTTATTTAATGAGTATAAATGAACCCATAAAGGACATATACATTGCTTAGGGAGAGTTTACATAAATTTAAGAATTACATTTCACCTTCTACCTATTTGGAGGTTAATGTAATAGTCTATACTTTAATAATATTTTGGATTGACCTCATTTTTACCAGATTATTTAGATTCACAAGCTAAAATTTTACAGCGAGTATCTAGAAAAGTAAGCAAATATCTAGAAACATCTACTAACATCTACTTATGTTGGTCAAATATAAGTACTAATTTTGTTGGTTTTGAAATGTTTTTTCACCATAGATCTAAGTAATTAGTTTATTTAAGAAGCAATTTTAATATCTGATATTTAAAAATTTAGAGATAAAACAATATTAAACAATTAAACAAAAGTTTCTGCATTCACAGTAACATTCAAGGTTATATGAGAATCCATAGCCTCTCAGATTTGGGAATAAGAGTAGAGAAAATTTTTCAAATAAAGTAACATATTAATTGAATTTTAAAGAAGAGCTTTGATAACCTGGATTAATATATTTTTTTTCATTTTTATTTTTGCTATTCAGAAAATAATACTTACTAATTACATAGATCTCTTTTCTTTCATCACCTGTTCTTTTTTTAAAAGTTAAAGTTTATTGGGGTGACAATTGTTAGTAAAGTTACATAGAATTCAGGTGTACAATTCTGTAATACATCATCTATATCTCACATTATGTGTTCACTATCCAGAGTCAGTTCTCCTTCCATCACCATATATTAGACCCCATTTACCCTCTTCTAGAACACTCTTCCCCCCTTACCCTCTGATAACCACTAAACTATTGTCTATGTCTATGAATTTTTGTTTCTTCATTTGATTGTCTTGTTCTCTTTTTTTGTTTTCAGTTTTATATACCACATAACAGTGACATCATATGTTTCTCTACTTTTTCTGTCTGACTTATTTCACTTAGTATTGTAATCTCAAGATCCATCCATGTTGTCGCAAATGGTACTATTTCATCTTTTCTTAAGGCAGAATAGTATTCCATTGTGTATATATACCACAATTTCTTTATCCATTCATCTGTTGAAGGTAATGGTTTGGACTTTGGATTGTCTCCATTGCGGAGGGCCTGAGTGCATTTAATGTGTGAGGAGAAGGGTAAACTGTACATTTAATGATCAAAAGTGTTGAATCAGACAAAACCTGCTGACTGATCATCAAATCTAGTTCCTGTTCTTCCTAGCATTAAGCCAGTCTACAATTTCTGACTTCCCCAACAATTAGGTATGACTATGCAAGGGAATTCTAGTAATCGATGTTGAACAAAAGGTGACAAACATCATTTCCAAGCTTGTACTTGTACAGAAACTCCTTCCATGGTGATCCTCATACTCTGTTTTGCTTTGACATGATTCTGCCAACACAACCACATTTGTGTTGTTTCCATGTCTTGGCCACCATAAATAAAGCTGCAGTGAACACTGGTGCACATATGTCTTTATGGAAAAATGTTTCCAGATTTTTTGGTAGATACCCAGGAGAGGGATTGCTGGGTCATATGGTAATTCTATTCTTAATTATTGAGGAACCTCCACACTGCCTTCCATAGCGGCTGCACCAGTCTGCATTCCCACCAACAGTGTATGAGGGTTCCTTTTTCTCCACAGCCTCTCCAACACTTGTTACTATTTGTCTTATTGATGATAGCCATTCTAACTGGGGTTGGGTGATATCTCATTGTGGTTTCTATTTGCACTTCTCTGATGATTAGGGATGTTGAACATTTTATCTATGTCTATTGGCCATTTGTATGCCCTCTTTGGAGAAATGTCTCTTGAGGTCCTCTGCCCATTTTAATTGGATTATTTGTTTTTTTGTTGTTGAATTGTATGAGTTCCTTATATATTTTGGATATTAGCCCCTTATCGGAGGCATTGTTTGCAAAAAATCTTCTCTCATTCAGTTGGTTGCCTCTTTATTTTGTGGATGGTTTCTTTTGCTGTGCAGAAGCTTTTTAGTTTGATATACCATGTTTCCCCGAAAATAAGACCTAACCGGACAATTAGCCCTAATGTGTCTTTTGGAGCAAAAATTAACATAACACCCGTTCTTATTTTACTATAAGACTGGGTCTTATATACTACAATATAATATAAGACCCATTCTTATTTTGCTATAAGACCGGGTCTATATTAATTTTTGCTCCAAAAGATGCATTAGAGCTGATTGTCAGGGTAGGTCTTATTTTCGGGGAAACACAGTAGTCTCATTCATTTATTTTTAGCTTTTATTTCCCTTGCCTTTGGAGTCAAATTCATAAAATGCTCTTTGAACCCAAGGTCCATAAGTTTAGTACCTATCTTTTCTTCTATGCAGTTTATTGTTTCAGGTCATATGTTTAGGTCTTTGATCCATTTTGAGTTAACTTTGGTATATAGTGACAGGTAGCAGTCCAGTTTCATTCTTTTGCATGTGGCTTTCCAATTCTCCCAGCACCATTTATTGAAGAGGCTGTCTTTTCTCCATTGTATGTTTTTGGCTTTTTTGTCAAAAATTATCTGCCATATTTGTGTGGGTTTATTTCTGCATTCTTAATTCTATTCCATTGGTCTGTGTCTCTGTTTTTCTGCCAGTACCTTACTGTTTTGATTATTGTTGCCCTGTAGTACAAGCTGAAGTCAGGGAGTGTGATACTTCCAGCATTGTTGTTTTTTCTTAGGATGGCTTTGGCTATTTGGGGTCTTTTGTTCATCACCTATTCTTGCTCACTCCTTTTTCGCTCATTCACAAAATTAAATCCCATTAGAAAGTATTTATTGAATATCCATAAGTATAAGATGCTTCCTTTTGTGGAGGTGACAGACCTCCATTAAAGGAATAATCTGAATCATAGCCTTCATCATCTTTGCCTTATATGTACATGTCTGACTTCAGAAGCTGAGCTATTTTCATAAATTACTTTTCTCTGGATAAAGCCCTGTCAAAAGCATGGCAGGGAAAAATGGTATGGTAGTCAACCTCCCCTCCCTCCCCCCCAGCCCCCCCACACACATGCCCCATTTGAGCTTCAGTGGCTCAAATTTTATCTATGTAATATTTGGTTCAACATCAAAGTTGTTTTAAATATATTTTCATTGCTTTAATAATGTGAAAACAACTAGTTTAGAAAGTCACTTACATCATTCAGAGTTCTTCGGGTATTATTGATATGTTAAAATTAGAATTGGAAATACCAACATAATTAGGTCAAGATACCCTAAACTCCATCTCTAGGATTGCCTCTATAAGGAGAAAAACTGTGTGCTCTAAGCTTTGTCCTTTGTCCTATATATAAACACTCATTTGACAAATAGCATGCACACCTCAAAGCTTGAGAAATAGTTTATTTTTTTTCTGATTAGTTGCTATCTCTCTTATTAAACAATGATAATCAATGTTATTCAATATTGTACTCACGTTGTTTTTTTGTTTGTTTGTTTTTTGTTTTTTACCTTGTTGGCCTGTCATGTGCCAGTTGTGTTATAAGTACACAGGATAGAAAATTAAATAGTTGGGGAGAAGCCCTCTCTTAGTGGAGCTCAGTTCTATTGCGAGTTGAGAGACAATGAACAAAAGCAGTTAGTAAAATATGTACATTAAGATTTTAGATGGAGTGAAGTGCTATGGAAAAAAATAAAATGGGAAAAGAGAGAATGTCTTATGGGTATGGGTTCACTTTATGACTGGATGGTCAGAGTAGTGCTCACTGAGAAAACATCTTCACTGAGCAAAGATCTTCAGAAGGGAGAAAAAAAACAAACACGCAGATATCCTAGGAAAGAACATTCTCAAAGAAATAGCTAGTACAAAAGCCCTGATATAGAATTATGCACAGGGTATATGAGGAAAAGTAAGGAGTTAGTATCAGGGAAAAGAGATATATTTGGGGACCATATGGAATAGCTGATAGGAGTTTGTAAGCCATTGCTAAGACTTAAGATTTTTTTTTTCAAGTGAGATGGGAATCCATTAGAAGGGTTTGAGCACAAAAGTGAATGATCCGATTTACATTTCACAGGATCACTCTGTTGCTTGGTTGAACATAGGTGGTGAGGGTATATATCAAATGCTATATTGACTCTACCTTATTTGCTCAATGATTTGCTCTCCATCCTGACTTGTATTTTTGTGGCTTTTTTCATAAAGGCTTTTGCTATGCTCTATCAACAAGAAATGATCTCATGATTGAGATTATGCCTGGGAATTTTCTTCACCTTGTTTGAAAGAAAAAATTTAACTTCTTATTTATATTTCTTTTATGAAACTATCTGTGTGTTCAAAAGATGACCAAAGATAAAGTATGAGAAAAGATACTGGTTTTCAAACAGAAACTGAAGATAATGGAAACCGTGTGAGGTTATTAGTAAGAATTTAATAAGTATTTGGTTTGTTTTAAAAGAAAAATGACTACAAAGAATAAGGTGAAAAAACAAAAACTACCTGTCAAGATTAGCAAAGCTTTTAAAAATATCAACAAACTGAGAATTAAGTTTCATGTCCTAACTAGTTCAAAAATAACGACAGCAATAATAAGACATGTGAAATTTGTTGAAAACAACAAAGGTTATATATGCATTATTATGCATCAGAAATATTTTATCGTTTAATTAATTTAAAAACTTTTTAATATGACCTGTTCCTTTTATAAAGATCACATCAGAAAATAGTAAAAGTAATTGAATGATTAGTACTGAACAATTTTTTGTATTATTGACTTAGGGTCAGTTTTCAAGTTCAGGATTTATCATGTAATGTAAAAAAGTTTAGAAGACAGGTGACTTCATTATATTCCTATCTTTACAACTAATTGATGTGTGAGCATATAAAACACGCTAAACTTCTTGGACTTGGTATGTTTTCATATAAAATGGGAGGATTGAAGATAACTTCCAAGTTACCTCATAACTCAAATAACCCTTGCATTTAGATATTCAAAGTCACAGGTTATTTAGATTGAGTCCTCTTACTATGCTTTATAGCAGGGTTGGAAATCAATTCTGAATTCAGTTCAGTTGATATTCGTAAATAAATAAACACATTTTACTAATAAGGTAAGGACAATTTATGTTACAAGTGTGGTTCCTAGCTTGTAGAATAAAAATACTCAACCATGAAAGCATTTGGCATTCTAAATGAAATACGTAACATACAAAATGGAGTGTTTTCTTTGCCTTAAAGTTAAATGTAGAAATTAATAAGTTAAGATTTTCAGTTTTCTATGAATTTAATTATTTTCTCTCTTTTTAGTGGTTTACATATGTCTAAAAAAAATATAGACGTGATTTCTTTTAAACTTGCCATTTGAAAGGAACTAAAAATCCAGTTAGATTATGATCACGTAGGAGACAAGGTCAAAATTTTGTGGGCATGCATCAGGACAAAAAAAGTGGAAACAATAGGGAGAAAATTTTAGCTTACAATAGGGAAGAACTTCTAAGAATTGTTGTAAATGACATACAGTAATAGACTGAAATAATGACATCATCTCCCAAACACTTCAAATGTTTAAACAGTTCACGGTAACAGGGCTATTGTACTGAAGATTTTTGCCTTGCGTGGGAGGTCAAACAGGTGACCTCTAAAGTTTCTTCTAACAGTAAAATAGCCCAACGTACTTTTTTGTGTCCTCTACAAGTATTTAATATCAAGTGAATACATGCAATAAACCATTGCTGAACGGTCACTATATCTGCTTTCATTAAAAAACATCTGCTACAACTACAGATATTGGAAAAGAAAACAACAACAGTTTGTAATCTATGTGATCTTAGAACAAATTTAGCCTTTAAAATCATGCCAGACTTTCTTCTTTCAATGTATCTTTCTTGGATCTAGCTGAGCTTTAATGACATTATCGTGGGATATGGTTTGAGATTTGTATTATTTGGAAAAGTTTTGAACAACCACGCATCGTTACCTTAATGGGGCGCGACGTTCAATCTTTTAAAAAAGAGCTATCTTTTGTTTAACAAAAGAAGCAGAATTCTGAATTTTATCTGTAAACCCCTCCTTAAGAATGTATTACTCGTACATTTAAATTTGCCTCTTTGCTGATTAGATCTAAACGTTCAGGGACATACATTTTGATGGGAAGAGGAAGGTGATGCCAGGTTGTTTTCCATGCCATCTATTGATTTCTGCTCTGGTACATATGGATAAAGTTGCACCTCACACTTTAAGCTGCTGTCACTCTTGCCATTTTCTTTTGTGACTTGTATTTCAGGACCTCCAGGAGAAATCTGTAAAGGAAGTCAGCCATGATAAATATTTATGGGTATAATTAGATGAACTCAATGATGAGCTATGTTTTAATCAATACCAGTCTTAGATGAACTATGTAAATTAATTAAACTGACATCTGTACAAAAGCATTACTTACTTGAGTTCACATAGTCCTAAGCAGAGTACTTAGAATATAAGGACTATCTTGAATTACATTGTCACTTAAATTATGTCTTTTGGGTGTTAACTGAAGGCCCTATTATGGATACTGTTGCTGAGGCACCTCTTAGAAAGGAGATGTGAAGTACTGAAAAATATTTGCAAATTGAAAAATTATATTTATTTTATTTACCATAATTCTTTTATTATAGATGTATTTTCTAAATTAACTCTTTGTCATATTAAGTTGTGTGCTATGATAACATAATGATAAGTTAATCCAGACTTTTAAGTTAATCACTTAAAGTGGAGTCTCTAAGGGAGTTATAAACAATTATGTTCTACCTTATGTTATTGGCACGCTTCATGAGATATGATTTAATCTCTACCTGAAGTTACATACTAAAGAGTCATACAATAAAGGAGGTTTAATCATGTTGTTTAAGTATCCTTGAAAACAGTTTATTGATTAACAAAATTTGCTTAGAAAAAGACTGTAGAATACCTACCTTATTGAATGGAACAATTTTCCCACAAAATGTCCTTTGGTTTCTTTTAAAGAATGATACCATTCAAAGCTATCTAACTCAGCACAGCTTCTTTGATGTTAACAAATAAAAGAAATATATAGGATTATTAGAAATGTGTTATTTTTTTTAGGCTGGTATGATAATAGATATAGCATGGCTGCAAACCTTAAGTTACTAAATACAACTAATAACACAGTTATTAGAATAGAAGTCTTTATTTTATTAGTGCTGTAATAGAAATTTTGGGTTTATTCCTAGCTCAAAATGACTCATTTTGAGGGAACCTGCTCTCCAAAACCATAGGACTGGATGCCCAGCAGACATGAACACTGTAACCCTGTAATTCTGACCCACACTGAATGGACCAGGACTGGATATCTGCCCCAAGGCCCTCAGAGATTTTCTTCACAAAATAGATGGTATCAGCCGAGAAGTGGTAGCTCTGCCACTTCATCTCTGCCATGACTTACATTAGAATAAGGTGGGCGTTCATATTCCACTGTTGCAGTGGAGATCTGAGAAACCCACACCACAAAGAGAGGAAAAAAAGGGAATAAAATAGTTAAGTGAGGACAGGAAAGAGAACGAGACACACAGAGATGGCCCTGATGGTTTTCATTTCCTGATCACAGTCTTTTCCTGTGGCCAGATATAAACATGCCTCTGGGCTCTGAAAGACTTGCTTGCAACCTTATTTCTATTCATTTAATAAGCTAGGGTTGGTTTCTTTTACTTGCAATGAAAAGAACTTGACCAGTGCAATCTGACGTTGCCACATTCTCCTGGATTTGAAAGCCCTTTTGGACATCAACTGACGTTTTTACTTCTTAAGAGAATTATCAGGTCTATTTTATTTTATAACATTCATTTGATCATGAGGCCACTGAAAATAAATAAAAATGTTAAAGGTACAGTAAATTTCAAACGATGAATGGCATGACCTTCAATCATACAAGTTTTGGAAAGCATAAAATGATTATAATTCATATCACTGCTATAATACCTGCGATTAATACTCTGCTTGGGTCTGGAAAATGCTTATTTCCTAAATATTGATAGGAAAATATGGACTTTTTTTCTTATTCCTACAACTTCTTTTTTTCTTTGTATTTCTTTTAATTTGGGGGTTATGTGTGGCCCGTCCCTATCTGCTGTGGAGTCGAGACAAATTCCAAACACCTTGGTATTTTTAAAAGCCCTTCATGATCTAACCCCATCTTTTTGGACTTTCCTTCCCAGCTCTTCCCTCCAGCCTTATTGGAATTCCCCTCAGACCTTGAATTCGATGTTTTCCCTTGACCTTTGAGCCTTGAAACACATGGTGTGTATAGCTTCTTGGCCTACTCCCACTTCTCCTTTAAGTCTCAATTTGAGCATAACTTCTTTTGGGAAGCTTTGTGTGATTTCCAAGGTACTGGGACGAGTACTTCCACAGCATGCTGGACTGTGTGTCACAATACCTACCTCATTTTAATGTTAATGTTTATTCAATGATGTCTTACTAGCTAGGCCATGAGTACTCTGAGAGTAGAAACAATGCTGTCTTGTCCCCTGTTTAGTACAGAGTCTCTCTGTAAGTAAGTGCTCAACAGCAAATACAACCACAAATGTCAAATTGATACACACACATACAGCAATACCTGTCTTTACTGATATCCCATGAATATGCTGAATGTCTAGCATTTATTCATAAATTCCTAGGTCAATACTGAGGATGAAAGATGAATACAGCATGTTTTAAGAACCCCATCATGGCTGCAGTTCTAGCCTGAGTGGAAGGTTTATTTCTAGTGTGAATGGAGGAATTTTGTCTCCTCAAGGCTACAACATATTTGGAAATGACACTAAAGTAGACATAGATACCTACTCATGTCATTTCCCATTTTTTCTTTATTATAAGCATCTCAACTTTTTATAAGTGGCAATTTGCCTGACTTCAGTGATGATTCATAATTTTTCCAAAGCAACCATGTCAATCCTGTTTCCCTTTCCCAATGATTGGTATGGAGGTGGACACGTCAGTAACTTCTAGCCAATGTGATTTAAAGGGAATTCAGTTTTGGAGATACTGATATAGATTTTGCTCTCTAATGGAAAACAAAAGCACTACCAAGAGATCATTTTTAAAGATCTGTTTTTATTCTTCCTGGCTGGTTATGAGAAAGTCTGATACCAAGATTTGAGGTAGATGTTTTGTAATTATCTGATGACTAACTTGAGAATAAAGAACCATATGCTAACGTGGCAGAATAGAAAGAGACTGAGTCCTTTTTACTTCACAAAGTGCTGATCTGACCCTGAGAAAGAATGTATTTGGATCATTGTTCAATAATAAGTGTCCTTGTATTTTAAGCTGCTCTCTGCAAATACACACATCATAAATGATGCATCTTCCTTTGGTCCAGGCAAGATGTACCTGACAAGAGGTCACTTAATTTAAAATTCTAACTCTTTAGGCATCCTAAATAAAGTCAGTGCCTCAAAAAAGATACTGCAAAACTGTTCATGTGTTCAATGCAGCTAACTTGCTATGCTTTTTCATTGGCTATATATACACTTTTTTTTTCTTTTTTTTTTTTTTCCTTTCCCATTCACTGTGGATCAGATTTTGGCTAGGTGACTTTCAGGGGAGAGAAGAAAATTAAAGTACATAAAAGGAAAAGAGAAGTAGGGGGTGAGAGGGCAGACAAAAAAGAAGACCAGCAGGTCAAAGTCAAACCCTGGGTAGGAATAAGAAGCTGCCAGGGTGGAATATATAGGCCTGAAGTGTTGGGGAACTTGGGAAGGTAGAATGAAATAAAAAAGAAAGAACATGAAATGGCAGCATGTAGAGTCTCATGGAGAATAGAGGGTTTGTGGCTGTTTAATAAAGGTCAGGTTTCAATAAGGTGACGGTCAATCTTGTGACATCTTAAAATTATCAACTTATAAAACAAAGCACAGTTTTTTAGATGATTTGCTCTAGGTCTTGCCACTTATTAAAATTTGGGGGGAAATTAAAAATGAACTAGCAACTTCATGCTGACATCAGCAAAGTGGCAGAATAGGAAGGCTCAAACCCTTCTTTAGCCTCAAACAGAGAAACCAACTCAACTACAATACATGGACCAGTTCCCTTTGTGAGAATTTAGAAACCAATTAAGAGGTTCCTGCAGCCCAGGCAAACAAGAAATGAGTCATGTCAAAGCTGATAGGAAAATTTGTGTCACTCACTCACCATAGTTTAGTCTCACAGCACACCGCGGAGCAATTGGAAGGAAATTCCCTGATTCTGGCTTCTCTCCGGGAAAGAAGAGAAGACAGAAACCTGCACCCAACTTTTAGACTTTAGGGTGCTGCCCACAGGACTTGTTTCTGTCTTGCCTAAATCTAGCCACTATAGGCAAGGGCATCAGGTTGGGAGCTGCTGAGAATAGAGGCAATATTTGGACTAGCGTGCACTCACTCACAATAGTTCTTCCCCCTGGCTCAGTGGGGAATGAGCATGAAAAAAACCCCAACACCCAGCTTCTCCCTGAGGAAGGGAAGAGTTAGAGGTGTATCAACATTCCAACTTTTTGAGGGACTGCTAGAGGCACTAGTTTTGCCTCACCTGTCTCAGAGAACTGATGGAACACAGCATAATCTAGATGCCTGAGGGTCACTGAGAACAAAAGAGAGCTGGGCAGCTAGTTACTGCTCCAGAGGACCCACAGTACAACAGGCAGACACCAAAAGGAGCAAGACATTACAAACTCATGAAACAAAGAAAATGATAAATCCCTTGATTTATGAGTTTACATGCACACGTCCAGAGAAGACTCAGCTACAGAGAGGTTTGAGAGGCCCCCAGAATCTCTAGCTGGGCTAATTGAAGGCCATTCGATGCACAAAGTCAGTCCATAAAGACTGGGCAAGGTGGCTGTTGTTTTTTTTTCCCCAAATGTGTGGAATCCATCACAAAGTGACAAGACACATGAATAAACAGGAAAACTTGGTCCAATCAAGGATATTAAATACATCTCTGGAAACTGATCTTAAGGAAATAGAAGTATATAATTTATCGGAGAAAGAATTCAAAGTTACCATCATAAAGATGCTCAATGAGCTCAGAAAAACCATGCATGGGAAAAAAAAAACAAAAAACTCATAGATAGATAGATAGATAGATAGATAGATAGATAGATAGATAGATAGATATCTCCAAACAGAAATTCTGGAGCTGAAGCATACAATAATTGAAAAATTACAAGAGGCATTCAACAACAGACTTGACCAAGCAGAAGAAAAAGCATGCTTAAAGACAGGTCACTTAAAATAATCCAATCAGAAAAGCAAAAAGAAAGAATAATGAAAGAGAATGAAGAAAGCCGAATGGATTTATGGGACATCATCAAACAGACTAATTTACACATATGGAAGTCCCAGAAGGAGCAGAGAGAGACAAAGGGGCAAAAATCTAATTTAAGGAAATAATGGCTCAAAATTTACCAAATCTGGGGTGGAAAATGGACATCTGAATTCATGATGCCTAAAGGACTCTACATAGTAGAACCCAAAGAAGAATACATCGAGAAACATAATCAAATTATCAAAAATCAGAAACAAAGAATTTTGAAAGGATCTTGAAAAAAAGTAACTCATCATGTACAAAGGAGCCTCTGTAAGACCATAGATGGATTTCTCAGCAGAAACCTTGCAGACAAGAATATTCAAAGTACTGAAAAAAAAAAAGAAAAGAAAGAAAGAAAGAAAATAAATAAATAAAAATAAAAAAAAACTACCAAAAATAAAAAATGCTAATAACAAATATACCAAAAAGGAAATTAAGAAAGCAATCTCATTTACGGTAGCATCAAAAGTGAAGAAATACTTAGGTATAAACTTAACCAAGGAGGCAAAAGATTTGCATACTGAAAACAAAATACTGAGGAAATAAATCAAAGCAGAAACAAACAAATGGAAAGAAAACCTTGTTCAAGAGGTAGAAAACTTAATTTTGTTAAAACACCCATACTACCCAAAGTAATCTACAGATTCAAGGAAATCTCTATTAAAATCCCAATAGCATTTTTCTTTTTGCAGAAATGCAAAAAAAAAAAAGAAAACAAGAAAAAAGATAAGAAAATCTGACAAAAAATATATATAATAGTTATATAAGAAAAACTAAAATGATGTTCAAAAACAAAGAAGGCTTATATAAATGAAGAGCTATTCTATGATCATGGGTAAGAAGATTCAGTATTGTCAAGATGTCAGATTCAGCCCAATTTGATCTATAGATTGAGTGCAATTCCAAGTAAAATCCCAATAAGTTACTTTATGGATATCAGCAAACTAATACTAAAGTTTATATGGAAAGCTAACAGACCATAATAACTAACACAATATTAAAGGAGGAAAACAAAGATGGAGGACTGACACTACCCAGCTTCAAGACTTACTATAAAGCTACAATAATATAGACAGAGTGATAATGGCAAAATAATAGACAAGTAGATCAATGGAACAGAACAGAGAGCCCAGAAATAGATCCAAATAAACATAGTTAACTGATCTCTGACCAAGGAGCAAAGGAAATGCAAAGGAGCAAATAAGCAAATGATACTGGAACAACGGGCTGTTTACATGCAAAAAATAATATTAATCTAAACACAGACCTTATACCCTTTACAAAAATTAAACCAAAATTGATCACAGAACTAATGTGAAACATAAACATAGGAGTATAGAATTCCTAGAAGATAATATAGGGGGAGGGGGAAAGTGGATGACTTTTGGTATGTTGATGACTTTTTAGACACAACACAAAAATGCAATCTTTGAAATAAATAATTCATAAACTGGCCTCATAAAAATTAAAAACGTCTGCTCTTCAAGAGTCAGTGTCAAGAGAATGACAAAACAGTCCCTAGACTGGGAGAAAATATTTGCAAAAGACACATATGATAAATGATTGCTATCCAAAATATACAAAGAACTTATAAAACTCCACAGTAAGAAAACATACAATCCAATTAAAAAATGGACCAACGACCTTGACAGACACCTCACCAAAGAAGACATATGGATGGCAACCAAAGCATATGAAAAGATGCTTTACATCATATGTCATCAAGGAAATACAAAATAAAACAACAACAAGATACCACTACATACCAACAGAATGGTCAAAGTTTGGGACATTAATAACACCAAAAGCTAGTGAGGATATGGAGTAACAGAAACTTTCATATGTTGTTAGTTGGAATGCAAATTGATATAGCCACTTTGGAAGACAGTTTGGCAGTTATTAAAAACTAGACATAGGCCCACCATATCATACAACAGTCTCACTCCTTGGTATTTACTCAAAGGAGCTGAAAACTTATATCCACACAAACACCTGTACATGGGAGTTTTTATGCTTTGTATAATTGCCAAACTTGAAAGTAACCAAGATGTCCTTCAGCATATGAACAGATAAACTGTGGTATATCCATAAAATGGAATATTATTCAGCACTAAAATGAAATGAACTATAAAACCATGAAAAGACATGGAGGAAATTTAAATGCATATTCTTAAGTGAAAGAAACCAATCTGAGAATGATAAATACTGTATGATTCTAATAATAGGACATTCTGGAAAAGGCAAAACTTTGGATACATCAAAAAGACCAGTGGTTTCCAGGAGTGTTAGAGGGGGAGAGATGAATTGGTGGAGTACAATGGATTTTTAGGGCAGTAAAAATACTCTGTATGGTAGAATAATAATAGATACAAGTCATTATACTTTTGTCAAAACCCTTAGAATGCATAACACCAAGAGTGAACCCTAAAGTAAACTATGGACTTTGGGTGATTATGATGTCAATGTAGGTTTATCCCTCGTAAAATTATACCATTCTGGAGAATGATCTTGATAATGGGGCAGCTATGTTGTGTGAGTGTGTGTGGAGTGGGGGCAGGGCATATATGGGAAACCTCTGTACCTTCCTCTCAACTTTGTTGAGATCCTTAAACTTCTCTAAAATATACATATATATATATATATATATATATATATATATATATATATATATATATATATATAGCAAATGAACTATAACTCAATTTAAAAATGTGGAAAGAGCTTAAGGAGACATTTTTCCATAGAAGTCATACTATTGGCCAACAGGTAAATGAAAAGATACTCAACATCACTATCAGAAAAATGCAAATCAAAAACCACTATGTGATATTACCTCACATCTGTTAAAATGGCCATTATCAAAACAAACAAATAAACAAAAACAGAAAATAACCAGTGTTAGCAAGGTTGTAGGTTAATTGGAACACTTGTGCACTATTGGTGGGCATGCAAAATAGTGCAACTGTTATGGAAAATAGTATGGAGATGCCTCAACAAATTAAAAATAGAGCTATGATCCAGCAATCCCAATTCTGGGTATTTATTCAATAGAATTGAAAACAAGATCTAGAAGAGATATTTGGACTCCTGTGTTCATTGCAGCATTATTCTCAATATTCAAATCATTAGTTTCAATTGTCTAGAGGTAGAAACAACCTAAGTGTCCATCAGTAAATAAAGGGATTAAGAAAATGTGGCATGTACATATAATGGAATATTATTTAGCCTTATATACATTATATGCTGCAAGATGGGTAAACTTTGAGGACATTATGTTAAGTGAAATAATCTTGTCACAGAAGGACACATACTGTTTGATTCCACTTTTATGAGGTTTCTTAAGTAAACTCAGAACCAGAGAATAGAATGGTGGTTACAGGGCTGGAGATAGGGAAGAATGAGGATTTTTTGTTCAGTGGGTCTAGAGTTTCTGTCATGCATATGAAAAAGTTCTAGATATCTGCTGTACAGCCATGGACATAGAGTTAACACTCTACATTAAAATTTTGTTAAGAGAATGGATTTCATGTTATGCATTTTTTTTACAAAAGAAAAAAAGAACCAGTTGCTAAAGAATTTGCCAAATATACTTGTAATAACTTGAATTCACATAAGATGCTGCTTAAAAACAAGAAATAGTAGAGTCTACTTATTTTGTGAATACAAGTATATATCTATTGTCATTTTAGTGAATTTTTACCGAAACAGAGTACATAAAGCATTTTTTTCCTTCTAATGACCCCCTTTTTTTTCTGGGTTATTTTCCTTTTTTTTTTTCTGAACTGCTAGTTAATTTCCCTGAACTATTGACACCATATTTGACATTTTTAAAAATTCTCAGTTAGCAATTGGAATCGTTTCAGCTGTATCTATGTGATGCCAAGCAATTAGTAGATTTAGTCAATTCATGAAAACAGTCCATCTGGTTACTTTGGTGAATAGGCCTTTACTCAACTCTCCTTTATGCCTTCTCTGAATTATCATTAATTCTGTAAGCATGAATTAAAAATACAACATTTTATGGAAATTCCTGAAAGAAATTTTACACCATTAGATGGGATGCATTCCCTCTGTTTGAGGTTCTTTGATCCCAATTAACTTTTAGAAACAAACCTTATTTGCAAAATAAGTTTTGGGACACAGGGGTCAAGGGCATCTTTTTATGGCTATGTGTCATTACTGTGTTACTTATGTTAACGCTGGTTTCTAAATTTGATTCTAAGTTTATTACCTGGTGATCTTTTATCACTTGAATACTTTTCATACTATGATTTTTCAAATTTCTATATGATGTGCAATCCCTCCGTATTTAGGATAAACTGTAGGTTCAATTAAAAATCTGTCTATTATGAAGGAAGCTGAAGAAAGACTCTTTGACAGTTTACCTGACATACAATGTAATCACACTTAATTCACATATATCACATACTCACTTCTACCTAATTGACCTTTTTAGAATAATTTTGTTCATTATCAATAAGAAAATTATTCATATCTAACTCCATGAATAGCATTCTCATTCCCAAACTTCTATGAGTTGAATTATTGACCATAATCCAGATTAGCTGTGTCAGTGCTCTAGTCTCAATGGTGACCCAAAGGCATATGAGTTGTTGCAAGTTTGGTCTGTGTAGGCAAAATACATAACTCAGAAAATGCTTCTTTTTTTGTGTGTAATTAAAGTTTATTGGGGTAACAATGGTTAATAAAGTCACATAGGTTTCAGGTGTATAATTCTATAATACATCATCTATATATCACATTGTGTGTTCACTATCCAGAGCCAGCTGTCCTTCCATCACCATATATTTGATCCAGTTTACCCTCATCTACCACCCCACTCCCCCCTAACCCTCTGGTAATCACTAAACTATTGTCTGTGTCTATGAGTTTTCGTTTGTTTAGAAGATGTGGTACATATACACAGTGGACTACTACTCTATCATAAGAAAAGATGAAATAGTGCCATTTGCAACAATATGGATGGATCTTGAGATTATTATGCTAAGTGAACTAAGTCAGACAGAAAAAGTCGAGAACCATATGATTTCACTGATATGCGGGATTTAAAACTGAAAACAACAAAAGAACAAGACAAACAAATAAAGAAGTGCTTCTTGAAAGCTTCTACTATGATACGTTCCAGAACCTGTGCAAGGCATAGAGAATAAAAATGTGAACACAACTCAATCACTCCCACTTATTCATTCAACAATGTTCAAGTACCTAGTAATTGCCAATACAGTGTATTGTTATTACATATACATATGTGTTTTAGATATATGAAGAATTATATTGCAGTTCATAAAATGTAAATGCATTTAAACACTTCACTGTAATCAAATTACAATATTTTAATTAACAGAGACTAAAAGTATAATTTCTGTTAACTATAACTTATTTTAAGTTTAACTGCTAATAAATGCCATTGACATTCTTTGCCTTATGGAAGGGCCTATGTACTTGAAATGTTTTGTAAGCCCTACATCATTTGCTTATCATTGACAAAGCATTTTCATAGGGCACTCACCACAACACTGACAGAAAGACAGTCTAGACTGTTTTGTGCTTCTATCCTAATTGAAGCATCAATGTGCAGTAGGAGGAATAAACAAGATAGTTTTAAGTTCAGGGACACTGGGTTATGGAATCGTTGGAGATTTATAAGAGGAGCAGTTATCAAATGTCACCAATGCATATGTCTTTAGAGTGTGTTGATCCTCATGTCTTCTCCATTATTCTTGAGGTTCTGCTTTCTTATTCTCCTCCTTTTTATCTTTTTTCCTCTGTGGCTTCATGAGCTTCATTAAACCCATATTACAATGTAAGGTGAATTAAAGTGCTCTAAAGTGCTATTTGTTCAGGATGGAGTCGAGAAGAAATAAAAATGAACTCTATGGCATAAGGGTAGTGTAAAGGCACCTAAATTCACTGAACTTATGTTTAACCTCTGAACAATATAAGCTGTGGGGTGATGTCAAACCCCAGAAGATTCTTTGCAGTATCAAAGAACTCATGAAAATGAGATGTAGAGATTGCTGAAGCTTTTTCTTTTTATTAAAAAAGTAACTTCCTATCTCAAATTTAATGCATCTATTTTTATAAAAGTGACAGAATTTTATTTTTAAAATATGAGTGAGGTAAAATAGGGGGAAATCAGCATACTGTAATAATTATAATTGATGTTTAGTGAGTATTTCTATTAAATGTCAGGCATTATTCTATCACTAGGATTTCTTCACTTAGCCCTTAAATAATTCTACGAGGTAAGTACTATCTTTATCCTGGTGTTACACATAGGGCTTAAGAGAGGTTTAAGTGACTAGCCAAGGTTATCCATTAGTAATAAGTCATTGACACTCACTCAGTTGTCAAATATTTATTGTTTACTGGGAGTCAGGCATGGAGATATGAACATGTTATTTCAATCAATTTTCACATTAATTCCATGGAGTAGAAATTAGTGCCCACATTGGTTTTAGACCATTGAAATAGATTGACCAAAGTCACAGAACTGTTCCATATTGGAATCTGAATTGGAATCCAGTTCTGTCCAAGACTAGTTTTTCTTGAATGTGTGTGTGTGTACACGCGCACACACACGCATGTGCGCACACACCCACAAATCTGTTCTCATTTTCTGTAACATGAAAAGCATTAATGTTATAAGATGTGTTTGCATGGGGAATTTAGTACTGTCTAAAAATCTATCAAGTGCAATATACCTAGCCAGTCACACAGAACTAAATATTTGGCTATTGACTGTTCCTGAGTGTTCCTATAATTGTTTAATATATGAAAACCGTATTATTCTGAAGACAGATATTGCATCACATGCCTCTCTAGTTTCCCCGTGGTACATAGTACTTAATTCAAAATAGATGCTCCAGGTTACACTTGGTGGAGAAAATAGAGGGAATTAAAAACAAAAGAGTCAATTTCTATTGTGAATAAGGAAAGAAGGAAAAGGAAAGATAAATGGAATTAAACTAAAAATGAAATTGAGATTTAGAAGTGTAGATAAATCTATATAATGAAGATGTCAATATTCTGGGACAGAGAGTTCAGAGAAGATATATAAAGATGGGCACAACAATTGTTTTTTAGCCAAATAACTAGTAACTTGACAGTTGAAAGGCAGGAGATTATTTAGGCACTGGTTAGTGTCTGAAAGATGATTCAGGAGGTTTTTGTTTGGGCCTATGGCATTGTGGTGAAAATAGACAGTGAGGGAAGAGTCAGTTAAGACTCAGAACAAATACAGAAGTCATGGTTGAAGTAGTAAGAGGATTACTAGGACAGTGATGAATAACAGAATCACAGCAGAAAGAGCATGTGAAGTTACATCATAACATGAATAATGAATGGTAGGACCAGGGAAAAATAAGTCAAGCAGAATGGGGGTGGAAAAGAGGTTTGAAATTTGTATGTAAAAGTTCAAAGAAGGAAGTTAAAGCCTGGAGAACAAAGAATTTTTACTTCCAATTTGGATAAAAAAGAGAGTTTAGTAGCAAAAATCAAAATGTAAAAGTTCAATATGTGATTTGTAGGTGTTGGCCGTCCTGAGCATGTGAATTCAGTTTTTGATGCTGCTTCATAGCATCTTTATCTTGGAATATAGATTGAAATGTAAGACTTTTGCATCTTACAGTTTGTTGAGAAGTCATGACCATAATATTCATTACATTCATTCTTCCTCATTGGAACCTCAATGATTTCTTCAGTGAACTAGTTATAATGTTGATAGACCTAATAAGTGAACCCAAAATTTTTCCAAAAACATGTCCCAATCTTGGGCACCAAACAGCATCTGAGAGCTGATTCCCATTCCAGTGTTCTGCTAAGCTCTCATTCAACTTGCTGTATCGAGTGAAAACAATTTTCTAAGACAATAAGTTTACTGTACTCTTAAACCTTACTAGATTAAACAATGTTTTCTCTTTTTTTCTAAAATGACTTTATATAACAACATATCAACTGAAACTTTTCCAAGCTTTCTCCATTCTATTTTAAATTCTAGAGATAATAAACTACTAAGATTTGACCAATGACCATAAACTTAATAAAAAAAATTTTATGGGTGGTATTTGCAGTAATATCTCTAATAATACTATAGTAATAACAACAATAGCAACAAAAAAGAGCTTGAGATGGCAGGATCCTTAGAGCCACATTACTCAAAGTATAGTTCATAGGCCAGGAGCAGAAACCCCCTAATAAAGAAACTTTGAGAATTTCTTCAAAATGTATAATATGAATTAAAGAAAAAATGAATTTATGCATGAATTTAAATAAAATTCATTTAAATGAATGAAAGTGAATTTTTAAATGTGTAATATGAATTAACAAAAAGGTGAACTCGAGAAATTACATTATTTTTCTGGAATATATATCCCAGGATGTAGAGGGTGGAAATATTGAAGGAATTAAATCAGAACACTTTTCACCATCACCTAGCATAGTGATGCATAGCATAATAGCATATATTAGTTACCATATAAATTTTCACTTAATATGAAAGGATACATGAATACTTGGAAACAAATTTTAAAAACCCAAACCATAGTATACTGTTTTGTATTTTGCACAAAATGAACGATCATATGTTAAAACATGTGTTAGTCATTTTTTGCAAACTGAAATGTTATCTTTAATAAATATGTATTGAAACTATGAATTAATGAATAGGAATTCAGGTCATCTGAGCGTCATTACCCAAGGAAATACTTCCTTTCTAATTCATTTCTAGCCAACAAGACCAAGGCCCATCCACATATTAGCCCCTGTGATTTCCCGACTTCAGGACCAACTACACATCCTTGACCCAAACTTCAGCATGTATGCCTGGGATAACAGAGAATTTGCTTCACCTCTGTAGAAAATCCTTTATTGACGTCTGTGATTCAGTGATTAATATTAGGTAATTTAACATTTTCTATGATTAGTGCAGGCAATTGCTACTTCCCATAACTCCTATGCCCTTAGGCTCTTTCCTATGCCATTTCCAGACTGGAAATTCAGAGATGTGGTATGAGTAAGCACCAAGAAAAATACACTGTTTTGTTTTTTTCTGTTCTTTTTTTTTTTTTTTTTTTCCTGAAGAACATGATCCAGTCAATAGTCTACTTCTATTGGTTATCTACACACATTTCAGTACTTAAGCAAAAATGCATACAATTTGTAAATAGCAATTCCTTATTATTTTAATAATAGACACAGACTTGGATGTTCTATTAAGGGTACTTTTTAATCTTTGACCAGCAAAAAGTCAATATTCATTATTTTTTAATGTCACTGGGGAAAAAATAGACACATGTGGAAAGAATACTCTCTTTTGAGAAGAAAAACAAGAATAAAATATTCATATAAAATTATACAGTGGATCATTCTCTTTGTTTTAATAAAACAAAGGAACACCCACTTTAACAATTGAAAGTGTCAGGGTTGTTGATTTCTAATTTAAACTATGGTACTTGCAATTTTTTTTAAGGAAAGGAAGCAAGGATTTGTAAAAACAAGTGTCTACTTTGGGTCTTTTTAAATTAGAAATGTATGACTCTAATATGGCAGGTTCATTTATTATAAAGTGTTATTTGACCAAAAAATATGAAAGGAAAAGAAGAAAAAGCAATGAACTCAGACATTAACGGAAAAAGATTGTCAAATCTTGCAAAATTATGAGGTGGTAAAATGACAAGCTAAAGACAAGCCAACATGGGCTATTTTGACATGTCTTCTCTTTAATAAATGCCTATCGTCCTAGGCAAGTATCTTTAATCATACATTTTGTTTCTGTTTCTCTAAATTTAAGTACACCATAGCAAATTTCTTGGTGTACATTCCTTAAGCACATCGAATTTAAGATAACCAAAATGAAACTCACAATCTCCTCACCTCCACCCTGCTCCTCCTACTGTGATTAATTTCTCCATCTCTGTTAATTGACCACCATCTTCCACAGAACAGATGTGTCCTAACCCATTTTTCTAAACACAATTTTGTATAACAAATTATTTCCTTTTTTTTTAATTTCCAAGAGCTAGTCTAACAGAAACATTTGGCTTCAGCATATAATTAAAAACTTAACAATACTAATAGTGGCTTCAGAAGCATCCTCTCTTTGTCAATGTGCAACTATTTACATTCATTTGCATGTAATTCACTTTCATGCCCATTCACTGGAGTATGAATATTACTTAGTCAAATGGGCAATTAATTAATACAATCTTTATATATTCACTTATTAAAATGCACCACACAATTCCTATTTTCTTGGGAGTTCTCACTGAATCCATGGGATGTGAATTTTGAGCAGCTGTGGCTGTTTATGCCATTGTTCTTGTTCTCCTGAAGATCCAAGTGGACATTCATTTTTTTTGTTTGTTTGTTTTCTCTCCTTGCATCAAGTTGAAATTTAAAAATCTCACTTTCTTTGGCATGCTATCTAAAAGGATTTATTTTACCTTACTCAGTGTGAGTCCTAAAACTATGAACTTTTTTTATCACTGATTTCAAGTCAAGTTTTAACTATCGAATAAAGATCAGTATCTTAAGTGAAATTTTAAGATAGCCAGTGCTAGAAGTCTTTGTTTTTAGATGACAGAGATAACTTGTGGATAATTTTATTAAGTTTCACCCTGTGGAAAAACACAAATTTTAAATGGAAATCTATGGTGCATTCATCTTGTAAGCTCTGTACCAGGTACTTTTATGAGAAGATAGGTACAGGTATCTCAATCTTACATATGTCAAAACTGAAGCACAGAGATGGTAAGTAACTTGCCCAAGGTTAAAGGATATTGAAGCTGGAATTGCAATTAGGTTTTTAAACTCCAAAATGTGTGATCTTTACCGCTATAGAATCTATTAATGTTTGAAGAGAATAATCACACACACAAAAAAGTTAGCAACATCATTGGAACAAGTTCTTAAATTTAAGACCTCGTAAATTAGTATTTTGAACATTTCCTGAACACTATGATAAAGTTGGAACACGTAACTTAATTTGCCTCTTTTTCTGCTACTGTTATTGAAACCCCATAAAACATTTTGATGATGTTTATTATTATTCTACACAGTCAAATATAATTAATATTTAATCACATATTTATCATTTCTATTCTACATTTTCGTATTTCCAACTGAGATCATTTTCTTTTTGTTTAATTCCCCTTAGTTTTTCCTTTGGTTTGCAGATGTTGTTGACAAATTCTATCAGCTTTTGTTTGTCTGAAAACATCTTTATTTCACTTTCATTTATCAAGCATATTTTCATTGAATATACAATTGTAGATTGTTATTACTTTCTTTCATTGTGTTCAAGATGACATTTTATTGTCCTTTAACTTCCCGTTTTTAAAAAAAGAGCTGTCAATTCCATTATGATGCTTTGAAGGTGATGTATTTTTTTCTCTGAATTAAGATTTTTTTTCTTTGTCACTGATTTTCAACAGTTTTACTATAATGTAACTGTTTGTCTTATATTTACCATACCGTGTTTTTCTGAAAATAAAACCTAGCCAGACAATCAGCTCTAATGTGTCTATTGGAGCAAAAATTAATATAACATCCGGTATTACATCACGTTACGTTACATTACGTTGTTATGTTATGTTATGTTATGTTATGTTATGTTATGTTATGTTATGTTATGTTATGTTATGTTATGTTATGTTATGTTATGTTATATTAAAGACCCGGTCTTATATGATAGTAAAATAAGACAGAGTCTTATATTAATTTTTTCTTCAAAAGACGCATTAGAGCTGATTGTCCGGCTAGATCTTATTTTCGGAGAAACACGGTAGTTGATAGTTATAGCAGTTCTGAAATCTGTGGATAGGTGCCTTTAATTAGTTTTTTAAAAATTATTGGATAATATCTCTTCTTGGTTAATATCTTTTAAAATATTATTTCTGCCTCGTTCTATTTCTCTTCTCACACATTGAGAATTTAATTACATGTATTTTTGAATTTTCAACATGTATTACTCATATTCGGTCCTGCATTTTCAATCTTTTTTCTCTCTTTTTTAGTTTGAATATTTTTCTATTAGCTTGGATAGTTTTACTAGATGGGTTTGTCTACCTACTGTTAAATCTGTCTGTTGCATTTCCAGTTAACATATGTAAAATACAGCATAGGGAATACAGTCTATAATGTTGTAATAATTATGTATGGTGTCAGATGGGTACTAGATATATTGTGGTGATTACTCTGTATTGTAATGTAATGTAAATAACTGTCTAATGTCTATCTTGTATATCTGAAACTAATAAAATATTGTATATCAACTATAATTAAAAATAAATTTAAAAAATATCAAATATAAAGGGAACGTTTGATAAATTAAACAACCCTAAAATTACAATACATCAAAGGGTATGAAAATACAAGCCACAGTGTGAGAAGATATTTCCAATGTATTTACTTGAGAAAGGTCAATTTGCATAATTATCTCTTATAGTTAATGGTCTTTGTTGTTGCTGCTGTTGTCACTGTTGTTGCCTTTAATATACTTTTTATTGAAGTATCATATGTACAAAAGTATATAAGCCATACATAGATCACTAGAAAAAGTGTGCAGATGCTTATAACTAGACCAAGAAGTGTAATATTACCAGAATACCAGAAATTCTCTTCACATTTTTCTCCCCACCAACATGCACCCTGCAACCAAAATGAAAACCATATCCTGATTTGTAATACAATAGACTAATTTTTACCCATTTTTAACTTTATCTAAAGGGAATCAAAATGCATATGTTATTGTGTGTCTTTCACTCAAC
The DNA here is from genome assembly GCF_057876585.1 of Rhinolophus sinicus. Lineage (NCBI taxonomy): Eukaryota > Metazoa > Chordata > Mammalia > Chiroptera > Rhinolophidae > Rhinolophus > Rhinolophus sinicus. The sequence continues at coordinate 85,757,353 of NC_142502.1, read as the reverse complement.
ATTATGTTTGTAAGATCATTCATGTTGTGTGTGTTGCTATAGTTCTATAATTTGCCTTGCTGTATATATTTTAATGTATGATTAGATTGCCACTTATTATTGATGGATATTTTAAGCTCTGCAATTTTCCTTTGAATATTTTCCAATTCTTTATTAATATTTTACATAATATCATATAAGTACTTGAACTTATTAGTCTACTTATTTAAATGTTTCAGAAAGCTTATTTTTCTTTTTTATGTAAAGACTTTTCATCATGTGGTGTTGCCATCTTGTATGCCTGATGATTTTTTATTGAATGACATTTTGCATGAAAACTTCTAGAAATTATGTGATACTCTATATGGTTATGTTCTCCCTCAAAGTATTTTCCTTTGCTTTGACAGACAGTATTGGGAAAGAAAACCTCATTCTAGTCAGTAAATGAAGGCATTTGAAGCTGGGCTTCACTCTTAGGAGAGCTTGTCTCTTTCAAGTTTATCCTTGCTAGAGTTTGTCCTTGGGGGTTGCAGCTGAAAGCCGGTTGTTTACTTAGTTGACAGACCTTGAGCTCCAATTGTTTCCATCTGTTCAATAAAACCACTCAGGTTCCTGCTAATTAGTATCTCTATTCTGATGAATCCCCAATATTTACCTGTAACTGAATTATGTCTCCTGAAAAATAGACCCATAAATCCCCAAATGCCAAACTGATATTGATAGTAGGGTCACTCACAAGTATTACAAACTCATGTATACAACATAGAATCCCTCATCTTCTACCCTACTTCCAGATGAAGCCACCTCAGTCTCCTTTATACAATAGGTCAGTGAGCAACGTGATCTTCCACTCAAATCCCAAGCAATATACCTGGTAACTACTCTCATTCTTCCCATTCCCTCACCCTTATATCTAATCCCTCACCAAGACCTCATGTTTCATCTTCATTATTATTTCTAGAAACCATTCATTTTTTTTTCCTTTCTTTTGTTACCACCTTATTTCATGGAATTATAAAACACTACCAGAATTGGTCTCCATGCTTGCAGTTTAAAAGTATATATAATATTCACATTCCCCCAAGTCATCTTTGAAAAATAAAAATATGATTTTGTCACTCCATTGCTTAAAATCCTTCACAGACTCTTCATAATCTGTCGGAAAGTGTCCAAATGGTTTAACGTGGAATATATACTCGTATGTGTAGTATATATATTTCATGATCCATGAGTTGAGTGTGAAGTAAAGATAAACCATCTAGAAGATGAAAAAATATATAGATGGAAATTTTGGTATGGCAAGCAAGAGATAACCCTGAAATAGAGTTATTATTTTGGAAATTAGTCTCCTAGAGTTGAGAGTTGAAGTTGTGAGAGTAAATTATAAAGAAAAAGTATGGAAGAAAAAGACAAGAGGATTGAAGATATGTATGGATGAAAGAGGATTAGCATTTTTGCAAAGCAGAACAAAAAATAATTTCATTGCAAGCAGTAAAATAAACAGAAGTCAAATGTCATGGGAAGGATAGGTTGCTTGTGTTTGTGTGTATTAATCAGTGAAAAATGGACAATGGTGAAGACTGACCATATATCTCTGAAGAGTTCTGAGGAGAGGGTGGACGTCCAGATGCAATTCTGAGAGGCAGCACTGGAGACACGCACCTGTAGTGACTTACCTGTGAAGAGTGAAAAGACATGGGTAACCAGGAAGTTCATATTTCACTATTGAACAAAGTCCATTGAAGTGAAATTACAGCTACTGAATGTAGCCACTCAGAAGTGCAGATGCTAAGATCATGGAGCCTCGCCTTATTCACAGGCCAGTCTTAAATGCCTAGGAATACCTATTATAATAACAGCGCTGTTTTGGTCTCTGGCAGCTCCTTCCTATAGAGAGCTTGGTGCCTAGGAGGTTGAGCACCTCCCTGCGAGGACTCATGCCACTCACAGAGAGGTGAAAAGTCAAACCTGGTTTCTGGCTTTCCTCCCTGTATTTTTCCTCTCTGAAGAATATTTTTGGACTTGATTCTTATAAATGATTATCTCCTTTGTGTTTCTGTTTTATAACATTCTTCTATGCAGTTTCTCCCTGCCCATTTGTGTCTGGGAAGATACTGCTTTGCTAAATCCCTTCGCAGATGAATTGTTAATTGTGGTGTCTTAATTATTCGCCACACTTGCTCGCTGATATCAACACCCCAGTGACATCATTTAGTCTCTCTGAGAAGTTCTGCTTATATTAACATAATGTGCAGGTGCCAATGAAAACATATTTGTCAAATTATAGGCTTTTATATTTTCCTGGGAAGCCAAAAACTGAAACGTTTTTGACATACGTATTGCTGTATGTGCATATATACTAGTAACTTTTGTAAAAGTTTGCTTTCTGTTAATCTTAGGTAACCTTTTGTGTGGCACAATTCACACTACAGATGTGGTTCTTGGCAGTGTCCCATCTGGCAGACTTATGTTAAAAAAAAAAAAAAAAAAACCCCAAGAAGTGGCACATTTGCCTGCTGTTGTTCTGCGTACAGTCAGAAATTTATAGACAACCTTGACAAGGTGTGGAGGTGGAGAATAGGCTTGAGCACAGCATATTGGCGTCTTGGCCCAGAAAGAGAAGGAGGCAAAACTGACAGTGGAAAAGAGGGCCAATGCTACAGGGATGGGTGCAAAAGAGGTAAGAAAAAGGAAAAAAAAAATCTTAGGATTTCATGGGAAGTTTTTAGTACCCTTTTATGACTACTAGTCAACTTTCCTGCTTCTAAAATCTACATTGCGTAATGATTCTGGATGACTCCATTTCTACCTGTTTTCCTTACAGGAGTTAAATTTAAGCTATAAGCTATTTTCCATGTGTATTCAGTTGCTTTATTTGTTGTTGTTTTGCATTGAGAAAAATTGTTTTATTTCACCTTAATTCATTCCTTTGTATTTAACTGAGATATTAGCCATTTCATCCTTTGAAAAAGAAACTTTTTGGTTTAGGAAATCCCACTTGAAACAAATATATTCATTTCTACATTATAGTGATTACAAGTAATTTAAAGTTTAGAACTCATCCTTGAAGTGACAGGACAAGCAGTTTCAAAGGCTTTCACTGACACTTTGTGGCAAAGGGTGGAACTACAGTATTTTTCTAAAGTTGTTTCCCGACATGTTTATTATTTTACACGTGTAATATGATAAATAACAGTCAAGGAAATATATTACATAACTGTATACATATATTTGCAAATTAAGTTTTAAAAAAAAACCAGAAAACTGGACAATCTTTCATTAATATATCTAAATTATAATAGCACAACCTACTAGAAACTATATTTTGATTTTATAAATAATGAAAACTGTATATAAAAATTATGTGATTACTGTCTTTAATACTGCCATTAATGTTGTGGAACTACAGTATTTTTAAATAACTGTGTTTTCTTGTACTACTTCAGCTGTTTGTGAATTTTAAAAAATTGTAAAATGAGTAGTTATGATTGCTCTCAGGCATTTTCATTCTGTGTTTAAGTTATTGAGGGACATCGTTATAGTTCAAATTTCATTTTCCATTTTATATCCCCCTCTGTAATTGAAACTGATTTTAAATGCGATAAAATATATATAACTTAAAAATCACCATTTTAATTATTTTTAAGTGTACATTGACGTTGTTGGGCAACCATCAGCATTTTACATCTCCATAACATTTTTCGGCTTGTAAAACTGCAACTCTGATCCCCTTAGAAAATGATACTCCATTTTCCCCTCCTTTCAGCCCCTGGCAACCACCATTCTTCTTTTCATCTTAATGAATTTGACTAAATTCTTGGTATAAGTGGAACCATACAATTACTGTCCTTTTGCATCTGGCTTATTTCCCTTAGCGTAACATCCATACCATGTTGTAATGTTACAAAAAATTAAATAAATTTGAAAATGCTTAAAATAAAATTGATATATTTAGTACAAATGCTTTCAAGATGCTCAGTAATACACCATGTACAATGCATAATCATAAAAGCAATTATTAGTTGATATTTCAAGACCTACGTGTGTGTTTAATAAGCGATACAATCTCACCTATGCAATTTCATGTTTTTAATAAAGTCATATCACTAACAGATTAATACTTTATTACCTTATATAGTCTTAGTTTAAATTTTCCAAGCACAAGTATTGATTTGAGAGAGAAAGTAGTTTTTCCATATGTGGGTTTGATAGATATAAAGCAAAAATCAGTTTATTGAAAGTGCAGAATAAAGTGACAAAGGTGTTTTCAAACTTATATTTTATTTTCCCATTTGAAAGTCAGTTTCACCTTTGGCCCATACAATAACAGGAAAATAAGTAAGGTTGTTCCTGAAGACTCTATCTATATATTATTTTAAAAATCCCTCTTTGCATCACAACCTGCAGATGTTTCCATATATCTTGAGCCACTTTTACATGTCAGTCCTACAGAGAAAAGACAGGAAATATGTATCATTAGATTTTTATAGACGAGAAAGTCAATGAAATGAGGGGTGAGAGAGAAAGGAATAAACAGACTTTTAGCTTCTTGGCACTTCTGAATCTCAGAAATCTCTATGTCAATAAAATCTTCTAAGAGCTGGAGTTTCACTGACTGTATTCCTACTTTCTGATATCAACTATTGATCACCTAATCCTCCCTTGTCCTTGGTTAATGAAGGCAGACTTTCAAGTACAAACTCACTGCAAATGAACTTTAATATTGGTGTATCATGATCATTCAAAGAACTGATTTCAAAAGTAGTATCAAATTCATGTCTTGGGACCTATCAAAGCTTATCAGAAAGTAGTATGTGGAGAATTGTGAACAAAGAGATTTATTGACAAGTAACAAAGTTCTCTCTCTCTTTTTAAAGAAGCTCATGGGTAAATGTACCATACCAATGGCAGCAACATACTATAATTTATGAACAAATCAATGCCATGAATATTTATTTATTGCAAAGTATGTTCTAGGCCATGTTTGTGTTGGGAGAAAAGCTATACTAAACAAGAAGTGCAAAAAAAAGAGAAAGGCCAGGTCAACATGATATAAAAAAATAATAATAATAATTTTAAAAAGTCTTTGTACCAGTAGGGAAATAAGAAAATATATATAGAAATACCCGTAGTAATCTATAATAATTCTAGAATGTGATTCGTGACCAGGAATGGTACACCATCTGATAGGCTTTTAAAGAAGAATGAGGTCATGTGGTATTAGGCTAATTAAGAGAGAGTTTGTGAAATAAACTTTTTTTCTATGTTTGATTGGTTTTGGATGTTTTTAGGTAGAATTTAGTTACTTGAAAAAATGGGTTGATGTGAAGTTTGGTCATTTCCTAACAAAGCTATGGCATTTACAATGGCCTGGCCATAGAATACGTTTGCTATAAAGTGAGATATCAAACTTATCTTGTAGCTTTGAGATTTTATGGGCAGCATTGCAGAATGTAGAGGGAAAGAAAGTTCAACTAGAATTTAATGGTAGAATGGCCATCTGAGGATTTTTTACCTAAAGAAGAAAATGAGAGCTCCTGTTGAAATGAAGGAGGTACTGTAACTGGAGAGAATGATATCAAAAGATAAAGTGGATAGGAGTAAAGGTAGACAGGGGGAAGGTGAACTATTAGGAGGTTATTGCAGTACTCTAGCTAATAATTACCATAATCTGAACAGATATTTGCTATAGGTATAGAAATAAAATTACAGAGGAAGGAGATTTCAAACATAGGTACTGGGGAGAAAAAGAAAGGATATTATACTTCAGAGAAATATGAAGGCCGAGCTGAGAATTTAGGAAAAGATGGTAAATTTAACTTTGCACAAATGTAATGTGCTTTCAAGAGAAGGTGGTGTTCGCCTTATACCTTTAATATTTTGAATGGGTTAATGAATGAACAAATGGATATTTGTTCAACACAAATTTAGGAAATATGTGCATGGCCCCTGAAAGATGTTTGTGCAATTCTTGATAGCTCATGCAGAGATAGCTACTGTTAATCTGAAGCGTTTTCACAGTAAAAAGACTAGGGCCAATCCTAGTCTTTGAGAGGGCCAATCCTGCTATTATATAGAAAGGGTCTGGTGGTATTTAGCCCAGAGAAGCAAAGTCTTGGGAAATAGGCCTGGCCATAGTCTTTAATATTTGAATGTACATAATGTGAAGACCATACTTAAGATATTTTAAAATGGCACAGTGGTATTATCTAACATGAAGTCCAAATTCAAATTTCTTCAATTGTCCAAATAATGTTCTTTATAGATTTTGTTTTGTCATTTTCTCCCCAAGATTCAAAAGTAAAGAAACATCTACACAACAGAACAAATTTCTAGTAACTGTTTTCATATATAACCCAAAAAAGTATTACCTGGCTGTTAAGAAAGCTAACAAGATCTCGGGCTGTCTTAATAGAGTGATATTGACCAAAGCAATCATCCTGTTGCTTGCTGCTTTGGTTAGATCACACCTGTAAATGTGTTTGCCGTTATAGTAACTCATTTCAAGCCATTACTGATAATCTTGTGTGTTGAGAATAAAGGGACCAGGGTGATGTGGGATGCAAAACCCTGCAGTTGAACATGAGGCTTCAAGAGATATTTAGCCTGAGTAATCAAAGGCTTGGGGAACAGTCATAGCTGTGGCCTTTAAATATTTGAATGACTACCGTTATGTATTGAATTGTGTTTCTGCAAAAAGATATGATGAAGTTCTAACCCTCAGTACCTCAGAATGTTGACCTTATTTGTAAGTTAGGCCATGCAAGTATAATTAGTCAAGATGAAGTTGCACTGGAGTAGAGTGAACCTCTAATCCAATAGGAGTAGTACCTTCCTAAGAAGATGGCTATGTGAAGATAAAAACATAGAACATCATGTGATGATGAAGGCAGAGATTGGCATTATGCAACTGCAAGCCAAAGAATACCAAATATTTCTGGCAAACCACCAGAAGTTAGGAAGAGTCATAGAAGGATTTCTCTACAGTTTACAGAGGCAGGGCACCACTCATGGTTGAGGAGTTGGGGCCATCACCTGGCTTGGCCAGAAGAACAGAGCACCAAGCCACAGACAATTATTCTTAAGCTTTAAAACCTAGTAGGATTTGCCCTGCAGACTTACAAACTTGCAAACTTGCTTTAGACCAGTGATCCCTTTTTCCTTCCAATTTCCCACTTTTACAATGGGAACATATACCATAGGCTTATCCCACTATTGTATTTTGGAGATAGTTAACTTGTATTCTAGGTATCACTGGTCCATAAATGAAGAGGAATTTTGCCCTGGGAAGGATCCTACCCCAAATCTCACCTATTCTTGATTTAGATGATGTTTAGATGAAACTTTGGGTTTAGAGTTAATGCTGGAATGGGTTAAGAATTTGGGGACTGTTGAAATGGAGTGAATGTATTTTGCATATGGGAAAACATGAATTTTTAGGGACCAGAAGGCAGACTGTTATGGGTTGAATTGTGTCCCTCCCCAAAAAAGATGTTGAAGTGTGCCAACCCGTACCTCAGAAGTGACTTCATTTGGAAATAGGATCATTGTACATATAATTAGTTAAGAAGAAGTCATATTAGAGTAGAGTGGGTGCCTAATCCAATAGGACTGGTGTCCTTAAAAGAAGACAGCCACGTGAAGACAGAGACACAGAAGGACACCATATGATGATGAAGGCAGATTGATTGGCGTATTGCAGCTGCACGCCAAGGAATGCCAAAGATTGCCAGCAAACAACCAGAGGCAGGGAAGAGTCAAGGAACAATTTCTCTACAGGTTTCAGAGGGAGCATGGACCTACTGACTCCTTGATTTTAGATTTCTAGTCTCCAGAGCTGTGAGGCAATCAATGTATGTTGTTTTAAGACACCCATTTTGTTGTACTCTCTTACAGCATCTCTAGGAAACGAATACAGGTACAATGTAGAGAAATAGGTAAGGCTTATTTCTTTGCTTCCTGGGAAGAATTAAAAACCCCTGAGCAGAAATGAAAGGGAAGCAGGTATCAACTCAACATGAACAAAAACTTGCTAGTACTTAAAGCCACCACAAAATGAACTCAGGGATTTTAGCAAGTCATGAATTCCCTACTGTTGAAATTGTTCAAGTGGATGGATGGGGATTTTACAGAGGTGCTTTATATATCAAAGGGTAAGTTAGACTGAATGATCTCCTTTTCCAAAATTCTATGAACGTGTTAAGGTCCTGTCAAACAGGCATTCATTTTCACCTCTGCTTCAATAAAGGGCACAATATAATTGCATAGCATGCTGGATAAGATTTAAATCTAAGCTCTAGCACTTAACTAGCTATTAGACCTTTGACAGATTCCATTGCTTCTTTGGCCGTGGCTTCCCACCTGTTAAACTGGGATATTAATAGTAATCACTTCATGGTATTATTATGAGGATTAAGATACTTAATAACTTAAATTGCTCAGAACAGGGTATGGCACATAGTAGGTCGTATAGTAGTATTGGTTGAAAATAAACTTGCTTTCATATTGGTGAGACATAATGCATTAACATTGTCTTTCCATCACTGCCATTTCTCACCTCCAAAGTATGGAGAATTGGGAGACAAACTAGAACTTGTTATATTTTTTGGTCTGTTTTCTTTTGTAGATTCAAAATTGCATTGTTTGGACCATTTATTCACCAAGTACCAGCAGCATGACACTTTTGTCAATTTTCTCATAACGAGCTGTGATGATGTGTTAGTCAACTGCTAGGATGGATTTGTGCATAAGTGTGCTTGCGTGTGTGTGTGTGTGTGTGTGTCAAGTGTTTCTGAGAAATAAATCATTCAGCAGCAGCATTTTCAGATAATAAAAACTACAGTCTAATAAACTTCACCCGAGATTTTGGGTACTAGGGTACTGGATTTAGAGGAAGATACAAAGTTTTTCAAAATTAAATCTTCAGAAATACAGTTACTTTATTAAATTAGCATCTACTGGTGACTGAAATATAATTTCAGCTTCAGGAGTTAGTAAAAGTATTTTCAGTATATGATACTCTTAATAAATGATGTATAACTGTCAAAAATAAATCCTCATTCAGTGATTTAAATTTAACAAAATGTGCTTTTATTTCTTCATTGTGTAAGGTTACTAATCACTACATCATTTGAGTGCATAGGAGACAGCTCTGACAGATTAATGATACTCCAGGCATATTCACAGTAACTTTCAGTGAAGCAAAACATCAGTCAATGTGGTAGCAGTGCTTATACCTATATAATTCTGAAGCCAGTGATTATGGAACCTTTGGATATACCAGACAGAGGGAGGGCAGAGAGACCAGCACTGAATGCTGTTTCAATAAAGAGCAACTCAATGATATAGCTCAGCTTTTAAACATAAGGATATACTGAAAGATAATGAAGAAGGCCCAACTATGAAAGTACTGAAAAGTATGTTTGATTTAAAGTGATGTTTAGAGGCCATTGGGAGTAATTGAAAGGAGTATTGAGTTTCTAGAATTTATATGTACTTTATTGTAACTCCTTCATTTTGACAAAAGAAGTCAACTAACTCTTCACATGGTGTTTAATCCCAGTTGTTCTGTGCTTTGTGAGCCATCTATCCGTGGAACTTAGACAAGTTCCATGAATTTCCTGTTTCTCAATTACCTCACGTGTAAAATGTTGGCAATGACATCTTCCCTTGGGATCGTTATCAAAAGTAAATGACCTGAGTATATGAAATATCTAGCTCAGTATTTGGCAATAATAGGAGCTGAATAATTGTTGATGTTTGTCTTTCAAGCCTCTTCATCTATTAAAGTTCCAAATGCAGAGTTTGGGAGCAGATAAGGGTAAATGTCATCAATGAGGCAGACACTACAGTTCACTGAAAATAGCTAGCTACTAATTCATCTCAATTCAATAAATAGTTTTTGAGTATCTACTACATGCTGAGCACTGAGGAACAGAAAGAAGAACAAACAGTTATTCTTTAACTTCTGCAAAGAACCATTCAAAATCAAGTAAACATAAACACAGCTTTGTGATACATTGAGAAATGTTTACAAGGTAAACAAGCTGATTTTAAGCATGCATTCACACAGATTAACCAATTCAGTGAAAACACAGCCCAGCCTTAGATTATCTTTCCTTTTCAATATTTACTCGTGGACTTTGTAGGAATATTAATTAGCTCGATGGTGTTTCTTCATCAGTACCTATTTTCTTTGTTTAGTTACTGTCTTAGTCTGTTTGGTCTACTATAAAAATATATATATCATAACCTGGGTGGCTTACAAACAACTGAAATGCATTCTCACAATTCTGGAGGCTAAGAAGTCCAAGATCAAGGTGCTGGCAGATTGAATATCAGGTGAGGGCCCACTTCCTAGTTCATAGACAGCAGATTTTTTGCTGTGTCCTCACATGGTGGCAGGAGCAATGGATCTTTATGGGGTCCCTTTTATAAGGACATTAACCTGACTCATGAAAGTTCTACCCTTATGACCTAATCACCTTCCAAAGGCCTACCTCCTCATACAATCACACTGAGGATTAGGACGTCAACTTATGAATGTGGGGAGGACAAAAACATTCGGTCCACAACAGTTACTATTCCTTTTTCTTTCCAATTTAGTTTGTGTGGCAGTGTGGAAGAACCACCACATGAGGACGGTAACCAACTACTTCATAGTTAACCTTTCTCTGGCTGATGTGCTCGTGACCATCACCTGCCTTCCAGCCACCCTGGTTGTGGACATCACTGAGACATGGTTCTTTGGACAGTCCCTCTGTAAAGTGATTCCTTATTTACAGGTAATTGTTTTTGACATTTTGTGGGGTTCAAACACAGAAGCTACTGAAAAAGCATTTTCATGTATAGTCACGGTGCTCTCTTAAGTTAACTAGTGAGTTAAGAAAGAAATATACTTGCCCAAGGAGTTGGCAAACTTAAGGAAAATAGTACTTGAGACTTTCTGGGTAAACAAGTTAAGCTCTGGGTAACAATAAAGCAACAGAATCCTCAAGTCATTATTAAATGCTGCATAAACTTTTAACTTTTTTGATCTCTAATTTTCTGATTATAAAATAAGCAACTGGAACAAAATAATGACTGAGCCACTCCCAGAACAAATAATTGAGGATTATCTGTTTTTAGAAGTGGTTTCATTTCATACTGAGACATTAAGAGCTATGTGATCAAAGCAGTATAGTGAACAGGTTTTAATGTAGGTTCTGAATCAAACTACTAGGTTTAGAATCTCTGTTCTGCCATTCACTACACTGTATGTTGAGCCAAATACATAAGTTTTTTGTGATTCACCTATTTTAAAAGGATAATAATTTTAATTAAAGCTATTACCTATGGTTATTGTTAGTCTACTTACATAATTTATATAAATCACTTGGCATAGTGATTACCCTCTGGAAGATGATCTTATAAAACCATAATAATGTTCTCAATAAATATCAGTCATCATCATCATTAGATGTTTTATTGTGCAGTAGTGAAAGAAAATTGCCTATAACTAATTGCCCTACAAGAACTTAAGAACAAATACTTTCAGAGAGTAATTTTCTGATTGATATTCTCATAGCTCTAAAATCTTTGAGAAAAAAAAAAGTTACCAAGCTAGTGTGTATACCAGCTTTATTCATATTTACCAAAACTTGGAAGCAATCAAAATGTTGTTCGCTAGATGAATGGAGAAATAAACTGTGGTACATCCAGAAAACAGGATGTCATTCAGCACTGAAAAATAAATGAGCTGCAAGCAACAAATGAACAAGACAAAAAAACAAACAAAAACTCATAGACACAGACAACAGTTTAATGGTTACCAGAGGGTAAGGGGGGAGCAGGGAGGTAGAAGAGGGTAAAGAAGTTCCAATATATGGTGACAGAAGGAGATTTGACTTTAGGTGGTGAAAACACAATGCTATGTACAGATGATGTATTGTAGAATTGTACACTTGAAACCTATATACTTTTATTAACCAATGTTGCCCCAATAAATTTAATAAAAATAAATAAATAAATAAATAATTTAAAATGAAATAAAAAAGAAATGAACTATCAAATCATGAAATGACAAGGAGAAACCTTAAACGCTTATTAGTACTAAGGGAAAGAAGCCAATCTGAGTAGACTACATAGTGTATGCTTCCAATAATATGATATGCTGGAAAAGGCAAAACTATGGAGACAGTAAAAAGACTAGGGGTTGCCAAGGATTGGGAAGGATGAATAGACAGAGCAGAGAGGATTTTTAAAGCAGTATAACAATAATGCATAGTGGTAGATCCGTGTTATACATTTGTTCAAACCCAGAGAATGTACACCAAGAGTAAACCATAAGGTAAACTGTGGGCTTTGAGTGATTGTGATATGTCAATGTAGGTTCATCACTTGTAACAGATACACCACTCTGGTGGGGGGTGATGATAATACGGGAGGCTATGCATAGTGGCGGCAAGGGATATATTGGAAATCTCTGTACTTTCTCCTAAGTTTTGATGTGATCTTAAAATTATTCCAAAAAAAATAAAATCTTAATAAAAACAAAAGTTGAGGAAGACCACAAATAGCCCATTAATAGAAATTATATTAATTAGTCTTTTGGATCTGAAATGTTACAGAGATTAGTTCTTCAATGACCCATTAGTTCTTCAATGACCTCTTATACAAAGAAATGATGATTTTTTATGTCAGACATTATTGATGGAATATTTAAGTGGGAAATGCCATGGAAGTTATAAGCTTCATTATAAACATTAAGTTTAACTATGAGATTAGCTTGTGTCAGTTGGCTGAAAACCATGAATGGGTTACAAAAATAAACTGTACCAAAATTTTTTGAGAGAAATAGTACATGGGCAACAGAAAAAAATAATACCCTCATTTAAAAAAAAAATCTGTAAAAAATGGGTTTTATGGTATTGCATGGAAACACTGGGGAAATCATAACAGCAGAAAAGTCTTAATAGTTCATTATCCCCGTGGTACTTCCAGCAACCTTTGCATTGCTCTTGGTCCCAGTAACCAACTAGAGGGAAATTTGAGGAATCCTCTTAAGTTTCAAGGTGGCTTTAGTTGCTTAGAATTCTCTTTGCTGAAAGACTATTTCATGCTCTTTCCATGAAACAGAAGATTCCCTGGTGGAGAATGAGTGATGGAGGGATGTATCATCTTGAAGATGACGCAGTCCTGCTCTAATGCACAGTGATAACTTTATACAGGCAAAATATTCCAGATTCTCCTATGAGCACTCGATGACAGACTGAAAGCAGTGTGAAACAATGAGTGCTGTAGGGTATTGGTCTCTCTTAAAGTTATTGGCAGTATTTTTTCACATAGTACAACTGACCAGGTTCTACAGTTAAAGGAACATCTTTACCTCCTGATAGATTCTGCTTCTCTATAAACAGTGTCCAGTCTCATCAACTCCTCAGTTGATACTCTTCTCCATAGACCAAGGAGAAAACTACTGAGTAACCATAAGATCTAAGTCAGATGGAAAAGACTAGATCCAGTCATTACCTCATTCAATATTACTTCTTGATAGACAGTTGTAAATGCACAAAATATTGGCACACTAGTAAAACTAGTATCTCCAAATTCTCGCAATATTTATTTTCCGTAGAATTTTCCCAAATAGAATAAACAGTACTAATGGTCAACAAGCCATTCTTAAACTAAAGTAGTTTTTTCCTTAATTGTATTATTTTGAAACTGATGGCTTTTTCCCTGTATATGATACATATGTCTTACTGAATACTTAGAAACATATTATAAAATGCCCAGCCAAATTTTGGTGGCACTTAAGATTGTTTGGGTGCACATATGCTAAAATTGGAACCATACAGAGAAGATTAGCATAGCCCCTGTGCAAGGAAAACATGCACATTCATGAAGCATTCCATATGTTTTACAACCAATCAGCCCGAGGGTCAATCCCTCCCATTAATGTGTAAACAGCAACCAAGGCTCAACTACAACAGGAGGGAACACACAACCCACGGAAGAGATACACCTGGAGTACCCAGCTCACATAACCAGGGAAACTGTGCCACTGGGCCGCACTACATAAGGCCACTCTACTATGACTGGGAGATGTAGCAGCCCTACCTAATACGTAGAGACAAGCATAGTGAGGCATCCAAAATCGGGAGACAAAGAAACATGTCCCAAATGAAAGAACAGAACAAAGCTGCAGAAAAATAAACAAAATGGAGACAAGCAATCTACCAGATGCAGAGTTCCAAACAATGGTTATAAGGATGCTCAATGATCTCAGTGAGAACTTCAACAAAGAGATAGGAAACATAAAAATGGAGATAGAAAGCATAAAAAAAAGTCAGAAATGAAGAATACAATAACTGAAATAAACAATACATTAGAAGGAATGAACAGTAGATTAAATGATGCAGAGGATAAAATCAGTGATTTGGAAGATAAGTTAGCAGAAAACACCCAATCAGAAAAACAAAAATAAAAAAGAACTAAAAAAAATTAGGAGAGTTTAAGGGGCTTCTGGGGCAACATCAAGCATATCAACATTCACATCACATGGGGTACCAGAAAGAGACAGAAGAGATCAAAGAATTGAAAACATATTTGAACAAATACTGATGGAAATCTTTCCTAACAAATAATGATGAAAAGGAACTAAACATACAAGCCCAGGAAGTACAGAGAGTCCAAAACGAGATGAACTCAAAGAGTCCCACACCAAGACACATCATAATTAAAATGCCAAAGCTTAATGACAGAGAGAGAATCTTAAAAGCAGGAAGAGAAAACCAGTTAGTTACCTACAAGGGAACTTCCATAAGACTGCCAGCTGATTTCTCAACAGAAACTTTGCAGGCCAGAGGTATTGGCATGACATATTCAAAGTGATGATAAACGAAGATCTACAACCAAGATTACTCTACCCAGCAAAGCTATCATTTAGAATCAAAGGACAGATAAAATCTTCCCAAACAAGAAAAGGCAAAAGGAGTTCACCACCAAACTAGTATTACAAGAAATGTTAAAGAGATTTCTTTAAGAAGAAGAAAAGAGAAAGATCAAAACTATGAATAATAAAATGGCAATGACTACATATCTTTCAACCATTACTTTAAATGTAAATGGATTAAATGCTCCAATCAAAAGACATAGGTTGGCTGAATGGGTAAGAAAACAAGATCTTTACATATGCTGCTTACAAAAGACTCACTTCAGATGGAAAGACACACACACTGAAAATAAAGGGATGGAAAAAGATATTTTATGAAAATAGAAATGAAAAAAAATCTGGGGTACCAATACTTATACCAGACAAAATAGACTTTAAAACAAAGGCTATTATAAGAGATAAAGAAGGAATCCCACTTCTGGGTATTTATCTAAAGAAACCTAAAACACTACTTCAAAGGGACATGTGCATCCATATGTTCAATGCAGCATTATTTACAATAGCCAAGATATAGAGACAACCTGGGTGTCCATCAATGGGTGAATGGATAAAGAAGAGGAGGTACACATACTCACATACAATGGAATATTACTCAGCCATAAAAAGACTAAAATCTTGTTATCTGCATCACCATGGATGGACCTAGATGGTATTATGCTGAGTGGAGTAAGTCAGACAGAGAAAGACAAATATCACATGGTTTTACTTATATGTGGAATCTAAAGAACAAGATGAATGAACAAACAAAACAGAAATAAACTCATTGATATAGAGAATTGTTTGATGGTTGCCAGATGGAATTGGACTTGGGAGGGTGAGTGAAAAAGGTGAAGGGATTAAGAAGTACTAATTGGTAGTTACAAAATAGGCATGGGGATGTAAAGTATAGCATAAGGAATATAGTCAATAATATTGTAATAACTATGTATGGTGTCAGCGGGCACTAGATTTATCGGGGTGATCACCTTGTAAGTTACATAATGTCTAATCACTATGTTGTACCCCTGAAACTAATATAATATTGTATGTCAACTGTACAATTGAAAAACTATATATTATAAAATTCTGTGGACATTTGCTAATTTTCTATGATTTATAGGTTCTTTTTCTTCCAAATATAATACAATACAACCTTTAGATTTATGAGTGATATAGTACTTTGGCAAATGTTCAGAAATCTTAGAAGTCCCACAAATTTAACAAATCTTATATGAATAATTAAAATGACACTTTTATTTCTTTAATAATTCTACAAATCCATGACCATTAACATTTATTGAGTTATTTGCTGAATAATTATCATCAATTTCTTGGAAAATTATATTTCATTTTTCTTCTCACACAAGAGCAGTTGCCTACTTTTCAGAGTGATTTTTTTTTTTTTTTAACTGCAAGAAAGGCTCTGCACCTGAAATTCCAGGAAAAGAAGAACAAAAGCCAACTGAGATGTAGGTGGCAGGTGCTAAGTGGTCAGAGAGAGCCGGTCATCCAAATCTGTGATATGGCACAGTTTCTGTTTCTACTTGTCATGGATCTCTGAGGTCCTTCTGTCATACCTATATGCACACATACAATAGACTCATTCTCTGCCAAAGGAAATCTCTAAACATGACCCTGGCCACAGGGTGCCCATAGATGAACGATCAAGCATCTGACAGCAGAAATTCACATCATCTCACTTCTTCTCATTCACAACATTTATAATACCCAGTAGATTCATTTCTCAAATTATTAACTATCAGGTTGATTTAAGCTAATATCAAAATCTAAGTGAAAGATGCACCCAAAAGTGCGGCAACAAAATTCATTTATAATCACTTAGGACAAGATGCAATGTTATATCTCCCCCAAGAAAACCTTGGAAATTGGAAGCTAGTGTGTATTATACATCAGCAAATATGTAGCAGTACATTAACTATTGATTGGCAAGGGTCCATTTAGTGGATTCTACCATTAGATTAACCATAGCAGCATATTCTCTCCCATTGGCACATAACAGAGGAGGCATTGCACTTTGTAATTTGAATCATGCTACCTCTATCATATTCACCCATATTGATTAGAATCCATGAATGATAAATCACTAATCCTTGTTGAACATTTTACACTTCTAATTTCTCAGTTGGATAAATATAGCCCTAACCCCCCAACTGTGCAGATCTAGACTGTCACAATTCTATTCCCAAATAGCAAGAGTATTGGGGGGCAGTGGGTGCTTGGCATATTTACAGGGAGGAAATGGAGGTTGAGAAGAGAAGAGGACTCTTGTGGGAAAGAGACTTGAATGCACTCTAAGGCAGCACCAGGGAATTCCCAGGTGTCTTCCAATCTAAGCCTACTCTGATAGAGTTCAGCCCTTTAAGATTATAGTTAAAATGAAATTTATTTCCAAGAATTCAATACAGTTTAAGCCTTTACTTGTAATTTCTATGACTAGTCTTCACTGAAAAGTGGTCTTTTCCAATTAAAAGCTAGAACTCCATGCTTGAGAAGGGAAGAAAAAACTAATAGTACAATCATCATTATTATTGCCATAATCACAATAAGTAATAAACACACAGCATTTATATGCTAGCACAGGTCTAGGCATTTCACATCTTAACCGACTCTCCCTACAATTCCATGGTTGGGTACTATTATCATGTAACTTTACAGATGGGAAGACTGAGTCATAGAAAGGCTAAATAACTTACCCAAGGTCACACATTTATCAAGTGAGATGGGATTCATACCCAGGAAACGTGGTTGCATAATTGATTCCAACTGTATTCTGCTGCCTTTCCAGAGAGAATGAAAACAATCAGAGTGGCAAGAATCTTATCCTGTCAATTTCACTCACTTAACAGAAAAAATAACAACACATACACATTAGGCCAAAAGCTGTAAAGTGGGTGACCCAACACTGCATACGTAGCTGGCAGGAGAGTGAGAATAGATGGGTCATCCTGATGCTTAACCCAGAGCCTTTTCTCCTGTTCTGTGTGGGCTCTCTGGTCCCTTTCACTCACCCTCACCAATAGTCAGTTCATCAGTAAGGAAGGTCCTGATGGAAGAAACAGAGATACCTTTCCTTCTACATACAATACAACAATGGAGCAATACAAGTAGGAAAGAAAAAAGAAGGATGACTGGACTGCATCTATCACCTTACAGGGAGCCTTGCAACTATTCATTAATTTTTAAAAAATGTATTTATTAAACACAGAAAACACTGTGCCAGATACTGGGGACACTGTTGTGGGGAAAAATACAATAGCTATTCCTCCTGCCATAGAGATTTGTTTCAAAAGAGAAGACAGAGAATAAATCAATAAACAAAATAATTGTATTAGAAGTACTGAGAAAAAAAATAAATAAAAATTTGTAATAAAAAAATAACAGAAAAGAGAATGAGGCTTCATTTTAAAGATGGAATTTTGAGAGTGGTATCAGAATCAATGGTTCATCAAGTATAGCAAACTACATTAAATATAATTGTGTAAATATATTTAATTTATATTATAAGATCATGTGGGTATAGGCATGCTTAACATGTTTCCTTACTATTTCCTTAAATTTTCAAGTTTAAATATCATTCGTGGTGTTATTAGTTATGTAGAAATCTGGACTAGATAAGCCTATTGGCATTTTAGAAGCAAGTTGCTTGTAACTGCTCTGCGCAAACTATGAGAAGGAGATTGACACATAGAACTCTCTTTTAACATATCTCATGCCTTTCCTTGTGTGTAACATGTTAGAAATGAATTGATGTACAAATGGCCTTTGTTATTTGAAAACATAAAATGAGATATCCATGATTCGAAAATGGTAATTAAATGCAATTGCAATCAAATGACTACATTATTTTTTTAAACGATGCGTCACATTATTTTCTCTTAAGTGAAAGAGAGTTTTCAAGTTCAGGCTATGCACAGGTATGTGTTTTATTTCCCTTTGAGGATATGATTTCCTTATCAGTGGAAAAGTTTTAGGACAAAATAATGACAGTAATTCTTCAAAGAATACCATATTATAAATTAAAACATTTGCATAAAAGGTTACAGTGTTTTCAGAGCATCTTTTTCATGTTTAATGAGAAATGTTGTCTTTTTTTCTTAACATTTTGATATTATTTTTGGCAAAGTTTGTTTTCAATAGAAAGCACTGCATGAAATGTTGTTTGGCAACCTCGAAAATGGTTATTTGTTCTGACTGCTTTTCTAATCAGGTAAAAAATATTCAGAGTGACCCATTGAACCGCTGGTGCATCTCTTTCACTATGTCCTTGTTTCTCCAGACGGTGTCAGTGTCTGTGTCTGTCCTCACACTGAGCTGCATTGCCTTGGATCGATGGTACGCAATCTGTCACCCTTTGATGTTCAAGAGCACAGCCAAACGAGCCCGGAACAGCATCGTCATCATCTGGATTGTCTCCTGCATTATAATGATTCCTCAGGCCATTGTCATGGAGTGCAGCACCATGCTCCCTGGCTTAGCCAATAAAACCACCCTCTTTACAGTGTGCGATGAGCACTGGGGCGGTAAGTACATGACGGCCCCCAAGCCAACATTTATGTTAGAGTTGCAAATGTTTCCCTGAATAATCAAGTAGCATTCATTCCCATTAAAAAAAAAATTGAAAACATAGGGAATTTTGTTAGTTATTATGATTAAGTAAATAGCCACATCATTTTCTAATTACTTTTGAGCAATAAATATATAAAAATGATTTCAACCTTGAACATTTTTGTTATCTACCTCTAGCAAAAACATTTACCCCCCAAAAGCAGTTGTTATTGAATACCTTAAAATCTAAACTCAGCCTTCAGAAATCACTTAGTAAAACTATTTACAAATGTTTTTATATTAGCCCATAATTACTTAAAGTTATTACAAAGGCTAAAAGTAAGCGATACCAAATTGAATTTGATCGTCTTTAAAATCAAACAATAAAATCTATGAAATCAGTTTTCAAATATTGAGTGAAATTGTTAATCGTTTAATGTTTTCAAGAAGAATATAAAAGAATTCAAAGCACGTTCTTATCATTTTGCTTATTAGACATTTAGTTTATTATAATAATTTTGCATAGCATAAGCTTTGGTTAATTTAGGCTATTTATAAGTTCATGTTCAACTGAAAGTGTTAAAACTTGGACACGTGTGATAGTCACAACTGAAACACATCATAAGAAATTATATCTTACAATATCAGCTCTCTAAAGTTCAAACATCTTTAAAGTCTGAATGCTATTTAGCCCAATTATTAAAAATTTGTTGGGAAATATCTTCTTTTTGAGATTAATTTATGAACTGTTTCTTCTCTTTAACCTAAGTTAATAACATGGTTATAAAAGCAGACAATGATATCATAATTGTCTTACAACCAACATTACACTATAGAAAGAATCAGTAAACAATGTGGTCACTTGATTCATATCTATCATATTCCATTTGGAAAAGTCTTGTAAATGCTGTCTCACTCATGGTATAAAATAACTGAGAACTCTGTTTTACTGAAAATATTACCAGAAAGATGTAATATTTTATGGATAAATTACGTCTGCAACTCATTGTATTCATCATTGCCTATGGCTTGTTAAAAAATACAAATAGACCACAAACTATAACTTTTGGCAGGCACATTCGACACTCAAACAGAAATAAAATGTATGAATATTTATTTTAATGATATTAAAATATGTCTTTGTATATGTTCATTGTTTGCTTTAGTCACTCAATTCATGCTTCTACAATTTAAAAATCCTTCCAGAATTATATCCATACTCTCTTGATTCCTTGTTTATAAATGCAGTTTCACAGATGGATCCTATTGGAAGAAAAGTAACATTCTTTTTGCACTAAATCAAAGATTTAATTGTCTAACTATTCATTCATCCAACGATTAATGAGCATGTATATTTGTCAAACATTGTTCTGGACACTGGGAGTTCACAATCTCTCTCTTGGATTTTATTGCCAAATTGTTCTTTAGTGGTCTGAAAAAAATCATAATGGATCATTTCTTTACAGCCAAATTAATTATGGCATCTGGCCTATTATGAGATTTTGAAAGTATATAAATGTGTGTGTATGTGTATTAATAGGAACGTTTATTGAAAATATTTATTAGGCAGACGATATTAAATTATAGATTCAAGTAAACTTTAATGAATCCATTAGCTTTGAAAAGATAATCCAAGTTACATATTTTGGAAATTATTTTCACTTACTTGTCCATTAAGACCCTGATAGGTGTAACATGAAGGAGAAAATGTTGGTAGGTTTTTTTAAGATAATTAGATTAACATGTTGACTCAATAATGGACCTTAACTCATCTGAGAGAAATTAAGGTTTGTCTGTCTGATATATGATATTATTTTTTAATAAAGTTTTGTCTAATACATATTATTATTTTATCTCTGATTTCAAAGCCTGAATAAAGATCCGCATTTGATCCTTATTTGTTGGTTTGATATATGTGCAAAAATTTATTCAGATATGCCTCTATTCATCAGTTGAGTACAGACACCAATTTTTAATGTGTCAATCATTCAAAATGTTTTGTAATTTAGGTAATCCTTAAGTGCAACAAATTTCATGCAGCTACATGAAACATATATAAATGTTTTTAAATGTACTAAAGACATTGCTCATCAAGTGCAGAGAGACTTCAAAGATAGTTTCAACACATACAACACATACAATTTAAAATTTCAATTGTATTTCGAGGTTTCCAATGAGGTCAGACACTAAGTGTGAAATGAGGAATTTGAGACTATCCTGTGTCACCAATTATCTATAATAATCCCTTTATTGAAACAGCCTATCATAGCCTGAAAGTATAATTTTGCTTGGCCAATTTTTCTCTGGGTGGGTGTTCATTATGATAACACACACTCACCAACCAATTACATATTTTTCCAACTATTTATAAGTATACAGACTGCTGAATGCGTTTTCTTTCCCATCTGTTTTAAACACCAAACTGTTATCACCATGATGGTATCCATAGCAGCAGTTTAAAAAAAAAGAAAGTTACCTATCAATCTACCTTCCTCTACTCACTCAATTTAGTCTGAGGCAGACATCAAGACTTTACAGGTATGTAAGCTTCAAAGGTATATTTTTATGTGGGTTCATGTGACACCTTCTTCAAAACAAATAAAAGTTCAAAGCCACTCAGGTCCCTGCAAAGTGCTGAAGTCAATCTCCAGTTTCTTTGAATCTGGCTCACCAAATGCTGCAAGGGCTGTAGCACTTCAAAGGGAAAGGCTGTTTATTATTCCTCCAGTCAGGCTGCTTGGTTTCTATCAGTTTTTATGTAACTAGCCTGTTTGATAGGATAAACTTGAAAGGAAGTTAGAAACTGATGAGCTAGGTGTGAGAGTCTTGGGCCACAAAGAAGCTAAAAGTCACACCTCAAATTGGTCTCTTAGACCTAGCAACACAGGCGTTCTGCTGTCCCCTCTGACGATTATGGTGGAGAAAAACATCTATCAGAGAAAGTAGACAGAGTTTTAGAAGGAAGAATAAGGAGAATATTAAACTCAACTAACTCCAGAAGATAAGGCTGTGGAATCAAGAAAGTGGAGGATATTCAACTCGTAGATATGTTTAAAATATATTCAGTAAGAATTAAATGAATTGTTGTTCAATAAATGTTATCATTAGTATGGTCATCATCAAAATTACTGTTAGTTAATCCTGCCTATAAATTGCCCTTACCACATTTGATCACATAACCAATTCTTAATGCGTCTAGAAGCTCTTTCTAAAATAATGAAAAGAATAAAATGCATAAGGTGATGGCATTATCCCTCAATGACAGTATTGGAACCCATTGCCAAAATCAAAGTCAAAGTAACTTACGTAATTTTTAGAAGTGAAAACAAACTCTTGTTAGCATTCAGTTAGAATTATATTTAACTATTGCATTTAATATTCATGGAATCCATGTAGGATATTTTTTGTTTTCTGTTTTGCATTTAAATAAAAGTAATGGGATCACTTTAATAAATTAAAATACTAGGTAAGAAAAAAAAAAAAGAAAAAAAAACCAGGTAAGGAAAATATCTCTTAAAGCATTTAAAAATTCAGTAATGGATATGTTTTTTAGAACAATCTAAAATAATAAGGTTAAGCCATTGATTCATTTACTAATTGACTCTTTTATAAATGCTTAATCTGTGATAGGTATCAGTTGTGTACATAGACTTAATGGTAAATAAGAAACCACTATAATCCTAGAGGTGCTTTTACCTAATAAGTGAAATATATAAAAAAAGAAATTAGCCATGTGCACATACGTATATACACAACATACTTAAAGAGAAATTTTGTATATATTCTAGTAGGTCAATGAAAAGAATCATTATCGAATGTTTACTGCATTTATTTTTCTGAATTTTTTCCACATTTGAAAGTACAGCTGGGAATGCTTCCCATTTCTCAAGAAACATATTCTAATAAGAAGGAATCAACTGAGTTTACATTTTCTTCCCATTTTAACAAAAGCAGTAGTAACTAGGTTGTAATTGAGTCATGTATTTTCTTATAAATGCAAGTATAGGATAATTCAACGGGATATTTGTTAATTAGCCACATATAATCAAAACAAAAAGAAAGGCTCTTTGATAAATGAACGCTTCTTTGTATCGACTGGCAGCACAATTTAAGAAATGGCTTATTATTCCTCTCTGAGTACATTAAATGAAATTAAGCCTTCACATTTAGTATTTTATATATATATATATACACATACACACACACGTATGTATATATGTGTATATGTACCGTGTTTTCCCAAAAATAAGACCTAGCCAGACTATATACATATATATATACACACACACACACATACACACATATACACATATATGTATATATGTATATGAGTAAATGTAAGTAGATAATGTTGTACATTATTTTTCCCTTTTATGTATATACATGCCAATGAAATCATATAGAAGGTAAATGTGTACTCTGAAGGCAAAACACTGACAGTTTTCTTTGAATCTATGAATTATAAAATTTTATTGTTTTCACTTTCATTCCAGGTGAAATTTACCCCAAGATGTATCATATCTGTTTCTTTCTGGTGACATACATGGCACCACTGTGTCTTATGGTGTTGGCCTATCTGCAAATATTTCGTAAACTGTGGTGCCGACAGGTACGTATTTTAAATAATTTTTTTTTTGTTTTCTTCGAGATGTACTTAAAAACAAAATTTAAGTGTAGATTGAATCAGCATAATATATTTAAGGAATATATTTTGTCAACTGACTTAATAACTGTAAATTTCAAATCTCTGTGATTGATTGACAATTTTTGTCTGGGACTAATATTATAAATTTCACTTTTTATGAGAAATAACAAATAAAAATTCCTTTAAAGTTTCCTGATACTGTAAGTAAAGAACATTATTTTTTATGAGATTTATGTAATACATTTTTATTTTATGGGTTAAATCTCCAAATTTGAAAATTTTTTTAGAACAGTAAAAGAATCAAGCAAAATTTAGAATTAGAGAAACTATTTATAATGCTGATTTGAGAGTAGTGAAATTTGTTAGATAATTTTACTACATCAATGAATGTATTCATTCACTCAGTTGTTCACTCATCAAATATTTATCATGTTTCTTTTGCATATGTGTCTGAGTAAAAGCTAAAAGCTCCAGTCAGTCATTGATTAATTCATAGCCTACAGGAGGGAAATAGTCAGATGCAGAGCGAAAATCACCATAACAAATGGAAGCACAGGGAGTCAGAGGAGGGTTTAGTGTAGGGGGATCTAATTCAGAGCAGGTAATATTTAAGCTAAACCATAATGATTTGTAGGGAATCACCAACAAACATGTAATGGTTTATAAAGGTACAAACAAAATAGCTCAGCATCTTGTAAACTGTATATTAAAATGCCACATTACTTAAAGATGTATATCTCTCTTTCTCTAAACGTATTGCCAGTACGTTGAGATTTCCAGACTTGTGGAAAGCCATGCCCTTAGTCTATTTGCTCTGACATATTTGATCCAATTGAAAGAATTTATTGGGCCACTTTAATTCATTAAAATAATTTAGCAAACCTTTCATTTGGTTTTTGTCTGAGGATGAATCTTAATTTGGTTCCTCTTCAACCCTTGTTATTCAAAGCGGTTTTCAAGATCGTCTTTTACTGGTTGGATATGAGCAACAGTTGCAGTTTTCAACTCTATATGTCTCATAATTCCAACTTTTTTCTTTTCCTCTATTTTTGCAAATAAGTCATCTCTTTTATGACTTAATAAATATGACTAATACCAACCCTTATTAGTATTCTCTGCCCTAATCCTTTTAACTAAAATAACAAATGTGTACCACTGTAAACCATAAATGGTGATATTCCTGATGATTATATCCTCAACACTCTTCACCTGCCCATGAAGTCAGTGTCATGTATTTTTCAAGTGTTTGTTAGTTTTGTACCCTGCTTCTTGGTGACTATTATCATACTGGTCAGTTTTTGCTAGGTTATTCAGCTGTTAAAAAAAAAAAAAAAAAAAAAAAAGTATGTGGCTTGTGTCAACAATTTGTCTCACTTGGCTTCCATGTCAGTCCTGAGGACGGGCTGTGGCTATGCTCCACTTGTCCTCTCACTCCAAAACTCAGTCTAAACGAATAGCCTCCACTTGTCCTCTCACTCCAAAACTCGGTCTAAACGACTAGCAAGCATTTCCTGGGACATGCCATGCTGGGACTGAGGGAAAGGGTTATACAGCTGGAAGAAATATGTATTATCTCTTAAAGTTTCTGCTTTGAACTGGCTGTTATGTCTCCTCACCTTTCATTGGTCAAAACAAGTCATGTGGTTGAGCTTGACCACAAAGAAGGGAGGCATCCTTTTATCACAGGAAGACCCTGCAAGTCAAAGGACAATGGGGATCTTCTTATAAGCTAAGGCGTGAATAATAGGGAATGATATAGTACAGCAAAGTAAAAAACATAGATTTAAGGTCCAAACTATATGAGTTTAAAACCAAACTCTACAACTTAATAGATACATGAATTTTTTCAATTATTTAAATGTCTGTCTAAATTCTCTCTTTCATCTTTAAAGTGGGGTTTAAAGTTCTATAATACAGCATTGTTACAGTTACTAGGTAGATTCATTCAAGTATCTTGAGCATAATAAGTTTTTATTAAATAAAATACTGTAACAATATAAGCTGTTATTCAACCTTTCAACTAATTCTGCTTATATTTCTAAAATAAGAAGCATGTGCTGACTTGGTGTTTGTGACTACTTTCTTAAATCGATCTCTTTCATACATTTTTAAATAACATTACATTGACTTTTTATTTGTCTATCTCCTCTACTAACTTGAAGACAGTACACTCTTGCCAGCATCTTGTATCCTTCCAATTAGTACATGCTTAGCCTGTGTCAGTTGCTCAATCAATACTTTGTAAGAAAAAAGTGAGTAAAATAATGACACAGTATTAGTTTGGTGCAAAAGTTATTGCAGTTTTTGCAATTATTTTTAACCTTTTAAACTGCAATTACTTTTGCACCAACCCAATACTTAGAAAGTTTAGATAAAGGAGGACAAACAGAATCCATTGCCCAGTCAGTGAGGAAGTTGAGAGGAAAAAATAGAATTTGAAAATTTTCTTGAAGGAGAAAAAGCATTTAATGAGCTTATAGAAGTAGAAATATGTTTTTTAGATTTAGACGAGAAATGTTACATATCATAGATTCGTATATTTGCTAATTCATTTATTTATAGATTGACATAACTTTAAAACTCTTTGAGGGTACCTGAGTCTGTCTTGTTCATCATTGTATCCCCAACATTAACATGGTAACTTGCACAATGACAGTACTCAAAACCAATTTACCGCTTTGTTATTTAAGCTTATAATTTTACATTTCTCAAACTCTAAATTAAGTTCAAAATTATACTACAAGTTCAGAAATAATCCACATTTCTTTGAGTTCCTTTGATGAATTGTCCTGGTAAATCTAAGCTGCATGATTCAGAAGATTTGCAGTAAAATGCCTGGGCTGGGAAGCTGAAAACATTTACAAAACATATTGGAATAGAAAATGTCAAGTTCAGCTCAGTTCACTTTAGCAGCCACAATAAACTAAATTAACCACAAGTGGGTGATTATATAGAATTCTGCTGGAGCAACTCTCAATTTCCAGCTGTTAATGTCTGCATACAGAGTTCCAAGGCATTATGTGTGCTAAATAACACATAGGCTAAATCAAGTGAGCCATCAAATGGAGGGCCTGTCCTATTTGCTCATATTATTAGGAAGATGCATGAAATCAGCTCCATACTTTGGAATTAGTAAGTGTAACATTATTAGTGAGCAAAATGTTTGTCCTAGAAGGCTTTCTCAAGAACTTTAAGCCCCATTAAGAGAATTATTCTATGCTTTGCTATAATCTAATTAAATCTCTCTTTGAAAATGTGACTCAGAGAAGTCAGTCTTGAAATTCTACAGTCTTCTCTAAAACTCTTCTTTTTAAGACCTACTTACTCTTCGATTACTTGGCCTGTATGCATCTGTCAGCGATTTTTCCAGTTCTAGTCCTCATATAATTCAACACTTTAAACTTAATCATCATGTAAACGCATATTAATTCATTCCACAAATATTTATTAAGCAACTACTATGTATCTGGTACTGTGTGAGGAACTGGAGATGAACTATAACAGATATTTTAACTTAAAACTAAATTTAAAATG
Source organism: Rhinolophus sinicus (assembly GCF_057876585.1). Lineage (NCBI taxonomy): Eukaryota > Metazoa > Chordata > Mammalia > Chiroptera > Rhinolophidae > Rhinolophus > Rhinolophus sinicus. The sequence goes on along the minus strand of NC_142502.1, from coordinate 85,729,718 downwards.
TCCAAGTTCTTTCCAATTTTGAAAGCACTTCCTTGTCCCAATTTTTATTATAGTCTCTTCTACTGACCTTTATTCTTCAACACTCTTCTAAGAGAACTTAATTAATACTTGGTGATGACAAGTTAGTTTAGTGTGAGAAAATAGAACATTATAATTGCAGAGGCAGAATCAAAAGGCAGTAACTCAATTCTACACATAGAAATAAAGAGCGTCAGTAAAGGTAACTACATAAGTAAATGTAAAAGATTATAAATGTATTTTTGTTTGTAAGCAATTTCTTCTCATATTTGACAAAAAAAGCAACAGCATAAAGCAATAATTATAAAACTCTGAAGATTAAACTAATAATTTATAAAGATGTAATTCAAAGGAAGAGGAAGGAATGAAGGTATATTGTAGGAAAGTTTTTACATACAATTGGTATTAAGTTGGCATTAATCTATAGTATTTGTCTTTCTCTGACTTATTTAATTTAGCATAATACCTTCTAGATCCATCCATGTCGTCACAAATGGCAAGATTTCATTTTTTATGGCTAAGTAATATTCCATTGTATATATGTGCCGTATTTTCTCATCCATTCCTCTATCAATGGAAACTTAGGTTGTTTCCGTATCTTGGCTAGTGTAAATAATACTACAGTGAGCACAGAGGTACATATATCTTTTCAAATTAGTAATTTGCATTTCTTCAGATAAAGACCGAGAACTGGAATTAGTGGGTCGTAAGGTAGTTCTATTTCTAGTTTTTTGAGGAACCTCTATACTGTTTTCCATAGTGGCTGTACCAATTTACAGTCCAGCTAACAATGAATGAGGGTCCCCTTTTCTCTACATCCTCACCAACACTTGTTATTTGTTGATTTATTGATGATAGCCTTCCTGACAGGTGTGAGGTAGTATCTCATTGTGGCTTTGATTTGTATTTCCCTGGTGATTAATGATATTGAGCATCTTTTCATGTGTCTGTTGGCCATCTGTATGTCCTCTTTTGAAAAATGTCCATTCAGATCCTCTGCACATTTTATATTGATTGTTTGGTTTTTTGATGTTGAGCTATATGAGTTCTTTATATAGTTTGGATATTCATCCCTTATCAGATGTATTGTTTGTAAATACTTCTTCCATTCAGTAGGTTGTTTTTTTTTTGTTTTGTTGTTGGTTTCCTTTGTGGTGCAAAAGCTTTTCAGATTGATGAAGTCCTATTTGTTTATTTTAGCTTTTGCTTACTTTGCCCTAGGAGACACATCCAAAAAAATATTGCTAACACCAATTTTTAGTAGAATTAAAACAAAAACAAAACAAACAAACAAAAAACAACAACAACAAAATAAATGAACAAACAAAACAGAAACAAACTCAGATACAGAGAAGTAATTGATGGTTGCCAAATGGGATGGAGTTTGGGTATCAATGAAAAAGTTGAGAGATTAAGAAATACAAATTGCCAGTTATCAAAATAGTCATGGGGATGTATAGTATAGTGAATATAGTCAATAATATTATAATAACCTTTATAGTGTCAGATGGGTACTAGACATATTATCAGGCTGATCACTTAGTAAGGTATATGACTAAACACTATGTTGTACACCTAAAAGTAATATAATATTGTATGTCAACTGTAATTTAAAAAATACATTTAAAAATAGTCTTAGCTATTAAAAAATGGTAAATTTTGTTATATAGATTTCACCACAATAAAAATAAAAGTTGATTTTTAAAAGTTGACATTAATCTAAACAGATTGTTTAAGGTTTTAATTATAATCCCTGGGGTAACTACTAGGAAAATAACTTTAAGAATGTATGGAAAGAAATAAGATAATTAAAATGGTTTACTAGAAATTATCTGTTTAATATAAAATAAAGCAACTAAATAGATATAATATATGGAGAGAACAAATAGCATAATAGCAGATATAAATCATAGCTTCTCAATAATTACATTAAATGTAAATAAGTAAAACACTCCAGGGATTGGCAGAATATTTAAAACAAACAATAAACCATGTTCCAACTCTATGCTATCTACAAGAGATATATCTTATATTCAAAGACAAATAGGTTATATGTAAAATATTGGAAAAGACATACCAAGCAAACAGTAACCAAAAGAAAGCTGGAGTATCCATATTAATATTAGACAAAAGAGATTTTAACAAAAAGTATTGCTATAGATAAAAAGGGACATTTTATAATGATGTCAATCCATCATGAAGGTATAAAAATTATTAACTTATCTTCATTTAACAACTGAAACCTACAATACATGAAGCAAAAATTAGCAGAATTGGAGGGAGAGATAGACAATACAACAATAATAGTTGAAAACGCCAATACTCCTCTTTCAGCAATAGGTAGAAAATCTAGGCAGCAGATTAACAAGGAGAAACTAGACTTGAACAAAACTATCCACTGACTAGATTTACAGCTATCTATAAAATAATCAGTCAGAAACAGGAGACTGTGCATTCATTTCAAGTGCACAAGGAATCTTCTCCAGGCCAGATCATATAGTAAGCCATAAAACAAGCTTAAAAACACTTGAAAGTGTTGAAAAAGTACTTTCTGCCATTATAATGGAATTATACTGGAAATTTATCATCGAAATAAAATTGGGAAAATGACAAGTATCTGGAAATTAAACGTTACAATTTTAATGATCAATAGGTAAAAGAAGAAATCACAAAACACATTAGAAAATACTTTGAAATGAATGAAAATGAAAATACAATAGCAAAACTTATGAAATGCAGCAAAAGAAGTACTTGAAGGGAATTTGACATCTGTAATAACTATTCAAAAAGAATGCATAAGACCTGACACAATAAACTGCATAGAAGAAAACATAGGTACTAAACTTATGGACCTTGGGTTCAAAGAGCATTTTATGAACTTGACTCCAAAGGCAATGGAAGTAAAAGCTAAAATAAACGAATGGGACTATATGAAACTTAAAAGCTTCTGCACAGCAAAAGAAACCATTGGCAAAATAAAGAGGCCACCAACTGAATGGGAGAAGATTTTTGCAAACAGTGCCTCCGATAAGGGGCTAGTATCCAGAATATACAAGGAACTCATGCAACTCAACAACAAAAAAACAAACAACCCAATTGAAAAATGGGCAGAGGACTTGAAGAGACATTTCTCCAAAGAGGACATACAAATGGCAAATAGACATATGAAAAAATGCTCAACATCACTAATCATCAGAGAAATGCAGATCAAAACCACAATGAGATATCACCTCACCCCAGTCAGAATGGCTATCATCAACAAGACAAACAATAACAAATGTTGGAGAGGCTGTGGAGAAAAAGGAACCCTCATACACTGTTGGTGGGAATGCAGACTGGTGCAGCCGTTATGGAAGGCAGTGTGGAGGTTTCTCAAAGAATTACGAACAGAATTGCCATATGACCCAGCAATCCCTCTTCTGGGTATCTACCCAAAAAATCTGAAAACATTTAGAGATAAAGACACGTGTGCTCCAATGTTCATTGCAGCTTTGTTTACGGTGGCCAAGACATGGAAACAACCAAAATGTCCTTCGATAGATGAATGGATAAAGAAGTTGTGGTATATATACACAATGGAATACTATTCGGCAGTTAGAAAAGATGATATAGGAACATTTGTGACAACATGGATGGATCTTGAGAGAGTAATGCTGAGCGAAACAAGTCAGACAGAAAAAGCAGAGAACCATGTGATTTCACTGATATGTGGTATATAAACCAAGAACAACAAAAGAACAAGACAAACAAATGAGAAACAGAAACTCATAGACACAGACAATAGTTTAGTGGTTACCAGAGGGTAACGGGGGCGGGGGGTGGGGGGTGGGAGATGAGGGTAAGGGGGATCGAATATATGGTGATGGAAAGAGAACTGACTCTGGGTGGTGAACACACAATGGGATTTATAGATGATGTAATACAGAATTGTACACCTGAAATCTATGTAATTTTACTAACAATTGTCACCCCAATAAATTTAATTAAAAAAAAAAAAAAAAAAAAGAATGAAGATCTCAAATTAATAACATAACATTCTACCTTAAGAAATGAGACATAAGGCAATATATAGATGATGTATTATAGAAATACACACCTGAAACCTATATAATTTTACTAACCTTTTATATAAAGGTTAATACTAACCTTTATTTATATCATCCCAATAAATTTAATAAAGATTAAAAGAAAAGAAATGAGCTAGAAAAAGTACTAAAAACCAAAGCAAATAGTAGGAAGGAAATAATGAGGATTAGAGTGTAAATAAATAAAATATAAGAAAACAATAAAAAAAGTCAATAAAACTGAAAGTTTGTCCTTTTAAAAGATCAGAGATAATGACAAAACTTTACCTAAATTAGCAAGGAAAAAAGAAGATCCAGATCACAAAAATCAGAAGTGAAAGAGGGACATCACTACAGACACTACGGAAATTTAAACAAACAAACAACAACAACAACAACAACAACAACAACAACAAAACTAGTGTAAAGGAATACAGAGATACTATAAAACAACATATGCCAAAAAATTAAATAACATAGAAGAAATGGAAAGAAATTGTAAAAGGACAAACTACTGAAACTGACCAAAGGAGAAATAGAAATATCTGAATAGACCCATTATAAGTGAAATATTGAATTAGTAATAAAGAACTTCCCACAGGAAAAACCTAGATGTCTTCAAAATTGACTTCTACCAAATATTTGGAGAAGTAGCACAAAACCTTCACAAATTCTTCCAAAAAATAGAAGAGAAGGGAATATTCTCCATCTCATTCCATGAGATCAGAATTACACTGATATTAAAGCCTCACAAAGACAACATAAGAAAACTATATACTAATATACTTATAAATATAGGTGTTAAAATACTCAACAATCTACTAGTAAACCAAATTTAATATATAAAAATGATTATATATGGTGACCAAATATAATGTAGTTCAGCAAAGTAACATGGGTTTAACACATGAAAATCATCAATGTAATACAACATACTAATAGAATAAAAGACAAAAACACACGATCATCTCAATAGATGTAGTAAAAACATTTTACAAAACATAACACGCTTTCAAGGTAAAAGAATTAAGCAACTCAATTTGATAGTGGACATCTAAAAAACCCCACAGCTAAAATGATACTTTATGGTGAAAGATGGAATATTTGACTGTTAAAATCAGGAACAAGACAAGGGTATCTGCTCTAATAATTTCTGTTCAATATTGAATAGAACTAGATTTTCCAGATTAACCAGTCTAGAAATAATATTAATAATAATAAAATAAAAGGAATCAAGTTTGTAAAGTAAAAAGTAAACCATCTCTTTTTGTTGATTACATGATCTTGTATAGAGAAAATCATAAAGAATCCACATGCAAAAATATGTTAGAGCTAATAAACAAGTTCAGCAAGTTTTGAGGATAAAAGATCTATAGACAAAAATCAATTTATTTTCTATATACAAGCAAAGAATGATTGAAAAATGAAATTAACAATTTTATTTAAAACAGAACCACAAAAAATAAAATACTTAGGAATAAATTTAATAAAAGAAGTACATGTTTTTTACTCTTACAACTGCAAAATATCGTTAATAATTAAAAAGGACTAAACAAATGAAAATATAGTCCATGTTCATGGATTAGAAGACTTAACATTGTTAAAACTGAAGAATTCCCCAGCTGTTTTTTATTTTGTTTTATTTTATTTTTTGCACAAATTGGCAAGCTGGTACTAAACTTAATATGGAAATACAAGGAATAGAGAATAGCTAAAATAATCTTCAAAAAGTACAAAGTTCGAAGACTCACTGCTTAAATGATAAATCTAATTATATAGCTAAAGGAATCAAGACAATCTGGTATTTGAATTCAGATGGCCATACTGGTCAATGAAATAGAATTTTGAGTCTGCAAATAAACCCTTATATTTATGGTCAATTGATTTTTGACAAGGATGCCAATACAATTCAATCGGGAAAATCATAGTCTTGTCAACAAATGGTGCTGAGATAATGATATATACATAAGCAAAAGAATAGAGTTGGACTTCACCTTATACCACATATAAAATTTAACTTGAAATGGACTTTACATCCAAATATAAGAGCTAATACTATACAATTTTTAGAAGAAATCACATTTATTATGTGATCTTGGTCACATATCATTATGACCTTTGTTTAGGCAATGGTTTCATAAACATGAGACCAAAACCACAGGCAAAAAAAATTTTTAAATATATAAATTGTGTGCTCTTGAAATAAAAACTTTTGTGTTTCAAAGTATACCATGAAGAAAGTGAAAAGGCATCCCACAGAATGGGAGAACTGCAAATCACATATATGATAAAGGACTAGTATCCCAAATACAAAAATAACTCTTGTGATTCACCAATAAAAAGAAATAACCTATTAAATATGGGCAAAGATTTGACTAAACATTTCTTCAAAAAAATGTATATATATAAATGGCCAATAAGCACATTGAAAGATTAGTTATTAGGGAAATGCACATCAGAACCATATTAGTTATTAGGGAAATGCAAAGCAAAACCACGAGATACCTCATCACAATAGAATGGCTAAAATAAAATTTAAAAAGACAGATAATAACAACTGTTGGTGAGGATATAGAGAAATTAGAATTCTCACACATTGCTGGTAGGAATAGAAAATAATGATGCCATTACTTTGGAAAACAGTTGGCAGTTTCTCAAAATCTTAAACAAATAATTACCATGTGACAATTCGTTCCTTAGGTATATACCCAAGAGAATTGAAAACATGTTCACACAAAAACTTAAATGTGGATGTTTATAGCAGCCTTATACATAGTAGCCAAAAAGTGGAAATAATCCAAGTGTCCATCAACTTATGTGTGGATAAACTAATTGTGATATATGCATACTATTTTTCAGTTATAAAAAGAAATAAAGTATTTATACATGCTTCAATATGGATGAATCCTGAAAACATTAAGTGAGAAAAACCTTACACAGAAGACCACATATTGTAACAGTCTGTTTACATGAAATATAGAGAATAGGCAACTTTATAGCGCCAGACAGATTTGTGGTTGACCGCGGTCATAGAATGGGCCAGTGGAGAGTGACTGCTAATGGGTTTGCAGTTTTATGTTGGAGTGATGAAAATGTTCTGGAATTAGATAGTGATGGTATGATAATTGCACAGCTCTGTAAATACAATAAAAACCACTTAATTGTATCCCTTTAAAGGGTACACTTATGGCATATAAATTAGATCTCAATAAATCTGTTTTTTAAAAAGAAAAAACAAGAAAATGATGGGTTTTTAAAAATTTTTAAAAAAAACACTGAAGATAGAGGGAAATTCCTTTTAGAAAATTCTGCTGAAATTTTAGGGAAGGAAAAAAAGATAAACACACAATTCAACATGTTGCAGATATAATGGGACCTAGCCAAAAGTTGTTTGTACCTGTAGATTTTAAAGTCCATAAGAGTTCAGAAGCATAAGAGGGCCTATTCTTTGAAAACCATTTGTTGGATCCCAGGAAGGAGGGGAAAAAAAATTCTAGAAACAAAGCAACAACAACAAACAAATTGCTAATTGACTTTGTGATGGAATAATGTTGAGAGACAACAGATCTGGGAACTGACAAGGGACAGGAAGTATGGTTTGTGGGGGTTGGGCCAGGGAGAGCAGTTGTAGTCCATAGGGCTCTCTGTAGCATCTGAAAGTAGAGCTATTTACTGTGAGAATGAAGTCAAGGGCTGGGACAAAGAAAGTTATGATCCTCATCATAAAACTTAGCATGTGCCTCTAAACTCTAACAGAGCAGTGCCAAGGTCAAATAAAAACTGTCAAGAAGTCAGAGGTAAACAGAAAGAAGTCATTGGTCTTCTAAACACAATCCTCCTCAAATGGCACTGCGTGTAAGGAACAAGAAAAAAGTCTCTGTTCCTGCCAGACAGAGAAATATAAGGAGGTTATTGTTTCATATGAGACAGCACCTCTTAAGTATCAGTTGCCCTCTATTATAATAAAGTGCTTAATGAGTTAAAGAATAGAGGAAAGACAAAGAACTGTCCTCCTGGACATCTGTTAAGTCCTAAGAAAAAGCCATCATTCAAACTCTTATACCCTTCCAGCTGCCAACTTAACAATATTAAGTCTTCTGATCCATGAACATTTATTTAGGTCTCTCCATTTATTTAGGTCTTCTTTATTATCTCAGGAATTTTCTTAACTTTCTGGATACATATTTTGTCCACATTTTGTTAAATACATGCTTTTGCTGTTGAAACTTGTGTTATTTAATTTTCCAATTGTTTATTGCTGGGGTAGAACCAGTTTTTATTTACTGAGTTTGTTTCTTGCCTATTGCTAAATTCGTGTATTAGTTCTGGTGCCTTTTTTGTAGATTCCTTATGATTGTCTCTGTAAGCAATAAAGTCTTCTCAATCTCTCTGCCTTTTATCTATTTTTCTGGTGTCCTTGTACTGGTGAGGATCTCCAGTACAATGTTGAGTAGAAGTGATGACAGATTACTTCATTGTCTTATTTCCAATCTTAGAGGAAAGTGTTCATCTTTTACCATTAGGTAGGATGATGACTAGAGGTTTTTCATCAATAGTTTTATCAGGTGGAGAAAGTTTCCTTCTATTACTGGTTTGCTAGTTTACTGAGAGTTTTATGTTGAAAAAGTATCGAATTTTTCAAATTCATTTCCTTAATCTTTTGAAATGATCATATTTTTTCTTTTATTCTGTTAATATGATAAATTACATTGATTGATTTTTGAATATTAAACTACCACTGCATTGCTGTAATAACTCTTATTGATTTATTGACTGAAATCTACTATCCTTTTTGTATGTTTCTTGATTCGATCATATATTTTAAAGGAGCTTTTCATCTCTAGTCTTGAGAGATATTTCGTCAGTGGGTTCTTTTCCTTGTTGTCATATATTTGATTATTAGGATAATCAAATGAGGCCATAGTTTGTTGGAAGTATTATCATTTTTTTTTTTTATTTAAGAAAGAGTAAGAATAAGATTGGTATTGTTTATTCTCTACTCTTTGATTGAATTCATCAGTGAATTTATCTGGATCCAAACTTTCTTTGTAGAAAGGTTTATAACAATACGTAATGTTAGTGTTTGTATTTTAAATTTTCAAAGTATCCATTTACGTTTGCAAACCTATTGGTTATTCATAATATATTTTTATTCCCTTTTAATGTCTGCAATATGTTTGTCTTTACCTAAAACTTCATCCTGGTCATAAATACTTCTTAAGACAGCAGATTTCAAGCTCCATCACTTATATGATATTTTCAATTCATAGCTATAATCATACCTCTTCCAGGATGTATTTTCATGTCAAAGATGATTTTAAAGTTTATTTATAATGGTGGAATAAAAGTGGTGTGTGTGTGTGTGTGTGTGTGTGTGTGTGTGTGTGTATGTGTGTGTGTTTTCCAGATACTGACATGGCAGGGAAAAAGACCTGTCCATGTGGACAGTTTCCCAGGCTGGATTTTTCAAAGCTCTTTTATATTATTATTAATGCTTTCATATAACTACACATATGTTTAAACTTTACTGACATTTATATCACATTGTGTTTATAATGTGAAGTTTATAAATGAAAACCTTGCATCATGATGGGAAAAGATGAGCTTTATAGTCAGACAGCACTGAGTGCTAATTCTAGCTTATCAATTATTAAAGATACAGATTTGGATATTTTATTTCATTCTCCTCAATGCCTGCTTGGTTATCTATGATATGAAATTTATAATAATCTACTGTCAGGAATGCATTAGATTTTTCAAGATTATGCATAGTTCCTGGTGCTCAGTTAGTATCACTGATTTCTATTAATATTATGCTGACTTTCTCTAGACAGAGACAACTTATCAATGAGGTATTTGCATGTATCCTCAACAAAAGTGCAGAATTAAACATCTTCTGTCCTTATTTAGATCATCATCTAAAAGGGGATGTGATCACGGCTATTTTTTTTTTTTTGATTGCAGGGACCATAGCCATATTCCCTGTGGCCATTTCTGTTTATGGGAACTCTGTGTCTGATGGTTGTAGAGGTCATCAGATGCAGGGTATTGATTCTTTCCTTCAGGGGAGCACTCAATAATACAATTGCTAAAGTCTAATGATCTCTCAGAGATCATTTAGAAAACAGTTCAAGGTCATTTAGCAGACATTTATAGGGTTACCTATGCTGAAGTCCTTCTGGAACTTTCTAACATCTATTGCAGTTTCTCCTCAATTATTTTAAAGATTATTTAAAAAGAGACTTACAGAGGAGGAAGGATTCTCAGCTCCTATCACCTGCCAATCACGGATAAGAATCACAGGTGGAGCTACCACTATAATGAAAGGTCGGCCTACATGGCAGGACATACAGAGAAAGAAGATAAATCATTTTCCTTTTTTTTTAAGGCCATTATTTGAGGCCAGGTATCATTAACTTCATTTGTTCTTTTTTGAGAGAGAATAGATATGGTCAAAAGAAGCATTATATTAATTCATCTGTGTAAATATCAAAGTAAAATTCTGCTCTCAAAGATCATCTAACAGACCTCAATCTTTTGATGTATAAAACATGATAATCCATCGAACATCCATTCTGAGAGACCACAGGGACACAGTTGTCTATCCCAGTTTGCAGCCCAGATATAAAAACAACAGCTGAATGATCTTAATAGAACTAAGATGGCCATATGTATAAGCTTACTGGCACATTTTCTTTTTAAAAAAATTACACGTGCTGAATTTTATTGTTTTGTTCACTAAACACTGTCAATCTCCATGAGCTTATAATTAAGAAAATATTATTTTTGGAAGGACTCCTTGCTGTTATCAAATAACTTGAAAAGAAAAATTGTGTAACTGTCTTTACTAATTCCAGGTATTTGAAATGTTCATGTAAGACCACAGGGATTCTCAGTGTGTTTGTGTGCATGTTAAAGTGACACACCATAAAATTGGTTTCAAGCTATTTCGTAACAATACATAGTAAGCAACAGAGAATATTTTATTTTTTATTCCCTTCATGCAAAGGTTTACATTGGCCAACTCGGAGAAGCAGAAAACCTAATAAAAAGCAATAGTTAAGTCCTATCCCGCCACCTAGCAGCAGGTGGCAGTATTGATACACGAAAAATCCTTCAGGTTCCCATTGCAATTACCTGTTAGGTTTTTCTTTCAATTTTGGTATCTGAGCCGAAACAGAATTCCTAAAAAGATAATATGGTTGCCATCCCTTTACTGTTCTTCTTCTCCAGTTTTTATTTCTCTCTTTTTTTCTAATTAAGAGTTTTTTTGTTTGTTTTGTTTTAGAGCAGTTTTAGGTTCTCAGCAACATTTAACTGGAAGGTACAGAGAATTCCTATGTACTCCCCAGCTGACAACATGCACAGCGTCCCAATTATGACATCCCTCACAAAAGTGGTTACAACTGATGAACTTATACTGGCGCAGCATAATTACCCAAAGTCTATAGTTTATTTTACAGTTCACTCTTAATGTTGTACATTCTGTGGCTTTGGACAATGTATCCAAATACATGGTATAATATATAATGACATGAATCCATCATTATGATATCATATAGAGTATTTTCACTACCCTAAAAGTCCTGTGTACTTTGCCAATTTCATTCCTCCCTACTTCAGTTACTGATCTATTTATTGTATTCAGTTTTACCTTTTCCAGGATTAACATAGTCAGAACCATATATGTCGTCTTTTCAGTTAGGCTTCTTTCACTTAGTTAAATGTAAATTTAAGTTTTCTCTATTTTTTTTCATGGATTGATAGCTCATTTCTTTATAGCATTGAATATTCCATTGTCTCTACAACTTCTCTTTTTATAAAGAGATATCTATTCCATTTGCAGCTATCTAATTTAGACCTTGACAAAATTGTAATGTTTCAACTTTTTTTTGTTTTTTCCATTCAATCTCCTATTTGGCACTCACATGTATCACTCAAGCACACTCTGTTCAGTAAATGTTCTGGGGAAATAGGCCCTCAAACCTCTCAGACCACAGGAGCCTGGGGCGCTCTCCTTTCTGTGTCTTATAATCACTTCTCCAAAGTGGAACTTTGCTCAGTCAGGTAACAATAAAGGGTCTCCACTCCTTTCAGATCCCTGGAACATCATCTGTAGTTCAGAGAAAATGGAAGCCCCTGCAGCCTGTCTCACAGCCTCGAGGGCCAGGACAGCAGACCAAGTCCAGGATTAGCGCTGTGGCTGCTGAAATAAAGCAGATCCGAGCCAGAAGGAAAACAGCCCGGATGCTGATGGTTGTGCTTTTGGTGTTTGCAATTTGCTATCTACCAATTAGCATCCTCAATGTGCTAAAGAGGTAAAGTTCATTTATTATTTGAAAATGTAGTGACCTATTATTTCTTGGTTCTTAATGAAGAGCTTTGTTTTTTAAGCCTGAGAAAAATCTACACCCTGTCTAGATAGCTTGTCAGGCTAGATAACTCTGTTGTTGTTACCAGCAGGTAAGGGAAACAGCCTTGTAGAGTGCTCAGATTGTAAATTCTCTTGTCCATGCAAATTCTCTTTTAAATGGCAAACATAAAACAGATGGTCCCCTGACCTCTTCAAGCTAATTGCTAAGCCTTAGATGCAGGAAAAAAATTCTAATGAAAAAAAAAAAAAAAAAATCTCATTTACAGTTTGGAGTTCTCTTTTGATCAAAACAAATGGGTTTTCCCAAACTTTGTTTTCAAAGACATAGGGAATTGTGACAGAATTCTCTCTAAAGGATAAAAAAAAAAGAGATAAGAATGTTCTGTTAGTATTCTAATTATACTTAAAAATGTGTTTGTGAGCACAGGCACATAAAAATGACACTGTGACACATACCGTGTTTTGAACGCTTAAACAGAAAGAAAGAAAATCCATTTCCTAAAGTCATTGAATCAAACTCAGGATGAATATTAATAAAAATCAGCACTAAATTTTTCAGTCAGAGAAAGTATGTTATTTGTTACACTATAGACACACAGTTAAGTTCAAACAATTGACCAACACAACACAGCTGATGCCGGGCAATGGTACATTTGAACTTCACGGCAAGCCATTTTATGGAGAATTATCATAACTGTTGCACATAGACTAGTCCCAAGGTAATACTAATTCTGTTTATAATAGACTTAGAACTAAAACTAGGATTGCTGCTCTCACTTCTTGCTGATTTAGAGTCAATATCATGTTCCTCACAGCTGGGATCTTTGGAGAGAGCTTTGGGGGGAGTCACGCATATGAAAGGTGGTATAATCAGCTGTAAAGAGTCCTAATTGTCTTTGGCCCTTGTTTTTGATTGCTTCATGCCTTTTTAAATGGAGAAAAAAATGCAAAATGCCCTTTCGTTTAATAATATTATTTACTACAGACATCGTCTTAAAGGTAAAAGACTTTTGGCAGCTTGGGTTCTTGAAACATAAACTAGCTCACAAGAAAATGAGCTACTTTGCTTTCCATATCTTTTCATAATACCCCTTATTTTTCTTGACCACAGAAATCCTATACAAATGTATTGTGGTCTTTTGCTAGATGTTATTTTCTTCCCTTAAGAACTTAGTAAATATGCTGTGATACTGGATGAGTTTTCTCTCTCTTTTTCCTTCTTTTTTTTTCTTCCTTTTTTTTCCTTTTAGTTTAGTCAGTCTAAATTCAATGAAAATTAAGTTTACTGCTCTCTGGGTTGCTCCTTTGGATTTCCAGCATGTCAGCCCTTGTACCTTTTGTTTGGCTATTTCCAAATACCTATTTGTCCATAATATTTCACTTATTCTTCTGACTTAAACACCTTTCTCTCCAAGAAAAGAAAATTGCTTTCTAAGGGGAAAATCCATGTTTAATTTAAAATATTTTCAATTTTTTGAGCATCCTGCTCTTTTTCACAAAATACAAAAATTTTTAAATAACCTCAAAAATTATTTTTCTTTTTGCCACACACATTTACTTCAAATGTGTATCTCTTTGTTTACCCTTGCATCTACTTGTTTTCTTTCTCATATAAATTTCTAAATTCATTTCTTTGAAATCAATTAATTAATTTTTTTGCCTATCAAAACCAACTTTTTTAAAGCAGTTCTGATTTGTCTAGGATTTCAAAGATGTATTGTGGTAGAGAGTCATAACATATTACTAATTCCATTTGTCCATGTTGTTTCACACTATATTGTAGTTTTTGTAGAATTCCAGTCATCCATAAAGCATCACTTTATTCTGGAAATGCATATCTATCATGGTCACAAATCACACAATCAGTGGTGGAATCTCTGACAGGAAACGCATTATAATCCTCAGCCTATAAATTGATGGAGTAGTTGTAAGTTACCTGCTGTTGGCTAGTGAATAGAATTACATAGACAGGATATTCTAAATACAGACAAATCTTAAAAATGATCGTTAAAGGTATCATAATGAAAGATTTTTCAGAGTTAGAAATAATAAAATAATTAAAACTCATACATTTTAAGAAATTACCAGAATTTTGCCTACTGAAAACTAACTCTCCTCTGGATATAAAGACATCCCAGCGGTAAATCTCAGCATGGGAAGATTGGAGTTGAAGAAATTTAATACTTTGATCAATGCACAAATAAAAGTAGGAAGAAGTACCTAGACACCGCAATTTAGGAGTGCTTTGTAAATGCTAATGGAATAACAACAAACACTGCTCAATTGCATTTACAGACAAAATGAAAGAAATATTAATAGCTACATATTCAACTTCTGTATTCTTGCCCACAAGAAATAATATTGCATCTGCTGTTTATAAGAAAGACAGAGACCGGCTTCTCTGACCTGATTAGACTTTTGATTTATTAATCGTGACTTAGAGGTTCTGTTTAGGAGCTGAAGTTATTCTAAACTCACTGTGGTGCCATAAAGCTACCAACATCAATGTCTGCCACAGAGGAAGAGGGGAGTCAGGCAGCTTCTTTCAAGGGCTTTGTTCATCCTTGAATTGAATTATTTAAAAGGTATTCTCCAGAATCACACTAGTTATCCTGTTATTGTTTCTTTTCTTACAGAGTATTTGGGATGTTTACCCACACTGAAGACAGAGAGACTGTGTATGCCTGGTTTACATTTTCACACTGGCTTGTCTATGCCAATAGTGCTGCGAACCCAATTATTTATAATTTTCTCAGTGGTGAGTTTTCAACTGTTTTTTCTATAGAAAATCACAATTCTAACCAAGGATGAGGGACCAATGGCCTGAAGGTTTTGAATACTCTTGAACTGTGTGAAGAGCTTAGATGCCATACAAGGAGAAAAATATTTCCCTGATCTGATTTGTCTTCAGGTTTTTCCCTTATGAACAGGAAAACATGTAACCTGAGTCATCAGAGAAAGTTATCTAAGGGATTTTTCCCCCTAAAATTTGGAAGAAATGTTGAAATAGGAAGGAAGTGAAAATTGTGTGAACTGAATAACACGGAATCTTGCTTGTCATACATTAAACTTAAATTTTAAAAATGTTAGTTAATTTTATCTGAAACTAAAACAGCCTTGTTATATTATTCCCTTGGCCAACATTCGTAGCCTAATTGAGATTGAATTGGAACATTTGCACTTTTAGATACTTTTCTAAATTTACATTTTTTTTGTGGGTAACATCTCGGGTTTTTCTCAAGATCTCTCACTGACCAAATGATATTACTCCTAAATAACACCTCAACTAAATGATACATATATCTGTAACTTATTTCATCTATCTCTGTTTATGGCATCAATATAGTTATAAAAATCATTTAACTAATTATTGTTTTATTTAAAAACATTTTGCCTGATTGACTTTTAAAAATGTGTTTTAATTAGCTACATCTTTGCATTGTTTTCTTCTCTAACTGGTTGGCTATTTCTTTTTCATTTCTATCTCCAAATATATTATAATTATATATGGAGGAGTGATTTATTTTATTGCATACTTAATAAAGTATGGGCATTTTCCAACTTCATATCTGACTTTCTGGGTTATAAAAATTAAAAAGACAGCCAACTAGTCAATTAGATTTTTTAAAAATAACTCTTTGTTCAAACCTTGCATGCACCCTATATGTATGAATGTTTTATTTCACTTGTCAGAGAATCAGGTTGTATATATGTGAGGTTTGTTTTGTATTCAGTTGCCCCTTTTCATGCTTTCCCCTGCCACACCCAATTCCAGTCTCCAAAATAAAGACTACATTAGGTCTGAGACAACGGATAGGACTCTTCAGGTGCAGTGTTTGAAGGGAGAAGGGACCACGTGGAGCTGTGGTTTGTTAAGCCGCTGGGAAGCAATTGCCAAGGGGTTGAGGGTAACTAAAGCCCTGAGCCTTGCACCAAGCAGGTAAAACCTACTAGGAGTTAGTAGGGAGAAGTGTTTGAAATGGAAGCTGGAAGCCATAGAACCAAGTCCAAGTGCTATTATGTAGTTAAGACCGAAGCAGGAAAGGAGGCTGATAATCACTGGGGACTTATGTCCCTGCTATTGTGTTGGCCCTTAACCTTCATCTTCTCATTTAATCACTCAGTAACCCAGTTGGTAATTGAGGCTTGGACAAAAGAAATTATTCCCAACACTGCCATTTACCCTTAAAAATGTAATTGTTTCATTTTCATATTTCTCTAATTTCATGTCAGTTATCTAAAGACAAGGAATAACTTCAAAAGTTGTTTATTTTCCCATTTTGTTTGTTGTTCTGTCTATGCAAATTATAAAAATTTAGAGATTTTCTAAGTATTTGAAGATGTTTTTCTAGATATTTTCAATTGATTGTTTCAGTAGAACAGTTTCTTCAGAGTAAAATGCAGGGGTAATTTCAGTATAGTTTTGGCTAAGTATAAGTTTTATCATTCTTGAAATTATTAAATATTTCTGGGCTTTCTTCTATTGATGATCACTTTTATTATGTATAGTTAACTAGTTAAAAATAACCCATATTCATAAATATGAGTTTTGACTCTAAAGGAATGAAACAAACTCCAAATATCGCACATGAAAAGCAGTCTCATTATTTTATAAAAATACCTCATTGTTTCAGGAGTCTACCAAGCTTCCAGTAACTCAATTTCCTTTTCCTATTTTCCCCATCTTTGCAAAATGTTACACCTCGTTGTTAGTTTGGCTCAAGGGAGCAACTCAGTTGTACCCTATTCATGATTTGTTAAAACATTTACCACAATTCATTTTCCTTTCATTCTCCCTGGTTTGCCAGGAAAATTTCGAGAGGAATTTAAAGCTGCATTTTCTTGCTGTTGCCTTGGAGTTCACCATCACCCCGAGGACCGGCTCACCAGGGGGCGAACAAGCACAGAGAGCCGGAAGTCGCTGACCACCCAGATCAGCAACTTTGATAACATATCAAAACTCTCAGAGCAAGTTGTGCTCACTAGTATAAGCACACTCCCAGCAGCCAATGGAACGGGGACGCTTCAAAACTGGTAGAATATTTATTCATATGAGAAGGATACCTGAGTAAAACTATTATTTTTTAAAAATATCTCTGTGCACAGAAATTTTATTATCCTCATGACCTAAAGCTAAAGTTACTCTGTGGACCCATTTTTTTTAAAAAAGAAAAATCTATTGCTCTTTGGAAATAAAAATGTCAGTTTAAAAAAAATTCTCAATTTTTTATTTAAATATGTTAGACATTTAACCTTCTACTGAATTTATTTCGGGCTATTTCACTTTTAGCTTCATGTATTATGATTTGTGTCAATTAAATGTTTAAACATTTCCAATTCTAATTGTTATTTCAATCTCGAAATTCAAATTTGTTGCTAAGAATAACCAAGAGTTATCCAGTGATTTTCTTTCAACTACTAAAAGAAATAGCAATCACTAACTGAATCAACAACAGACATTTCAGTTTATAGTTAAAAAACAGAAAGTCACAAAAGACTGTCATTATGATGTGACATCTGAGAGAATATTTATATACAAAATAGCATATTATATTACTCAAAAGCTACCTTTAAATATATATATATATATAAATATACTATTAAACTTTATTTTCCATTAATTTTATCATGCATCAACACAATTTTCTCAGGTTTGTAACTTTACTATTGCTAGCATTTCTCATCTCAACATATGGCCAGTAAGACTCAGTATTAAAATAAAACTTTTAGAGTAACTATGAATACATAATGATTTCCATCTCCAAGACTTCAGCATTTAAAAAATGAGATAAAATTACACTGTTATAGTCTTTAACCAATAAAAATAATGTAGTTGGCTATGGGGAATTAAATTAAGAATGCAATTTACAAAGACAGGGGATAGTGGACTAGTAAATCACAGTTGGGTCCTGTACTGCACAGGTTAATGCCATGGAGATTTGGTGGTAAACAATTGCATTTATTTAAATTTCATAAACATTTGTCAAACACCTATCACAAAGCACCCGCTGTATTAGGTGCTAGGAAATGAGTTGGGGGTGAATGTAAACGTGCCTTTAAAAGAGCTTTAGTCTACTGAGAGAGACAGTTTGAAAGAGTCTGCAGGGCAGCAAAGCATTCTGGGAGATGGATTCCGACACAGACAGAGCAATAAAGAAACCAGCGATGCTCTTCCTTACCTGGACATTAGGGCTTTTTTGTTTCTGTTTAGTTAGTGACACAACAGTTAGTGACACTGTTGATGTCAGCGAATTCCGCCTGGGCCTTGGGCTGAAAGCCAAGTGATTAGGAGAATGGAGAGGTTTGCTCTTAACCTACACACAAATGAATAGAAATGTAGTATATTTTGTACAGATGTGAGCTCTGGGGTTCAAAGCACCAGATATTTCATATTTGTTCCTCTGCAAAATTTTTCTGATTCGAATAGTCATGTTAAAATTAAACCGAATGTAAAAGATATGCTCACTCCCAGTGTTCATGAAAAATTGTTCTTCGCATATTATAGTAGGAGGTGTTCTTATTTTATTGAAACAAAAGATATGGAGAACAATATTTAAGAAAGATTTTCATAGAAGACAAACATTATCTTGTTCTTTTCTTGCTTTTACTCAACTCATCACTTTCAGAAAGAAATCATACAGCCAAATTTACCCACAAGTTGTTTCGTACCTTATAATTGGGGATTACTTTGTGCTTTTACAACTAAAAGCAACAACTACTCTGGAATATGAGGTTTTTTGAAATTATATTGCTAATTATCAGAACAATATAAATGAAAACAAAGTAGTATAACTGTTCGTTCTGCCCTTTGTGTATTTGAGGACTTTTTCTTATTTATGCTGCATGAAAAGAGAGTTGTAATTTTCAGATTGTGATGGAAACTAGCACTTTAAATACTTTGATGATAACTTCAGATAATATTGATAATATGCCTTAATAGCTAAGTAATATCTCAGAGTAAGAGTTAAATCCTTTAGACCCTAATATATCTAGTTCTTTATCATGTAAGGAGAGAGATTGAGAAAGGGAGAGCAAGAGAGAACAGGAGGGAAGAGGAAGAAAAGAAGGGAAGGAGGGAGGGAAGGAGGGAGGGAAAGAAGGAAGTAAGGAAGGAAAGAGAGAGAGAGCGAGAAAGAGAGAGAGAGAGAGAGAGAGAAAGAGAGAGAGAGAGAGAAAAGAGAAAGGCTCAGAGAGGCAGGAGTTTGTGATTGTGTGCTGAGGACAGACTCAGAAGTCAGAATTCCTTTGCACTAAATTAGTGATTTTCAAAGTGTTGTTCCTGAATCCTCAGCATCAGCATCAGCATCACCTGAGAACAAATTAGATATGCAAATTTCTACCCTATCCCAGATCTGAATCAGAAATTTTGGGGGTGGTATCCAGGAATCTGTATGTTAATAAGCCCCACAAGTGATTCTGAGACCTTAAAATTTGAGACCCACTCCTCCAAATAATACAACCTGGCACCTGTTTATTAACCCATGTGAAATAAAGTATTTTACTGCACAGGTATCTACAACAGGGACCACTGTCATCACTACTGTCAATCTGGTTGGAGAGAAGAGGCTGAGTATCAATGTTGAATATCATTCAATGTCATCTCACTCAGAGATTATGGTTTATAAAACAATGGTCCCTGAATTACATGGGCAGTGTGAAAGAAGACTGGTTTTAAAAAACCCTTGTGTGCTTTATGGCTACCTGGATGACTTGAGTTTCTAACCAAAAAAAGAAGAAAAAAAAATCAAATTTCTAATTTTATTTTATTTACACTTACTAAGGTTAAGTTTTGCAGAAGCAGACAGTTTCTAAGTGCATATAGACTGGAAGGAAAAACAAACACCAGTACTTACTAGATATTGCAAGAGTGGAATAAGAGATTGTGTACATCTCTCTCAACATGGTGATATAGGACTCCTAAGAGATCTAGGTTTAAATCTTTTTACCTTAATGGTTACTTTAATGGAACAAATGGTAAAGAAACATGTGTTCCCCGAAGCTGCCAATCTTATGGAACAAAGGGTCAACTACTTACCTCATTATGTGCTAATAACACAAATGAGAAGGCTTCTTATAAAAAGAAAGTATTGTGACTATTTAATGCTATACATAAAATATGTATCTCTCTTTTTTATATTTCAAAGATTTAATGAAAAATGTCATTAATGTTACTAAAATTTGTTATCGATAGGATGAGATAATAATGTTATCTAATATGAAATCCATTTGAATTTCGAATTTCTACAAACCGATGAAAAGTTTGATAGTTTAATTTATTTATTCTTGGCAAAATATGACTTCAGGTTCTGAGGAAAATGACTTCTATAATCTCCAAGCCTTGGAGAATTTCTTGGATATTAAATAACAGTTACAAATCATTGATGAGTTAATTGCAAAGTGTTAGGCACACTGACATTGAATTTCACTCCCAGTGCACATTGTTTTAATGAAGATAGAGGTAAATATGCTTATAAAATATAGTTTGAATACATATAAACCTGAAATATCAGAATGATAAACCCTGAAGATGTTTATGGACACAAATTGTGAGGAGGGCTATTGTTTTAATATTAGTGTAATAATAGAATGTTTCACATTTGATATAAATCATAATAATCCATTGCATTTCAAAAAAAATCGGGATACTCATTAGAATTTAGAAAACTTCTCAATTTTAGTTAATTTTATAACAGATGACTGTTCTATTTCCTACAAATTAAAAAAAAAAGAGCAAATTCCATTAGGTTGTATGCAGTTAATTTTCAAATGGCATGAAACAAAACAATAGATTTTTTTAGAGACAATATATAAACAGAAAACACTGTTACTGTAAGTCTATGCTATTACAGAAAATGAACTGCAAAGGCATGAAAAACACTGTTATCTCCCAAGCTTGAAAGGGAATTGTTTTCTAGAGAACTATAGTCACAGAGGGCAAAAAGCTTCCTCCCATTTGCCACATATTTCTATTACTTTAAATTTTCTTTATACAGTTTGGAGTTAGAGTGTCTTTAAATTTTTCATGAAATGTATTTCTATAATTTTTGTATCCCATGTGTGTAACATATTGTCACTTGTTTAGCAATTATACATTTAAAGTTATTTATGTGTTATTTACTGTGTCTTCATGAAGACATTTTTTATGAAATCCAATGTGACAGCGCACCAACTACTGTGAACGATGCCCATTATGTAGTTTTTAAGTAAAAACCATATTGAGAATTTGATAATCACATTCACACTGTCCTCTCTATTGCATGAAAAATGTTGTTGTCCTTGATTCAATAAGTTGGATATTCACTCATAACTAGTGTCAAATCTTTGCAGTTAAGGATTCAATTAAGCCCTCTGGTACAATACTTAACCAAAATGTTTTTACCAATAAGTTTATATAACCAGGGATAATCATGATATAAAAGATTTTTAATGTTGTTTTAAGAGCAGTACTATAAGACAGTTAAAATTAATACAGAAATATTTTATAAAAATTATGTAAAACCACATATGTACATAGAGCAGTAAAATTTGGAGCTTTTATCTGAGTCAAGAAATTTAATCTTGTTTTGACAAGATTTGATATTGTTTTGACAAAAGTAAATGACCATGTGATTTTTGACTTATTATTAAACCATTAAGTACAGCATTTATATAATTACGCAATTTTTTTCTTGGTCCTTATATATAAAACTTTTAGGACTATTTTCAATTCAATGGCGCATTTTAAAATGTATATTTTCTGCTTTTCATTTACGTAGATTCTGATGAATGACAGAATCAACTACCAAGGATTTTAATTTAAAAATCCATTTTTATTCAGCACTACTTATTCAAATTTGTATAAAAAATGGAGCCGGAGTAACTGGGCAAGGCAAATATTCCACACCTTCTAGGGAACTGTGCTTTGAGGATGGGGTGGTTTCTAAAGACAAAGTAAAACTCTCAGAGTAAAATCCCAAGAAAGATTAGCTATTTCAGTGGTGAGGATGTTTTGCTTGGAGTAATCCATTATCACAACTAGATACTTGGCCACGCCTCCTGCTGGGGTCAGCCCTGAAGAAAGGACACCCATCTTCACTTCATCTAGACCAGTGACCATGAATGGGAAGTAGGGCAACAGAGAACAGTTTCTTAAAACACCTCTCTGACCTTGACCTGCTTTTTCACTGTTTTTTCACTCTCCAGCTGTAATCCTTACCCCTAGTCCTATCTTCAAGCTAAGCATGGGCTGACCCCCCTCCACCACCTGCCTTGCCCTACAGAATTCCCTAATCCTCCTTCAGCCCAACCACAGCCAGTTGGTATGCCTCACTGCCTCAGGCTCTTATCTCCAGTGGTGAACCAGTGGCAAGTGGCTAATTTGAGAACAAATGAAGGTGAGCGCAAGGAAAAAGGATGAAACTTCACATTTTTATATCCAAAAATTTTTACAATTTTACGTCTAAAAAAAGTTGTTTATTTTCTTCCCAGACTATCTGTTTATCAGTGGTCTTCTGAATCTGTGTCAGCTCCCTTTTCAAACTTCAGCTAAGCTTGCTGCCTCAACTTGGAAAGGATTCCAATTTCGATGTACTCTTTTTTTTCTCTTTAAATTAAAGTTTATTGGGACGACAATTGTTAGTAAAGTTACATAGATTTCAGGTGTACAATTCTGTAATACATCATTTATAGATCACATTGTGTGTTCACCACCCAGAGTCAGTTCTCTTTCCAACACCATATATTAGACCCCGTTTACCCTCTTCTAGAGCCCCGCTTCCCCCTCCCCCCATACCTTCTGGTAACCCCTAACCTATTGTCTATGTCTATGAGTTTTTGTTCTTTCAGATGTTTGTCTTGTTCTTTTGTTGTTTTTGGTTTATATACCACATATCAGTAAAATCAGATGGTTCTCTACTTTTCTGTCTGACTTATTTCACTTAGCATTATAATCTCAAGATCCAGCCATGTTGTCACTAACGGTCCTATTTCATCTTTTCTTACAGCCATTGTGTATATATACCACAACTTCTTAATCCATTCATCTATTGAAGGACATTTTGGTTGTTTCCATGTCTTGGCCACCATAAATAAAGCTGCAGTGAACATTGAGCACACTTGCCTTTATGGATAAATGTTTTCAGATTTTTTTTGGTAGATACCCAGGAGAGGGATTGCTGAGTCATATGGTAACTCTATTCGTAATTTTTTGAGGAACCTCCACACGGCCTTCCATAACGGCTGCACCAATCTGCATTCCCACCAACAGTGTATGAGGGTTCCTTTTTCTCCACAGCCTCTCCAACACTTGTTACTATTTGTCTTGTTGATGATAGCCATTCTAAATGGAGTGAGGTGATATCTCATTGTGGTTTTTATTTGCATGCCGTTGATGATTAGTGATGTTGAGCATTTTTTCATATGTCTATTTGCCATTTGTATGTCCTCCTTAGAGAAATGTCTCTTCAGGTCCTCTGCCCATTTTTCAATTGGGTTGTTTTGTTTTTTTGTTGAGTTGTATGAGTTCCTTGTATATTTTGGATATTAGCCCCTTATCGGAGATATTGTTTGCAAAAATCTTCTCCCATTCAGTTGGTTGCCTCTTTATTTTGTCGATGGTTTCTTTTGTTGTACAGAAGCTTTTAAGTTTGATATAGTCTCATTTATTTATTTTAGCTTTTACTTCCCTTGCCTTGAGATACTCTTAGGCCAAGGCCCCAGCACGTCACTAGGGACATTGCCTGAGGAGATACTGTTTGTGCCATTTTTGGAAGCAAACGTCTATTCCCTCATATCTTTTCATAGGGCCAACCTCTAGGCAATAACACAGATAATGCTCAATTAAAAAAAATACAAGCTGTTGTTTATTATGTAGTTTCTAATTAATTTCACAATGTTTGAGTTAATACGATAATTCCCAAAGGGTGAACCATATAAACAAAATGTTTGTGGGACTGGGAAATCCTTAGCAGTACATGGCAACATGAATCTTAATTTATTGCAGCTGTGATAACAAGAGCTTCTCCAGAAAGAAGTAATATTCCCTTTCATGGGGGCACAGATTTAAATGCTCTCCTTATATGGTTCAGATAGACAAAGTGGAGAACTTGTTTATAAAGCTGTGTCTTAGATCATGCAGAATATCCATTAAGGAATGGAAAAAATTATTATTTTAGAGTATTATCAACACATATACATATGTGTATGCATATGTGTGTATAACCAAGTGATTATATATATGTATAAAATCACTATATATGTATATGAATATATGAATATATATATACATATATGTATGTATATACATATATATGTAATATATACATATATACGTATATAATATACACATATATACATATATATGAATATATGTGTATATTATATACATATATAATGACTATATACACTGGCGGTGCCAAAAAATGTATACAGATAACTTGTATTCACCTTTTGTTATTGCTATATATTTAGTATTACAAAGTACAGTTTTTTTCTTTCTTAAAATGTGTATACATTTTTTTGGCACCCTGTGTGTGTGTGTGTGTGTGTGTGTGTGTATGTGTATTAATAAAATCACTCAGTTATTTAGTGTGAGAATATCTCACAATGTATATTAATTTTATTTCCCAGCCTTTCAAAGATTTCTTTTTTTCATCTCGTTTACTCCTCTCTTAAATTATAGCTTTTAGTTTGGTGACTAGTTTTCCTCAGGCTTTTATAAATAGCTAGGTTCCATATTTCTGCTATTCCAGACAGCCTTTTCCCTAACACCATTCCCGTCCTTCCTGTCTTCTTTTCTTTCTATTTATTTAGCTAGCTAGCTAATACTCATATGGTTATATCAATTTGGGAAGAAAAAGAGAAATCTCTAAACTTCCCATCCCTTCCAAAATTTCATGTAAATAGTCAATAAGAAACTAAGTATTTTTTATGCCACAGACTTTCTCTGTGTTGTTTACTGCTATATCACTGGTTTCTAGAATGGTGTCTGGCATATAAAAGTCATTTAATAAATGTCTCTTGAATTAATGAGTTGATAATAATCGCATGGCAGTTCTTTCCCCACTTCTTCCTTTTGTCCTGTTTTCTCCCAATTGTTTTCATGTACCCACTGGAACTTCCTTTTCACTGAGAACAAAATACCCCATAGCCTATATTCTCAGAGTTTACACCACTCACTCATACTTTCTTCTTCTTCTTTTTTTTTTTACCAAAATTAAGCCACACATTGAAAACACCAATTCCCATTCTCCAACCACCGTCAAACTGAAAAACAGCACCAGCATTCTCCTCACCAATCCTAGGTCCTGATGACCACTCTTTCATTCATAAGTAAAACCTGGCCCCTTTGTGGGGTTTTACCATTATCAACCTCTCCCTGTCACTAGCATCGTCAGCCTGTTGATCTCTTTTCCCTTCACTCACATATGTTAGCACCTAGCTTGAAGTCAGACCCTCCAGCCCTGGGTTCATAGGGATGAAGCTCCCAGAATCCATCTTTACACTTCCTAAGTCTCCTTTATGTGAAAGACTTGTATTCGCTCTTTTTTATCAAATCACTCTCATAGTTTTGCCTAGTGCAGCTCTTAGGTTGCTCTTTGTACGTTATCTCCTATGACAACAGATCCTCCTCTGAAATGACAAAAACTCTAATAGGCTATCTGAGGCAACAATCACTTATCCATCCTTTAATGTCATACTTATGTGCCTACTACAACTTTCCTTCTCAACTCCAAAAGAACTACTGGATTCTTGACCCTTTTATTTTATCCTAGTTCATCAGTCCCATCCTGGACTTACCTTGCTCCCCATCCAGAGACAAATAAGACAATCAGGTGGTATTACACTCATTACTAGATATTGTTTACTTTAAAAAAAAAAACTTACTCTTTGACCTGATGAAGATCATGATAGTCCACATGCAACCAAAAAGCCGCCCTCCTACAGCGTTGAAAACAAATGATTCGTGCAAGGCGTAAAGGCCTTATTGAGCTAGATTGCCAGGCCAGCAGAGCCAGCCACGTGCTCTTCTTTGGGATTGCCCTCCAGAGACTCACATCTCCAGGTGGAAAGTCTGCTACGGCCTTATTACAGCACTGCTTTACCCAAACTCTGTTATCATCAGCCCATATTATTTCTTCTCCTGCGTCAGAAGCTGCTCTGAAAATAATTTCATTATTTACAAATTCTCTTTAAGACTATATAAATTTGCCTAATTTGATTCTGCAAATCCTCCACAACTCTTACTTCTTATTGTCCAATCTTGGCTTTTGGGGGCAGAGGTAGGTCATCTCTTTTTTTTTCTTGGCTAGCCATTAATAATTTCCTTATTTATTCATCTTCTAAAAATAGTAAATTCTCCATTTCAAATGTGTCTGTGGCTGGCACTCTTTTACTTTATAAATTCAGTGGTTTTAGTCCTGCTGTGAGAGCTGTTGTAATAAGAGAAGTTACCTTCCCATTCTCTGTCATCATGAAAGGGTAGCAGAGCTCCCTTCATTTGATGATAAAACTAATCATATGGCAGTTTTCCTCTCCAAGAGGAGAATTCTCCATGTGCTCTGTCAAACGTTTTGGTTTTTAAGACTTGACTTAATTAGTTAAAATATGTTTTATTAAAAAACTGTACCTTTCTCTTTACTTCACAATGTAAGTATCCTCCCTTACATCTATATTCCACCAATCCTAGAAGCCCACTTTCTTCATATGAAAGTCCAGTTTAGGCCTTTAGGATGTATTAGTGTAAGGGAGCATCTATAAAGCATATTTTTGTTCTGTTTTGTTTTACCAATAGAATCTGAATATTTAACTTTAAATGATACTCGATGGTCTTTACATGTCTATTGTTGAAAGGGGCCTTTTCTTACCTTCTTTACCCTAATTAGTGTTCTTATAATGATTTATTTTGTACATAACTGGAATGAAGGGAGATCATGGAGTTCAGAAGATTGAGAAAGACAAAATATTTATTTCAGTCTCTTAGCAGAAATCCAGTTCAAAATTTAACAGCATTCTGCATATCCTTTTGGGAGATTCTTTTGGGGGAGTCTTATCACACATCAACAACCCACATGCAGGTTGAAGCCAGTCCTGAATGCAATTTGTTCAGGAAACCAAAACCACCTTCCTATGACTTTTTCAAAGAGTGCAGGTAAGCCCTGCTAGTGATGCTTACACAGGTTCTGAAGTGCAATATTTCCTCAAGATTCAGGATTTGTCAAGATGTTCCCTAATAAGATTTTCCAACAGGATGACACAGTGCTGCCCCCTCCTTTAAATATTTGAAAAAAATGATTTAAGACAGTGTTTAAATCTGATAGCTATAGAACACCTTCACTTGTTACATAGCACAGAATGCTAGTTAATATTTTATATACATATGACAAAATCACATCGCTGCAAGGGGTATCCAAAACAGACCACTGAAACAGCTTTCTAGCTACTACCATCAAAAAGAGCTTTAAATAAAATATTTTGAATAAACATCATTATTTTGTATAAGTATGCCCCAATAAGGCCACCAAGAGTTGTACAATGTAATGCTTCTGACCTCAGATTTTAGCTAGTGTAAACCATGGTCACCCATACAGCAAGACACCTCATCCAACAATGTTTGTGTTTCATTTTTCCACCAGATGATCTTTGAGGATATGTCAACACAGTGATGCTTGAAGGTGGGCATTCTGTGAATGATTTACTGGGACATTTTAAGATGGTTGCAGTGTTTGATTATACCTTATTTCCAAACTAAAATTATTGTGGCCACACTTTCATGGCAGGGACTACTAACCCATCTCTGTTTCAAATCCCTTGAGATTCTTGTTAAATTTGCAGATCCCCTGACACCATCCAATACCATATTTTAGTTGGTCTAGGGTAAAACTCAGAAATTCTAATTCAGCTCTTCTAGGCTGACATTTAACCACTGATTTATACCCTAGGACTAGGGGATCAATAGCTTCCATCAATAGACTGGACCCCATCATATTCTGAGAATATTTGTAATCCATGGGTCTCTCTGCCCACTTCTGACTGGAATAAGTAGTATTTCATTTAAGCTGTTATCCTTGTTTGCCTTCTTATGTTCAAAAAATGTCAAAATAATCCCAGTTTCATGAAAGCTACATCATATAGCTCTGCTCTGTTCTGGTTAACATAGGCTTTTATTAAAATTCATGGGTATTCTCCCAATTACAAATTTTCTTTTTTTAAAAAAGATTTTTATTAAAAATATAGCTAACATACAATATGATATTAGTTTCAGGTGTACACCATAGTTATTCAACATTTATATACCTAAAGTAGTGATCACCATAAATCCAGGAACCATCTGACACTGTACCACGCTATCACAATATTGTTGACTATATTCCCTATGCTGTATATTATATCCCCATGACTTATTTGTTTTATACCTGGAAATTTGGACCTCTTATTCCCCTTCTCCCTCATTGTAATTTTTCAATTACAGTTGACATTTATTATTATTTTATATTAATTTCAGGTGTATAGCATAGTGGTTACACATTTATATAATTTAAGAAATGCTACCGCTGACTAGTCTAGTACCCACCTAGCATTTTACAATTACCATACCATTGGCTATATTCCCTATGCTTTACTTTACATCCCATTGATTATTTTTGCAACTGCCAATTTGTACTTTTTAATCCCCTCACATTTTTCACCCTGTCCTTCAACATTCTTCCATCTATCACCCCAACAAATGTAGTACCCATCTGACACCATACAGAGTTATTGCGATAGTATTGACTGCATCCCTTATGCTATATACTACATCCCCATAACTACTTTGCAACAACCAGTTTGTACTTAATCCCTTCCCCTTCTCTCACCCATACCCCCAAATCCCCTCCCATTTGGCAATCATGAAAATGTTTTCTGTATCTATGAGTTTATTTCTGTTTTGTTTGTTAGTTTTGTTCTTAGATTCCACATAATATAAGCGAAATCACATTTCATCTGTCTTTCTCTGTCTGATATACTCCACTCAGCACAACACCCTCCAGGTCAGCAAGACAGCAAGAACCGATTTCCTTCCCTGGTCAAGCAATATTCCATTGTATATAAGTATGTGTACCACCTCTTCTTTATCCACTTATCCATCGACAGACACACAGGTTACCTCCACATCTTGGCCATTGTAAACAATGTTGTAATGAATATATAGATGCACATCGTCCCCTCAAAGCAGCATTTTGGGTTTCTTCAGATACCCAAACCCTGACGTGGGATTACTGGGTCCTTCATTATTACCTCTTACAGCCTTATAGTTGTAAAAGTCTATTTTGTCTGGTATAAGTATTACTACCCCACCTTTTTTTTTTTCTTTCCATTTTCATGAAATATCTCTTTCCATCAATTTACTTTAAGTTTGTGTATGTCTTTCAGTCTCAAGTGAGTCTCTTTTAGGCAGCATATGTAAGGATTTTGTTTTCTTGTCCATTCAGCTCTCCTATGTCTTTTGATTGGAGAATTTAATCCATTTACATTGAAAGCAATTGTTAATAGATATATAGCTATTGTCTTTTTTTTATTCTTAATTTTTATTTTTTTTCCATCTTAAAGAAGTCCCTCTAACATTCCTTGTAATACTGGTTTGGTGGTAGTGAACTCCTTTAACATTTCCTTGTTGGGGAAGCTCTTCATATGTTTTTCAATTTTAAATAGCTTTGCTGGGTAGAGTAGGCTTTGTTGTGGGTCCTGCTTTTCATCACATTGACTATTTCCTGCCAGTCCCTCTGGCCTGCAAAGTTTCTGTTGAGAAATCAGCTGATAGTCTATGGGAACTCCTGTATAAGTTACTGGTTGCCTTTCTCTTGCTGGTTTTAGTATTCTCTCTTTGTCTTTAACATTTGCCATTTCAATTATAATGTATCTATGTGTGAGCTTCTTTGGGTTTGTCTTGTTTGGGACTCTGTGCTCCCTGGACTTGTGTGTCTACTTCCTTCACCAGGTAGGAAAGTTTTTACTATTATTTCTTCAGATAGGGTCTCAATCCCTTGCTTTCACTCTTCTCTTTCTGAGCCCACTATGATGCCAATGTTGTTATGCTTGGTGTTGACCCAGATGTCTCTTAAATTATACTCATTTTTTGGATTCTGTTTTTTTGTTTGTTTGTTTGTCCTTCAATTGTGTGTTTTCTCTCACCTTATCTTCAAAAATAACTGATTTGATACTGTGCTCCACGTAGTCTGCTGGTGATTCCTTCTAGTGCAGTCTTCATTTCAGTTATTGCATTCTTCACATCTGACTGGTCTTTTTGGTTTTTATGGTTTTTTTTGTGTGTGCTTACAATCTCTTTGCTGAAGTTCTCACTAAGTTTTTTGAACATCATTATAACCATTGTTTTCAACTCTGAAAATTGCTTGCCGCTATTTTTTTTAGTTCTTTTTCTGGAATTTTCCCCTGTTATTTCATTTGGGATACCTTTCTTTGTTTCCTCATTTTGGCTGCCTTTCTGTGTTTGTTTGTGTGTATTAGGTAGCTCTGATATGTCTTCCAGTATTGGCTGGGTGGCCTTATGTAGTAGGTGTCCTTTAGGGCCCATTGGCACAATCTGCCTCGTCACTTGAGCTGGGTGCTCCAGGAATGGCTCTTGTATGGGTTGTATGTGCTCTCCTGTTATAGTTGAGCCTTGATTGCTATTGACACATCAGTGGGAGAGATTTACCCTCAGGCTGATTGGCTGTAGGGTTTGGTCATGTCTACAGCTTATGCCACTGAGTGGGATTTGTCCCAGTGGGCTCTGGTGACTGTTGACCAGCTTTTGTGTGTGCCACTTGTGGGGCTAATTGGGCAGTGCTCTGCTGTGGTCTTAAGCCAACCTCCAAGCATGTTGGTCCTAGGCCCTCTTGGGAAGGGCTTCAGTGGAGGTCTGGGTAAGCAACTGCCTGTGACTTGCTGGTGGCTACCTTGTAGGAGCTACAAAGCTATCCGCAGTTGTTTGCTGCTTGTGCTCAATCTGGAGGTGCGTGGGAGAGAACACACTATGAACCAAGGATGGGTGCCACCAGTACTAGTTCTGGGGTAACTCTGCAAAAAGCCAAGACAACTGGTGCTCTGCTGCCACCTGCCAGCTTTATCAGCCACTGATAAAGCCTCGTGTGGTACACGAGTTAGTTGAGGCAGAGTAGGAATAGGTGTGGTCACCAGGTTAATGTAGACTCTGGTTTTGTGCAAGTGCTGAGCCTGAAACAACTCAGCAAAAGTTTCAGAGCATACCAAGACCAGTTGCCACCCACCTGAAACCCATGAACTCCAATAGTTTTCCAAGAAACAGTGCAATGCAGGAGGGGCTGGCTGCTTGCAGAGAAAGTGTGTCCAGAGGTGAGAGAGTTGTGTTCAATGAGGTCCCAGCTGAGTCCGCGGGGTGGAGCAGTGGATACCATCAAGCCAATGAGATTCAGATTTGGCCTGTTGGGGCAGGCTCAATATAGGAAAGATGGCGTCCACCTTCTGGCTGCTTGAGAGAAGGATCTCTCACCAGGAAAATGCCAACTGTCCTCCCATCCTCCCCCTGAGCCACACACTTCAGCCTGCTCCCCGTATGTCCATGAGGCTCCTTCAAGAGTCACTGACCCTCCACTGGAGCCCAAGGTGAGTGTCTGTAAGCAAGTGAGTCTGTGCAAAGGCCGTTTAAGAGGATATTTGGGTTTCCTGCCACCTTCAGTCTCACCCAAATCTGACCCAAATGGTCAGAATCCCCACTGATGTTGTGGGGGCTCCTCTTCCCAGCACCAGTACTCTGGGTTGGGGAGCCTGTTTGGGGGGCTAGAGTCCCTTGCTCCTATGGAGGAACCTCCAAAACTGAGATATCTCTCCTGATTCTCAACTGCCACAGGGAGGTTTGGGGCCCATTCCATGTCTCCACTCCTCCTATCTGTCTTGAAGTGGCTTCTTTACATTTTTAGTCACACCAGTAAGACTTCTGTTCAGCTAGACTTCAGATGGTTCTTCAGGCTGATTGGTCTATAATTTAGTTGTAATTTTAATGTGTTCAGGGAAGGATGCAGGCACAGTGTTTATCTACTCTGCCATCTTGGTTCTCCTCCATTTTTATGTTTTCTCATTGTTGAAGTTCTCCCTGAGATCATTAAACATCCTTATAACCAGTGTTTAGAACTCTGTGAATGGTAGACTGCTTGTCTCCATTTTGTTTAGTTCTTTTTCTGGAGCTTTGTTCTGTTATTCTACTTGGGAAATGTTTCTTTCTCTCCCCATTTTGGCTGCCTCCCTGTGTTTGTTTCTATGTAAAGCTGTTATTCCTCCTAGTCTTAGCAGAGTGGTCTTATGTAGTAGGTGTCCTGTGGAACCCAGTGGTGCAGTCTCCCTGGTCACCAGAGCCAGATGCTCTAGGTGTATCCATTGTGTAGGCTGTGTGTGCCCTCGTGTTGTAGTTGAAACTTGATTGTTGTTTACATGTCAATAGGAGGGAATGACCCTCAGGCTGATTGGTTGTGAGGACTGGCTGTGATTACAGTAGAAGACCTGTCATGTAGGGTCTGACTCTACAGAGCAGAGTTCACTTTAGGGGGGCTCTGATGCCTGCCAGTCTGCTCCTTGGAGGTGGCCGGGTGATGTTCCTTTTCAGTCTGAAGCTGGTCACTGGGTCTGCCAGCCCTGGGGCCTCCTGAGAGATGACCCACTGCAGGCCAAGTTTAGCCACAGTATGTGCTCTGCCTGGGGCCACCTAGCATGAGCCACAAAACAATCAAGGTACGACCACTGCCCACATTGTGCTTAAAGGTGCCTTGTGAGGCCAAGACACAAAACAAGACCAGCTGTCGCTGGTACTGGGCTTAGGGCTGCTCAGCCACAGGTACGGGACATGCTGAACCCAGATGCTGCTTGTTTGGGTTTTGTGAACCTTTGAAAGATTTTAGAAAAGTCTGTAGCATGAGCCAAGGCATGCTGTTTATATGGAAAAGCCTCTGAGAGCAGTATGTGTGTGTCCAAAAGTTGGGAGGCACATAGTCTCAGGGAATAACTAGGGTCAGGCAGATGAAAGGTGACAGCCAGTTTGATGGAGACTCAGATTTGGCATCTGCCTGTGTCTGCATACAGGGAGGGAGAGGGCTGAACAAAGAAACAATGGCTTCTGCCACCTTCTCCATCTGGGAGAAAGCTGCCTCTTCCAGCCTTCACCCTGAAACTAAACAATTCAGTTCCTCCTCGTATATCCCTGGCAACTTTTGAGCTGCCGCCCCAGCACTGGAGCTCAGAGCGAGTGAGTCTATCAGCGAATAAGTCTGTGCGTGGTCCCTTTAAGAGGAGCACCTGGGAGTGCAGCCACCCTCTGTCTCACTCAACCACAATCTCTGCTGGTTTTCACAGCCAGAAGTTACGGGGACTTCTCTCCCCAGCACTGAAACCCTGGGCTGGGGAGGGCCGGGAATGCCTTACTCCTTGGGGAGGACCTCCATAGCTGAGATATCCCTCCCAATTTTTACTGGTCACACATGGGTGTTGCACCAGCCCTTCCAGGTCCCTGTCCTTCCTATTCTCAAGGTGGATTCTTCTGTAAGTCCTCATTTGCAGGGCTTCTGTTCAGCAAGACTTCGGTCAATTCTCAATGACGGTTGTTTTGTAGTTGTAATTGACTACCTCCTTGAGAGGACGTGTGAGCACAGAGTTTACCTACTCTACCATCTTGACTGGAAAATCACAAGTTTTTAACTAACAACATTTGATAATAACAATTGATAATAACTCTTGCTACCATCACCAGATGGTGTCACTTTGGACTTACCTATAAATAGACTTCCAAACGGTCTTTCAGAAACTGGAGATAATCAGAAGATAATTAGAAGAGCTTATAGAACTCACTATTGTCTTTTGCATATCAAAACCTTTGACAGAAAACAGTATCTGTGGAGAATTTTCTGTAAGGTCGGCAGTCTTTTTTTCCTCCTCCAGTTACTTTAAAATTCATCCTTATATTATCTCCCTGTGGAGCTGTGTCCTCTCATTCCTTCTTAGTGTAGTACACACACACACACACACACACACACACACACAAACACACACATTCGCACTAATATAAACATTGTATGTCTTAGTGTTCATTGTTGTGATGATAGTGCTGGTCACTGAGAAGTATTCAACGAAGAGCACTACTAAGAACATGTTACTTTGTCCACTTAGCAGTGTTTCGGACATTGTTCAAGGTGTTCCAAGGTATCTTATTAAGGAGTACATAAGGAAAAATTTCTGCCTGGACTTAATACCAGGAAAGCTTGCTTTCATCTTAAGAACATTGAACGATTTGCTAGTTTTAAAAAATTGTGCTCACTTTTCAAATTGTCTGCTAGAAAGTTTAGAGGCACATTTGTAAGCTATCCACTCATACTTAAGCAAATATACAGGATGTCATGAATAACATTGTATGGACTGATCCCCAAGTAGCTCCACTTTGTTTACCTCCCTTCCTTATTTGCCTCCATTCCCTGGCATTTTAATTTTTAAATATTTACCTTGTGCTTAAATTCTTTTTGAAACAAATAAATACAAATATATCTGTTTGAAAGCACAAAAGATAAATATAACTAGAAAAAATTAAAGAGATTAA
Source organism: Rhinolophus sinicus (assembly GCF_057876585.1). Classification (NCBI taxonomy): domain Eukaryota; kingdom Metazoa; phylum Chordata; class Mammalia; order Chiroptera; family Rhinolophidae; genus Rhinolophus; species Rhinolophus sinicus. The sequence continues at coordinate 85,694,695 of NC_142502.1, read as the reverse complement.
TGTTAAGCAAATCTGAAAATTAGCTACAACTGCATATAAGTTTATATAGTTTAGCAAATGATTTCTGTCGATAACCTATAACACAGAGGGAGAACTTGAATTTAAAATATATACATATGAGTTAGTTACAAATGCATATTTTGAGTCCCATTTTACCCTGAATGTGGCTTCTGTGGAAAAGATTGTGCTGGCTCAAAATTCCACCGCTTATTGATTGGATAAGTTGTCCCAGCCCATGTCACAACTGAAGAGTGAACATCCCTGCTTTATATATCTTAGAACGCCCAAGGGGAATTTGGTAATCCTCTGCATCATAGAGACACTCTTTAATCATCATTATTTTAAAAATATCTCCCAGAAAGGATTTTTGAACTGTCAAATAAATTTAAATCCTTGTCCAACTGACGGATTTGAAATATTGATGAACATATCAGTTACTTTTTTTTTTTTTACAGTGCTATGCAGTAAATCTATTTTTTTTTAATTTCAGTGATATTTTCCCCTAAAAAAACTAATTTGGGGGCAATTAAGTATATTTGACTTAATATCTATATTTTCTTTATTTTCCATTCCCACATCCATTCCCCTCTGGCTAGTGTCAACTTGTTCTCTATATCTATGTGTCTGCTTGTTTTGTTTACTCATTTACTTATTTTATTTTAGATTCTACATATAAGTGAGATATGGTATTTGTCTTCCTTTGTCTGATTTATTTCACTTATCATAATACTCTCTATTGTTTTCCATCCATATTGTCACAAATGTCAAGATTTCATTCTTTTTATTGTTTAATAATATTCCATTGTATATACATACCATATCTTTATTCATTCAGATATAAATAAACATCTAGATTTCTTCCACGTGTTGGCTATTAGTAGTAATGCTGCAATGAACAGAAGGATGCATATATCTTTTCAAATTAGTGTTGTGTGTTTTTGTGTGTGTGTGTGTGTGTGTGTGTGTGTGTATGTGTGTGTTTTAAATCAATACCCAGAAGTGGAATTGCCGGATCATATGGCAGGTCTATTTTTAATTTTTTAGGAATCTTCATACTGTTTTCCATGTTGAATGCACTAATTCACAATCCCCCCAACAGTGCAGGGGGTTCCCTTTTCTCCACATCCTCCACAGCCCTTGTTATTTGTTGATTTATTGATGATAGCCATTCTGACAGGTGTGAGGTGATATATCATTGTGGTTTTAATTTGCATTTCCCTGATGTTTAGTGATGTTGAACATCTTTTTATATGTCTGTTGGCCATCTGTATGTCTCTGGAGAAATGTCTGTTCAGGCCCTCTGCCCATTTTTTAATTGGATTATTTGTTTTTTTGATAATAAGTTGTATGAGTTCTTTATATATTTTAGATGTTAACCCCTTATTGGATGTATCTTTTGCAAATATCTTCTCCTACTCAATGGGGTGTCTTTTCATTTTATTGATTGGTTCCCTTGCTGTGCAAAACCTTTTTATTTTGATGTAGTACCATTTGTTTATTTTTTCCTGTGTTTCTCTTGCTCAAGGAGATATATCTGTAAAGGTAATGCTAAGAGCAATGCTAAGGAATTTATTGCCTATGTTTTCTTCCAGGTGTTTTATAGCTTCAGGTCTGTGATTATTTTTAAGATTGTAAAGGTAAACACTTTCGAGAAAGGATAAGCAACTGTCCTCTCAAAAATTATTAATTCAGTAATCTACTAGATACTATTTCGGAATCCTGCAGTATCAGTTATCTTTTCAATAAATTGTTCATTTGTGTCTTTTAATTTAAGCATTTCCTTCCCATTAGCACATACATTACTTAAAGGCAAGAACCAGGCTCTATTCATAAAATTTGAATGCTAGCACTTGGGACTAGCACAGTGCCTTATAAGATGTAGGCTCTCAAAAAACCTTTGTTGACTAAATTAATTAATGAAAAATAACGTATCCACTATTCTACTTTATTTCACTAAATTCTGTGAAAAAGTGTTAGGAGCAAAAGGGAAAAAAAATTGTGTGTATTACTTACCTAAACACTGTACTAAGAGAGGATATACAAATGAGTAGGACTAAATCCCACCCATATTAAGATAACTCATTTGTGAGGAAGAATATAAACAAAGTTTAAAAATCAATTTTAAGTGCTAGATACCAGACAGGGTGCAACTTTAGGCTCTGCCTAAAAAAACCGTAGCTTTGGAAGGAACAGGTTTTGCTGGAGTTTGAATGTGGAGATGAGGAGGCATTCTGGGCAGAAGGTTTCATGGAACTATTCAACTTCCACCTTCCACCTTCCAGAGTAATGATGAAATATAAACAAAGGCATTGGCAATGGAGCTAAAATGAAGACTACATTACAGGAAATCAAAGGTAGCAGAAAACATGTAAAGAAAACAGGAAAAAACAGAAAGAAAGAAAAAGAATTTTAAAAAGTGTTTTCTGCTACCTTAACTTCTGAATTGCTGATGTGATGCTCTACTTCACCTAATCTACTGTTGATTTCCTATAATGTATTCTTCATTTCAGTTATTATATTCTTTATTTCTGACTGGTTCTTTTGTTATGTTTTTCTATCTCAATTTTTATGTTTCCTAACAAAGCTGAAATTCTCCCTGAGATCATTGAGAATCCTTATAACCAGTATTTTAAACTCTGCATCTGATAGGTTGCTTGTCTCCAATGTGTTTAGTTCTTTTTCTGGGGCTTTGTTCTGTTCCATCATTTGGGACTTGTTTCTTTGTCTCCCCATTTTGGCTGCCTCCTCCCTGTGTTTGTTTCTATATATTAGGTAGTGCTGCTATGTCTCCTGGTTTTAGTAGAATGGTTTTATGTAGTAGGTGTCCTGTAGGGCCCAGTGGTACAATCTTCCTAGTCACCAGACCTGGGTGCTTCAGGTGTTTCCATTGTGTTTGTTGTATGTGTCCTCCTGTTGTTTGCACATCAATAGAAGGGATTGACTTCAAGCTCATTAGTTGTAAGGACTGGCTATTACTACAGTGAAGGAGCTGTTGTGGAGGGGCTGACTCTACACAGGATTTACTTCAGCAGGGCTCTGGTGCCTGCCCAGTCTGCCCTTTGGGTGTGTCATCCTGAAAGCAGCCAGGTAATGCTCTAACTCAGTGTGAAGCTGGCCATTGGGCATGCCAGCCCCAGAACCACTTGGGTGGGGACTTGCTGCAGGCCAAATTCAGCCACAGTCTGTGCCCTGCCTAGGGCCATCTGGCAAGAGTCACAAAACAATACACAGATGGCTGTCACCTGCCCTGTGCTAGAGGTGCCTTGAGAGGCCAAACCACGAACCAAGGCCACCTATTGCTAGTGCCAGGCTTAGGACTGCTCAGCCAGTGGTATGGGACATGCTCAAGCCAGATGCTGCTTGTTTGGGTTTTGTGAAACTTTGAGACATATTAGGAAACTCTGCAGCATAAGCCAAGGCAGGTGATTTGTACAAAAAAAACCACTGGAAGCGGCTTGGTTGTGCCTGAAAGTTGGATGGGGCAGGGCCTCAGAATCATTAGGATGGGACAAATAAATAGTGTTAGCTAGGTTGATGGCGACGCAGATATGGTGGCTCCCTGCATCTGCATGCTGGGAAGGGGGAGGGCTCAACAAAGAAACAATAGCTTTCATCAGCTCCTCTATCTGGGAGAAAGCTGCTCCTCTAGCCCTCCCCCTGCCCCGAGACAATTTAGTTTTTCCATGTATCTCCCTTTTGCCTTTGGAACTGCTGCCCCAGCACTGGAGCTCGGAGTAAGTCCATCAGCAGGTAAGTCCATGTACAGGCCTTCCAACCGATGTGCCGGGGAGTGCAGCCACCCTCTGTCTCACTCAGCCACAATCTCCCCTAGTTTTCACAACCATAAATTTTTGGGACTTCTTTCCCTGGCACTGAAACCCTGGGCTGGGGAGCCTGGTGTGGTGCTGAGGCCCCTTGCTCATCCTAGGGGAACCTCCACACCTGAGATATCCTTCCTGATTTTTAATGGTCACACACGGGTGTAGGACCAGATCGTTCAGCATCTCTGCCCCTCCTACCAGTCACAAGGTGGCTTCTTCTGTATGTCCTTAGCTGTAGTACTTTGGTTCAGCTTCACTTCAGATGATTCTCAATAATAGTTGTTTTGTAGTTTAGTTGTAATTTTGATGTGGTCATGAGAGAAGGTAAGCCCAGTGTTTACCTACTCTGCCATCTTGACTAGAAATCCCTAAAGTATTTTTTTTTTAAGAGGCTGAAACATTTAAAATAGTTGGTAATTTATTTGGCTGGTCAGAAACCTTAATATATCTAGGCAGGTAGAGATATTACAAGCCAATTTAGTAATAATTTAATAACATTAGGTATAAATGGAAGCAGTGCTATACATAGGTTGTGAGCATTAAAACTGAAATAGCAATATCTATTAAAAAATAAAAAAGGGCAATTCAAAAACAATGGATATAAAATAGCTATATCTATTTAAAAATTAGAGTATTACATGTTTTTATTTCTTAAAAATGGTGAAAATAAGCAAACTAATATTTGAATTTTAGAAATTAAATGTTGGCAGTATTAAATCAGAAAATAAGATAATTTCTGTGAAAAACCAACCAAAGTTTCTGCTGATAAGAGAGTTGTGGAAAGTGGTAAATGTTTGTAACTACCTTTGAAAATGGGGAGTATTTTTAACTAGTTGACAAAGAATAGTGCTTGGCAGTGTAAAATACTTTGAGTATAGACATTAATGATGATGATGATAATAATAATAATAATAATAATAATAACAATGCTAACAAACACAATAATGCAATTTTCTCCAGTATGATTCAGTGGTACAGAGGCAGAGATAATTTGATTTCGGGACTGACATATTTAGTGTATTTAAGGATCACAAATAGAAGACATCTGAGGAAAATAAAGCATGTGGAAGAAATTCTTTACCATAGACTTCAGGATGGGAAGCATGGAAGTGAAGCCAGGAGAATAATGAGAGATTAAGAAAACTGTGTAGAACTAGAGACTATGTTAAAGTACAAGAACATAATTAGAAAGAGAAACAAGATTTGGAAAGGAGATTGGTATGCTTGGAAGGTGTGGCAAATTGTAATCTTTCAAAGGTGGCTGCACCAATATACATCCGGTTTCACATACTGTTTTTACAATACTACCTGACATTCTTCTATTAGGAGGTGAGGGTCAATGTCTCTTTCCCCAGAAACTAAGGAGAACTTTGTAATTGCCTGGACCAGTAGAATACAGTTTGAGTGATGCTGCATGATTTCCGAGGCAAACTCAACTTACAAAATGCAAAATACTGGTGTCCATCTGGCTTTCTCTTGGGTCATGTGTAGTGAGAGCCCTTAACTAACATGTAAGAAGTCCAGTTATCGTGAAGTTACTGTGCTGGAGAGAGCTTGTGGAGAAGCTACGTAGAGGCAGAGACTATGTCCAATGACTACCAGCTGGTCAAGTCCTCTCAATTCAAACACCAGACACGTGATGAAGAGGCTTTTGAGATCCTCCCTCTGAAAAAACTCTGCACCTAGAGAGTCCTGCAACAGAACCACGGAGCCAAGCCACTACCAAATTCCAGATTCATAGAAACAGTAAGTAATAATGAATTATTATTGTTTTAAGACACTATGTTTTGGGGTGATTTTTTATATTGCAATAGAAAAAAAACTGATGAATTGAAAATGTGGAGAAAAATGCAAAGTAGGAGAACATGGCAGATAAAAAACTGAAAAAATAATACAGTACTCTGCAAAAAAAGGCAATGGAATGGCTCTCAATGGAAAGTTTATACTCAGCATCTTAATGAATAAAGAGTGACATTACATGGAAAGCTTCAGGTTCAAGTCTCATTCATTCCAGGCTCTATTTGTAGCAATTCAACTATTAGGAAAATGAACGTTGGAAATGAATGTTACATCAACAAAGTTTATCTTATTTGGCAATCTATAATAGGAGGGAAAGAGCAAAAGCTGTTGGAAAATATTTTATTTTTTAACGATAATGCCATTAAGGAGACAAAGTCCTTTTCAGGAAGGAATTAAAGGGAAGTAAGGATACGATGATCTGCTTAAAATGAAATAACATGTTAACTGTTTCAGTAAAGCAGCAGACAAATGTAGACTACGGATGAGAGAAAAACTAGAAATAACACCATAACAGGAGAACTCTATCCTCACGTGGGTGCTTCTAAGTTAGAGACAGAAGGGCTATTGGAAAGAGCCAAATAGTTGTGATTATAGCTGTGATTCAAAAACTTTTCTGGTTTTTATTTAGTCAGGAAAAGTGCTTTAGGTACAGAACAAATATAATCCACTATCTCCAACATATCCCTTGACTTCACATCCCTCTCCAGATTCTTCCCCAGTTCTCTTCTTCTCTAAAGCAAATTTTCTGTAAATAGGTGATGCCTATTATCAGAAATTCTTCTGCTTCCATTTTATCCTGAACCTACTCCTTCTAGGTTTTTGTCCCCCAAATTCCACAAATACTTCTCCTATTATCATCACCACTGACCTCCACATTGCTAACTTAGTACTACTCTCTTCTCACTGTGCTTGAGTCATTAGTAGTTGATTACTCCCTTCTCCTTGAAACATTTTTACTTGGCTTCTAGGATGCCCTGTTCTCATGGACTTCCTTTCACTTCATTGGCCATTCCTGCTCAGTTTCCCGTCGTCTTCTTGCCCTCATATTTCAGTGCACCCCGCAACACTGAACTAGCCTCCAAAGTAGGCTTCCTATTTTCTCCTTCACTCCCTGTAGTCTACACACAGTAACAATAGTGATCGTTTTAAAGCAAAACCAAACCAAATTATCTGCTCTACTCATACTCTCCAATGTTAACTCAAGTTAAAAAACAAAACCAAACCAAACAGAAAAAGCCTGAAGGCCTTACTATGAGCCTGCAAATTCCCACCTACGCTGGCCCCACAGCCCGTCTGACCCCCAGCCCTGTCACTCTCCCCTTTGCTCACTCTGCCCCAGCCACAGTGTCCTAGTAGCTGGTGTGTGAGCCTACCCAACACTTATCTATCTGGAATCTTTGCAGTTGTTCCTCCCTTTGTCTGGAATCTCTCCCCATTTGTTTGGCAGCGTTTCTTGTTCTTCCTTTACATACCTTATATAAAATAGCAACTCTTTGTCCTGCAACTCAGGTGATTCTTAGCTCCTTTATCCTCTCTATTTTTCTTGTTAGATGTACAGATACCTGGTATAGATGTATTTGCTTTTTATTTTTTTACACCTGTATTTTTCAACTAGAATATAAGCTTTATGAAGGCAGGAGCTATGTGTCTTTAATTGCCTTTTTCAAAAGCAAGAGCTGTGCCTGCAATGTAGTGCTCAATAAATATTTGTTAAGTAAATGAATGAGTATTCCACTAAATAAAGTTTAAAACATCCCCATAATAGAATATTAGCTAGACATACATGACAGTAGTAATATTGACATACGGACGTGGAAAGGTGTTCATGGTACATTAAGGGAAGAAATCAAATTACAGAACAGTATGTGGAAAATGATGTTAAAATATATGTGATGTATATTTATAAACATGCCTAGAAAATTTTGAAAGTTGTACATCAAATCTTAACATCATTTATCTCTGGGGGTAAAATTACATATTGTTTTTATTTTCTTATTTATAATTTTTTGTATTTTCCAAAATTTTAACAATGATTATATGTTTACTTATATAATTATGAAAGAAAACTGAGTAATTTCCACATACAAAAAAAAACACAGCACTACATGGACAAACTGTTTATTTTATGTGCTACTCATGGAATTTCAGTTATTTGGATTTCTGTTTTAACATTTAGAGTTTGGAAAGCCTGTTTAAGAAAAAAATGTTAATTCCTTAAATCCAAGAAGCGAATGTAGAATTTTAATGGAAATAGCTAAAACTCCATAATAACTTTCACCTTTTTCCCCCACATTATTTTCATCTATAATTTGTGAATAATCTTGTGCTATCTATGCTTTAAAAAGCGGTATATAGGGTACATATGTATGCATGTATGTATATATGTAAAAAAAAGCTAAGAAATATAACCATTTACATTAGTTTCCCACAAGTAGTAGGATCTTTGTGATTTTTTCCTTGACATTTGCAATCAGAAAAAAAAGATGCTATTAACATTTTAATGTACAAATGTATATACAAATATGATTACAATGATGCTTTAAAAATAATGATAAGTAAACTGATTTAAAGAAATTGCAACAAAAGGTAAATAGTGGATATCGCTTGGTGATTTAAATATTTTCATTTGTTGTTTTTCTAACCCTATACTTAAGTACCAACTGTTTTACAATGGAAAAAAAATATATTACCTTGAAAAAGAGAAGAAGGTAATTTAAACAGTATAAATTTGTTTCCAGTTGTGTGAACATATATTACAAAGAACATGTCCTTGTATATTACTCTCAGACATCTCTCCCACGGGATGTCCAGTACCTTTCTCCAACACTTCCTGGGGAAAATTGATCTTACAAAAATCGTTCAGTCTGTAATTCAGCAAAAAGCATCTTTTACCTCAATCATTCATCCACAGTGTCTGCACTGTGGATGACCTCATTTTCAAAGGCATATATTAAATTTAAATATGAATGGATGGTGCTTTGAGGTGATCTGGTGACTAGTCGTTCTTCTCCATTTAATAATAAATTTGCTGAATCAGCAGGCACATAACATTTTTCCACTCTGATAATTAGAATGTGCAATAAACTCTAATGTTAGCATGAAATGGGAAGCAGAGAACACAGAGTTAGGGATATAAAATTTAAAGGAATTAAAAATATTTTCCATAGTTGGTCTTGATTATGTTTTTAGAGGTGTCACAAATTTCTGAAAATCAGACCCAACTCATAGAAGTTACAGAAAATGTCAAAGCCATCTACAGAACTGCTATTTTCAGATGGGAATATTAGCTGCTTTACAGACAAAACTTTCCATGGCATACCCTTGTGATTAGGCCAATTGTAAATGATGTTCCACTACAAAAAAAAAAAAAGAAAGAAAATCTAAATTAAATTTAAAATATCTGTGTCAAAGCAAAAGACATTATTAGAACATTAGAGTTATAATGTTTATCAAGCTCTTGGGAGAAAGCTTATCTACTGAAAGTTAAATTATAAAATCAACAAAACACAACCATGGAGAGATGTCTAATTTTAGCTGAAAGAGGTAGTAGCACTGTGAGCAGATCGGGAGGCTCTGATTGAGTGCATCAATTTATCCAAAGAAAGCAAGAATATGGCATATGCCTTATTATCATAAAGAGTGATACCTGGGGACTATTCTAACCTGATGCCATTAAATATTCAGGTTATGTAGAATTAATTATTGAACTAATGCTCTTTAATCTATATTTTTCATCGACCAACTTTCCCCTGTTGGCATGCCTGCACTAGGTAAATATGCTGGCTAGAAGTTGGGTTTCTTTTTATCAATAAATAAATTGGCAATATGATTAATATTTCCATTTCTATGATCTTTTTACATGTTAGTGAGGTCCTAAAAGATGAATCCATTTTTGATCCTATTAGATTGAGAGTCAGACCTTGTACAACAAAAACCACCCACAGCAATGCTATCTTGTGGAACTATTAATATTTTGATTGTCTTAGAGACAGTCAGCCTATCTTCCCTAGTGACACATGGACCATAGAAGCTGTTGTCTCATTCTAATGTTTATGTTCTTCAATGGGTAGTATTATATTGTATATAGAGCTTTGAATTTTGAGCCAAGTACCTCAATAAATGACATCAATCAACTCCAGGTCACACAAACAAAACTTAAGGACTTATCCTGCATTCCTCTTTCTTCCCTTCCCCACCTCCATCTCACACGGTCACTAGACACTATAAATATCTTGGATCTACCATCTCCTCTCTGTTGTCACTACTTCTTGGTTAAGCCACTACCATCTCTCCCCTAAACTACTGAAATAGCCTCATAACTGGTAATTGTCTTTGTTTCCAAACCATCTTCCATAGCATTATTCAAGCAATTTTTTAAAAAAACAGCCTGGTTTATTTTTGTTTAAAACTCACAAATACTCCTCCATTTCTCTATCTGGATAAACTCTAGCCTCCTTGGTAAGGCATAAAAGACTACTCATAATCTGGTCTTTTAGCTCTTCTTCCCCATCAACTGTGAGTTTCAGTGCTATCAGTCCTTGAGAAGTCCCTACAACATAGCTCAGGGTTATGTCTCTATGCTGTTACTGGGATTCTGCCAATCCCGGTTGCCCTGTCCCCCCACTCGTAGCCACATCGCATCAGTTTGTTAGCGAGGAGACCAACAGGAGGTCCATGGTGAAGTCATTACGTAACACCATCATGTGGACGTAATTTTATTTTCTAGTGAGACCTTCCAGTAAGACAGTGAGAGTCTCTTATTTCACATCCCCAAATACTTTATATCTTCCTTATCACTGTCTTAGAAACTTGTTTATTGGATTTGAGGTTGACTCTGAGGCTGATCAGATTTCAGTTCTCTCCTCCAGATATAAGAATCTTATAAAATTTTAAGTAGACAAGTACAGTACCAGAGCAGGGGTGGTGGGAGGGAAAATCAAGTATCATTCAGTACGTTTCCTTATGTTGCAAAAGTAAATGTCTTCCAATGTATAGATGTTTCACTGATTTACCATGGTTTTCATTTTTCAACATTTTTTCTTTTTTTAATATATGTAGTCTCATCTGCACTCTGTTTTATCTGATCTATGAAACAAAGGACCATTCCTCATTTTTGTTTTTGCACAGAGGCTTGGATACAGTAGGCTTTTCGTAAATATTTACTGAATAGAAACCCTACTGTCTTTGACTCAGTGAAAGGCATGAGGCCTTGTACATTTCATTTATCTGTTATGAGAATGGATTGTTTATGTGAAAGAAAATTTAAACCAACTAAATGAGATCAGTGAATTTTGAATATGAATTCTGAAACCTTTGGATGCCTCAGTGGCAGCTGTGGATGGTGATGGCAAAGGTCAATGAACAGAGGTTCATTCCCACCCAGATTTCAATCAGAGCTACTCTACTTTCTTCTGTCTCTCTCTCTCTTTCCATCTTTCCTTCCTTCCTTCCTTCCTTCCTTCCTTCCTTCCTTCCTTCCTTCCTTCCTTCCTTCCTTCCTTCCTTCCTTTCATCCTAGCATTTTATTCAAAACACAGGACATATTTTAAATCTCACACTGATTATCTTTATAAAATACTGAAACTGATGATTTTATCATTTCCCTTCACCTCTAAAATGTTCTGATTCAATAGCTGGTTTCCATTTGAGTAATTAAATAATTTGAAAGTACTGTTTTTGTTGACATTAGAATAAGGTTTACTAATCTGGGTTTTCTGGAAATTTGCTCAGGGCAAAATTGTGTTCTATTTTAACTATAATTGAAATTCAGCAGTTTTTGTGCTGTCTTTGTCACCAATAGAAATTATAGATATTTTTTATATGACACTGCATTTAAGGAAAATGTCCCAATTTGGCTTCTACGGTCATCACTACACTGAAATTACGGTATTATTAGACCCAACTGGATCTTGATATTTACTCCTGTAATAAAGGAGCGTATATATATTACTTCCTCACAAAATTTGTTTTCAAAAATGTTTTGATGAACATATTTCAACATGATTAATTTCCTTTGTAATCCTTTAAAAAAACAACAACACCTGTGCCTTTGAAAATTTTCTATGGAGAGGAGTCTATGGAGAAAGAGTGCTGAGGGCACAATGAAATGCTAAAACTTCCCTGCTTTAGACGGTAACATGGCTGATAATTATTATTTTGGGATAAGCAGATATATGACTACAGATGTTTTATATACTTGTAACCAATAGACCTCAGCAGCTATGTTTGTTTGGCAAAGATCAGTGCTATTCACCCTGTGTCTTGCACGTATTCAGGTTCTGCGTATCACTGCACTCTAGAAAGTCGTAACTACATCACTTTCCTTGAACCGCCAATTTTGTTTTCGTACTATTTTTTCCTTCTTTAATCAGTTTATTTTCCTTATGGTAGCCCTACATAAATTAACTGTTTAGATGCTTTACTGAGTATGTTTCTTTTTCACCTGCCCAGGGTTCTTTCACTTGCTTCTTCTAATTATGTGATTTTCCGTGGTAATGCACTCCTCTCCCACCTTTAGTTCCTGTGGTTTGAATAGAGCCAACTCATTTCAAGGACAAAACCATCAGAGAGTAATGTATTATTGAAACCATCTGCACCGAATATGTTACTAAACCCAATGAGACCTCTGTATAAACTTTTAACATTCTGGCGAGAGGGTGCAAAGATCTAATCTTGCAGCCGCGCAGGACAAGCCTCAGCATAGGTAAATTCCCTTAGGAATTAACCCTGCCACTTACCAATTTGGAGTGGCCTGCCACTTTTCTGTCTCTCCTTGCTCTCCATGTACAGGGGCAAGTTTGAGAACCAACAGAGCCACCAAATCCCTCTCTAGTTTGTCATTTTTTGTTGGCATATATCAAAAAGAGCAATGGTATTGGTAAAAGTTATAATACAACTTTAGTGTCTCAGTGCCGTTAAAAGCAAATAATTGACAAGTTTTATGACATTTTAATTACTTTGTAATAATTAGGTCAGTGGGTTCATTTGTTGATCTCTGTGATATGAGCCCCATATACATACTTAATATTTATAGTAACCATGGAAATAATTAGCCCATTATACAGAGGAGTAAATATATATAAATTCTGATGTAAAGTGATTTACGAACATCTATTGTGAAAAATAGTATTACAGTTCCAGTTTGTTGGACTCTAGAAACTGTTTCTTCATCATGCATTCTGAGAACAAAATACAACTTCTCACCTGCTCTGAAACAAACATGGACCATTGCAATCAGCAGCTTTTCCATTGTATAACTGTGTACACACAGATGCTCCTCTACCATCTCGATAGTTGTTTATCCATACCTATCTTGTCCTAATTTCTTGCCAGATCAGCATACTATATTTCTTTTTTTTCCTTTGCAAAATATTTTGGATTATATTTGATTAAATTCAGGAACAGAGCTTAATGTATATGTTGAATACAAATTTGCATCATAATTTTAGCAGCCATGATTTTCTGGATTAAATAACATGCTCACAAACTGATTCTGAGAACTTTCTGAGCCTTTTAGAAAGTCAAAGGGGGCCAGCCCCTTTCTGTGATGATCTTGGCCGTCAGAAGGGCAATTGTTTCCTAATTGTTGAGAATTTTTAAAAAGATCCTTATTAAAATATAGCTAATATACACTATTATATTAGTTTCAGGTGTACACCATAGTTATTCAACATTTATATACTTAAAGAAGTGGTCACCATTTTAAGTCCAGCAACCATCTGACACTGTACCACGCTATCACAATATTATTTACTATATTCCCTAAGCTGTACATTATATCCCCATGACTTATTTGTTTTATACCTGGAAATTTGGACCTCTTATTCTCTTTCACCTTTTTATCATCCTTTAAAATTTTTCAATTAGAGTTGATATTCAATATCATTTTATATTACTTTCAGGTGTACAGCACAGTTGTTAGACATCTATGTAATTTAAGAAGTGATCTCCCGGATTAGTCTAGTACCCACCTGGCACTATATATAGCTATTACCATATTTTTTACTAATTCCCTGTGCTTTACTTTACATCCCTATCACTCTTGTAACTACAAATTTGTACTTCATAATCCCGTCACCTTTTTCACCCACCATCCAATCCCCCTCCCATCTATCACCCTGATAAAGCCAGTACCCATCTGACCCCATACATAGTCATTATAGTATTATTGACTATATACCCTACATACCCATGACTGCTCTGTAACAACCAATTTGTGCTTCTTAATCCCTTCCCCCTTTTCACCTACCCTCCTAAAACCCTCCCATTTTCCAACCATGAAAATGTTCTCTGTATCTATGAGTCTGTCTCCATCCTGTTTGTTTGTTTATTTTGTTCTTTAGATTCCACATATAAGCAAAATCACAATTCATCTGTCTTTCTGTCTGAGACACTCCACTCTGCACAACACTCTCCAGGTCCATCCATGTACCTGCAAATGTCAAGAACCCATTCTCTTTCATGGCCGAGCAATATTCCATTGTATATATGTACCACCTGCTCTTCATCTACTCACCCATCAATGAACAGCCATTGTAAACAATGCTGCAGTGAATATATGGATGCCCATGTGCCACCAAAGTAGCGTTTTGGGTTTCCTCAGATAAATACCCAGAAATAGGATTACTGGGGCCTTCCTTATGTCTTGGGTTAGCCTTTGTTCTAAAGTCTATTTTGTCTGGTATAGGTATTGCTACTCCAACTTTTTTTTTCCTCTTTTTTCGTGAAGTATCTTTTTCCACCCCTTTACTTTCAGAGTGTGTGTATTACAATCTGAAGTGAGTCTCTGGTAGGCAGCATATATAAGGGTCTTGTTTTCTTATCCTTTCAACCCTCCTATGTCTTTTGATTGGAGAATTTAATCCACTTACATTTCAAGTAAGTTTTGATAGATATGTAGTTCTTGCTACTCTAGTATTCATATTGTCTTTTCTTTCTTTCGTTTTTCTTTCTTTCTCTCGCTTTTTTTCTTTCTTCCTTTTCTTCTCTTTTCTTCTTCTCCTTCTTCTCCTCCTCTTCCCCCTCACCCTCTCCCTCCCCTCCTCCTCCTCCTCCTCCTCTTCTTCCTCCTTCTTCTTCTTCAAGAAGTCTCTTTAACATTTCTTGTAATACTGGTTTGGCAGTGATGTACTCCTTTGGCTTTTTCTTGTCTGTGAAGCTCTTTATCTCTCCTTCAATTTTAAATGATAATCTTATTGGGTACAGTACTCTTAGTTGAAGGTCCTTGCTTTTCATCACTTTGAATATTTCGTTCCAATCTCTTCTAGCCTGCAAAGTTTCTGTTGAGAAATCAGCTGTCACTCTTATGGGAGCTCCCTTATAAGTTACTAGTTACCCTTCTCTTATTGCTTTTAGGCTTCACTCTTGATCTTTAACCTTTGCCATTTTAATTATAATGTGTTTTGGTGTCGGCCTCTTTGGTTTCATCTTTTTTGGGAATATCTGTTCTTCCTGGCCTTGTATGTCTATTTCCTTCACTAGGTTAAGAAAGTTTTCAGTCATTATTTCTTCAGATAGGTTCTTAATCCCTTGCTTTGTTTATTCTCCTTCTGGTACCCCTATGATGTGAATGTTGCTATGCTTGTTGTTGCCCCAGAGGTCTCTTAAACTATCCTCATTTTTTTTTTTTTTTAATTCTTTTTTCTTTTTGCTGTTTCAATTGGGTGTTTTCTACTACCTTGTCTTCCAAACCACTGATAAAATCCTTTGCTTCATCTGGTCTGCTGGTGATTCCTTCAAGTGCATTCTTCATTTTTTATTGTTTTCTTCACTTCGGATTGGTTCTTTTTTGTGATTTCTATGTCTTTTCTTATGCTTGCTATCTCTCTGTTGAAGTTCTCACTAAGTTCTTTGAGCATCCTTATAACCATTATTGTGAGCTCTGTATCTGTTAGATTGCTTGCCTCCATTTTGTTTAGTTCTTTTTCTTCACTTTTTCTCTTGTTCTTTAATTTGAGATGCATTTTTTTGTTTTATCATTTTTGGCTTCCTCTCTGTGTTTGTTTCTATGGATTAAGTAGATTTGCTACGCCTCTCAGTTTTGGCTGAGTGGCCTTGTGCAGTAGGTGCTGTGTGTGGCCCAGTATCATAGTCTCCCTTGTCACCTGTGCTGGGTTCTCCAGGAGTGTCCCTTGTGTGGGTTGTGTGTGCCCTCCTGAATCTTGATTGTTATTGTCATGTCAATGGGTGGGATTAACCCTATGGCTATGGGGTTTGGCTATGCCCACAGCTACGAGTGAGTGAGTCTGTGTGTGGGCCCTTTAAGAGGATATTTGGGTTTCCCACTGCCATTGATACAACCTAGGTGGTCAGAATCCCCTCTCTTTTTCACCTCTAGATATTGTGGGGGTTCCTCTTTCTGGCACCACTACTCCAGGCTGGGGAGCCTGGTATGGGGCTTGGGTCTTTTGCTTCTCTGTGGCTAAAATATCTGATTCTCAACTGCTACCCAGGAATTGGGGGCCCTCCCATTCCACTTCTCCGCCCCTCCTCCCAGACTTAACATGGCTTCTTCTTTATTTCCTTAATTATAAAACTTCTGTTCATCTAAACTTCAGATGGTTTTCCAGATTGATTGTTCTATAATTTAGTTGTGATTTTAATGTGGTCATGGGAGGAGGCAAGCAGAGTGTTTATTTACTCTGCCATCTTTGATCCTATCTGAGCATTTTATATTTCAAAGCATCCATTTCAGATAGGTCTCAGGGTGTTTTAAAAGTGTAGGCCTCATGATGCCCCAAGGGAGATGATGTGCTCTAGGTTCTTGTGAGGAAGTACAAAATCAAATTTAGATGAGATGAAGAATGCAGGTTGCTATAACAAACTACTACAGACTGGGAAGCTTATAAACAACCAAAACTTATTTCTCACAGTTCTGGAAACTGAACTCCCATAACAAGACACAAGTATGGTCATGTTTTCATGAGGACCCTAGTTCATAGCTGGCACCTTCTTGCTGTGTCTTCACAAAGAGGAAGGAGCTAGGGCTCTCTCTGGAACCTCTTTTTTAAGGCACTAATCCCATTCATGATGGCTCCATCCTCACGACTTAAGCACCTCCCAAATTATCTACTTATTTATACCATCATCTTTAGGGTTTAGGATTTCAATATATGAAATATTTTTTGAAGGCGGGGGGACATATATTTAGACCATAGCAATGCCTCTCGTTGAAGCTAGGGAAAAATAGTTCTCAAGTGATGGCCACAAGTGGATAATTACCTTTCCAGTGAAATGGACAATTTCTTCCTCATCATGAGGAGTCATTTCTTACACTGTCAGTGTATTTGGAGGGTTTGAGGAACTGCAGCTGAAGCAACACAACTTTTAAACATACTGGGGTTTGTGTCACATATGGAGAACACAGGTTTGATACCAGTGAAACTTGCAGTTTTCATACATTCTCCTGGGCTGCTTGTATGCCTTTTTCCTTTTCCATATCCTCCAATGACAACAAATTGCCTTAAATGAGCCTTATAATGAAGTGGTAACTGAGCATACTCAAGTGTTTCTCGGAAAATTTTGGGTTATATTTGGCCGTCTTTTACACAGTTTAGTATTTTAGTTGAAGGGAAAAAAAAGACTTTTTTTTTATGAATATGCAGAGTATGTATCATTTCTTAGTATTTGGCTTGTGGGCTTTTTTGGAAGCATAATATCTGAGATCAGTACACTCGGAACAAAATAATTGAATCTGGACATAATTAGGAAAGTTCACAGCTCAGGAAAGATTGGTGAGGAAATGGTGAGATAGGAAGCTGACTTGAAATAATAATGCTTTTAGGAACCAAGAGCAGAAGCTGAAACCTTATTCTGGACAGTTACTGTTAAGAAGGTGGTTGGAGTAAATACATCTGCCTTTCTTTAAGGTGAACAGCCTGAGTTGTCCAGCATGATAGCCTTTATTTTCCTTGGTAAGTGAATTATGCTTCTGGTTTATCTGAATTCATAACACCAATTCTTTGTGAACCGAATGCTGTCCTATCTAACTTAACTGTTGATTAAGCTAACGGGGGCTTATAATATGAAGTATCAATTACAATTTTATATTTCAACATGGCTTATTACTTTTGCAAAAATATACGCTTACTTTTACTCATTTATAACTCTACAGAAAATGCACAATGTAAGAATTGCATTAACTACTCAGATTGCTTCTGTTTTATTATATAGCAGAATCCAATATTTTGAATTATTTATTAGGATTTATGGAACTCGTAAATACTATATACTAGGATCTTTTAGAACTGAAACCTTCCAGTATCTATTTACAAGTTTTAGGATGACAAATTTCAAATTATTATCTATTTCTCTTTGAAATTAAATTAAAATGAGATGAAACCATTCAGCCCCCCCTAATTTTAAGGTGTTAATATTTAAAAAGTAGGAGTCATTTAGTGGAATAACACAACGCCATATCGAATGTTTCACATTCAATTCAGTTTCTGTTACCTAGTGACTAAGTATGGATTTATTCTTCTTATATTAGGTAGTGTGAATTTATTATAAGATGTTGGTGAAAAAGAATTAATTTATACTTAAAGTAGAATTCATGAAGATATATTTGTTATATGTGTTATTGAAGAAGCTATTATATTTTCTTCAGCATTTAGTAGGATATATATATTGAATTCAGAAAAAAGGGGATATTTATGATTATTCCTTAATATTAATAATCCACACATTAAATCAAAGCCAGTATATTTTCTGCTCACTCAATGCTAATAAACATTGATGAATAAAGCATAAGTGTGGATAAGTAAACAAAGAAGGCTATTTCAAATAATGTGAACATAAAAGAATAATTAAAATAAATCAAAGAAAATTAAGGCAAGAAGGAAAACAATCTTTTATATACTTTTAGTTTTTCTTTGGTTTAAATAATAGTTATTTAGTGCTCCAAAACTGTGCTTCTTGTGTTTATTTTTAATAATGTTTTCTTATGTTTATTCTTTATTACAAAGCGAAATGTAGGAGACTTTATTTTTTATAGATCAGGCAGCAATATAACACAGCACACAAAATATATTACAACCTCATTATGGCCCCAGTTGAAAAGACAATGATGGCCTCTTGTTTTTGCCTTTTTCTTCTAAATTAACCTTGAGACTTAGTGGCATGAAGGAGAGAAATCATTCCCACCAGTTATAGGGTCAAAATTATGCTATTTGATAGTTTTAACCAATATTTTCCATGGTGCATTCTTCAAAATACTTGTTTAATATCATCTAAATAGGTCTTGTGATGTAGGAAGGTCCAAATAAATGTGAGACATATTGAATTTTTAAAACCGAGTATTCAATATCCTAATGAGTCTTTTACATTTTTAAGAGAGTGCATATAATGTACAACATTCTCCATCTTACTTATTTTAAAAGTAGAACCTGTTTTTCACAGAGCATTTGAAGAGAACACTTGACAACTCCTGGATTAAATATATAACCTCAAATCATAGTGAGAAATGAATAACATTTTGGATCTTATGAGTCTTGTGAAGCAAATCACTAAGATGGCTTTCCTAGTTGATTCACTATTTCATCTGGGTGGAAAGTGTGAAAATCATTTAAAATACACAACCAAGTGAATTATTCAACTTAAAATTTAAATATGAAAGAAAATGAAAGATAATATGGAAAGATAATATGTAGAATTCATTAATAATCATTATACTGAGGTCCTGGTGAGGTTTTGATGATATATCCAGGAGACAGTCACCTACCTATACGTTTCTTGAGGGAGCCAGTCACAAGATACAATGATCAATAGCAAATACAGTTCTAGAGTTTTATAAGTTGAGTTTGTCACATAAAACCCTTACTTCAGGGTGTTTCACAAGCTGGATTTAAACAAGTAACCTTGGGCCAGAATCAAAGGGGCTCGCTTTCTCTTTCTAGGCTTGCTAACCTAGGACAGGGTCTTGGCTAGATGAGGTTATTCATGAACATATGGAAAAACAGAAAGCTGATAAGTCAATTTCTACTCCAACCCTCAACCAAAAAAAATGTAACCAAGCCACACCCATGGGCCTAATCTTCAAATGCAGTGACCCAGCAAGTAGTAAACATGATCCAATTGGTTGTCTTGGATTCTCCTTAGGAGAAGAGATTTTGAAAGGTAAGATAAAGAAAAGATTTTAAGGCTTTACTTGAAGCCTATAACTCTATAGTGTCACTGGTGATTCATAATTAACATCATCTTTTTAAAAAATTAAATAATTTGGCTCTGATTAAGGTATAGCTAAGCATTTCTTGATTATAATTAATATACTGTCTCTATAATTCAATTGTAATTCTCATATTTTTCTATGTATTGATTGAGCCAGTGTCAGTTTACATGCCCACAGAATCAATTTGAGTAATTTATACAATATACTAAATTAAGAGTGCTACTTACTTGATATTTTTAGAAAACTTGCTTGAGTCTTTTCTTTTCTACCCAAAATAACTTCTAAATATCTGGAATGTGTTATTTTAATTGGTTATTATCAGTTATTTATATATAAATCATCTATAAACAAATACTCAAGTCAGTGTAAGTCTACATACATTTATTGAATATCTATAATGCATCATTGTGTTTGATAATGAGAATACAATTATGAATTACTCCTAATGTCTGCCCAGTAAAAACCTAACACCCAGTGATGGAGACAAGAACTAAAACACACATTTTTATTACAGAACAGTAAATGCTATCATTGAGGAATTCCACAAATTGTAGTAAAATAGATGAAGGGTGTTAAATTCAATTTGGATATAGGAAAAGCAGGTATTGAATTTAGGGAAGGTTTCCATAAAATAGATAATTATTGTGTTGAGTCTTAAAGGACAAAAAAAAAAAAAAAAAAGTTTATCCCATAGGGAAAAGAAAAGGAGTGCATACTAGTGACCATACAGTAAATGCTCAGAGATACAAGCCAGCATGGAACATTTGGGAAAATATAAATGCTTGAGGACTTCCACATTGCACATGATGAGGAACATGAGAGTCATGCTATGACGGATCATCCAAAGGATGAAACGGAGAAGTGACAGGATTAGAATGGTACATTCGGCAGATTAAGGCACGTAAAGAATTTATCTGAATAGATGAAATTGTAGGCAGATTGACTAACTAATGAGTTGGTCAAATATTCAAAATAAGAGCCAATGAAATATGAAAGAATGGATATGGGAGAGTAATTTGAGGATAGAAAAAGGGTCTACCATAAATCCAAAGATTCTAGTTTGGATGCCTTTCTAAATGGTGGAATTGCTGATGAAGTGGGGTGGTTTACCAGGGAGTGGTAATGATGAGGACAATATTAAAGATATTATAATCTGGAAGTGTGTTTGGAACATTTAAGTGGCGATAACAGTAACTGTTATCTGTAACTGGAACACTGGATAATAATGGGATTGAATTTACATTTGAGAATCATCAGTGTAGAGATTTTAGTTAAAACCAAGATAGTACATGGAATTAATGCAGAGAATGTGTAAAATGAGAATGGGAAAAGTGTGAGGATAGAACCTAAGCTAAAAATATACATTAAGAGAAGAGTAAGAGGATCCTGGGAATGTTTCTGACTATGGTCAGAAAATGTTAAATGAATAAGTATCAGGAGAACTAGAAGAGAAGGTTACAAAGGAAGAGAGAGTTTCAACAACAAAGTTACAACAAAATGCCCAGTGATAAAAGTAGGCAAGATGAAGTCTTAAAACTACTAAATTTGATGTTATTAAAATGATTAGTGTTACAGAACAGAAAGAGTTCATTCACCTGGCACTAGCAGAGCAAAACTCTAAACACTGAGAATTGCAGTGGAGATATATTGGCTATTATATTGATGAATGGCACCATCCAGGAGAATGGGAAACCAATGCTCAAAAGCGCGAACTCACCTATGCCAGGTTATAGATTATATCGGACAAAATCATAAGACTCGGTGTGTAGGTTAGAGGTTAGGGGTCGCGTTGGGAGCTGATTGATCAGAGGTGAGGTAAGGGTAGTGAATCATTTCTTCAGGTCTTGAGGATAGTGATAAGGTCTTTTCTGGAGTCTCTCTGTCCAATCTCATGGGAAAGTAGCCAGAGGATAATGCCTCCTTAAGGCTCAGGAGCTGAAACATAACTTAGGTCAAGATGCTACCTTTAGCCAGAGGTTCAGACTTTGTGACCATTAGTGAGATCCCCGCTACCCTCTGCTGCCTGGCACTTGCTGATTATCTGGGAGAAAGGCTAGGTCTCTGAGGGGTATATATATAGAGAGAGGGAAATGATTTCTAGAGCTGGATTCACAACTAGATTTAATCAAAGCCATAAGAACCCTCAGTTTCATTAGGGCATTTTTAAGTGCAATTTCAATGGAGCAATCATCAAAAATAGAAATTATAAGTTGAGAATAAATAGGCAGGAAGAAAGAGTGAGCACAAAATATAGATTATTCATTTAAGAATCTTATATAGGAGAAATATAGGTGTATATCTGGAGAGGAGGTTAAGATCCATTCCAGTTTTGTAATGATTTTGTCACATTTTATTTTCCACAATTCTGCTTTTTATTATTAACAATTCAGATTTGAGGTAAATAACTGCCATACTGTAATATTGAAAACTTGTTTCTGTTGTTCTGTTATTGTTGTTATGAAAGTTATGGGGGTATACTCAGAAATTGAACCCACTTCCCAAACCACTGATTGCACATATTTAAGAGAGCAGTGCCTCCGTGATGCAAATGGATGTAAACATGCATGGAGAATAATGGAAGATGCTTGCAATGTTTCAGGTAAAGCAACTTATTTAAAATACATTCAAATGATTTCCTTTTACTCAGATGAAAATAGGATTTGATATTTTCTTTTACTATTTTAGGAGCTAAGTTTTGTTCTAAATACTTTACTCAAACTTGATATTCAAGTGATTCCCCTTCAATTGCTTATTAGTGAATTTAGTTATAAAAGAATATTCTTAAATAACTCAAGGGCCCTAATGCATTGACACCATGGGCAGCTTTATGCAAGATTGCAGTCTACTTTTTTTTCTCACTTATCTCACTATGTATAATGTTACAATTATATGTATGCTTCTTAGAAGCATGACATTTTTTCCAAAAAAAAAAAATGTTATTTTGCTTATATATTGATATGTGAATTATAAAATAAGGGAAAATAATATTTATGATGATCAAAGACATTGCTATTTATTTGCGTGTGTATAATACTCATTCTATCTTCTTATAACATATACAATATTTTCCATTCCAACTGTGTCAAGAACAAGCTAGCATATATTATTATTGTTACCTTGTTCTACATTCCAAACATTTGAGGGGAGGCCCAAATAGTAGATAACATAAAGATAAGAGAGTCCCTGTTAACTTGTTTAAAAAAGAAATACATCCTAAATATATTAAGTAGCTCAATGAATATTAAATGAGAATATTAGAGGAAGATTCCATTTACTAAAAGAAGATAAACTGATCATATAGTGGAAAATTACCCTAATATCATGACAAAACTTTTCAAAAAATACTATCTAACATAATGGTAATTTTTTATCATTTTTTATAATGACTATTAAAATTCTTTAAAAACTTGATAAACTTTCTGAAATATTCAGTAAAAGAAATCCAGAAGGAAAAATAAAAACGTATTGTTCCACAACTCTCTTTGTTTCTCCATCCATTTCATGAAGAGTTAAATCTGTACCGCTCATGACTCCTGCCTATCAGCATGCGCTTCCTCGGCCTCCGGAAAGATGTAAGGTGGCGTGTGTTGGGTTAAGAGGCAGTGACCTATAGTTCAATGCCAGTGTTCACAATCTCCACCAGCACAGCAGCTGCCCGACCCCATGACCTCAGGAATTACATAGGCTGTAGAGGGAGAGAGGTGCCCTTCTCTTGCCTGCCTTTGAAGAGAGTACATGGAATTTTTATACTCCAGGGAAAATTATAGCTCTGTAATCCAACATTCTTATTACTGTTCAGGAAAAGAATGTCAAAGGCATAATTTTCTCAAAGCGACACCGTAATTTTAAGATGAGAATAAAGGGCAATGACAAAAACAATCTGTTATTTGTTTTGATGATGAAGCTTTTTGTTACATTTTATACAGCAATTTAAATATCACATTCAAGGTGTCATGAATTAGACCACATTTCTATATTTCAGTATACAAATAGCAAGTCATTGGCACTGAATTGCAATATTTGCATAATTATCCCATGTATGAAGCTAAAATAGAAATATTCTCAAATACACAAATGAAATGATCTCAAGTAGTTTTATTCAGGAAAAAAATGGAAAAAAAGAAAATTGTCAGATAGATGAATATGGCTTTATGAATTAAAGCAGAAAGTGAATTATTGATAATTACAAAAGACTTACTATTTAATACTATTTATTGAGTGCTTTCTGAGTGTCAAGACCATTTCATTTCCCATGATAATTTTAGAGCCACCTGCACATCTCTTGTTATAATCTTAGAATGACATGTAAAATAAAATAGCAGATTAAGACAAAACAGTTACTAAAATAGCTAAATTGACAAAATATTAAAGTTTGCAGAGCATTCTGTTCATCTCATATAAAGGCAGCCTTGATCATTACTGAAGAGCAAAAATTGGCATTCTATGTAGGGACAAAGCTATTTTAAAAACTGGAAAATTTTAATCTACTTTAGGAAATGAATATTGGGAGGAAACGACAATAAAAATAGATTTCTTTTTGCATCCTATGGCAACCCCAGAGAATCTTACTATAATAATGAATTACTCAGATTAATATGTTAAAAGCATTTTGGGTATGCTGGGTGTATATTCAAGTTAATATCTGGAGTGTTTTATGTTTGACTGTGAAATCCAGGTGACTCCTGCAAGATGAAGGATTTATCAGGCTGTAACCTGAGCATCCAGTCCTTAGTGGAAAGCAATTTCCAATTTAAAGATTGTCTCTGCACTGATGACCTGTATGGTACTGTTAACAAATTGCTTGGAAAACAATGCATCAATGAATCAGGTAATACATTTTTATATGAAATATTGAAAGTCACGAAAAAGAAAAGGACAATTTTAAAATGAATCACATCTATGTAATTTCATTCACATGTTTTTGTAATTTGATTAATTCTTCATTCAATTTAAGGTTCTGTGAGTTGCACATCTCAGTAAGTGCATAACGTATTTCTGTAAATGTTAACTACAATTTTAAGGTTCGTTCAGTTATAATTCATTAGAATTACAGTTTTAGTCCATATATTTGTGGGGCTCATTTATAGCTTTGCACAGGACCTAAATGATAGAAGAAAAATAAGGTATTGTTTCGGTTGTTAAAGAACTCAGGGTATCCCAAAGAAAGACCCAAATATAACCACTTATCTAAAATTATACTTACCTTTGAATAGGAGCATTTAATCACTTAGTAGGCATTTATTTACTGCCTCCTCAAGGTGCCAGGCTAACATTGGAGTAGTGATAATCAAACTAGTCTGCCTGTGTCCTTGAGGATACATACAGATTTTTCCAAGGGATATGTGGGATCACATAGTTCTAAAGTGATCAATTTCCAGATTCTCAACTTCCCTGTGTACTCTCTGTGAAAAGTGGTAAACTTGGGAATTCACCTCATGTCATAAAGTTCTCACCTCATCTTTCACAATCAACCTTCTCTCACTTTGGAAGAGATATGGTAGGTTTTCCTCTTGTCGGTCTTGAATGGTCCGGTTGTCCAACATTAAACAATTTTCTGTTCTATAATCTTGCCTTTTTCCAGAATTTCATATACATAAAATTATAACATGTAGCCTTTTTCTTTTATTAACGAAAAAGAAATCAGGCTCTTTTAACATGAGCCTGATTTTCTTTTATTTAACACAATGCATTTGAGATTCATCATTGTTTCTTGTCTAAGTTTGTTCTCTTTTTTGAGGAGTTGTATTCCATTGTATGGTTATACCCCCGATTGGTTATTATCCATTCACAATTGAAAATCATCTGCATTGTTTCTAGGATTTTAGAGATTACACATATACCTGCCATAAATATTTACACACAACAATTGTACAAATATAAGTTTTTATTTCTCTTGGGTAAGAAATTGTTGGGTCATAAGATATAGTGTATGTTTACCTTCATAAAAAGTTTTCATACTTTATTTTCTTTCAGTTGCTCCACATTTTCAGCAGCACTTTTTTTTTTTTTTTTTTTTTGCATTCTAGTACATATTTAGTGGTATCACACTGTGGTTTTAATTTGCACTTAAATAATAATGTTGAGCCTATTTTCTTGTGCTTATGTGCCAACTGCATATATTATTTGGTAAAGTGTCTCTTCAAAAGTTTGCCCATTTTTAAATTGAGTATTGGCTTTTTTATTGAGTTTTTAGAGTTGTTTCTCTATATTTACTAGAGTTTATTAGAATATGTGCTTTGTAAACAATATTTCCCAGTCTATGTGTTTTATTTCCTTAAGACTGTTTTTCAAATACTGAAGGTTTTTGTTTGTTTGTCTGTTTTTTTAACTTTAATGAAGTTCAGTTTATCATTATATTTTTCTTTTCTGGACCATACTTTTGTATAACTTGTAGTGTAGTAGAGGAAATAATGGGGACTTAGAAGACTTCACAGAAGAAATGGCAGACTTGGGCCTTTTCAGGTGGATTGGGTTCATTAGGGAGACAAAATAAAATGGCTGTTCTAAACAGAGGAAAAAGAATGAAGCAGAACACATTTGGGGAGCAACACATTCTTTGTTAAGCTGGATTGTAGAATGAAGGAGTATTAGGAGATGGTGCTGGAAAGAAATCAGATGTTTATATAAAGGAGGAAAGCTTAACTTGTATATCTTTCTAAAGAGATTAGACTTTAAACCCTTGTTATGAGGAACTAGTAATACATTTTAAGCAGAGAATGCAGAATCAACGTTTCAAGAGTTATCACTGGTAATAGTGTACAAAATGGAATGGAGGGGAGGGAAAAATGAATGTTAGGAGCATCAGTTAAAAGGTCATCCAAATAATTTAGGAGAGAGGTGATACATACCTCAACTAACACACTGGGGCTGAGGACTCTAAGGAGAAGACATCTTTAAGATATATTTATGAGTTATAATCAATAGAAAATGGTGACTATTGGATATGAGGGGTATGAAATGTTTATTTTTAGGGTTTCCATTTTACTGTTTTAGTTTCTATCTCTCTGCTAAGTTACTCCTAATATTCCCAAATTGTCTTTTAAATAACTTTAATAGCTGACTTAGGACAAAGATATTACTGTACACTAAGGCAGGAAAGAAAGAATAAAGTACAGGATTGGGGACAAAAATGATGAGTTATATTTTGGAGACATTGCATCTGGATCACACTTTGGAACATTCATATTAGAAATGTCAGCACTTTGTTTTAAGCTTCACACAATAAAAAAATAGCTTGAAAAAAATGAAGAAATTCCTCATCTAACACAATTTGAAATCTGTATCTTGTATAGAGAGGAATAATCTAAAATAGACAGAGATTTTGGAGTCAAAATTTCATAAGAAGTAAATAAAAACATGAAGGAACATAGGATTGGCCAGGAAAGGATATAAAGTGAGAATACAAGGATTTTGAAAACAACATTTGAGATCTAGTTGAAAAGAGACAAAAAGGTATTAATAACAGATAAAGAAACTATAGGAAGCAGAATTTTTGAAGCTAATGAAAGAGGACAGAGAAAATAATCAACAATTACAAATGTGGAGTAGAAATCCAGTAAGATAGAGTCAGAAATTACATTACTTTTCTTTCTTTTTTTTGTTTTGTTTTGTTTTATAATTTTTTTTCTTTTCCTTTTTTTTTTTTTTTTAATTTATTGGGGTGACAATTGTTAGTAAAATTACATAGTTTTCAGGTGTACAATTCAGTATTACATTATCTATAAATCCCATTGTGTGTTCACCACCCAGAGTCAGTTCTCCTTCCATCACCAAATATTTGATTCCCCTTACCCTCATCTCCCAGCCCCCACCCCCTTTACCCTCTGGTAACCACTAAACTATTGTCTGTGTCTATGAGTTTTTGTTTCTCATTTGTTTGTCTTGTTCTTTTGCTGTTTTTGGTTTATATACCACATATCAGTGAAATCATATGGTCCTCTGCTTTTTCTGTCTGACTTATTTCGCTTAGTATTGTACTCTCAAGATCCATCCATGTTGTCACAAATGTTCCTATATCATCTTTTCTTACCGCCGAATAGTATTCCATTGTGTATATATACCACAACTTCTTTATCCATTCATCTATCGAAGGAAATTTTGGTTGTTTCCATGTCTTGGCCACTGTAAACAAAGCTGCAATGAACATTGGAGCACATGTGTCTTTATGTATAAATGTTTTCAGATTTTTGGGGTAGATAGCCAAGAGAGGGATTGCTGGGTCATATGGTAATTCTATTCGTAATTTTTTGAGGAACCTCCACACTGCCGTCCATAGCGGCAGCACCAGTTTGCATTCCCACCAACAGTGTATGAGGGTTCCTTTTACTCCACAGCCTCTCCAACGCTTGTTACTGTTTGTCTTGTTGATGATAGCCATTCTGACTGAGGTGAGGTGATATCTCATTGTGGTTTTCTTTGCATTTATCTGATGATTAGTGATGTTGAGCATTTTTTCATATGTCTATTTGCCGTTTGTATGTCCTCTTTGGAGAAATGTCTCTTCAGGTCTTCTGCCCATTTTTCAATTGGGTTGTTTGTTTTTTTGTTGTTGAGTTTCATGAGTTGCTTGTATGTTTTGGATATTAGCCCCTTATCGGAGGCACTGTTTGGAAAAATCTTCTCCCATTCAGTTGGTTGTCTCCTTATGTTGTCAATGGTTTCTTTTGCTGTGCAGAAGCTTTTAAGTTTCATATAGTCCCATTCGTTTATTTTAGCTTTTACTTCCATTGCCTTTGGAGACAAATTCATAAAATGCTCTTTGAACCCAAGGTCCACAAATTTAGTACCTATGTTTTCTTCTATGCAGTTTATTGTGTCAGGTCTTATGCTTAAGTCTTTGATCCATTTTGAATTAATTTTAGTACATGGTGACAGATAGCAGTCCAGTTTCATTCTTTTGCACGTGGCTATCCAATTCTCCCAACACCATTTATTGAAGAGGCTGTCTTTCCTCCATTGTATGTTTTTAGCTTCTTTGTCAAAAATTGTCTGTCCCTATTTATGTGGTTTTATTTCTGGGTTCTCAATTTTATTCCATTGGTCTATGTGTCTGTTTTTCTGCCATTATCATGCTGTTTTGGTTATTGTAACCCTGTAGTACAAGCTAAAGTCAGGGAGTGTGATACCTCCAGTATTGTTCTTTTTTCTTAAGATGGCTTTGGCTATTCGGGGTCTTTTGTAGTTCCAAACAAATGTGATGATTTTTTTGTTCTATTTCTTTAAAAAATGCCATTGGGATTTTGATGGGGATTGCATTAAATCTGTATATTGCTTTGGTAATATGGCCAACTTAACTATGTTGATTCTTCTAATCCATGAGCATGGAATGTCTTTCCATTTCTTTGTGTCTTCTTCTATTTCTTTCAAAAATGTCTTATAGTTTTCAGCATATAGGTCCTTCACATCCTTGGTAAAGTTTATTCCTAGGTATTTTATTCTTTTTGCTGCAATTGCAAAAGGAATTGTTTTTCGTATTTCTTTTTCTGAGATTTCATTGTTAGTATATAGGAATGCAATGGACTTCTGTACGTTGAATTTGTAGCCAGCAACTTTACTGTATATGTTGATTGTTTCTAATAGCTTTTTGTTGGAGTCTTTAGGGTTTTCTATATATAGCATCATGTCATCTGCAAAGAGTGATAATTTAACTTCTTCATTTCCAATTTGAATGCCTTTTATTTCTTTCTCTTGCCTGATTGGCAAGGACTTCCAACACTATGTTGAAAAGCAGAGGTGGTAGGAGACAGCCCTGTCGTGTTCCTGAACGTAGAGCAAAGGGCTTCAGTTTTTCATCATTAATTATGAGATTAGCTGAGGGCTTGTTATATATGGCCTTCATTATGTTAAGGTATTTTCCTTCTATACCTATTTTATTAAGTGTTTTAATCATAAATGGATGTTGTATCTTGTCAAATGCTTTTTCTGCATCAATTGATATAATCATATGATTTTTGTCCTTTATTTTTGTTTATGTGATGTATCACATTGATGGATTTGCGGATGTTGAACCATCCTTGTGCCCCGGGGATGAACCCCACTTGGTTGTGATGAATAATCTTTTTAATGCATTGTTGCATTCGATTTGCTAGAATGTTCTTTAGGATTTTTGCATCTGTATTCATCAGAGATATTGGTCTGTAGTTTTCTTTGTTTGTTCTGTCCTTACCAGGTTTTGGTATTAGGGTAATGTTGGCCTCATAAAATGAGTTAGGG
Organism: Rhinolophus sinicus; assembly: GCF_057876585.1. NCBI lineage: Eukaryota > Metazoa > Chordata > Mammalia > Chiroptera > Rhinolophidae > Rhinolophus > Rhinolophus sinicus. The sequence goes on along the minus strand of NC_142502.1, from coordinate 85,664,698 downwards.
AGTACTGTTGCTTCTTCAATATTTTGGAAGAGTTTGAGCAGGATTGGTATTAGATCCTCTTTGAAGGTTTGGTAGAATTCACTAGTGAAGCCATCTGGTCCCTGACTTTTGCTGTTGGGAAGGTTTTGGATGACTGATACAATTTCGTTACTGGTGATCGGTCTGTTTAGATTTCCCAGGTCTTCACGGTTCAGCCTTGGAAGGCTATATGTTTCTAAGAACTTGTCCATTTCTTCTAGGTTATTGAATTTGGTAGCATATAGTCCTTCATAGTATTCTTGGATGATCCTTTGTACTTCTGTGGTGTCCGTGACAACTTCCCCTTTTTCATTTCTGATTTTGTTAATTAGTGTCTTCTCTCTTTTTATCTTAGTGAGTCTAGCCAAGGGTTTGTCAATGTTGTTAATCTTTTCAAAGAACCAGCTCTTCGTCACATTAATTATTTCTATTGTCTTTTTGTTCTTTATTTCATTTAGTTCTGCTCTGGTTTTTGTTATTTCCTTTCTTCTGCTGACCTTGGGTTTCACTTGTTCTTCTTTTTCTAGTTCTTTCCGGGGTAACATGAGGTTATTTATTTGGGATTTTTCTTGTTTCTTGAGATAGGCCTGTAATGATATAAATTTCCCTCTTAAAACTGCTTTCGCTGCATCCCAAAAATTTTGGTAGGATGTATTTTCATTGTCATTTGTTTCTGTGTATCTTTTGATCTCTCCTCTAATTTCTTCTTTGACCGAGTCGTTCTTTAAAAGTATGTTGTTTAATCTCCATGTACTTGTGTTTTTCCCCGCTTTCTTTTTGCAGTTGATATCCAATTTCAAAGCCTTGTGATCAGAGAATATGCTTGGTATGATTTCAATCTTCTTAAATTTGCTGAGGCTCACTTTATGTCCCAATATATGGTCTATCCTTGAGAATGTTCCGTGTACACTAGAAAAGAATGTATAGTCTCATGTTTTAGGATGAAGTGCTCTATATATGTCAATTATGTCCATTTCATCTAATGTGTCATTTAGGGCTGCTATTTTGTTATTTATTTTCTGTTTGGATGATCTATCTATAGCTGTCAGTGATGTATTTAAGTCCCCTAGTACAATTGTGTTTTGGTCAATTTCTCCCTTTAGTTCTGTTAGTAGGTGCTTGGTATATTTCGGTGCTCCCTGATTGGGGGCATAAATATTGATGACTGTTATGTCTTCTTGTTGTACAGTCCCCTTCACCATTATGAAATGTCCATCTTTGTTTCTTGTTATCTTTTTCACCCTGATGTCTGTTTCATCTGATATCATTATGGCTACACCTGATTTTCTCTGGGTACCATTTGCTTGGAGTGTCAATTTCCACCCTTTCACTTTGAGTCTATGCTTGTCCTTGTAGCTGAGATGTGTCTCTTGGAGACAGCATATGGTTGGATTTAGTTTTTTGATCCAATTTGCTACTCTGTGCCTTTTTATTGGTGAGTTCAGTTCATTTACATTTAGGGTGATTATTGATATGTGAGGATTTCCTGTCATTCTATCTTTAGTTTTCTAGAAAGACTGTGTCTCCATTGTTTCTTTGCCTTTTTGCTGCTGTCTATTATTTCTGTGTGGTGGTATTCTATGATGTTTCCCTCTGTTTCTTCTTTTATTACAGTATGTATTTCAGTTCTGGATTTTTTTTGAGTGGTTATCCTTAAAAGAAAGTTTGATATTTAGTGTATTCCATTTTCTTCAACATACTTACTTTCTCCATTCCCATATTCTGGTTCAGGCCTTTATTCTCCCCCTTTTTATATTTTGGTTCCCACAAATTGTCCCTGTTGATGGTGGTTGAATAGCCTCCTTTAGTATTTCTTGTAGTGCAGGTCGTGTATTAGAAAATTCCCTCAGCTTCTGTATGTCTGGAAAGGTCTTTAGTCCTCCTTCATATCTAAAGGATATCTTTGCTGGATATATTATTCTTGGCTCATAATTTCTCTCTTTCAATACTTTGAATATTTGGTTCCACTCCCTCCTGGCTTGTAGAGTTTCTGCTGAAAAATCTGATGATAATCTAATGGGCTTTCCTTCGTAGGTTACTGTCTTCTTTTCCCTGTCTGCCTTGAGGATTCTTTCTTTGTCATTGATTTTAGACAGCTTCAATACAATGTGCCTTGGAGAAGGCCTGTTGGGATTGAGGTAATTAGGTGTTCTATTTGCTTCTTGGATTCGAGGATCCAGTTCTGTCCACAAGTTTGGGAAGTTCTCATCAACAATTTGTTTGAATATATTCTCTGTTCTCTTCTCTCTTTCTTCTCCTTCTGATATGCCCATTATTCTTATATTGCTCTTTCTGATGGAGTCAGAAAGTTCTTGTAGAGTTCTTTCATTTCTTTTAAGTCTCAAGTCTCTTTCTTCTTCCATCTGTATGATTCCAGGTTTCTATCTTCGATGTCACTGATTCTTTCCTCCATCTGGTCAACTCTACTACCTAAGCTGGTTATTGCATTCTTAATTTCTTCTATTGCATTCTTAATCTCCAGAAATTCTACTTGGTTCTTTTTTAAAATTTCAATCTCTTTCGCAAAATGCTCATGTTGTTCTTTGATTGTGTTTCTGAATTCATTAAACTGCCTTTCTGTGTTTTCTTGCATCTCGTTGAGTTTTTTGAGAACTACAATCTTGAATTCTCTGTCATTTAAGTCACATATTTCCATATTTTTAAGTTCCTTTTCTGGAGATTTTTCACTTTCTTTCTGAGCTGTCTTGTTGCCTTGGTTATTCATGGCAATTACTGATTTATTATTTCTCTTCCTAGACATCTACAGGAGTGGCTTCTACAACAGGTTGATAGGAAGAGGTTTTTCTATTGTTTTCCAGTATTTGTCGATAGAATGTTTTATTTTCTCTCCTACTGTAGCCTTTTTTTTCTCTCTCACACAGTAGTGCTATGTTTTCTCTGCACTATTCCAGCTTCTCACACAATGGGGGGATTCCCTGGGAAACAGTAGTCTCCTCTATTAATAGTTCGCCTGGGTCACAGGGCACAGTGTCTCTGTGGGTATACAGAGAGCTTTTGAAGTTCCAAAGCTCTTCCTGCACCAGATTCAGAGCCCATATGTTTCAGCAGTTCTGTTTACTCCTGCAGGGATCCGCCCGGATAGGTGGGGCCAGGGGCGGGGTGAGTTGTGAGAGGTGGACCACAGCAATGGCGGCATCCACCACCACAGCCGGTCCTGCTTCCACAGCTCCCTCCCCTTTGCTGGAACTAGTTGGGCTGCAAATTTGTGTCTGTGGTCCACAGTTCTCAGAACATCAAATATTCTGTTCTTTTGATCTGACACTGCTACTGTTCCGCTTCTAGGACCAGGCAGGTGGGGGCAGGGAGAGCTCTGGGAGGGTAGGTAGAGGGTGGCTAGTCTCAGTGCCTAAGGCTTCCGTTCTCTGCTCGGCAGTGAGGGCTTAAACCACCGTTTTCAGCCTTCATCCCTCAGTCCTTTCTCCTAGGTCTCTGCCATGAGCGTTGGGTTCAGCCGTGTTATATGCTGCCCCCTCAGCCCTGTGGGCCATAAGCGGAGCCCTAGCAGTCCGAGTTCTTCCCTCACTCGCAGCTGCGGTAGTTCCGGGAAGCAGCGAGCTCGGAGCACTGAGCTAGGTCTGCATCCTGCGCCCGTGTGGCTCTGTCTCCGCACTTCTCCCTTCCCTCTTCCCCCCACTCACGCGATTCGCCCACCTTTAGGTGAATTCAATAGTGGGCCTCTTCGTCTTGCCTGTCTGCTGTGCAGGGAGGCCTTTGTGGAGTTATTGTTGTTCGATTAGTTGTAAATTCCAGGGGAGTTTAACAGAGGCTCACCTCACGCCGCCATTTTGATGAGCTTCTCCCACTTTTCTAATTAATAGGTGTTTACTAGTTTTAGAGTTAATTAGGCTGAAATGAAAGTATGTTGAAATGCTAAAAATATTTTTGAATTTTGTTTCGAGGTAAAACAACTTAATTTATAACTCCATGGCAATTTTTATCATATATCAGTCAACAGTTACATATAAATTTAAAGCAGTCAAACTGAAATCAGTTCACATATTTAAACCATTTATTTTTCATAATAGATAGTTATTAAGTGCTACTATGTGGTGATACTGGTAAGCCAGGAATATTGAAAACCTTATAGTGAGGAAGAGTTTCATATGGGCAAACCTAGAGGAGAAGACCTAAGCCATCTCACAAATGCAGTTGATGGTGAGCCTGACCTGTTGATATGTTTACAAAGAACATTCAGCTGATTGCTTATAATTCATCATAGAGTAAACAAGGAAATCATAATGGAAATCTTAGCATTCATCCCATGTTAACTGCAGTATCCTGCACAAACATTTAAGTAGCACTCCAACAAGACATGATCTGTCTCCTTTACATTTCCAAAACATTCCCCAACATATATAGGCATACACTATTCTATTCTCCATTGATATATTGTAAACTTCTTGAACAAATCAGCTTTGGAATCTCTCTCTCTCTCTCTCTCTCTCATATGCTAAAACACCTAGGGCCTGACATTTAGTACATGATCAATAAATAGATAATGTGTTTTTAATTCATTAAATATATACCTGAGCATCTAAATCATGTAAAGATGGATAAGACAGTCCCTGCTCTTGATGAACTAAAACACAGTAATGTAAAATTGACATTAAGCCAGATTGTTTCATTTAGTCTAGCTTATTTTATTTATTTATATGAGTAATGAAATAGATCAATTTTTGGAGGGGTTTAAAGATTATTTTAAGGCACATAATTACCAATATAAGAGAACTAATTATATGAGGACAACATTCATTCACATATATCTTATGCATGCCTAGATATGCTCATTATAAGGGATAAAAGGGAGGGTCTTTGTTCTAGTAGGGGAGCCTGGTTTATATAATTATAACAATCCATTGTGAGCTGTTATTTGAGAAATGTGCAAAATGCTGTAGTAGTATATGCTTCAAAACATGACTATAGAGGTTGTACTCTGAACAGTACTATAAGGATGCTCTGGCCATTTTTAAGGAAAAATTTTCATATCACTCAATTGATGATAATGTCTTTATCTTTCATGACTATGAGGCATTTGTAAAATGAAAAATCATTTAATAAAACAACTATTTTTTTTAACAGCAGGATATTCCAACGGGGTTGGGGGATATATATATATATATATATATATATATATATATATACATACACATATATATACATATATATACATATATATACACACATACATATATACATATATACATAAATATATATACACGTATATATATGTATGTATATATGTATATATATGTATATATATGTATGTATATAACTGGCTGAGGGAAGAATGGTCAAGGAAGTTTTCATTGTGGAGATCTGCTTGAAGTGTCTCAGGAAGCTAAGACTTTAGAAGTAGATGGTATACGAGTACTTCTGAAAGGCTATGTGAAGCTTATTTGCAGTCTTACATTGAAGTAGTTTTTCTTATGTTCTTTCTATAAAGTTTATACAATTATGGGCTTATTGAAACTATGTAGTAAAACAGTCATTTTCAGTGAGGGCAATATAACCACCAAGGGATGAAAATTGGTACTTGGGGTGGGGAAAAAAATGTTTTTACTCTTTCTTACGTATAAATCACAAATATACATGTAGTTTCCAAACAGATAGTATGTCTGTGAAATTAAAATTTCATGAGGAGGTAGAGAAATTAGAAATAAAACTGTCTAAAAAAGCTTGTTAAGGGGGGAAATAATGAAAAAATTTTGAGAAACATTTTAGTATAGGTGCATTTCTAGGAGACAATGGAAATTCATAAAACTTATGTCAGAGAAATAAAGGATCATCTTATAAGTACTTTAAGTTGCATATGATTTCTATCAGTCATTGGTAAAATGTAATGAAAAGACAAAGTAAATGATAAAGAAAAATGTCATTTAAAAAATTGAGCATTACCATTATCTGGTTACACAAACTATAAATAACCAATGTTTTATATCTCAGTTTTTAATATTTCAAGATTATTTGTCATAGCACTCTGGAAATAATTGTTAATTGTTTTTGAAAGGCAATAGTTATTGTAATATCTATAAAAGTTATGTCTATATCCTTTTTAGAAAACATTTTGAAAGGCCACAAGTAAATGAATTAATTTTTATTCACCTCTTTTACTGTATTTATAGAGAAATCAGCACTATCCTCATATTTGGCTTCACAATCAAATATCACACAATGGCTCCATCAGAAAGATGTGTCACTAATGGCTGAAAAAAAGAGTGACTGTGTCATAGCAGCACGTATCTGCCAGGAATCTGAACATTGCACTCTGTTGTATGAGAATTTTAAGAAAACCTGTGGGAGGGAATCAGAACCATGCAAGACTCTCGATGGAGGCCACCTGTGTGTAGCATTAAGAGAAAGTCTGAAAGAAACAACCTTGTGGAATTGTCAGTGCAATGACCCTTCAAAAGTAGAGTGCATTGAAATTAAAAGTTTGTTTGAAGACAATTGTATGCAGGATGCTCAAATGAATGAAGTTCCAGCCTTCAGTGAGGAGTACGAAGATGGATTCAACCAGGACACTGTTTCTGGTTGGTATTCAAAAGAATTTAGAAACATTAAGTATAATCACAAATATGAGTTATAAAGAATATTCAATTTCTAATTCCAGCTGTGTCATTTCTGCCTGTGTTTCTCCTAGGAAATGAAAATTTTAAAAAAAATTAATACTATGATTATGTCCCAAAGGGACTATGAAGAAAGAAGTAGATGCTAAAAAGTTTTATCATAATATTAATTGTATTCATTCATTCATTCATTGAACTAATACTTATGAGACATTTACAATGCACTAGGTTCTGTGCAGCAGAATTGAAAATAAAGCAATAAAAAATCCCTGTCCTTCATTAAAGGAGCTTATTATTTTTTTCGGGGATTTAAAAAATTAAAGAAATAGATAAAAGTGGTAAGTGATGATTTTTTATATATTTAATAGATATTTCTTTTGAGTGCCTACCATGGCCTAGGCCATGTTCTAAGATGTGGGGTTAAAGCAGTAAACAAAAGAAACAAAAGGCAATGCTCTCTAGGAGCTTACATTCTAAATTGAGTAGTATCTTGAGTCGATTTCCCTAGAAACAGACTCTGAGACAGAGGTTGGCACACAGAAAATGTATTGAGCTGAGGTCTCAGGAACAACAACTAGAAGAAAGTGAGGAAAACAGGATGAGGTGGAGTGAGAAGTTGAAGTGCAATACAATTGCCAAAGCAAACTGTGGATTTTAGTTGATTCTACAAGAAGATTGGACCTGGAATGGCTTCTCAGAGATATCACACCCATTGAAGCAAGGGAGCTGATCCTTGAAACCCTTAAATGGACTAGTCCTTAGATATGAGCTATCGTCTGGAGAAGTCTGTAATCTTTGGTGTTGGTTGACTTTCTTTGGATGAGGGCAATGCCAGGAAAAGAAACAATGTGATCCAACATCCAAAACACGCCCAGCAGCTGGGGAAATTATTACCAGGATCACCAAAGAGGGGATCTCAGTAGTGAGACATGGAATCCAGTATGGCGACAAACAGATAATTAATAGAATAAATGATTTTGAGATCTATTTTTAAAACAGTATAAATGCTAATGAGAATAATAATACAGGTAGAGGAAAAAAAGAGGTCTGAGTGGGTGGTTTGTAATTTTAGTAGGATGGCCAGAAAGTTGCTCTGAAGAAATTAATGGCTGAATAAAGATTGAAAGTGGCAAGGGAGTTAGTCATATCTGGGGAAAGAGCACTCATAAGGCAGAAGATACAGCTACCGTGTTTCCCTGAAAATAAGACCTAGCCAGACAATTATCTCTAATGTGTCTTTGGAGCAAAAATTGATATTAGACCTCATATTATATTATATTATATTATATTATATTATATTATATTATATTATATTATATTATATTAAGACCCGGTTTTATTTTACAAAAATTAATATAAGACCCGGTCTTATTTTACTATAAGACCGGGTCTTATATTAAATTTTGCTCCAAAAGACGCATTAGAGCTGATTGTCTGGATAGGTCTTATTTTCGGGGAAACAGAGTAGTTAAAGTTTCTGAGCTGAAAATATAGCTGGAGGTTTGAGGAAAAGCAAAGAGTACACAATCTATAGTTCAGAGAGCAAGGGCGAGAGGTGTCTGGTATAAAACGGGGTGAGATGATGAAAGGCTTTGTAATTCATTTCAAAACTGTTGGCTGTACTCTGACTGATATAGGAAACCATTGAAGGATTTTGGCCAGGAGAGTGTCATGGTTTGATTTATATCTTTAACAGGATAAGTCTCATTTATGTGTTGACAACTGAGTGAACAAAAGAAAAGGTCCACGTGTGACGACCAGTTAGGAATTTTTATCATGGTGCAACAAAACGATAATGGTTGGTGGACCAGTGTGGGGAGTTGTCAGATTCTGGATATATATATATATATATATATATATATATATATATATATTTTTTTTTTTTTTAATTGGAGTTTATTGGGGTGACAATTGTTAGTAAAGTTACATAGATTTCAGGTGTACAATTCTATAATACATCATCCATATATCACATTGTGTGTTCACCACCCAGAGTCATTTTCCTTCCATCACTATACATTTGATCCCCTTTACCCTCATCTACCACTCCCTTCCCCCCTCACACTCTGGTAACCACTAAACTATTGTCTGTATCTATGAGTTTTTGTTTATTCATTTGTTTGTCTCGTTCTTTTGTTGTTTTCAGTTTTATATACCACATATCATTGAAATCATATGGTTCTCTACTTTTTCTATCTGACTTATTTCGCTTAGCATTATAATCTCAAGCTCCATCTATGTTGTCGCAAATGGTACTATTTCATCTTTTCTTATGGAAGAATAGTATTCCATTGTGTATATATACCACAACTTCTTTATCCATTCATCTATCGAAGGACACTTTGGTTGTTTCCATGTCTTGGCCACTGTAAACAAAGCTGCAGTGAACATTGGAGCGCATATGTCTTTATGGATAAATGTTTTCAGATTTTTTGGGTAGATACCTGGAAGAGGGATTGCTGGGTCACATGGTAATTCTATGCTTAATTTTTTGATATTAGAAGATCACATGGGAATGCAAGGCAAAAAAAAAAAAAAAAGAATCAAGTTGACTCCAAGGTTTTTGTCTTTAGTAATTAGAGGGATGTGGCTGCTATTATTTTTATTAACTAATATGGGAAAAACAGGAAGAAGGAGGCTTTGGTGGTGAATGGAGTAGTGGTCAAGAGTCAGGTTTGGATGTGTTGAGTTTGAAATCCTTATTAGAAGTCCAAGTGAACATATATAGTAGGCGGTTTTATATGTGGAATTGATGTCTAAATTCTGTGTATGAAATATAGAAGAAGTGAGATCTGTGCAGTAGATACAAATTGGGGAGGAGTGTGTCATTTACTTATAGATGATCAATAAGATCATGGGACTAGATGAGTTCAACAGAGAAATGCATGGTATCTTGGACCAGAGTGGTAGTAGAGTGAGAAGATATCAAGTTCTTGATATACTTTGATATTAGTGGATCAGTAAGAGGGAACAGTATGTATTTTTTATGTATATGATCTTATAATTCAGATGTAAGTCTGATTGTTGCATGCTTCCATTTATTCCCATGACATATTGCCCTTAGCTCTTCTTCGGCAATTAAGCTAATGTTTAAAATATCCTCTGGGAAAACCATGTATGCACATATGTATGTACCATATAAAATTAGAATTCAATGTGCAGGGAATTTATTATAATACATTATTCATAGCATATAAAATAGTATACATGTAAGATATAATTTATTTTCTCATGTTAAAATAACTTTTGTTGTGTTTGTAATAATTGCACGTATAATGAGTGTATTGGTGTGCTTGGGCTGCCATAACAAAATACCACAGGCTGGTGGCTGATAGTTCAAGATCAATATCCATCAAGGTCAGTTTCTAGTGAGAGCTCTCTTCCTGACTTGTAGACTTCCTGGCTTCTTGCTATATCCGCACGTGACTTTTCTATAGTGAGTGTGCGTGGAGGGAAAGTGACAGGTCTCTGCTGTCTCTTCTTATTAGGACACTAATCCTATAAAATCACAGTCTCACTGTTATGACCTCATTTAACGTCAGTTACTTCCTTAGAGACACCATCTCCAAATTCAGCCACACTGGAAGTTAGGGCTTCAACATATGAATTTTCTACAGATACATTTAGTCCATAACAATAAGTAAATTCAGTGGTTTTTTTTTTAATGTCTCAATGATAGTTTCCTGAATATGTTTCAGTGAGTTGCACAGCATACTAATCATTTCCCAAATAGATATTAATCTCTATTAGAAGTCCTAGCCTAGACTTTGTATCTGTTACAAAAGCTATATGACTCTCCAAGATTTGCTTATTGGGATTTCATTCAATATGGGATAGTAGCAGAGAAGAATGAACATTCCGTGCTTCCTCCGAGACACAGGAGAGTGAACTCTAAGAAGAGACAGTGATTCTTGAGCTGAGACTTAATCAGTAGAAAAACAAAAAACCAGGAAGAGTGAGACTAGTTTGGAATAATGCCAGAAGTCTGGAAAGGCTGTGATACATCTGGAGGTAAATCTAATTTTTCTTGTGATTATTCCATCATTTATGCAGTGGATGGACTGACATTGAATTTGGACAGACAGCTCAAGTAGGGACAAATGGAATTATAAAGAGACATGTATGCCGTAACAGAAGTCAATATCTTAATAGCCAATGACGAAAATTGAATTTTTATTTTAAAACAAAAATCTGATCACACTATTCCCCTATCACTTTATGCAAATGTCTATTAGTGCTCCTTATATTTTATTTTTATTTTTTGCTTATCTGTCTATACTGCCTGCCAGGCTATAGATGCTTGATGATAAGGACTGAAGATTTGTGTCCAGTATGGCACCTGGTACAGACCCAACCAATGCTTTTTGAATGAAATATTTTAGAATTACATGGCCACAGAGTTCACTTCCATCAATATGATTCTTTAATTCTATAATTTTAATTCCTGAGAACTCTGGGAGGCTAAGATAATCAGAGATGGAAATGGTCTTCACATTACATTTCAATCTAATTACGACCCTACTAGGAAGAGTTTTATTTTATTTATTTATTTTATTTATTTATTTTTTGATCAGGCACTATTCCTTCTGTGTGTTTTTTCCTCCCCAGACATATTTTTTGTTGACTTCAGTGAACATGGGCTAGTTGTTAGCATTTGTTTAAACCTTCAAGTAACTGAATCCTCAGAGCAGGGATGTCTAACTCACTTGAATGATATTTCTGGGATTTATTTTTCTTCATCTGTACCTCACTAATTTTGAGTGTCAAGGGTTAAATAAGTGTTACATGAGCTTGTAGGTATTTTTGCTTAATAACTCATTTATAAATGTAGCCCAAATTCTCCTATTAAATTGAGAAAACAATTTACTAATGAAATAGTCTCTTTGTGTTCCTTCTAGATAACATGAAAGAGGATAATAAATTCAAGTGGAATCTAACTACTCTTCCCTATTATGGTAATGTTTATAAATTGTAATTTTGATCTGCATTGTAAACACTGGACAGTATAATTTAAAATGTAATTGCTAGGCTTCTTAAAAGTATGTTAGTGCAAAATAAATTGTGTGGCTGTTTAATAGTGCTAATATCACAAAATTCAACAAAATCGTTGCATTTTTTCCACTAATGTACCAAAGCAACTGCTTTGCCTATCTGTCATCTATTTATGGTTATGCTGAGGACACTTTATAATTAAAACCAAAGACTACATCTTGGTTAAATTTCCTGGATATTTTGATCACATAAATTAAATCATATGAGGCCAACTATTTTTGTGTATATGTTTGGGGCCGGGTGGCATTCACATATACCTGTGTTTTCTAGAATGTCAACATCTTTATATATTAGAATAACTATGTAGAGACTTTATCCAAGATTTTCCCCTCAAATTAAAAAAGCAACAGAATAAGAATCATTTTGACTTAAGCCAATTAATTCATCATAAGCTACATGACTCAGATGCAATTTCTGAAGATTTATTGTTTATATTTGAAAAACTTGGACTCAAGGATTTTTCCTTCAGCTAAGTTTTGGCCCTACACACTTCCCATAACTTCTGGATCACAATACTTATCCAGTAGAGATGAAAGGTGATTCAAATAGCTTACTACTCAGGTCTCAGTAAATTCATATTAACTCAAAAAAACAAAAACAAAAAAAACAACAGGAAGTCATGTTTGCCCAAAATAGCACATTGCTACACTTTGTATTTTGCTCATAGCCTTCTCACAGTGTTTTGCATATTCTGTAAGTACAACTTTCTGTTTACATTTTCACAACCTGGGCATGTCATTGCTTTCAGAAATGAAAGGGATCCGGTCTTGTTTGGAAGTGGCAGAGACGTGTGTAGGGGATGTGGTCTGTAATGCACAGTTGGCCCCTTACCTTAAAGCTTGCTCAGCAAATGGAAATCTGTGTGATGTGAAACACTGCCAAGCAGCCATACGGTTCCTCTATCAAAATATGCCTTTTAACATTGCCCAGATGTTGGCTTTTTGTGACTGTGCTCCATCTGATCTACCTTGTCAGCAGTCCAAAGAAGCTCTTCACAGCAAGCCATGTGCAGTGAACATAGTTCCACCCCCTACTTGCCTCAATGTAATTCACAGCTGCCGAAATGATGAATTATGCAGGTGAGTAAAAACACACATACCTTACTTTCTTATTTTGGTACCTTATTTGTTCCAGTCCAGTCCTAACACTTGATCTCATTACATTAGCTAGAATTCCCACCATTCTCCAACGTGATGTAAACAAAGCCAGAAAATTCATATTTTTGAATCTGTGGTACATATGTAGTATCTTTTTTGAAATTCAAATGCAGAACATGTTTTGGAATTAAACAAGGAAACAGTATGTCGGGATTTGATTGCCATGAGATAGCATTATTAAAATTATATATTCAAATTAGATGAATGAATAATAAATTTGGTTAGTAGACCTAGCTTGTATGTCAGTTTTTTTAATTTGCTTTTTGGTGTGATCATATAGGGCTGTTAAACATCACAGAATTATGACAAGATGACTCTTCAAACTTCAAAATAAATCCTTTCTGTCTTAGACTGAATATCAGGAAGGAGACGTGAGCTTGAGTACGGTTTGGGTAACCCTAGCACACACTTATGCTGTGACTTCAGAAATGTACCCATTCTCTTCTTCCCAACCTTATACCCTTGATTCTAAGGGGAAGTACGTTAGTCATTTATTTGTTTATTCAAAAATATTTTTATGAATCACTACTACTACTTTAGGCCTCAGTGTACAAGAGACAAAAATATAAGCTCCCTGTGGAGCTTATATTCTACTGTGTGGGGGGAGAGACAATATATAAGAAGAAAAGGTATCTTATATTATAAATTAACGAGTGCTCTGGAGATTAACAACAACAGCAGCATCAAAAAAGAATAAGAGGCTTTGTGAATGGAAAGAAAGAGTCACAACTTAAATGAGGTGGTCTTGGTAGAAAGCATTTTACCAGACTTGAGGAAGTGGGGAAATGAGCCTTTCTCACTAAATATCCAAAAAAGAGATCTTGAACAGCCAGTGCTGAGGAAAACAAAGGTGTGTGGCATGTTAAAAAAGCAGTAAGGGGGTGAGCAATAGAAGAGGTTAAAGATTGAATCGGATGGGGTGTAGGCAGACCTAGGTCACACAGAGCCTTGAGGGACACTGAGGACTTCGGTTTTCACTCCAAGTCAAATGGAGAAGTGCTGGAGGATTTTGAGAAGAAGAATGAATGATCTGGCTCACTCGTTAAAACTTCCACTCTGGCTGCTAGTTGAGACTAAACTGTACTTTTTTAGGTAATTACTCTTGGGAACTATAAATTTATTCCAATATTGTGGCTTTTTCTTTTCCTTGCTTTGGTCTTCATTAACACATTTCCCTGTATATTTACGATTAATTTATCTTTATGTGGGAGGAAATCCATAGTTAAATGTGTTCTTTGGACAAGAATAGGAAGAGGGAGGAAAGAATGAGCATACTGAATAAATTTGATGAGTCAAAACTATTTGTAACATCAATGTTACATGTTGAAGGAGCTTGATTTAACAACTGATATTAAGTCATATCATTTTTTAATTCTTCTTTTGCTTCTTTTTTTGAGTAATTCTTCGTATTAATTTGTTTGCCTGGTGCCTTCTGTCAGGGACTGTTTTCATTTTATTTAAATGAATAAAACTCTATATATAGCAAATCCACTTAAAGAACAAACATTTAGTGTGGAAGAGTAGCTCAGGGTGTGATAGCTCAGAGCAATATCTGTCATATTTGTCACCTTGCTTCAACCACTGGCACATGAACTAAAAGATTTAACAATAACTTCCTGAAGGGGTTGGTTCTTGGTGAACTGCTTTTTTTGGCCTTTTCACTGTCAGCTATCTTCACTTCTTTACTCTGTCATTGTAACTTGAAAAAGTAGCTCCAGATCTCGTAAATATTTGTCAAAAAGAGACAGTGTTTCCCTATAACACACATTCTAGAAAATAAAGGATAAAGATCTAAGCAGAGTGCTAGGGCATTGACATATTTTGCTTCAACTTATACAAAACGGCAAAGTTCTTAATAACATTTTATTTTAGAATCCTGTCATGTACATGCTTATCAGTCATCTTAAGGTTTATTAATTAATTCTTTTGAGTTAATAATAAAAATAATAAAATATTTTATAATGTAATTTAGATTTTCCAAGTTTATTTATATCCCCCAAATTCTTTTTAATAAAATATTATATTTTATTGATTCTAAGTTGCAAATTTTCACACATTTTAATATCCCTAACAATTTTGGGATGAGTCTTAAGCTAAATTAAATCATTCATTAAATTATAACAATAATTTATTTGCCAACAAGTAGTCTTAGTTGTTATAAAATAATGGTATCACCTATAATGAGTGAAATATGATAAAAATGTTTGAGTACCCATTTTTACACATCATAAATAGAATATTGCCCTTTATCTACCTATCAATTATCTATCATCTAGCTACACTGACAATGAAACCTAACAACATTTTAACCAGCCAGGGGACACCTTTTTTTTTTTTTTTAAATCAATCTCTGTAAGAATAACAGATGTCTGCATGGATTTGCAGCCTTACCTGATTCCAGTGCAAGGGTCCTAGATGTGCCACCTCATTATCCTAGAATTATTTGCATTCGACCTTCAAAGCATTATATATCTAAGCTTCCCTATCAAATTAAATATTTTAATGGCAAGTGATGGAATTTGCTGTTATAGTCTTTGAGAAACCCCATGATGGGTTCAGAAGCACACACTCTTGAAATAAACTCACATCGGCATCAATACTTTCTCAGATTGACTAGTATATTGTTGGTAGTTTTCTTCCACAAGGACTCCTGGGTTTAACCACCTCTCCAAAGGTCTTGGTGCAGAGTTTGGGACACAATAGACACTCAAAAATTGTCATCTCATTTTCCTTCACTTTTGAATATCTTACACTTACTTAATTTTTATAATTTATTAATGTACTTATACATGTCTCCTTTTATGTAATTTCTGTCTTTCATAGATTAGTTTAGAGAGTAAGGACTGTGTGTCTTTAATTTATTTTAACCACATGCAAATAATCCTTTGATGAATACTTCACAAAACTTATGGAAATACAACACAATATTAGTAGTCAAGGTAAAAAGACAAATCTTGTCATTTTCTCAAGCATATTTTGCCTTAGAGAGATTTTTCAACATTTATATTAAATTATTGCTAATGTCATTCAGATGGAAAATAAATCTCCAAAAGAAAAATCACTTCTTCTGTGAGGATGTTAAGCCCTTTATCACTTACCTTTTTTGCCAATGAACCTGTACATGGGGCAAAGGAGAGCACTTGGGTTTGAAAATATAACTTCTGTCTTGTTTCAGATTCTTCAGTTCATGATAGGTTTTGAAACTCCTTTATTTATTGGAAAAGGGCAATGAAGGCAATAGACTATTTTTCAATTAATTTTGTACAATACAGACATACACTGGGGGTGAGATTATGTTTTGCCAATTATAAATGTTTAGGAATTTACAGAAAATTATAATGCATTATCATTTTATATGTATGAACTCGAGAAAGTAGTGAACAGAAGTATTTGCTTAGAAAAAATTCTAATTATTTTAAATGTAGAACTCCACAATATACACATTTATTTTAAGTGCCTCGGGTCATTTATAAAAGTTGACTATATATTAGGTCACAATGACAAATGTAATACAGAAGTTAAACAGACCACATTCTCTTATATTTTGCAATGTAACCAAAATCAATAGCAAAAATAAAAACATATAATCAACTCCATTTTAATAATTACTTTAAAATACTTAATTATTTGAACACTAAGCCAAAGTAGAACACTGTACAATAACAAGAAAATAAGGATAGTGAAAAACAATTTTTTTAAAATATGTGAATTTTTTGCCATATTTAAAAATTTCCTTCAAATGATTTAAGTAACTAGTATACCAAAATACTTTTATGATTTTTAGTATTTAATTAAATATCCATTACTTAATTATTTTTGCAAAATTTAACAACAAATTTTCAGAAAGAATAACTTCCATAAGTAGATAAAGCATGCAACTTAAATTAGTAAAACACATATTTTTTAAAAAATGGCAACTAAGTACAAATTTATTGTCCACTCATAAATGACAATCAATGCTGACAATACTTACATTTAGATAACATCTGTATATAACCCTTAGTTGTGTTAAAGGAACACATCTAGTCTTTTGGCCTCAGAATTTTATGCTAAAAAAAGTTTTATTTCTTTAAATATTAATTAATTTTTGCCGATGTATTAAAAAAGCTGATTCCTTTAAGATGACTTAAAATATGAGATTATTGAAAATAATGTGGTTTGTGGATTTAAGAAGAGTAGCACCATGTGAACAAATAAGCTTATAACAAGTGTCATGTATTCAGAGGGTTTTCACCAATGTTTGATAGTGTCTTAGTCAAGGAAAGGTAAAAAGTAATTTTAAGTGATAAATATTAAGTAGGAAGATTAATATTCTTGGCTCCTACTGTGAAAGTTTCAAAAATAAAATTATTATATATCATTGCGACTTTTATTCAACTAGTACAGCAAGAACCAAATATATGGTCAGAAAAGTTATGAATGGATGTGGTTCTAATGGATTATCTCAGTCATTAAATTAACTCAGAGTGTTTTGGTTTAAAGGAACTCCTGCTGCCAGAGAAGCTCAAAGCATTTTTAAAATTCTAATTAGTCTGCTTAGAAATGTTGAGAAAGAGTACAGTACCTCCCACCTTGCAGGAAAACTGGCTTGAAATGTAAAGAGCCTTATCTGAAATCACTTGATGTGAGATAATAGCCAAATGCTAGTCACAAAACCACTTTCTGCTTCAAAAAATACTGCTAATAAATCTCCCAAGTAGTTCATGCTGCAAATCATCAGCCATTGAAACAAAATTAGTAGTGAAGGAAAATTCATCCAGGGAATCATAAACTTAGCCTCTCTTTTTCATCACAAGTTGAAAGTAATTCATAGTTTCTTTACTTTTTCTTCCACACACCTTTACTGAAATATTTGATTGTCCAAACAGTGTTCAGCTATGTACTGGCATCTAGGAGACATTTTGTTCTATTTGTCTTTCATTAGGTGAGGAAGTACCACATGCTAATGTGAAATAATTATTCAGAGACTAATTCTGTTTCTTGACTCTTTCTAGGAGGCGCTATAGAACATTTCAGTCAAAATGCTGGCAGCGTGTGACTAGAAAGTGCCAGGAAGATGAGACTTGCATCGGTACATTAAGCAAGCAGGACCTCACTTGCTCAGGAAGTGATGACTGCAAAGCAGCTTACATTGGTACTCTCGGGACCGTCCTTCAAGTGCAGTGTACTTGTAGGACCATTAGACAAAGTGAAGAGTCTTTGTGCAAGATCTTCCAGCATATGCTTCATAGAAGATCATGCTTCAGTAAGTTATGAATATTTAGTAAATTATATGTGTGTGTGTGTATTTCTAGTTTTTTGTCTATATAGCACAAAGTAGTAATCCAGCGCAGAAAATTTGTTCACAAATACAACTTTATGTTTGCTATTCCATTTTAAAATTTATTTTCTGATTATGTTTTGTGCATTTGGTATTTTACTCATTTATCTGCAAGTGGTACAGTTTTTCATTTATATGACCAATATTTCCACTTTATTATCTATTGATTTCAATATCAACAGCATAAAAGATTTATCCTTTCAGATAACTGAATGTATCAGGTATCTATTGTAAGTAACAAGCCACCCCAAAACTTACGAACTTGAAATGACCACTTATTTGCTCATAATTCTGCACACTGGGATTGGCTCAGTGAGTGGTTCTTCTGATTGTCTGTTCTAGGGTCACTCATGTGGCTACAGTCATTTAGTGCCTTATCGGAGTCTGGACAGTCCAAGATAGTGTTTAGCAAGCACTGTTGGCTGGAATGCGTGGTTCTCTGCCATGTGACCTCTTTAGCAGTAGACCCTGAGACTCTTATATAGTGAAGGCAGCACTTGTAGCAAAGCCCCAATGTGCAAGTACTTATCAAGTGTCTGCTTCTGTCACATTTGCTAATCTCTCATTGGACAAAGCAAGTCACATGGCCAAGTTCAAAGTCACTGTGAGAGGGGACTACACAAAGATGCGTACCCTCAAGGTTGGATTCTTCAGGGGATCATTAATTTAATTACTGTATGGCATATGGCCGTCCTGACCTATGTAAACATATTTACTTTTGGATTTAGTTTTTCTCCCCTTGGTCTTTAATATGTAGACGGATATATCTGTAATGATGGAATGGAAAATATATTTTGTAAAGTTATTGTTTATTCTATTTTAGAAATAAGAAAACTGAGATTTAGAAATTTAAATAATTTGTCCAGAGTCTTAAAGTGAGCAAGTAGTTGAGAGGGATTTTTCTCTGAGTCTTATAAAAAGAACTTAAGGTTGTGATCACATACTAATTCAAGACCTCTCCATTATTCATCTTTAGGGTTCGTCCATGCAACCATCCAAATTTCAAAACATCCCCAGGAATCTAGAACCCTAGTTGTAACCACCAAACCTGCAAACACCATTCCCAGGTGGAAATAATAGATACTTAATGTTTCATTGCAAACCAAATCCTTATATTTATGAAAATATTTGAGAGATACAGCTTTGTATATATTTATATATGTACCTATACCTATATCTAGCTCACTACCTACAGTTACACACACCTTTTATTACTTTTTATATTTTTCTTTACATATACCAAAGAGATACACATTAGCCAATGTGATTATAACTGTGATTTGTTGTGTATTAGGTAATAGACATACAACTCAGAGTGTATGGTTTTTATTCCAACCATATGTTGAGTTCTCTGTGGGATTTCTGCAATTTTGATAATTAGCACTACAGATATATTTCAATTGAAACAGGATTCAAAGAGGAAAATTGCAGCATTATATATGTTGAGTCATCTTTTCTAAATAATTTCACTCTCTGATCAACATTAGCTGGCTAATTCTGTTGGAACTAAAGGTCCTTATAACAAGTGTCTCATAATATTACAGAAGAAAATACCAATTAAAATAATTTTAAACCAATAGCAATATATACACTTACATTATCATGTTTATCGATAAGTGTTTTCTTCATGTTAAATGGTATTCCCCCACCCCCAAAAACATGCAGATCCTACAGGTTAGTGATAACTCAGTTCCTTGGGCATACGTTCCTTAGAAGTGCCAGTCCCAGTAACCTAATTCTAATTTCATGTGTTTTTAATTATGGTTATATTTACTTTCATTGTTTTTAGCTACTATAACCTGTACAGAGCAAAAAATATCTGTAGAGAAATATAGAAATGGTGCTTAAAATTCCATAAACATTGAAGTACAATGCTTTAGAAAAATGAAAATTCAAAATGATTTCTTCACTCACCTAATAAGACTAAACTTTATGAGATTTTTTCCTCAAACATTATCTACTAAAAGTAGGAATTTCAAGTGAGAAGTTGACGAAATTAAAGGAACCTTAAAGGTCTTCCGTCACAGTCCCAGTACTTGAATAAGAGACATATTAAACAAAAAACAAGAACCAAATCCTGAGGCCTGGATAGTTCTAACAAATCCTCATCCCCTGCCCCATATGCTTGGGAAATAACACAAACATGTGTTTGAATGAACTGTCTCTCTAACCATTGCCCCCTGACTTCTCACATCACCCCAGCATGCTCACGCATTATCAAAAAGTTCCATCATTACAGCATGCTTCCAAAGCCCTTTAGCTTCTGCTCACTTTACTTGAAAGAGGCAGAACTGAGTAGAATTGAGAGGACAGTTACGGAAGCGTTTCAGTTTGCCACATTTGATTATTTTTCAAACTCATTTGAACTCAGGCCACAGTATGCAATGCATTTTACATTAGCTTTTTATGTGCAATGTCTTCTGGTTGTTGTTTTTTTTAATAATTATTATTCTATTCCATTAATTCTTTTCAATGTTGACTACTACCCTAAATGAATTTTATAACTCACTAATGTGTTTCTCTGTGAAGTTTGAAAAACAGATGCTTGAAGCATAAATTCATCTGGCAATAATCTATGTGGATGTATCCAAGTCAGAGTCTTCTAATAATTATAAGCAATTATAGAATTTACTGAGTGTTTATTTTCCGTCACATTTTCTCACTTAATCTATTCCATGAGCTAGATGCTGTTCATTAATTTCTCAGTTTCACACATGAGATAAAGGAAGCTAAAAGATTAAATGGCTTACTCAGGGTTGTACACCCACAAATGCAGTAGACTCAGGATTCAAAATACTCGCAGGCCGCTACGTTTTCATGCCTGTGAAATAGCAGACAACAAGCTGTGCATCTTCAGCGTGCTCCAACGCCCAGTCAGGCAGAACTTCTTAGGTCTGGCTGCAGAGTTAAGCTTGGAAAATGCCCTCAAGAGCCCACCTTTCCTGCAGGACCAGATGTAGGCAAAGGAGCATCCTGAACAAATAGTATTTGGTCACAAACTTCCACTTAACTACTGACTTCCGGACCCATACAGATGTTTTTCTGGTATCTTACAGCACATGGCAAAGTTGTGGCACAGAGAAAATTAGAGCTGATAGAGAGATGAGAGACATGGAAGACAGAAAAATTGGTTAATGCAGAGAGACCACAGAAAAGGAAAAAATGAAAGGATTGCCATTGTGCTGAGTTGCTCTGTTCCCTGAAAGATTCAGCACATAGGTGTGGGTGTACAGCGCGCTGAAAGAATGTTCTTTCATGTTGCTCAGAGTTGTCTTTTTTTATGCCAACTGTAGTCCTCTATAAGAGATTTGGAAATATCCCCATTCTGCCGCTAAAGACTCAGTTACTTCTTTTTGAAGAATTATTTTAAAAAATAAAGATGAAACCAGGCTGCCTAACTCTATTAAATCCTACAGGGAATAAAGTCATAGCAATACTATTGTGATACAAGCTTAAACAAAATTTGAAGAATACAGAAATAAAACAACAACAACAACAACAACAACAAAAACTTAAATTCTTCCCCCAATCCCATTCTCTAGGGAGAGTCAAAGTTCACAATATTGGTTTGCATTCTTTCAAACTTTTTTGTTTTTACTTATAATACACATAGCTTGAATACCTTGTATACACTGAAACCAATGCCTTCCTCATCCTGACACACACATATTTTAATGGAATAAAACTATACATACTGCTTTACAACTTGCTTTTCAACTTAAAAATATATGGTAAACACATTTGTAAGCATGCACATATAGGTACATATATGATGGCTTTATTTTTTTAAAGGCTGCATGGTATCCTACAGTATCTATCTATCATCTATCTATCTATCTATCTATCTATCTATCTATCTATCTATCTACCTACCTATCTATCTGTATCTATCTATATAAACAGAGAGTGCCAAAAATGTATACACATTTTAAGAAAGGGAAAAACTGTGTTAAGATTGTAATACTTAATATACACCAATAACAAAAGATGAATACAAGTCACACTTGACTTCTGCAATTACAAGGGGTGCTCAAAGTAGTTACCATCAGTGTAATTTTAATACAGTTTTTTCCTTTCTTAAAATGTATATACATTTTTTTGGTACCCTCTGTGTGTGTGTGTATAAAATTTATTTAATTAATTTATTAATATGAACATTTAGGTTGAGTGCTTTTTTTATTATAGACAGTGTTGTAATAAATGTTATTGCACACTTTAGATGGCATTTCAATAGAATTGATTTTGAACAGTAAGATTACTAGAGCACAGGATTTTTGCATTTTAAATTTGGTAGCAACTAGAGAAAATCACATTCTTAATTTTAATCACATTCTTAGTGAGAAAAATCGTATTATTTTAATATGCATTTTTATTATAAATGATGCTGAGCATCGTTTGAGTGGTTTGTTGGAAATATTTTATTTCTTTCTACCTATGCATACACTTTGCCTAAAACATCTGCTTCTTTTAGTACCAGTAAATATCACATTTGTTGTCTGTATCAGACGTTTGTACTGATATGTGAGGATTCACTGATCTGCATACCTCTTACAATGCTCCTAAATTCATGGTCTCTTATGGCAAAGTGATGGTATATCATAGTCTTGGGCTCAGATCTTGACCCTACTATGTGTTATCTGGATTATATAAATGGGAACATTTTCAGTTTCTTGAATAGTCAACCATTGTTGCTCAACGAGATAAAACTGTCATTTTAAAAGATGTTTTCTTAAAGTGATTCATAGTTACCAAAGAAAATTTATAATATAAAAATAACTATGAGGAATAATGGTATATACCATTCTCAGATACAGAACATTGCCATTATTTTTTACCTTTTAAGTGCCCTTGATATTATATCTTTTTTTCCCCCAACTCAGAGGTAACCTACCATATACTCATACCCACGTGCATGATATATAACTAATACACACATGCATGATATTGTCTAGGGCAGAGGTTCTCAATCTTTATTGAAGACGAGAATCACAAAGAGATTAAAACTTCTGATGCACAATAAACAAATAAAATTACATTATATGTAGGTAGGACCTGGGTATCAGCAGGGCCAAATTCATGGGCATGTGTCTAGGGCAGTCACACAGGGGGCTCTATGCCCAGAAGGGCCCTAAATGTGGGCTTCATGTTCTGCGATCATCATCTTGAAATTCTTCATAATTTTATCTTTGAATTTATGTTTTGTAAATGAACTCCAATGGAGCATATGTGAAGAGCTTGGAACTTTAGCTCCTGTGTGTTCCTACCTCTTGCCATTCCCTGGGACCGGCAGGTCCTGGACCCCACTAAGCACCCCTCCGCTTCCCCTCCTTTCACCTGCCACCGGACATTTGTCTTTTTATTATTTTTAATGATATTGAGCTTTCCAATACATGGATATAGTTTGTTTTATATCTTTCAATAAATTTTTTATTATTTTCTCAATAAAAATAATTTCTCAGTGATATTTTTCTTACATAGTTTGCTAAAATTATTTCTAGATATTGCTAAAATTACAATTGCTACATAAATAGTATCTGTTTAGGATAATATTTTCAAACTCTTTGTGATTGAACTACAGGAATTCAACTGATTTTTACACATGAATTTGTATGCAGAACATTATTAAATACTCATGAAATTTAACAATTTATTGAATTGTTTTGTATTTCCTATGTAATCATTTGATCTTCAATAATTATAGTTTGTTTCCTCTGTCCAACACTCACACCTTTCCTCTCAGTTTTTGTCTTTCCCCGCCCCCACCATATCTAGAACCCACAGGAAAAAAATATAAATAGTGATAGTGAGCACACTTGTCTTGTTTCTTTCAGCATTTTACCATTGAGTGTAATGTTCGTCATAAGTTTTGTATGGATACTCGGTACCAGATTAAGAAGTTCTCCTCTATGCCTAGATTGCAACTCCCCTTTAGAAAAATGAATGTTAAATTTTAGTAAATGCTTTTTCTACATTTGAAGATTTCATTTGAAATTTGTTCAGCACTTCCTGTGAACGAGGGATTGGTCATGGTGTCAATTTTGTCATTCTACTGGAAATAGAAGTACTCTACTCATTTCTAAACACAGTCAAGGATCTCCATTTGTATGAAAAGAAAAAGAAATAAAAATAAAACAAAACAAAACAAAAAAAACCCTTGCTGATTCATAGTCTATCTCCTCCCCTTCACAGCCAAATTTCCCCAAAGAGTTGCCTGTGTTCATTACTTCAATTTCCTCACCTTTTACATACGGGTCCATCCACTCCAGCCTGGCCTCAGGTATAGACCCCATCACAAAAGTATTAGGTTGGTACAAAAGTAATTGCAGTTTCTTGTAATTATTTTTAACCTTTTAAACCGCAATTACTTTTGCACCAAACTCATAGCTTTTCCACAGGTTACCAACCACATCCATGTAGAGATTCTAGAAGCCCTTGTTTTACTGGAACTTTAAGCCACCTTCAAGAATAGTTTAATACTCTTTCTTTCTTGACACATATTTTTTTTTCCTCTCTTGGCTTTTATTCCTCTGATCACTCTGAATGCTTCTTCTAGACCTATCTTGTAGGCTTATTCAATTGGACCATGAACATTGTGTTGCTTAAGGTTCAGCTGTAGACTCTCTACTAGAGTAACTTTATAATCTTCCCCTAGGAGATGACATTCATGGCCACAACATCATCACTCCTTACGTTAATTTACAATCTTTAAGGCAGACCACTCTTCTAACTTTCAGTCCCAGTTATCTCCCCACCTACCCAATACGTTATATTTTAGATTTTAAGATTGTGCTAGATTTCAGGTGATGTGCAAGCCAGATGTAATGGTACCTTGTAGTAGAAAAGCAACCCATGCACTATAGAGACCAGTTATCTCTTGCCATCTCCCCAATATAAACATCCACTTCCCCCAGCACACACACACACACACACACACACACACACACACACACACACTATATATATATATATATATATATATATATTGTAACAGGGACAGCATGATCTCAACAAAAACTCCCATACAAAATAATGAGAAATGGGAGAGTTATAGAACACAGGAATGACATCCTGCTTGACAGGTATTGTGAAGCCTCTCTGGCAGTGTGGATTTCCTTCAATAACTGGGACAGCCCACCTTCTGTAGCTCTGATTTTGCCCTCTAGAAGTTCTTCCTTAACTATCTTTCTCTATAGCCATATCTGAAATAGGTTAGCGAGAGTGTGCCCTCTCAGGAACACGGTGCCCTCATACCGTATCCTGCTCACACAGTTTGAGGGATTATAAATTCTTTTGAAGTTTAGCAGTCACACTTTTTGCAAGCCGACTGCTGGCTTATTTGGCAATATAATCTCTTTAGGATGCTTCAGGTTTCTAATTTATTTGCTTTTATTCTGTTATGTGTTCCAGTATCCATAATAAAAAAAGTATTTTCTTGACTTAGTTCCCAAATTTGTCTTATTTCCCAAGTCTACCTTATTTCCTTACTTCCGTATTCCCATGTCCCTCTCTCTAATGGTGTAGGCTAATCTAAACAATAGACTTGAGTGAAAATGTAATACCTTTAAGCTGATTGTTGCTGCATAGTTGAGTCAATTTGTTTAACTCAGAAATAGTAGGCCTTTTATAACTGGAGATCTTTTTCAGTCTTGTCTCTTACCATTGCGGATCTAGAAGTGGTCAACTTTCAATGTTATAGAGTTCTCATTTTAATCTCTTTGATCTCTGCTTGAAAACCAGCCTGTTTACACTTGAGCTCTTATCTGTATTGTAAAACTTTACACAATGCAATCAAGAGTAACAAGCTCAAACTCTCACTCTAGCTCTTTCAAGTTTTCTTGTTCCTTTTGGGACCTTCCAAGGTGCTTTGAGAAATACATCATAAAACAATCTTCATGACAGAAAAAAGGGGAAAGCATTCATCCTTTGGATCCTGTTTCCCACCTCTCAGGAGTAGCCCCATGAGCCTTGATTTTCTAGAAATTGTATAGTGTATTCATGAATGCTCAGTGGAGCCCAATGTACATTTCAGCGGCAGTGGCTGAAAAGCACTGGGAAGGGAAGAAGAAGGCATATGGCTCAAGGTCCAAGGTTCAGTACTGTTAGGTTGCATCTGCACAAAGATAGATTAGGCACTTGAGGAAGCATTTTGATGGTAAGGCACAAAGGCAAATCCATATCCAGAATAGGAATAAATTCCAGTAGGGATGCATCACTGCCTCTTTCGGGGTGGAAGGATTATGGAATCATCAATCTGTCACCAACCTGCCAAATTGAGGTTTCAGTACAGGTCTCTGTCTTTGCTGGAGGGTGTGACATTCAGCATTGGAAGAAGTTTGATGGATCAGCTTTAACGAGAGTGAGTCCATTCTGTGGGGCCCATGCATAGTGTCATCCTTGCCGCCGTATCTACTCTCTTCATGCTCACTGTGCAGGCATTGGGCATGGTTGGCCTCCATGAGTAGATCACAAGTTGACCTAATTGTTGAGGGTCGATCTGTGGCGGATACTCTCTGCTAGGCATTAACCTGAATATGAAGATCTGCCTAGTTTGTGCCACTACGATGGGTCCTCCCACATCCCTCTCCACCTCATTTCCTGGTCTACAATCTTTGAAGTTTGCTCTTTTCGTTTCTCTAATCAAGCAATTTACTGCTGCCTTAACTTCAATCCACTTCTTTCTCTACAAAGTGAGAAAGTACTGCTCTCACTGCCATTTGGGAGGATTCCCTTCATCACTGTTCCCTAAGGCCACCTCTCATGGAATTGTGGTGTGGCAGCTGTCCATTTACAGTTAGCACCGACAAATTGCATTCACCGTTCTAAGAACAAATGACATAACGGATTTGATAATACCCAGCAGCATGTTATTAGCGATATTTCAAATGGCAGATGGTCCTCCACTGCAGATGGCATAGTCTTGCTCCATAATTTGAGGGGTCTGTGCTGTAACTCTCCTATTAGGGCATGCCAGAGACTCCATATTCATCTAGAGCAGGAGTGTCCAAACTGAGGCCCGCGGGCCAACTGCAGTCCGCAATTCATTGTTAATTGGCCCACAGCAAATTCCAAAAATATATTTAGTTTACTTAAATAAACCAGGTGAGGCAATATGTACTTCACCTCGAGTGAGTGGCCCAGCTGTTTGTGTATTTTACTGCATATGGCCCTTGGTAAAAAACGTTGAAAAAAGTTTGGACACCCCTGATCTAGACAGTGTGAATGGGATTAAGTGTATAAAGTGCCTGTTCAATATCAAATATTCTATACATTTTAATTGTCTGTGTGGGGGCAGAGCCCCAGAAAGTAGTTTCTAGGCTCTCGGCCTCACATAGACAGGTGCTGGTTCAGGTAGTAAATGGCCATCAACTGTGATTGGATGGCCATCAGCTGTGGCTAGTTGGCCATCAGCTATAACCAGTGAGCCATTGGCCACTAATATAACTGCTGTGGCTACGCTAGCAAAAAAATGGGGGCTAGCAAGAAGATGGTGGCTGAGCTGGCAAAAGCGGATTGCAGAGAGGCGGATGCCGCCAGCGAGAATATAGTGGTATGACTCCCCTATCTATGGCTCCGTGGGTGTTCCTTTTTGGCCTCACCATGTCCTGCGTTCTTGTGTGGGGAGCGGGAGCAGAGACCCCGCAGGCCGCCCTGCATGACAGTCTGTCTTTAGAAACTATTGTTTTTGGTTCCGGATTGAAGACTAGACCATTGGGTTTCTTTTTCTAATGCTTTACAAAAACAATACACATTTTTTAGGAGTTTCTATATTAATATTTCACCAAGGCCAGCTGGCTCCACCACTCTATTAGGAGCAATTATTCCATTCTTAATTAAGAACCTGATTATCACAAATACAACTTGTGGGGAGAGCCCCAGAAAGCAGTTTCCAGGCTCTCGGCCTCACATAGAAAGGTGCTGGCTCAGGTAGTAGCACCTTTGCTGGCTGTGCAACTGTGATTGCATGGCCATCAGCTGTGGCTAGTTGGCCGTCAGCTGTAACCAGTGAGCCATTGTCCACTAATATAACTGCTGTAGCTACGCTAGCAAAAAAATGGGTGCTAGCAAGAAGATGGTGGCTGAGCTAACAAGAGTGGATTGCAGAGAGGCGGATGCCGCCAGTGAGAATATAGTGATATGACTCCCCTACTTATGGCTCCGTGGGTGTTCCTTTTTGGCCTCACCATATCTTGCGTTCTCTTGTGGGGAGCGGGAGCAGAGACCCCGCAGGCCTCCCCGCATGACAAATGGCGCAGCGAGCAGGGTCTCCTGCATGACACAACCCAAAAGTACTGAGAGGATGGGCATTGAAGTTTTGTTCTCAAACCAGTTAACCCTCAGAAATATCTAGAGACTTTGTTTAAAATATATATATTTGGCTCTAACCTCAGTTCTCATTCAGTGGGCCTAGGTGGAGCTCAGAAAAAGAAAAGAAAAATCATCCAGGTGGTTCTTATTTTCAACCATGTTTGGGAACCATTGCTCCAATCTACATGTGGGAAATACCTAGTCACTGGCCATAGGTCCCAGAGTCTCTTTTTACTCACACCTCTCAGGGAATGAGAAACGTCTGTGCTCAGAAAGGCAGGACTAATACCGTGCAGCTCTCAAGGTGGCCTGCTACACCCCAGTGCAGAAAAACACAGTTGGTACAAATTAGCCACTCAATAAATAGTGAGTGAGTGAATGAATGAATGAATGAATGAATGAATGAATGAATGAATGAATGAATGAATGAACCAATGTCTAGTATATCTCTATGGCAGTACTGTTTTCTGAATACCATCATTTTTCTTTCCCTTATTAGAACTCTCCTAATAATACAACTTTCCTATTAAGAGCCTCACTTATTTGTGTTTCCACTTAAGCTTGAATTTTCAATTCAAATATTTGAGCAAAAGAATCAGGAATTAACAAGACCAAGCTGCTACTGCCCACTTTAATAAAAATATTTCAAGCTCCAACACTTTTTCTCTTTATAGATCAACTTCCAAAAAGTCTGACTGGTAGGTAACTATTTTACCTTTGATACTTGGATGGTAGTAACACTGTAAATAAGCAATTGATCTTAACACATATTTGCTCTTAAATGTGTGTTTATCCTTAATGAACCATATAATATAGTTAGCTCTAGCTGTTAATAATAAGGCTGAAAGAAGATTGTCCCTGAAAGGTTTGCAAAACTAGCTGGCTTTTGTGAAATATTAATAGAAAAACCCCTAAAAATATGTATAGTTTTTTGAGAAGCTTAAGAAAAGAGGCTTTTTGATTAGTACCTATTTCGATCACTTAATTTCTTTTTTGAAGCCCTATTTCTCACCAGTCTATTTATTAAGGACTCATCTTAGATACCAAGATTGCTAGTAATACTGTTTTATTCATCTTACTTGTGTGGATTTAATGGATAGATTATTTGGCTGTATTTCATCTTGTCTTAGAACATTTCATCTGTCTATTCCACGTGAAGGTCTTGATCTAAAAATAACATTCCATTAGCGAGCATTTTAACAGAAAGTCCTTTAAACATACATATATATATATATATATATATATATATATGGAGGTACATATATGGAGGAACATGATACACAGTTATATACATTTTCCCTAAACTACATAAAATGTTACAATAATTTTAGCAAAATAAGATTGTGAAAATGGATTAATAAAGGCACAAACTCACTTTTGTAAATTCTTGTTTTAATTTTTATTGTCGTCTGATCACTGGCTGTCTGAGAAAGGAAGATTATAGACTATAAATAAAACAGTGAGCTAAGTGAATTGTGAAAGACATTTCCATTGCAAAATCAAAATATCTCTCTCTCTCTCTCTCTCTCTCTCTCACACACACACACACACACACACAAACACACACACACACATACATACATACACACACATCACCTTCCCTTTTAGCCAAATCATATAGGTTAATATTCCAGGAGCTTTGTGTTAAATTTTGGCTTTAAATAAATCACTTCATCTAGCCAAAACCACTGACTTTTTCTTGGTTTCTACACAAAACTTTAATTCAGGTCCAGTTTCCTTCAAATTCAGTCCAGGTGCTAAAAAAAGTCTTGGTTTTCCAAGGAACATTCAACAGAGTTTCTCTCTCTGTATTCATATTTATAACATAGCCTCTAAATAGTCCAGTATTTTGTATTTTCTGGATTGAAGTAACTCCGTTGTGAATTTGTAGTCTATCAAATTCATAGACACTCACTTATAAATGTATGTTTTTCCTCTTAGAAATTAGTGATTATTCCTTTAGGATCTTGTTTTCATTATTGGAAAACTCTTTAGAATTTTAGAGAAAAGACATGTGTGTTATAAATTAACAATTAAGAGAATAATAATAATAATAAAAAGCATTTCTTTAGAATGACTTTAGTTACCACCCAATGTCAAAATTCAGATCTGTGGTAAATTCTACAACTTTTTGCTTTCATGCTATTTAATTTATAGACTTAGAGTTCTGGATATTTCTTTGGGTCTGGGCCTCAGGGATAAATCAATGTATTTAAACTTTATTAGCTTTCAAACCTAAAATATAATCAGGGCCTCTTCCACCTCCCTTCTTCCTCAGCTCCACTCCTGAATTTTGGTTAAAAACCGTGATCAGCAACAATTACTCTAATAATCAGATGAGGTGTTTGAAAGTGTTAACAGACTTCATTAGAAATCATAGCCTTAGGGAGGCAATATGGCACCAGTATGTCTGGGTTTGAATAATTTCCCCATCATTTCCAAGACAAGTAACTGTAAACAAGTGAGTCATTCTATGTGCCTCAGTTTCTTGTCTGTGAAATGGAAAATATAATAATCAATCCTAACCCAGAATACTGGTACAAAGATTATATCAGTTAAATTATGCAAAAAAAATAATGTCTAGAACATAGTAAAATTCAGTAAATAGTAACTCTTACTATAGACATTGAAGGATTTGGAAAATCATGCAAATTGATAATTTTTGCAAAATCATTTATGTTGTCATACAAGTGGTGTGGGAAGATAATCATTTCTGGAAGATCTAAGGTGTCATATTTTCTCAAGATTAGTGACTTCTTAAATATGATGTTTCTGTAATGATGTTAGGGCAGATAATGAACTCAGACAATTGGTCTCAAACTTTAATGTGTATAACGTGTTTTCCAGTTAAAATGCAGATTCTGATTCAGTTGGTCTGGAATGGGGCCGCAGATTTGCATTTCTATCAAGCTCCCAGGTACTGCTAATGCTGTTGATCCACCCTATTCCTGATGGCACAGAACTCTCAACCCCCCTGGAATTTCCTGTGGTATGAGCAATAAGGGTATCTTTTGTTATGTTAATGAGGTGACTTTTGGAAAGCAGTTGGGTAACCTAAGAATGGGGGCTGGTTGCCACCGGAACCCAAATAAGTGATGAGAAGGAAGGGGCTGGAGGTTTAATCTACAGCCAATGATTTAATCAATCATGCCTATGCAATGAAACTTCCAGAAAAACCCAAAAGGCCTGGGTTCAGGGAGCTTTTGTGTAGGTGAACATGTGGAGGTTCTGGAAGAGTGAAGTGCCTGGAGAGAGCTTAGATACCCCCTGTCCTCTCCATTTACCTTGCCCTGTACATCTCTTCAGCCTGGCTGTTCCTGAGTTATAGCCTTTCATAATAAACTGGTGATATAGTAAATAAAATGTTTCTTTGAGTTCTGTGAGCCATTCTAGCAAATTCATCAAACCTGAGGAGGAGGTCATGAAAACCTCTAATTTATAGCCAGTCGGTCAGAAGTACAGATAATAACTTAGACATGCAATTGGCATTCTGAGTTGGAGGGGGTTGTTCGAAACTCCCTGATTTATAGCTAGCTGGTCAGAAGTACAAGTACGAACCTGGAATCATGACTGGTGTCTGGGATGGGGGGCAGTCTTATGGGACTGAATCCTTAACTTGTTCAATCTGATTCTATCTCTGGGTAGGTATGGTCAGAATACAGTTGAAACGTCGGACACCAACTGGTGTCTTGAGAATTGCTTACTGGAACATGTCTCAGAACACCAAAAGAAATACCATCCCTAGAATCATGATTCTTAAATGTGTTTCAATTTGTTTACCAATTCAGTGGAGGGAAAGATCTCATCACCTCCCATTTATCCCCACACAATTAAACATCCCCAGAGTCAACAGCAAGAGAGGCATGGTTTTGATTAAAGAATAGTGAGGTGATGTCTGTTTTTTATTAAGTATAAATAAATTATTAATATATCCCAGATGTATTAATACCAAGACTTTCATGTTATAAACATGAAAAAGTAAACATGGATCATGGGAAGAACTCTCATTGTCCCCACAATTTCACTGTCCACATTGATAACCAGTGATTTGATGGATAAAGGCCATGTGTCAGAAAACATCAGAACAGTGTCATCATTTGAGCATCAGCATACAAAATACGATATTCAGAAAAAAGTGCAGAATGTGTGTTTCACACTGAGTGAAATTACGCTTGGAGATGAAGAGCAGCCAAAGGGTGAGAGGGGAAAAATCAGCCAGATAAGATTACTTGTTTGAACCTCTGATATGAAACCTGAATGTTCTAGAGTATGAGGTGTGATCAAAAGATACAGTGAATGTTTAAATTAAAAAAAATTATTATAGTAAAAGATGCATTGCCATTAATCCCCCTCAAAATACACCACCCTCACTTCGAACACACTTATCACATCATTCTTGCTACTTTCTGAAGCAGTTCTGGAAGTCCTCTTTCGTGAGGGTCTTTAGTTGCACTGTTGTGGCTGCCTCAATGTCCTGAATAGATTAAAAACATTTACGTTTCATGGTCATTTTGACTCTGGGGAAGAGCCAGAAGTCACATGGTGCCAGATCCCATGAATAAGGTGGATGAGGACACACCGTAGTGTTTTTATTTGATACAAATTGCAGTACTAGAAGTGATGTATGACACGGGCTTTGTCATGATGGAGGACAATTTATGGCACACTTTAAAACAAATCTATGTAATTTTACTAACAATTGTCACCCCAAGAAATTTAAATTAAAAAACAACAACAAACAAACAAACAAAAAAACCACACCTTCTCTCAACCGTAGCTCACACCCAACTGACTGCACCAAACAAGTTGAATGAAACTTGTCACACACTGTTACTAAAGTTCGACGCACTGTTTCCCATATTGAAGATTCCTACCTTTCCATTGGATGGCACTTGGCAGCAGCATTCATCGTAATTTTTTTTTTAATCACACTTTGTAAGTCATATTTCCCATGCTAACTTTGGCAATTTTAAAGAACACTTTGTCCTGGCAGTTGGCATCTCATCAGAACTCCTCGTAGAAAAATCTCAGACCCCTTAAATTCACGTGAGGTTTGCCTAACCTCCCAAGGATAGCTATAAGTAGACTCAGTTACCAGGAGAGACTTTGTGAATGCTCTTACCTTTTTGATGGTGTACTTGGGGCTATCCTGGAAGGCACCAGTCTTCAGAACAGAGAGGTAGAGCCTATAGATCAAATTCTTCTGTGCATTTGTTTTCACTCCAAATCACTTCTTTTAGAAAACAATGACTATCCGATGTTGGTACTCTTTGAGAATATTATCACCTGCCTCAAAGAAACTGCAGAGAGTGAATGGCTAACAGCCAGAGCTGATCTTTAAAACATTGCATTAATATGAATAGTATCCAGATCTTGACAAACTCTTGAAAATAAACCTACCATTTGAAAACCTGCAAGGAACATTTTAATGGATCTGCTTGCAAACTCATCTCAACTTTGTGAAATAATAACATAGAACAAACTGAAGCTCTATGAGATATCATTCAAATGAAGGTTTAATAAACACACAGAGATATTGCTTGCCAGTTTAAAGCTGTACCCTGGCTATGAACACTAGCTTACTTGTCTTGTTTACTCAGTCCTGCACCCTAATGACTGCTGACTATGTGTTCAACACTATTCTATTCATTTTATAAGTCTTAATTTGATTTTCACAAGTCATATATGAAGTAGGTGTTTTTTTCTGTTTCTTTTTCTTTTTCTTTTCTTTTTTCCTTTTTTCCCCATGTGAAGCACCTAGAAGTTAACAACTTGTCCAAGGTCACACAGAAGGCAATAGAGGCAGAATTGAAAGAAGGCAGTTTGGGGCATCAGAAACTGTGATTTTTAACAACCATAATATACTCCTCTCATCTAATGATGTGAAATGTATAACTGCCAATTGATTATCAATGTTACATCTTCCAGGGAACATGTGTGTATAACAAGATAATTCTTGAAAATACGTGTTCAATGGAAGAAAGTATGTTGTAATATAAAGAGCAAGAGCCTAGGAAACGAGTTTGATCTCTAACTATACCAGGTAGTATGGAGGAAATCAGTTATCCTCACCCTAGAATACAGATTTCTCACACATTTAATTTTGGTAATAGTTTAACAAAAATACGTGATCTCTGAGATTAGATGTGCTGTAATATTCTTGGATTAGGAAACTGAAGATATATTTGACGCCAGTGCATTTTCAACAAATCTCCACACTGCCTGTGTATAGGGACAGTTCTGGAATAGTTTTTTTTTTTTTTCCTTAAAGACCATTAGTCTGCCAAGAACTTTTCCTTCCTATAATATACTAAATTTTAGAAAGAGACTCTCTCATTTCTTTCTTTGCCTTTGGAAAAAATACCAATTCTTTCAGAAATCTAAATTGAAATTTGGAGTATAATTACTTTCTCTCTTGTTGGATTACCTTTTATTGCTTTGTTTTCCAAGTTCTAAATAATTTTATAAATCATGTATCCCAGACTCAGTGAAATAATCATAATAGGGCATGTTGCTTTGCGTTTACTACTCATATGTCTGAATTTATAAAATGGCATCTTTTTTTAGCAAGGAACATGAAAATTTTTACTTAAGTCACACTCAAAATATGATATAGAACTTTTGCTATGTACAAAACCAGTAAGTTGGTCATCATTTGCCACTTTGACCAGGCACTGGTGTGTGTGTGTGTGTGTGTGTGTGTGTGTGTGTGTGTGTGTGAAAGAGAGAAAGAGAGAGAGAGAGAGAGAGAGAGAGAGAGAGAGAGAGAGATTCATTGAATATCTGTGTATCTGTTGGCTTTTGTTTTTCTAAGTACTGTGTATGGGGAACCATTAGCTATTTTAATTGGGGTAATTTAAAATCAGATTACAGAGAAAGACACAACTTCCTCTCATCTCTCTGAAGAAGGCACCATATCTGGTTGCACCTTTCACCTTCATTCGCTAAAATTCCAGACACTCTAAGGAATAACCTGGCAGGTGACTCTTAGGACATTTCAAAATTCAAAACTCCCTCCAGAAAAGAGACATGGGGTGGGGCGGGGAAATAGCCCTAAAGACATAGCCTATTCCAATGGAGACAAATGCTGGCTTTAGTTTCACCACTAGGTTTACTTGTGCACAAAAGTTCCCCATAAAATCCAGCTGGTTTAAATTTTGTCTGCAGACCTGAAGCCCAGCAAATTTGGCTTGGCTTTCTATTTTGCAGAAAATGCTTCACACGACTGTAATCTGGAAATACTGAAATGTACAGACTCTCAATAGAAATAGGAGAACAGCTGTCTTCTACCTTCACTTTCTCCCAACTCTACCCTTAAAGGCTTAGGTGTTGTTGCGGGAGGGGAAAAAGTCTGCCACTGAGCATGAAAGCTGGTATGAATCATCCATGACTACCTTTGTTGTTCGCTGTAAGCCAAAAAGGAAAGATTAAAGAGTTGCCATTGATGAGTGAGACAACTCACATTTTGGCATCACTAGAGAACGAAGGAGCATTTAAGATCATGGAGGGAAATAAAACAACAAAACAATACTGTTACAATTTGAACAATAACAGTTTTCAGTATGTGAAAGCATAGTGTTATCTTTTCCATTTTCCACCCTTATGCTTTCACTGGCTTCATACAATTCCCTTGTTGCCTATAATTGGGTCTGGAGTTAGTGCCAAAGCTGCATAAAATAAGCAGCCTTTCCTTTATACTTTCTGTGCATCATGACTGTGTATGTGAAGTCATAAAAATCATTTATTATGAGCATGTGTATTCCTGGCTTAAAGAGCCAAGTATTTTTGTGACAACAATATAATAGCATCAGATGTATTCCCATAAAACACCATATGTGGGCACTTAATAGTTATTGCCCTGGCACTTACATACTGGGCTATCATCTTAAAGGGGGACTCCTTGGAAAAGAGAACTTTTCGTACTTAGACAAATAAAATCCCTTAGATGAGATAGGTGAGCAAGGAGTAGAGATTTGTTAAGAATCCATTGATAATGACAATTGTTTATCTTCCTTTAGCATCAGATTATCTCAAACCATCTTCTAGAGTTCCTTTCATGGATTCAAGGAAACCCTGTACAGTATTGCAAACATCAGTAAATATTCTCTCAATCTCAAAGACACAAGAATTGTCTAATATCACGTATATATCTGGTGAACTATAAGAATGGGCACAATATAATTTTTATTCTTATTATTTATTACTCTTTGGAAAGCATTTATTTGAGTCTTGTGGTACAAATCACAGTAAACAATTTGGTTTTCAAACTAGATAAAAGAATGCAGAACAGATCAAAGCTGATTTGTGGGATTTGAGTGCTTGGTGATGTTCTGAAAATGCGCCTTTGTGAAGAAGACTATTCCCCATCATCTCTTTCCCTTCTGCTAGCTTCCAGCTTAGTGGGGGAATGGCTTCCTTTGGTTGCCACTGAGGCTGGAGACTGAGATTTCCCAATTCCCAATATGCTTTGAGTTTGCCAGAACTCTGGGACCCACGTTTTACTATTGCATTAGCCCCAGGGTTGAGTGGCCAGACACTCACTGTAGGTATATGATAAAGACTTTCAAAACAACCCAACTGCAGAAAAAGTCCAGAGCTCGTTACTTCCTGACTATATGTCCACTTTCACTGGGTGTCAGGACAATCTGAATGGTGAAAAACCACATAAGTCAGATTTCGGGGCTTTCTTTGAAGGGCAATACTTTAGTGACATACTGGTGTGTGTCACTGGGGTCTGTGTAGGAAGATGCTGCTGTTGACGTTTTAAGTTTTCATGCCAGGCATGAGTCAATACCTGCATCTCTATTCCCTCACTCTTGTAGTGTAACAGACAGCCTGAAATGTACAATGGCATTTTGTTTAAAGTACATATGGTAGTTATTACATTGAAAATGTACACTGAGCATATGTCTACAACAGTATTAGTGCCTTCCAACACTTCTACATGGCTGCTTCGACCCAGTCAATTTCTCTCACCGTTCTTTGGCCCCAACTTCCATTCCAGCACCCCTCCCGTACAAAGGAAATATTGTTGCTTTTAATTGTTTTTGTTCTTTTAATACTGCCAGGTAGCTTAAAGGGAAATTTTGAGATGGAAAGATCTCTCACTGATCCAAATAAATTTTTCTCTAATTGGTAAAACTGACTTAGGAGTTACTATCACTACATCTGGTTATTCTCCACCAGTTGCTGACTTTTTCAAAGGCCTTTCTTTATCTGTTAAACATAACTTCCTGACCTCTTCTCTCTTTTTCATTAAGAACTTGTATTCTACTAGCCTACTGTAATGTGGTTTGCAATCTGGTTTTTCTCTCTTTCACCTCTAAAACCATGAGTTTTCCATTCTCTACCAAGGGTTCTCCATCCTGACCATGCATTGAAAGGGTCTAGAGAGCTTTTCAACATTATGAATGTCCAGTACTTTATTCCCACTTATCCCTTGACCCATTAAATCAAAACATATAATGGTAAGTCCTAGGAATCTTTAATTTTAAATACTCTGTAATCAATACCTATATGCAACCATAATCAAACATACTTTTTTAATTTAACAAAAATTCATAGCTTCTACAAGATATTTTATGCCTTGTCTCAATTAATCCTCACAATAATAAATATTACTATTTTCATTTAGTACAGTAGGAAACTGGGGCACTAAAGGCATTCTTTTTAATTTGCTTGTTTTTTAAGTACTCCAGATTATATATTTAGTAAATTTTAGAGTGAAGACTTAAATCTATGGCTGAAAGCCAAAGGCTGGCCTCTTTTCACTATACTATACTACTCCTCACTTCACTCTGTTGTCCATGTTTACTAACAAACTCTTTTTGTTTCCAATTCTCATTATGTCTTTGTAGGTTTATTTAAAGTAACAAAACAGCTGGAAAATTCATATTTACAAGGGCCTAATATCGTGTATTGTAATGTAAACTGAATGCATTTATAACAAAAAATAATGTGGCCCTAATTGATTGAGGTATCATTTAAATCCCAGTAGAGATAATGATGTTACATCTCATACTTACTTTTGAGAATAAAGTGAACTCAAAGTTAACACTTA
Source organism: Rhinolophus sinicus (assembly GCF_057876585.1). Classification (NCBI taxonomy): domain Eukaryota; kingdom Metazoa; phylum Chordata; class Mammalia; order Chiroptera; family Rhinolophidae; genus Rhinolophus; species Rhinolophus sinicus. Next base: position 85,626,199 of record NC_142502.1, on the reverse strand, counting down.
TAAGGAGAGACTGCAATGAATGCCTATCCCACTGCTCAGTATTTTCTGCAAAAGAAGGAGAGCCTTACTGTCTCCTAGGTGAAGAATATTCTTTAGTGCTCTCATCACCTTTCTCCAAGTCCACTTTCCTCCTTTCTCAATTTTATTTAACCTTCTTTCACTGTTTTCTTCTATTTCAAATGGCATATAGGTGGGAAGAGAAAAGAAAGAGCTAATATTTATTAAGCAACTATCATTTGTCAATAATTTTCATTTGTGGTATATTATTATCCCTGATTAGTCTGCTTTTGCTGGGTTATGAAGTTTATACATCTCTAAACTTCAGTGGCTTGATTTCTAGCTCATGGTACATGTAGGCAGCTGTGGGGTGACAGCTGAGGTTCTGCTTCCTGTTCCTAGACTCAGGATAAAGGCATAGTCACTATTTGGAATATGTCATTCCCATGGCAGAGATAAAACAAACAAACAAACAAACAAACAAACAAACAAATGAAGCAATGGAATTGCTCTTAAGCTTCTGCTTGACCATAACATACATGTTTGCTGATCTCATTTTTCAATATCTCAAGCCAAGGTCAAGCCCAATGTCAGTGGGGTGGTAAACATACTCCTCTCAGGAAAAAAAAAAAAAAAGAGCTTTAAGTCACATGGCATCAGGTGGTGGGTGTCTAATCCATTACAGTGAAAGAGGAGTGGACCTTGTGCAAAATAATACAATCTATCTCAATTCCCCTTGGATATCTGAGAAGCATGAGACTCAGAGTTTGAATGAACTTGTCCAGTGCTACTAGAGCTAGTGAATAACACACTGATGGAGTTCTTTCTGATTCTAAAGCCAGTGTTTTCTCTGAGCAATCAGGTTGAAAAGTGGAGAAACAAACATTGTGGTTCTATTATTCTTTCATCTTTCATGCTAAAGCTATTCTAAACCATCATGTCGCCTCAAGAATCTAAGCGTCATCTTTGTTTTAACACTCAGCATATTCAATATCAAACAAAACTCTAAATTATACAGAGGGTGCCCCCAAAATGTATACACATTTTAAGAAAGGAAAACTGTATTAAAATTGTAATACTCAATATATACCGATAACAAAAGATGAATACAAGTCACGTTTGACTTCTGCAATTACAAGAGGTGCTCACAGTGGTTACCATCAGCGTCCAGACACTTCTGATTACGGCGAACTACTGCTTGAGCAACACTGACCAAAGTGTCCGTTTGTATACATATTTTTGGCACCCCTGGTATATTTCTTAAGGATGTGACTTATTGAGCACATATTCTGTGTTAAACTGTTCCAAACTCTCTTTTTATATCACCATATTTAACTTTTCACAATAAATTTTGTGGTAGGCATTATCTCATTTTAAAGATAAGGGAACAAAGTCTCAGTAAGTTGACTAAAATAACAGAGCCAGTTTTTAATCTATCTCTGATTCTCACGACTGTGCTACTATTCCCTGCCCAATTCTGCTTTCCTACAAAAACCTCTTTGTTTTAAATTATACCTTTCCACTTTCTGTCCTCTGTGCTCCAGCTCCTAGCATCTACTCATATTTTTAATTTTCATCTTATCACATCTAACTTGCTGTTGTAGCTTCCCACTTAGGTCTCTCTGCCAAACCAATCTATTTACCATGACTAGACTAATTTTCAAACTCTGCCTCGATCATGTTATTTCTGTACGCAAGAGACAGCTATTGCTCGACTTTGCTCCTGTTTTTGCCCTTCCCAAGTCTAAACTCCTTCATCTGATTTCCAAAATCACCTAGATTACATATCAGCCTTATTTCCCACCATTCCTCAAATGTGTACCTTTCCCCTAGTTGTCCCTCATTTATTCCCACCTTAGTTCATTCACATCATTCCACTTACCTGAAACTAAGTTGAGAACTTCATGAAAGCAGAGTCATGTATTAGTGTACAAATATACCCCATGTTGATTGTCATAGAGCTAGCTTTAAAGTAGGAAGTAATTACTTAATTGGAAAATCCGCACTTGGGTTCAAATAGGGTGGTTTCTGCCACATGGTCCTGTGGACATTTGTAGGTGACTAGGTATAAATGATCCACGAACTCCTGCTAGTTCTGCTGGAATAGGTCTCCAAAGTAGAGGGCAAATTCTAAATTCACCATATCCCATGAGGACAAGTTAAGAAATTGAAAAATGGGAAATTAACTGGCAGCAAACGTGGAATTAATGTTACATCAGGCTAACCTCTCCAAGGGGCTATAGGAGTAGCATTTGGGAAATCAGGCATCTCCCAAACCACAGGGTGAAAAGTTTGCTTGACTCCCAAGAATAGAGAACAAGAAAAATTGTGGTGTCAGGTGCTTGTGAATGTATGTGCCTTGTAGAGGAAAGTATTATAAATTAGTGCCTACATTTATGGATACAAAATACTGTTAATATTGCGCTCCCTGAGTTTCTATTAACTAAGTACAGAATCCTTAATAAACATCTTATACCCACCCAAAATATATAAAAATTTGTCTATCAATCATAAATACCCATGTTTTCCTAGATGAATTTTTATGGATTCCCAGATATATCCTGTGGAGAAAATAAATTTAGGTAAAGTGTGCCCCTCTACAATAGTAAAAAACTAAAAAACACTTGCAGTAAAAAATGTGCATAACTTATTTTGTTTAATCTAGAATTTCCAGTCATTTAACTTATGGGAATCTTTCATTTGTTAAGCACATAAAAGTATTCTACAGAACTAGAACTTGTGGTTTTTGGGACACGATTTAGAAAATTTTGCCTCTTCTAACAAACTTTGAATTTGCTGAGTCCACTTAGATATCTGTGAATCCAATGACAAAGATGCTTACTCTTTGCCCATCAATAAACAAACTAAACTCTTAGAATTAATCACCAACAAATACTGTTTATTAACACATTTTTGTTGATTGGATAACCATATGCATTACAGTTAAGACACTGAATTTACATTTTAAAAAATGGTGATAATAAGTGGAAAAAAATATGATTTATGTGACACACCATGGCTGATGTCAGTTAAGATGAGAAAGAAAATTACATAATCATATATTGTGCAGTGTATGTCACTAAACAGTGACAGATGTTCTCTTTCAAATACGAAATTTGCTAATATATACTTTTTGGCCATTAGGTAATCATGTGAGCATGCATTTATAATAGCCATATTATACTGTAAATCAGATAGATATGGTGTCAATTCTCGAGAAGGTTGTTGTCTAAGGAGAATTAAGAACATATATCACACTTTTATATTCAGCTTTTCCCTGATAATTTGCAAATTTATGTGCGGGAAAGAGATACTGCAAATATATATATATATATATATATATATATATATATATATATATATATGTTTTCCATTTTAAAACTCAATAACTTACAAAACTTTCTGAATTATCTTATCATTCCAAATGACTATGAAGTCTCTCCAAAATGTATCTTTCCTTTTTTTTCTTTTTCCCTCTAACTCTCTTTCCCCTGATGTTTTTAATCAGCCTATGAAAAAATTGCTTAAGCCAGCCAGGTAAAATCTTATATATTTCCAAAAGGGTAGACATTATTAAATCCTTCAACTCCAAATGGAGACATCAGAAAGCTATCTAGACAATTAATGGTATTGTCACATATACTTTTTAATAAAAAATTCTATATGTTAAAAACCTCTCTATATAAAAACATAGACTTATGAAGTTGATAAAATATAGTGTAAATTATTCCAATTCTTATCTTACATTAGTCTTATTCAAAGTCCTCCTAGTGCTTGCATAATATGATTCAAGGTAAAAATGACTGTTCAATTTTGGAAACATATTATTTTTTTCTATTAAACTCATTCCAGACATAGGCAGTTTTAAAAATGGGGCTACTTTATATTTTTTATGAAAGACTCAGGTTGTGTCAATGTCGACATAGATTATAGTAACCAAAGATACAGTGATGTCTGTTTTTAAACAGTTACACTAATCTTTTGTGTATTATTCTTTATATGCCCTTTGCCTGGTGAATACTCTGGAAAGATTTACATATGGTCCTAACTATACATCCTTAAAAACAGAAAATGCTCATTTTTGATACCATAATCTAAGATAACATGCCTTGAAAATTGCAGCATTCATTTTTTTTATATTTCTGTTAAATCTCAAAGTTAAAGCAGCTGATTTATTTGATCACATCGAAAATGAACGTATTTCCAAAGTGTGTGAAAGTTCAAATATCCTACAGGTGTATGTGAGGCATTTTAGATGCTTTAGTTATCAGATTTTTATGTCACTTAGTCTACTGTGAATTTCAGCAACAGAAACAAACATGGATTTGACAATTAAGTTCGTGAACTTTCTACCATGCTTTTACATGGTGGAAAGTTTGCGAACTTAATTGACCTTTGTAATCATGAATATTTGCAATCAGATACTATTAAATGCTACTTATTGTACAATGCTATCAAATACAACTTGTCTCTATTACTTTTCAAATGTATTTCCTAATCCAATTGTCTGCCTCATTGGAAAAAGCTAAAAATGTTTTTTGTGGTTTCTATGAGGTGGATTTTATATATAATTGCTAGAAGATTTTGCTACAAATTTGCATCTTCATTGTTTACCAACTCCATGATCTTCGACAAGAAAACTATTCCAAGTCTGAGTTTCTTTATTAAATTGAGCTAATCATTACTATTTGGCTAGTTGTTATAAAATTAAACAATGTGTCTCAAAGTGCCTTGTAAAGCATTAAGCATCATATAAAAAGAAGTAAAACATTTTATGCGTTGTATGAACATGTGCATGCATCTGTCTCTTCCATCCTATAGATATACATGCATACATACATATACGGGGGTTGTCAAAAAATGTATACATATGACTTGTATTCATCTTTTGTTACTGGTATATACTGAGTATTACAATTTTAATACAGTTTTTTCCTTTCTTAAAATGTGTATACATTTTTTTGGCACCCTCTGTATATATCTAGATTTTGCCAGAAGCATCAGCATCACCATTGTCTTCCCAGACCTACTGAATCAAAGTTGGCATTTTAAGATAAACAGAAGATTCACATTATAATTTGAAAAGCATTGCATTAAGTGGTATACCGTATCCGATAATCTAAGAAGTCCCATCAATTTTGTAATTCTATACATGCACACTTGTGTATCTATAGATGTATACTCTAACAAGGAATATTCTGTTTCTATTTTAATTGATATCTTTAGATCTGTTTCGTATGAGCCCAAAGTTACAGGTGACAGTTTTTTTTTTGTTGCTTTTTTTTTAGTTTCAAGGTTTAAAACTATTGCCTTCTGAAACAATAATATTATATTGATCTAATCCAGTGTTATTTATCAGAAATAGCATAATTTGTATTCCAATTGCTACCTCAGTGACTATTTCATTATTTGCAGAAACTATTCAAGATGATGTAGAACATTTGAGAGATTTTATTACTGCCTTTGAGACCTAGTATTATCACTAAGCAAATCAACTAGACATGTGAACAACTTTGTCATTCAACCAAGGGTCAACCATTGTCAGGCTTGTCAATAGACGCTCCTAGACTTATGATGGGGTTATTTCCCAGCAAACCCATCATAAATTGAAAATATCATGAGTCAAAAATTCAGTTAATACACCTAACCCACCAAATATCACAGCTTAGCCTAATCTACCTTAAACGTGCTCAGAACACTTACAATAGCCTCCAGTTGGGCAAAATAATCTCACTGCCACTGTGTAGCTCCTAAGAGTATCACACCACATATCACTAGCTTGGGAAAAGATCAAAATTCAAAGTACAGTTTCTACTGAATGCGTATTACTTTTGCACATGGTAAAGTGAAAAAATCATGAAGTCAAACCATCATAAACTGGGATTGTCTGTATTGTCATTTACTAACCCTGAGCTTTTTGGCTAGTGTCAAAAGAACAAGACAAATGTTCTGACAATTAAGTTCGAGAACTTGTTGCAACAATGTTGCTAATCACTTTTTTATATCAGAGGGATCATTCATTATGTATTTGTACTGACTGGACAAATCGTTAATCAAGTTTACTATTTGGAAGTGCTGGAAAGGCTGCATGAAAAAGTTAGACGACCTGAAGTTTTTGCCAACAATTCATGACTCTTGCATCACAACAATATACCACCTCACACGGCACTGTTAGTGAGGGAGTTTTTAAGCGAGTAAACAAATAACTGTATTGGAACACTCTCCCTACTCTCCTGATCTGGCCCCCAATGACTTCTTTCTTTCCCTGAAGATAAAGGAAATATTGAAAGGAAGACATTTTGATGACATTCAGGACATCAGGGGTAATATGACGACCATTCCAGATAAAGAGTTCCAAAATTGTTTTGAAGGGTGGACTAGGTGCTGGCATAAGTGCATAGCTTCCCAAGGGGAGTACTTCGAAGGTGACCATAGTGATATTCAACCATGAGGTATGTAGCACTTTTTCTAGGATGAGTTCGCGAACTTAAATGTCAGACCTCGTATACTTATTCATTATGTGTTTCTTTGTTGACATACAGAAATCTGTACATATTTAATATATGTGGCTTGATGAGTTTGAAGATAAGTATACACTGTGAAACCATTACTGCAATCTACATCATAAGTTTCTTCCCATCCTTTTTCTTATTATTTTTGTGTGTGTGCGATAAGAACACTTAACATGGGATCTACCCTCTCAGCAAATTTTTAAGTGTACAATACAGTCTTGCTAAATAATCACTATAGTGTATGGTAGATCTCTAGGACTTACTCATCTTGCATAACTGAAACTTTGTACACTTTGACTAAGACCTCTAAATTTCCCCTTCCTCCAGCCCCTGGCAACCAGCATGTGTTTAGTCATAGTGCTAGAAAATAAACCTAAGACATGGATTTATCTTCTTTGAAGTTTGTGAACTAAATAAATGAACATGCCTTGTTGATGCCTATCATAATTATTTACAGAAAGCATATTATTTAGTTAGTTTAGTTTTTACAACATAAGTTTCAGCATCAATGGTATTATCCTCGTTTTCTGTGTATTCCTTGGTTTGTCGTATTTCTAATGTGTTATTTTTTTCATATTTAAAGATGCTTATATATTTTCCTTTCTTAACAGCAATGCTCCTTAGATCCATTTTAGAACAGGGCTTTCAAACAACAATGATCAAAAGAGTCCATGATATATGAAATTTCACTCCTGATCATTAGGGGAAACAAGTCAAAACTCGTTTTCAATTTGGGAATTGTATACCTTCAGATGAGAAATTGTTGACCAAATTAGAAATTAAATATATTAAAGCTGATAAGTAGCGCCAACCCTTGGGTACATGAGAAGGCCATCCTTGAATTTTCATTATTACTAAAATATGACCATGGTATTGACACTCTTTTATTTAACCATGAAAATAAAGCAAAAAACAAAAACAAAAAACAAAAAAAAAACACACGCACACAAAAAAACTTAACTATATGATGTGATGCATTAACAATTAAAAAAAAAAACAGCTACCAAATATATTGTTAAATCAATCAATGAAAGTGTTCACTTGGCCAACATTTTTCTTCTAAGCAGAATCTTCTAGGTTATGTTTTAATTGAAATTTTAATCAAAGGTTTACAAATTTGCAGTTTGTGATCTTTTTAAAATTTTTATTTCAAGCATTCTGACATTTATTTTATTATTTCATATCTGATCTATCACATTTCTTTTTACAATTCATTTACTATTTCAGATACGTTATACAAAGTAGAGTTTTGGTCTTCAGCCACTTCTGCACAAGGATTTTGGAAGAAAATAATAGAAATGATCACATCTCTGTAGCTCGTTTGGGGAGAACACTATTTAAATTTTGTCTTAATGTAAAGCTAAATTCATCATGATTTCCCATCAAATGCACAGGGATTTTGCAGTGTAGCTCATAATAGTGTTTAATTTCTCTAGGGAACAAGATAAGATAAACAAGTCACTGACAGTGTTTATATATAAATATAGCAGATGGTGTGGGACTGAGGTTGGTTATTAACTCTGCCGACTTTAATTTCATGGTTATAAAACACTGTAAACCTCACTGTTTATAAAAGGCAGGGAAGAATCCCCAGTGGGCTTCAGTAGCCAAGAAACCCTCCATAACATTAATCTCTCTAACTGATATTGGGTATCCTCCTAGGGTGCAATATTTAAGATTGTAGATTGATTGCTAGACACATTAAAATTTTCACTGGGATTATTAGGTAGCATTTCTGTCATTGATCTAGTATAACCCTGTTAATGAGTTCCATGTGAGTGAAAATTAGTGAATGAAATGATTCTTTCTAAATTTTGCTAGATGAATGTTTAACAATTGGTTTAGGCAGTTATATATCTAAAAGAGAGCCTAATTTGTCAAAATAATACCTTTATTCTTATGAAAAGATAAATCATGACACCAAACTACTAGACCAAATGCACTGAGAGATAGAATTTCATAAAAGAAAACTATAGCATCATTCGAATAATCAATGTACATTATATACATTTACATTTAGGCCATGAATCTGCCTAAAATGTCACACACAAAAAAAACATAGAATTAAAATGAAGCGAATTCATATCCCAAATCGATTTAAATATAATATTTTATTATGATCATTTATTTCACTAAAAAGCTGTATGCTCAATTTGAATAAAATCATTTCTACCAAAAAGGAACACTATTATAAGCATGGCATTATTTGAAATAGTCCAGTTTTTCCATTTCAACTTTATAGTGAATAACACAATTTATTTTACAACCACAGAAGTGAAAAAATTTCACAAGCTCTACCTCTATTACTTTTCCATTCAGAAGAGGTTAATTTTTCAGTTTCTAAGGTAAGACTTCCATAAACGCTATATGATAACCCAATATGTGAGTTGGGGATTAAAAAAATCTTGAACTAAAAATATCTTCACTGTATTAAAGTTCAGACCCCTTGAGAAAGGGTTTTTTAGTCACAAAATGGTCAGTTGCTCTTCTAGCTCTTATTTCCGGCTGCTTCTTCTGGGCCCACCCTGAGAGTTTTGTTACTAATCTGAAACAGTCTGTCTCCTTGCTTTCTACCTATTATTCCTAACATACACCTCAAAGCTTGGCTTCCAAGGAGCCGGCTTGTAAACAGCAGCAGCCCCGGGTAGAGAGAGGACTAAATGGAACTGTTGGTAACATATCTTCTCATCTCCCTTCCTGTTCAGAGACTATTGTCACCGGATATAATATCCTGCACTTGATACATTCATTTCTGCAAAAAACTATCTACTCATACTTGGATTTCCAGGTCTCAAAATGTATGAACATCTATAACAAAGGACAGGAAGGCCTCCCTCAAGTAGAAACTTTATATAATTTTTCTTTTTTCTTCTTTTTTTTTAAGCCTCAAAACCCACAGCTAATTAGGTATGTGTGAGATTCATATTTGTGTTAAATTGAGTCAAAACTAGGGGAGATTTCACTTCAAAGTTACTAGCAAAAGTCACCTAAAACAGATCTATCAATTAATTTTAAGGATCGCATCTTTTTGTCTTGTGTTTTGTGAAGTGAGGTGAAATGAACACTCAGGCCATGGAGTGGCCAAGAGGCACCATTAAGTGAGACAAAAATAGATAAAAATAATAGAAACTGAAGGGGTTAAAAATGGGAAACAGAACAGGGGAAACAAGCAAAGCCAGATATTGAAATGTCTGAGGGGTAAACAGAGTGATTGGTTTAAGGACTCTCCTTTGTAAGAATTCATAAATACAGTGGGTCTTAGGGTAATGAGGTATCATTAAAAGCACATTAAAACAATCACTCTTGTAATGAAGGAATCATTTTCAATATCCCAATAGGTAGCCTAAGGTTTCTGTCCTTTTTTCCACCAAGTCTATATACAAAGTACAATCTTATAAATATAATCTTTTTTCTACTCATGGTTTGAAAAAAAAGTTTCTATAAGGAAATTATCCGATTTAAAGATGAAAACAAGCTGTTAAAATTTAAGAAAAGTGTTCCCACTTTCACCCTCATCTATCATATTTTATTAAAATAGTATAATTGAAATAAATTGGTTCCTTATAAACATAAAGCAAATTACAACCCACCCCACAGTATAAAAATAATGCACTACCTTTAAATATTTTAATCTTACTTTCATTATTTTCTTTCAGATTATCCAACTCTGTCTAATGTCAAAGGCATTACATTGCATAAAAGAAAACAGGTGAAGGAAATAACTCTACGTGGATTTCATTCCCCCTTCAACGGTCAGTTAAAAATCAAACCTCTATACTATTTTTATTATTTATTCTCTCTAGAAATCCAATAATATATATTTTTTAATTTTTCGTTTCTAGGAGAAGTAATTTATGCTGTCATGTGCATGACAGTCACCTGCGGAATCCTTCTCTTGGTTACGTTCAAGCTGAGGTAACTGGATACAACTGAGAAGGGAAGGAAAGGGCTGGAATTGAATCAGCCCTGTTAAAGCACATTTCACAATGGCAGAGCTCACAAAGGGCCTGAGCATGAAAACTTCTCCATTAAGACCTACTAAATCAACTTTTAATGTGGGACAGGTTCATGGAAACATTACTCTTAGTCTTCATATGTCAGGGAAAAGTGATCATAAGGGATTTTTTTACATTACATTTTTACAAGCACATATGTATTGTCCCCCTAATTAAACTGTTATCAATCTTTCCCCTGGTTTTCTTACAAAACCCAAATTGAACTTGACGGTATGCCTTATTCAAATCACTTGCAGTATTAATCAGCTTACATAATGGACCTGGTGTGTGCTTCATACAGTTTATATCTACCTGAAGATTTACTCTTCATTTCAATTTTTTATATGCTAATGACTTTATTCATGTTTTAATATGCAGTCATTAAAAAAAGACATTTAATGAGGCCTCACGAGGTACTGTTAGAAAGACTTATTACTACTGCCTGACATTAATTCACTCTTTCCAAATCTTCTTTTTCCTTGGCTGCCTTGCTCGAATGCAGTAATGCTCCAGCAGGCATGAGAGATTTGAGATTTGAGACCCATCAATCTCTAGATTTCTAGACGTCTAGGGTTTAAAATTTTTTTCCTCTTATTTACCATTTTCAAATAGATATAAATTGGTATGCAGTTGCTTACTTTAATTTAAAGAAGTAACGTCATATTTAAATATCAGTGATGTTCATTTGCTGATTCATTATACCTACCAGTATATTTCCATGTAATTTGAATATCATAAATGTTAGTGAAGAAATATATGTGTGTATATACATATATATATATATATATATATATATATATATATATATAGTATTTATTATACAAACACATACATAAAATACATTTATCAGTAAGATTAGACCCAGAGAGGAGCAGAGACAATACGCATTTTATTCCTCATTTTATTTCTCAGAGGGGGCAACACAGTAAACCATACAAAGCATGTATACATATTGCTCCTCCAGAAATCTCAGACTGAGACAACCAGGCAGAAAAAATGAAAGACTGAAGCGGGTAGGTATATAGCAATATCAAAGTGTTGGGCATAGGATAAGTGTATACTCTGCTTATGGTCAAACATATTTATTATTAAACGCATTGCCAGCTAAACACATCCACTCATTGGATCCAACATCTCTAAGCATTTAATTTGATGCTTACCAATATCAGTACCACAACACACTGCTTTTCTCCAAGGCCTTAAAATTTGTCTTTTTATGAAAAGATATTCCTTGGATTCTAAGATACGCTTAAAGGCCAAATAACAACAGTCAGTTTCAAGGGGGAAAATAGCATTTGGAATTTATTAAAATTTTCCTTTATTTGATTTAAAATATTTGAGAGCCCTGTTCAATTACTGGGCCTGCCTAGATATTCTATCACAGACATATTCTTTCAGAGAAGCACGAATGGTTTCCTAGATTAGTAAAAATCTTATTTTAATGGTTCTCAACGTTGATTTCTTAGCCACACATATAATATATAAAGTTCATATCTGCCACATGGGCCCATGGGTTTTTACAGATTATTTGTTGTGCCATAGATAAATAAGGTGATGGCAATTTAAAATTCCCTGTGTATCAGCTGTAACTTTACCTCCTCTCTTTCCTGCATAGAAAGGCATATCCCTTTACTGGATGACAATGGGAGTGTTATAAATGAAAATCTTGAATATACTGTAATATGTATTATAAAGCAAATTATTCATACTGTTACATATATTACACTTAGTTATAAATTATTTTCCATACAATTTAAAATTGATCCTTGTATGTAATCTGAAAGATCCAGACCCAAATGACAAAAGTAAAAGTCATAATAGAAAGAACCAAACAAAACAAAAGCATCATTAACAACAAACCCTGCATTAACCCACATCTGGAGGTAAATAATACTTTCTCAATAAAAGAAGGCTGGATGCCACTCACCGGGTGGTCAGGTATAATCCATGTGAACATTTTTCTGCAGTAAAGATTGAGGTTTTTGCATTTGTTTCATGGTATGCTAAATGAAAACAGCCCTAAATTTTCGAAGAAATTTGCAGAGAAACCAGTAATTTATAACACAAATATTTGAAAAAGAAAGGACTCTTTTTCTTTTTGGAAATGATTATTTGGAAATTACTGTTAAATGCATGATTGCTACTTCTAGAAAGACCATAGAACTCCATTCTAGTATTGAGACTTTACATTCAGGAACTTGCTTATTTTTCCCTGTCAGGCACAGAATCGATCCAAACATATAAGCACACATACATTTGTAAAATACTTAAAATGGCATACTGTTAACTTTTACTTTTACTTTTATATAGAACCTCCAGAATATCAAGTCAAACCAGAGATCCTTCACCAATCCAAATACCTGGAGGACTCATGATTCATTAAGAGCCACGGATCATTAACAATCACTTTATTTCAAGCAAGTCTTTGTAGCCAGTCAACAGAAGATCCTATTCCTCATCAATGGAAAAATTTTAAGATGGACTTAATGACACTGGATCATTAAGTGTAGTAATGTAAGGCATAATAATATGGCAGCTGTTCAATTTATTTTTGCTTAAGAAAATACTCTAGTATAAATATACACTGGTATCTTTAATGACACTGGTACAGAATTACAGAATTGCCCTTGAAGGCAAAAACTGTTATCATAAGTTACAGTCTGCATGATTTATTTCATGATAAATTTGAATCCATAAAATAGTAATTAGTTGCATCATAACATGACATAGTTGGCAGGGTTTTTTTTTTGTGATCAATTTGATAAATTCCCATTAACTTGCCAAAAGGATAATGCTAATAAAAATAACCAATATATTTGTTATTTGTATATCCATTTTCAAATCATTAGCTCAATTATTAGCATTGGAATTAAGTTCCTAAATATTTGGTTGGATGATTAGTCTTGAAAATGATGTCTTGGTTTTTTAACAATTTGCATACTGTTGAACTTCTTTTTGAACTTGATATCTTTATGTCATACTCATAAAGCTGTAAAGCAACTGCATTGGCTAAAAAATTAATGTGCATTTTAATAATAATACATTTTATTTGTGAATTTCAGTTTTGCTATGCTAATTATGAACTTCTGCAATAATAAAGTAACATCATAATTGCTACTTTCTATAGTTTCCATATTGTTACTTTTGGTTTGATTTAATATCAGCACATAATTGTGATTAGAAAATTTTGGAAAATATGTTTATTAGTTAACTTTTTGATACATATATGCTTTTCAACTGTTTGCAATCATTATACTACCAATTGCTAAGAATAAACATGAGTGTTTTTAATCTATAGTAGCACAGAGGCACAAATCGTCAATGACCCGAGCATACCAATAATTAGTTGTATATTTACAATTAAAGGTCCATAATTTTTCACCTGTTTGGCCTCACATCTATTGCTGTTCACTTCACTTCAGATCAAATGGTCTACATTAAATTAAATATGAAGTTAACATTTGGCTATGTTTACTCAGAGTAATTGAAAAAGCCTTGATTTATCTTTTAAAACATGAAGGAATAATTTGGTGAGTCACAAATCTCCCTCAAGGAGTTCTACATATTCCAGTGGCTGTTAACTCCCTAAGCTAATGTGAAGAGAATGTAAGCATTTCCATCCCCAAAACTGTCATTTAATTTAGGCTTGCTAATGCCTGGGAAAACAGAAACTGTTCTCTGCAAATTAAAGAAAGAAGTCAAGTTGCCTTTCTTTCTTTCTACCTTTTCTTCCTTTTCTCTCTCTCTCTCTCTCTCTTTTCTTTCTTTCCTTCTTTCTTTCATTCTTTTCTTTTTTAAATTAAATTTATTGGGATGACATTGGTTACTAGTAAAATTATATCGGTTTCAAATGTACAATTCTATAATACATCATCTATACACTGCATTGTATGTTCACAACCCAGAGTCAGTTCTCCTTCCATCACCATATATTTGATTGTAAAAATATGTTTGTGCTGAGCAGAGATGGGGAAGACAGCATGTGAAGGATATGGCCTCCTTAAAACCAGAATGTTGTCTCCTAAGCCAGCAAGAATGAGTGGGCCATTGTGGGCAGAATTGCAGAAGCTAGAATCAACATGAAGCATATACAGAACTCTGAATCATCAGCTATTTCTAGAGCAGGGAGTCCAAATTAAGAAAATAGGGAACATAAGACAAAATGTGGGACATCCTTAAGGACTGAGATGCTCAAGTTTCTTAAACATGAGGCTAAGGAGTTGAGACACTCTAAAAGTGGTTTTCAGACCCCTTTAGGGCATGCCTGGCTCTTGTCTTTTACTCTTCTGCTCTGGGAAGCCTTTTCTAACAGTCTTTTCCCTCCCAGAAGCCAGGTACCCTTGCTCAGTGCTTCCCCTATCTTAGACTACTATGCCTCACTATAAGTTATTCTTCATAACTGTTTTCCTCAGCAAAGTATAGGCACTTTTATTGAATCTGTTGACTCATCTCTGATTTCCACTCATATACATGAGGGTATGCTCAATAAAAATTGTTCAATGAATAGAATGCTTCATTTGGAAGGCTATAAGGTGCTACAAAAATTATTTTAAACAGAGGAGTGTGACATATCATCAGATTTATGAATGAGAAAAGGAATGCTGGCAGAATTGTAAATGATGGACTGAAGCTGGTGGACACTGATCTCTAGGAGACTGCCTAAAATGTAATGTTTAGTTAATAAGTATTGAAAACCCGCATTCATTCATTTGTTCAACACTTATGTATTGAGCCACTGTATGTGCCAGACACTGTGCTATGTACTGGAGAGAGAGTGCTGAACAAAGTCCTCTTGAAGATTATAAAAACAAACAACTAAAGAGGGTAATTTCTGAAAATGATAGATGATACTAAGAAATAGATTGGAGTGCTAGCGTGATGTGAAGAGAAATAGTAGTGATGTGAGAGAATGGAATGAACATAAATATTTCATAAATAGAATGGATGGGGATTTGGGATTACCCATTTGCAGAGAATTGATGTAAAGATCATGGTGGGAACAGAGATGATGAGTAGGCTTGTGATTTATGCCATTAGGTAAATGATGGTGCTACTTAGAAAACTGGCTCATACAGGAAGAGGATTAACTTGGAATGGCAAAAGGTAGTACACCACTTGTCCTCAGATCTGTTCCCACCTTTCTCTACCACTTACACATCCAAGGAAGCTGACCTATATGGAATACAGGCTCCCTTGTCCTCTGGCTTCCAGCTGGGTTCAGCCAACAGTGAGAAATGGCAGGAGATGGGAGAAGATATTCTCCTGACGCCCTCCATGAAGGCCCATCTTGTGTGGGCTGTTTCTCATGACAGAAAGCCACTGTTTCTATCAGTGGCCTTTTCTAGTGAAACTCTTCCTTCTAGATTCCAGTAAACATTTCCTCTCCTTTTCCTGCAGGCCCAGTAGTACTAATGGCTCAGCTGTTACTAGTCTTGAGTTCCCGAGTTACTTGATTACTCCTTGTAATTTTCCTACAACTACTCATGCCTGTATAAAGACTCCCTCAGTCAAACATTCTTAGTGTCATCCATTTTGTTAATCCTAATTTGAGTATACCATTTGTTTCCTGTTGGATACTTGACAATGATACTAGTAATTATTTCAGGTTTGGACCACATGACTTTCTAACACCAGTGGGATAGCCATATGGAATTATCTATTTACTAGCCAACTGTAAAATATGGTTGTGGCATTGCTAAGTAAGATCTGAACTTACAACAATTGCATTCACAGTTTCCCAATATCTTCCTTACACCTCTTTCTCCTCAGATGAGAAAGCAAGTTTATTACCAGAGCATCACCTGTGACTTCTGGGGGAAAACCATTGGATGAAGGGTTGCCATATCAGACTTCTCTTCAGAAGAATTCCACCATTGATGAAATTCCCTACAGAGCAGTCCGGCTATTCCAGTAATGAGATATTGTGCCTCTAGTTGCTTTTGCATGTTTACTCACAGCCCTCTTCCCTAGAATTTGGTCCATAAACACCCACAGGTGTTGCTGGGCACTAGAAGTCAGCAGAGTGGTACCAGCTGGAACTCAGCAATGGGAATAAAAAGGTCTCTTGGGAAGGGCTTTAAGGCAGAAGGAAAATGGCGTTTGTGTCTGGGGCTTGTGTCTGTTCCTACTTTTAAATTTCCTAAGAGAGTCCTGAAACATTCATCCCTTATGTTGCAACGTACGGTGAAATGAAACAACTTAAAGAGTAAGTAAAACACTTCTTTGTATTTTTGAGAACTATCAAAATTGTGAGCTCTACAACCAAATAATGAAATCTAAGGGATAGCATCACTGCTTCAAAGGTAATGTGAGGTTGCATGTATCTTCGGTACACTACCACTGTGACTTTCACACATCCTTGTCTGTCTGGTCTGCCCCTTCACTCTTTGCTTCTCCTGAGAACTCTGTTAGTGCTCCTAACACCTCAGTAATAGAGGAAGAGTTTAGAGATAAGTTTTAAGAGGTTTGAGAGGGTGAAATGGTTCATTGGAACATAAAGCTTTATTTAACACTTCCGTGTTTGTAGGAACCTTGATGGAAGGGGGTTGGGGCAGCAAGTGATGATTAAGCATGAGTAGAAATGGCAGTTCTGAGCATTACTGGTGGCAATCTTGAAATGTGCAAGGATGGTTTACTGTACAAATCATATGGTGTAGTCTATCCATTGCATTAGTTCTTATTTCAATCACACAACTGGTAATAAAAAAAGCCCCAAATATAATTTTACATTCATCTGATTCTGTAAATTTCTTTCATCACAGGTATTAACCCTTTTCTAGCTTCCTATCTTTTTTTCCTTTATCTTTCTTTTTTTTTTTAATTCTGGTTTAATGAAGGATAGGAGGGAAAGAGTGCAAGACAGGGGAAATCAGTTAGCAGAGGTAAAAAATAGAATACTGTGAAAACAGCTAACAAAGAGGCACTGCCCATAGAAACATTTAGTTGCTCCATATTTCATTTTTTTTCATAAGTGCATTTCAAGGGAATTATAATGTAAAATAAGTATATTCTTAATCTCATAAAGTGTCAGCATGAAGACAATTTAGATATCAAAGGTGAATTCAGCTCTATTTATATTAATACCTTCTTTCAGTTCATCATTCAGTCAACAATTGTTTTATGTTTAGAAGGTCAAGAAAACCCCCTAAGGGGGTAGTACTATAGCAGGTCCTTGAATAATGTCACTTCATTCAATGTTGTTTAATTATAATGTTGATGAGAAAAAACAAATTGGATTCCTGGCTGGGGCCGCTGTCTGTGTGGAGTTTGCATGTTCTCCCCATGTCTGCATGTGTTTTCTCTGGATATTCCATTTCTTCCCAAATCCCAAAGATGTTCACGTGAGGTGAACTGGTTGGTGTGTCTACATTGCCCCAGTCTTAGTGAGTGTGGGGGTCTGAGTGCACCCTGTGATGGAAGGGCGTCCTGTCCAGGGTGAGTCTAGCGTTGTGCCCTGAGCTGCTGGGACAGACACTGGCCACCATGACCCTGAACCGGAATAGGTAAGTTGGGGAAAAAAGTTATCTTAACTTGTTCTTAAGTGTATGTATAGCTCACACTTATTTTAATGTTTAATATTAGAAGTGTTTGGGGTCTTTATTTAGAAGACTGATGATGTTTTTGTGACCAGAAATATGCTATAGGAACTTAACTCTTATTGATGTCAATTAGCCTATGGTAAAGTGGTTTTGATATATGTCATTTCCCTTAAAGTCCCAGTTTCCAAGAACCTATAAAAGACATTTAGTGAGTTTATTGTATTTGAGTTGAAAACTAAAAGTGGAGGTGGAAGAAGCCATGTGGTGGGAAACCATTTTAAGCAGAAAGAAAAAAGGACAAGTGCAAAGTCTCTAAGATGAGACTGAGCTTTATATGTTCAAATAACAGAAAATTAAGGAATTGAAACAGAGTGAAAAGAAAAAAAATAAGTGGTGGAAGACGGAGAGAATTAAACATGAGGAAACAATGTAAAGAATTGTATTTCATTCTGATTGTAAAGGGAATCCTTCAGATGGTTTCGAAAAGAATGATACAACTCAAATTAAGTTCTAAAAGAACCTGGTTGCTGTTTGGAAAAAAGACTGAAAGTGGCAAAAACAAAACAAAACAAAACAACAAAACAACAAAACAAAACAAAACAAAACAAAACAAAACAAAACAAAAAAAACCGAGGTAGGGAAACCAGTTAAGAGCCTTACTCTATATGGGGGGGGGGGGGGGGGGCTGGTGAATGCAGGTGAGATGAAGATTATTTCAGTGGAGATGTGAAACATAATTGGATTTGCAATATAAATCCTGGAGGTAAAGCCAACAAGGCTTATATAAAAGATAAGGAACATGAGGAAAAATCCAGAACTTAAAGTAGATGCACAGGATTTTTTTGCGTGGAGTAGATTCAGAATGTATTTTGTGATTGGGAGCAAAGGGAAATGTTTTGTTGGTCCGATTCTATTTTGAGATAACTATAAACATTCAAATAAAGATTTTAAATTGACTGTTGTTATATGAAGGGAGAGCCCCCAAATAAAGTCTAGCTTGAATCATTATTGTAGTCAAATGGTTATTCAGATTAACTCAGTCTCTAGGAAAACTGATCAGCTATTTTAACTTTGAATTTCCAATTGGAGGATTTCTCGCCTCTTTTTCTCTTTTCCCTCCCCAAGAGAGTATTTTTGTGAATATAAATGTTATTCATCATGAGAACGGAAGAAATCACTAAGCAACGGAGTGTGGAAAAAGACTGAAAAAATGTCATTGTCCATTCCAATGCTTAGTGATCTGGAAGAGCAAGATAAGAAGGCAAGGCTACAGTGAAGGGATAACTAATTTATAATGAAGGCTACTAGGGACAAGCCAAGAGGACAGAGGCTTTCAAAATGGAGGGTATGTTCAATGATGCAAGGTCTTGCCAAGAGATGGAGGTGACAGAGGTGTTAACGAACCATACTATGGCAATCATTTCTCAATCGGTAAGTGTATCAAATCATTGCATTGTACACCTTAAACGTACACAATATTCTATGTCAGTTATATCTCAATAAAGTTGAGGTGGGAGAATTAATCTTGCTTTTCAATTACATCCCAAAATAGTTATATGTGTTTGAGTCTGAATCATTCAGTAGGAAAAAAAAAAGAGAAAGTAGAGAGAACTACTGGAAAATTTATATATTTGTATATAAATATTCAGTAAATTGGTAAAAAAAAATCAAAGCAACTTAAATGGTAAAGGATCAAACATTATACTATTTCCGTATAACATATTATAGCACGTATTCGAAAATAATGAATACTTATCTGTGTGTTTATTCATGGTCTGATCTCAGAACGTTCTATTCCCCTGATGATGAGAAGCATATCTTAAAATTGCCAAGAAAGATAACCCAAATGGTTATTCAGATTAACTCAGTCTCTAGGAAAACTAATCAGTTATTTTAACTTTGAATTTCCAATTGTAGAACTTCTCACCTCTTTTTCTCTTCTCCCTCCCCAAGAGGGCATTGTTGTGAATACAGAGCATGCTTACGTGTGTCTTTGCTGGTCTCTGCTGTGGTGGGATTATCCTGTCCGGTGTCTGGTCATTCTGTGGCAGAGCGCTGAAGAGGGGTTGGACCACCCTGATACTTTGGGAACCATAATTCCTTGTCATGGCGTTTAGTTTTGAGGCTTCAGTGTCTGCTGGCTTTTTTATTTTAAGGCTGGGTCTCTTCTGACTCTCTAGAGGGAGTCTCAGCCTCCCTGCATTTCTCTGGGGAGCTAAATAGTCAGCTACTTTCTCTGCATTGCTATCTTACGCAGTATTTTGTTGAAGCTAACTCAGAACCCCCCCCACCCCCTTCAGTCCTGGCTTCCTTCCTGTCAGAGTTCCAGTGTTATGCTGATTTGCCATTATAATCAATGCACAGTTTTGCTGAGAGGAAAGAAGTAAGGCCTCTTATCCTGGGATTTTCCACAAAACTTATATGGGTGTATTATTCCTTATTTTTGCCCTGGTCTCAAAGTCACAGTGAGATCTACCATGGATGGTATAAGATGGTGATAAGGGGAGGTGGCAGCAGTGGCTGGAAAGGGGTTGGAATAGGATACCAAAGTTGAACCTCTTGGCCTCTGTTTTCCTCTTTCATCCATCTCTCCTAGGTTGAAAGCTCCTATCTAATGTGGCCTTTTCCTGCAGTACATCCTCCATATTTTTTACACTGTAACTTTTAGTACAGCTTTCCAAGTCAAGTCTATCAGAGACAGATCATGATACGTACAAGGAAGTTATTTTTTTTTTTGTTATTTTTTATTTTTTTGGAATTTAGAAAACACTGCTCTCTTTACACAAAGCCTGGCTTTCAATGCTGTTGATTTTTTACATGCTTGAAAAGGCTAGATTTGAAGTTTAAATTCAACAATGACTTCTTTGTTCTTAGACTGCACCCCATCTTTCTCAGGAGTAATGAATACTGTTGCTTCACTAGTTTTGGAGCTGTGGAGTATCATGATTCAAAGAAAAAAAAGAAAAATTTTGATGGCTTAAGATTTTCCACTATGTTCCTATTACATGCATACAATGGTTCAACTAAAAGCTAGAGTTAATAAAGAGGAAATAAGGACAAAGGAAATAAGAAGAAAATAAATGAGGAGACTGGAAAAAGTGAAAAGAAAGGAAAAAAAAAAAAAAAGAACAAGGTGCTAGAGGGTTTCACAAATTGGCCCTACATCCCTGTCTTTCCATTTCCTATATTATCTTACTGCTACTGCAGGTAGAAGACGAGAATGTCTATTATAGCAGGAAGTAACCCAAATATAAAACCACCTATGAGACCATGCTTTTGTAGGCCTATTCAGATTAGGCCTTTGGTGGTTGTAGCTGCTTCATTGCTGTGTAATTATCATTGCAACAAGTCAACCAGAGAAGAAGGCCCCATTAAACAATTTCCCCACATTGGATTCCAGTTGCTAGTCAAATACAATTCCTTTTGTTAAGGTCCATGGGACACAGCTCTCTAAGATTTATAAACTTGAGTAGTTTGAGTCTCCTTGGTAGCTGATTTATTTTTATATAATAGACATTGAATCTAGTACCCAAATATGTTCACCTTTATGATCTAGCTACTAGAAAGCTCACAGTTTTATTTGCATTTAACCTTTAGAAAGTATCCTTGATTTTATGGACTTTCATAATATTTTTATTTTCCAACATCTATTTATATTTAACCTTCGTTATCTACCTTATTTATAATACTACTACTAGCAATAAGTGTGTCAAACAGGATAGGCTGGGTTATTAACTCTACAGAAACAAGCAATTACAAATAGTCAGTGGATTACAAAAACAAAGGCTTATTTCTTTCTCACATTGCAAGTTCATTACAGATAAGCTCTCTCTGCTTTGCTGCCTTCACTAGGATACCCAGGAAAACAAAACTGCTTTCTATGGAATATTATCAGAGGGAAATAAGAGATTCTAACAAGATATATGTTGGGTCTTAAAACTTCCGTGTAGGAGTTAAGACATGTAGTTTCTGCTTACATTTCATTGGCCAAAGCAAGTCATATGTCAGCATGAATCAGTGAGAACAGGGAGGTATGTTCTTCCTCCAGAGAAGCCCAGGGCATATTTGGGGATAACAATATAATTTGTCAAAATAATTACCATTTATTTAAGTAATTACTGTAAGCATGGCATTCTTCTAAAACATATTTAATATTCATCAGAGTCCTGTTTGGTACATGCTATGTTTTTCTTATAGATGAACAATAATGAGTCTAGAGAGATTAAGAAACTTGTTGAAGGTTATACAGTTGATAAGGGACTGAGTTGGGATTGGAGCTGAATTTTTCTGCCTTCAAACTCAGTCTCTAATCCTGTTTATTGTACTGTGTATGTTTTCATAACTCCTTGGGGGTAAAGAAACGAGATGAACATTTAAATATAAGAAGCCAATTAGAAACTGAAAAATCTACATTACCACTCCATTGTTAAGAAATCCGATTTGATGGCAGTGGTTTTCCTCAAACCTCATTTGAGGAACCAACTGCCAATTGGTCAAAGTAGCTGCAAATGAGCTAATAATCTTCTCTCACTAGTGACTAATTAACCTTAAGCCTGGAGGCACATATCAGTAGGTGTGTAGAAAACCAGTAAGATGAGGGGTCAACTGGGATAGCTGTAAGAGGTCAAACCAGATTTCTGAAATGTGAAAAATATATACATGAAGCTATATGTATGAGAGAGAACCAAGGGGAGAATTAAGGCCAAATCTATTCATTGCCTTGGCATTTTTCAGATGCCATCCTTTTATATGTGAATATAGAACTGTGGTAATTAAGTCATGAGCCTGCTAAATAAGGAATCACTGACCACAGTGCCTTTCTACTTTACAATCAAATTTGGTGGTTGGATAGGCAGCTTTAGAGTTTTCTGCATGCCATTTATTTTGGCATACAAAATTGCTCCTGCCCAGTTTTTCTGCAGTGTGATTTCTTTAATGAGAGCAAGATCATTAATTCAATAAATATTGAGACACTATTATGTCCAATTCTTGTGGTGGATATGGATGTGACAAAGGCCCTGCTCTTGTGGAGCTGAAAATCAAGCAGGAATTATTTAAATATATAATTACACAAATACTTTGTGAATTAATATCAAGCAAGGCAGCATTAAAGCCTCTTGGCAGCATATCCCATTTGCACTTTATTTGGTATCCTGAATTTGACACAAAAAGCAATAGGTGATTATTAACTTCAACTTTAATATCACATTATGGACTGAATGGTGGTATATCCCTCCCCGCCCCCCAAATTCATGTTGGTATCCTAATCCCTATGTGATGGTATTAGGAGGTGGGGCCTTCGGGAGGTCAATTATGTTGTGAGGGTAGTGCCCTCATGATGGAATTAAGTGTCTTTATAAGAGAGAACCTGGAGAGCTCTGTAGCTTTCTTGCTTCCCAGTGAGGCTGCCACAAGAAGTCAGCAGTCTGGGAGAGGGTCTCACCTGAACCCAACCATGCTGGCACTCTGATTTGGTATGTCAGCTTCCTGAACTGTGAGAAACAAACTTCTGTTGTTTATAAGCCACCCAGTCTGTGGTACTTTGTTATAGCAGCCCAAACTAACCAAGACATATTATGATTTACACTATGTAATAGAAGGTAGGTATTCATTAGTCTTCATAAATATTCATGCCTGGACAATTATACAGCAGGAATTTGGAAATGTTTTTTATCAGAATTGAAAACTTGTATCTTGAAGCTTATCAGTTTTAAAGGCTTAGCATTTTTAAACGTCCTCATGAAATTTAAAAATTACATTTACTACTTAATCAATTGTACATCAACATTCAAAAATATTTCAAATATACTTACAAGTAAACGTTAATGTAGAAAATCTTTTGTTAATATTTCTTCCGTTGCTTATGAGAACTGAAATTATGTTACTAATAGACTTCTTTTAAAGCCTGCTTATGAAAATAAATAGTACTATACACTTTACTATAATAAAAAGCCTGACATTTTCTGGTTTCCAGAATATATGATCATATAATGTTCATCCTTGAATATCTTGAAACACACTGAAAGCTTTGCATAAAAGTAACAGGCACTCAAACAGGTGGGTAACATAATTTTAATTTTCCTTGTATATACCAGAATCTAAATTGCATGTTGCCTTTATCTGAAGCCCAACCATTCAGTTATGGTAAACTGACTTGATGGGAAGTTTATCTCAAGACTTATGTAATCTTCACCCCTTGTGTATCATGATATTTGAGAAATATATTTTCTGGGGATAACATATGGTAGAACAATCTTTCAGGTTACCTGTTGTGACCCTGAGTTTGCATTATAGGGGGGAAATATGCTTCCAATTAAAATTTTCCTATGGGAAAGCTATTCTTTATGAATTCGGGGTGAAGAATAGCTAAGGAGTCTGGTCTGTGTCGGACAGCTGGGGCAAAGCACATTGATTCAATAAAACTTGTATTAATTCCATCCTAAGTACTTGCTATTGGTTCACATTGACATTATTCAACAGAACTGTAGATTTGTAAACCTCTAATACAGGTTATTGTCCAGAACAATGCCAATATTCCTGAAAAAGGCCTACTGCTGACAAAAATAACATCACATAAATAAATTATTGCACATCAGCCATTTGTGGGCTATGTTTTAGGTGCATGGATGGTCACAAAGAAATTTAAAGACATAGCTTATTCCCCTAAATGATGTTTCTAGAAAACGAGACATAGAACTTGAACTTAAGGCTCTGTAGACCAGGCCTTCTAAGTTAGAGAAAAATAAGCTTCTCCTTCATAGCGCTTATTAGAAGTGTAACTGTCACTTGGTAATTTCTCCGAGTTCCCCAGTAGAGAGTTCTGTAAGAAACTATTGGTGATTTTACCCATGGTTATACTCCCAGCACATAGTACAACCTGACCCATATTTGGCCTGGCTGACATGAATAGTTGCTTCCAGGATCCAATCTTACCCTCTTCCATATATAGAATTATGATTTTGCTTGAGGGTGGCAATATGTTCAAATAAAATACTTGAATTCCCTGACTCTTTAACAGCTAAGTATAATGATATGACATAGTTTGGCAAATAACAATGGGAAAACTACAATTTTCCTTCTAAAAAGAGACAGATGCAGCAAGAAGGTAATTGCCCCTTCTTCTGGCCTTGAATGTGCATGTAAAGATTGGAGCTAAGAATCTCTCTTGGGCCCATGAGAAAACCAATATAAAGATGAAAGATAACATGTTTACATCATGGTGAAGCAAAAAGGTAGTATTACAGGGTGGTTCATCACTTACATAGACAGGATGGGCCTCTACCCAAATTGGTTCAGATGTTGAGACTTATGATGCCACACACACCAAGAGAATATGAGGATATGTATTACTCACATATTGAATATTTCTGAGAAGATCAGGGAAGAAATCCAAGCAGATATGAATATGGCTCATGAGAAGAAAGGGGTAAATGGCCCTGGGTGTTTTTGTGACTAGGGGTTAGAGGCAAGGTACAATTCCAACTTTCCTGCTGGTGACTGTATGGTTTGAACTTCCCTACCAGCACCGATGGAGGGAGCACCTGGGCTTTCTTATCAGCTTGCCCACATGTGGCACAGAGGGTAAGTCAGGGCGGCACGGATCTTAAAAGCTATCTGTGGTCACACATCAAAAATGACATCAGACATTTAATTACACAGGGCATTAGAACAATACCTGCCACCATGTACCTCTGCATTCTTGCAAACACAATTCTAAGTGTACAATAGGCACTCAAAAAATACTTATTTTATTGATGTATAATTGACATATAACATTAGTTTCAGGTGTACAACATAAGGATTCAGTATTTGTATATGTTGCAAAATGATCACCACAGTAAGTCTAGTTAACATCTGTTACCATATATAGTTACAATTTTTTTTCTTGTGATGAGGACTTTTAAGATTTGTCTTAGCAACTTACATATTGCAATGCAGTATTATTAACTATAGTCACCAAGCACTACATTACATACCCATGACTTTATTTATAACCAGAAGTTTGTACAGTTTGACTCCTTCAGTGTCACTCCCCCACCTCTGCTTTTTTCGTTTGTTTTTAGAGTCCACATGTGAGTGAGATCATATGGTATTTGTCTTTCTTTATCTGACTTACATCATTTAGTGTAGTGCCCTTGAGGTTCATCCATATTGTTGCAAATGGCAAGATCTGATTCTTTTTATCGCTGAATAGTATTCCATTGTGTGGTATGTTTGGTGTGCAGTGTGTGGCGTGTGAATATCTTTCCATTTATTTGCATCTTCTTCAATTTCTTTCATCAATATCTTGTAATTTTGAGTATACAGGTCATTCATCTCCTTGGTCAAATTATTCCTAGGAATTTTGTTTTTGTTAATGCAGTTGTAAATGTGATTTTCTTAATAACTGTTTCTGATAGTTTTTAGTGTGTAGAAATGGAACAGATTTTATATATTGATTTTTGTGTCCTGCAACTATACTATTTTTTATTAGTTCTAACAGTTCTTTGGTGAAGTCTTTAGGGTTTTCTATCTATGCTATCATGTCATCTGCAAATCGTCAGTTTTACTTCTCCCTTTCCAATTTTGATGCCTTTTATTTATTTTTCTTGCCTAATTGTTGTGACTAGAACTTCCAGTACTAGAACTTCCAAATGTTGAAGAAAAGTGGCAAGAGTGGGCATTCTTCTTTGTTCATGACCTCTGAGGAAAGGCTTTCAGCTTTTTACCATTGAGTGTTATCTGTGAGGTTGTCATACATGGCCTTTATTATATTGAAGGTTATTCTGTCTATTCCCACTTTGTTGACAGGTTTTCTCATAAATGGATGTTGCATTCTGTCGAATGATTTTTCTGCATCTATTGAAAAATCAAATGATTTTTATCTTTCCTTTGGTTAATGTAGTGTATACACTGATTAATTTGCAGATGTTGAACCATCCTTGAATTCCTGGAATAAATCCCTCTTGATCATGGTGTATGATCCTTTTAATATATTGTTGAATTCAATTTGCTAATATTTTGTTCAGGATTTTGCATTTGATTAATTCAGGGGTATTGGCCTGAAATTTTCTTTCCTTGTAGTGTCCTAGTCTGGCTTTGGTATGAGGGTAATTCTGGCCTCATAAAATGAGTTTGAAAGTGTTCTTTTCTCTTCCATTTTTTGGAAGAATTTGAGAAGAATTAGTATTAATTCTTCTTTGAACTTTTGGTAGAAGTCACCATCAAAGCCATCTGGTGGCTTTTCCACTTTTGTTTGTTGTTGTGAGGTTTTTATTACTGATTGAATTTCCTCATACAACAATCATTCTATACAGATTTTCTATCTCTTTATTATTTAGTCTTGGATGGTTGCATGTTTCTAGGAATTTATTCATTTCTTCTAGGTTGTCTAATTTTGTTGGTAATATAATTGTTCATTGTAGTCTCTTTGGATCTTTTCTATTTCTGTGGTATCAATTGTAACTTCTCCTTTTTCATTTTTAATGTTACTTATTTGAGCCCCCTCTTTTTTTGTGGTGAGTCTAGCTAAAAGTTTGTGATTTTGTTTATCTTTTCAAAGAACCAGCTCTTAGTTTCATCGATCTTTTCTATTCTTTTTTAAGTCTCTATTTCATTAATATTTTTTAAATAATGAAGAAATCAATGGGAATTTATAAGGTATCCATAGGTTTAGACTTTCAAGGTCTCAACATTTATATTTTTTATTTGCATACTATGCCCTTTAACTTGTGCATTGTAATAAAGAACTGACAACAGAGGTAATAAATAAATTCATAAAATGCTACACGATTGTTCACACATGCTAGCGATTGAGGTCAGATAGTGAGTGAAACTCAAGTAGTGTGCAGCCATTATGACTAAAAATGACTGGCATAAAAATAGACAAATTGAAGTGCATAGTGAGCCAGAAAGGCATAAAATTGAGATTAACACCATTCAGCTAGAAAACTCCTTTATACTTTTCCACTTAAGCACTATCCAGTCACTGGTTCCTAATAGTATTAGTTGATCTATATCAGTGCTCCATGTAGATCCTTACCTGGAAAACCCTGTCAAGGACATAAAGTCCACTTAAGAGCTACTAAATTACATCTGTACTTGTCAACCTGTAGTGCGAATACCAAACTTGCACTGAGATACCGTCTCAGAATTAGAATGTAATAGCCATAAAAATGGGGACTACTTCTGCCTCTTCGGTACCAAAACCTCAGAACTTAGCAAAGTATTTATTGTATGTATGTGCTCAATCAATTCATTTCATAAATACTTGTGAAATGAATAAAATGTACTGCTCTGAAACCTGTAGGTAAATAAGAACCCTGATTTGCACTTGTGCTTCTTCAATTATTTATAGGAGAACCTACAAGTTTCATCCACAGCCTATTAAATTGTATGTGAGGCAACCCTAGCAAAAGTAGTTCAAACATCAAATATATTTTGGTTGCTTACTATCATTCTGCGGGGCTTCCCCATTATCAGGGATTTAAAATAGTAAATGAAATTGAAAATGCCAAGAGGTGAGTTAAGAGTAAGAACTCCTCCAAATTTGGAAAAGGAAGGCACAATTCCCCAAAACATTAGAACTCTTAAGCTACTGAGAGCAGGACTTATATTTTTCCCCATACACCTAAATAAAAACTGAACCTGTTACAGAATGAAGTTTATCATAAATCCCCAATTTATCAAGATGAGTTATGTCAATTCATTCAACATATACCCACGAGATGCTACAATATGTTACATATCATGTGAGGTACTGGGGATACTTAGGTATGTATGATGCAGCCTATTTCAGCAGCTCACAGTATAGTCAGAAAGATTGGCACATAGCAAATAATCACACTGAAGAGTGAACGAGTATGAACAAATTGCCGTAAGAACATAATGGATGAGTAACAACTACCAGAGGGAGGATATCAGAGGCCAAGAAATGAGCACGAGGAAGGGCAAGGCATTCAGGAGTAATGATTCATGTTGAGGGAATTTGAACGGAGGCTGTGAAGGGTAGGGTAGTAGGAGATAACAGAAAAATTATGTTAGAATGGTAGATTAAATGTGTACTGGGAATGGACGTGGGTGTTGTGAGGAGTTTTTAAAACTGGGGAGCAAATAAATACTGACTACAGCAGTACTCCCCACAGAAATGTTTGTTCTTTAAATATTTTGGATATGAAGTGGAAACCTTCACTCACCATGGAAAATCATGTATTTTTAAAGCCCAGCTCTAATTCATCTAGATATATTAAATGGTGCTATATCTGAGTTATGAGAAATAAAAAATAAAATAGCATATGATGTTTTTAAAACAAAAACTTAAAGCTAGAAGTAAGTGATAATCCTTCAGATCACTGCCTTGTAACTATGGATACCTATTCATACATTTCATGTGTGAAGCTAATGTGTTTATTTGTGGCTCACTAAAATTGTTTTTTCAAAATTTTGACACATTATTTTGATTTACCTGAAAAGTTGAAAAATTCTCTGGTCAGCCTGGATAGTGAATATTGTGCATGATTCAACTAGTTAATATCACGATTGTTAACAATATTAACAAAACATAAAAACAACATATTGTTAATACTATATTTGCTAACATTATCAGAATGATGTCAAAACACAATGTGGCTGTACGTTAGTGATATTTAGCTTCTTATATGGAAGGGGCTCAACACAATTCTAAGAGATAATGTCATTTATAGGAATGTGTGACTTCCCAAATGACAACTTTGGAGGATGGCATTAAAGACCTAATGACGGTGGTGTGCTGCTACAGGAGTCCAGTGGGTCCAGGCAACAGTCTCTAGTCTCCTGAGTAGTAAAAGCAGGACTAAGAGCTTTGCAATGCCTGTGTTGAACACCATCCTTTGCTTGTGTCTACAACCCCTTACAGAAACACATACATCTATTCCCACTCAGGCTCCTAACATTTGTCATCCGATATTTCTCCCTCCTTCCTCATTGTTCATAATTCTAACCTGAACTCATCTGATCTTCAACATCTGTGAAGAACTTAAGAGTTGATAAAACCTAAGACATACTGGTTTTAGCTTAAGGGCTGGCCAATAAATTTGGTTTTCTTTATATGTACCCTATATAGGTTGCTATAATAAAAACTCAGATATTAGATCCCCCATAACTTATTAATCTTATAACGAAAAGTCTGTACTCTTTAACCAACATCTCCCCCATTTCCCCTACTCTCTAGACCCTGGTAATCACCCTCCTAGTATGGTGATTATAGTAGTCAATAATCTATTATATACTTGAAAGTTGCTAAAATAATGAATCATAAATTTTCTTACCACAAAAGAAGTAATAGTAATTATGTGATGTGATGGAGGTGTTAGCTAACACTATGGTGGTAATACCATGTTTCCCTGAAAATAAGACCTAGCCAGACAATCAGCTCTAATGCGTCTTTTGGAGCAAAAATTAATATAAGACCTGGTATTATATTACATTATTATATTATATTATATTATATTATATTATATTATATTATATTATATTATATTATATCATATCATATCATATTATATTACATTATAGACCCAGTCTTATAGTAAAATAAGACCAGGTCTTATATTAATTTTTGCTCCAAAAGACGCATTAGAGCTGATTGGCTGGCTACGTCTTATTTTCGGGGAAACAAGGTATTGCAATATGTAAGTCTATCAAATCAACATGCTGTACACTTAAACTCACATAATGATATGTGTCAGTTATATTTCAATAAAGCTGGGGGAGAAGGCTACCGAGCTATATGAATCTAAAAAGAAGTGTATTTGAGGCTACACTTACTAAACCATGACCAAGGTTTTAGACGCCATCCACCAATGTCATAGAAAACACTTCACTGAAGTTTACAAATATAATTGCTGCTTTCCTAATGTCTATTAGTTGTTCTTGCAAAGTTATGAGAAGAGATTAGACTCTTATATTTTTAACAAATACATTTAAAAAAGAAAACTACTGAGGATTTTAGACAGTGAAATAGTCATTTTCCAATGTTTTAAAATGAGTAGTTAGGAAGGTGTTACAGGAAAACACACAGTTTTTAGCAATACAATCTAACAATGGAAATATTTCCAAATTAACTATTTTCAATATTTTTTTAAAAAGGAGGCAGGCATTGGTATTCTAAGTCCATTGCTTCCCATCTGCTTTGGAGTATATGCACATTTAGAACATGAGTTTTGTCAACTGACTCCCACATAATCCTGCTTTACCTGGATAACACTCCTGGAAAAAGCAGGCAGTCTTTCCTTGTGATGCCTCAGGCCTCTCAGAATGCTTCCAGAAAGTCTGCCTAACAATCCAATACATTGACATTCATGTACAGATAGAGGTCACTGCGAAAACCTGATTGAGAGGCAGCTTTTCAGGATTCAGATGATTCAGGATAGTAGCCTGGCTACTGTCCCTGTTTTAGCTAGGAATTCTTAACTAATCTTAGATACTGTATGGAATATAATATATAAATCAATACACGGGTATATTTATTTTAGTGCTTTATAATCATCAATTTTTTTTGCATAGTCTTTGAAAACCATTCCATTTATTATTCAGATACCTAAATTGAAGAGAGAAGTAATATGTGAGGATTAAATTTGTGATTTAGCAGGATTTAAGTTTTTAAATTTTAACTTGAGATGTTCCTTTGCTTTATTTAAATTTTTAAATAGAACATAATCTTTTGCATATGTAATTAAAATTTATTTAATTTCGCTGTGGTATAACATATTAAAAATTTAAATCTTCAGCATATGGCCTGAAAACCAGATGCAAAGTAATTGATAAACAGCCGAAGTTGATAATACATAATACTAAGACCTGGATACTTTACTATTGTAAAGTATGTTTTGAACTGCCACTGCTATAAGCAGACACACATAGTGAGGAGATAGTATGGCAGCAAACAGGAGATACCTTTCCTCCAACGCACACTAATGTGTAGTCATAACTTCATTGACCTGTCCTAACTTTTGTCTTATGGCATGGATAGCCTGTGAGGTGGTGTTTAGGTTTTTTGTCATTGAGTAAGCTATTTATTTGACTATCTAGCCTTTTGTATGTCCTTTTCTATAAAAGAACTCTTATCGGTGAAGAGCGTCCAATCTAGGTTGTCTAGGGGTATTTTTTTGTATACCTGTTTTAGCAGTATAGGCTTGTATTAAAACTTATTGGCAGTTAATTCTTCTCTGTCTCTGGGAGGAAGGTGGTAAGATTATGGTGGAACAGGACCATATTTGAATTACAGGACCTTTTAAGAGGGCCTGATGCTGCAAGAGGCGGCTATTAGTGAGCCTGTGACTCTTATTAGCATTTAAAAGCCCTTGAATGTGGTGAAGCTTTGTGGCTTTGGGAACTAGGATGGCAGCCTTAGTTATGCCCTGGAGGCAAGCTGGTCAGCCACATGCTAAGATGTCTAGTTTCTTACTTAAATAGTTTTTGAGTCCTTTTTTTTAAGTTTATTTGATTTTATATTTTCTTTATGGTATAGACTAATGATAAGAACAAGCTGAGCAAAATGAGCCAAAATCTGGGGGCTCTCTTTATCTTAAAAACCAAAGCAGTTTTCAAAGGAAAAAGGTCCAGAGTGAGCAGCTGAGACAGAATAAATGGCTTCTGTATCAATTAGGAAATTAATAAGCTTACCACGTCAGGGTCACCCACAGTTTTATCCCCTGTGATGAGAACAGCTTGGGAGCCACTGGGAACTTCAGGCCCAACAGTGATGACAGCCATTTTTGGGGGAGGGAGTTGGTCCTTGCTCCCTTCAGAACAAGGGGTACTTTCTCCTGTAGTGCCCTTTAGTCGGTATAGGGGACACGGCCGTTTTGAAGGATTAGGAATCCAGTGGTCTGGGCTTGGATATCCAGAGTAGGCTCTTTCATCTGGCACTTTCTCTCTGGGGCATTTGGGGTGTCCTGAGGTGGCTTCAGCCCTGGGTTGTCTATAACTGTGGCCAAAAGTCTGGCCTGTCTCTGGTCTTATGCTCTGGTCTCACTGTGCCTTTATTTCTCGAAGGGACAGTTCATATGAAACAGTCACCAGAAGTTCTGAGGTATTTTTCTCAATTCTTAGAAGGGTGTGTAATCCCTTCTATAAGCCACATAAGTGTGATACTATGACCCAGTTAGGCCAAAGGACAGATGAAGAATAGCCCTCTTCAGCTAAGCACACAGCTTCATAATGGAGGCATGTAGAATGATATTCTGTAGAATAAGGAGAAAGCAGAAGCCTTCCTGGGTGAGCAAGAGAGCCCAGCATATAAACACTGGCAGCTCATGTGGCAGTACATCTACCTGATGACTTGTCCAACTGCCAAGAAATTGGGACAGATTCCTAATGTTCATGAAATTTCTGACTTTAAATGAGGCCGAACATGGAGACTGAGCCTATTATGATAATCTTCAAACAGGTTTAGTCAGTAAAAGTCTCATAGTAAGTTCCTATTTACAAGTAATTGGACAAGAATTAGTTCAGAATGCATAGCTCCGTGATTCAGCATAGTAAAGCATGGGCCTTTGGTGTCAGTTTAAGATCACATGGTTCCAAGGTTTGATGGTGAGCTTTCGCTTTGGGGATTATGGCAGGCTCTTTAAGACAATGCACCCTTTACATGAAATAGGATAAGGATGATCTTTTACTAGCGCCTCCCTGAGGGTTAAATGACACAGAATGGAGGAGAAGTTCCAGTCCATAACGGAGGAGGAGGCAGTGTCATAGACGGGGATAATAAAAATGATCATAGTTAACATTTCAACATTTATTGAGCACTTACTAAGGGCCAGGCACTTTGCCAAACACTTGTAAGCATTATTTCATGAAATCCTTCCAAGAGCTGTATAAATAAGGGCTATTATAATCCAAGTTTTATAAGTGAAGGAAGAGAAGTTTAAAGGTATTAGGTAAATTGACCAAGGTTGTATAGCTATTGAGTAATAGATCAAGTGGAGCGAAAAAAGACTCAAGACTGATGGATATGCAGTAAGTCTGTTAAACCTCCTCTCTCATTGGGGCAATGCAGTGTAGTGACAATATCTCTTTTCTTCATTTGATGCATTATTTTTAATCTTCTTTATGGCTATCCCGAGTGTTCCCTAGTGTTCACTTTAATTTGCTTTTACACTTATAATAACCTTGGAGGATACCATGTGCGTATACAGAAAAGTAGTAGAATTTGTCTCAGACTCAAGCCTTCTAAGGACACCCTGATGATGAGCCTATTCCCATGGCTCTTCCATCTATCTTATGGAGCTAGGAATGAGAGTCCAGGGAATGGATGTGGCAGGGGATGCTGGCATTTGTTTTGCATATTCCGCTTCTCCCTTGTAAGCCCTGTTCACTTTGGAAATGTGAGATGATATGATCATTTGGATTACGGTGAGTGTTGGTTTGAAATGATGCTATGCTTTGTGAATATAGAACATCAATAAACTCACTCCTGTCCATTTTTCTCTTCTGTTGATTACAATGGTAGTGAATCACTGTTTTGGAAGACAATTCACCCTAGAACAATATTCGCAAAGCAGGCCTGAGAATCTCCTGGAGGGCCTGTAAAAACACAAGTTGCTGGGCTTCAACCCAGAGCATCTGACTCAGTAGATCTGGGTCGGGGCCCAATAATATGTGTTTCTAGTGAATTCTAATTGTGTTCTGATGAATTGACTTTCCGTTGCTTACCCTTCTCTCTGGAGTAAACACACATCAATGGTATGGATTTTGTGAGCTGTCAGATGATCCAGGTTCACCTGGCGAAAGATGCTGGGGAAAAGCAGGCCATGTTGCTGACGCTGCTGGTCTTAGAACCACACTTTAAAAATCACTACGCTAGAGAAGGGATTTTCAATTCTGACCACACATGAGACTGCCTTGTATACAATTTTTATTTTTTTGCATACATTTTTTGATGCTTGAGGTCCCTTTGTTAGGCCAATTAAATCAAAATCTTGGTAGGTGAAGTCCAGGCATCAGTATTAATAAACCTTCACTCCAATCTACCACTGACTGATCAAATGTGCAGCCTGAATTGAGATGACAAAGAGTATGTTTGGTTTTTTGTTTCTTTCATAGAGAATTAAGGGTTATATCTATCCTAAGACTTGGTTCTGAACTACTTAAGGAATACTGAATTAATGAGTCCTTGATGTCAAATCATTACGAAATTTTTCTCTCTCTTAATCGCACAGATGACAGCTGATGTAATAGGCTTGCTTTCCCTGACATGTTACAGTGGACTTTTGAATAGGCAGTGTAGTTCTTGTTCCTTGCATAGAAGAAGAGACAAGTTCCAGGAAGTTTAGATGAGGAAATTGAGGTTTACTGGCCCTAAATGGAATAGTGTATTATGCACCTATGCACTTGTGAGTGTGTGTGTGAATGTGTGAGTGTAACAGATTCAGAAAGATAGAAAGGAATTATAAGCAGTTCTTACTGTACTTAACGCCTCTTTTCCAACTCAGGAAGGTTTTTGTTATTATACTGTCAACCTTTTGTGCCAGTTCTGATGGTTTGATTCTTGCTTAAAAGAATATTTGTTTCTCTGACAATTTAGTTTCTCTAACATTTCTTAACCCCTCTTTGGTGCATATATGTATGTATTACTTAACTCAAATATTCAACATAGACATTAAGAATTTTCTATAAGCATTGCTCCCAAACGTTTAGGAAAGAAATAAACCCCAAAGAAGTAGTAAGGGCTCAGAAAATTTATATATATATATATATATATATATATATATATATATATATATATTTATATTTATATTTATATTTATATTTATATTTATATTTATTTATTTATATTTATATATAATACAGAGTTCAGATGGAATGGTTTCCTTTCTTAAATATTCATATCTTTGAATTAAACTCATTTCTATTTTTCCTTCTAACTAGCATTTATTGGAATGTGAGGCCTGAAAATATACCAACACCTTGCGACAGGAAAGGCAGGAAAATGGGGAGAAACTTTTTGCTTGTAGCATAATTGAACCACCGAGTTAAATGATGGTGGAAAAGCAATATTTCTGAAATATTTGAGATAATTTGTGTTGTTGCTTAAGCCTATCGAATTCAGGTTTCGTATTATGTGCAATTTACAGCAGACTAACTGTAACACTCTACCATAGCACTTCTATTAGAGCTGCTAAAGGCAGAAAATAGTTTCTCAGTCCCCTCCCATGCCCAATCCCTTCCTCCCTATCTCCCCAAGTATTCTTTTAACTTTTGTATGTGCCCACCAAGCTCAAAATGTGTATCTTCTAGTGCACAGAGCAATTTGCAAATGATTATTGGTATTCTCGGCAATCCTTTACTTGCTTATTACTTCAATCCAGATTTCTGGCTGATTCCCAGGCCTTAGTTTTATTTCTTTTTTACGATTTGTGATAGGGATGGTGTCTGTGGCTTATTTATTCTACGCTAAATAATCTGTGAGTCTTATATCTGGAGTTCATCATTTTGGAGATTCAGGATGCCCTTATATAGATGAGTAGCCATATGAGTACAGCTAAAATGGTATTCATTAAATGATACAGTGATCAGAATAAATAACATAAAAGGACATTCTAAATTTTCTCATAAAGTCATAGCCAGTTTCCATTTATTTGCTTTGTGAATTTTATGAATCCAAAATTTAGAAAATTTCTAGTTTTCAGTGACTCAGCCTTAAAGGCTTAAAGTCTATAGTAGGTCATCAACACATATAAAAATGATAAAACATATTACATATTCTAGAAAGGATATTTTCCTTGACTTATGGACAGATATTATAAAATATTATTTTGACATGTATTTCAATAAAGGCCATAATTGCTTTGCCGTTTCCAAGCCTTTCCCCAAGGCTAACCCTGGTAAGGGTTTGTGTGGCGGTAGGTTGTTTAGGTGAGTCTTGCAATGATTCCAAGGCTTCCTAGTTCGATGAAATATAGCTTTGGGGGGGATTCTGCCAATGGACTTCTGGAAGCTTTATGTGATTATGTGATTATGTAACCCCCCACCCACACCAAAAAAAAAAAAAAAAAAAAGGAAAAACAGAGAAGTAACTTTAAGCTAGCAGAGGGATTTAGGATGTTTGGGTGGAGACAGGATGACAGATAGCTGAAACACAAACTTTCTCATGGTGTGTGTGATTAGGAAGAATCAAAGTATTCTCAGAAATGAATCAATAGACTGATGTGTGTGCCGTGTAAGTGTGCACCAGGCTGCACCTGGGGTTTCTGACTGCTTGCTCTGTCTTTTAGAGAGTCTGTGGTTTTTATTTCAAAATAGCAAAGTTTTGCCCTTAGATGTTTCTATAAGCACTTTGCACCAACATATGCTTCTCCAAATATATCAGAATGGAAACTGTCACAGATCTGTAAGAGATAGGAAAACTCAGTCTCCTCAGAAAAGGGGGAGGTGTACATCCTGCTGTGCACAGTCAGGGCAGGTGTCCTATTACAGCCCCAGTGTGCAGGGCCTTCTTTGTGAAGGGAGATAGATGTACAGGGGCGACATAATTGGGACATCCATGAAGAGCTGCCATTTTTTTGTGTCCCTGCACTGCCTCCAACCCCAAATACTAACCCAAATGCAAAGAGTTGCTCAGTACTCTGGATGACAAACTCCTGCTCTACCAGCCATCACAACCCGATGAGTTGGTCTCCTCCATGGGAATATAGTTTGATTTTGTCAATTACCAATAATATGTTTGCCTCGTGATTCATATTATTATCTGTCTTTAAAGTTAACTTAGTGGTGATCAGTACTTTTCTTATTTCATTGAACTCCTTTTCATTTCAATGGTTTTGGTGAATACTTAATAGAAAGTCCACAATGCTCACATTCATATTTCAAGTTATATTCAAATTTATTCAAAGATAAGATCACCCAGTATTATTGGAGAAGTCTACATAAATAATAGAACTGATGTTTCAGACCAGCATGTAATAACATTGCCCCCATATGATTTGCATAGGTTACAGACATGTTTTTTTTAACATAGTTCTCTTGTTCCTCTTCTCAACTTGATATATTAATTTGTGCTATTTCTGGCCATGAATTCTAGTACAAAAGATAAAATTTCAGCCAGTTCAACTTTAAAAATAACCATAAAAAAGTCAACAAAAAATGTGATTTAATTAAACCACCCTGAATCAATGAAAAAAAGTTTATTTTATGAATTAAAAATTGGATTAATATTCTTAGGTTCACAAGGACATTTCACTGAGCAATTTGGAAGTGACCTGAAAATTACAAACGTGGATTATGGCACATGTATCAATCTATCCTCATCACTGCAATTTAGACATCCAGATGGAAGTTGTGCCTTCTATTTCTCCATAGTTGAGTAACACCATGCTGGTTTTTACTATAACTGATGAAAGGAAAAGTATGGTAAACTGGAAGCATGTAACAAACATGGGAGGTCGTAATGTTTCCAGGATATGGCGTCTTGCCATTGACCACAGCCTTTTGGAACAAGATAAAGTCACTGAAATAGTTAACAGATGTTAGCCATACTTGAAATGTAAAAGTTCTATTGCTAAAAATTACGTAGGTTCAGATGGCGATTTGGCGCTTGGTCCATAATTTAACTGACTTGGCAAATGGAAAGTTGAGATCCAGAGGCATATACATAATATCAAGGCCACACACTTTGCACACTATGCAGGAACTCATAAGCCAGCTTGATTAAGTATTAACACAGCATTTGATACTTAGGGAAATCTGAAGTCAATTTTCACGTCTACTAAATTAAGAAGTTATTTCTATAACTGCAAAAGAGTAGACTTTTCTCCATGTTCAAAAGCATGTCTACAAATTTTATTATTTAGCTTCAGCTTGCAATTTACCTTATGGCTGGTATTTCTGTTGACTTCAAAATGTATCCAATAATATTAAAAGTATCTATTTTTTCCCCATTTTTGTCTATAACTTCACATTTCAGAACAAATTGACAGTAATGATTTTCAGATGAATATCTGTAGCTGAAATGAATCTTCTCATCCTTAAGTCACAAATTCATTCAAGTCAAGCATTGAAGGAGGCTTGTGCTACTTTAGAGTTTGTGGTTTTATTCACAGCTTTGCAAATAAAGTTACCAGCTTCCATCACTTTGTAAAGATTCACACCCTGGTAAGAGAAAGAAGGGATAGCAGGAGAGAAGAGGGATTAGGGAGAAAGAGGACAAAATAGATCTTTTGTAATTTTATTAGTAGTCACTTGACCATTTAAAATTAGTAAACAAAATATTGCTCACTATTGATTTTGGGGCAACTTTGGTTTTCATGAACAATATAAGTAAACATTTTAGATTTTTCTGCTTTATTAAAACCTGTCTTAAATTTGACCCTTGTATAAAACCACAGGCTAGCCACACCTGAATAAATCAGCATAATTCAGTCAGGTTTGGTACCTAAACTCTAGGAAGGACAAAAAAAATTAGAGCAATCTACAAAGTATCAGTGAAAGCCAACTAGAATGATAATGGTTTGGAGAAGTTTTTTTTGGGGGGACGGGGCGGTGGTGGAATACCTTTTTACTAAATAAAAAAATAAACTTGATAAAGCTATAGGAAATACAGGAAAGTTGAATATATATATATATATATATATATATATATATATATATATACACACATACACATACACACACACACACATATATATATACACACATATATATATGTGTATATATGCATATATATATATTCAACCATACACAGAAACACCATTACTGGTATCATACTGAAGGAGGTAGCTGTAGGTCAAATAAAATGAAGTAGCATTAGTAAACATCTGGAAGTTATTTGCCTGAGACTGTACTGTCTGTAAGCATAAATAGGATCAACAAAGGCTTAGGTAAATCCATGGATGACAGATAGGTAGTTGGGTATAAAGGCCAAGTTCAAGGCTAGGAGTAACAAAAGGTCACTATGGAGGTCTCCACCCAGCATCTTTCACTGTCACTGAGGGAGGAAGAGCATTAGGTGGAGTAATCAGAGATTTGCACCCAAATAGCATTATATAACTCCTCAACATGGACTAGAAACAATATGGAAATAAAATTGAACAGATTCAGCATTCCTTGCTATTAAGGAGTAGTTCTTAATATTTTTGTAAATCTGTCATTTTCTTAAAATAGACAAGTATAAATACTCATAGGGGCTTTTTATAACATGCATCATAAAGAGATCATCATTCTAATATAACCAATTACTTCTCTCTAGATACTTATAACACTGTTTTCTTTGTGGTTTACTTCTCTATAATTAAGAAGGATCAAGACAAGTATTTTGTAAAATGACACCTAAATGATTTTCATTATTTCTTTTTATTATAAACTTGTTCTTAGGGTACTAACACTTGCTTTGTTTTGAGAAATTTGGTTTTGTCATGGTAATGGCTTTAGGTGAACTATCTGGCACATTTTAGTTTAACATCCTTAATCTAGTGAGATTTAAATTTTGTAAATAATTATCTACACCTGTCTTTCATTTCTGAATTATATTCAGCAAGAAATCACAGGAAGATTATAGTCCCCAACATTCTTTGCATTCCAAGAATTCCATTTGTAACAA
Organism: Rhinolophus sinicus; assembly: GCF_057876585.1. NCBI lineage: Eukaryota > Metazoa > Chordata > Mammalia > Chiroptera > Rhinolophidae > Rhinolophus > Rhinolophus sinicus. Next base: position 85,585,605 of record NC_142502.1, on the reverse strand, counting down.
TTAAGTAGTGGAATATCATACCAAAGAAGAAACGGTGGCCTTTCTCCACCATTTTATTTAATGACCAGATATCATTATAAAATAACACTGCATTTATTCTTTTTTAAAACATTTCTTTTATTAAAAATTATAGCTAGCATACAATCTTATGTTAGTTTCAGGTGTACACCATAATTATTCAACATTTATATACTTAAAGAAGTGATCACCATCTTGGATCTCCCTATGAAGCTGCTTTTTAAGATTACCAGTTGAATCTCAGCGATATTGTGGGTTTGGTTTCAGGTCACTGCAATAAAGTGAGCTGTAATCTTTTCACAGGTGGAGGGTCTTGCCTTCAGTGTGTAAAACTCACAACATACTGAATGTTGACATTCATCCTATCTCTTCATGTTCAGCCAAGGGAATTTATTAGTCTTGCATTACTAAGGATGATGACCAGGCCCCTGTTAGTTGTTCACAGGTCTCTCAGTCAGCTTCATGCTACGTGAATGCGGGTGGGCTGCTCCTGTCTTCTTTATGCCGACTTCTATGCACAGTGTCGGCCACATAGTGAACAATTAAGCCTTAATGAATCGACTTGTGGAATATATCTGAGAAATCTTGTACTTTAAACTTCATTGTACTTGAAAGGTTCCCATTCTAAAGAGAAACATTTCTTCTGCCAGGAGCTTTTGACCTTGGCTGCCCACTGCATTTTTTCTTAAATCATTTGTCGGGTGCTTAAATATGTCTCATGTACTATAGTATGTTCTGGGGGTTTCAAGAATCTCATGTAGAATATGGTCTGTCCTCAGGGTGCTTATAGTCAAGCAGGGGATATGGACCCCCTAAACAAAAAAATCCTGTACTGTTATACTTAAAGTCATGGATAGAGATGATTATGAGGGCCAAGATGTGGGGCAATCTACTCACTGAGTGATGGGCAATGGAGAGGAATGTGCCAAGGAAGGGTGCCAGGGAAGGTAAATACTAACCCATGATTATGAGCCATTGAGAAGAAGGAGTGATGAGGCACTGTAGGCAAAGAGCAGTACAAGACATCTGGATATACCATAGTATATGTGGAGAACAATGGGCAGAAATGAGCAGAAACGTATAACAGGCCTTACTAGGTGATAGAGCACAGCCTCACTTTTCAGGAAATGAGAATCCACTAACATGAGTACTCAAGCAGAAGCAAGGCATATTCATATTTGCATTTTATATAAAATTCTCTGATGGTAGCATGGAGGGTATAAATTTAAAGGCAAGTTTGAAGGCAGCAGAACAGTGTGGAAAATTAATACCCAGGAAAGAGACAAGGACTTGTGCTGATGTGGTTACAGCAAGGTTAGTAAGAAAGGAAAAAACAGCTGACATATTTTAGAAGCCAAATTAGTGACTCTTGGTCATTTATTGGGCATGGGAGCCATAGTGACACCAGATTCCACAGAGACGCTTGGCTTGTTAGTGTGGGCAACTGGTTGAATGGTAGCTGCTACTCAACCTAACAGTCCTCCTTGAATTGTAAAAATTTTAGGAATGGAGACGTGGCTTATTTGCATTTGGACCACCAACTTACAGAACATGACTTGACTCATATTAAGCATCAGGTGATTTCAATTCAGTTGTCTAAATCTCCAAGAAAAGATCTATTTCTCTTCAGTTTCTGTCATGGCCATGCATTTCTAGTAGAAACGATTAAGCTACTTTGTAAGTGAAACAATATTTATTCCTAATCAGAGAAGACAGCCAATAGCTTTTGGTGTTTGTAAGCAATTTGGTGTTTAGTGCCATATGAAATCAATGAATGTTACTGAGCATCCCTATGAAACAGGCAGGAAGTATGAATAAGCTGTAATAATTGCTCTCTGGCTGTAGGGGGAGCTAGACACAGAAATAAGATCATTATAAGATCATCACCTTTGGTTTAGAGGTTGAGTCACAGAGGGTAGCATGGAAGCAATCAGGAGAGGAACCCAACAATGTGGGACTGGGGGATAGACAGGAAGAAGCTAGAAGGAGAGTTTTTGAGGATGGTGGTGCCTCCAAGTGAAATCCAGTATGAGGAGGAAGGCCATTTTAAGTGATAGTGAAAGCATGAGTGAGGGGCAGAGGTGAGAAATAGAATGATGCAGAAATGGAGACTGCAGGCATGTTTGGTGTTTTGCAGGAGCAATATAAGTAGAGTGAGAAAAGAGGAGAGATGGGAGATAAAAAGAGATGGAAAATTCCATTTTTAAATTCAGATGATGTTTTTACATCTCAGAAAACATTTTGAACTTCTAATCATCTGAACAGTTTTCTTGCCTTTTATATTTTCCCCCTAAAAAAAGTCTGCCTTATATACGAATAAGTCATGTTAACAAGCATGTGGCAAAACAAGGTGCTGATTTTGATGCATGTTATTATAGGGCATGTGATGTTTCAGGTACCACTTGTAAAGAGACTATTCTTGTTGTCCAGTATCTTATATGCTTACTATGATTAAGCTCTGATCTTCCACTGACTATTTTAAAAGTGTCCTGGGCTCTTTTCCAGAACCCTTACTTGTCACTGTGAGAAAATCAAGATGTCTATTTCTCCCAAGGAAAACATCCATAAAAAAAAGAAAACTGAGAAAACAATAATCATAACAGGAAAGACACAGGCTCTAACTCACAAAGTGTGTGAAATCAAATCAGATAAGACATAAAAAAAAGTACTTGGAGGTCAGGCAGCATTATAAAAATGTGAAATGGTAGCATTACTGGTGATTGAACTATAGCAGTAAGTTACTTTACAAAGTTTCCCAAAGAATTTGTATTGTTATTTTCCCACTGTGGATTTTAGTAAATAGCAAAAATGCAGTAAAACTTTGACCTTAAAATTGCTTCCCAAATCGAAAACACATTCCAATTTGGATATGGAAAGAATTCATGAATATTAAAATATGTAAAACTAACTTACTGTATTGAGCCCCAGGCCGTTAAGCATATATATCAAATCCTCAGTGGCTACATTTCCAGAAGCACCTTTTGCATAAGGGCAGCCACCTAATCCTGATACTGCAGAGTCCACCACGTTAATCCCCATCTGAAAAACAAAACACCCAGGCCTTGTATATTTATATTATGTAAATTGCTGCATTTGTATTTAACCTGTTACAAAGAGCAATGTAGCAAAAATCTGAACCCGTTATCCAAACATTCTGCTGCTAGAGCACTCCTTGGGGTGCTGATTTCTCTTCTGATTAATCTCATAGTTTAGTCTAACAAACTCTGCTAAGAATCTTAGGAACCAGGATAATCTTAGATCAACATTAAGATGGTGTTTTCATTGATAACAGCACAACTGTAGGGGGTGAAGCTTGCAACAAGATTAGTTCATACCTAGGTGTTTTATATATATATATATATATATATATATATATATATATATATATATACACACACACACACACACACACACATAAATCTTAAGCTTTATCTAAAAGCATTATATAAACAACATGAAATATTTCTACCATGCCAACTCAAAATCAAGGCACCCTACAAGACTGGTGGTGGTGGTGGTGGTGGTAGGGTCACCATCTTTGAAAGAGGATTTTTGTGGGCTCAATTCACCCAGTCTTAATTAAGCCATTATTTTATACACAAAACCCTGCTACTTTGGGAGAAGTAGAGAAATATTTAAGGGGCAAGACATTTACCACTAATAATAGCACCAGCTCACATTTATTAGGTGCTGGCTATTATTCTTAACATCCTATGAGAATTAACTCACAATCCTCACAAAAATCCATAAGGTAGACGCTCTTTTCTAATCCCCAAATCACAGCTAAAGAAACTCAAGTACAGAGAGATCACATATTTTGCACAAGGTTATCTCTGTCCCCAGAATATGCACACTCTGTTGTGATCTGTGGCCTCTAGAAACATTCAAGTTGGTACGTGTTATGTGTTTGGGGACATCAGAGGTGGAGGGGATCTGTGTGTGCTGAAATTATTGTGGAAGACAAGAGCACAACTGGATCTGGAAAGGGCCATGAAGATCAGATGTGAATAACAGGAGAAGAGAAGCAAGCATGTCATTCCTCTGTGAAAGGTGATAACCAGGTAATCGGAAGCTACCAGGAGGCCATATCTGATTCTTCACTCTTGGGCACTGAAGAAAAAGTAACATGACCTCATATAAAATGAAAGGACCGGAAAGCAGAACTCTAGGCCAACCTGCTAGATTAGCAGTCTCCGTCACAGAATCAGAATCCCCATCCTCAGAATGCTAGATCACCAGAGTTTCTGACTCAGGAGGTATTGGCTGGGACACGAATTTTTAACAAGATCTCAGATGCTGCTTTTGTTGCTTCTCTGGGAATCACTCTTTCTTTTTTGTTTTTTACATAAACTTTTTATTTTAGAGTAGTTTTAGATTTTCAGAAAATTTGTTAAGATGGTAAAGCTCATTCCCATATATTTTGCACTCAGTTTCCCTATTGTTAACGTCTTACAAGTATACTTGTAGTTGTCGCAACTAATGAACAAATATCAATATGTTATTATTAACTAATGCCTATATATTACTGAGATTTCCTTAGTTTGTAACCTAATGTCCTTTCTGTTCCTAATGTCCTGTCTGTTCCAGAAACTCATTTAGGATACCACATTCATTTAGTACTCTTGTCTCCTTAGATTCCTCTGGGCTGTGACAGTTTCTCAGACGTTGTCTTTGTTGCATCAACAGTTTTGAGTAGTTCTTTTCACATATTTTGTACAGTGTCCTTCAATATGGGATTGTCTGATTTTTTTTTTTTTTAAACCTTATGGTTAGACTGGAGTTCTGGAGTTTTGTGAGGAAGACTACAGAAGTGAAGTGGCATTCTTAATACATCCTATCAAGGGTACTGAGATATTAGGATTTATAAGAAATATATATTTGGTCATTCAGCTGACCAAAGCATATTCTCATATTTGGTCTTACATGGTTGCTGGCTCAGAGATCCTAAAACCCTTGGAATATTCTAAGTGATGAGAGCTATAAAGGTGTTAATGAGGTGACAATGAGGTGACCTTTGGACCTCACCTAAGGATGAGGGCTGGTTGTTGTCATGGACCCACCATGTGATTGTAGGATTGGAACTTTCAGTCCCACTCCTGACCTCTAGGTTGGAGAGAGAGGCTGGAGGTTAAAATTTATTGTCAATGGCCAATGCTTTAATCATTTTTATGTAATGAAGCCTCCATAGAAACCCAAAAGGACAGGGTTTGGGAGCTTCCAAATTGGTGAACAGGTGCAGGTGCTGAGAGATGATGTGCCTGGAGGGACCACGTAAGCTCTGAGCCCCTTCCCCATACCTTGCCCTGTGCATCTCTTCCATCTGGCTGTTCCTGAGTGATATCCTTTTATAATAAACTGGTAATCTAGCAAGTAAAATGTTTCTCTGAGTTCTGCAAGTGCACTAGCAAATTAACTGAACCCAAGAAGCAGGTTGTGATTTATAGCCAGTTGGTCAAAAGTATGGGGAACAACCTGGACTTGTGACTGATGTCTGAAGTCCAAGGAGGGGATTGTGGGAACCTCTAATCTGTATCCTGCTGGTTAGAACGCCGACAATAACTTGGGCTTACAACTGGCATCTGAAGGCAGGGAATGCAGTCTTATAGGACTGGACACTTAACTTATGGGATCTGATGCTATCTCTGGGTGGATAGTGTCAGAATTGAATTGAATGGCAGAACACCAGCTGGTGTCTGAAGAATTGCTTGTTGGTGTGGGGAAACCTCCCTCCCCTACACATTGGCACATGCTATCAAAACGGTTTATGACTGATGATAGTAGCCTTTATCACCTGACTGAGGTAGTGTTTGCCAGGTTGCTGTGCTATAAAGCCACCAATCCATACTTTCTATACAGTACTCTCTGGAAAAAAAGTTGCTATGTATAGCTCACACTTAAGGAGTGGAACATATCTTTATAAATTATTTGGAATTCTCCCCTATGGGAGATTTTTCTCATTCATTCATTCATTCATTCATTCATTCATTCATTCATTCAAACATTTGTTTATACCAGTAGGGATTCACAGGTATTTTTCACTTTGAGTTATAATCAAATAGTACTTTATGTATTTTGTTGCTCATGTTGTTTGAGATTTGGTTATTTGGAGCTCTTTCAGTTGGCTCCATTTTTCTTTGACAAGCCAAGGGAACCATGTTTTTTAAACCACTCTTCTAGTTTTTCCTTTGTGAAACTTAAGAGGATGTTTATCAAGGTTCACAAAGGCAGAACCATAGTCCAAAAGCAAGTTCACAAATATAATCTGTTTGCCTCTGCACCTCCCTGTCTCCAATTCTACTCCTCAACATAGGAAGGTCTCAATAGCTCTTCTTCCATTACCACAACCTCTTTCAAATCATGATCTGAAAGCTCAATCATATTTAGGTGTTAACAACTGACTGACTAATGTACTGATTCATTTAGGACAATCTATCTTCATTTGTTGTGAATCAAAATAGCAAGTATAAGAAATTATGCTCTAGGAGTAAAATCTGTGGTATTGTCCAGCAGTTGGGAAAAACAAATGTTGAGATGCTGGCTCATCTCTGGGAGTCTGCCATGACAACAAATAGGCAGAGAAATTCTTTACTTACAGGCTAAAATCAATCAGTTCAGTAGAATTGAATGCATCCTTCACGAAGACAAAAGTTTTAGTGGCTCTCATGCCTGGCTACCTATTATAATCACCTTGGAAATCTTTTAAAACTAACACGCAAGGTTCTCTCCAAACCAATGAAATCACAATCTCTGGGAATGTGGTCAGGCATCGGTATTTCTTTATAGTTCCCCCTGATGATTCTTATGTGTAACTAGGTGTGGGAACCCCTGAGGCAGAGCTTCTCATCCATCTCATCCTTTATCAATCTTGGGTTTGAGTCAACTTTAATTTTAAAGAAGCTCTGTACCCTTGGGCAGCAAACAATTAACCATGACTGGTCACCCTTTCAAGGAAACCAGGTTTTCAAAGAACATAAAACAGTATGAGGTAGCAAACTCAGCAGTACCAGCACCACTGGTGAAAGATGGCTTCAGCCCAGCAAGAGGGCTGATTAAGTCTTGGGGTCTGGAATCCACAGATCATGTTCTCTTTCCCACTACTGAGGATTAAAAACCTGCAAACACAAAACTACAGAAGAGACACAATCGTTGCTTTCTCAAAAGAATGCAATCTTAATTGGCCTTTTGGGAGACAGTGAAAAAAAACAAAAGTCACTCTTACTTTGTAACTAAAGGCCCATGTGACCTAATGAATGGGTAACATGGAAGGTGATTCATAATAAGGGAAATCAGAGTCACAAGAGAGAAACAATAAATAACCAATGTAAAAATAGAGCAAACAACAAGTGAAGGTAGGAAGACGCATTCAATCTCACATTAAATCAAAGACTGTGAGAGAAAACTAAAACACTGTAATATTTTACACTTTCAGACAAAGATTGTTAGCCATGAAACAAGTATACAGTAACAGAATGTGAGAAAGAAAACTATAACTTCAGCAATATGGACAAATCTCACAAACAAAAGGTTGTATGCAAGAAGTCAGGCGCACAACCTGACTTTTATGATATTATACTATATTAGACCAGGTCTTATATTAATTTTTGCTCCAAAGACGCAGTAGAGCTGATTGTCCGGCTAGGTCTTATTTTCAGGGAAAGATGGTAATATGCTCTTATTTCTAAACAAGCTGCTTTAGAAATTTTTAATCATAGTCATCTAAGAAACTTTATTTTACTTCGTATGTTTTCTCTGCATTTCTTCCCTATCCCATTAGAAATGATAGGTAATATGATGTAAACAAGTTCTTAACAGAGTGAGATTTTTTCTCTTTATCTTTATGGCAAGTAGAGGGGACATGTTTGTACTTTATTGTTGAAATCACGGTATTAACAGTAAATGGCATTATATGTACTATAACATCATATGTTTGAAAATAACTGATGAGCTACTTAGCTGATTTTTATCATACAAAAGAGTATCTGCATTAAAAGATTATTCTTAGAAAGATATTCCTTTTCTTACCTCTCCAAACATAAAGCCCTACTTTCAGGTTCCTGGTGTGTGTGTGTGTGTGTGTTTTCACACAAGCACCAGGGGTGTAATGCACCATATAATGAAGGAAACGTACATCTTTAGATGAGTAACCACAAGGTGGCAATGTAGCACCAAAATCCACCAAGTTAAAGTGGAGCATGTACAAGCCCACTGTGTACCAGCCCAAGAAAATGGCAAACACGTAAATAAATAGCTTTATATAATTCAAATACTTTTCCTTTAAAATAAGGAAACTTTTACTAATGATGTATATATAACACAAACTGTCATTCAATGTATTCAGTATATACATTTTTTATTCTTCCTTTAACTTGAAATGTGTTCAAGTGTGTTCTACATGCCACAGACTTGGAATATATACAAAGTCCTATAGCTCATGAAGTTAAACATTAGAAATTAAAATTACTATATATTTTGTCTGTCACTGAGAAGTAGCTTACTATAATATCAAACGAGAAACAATTCTCTTTAGAGCTCAGAGAACTAATTTTACCTAAAACAAAATAAACCCCAAACTCAATGGATTGAGGTGTCCTTGACTCCCACTCTTCTCAAAGCTCATGATTAAAGCTATTAAACTATTAACCCAGGCTATGATAAACCTGGTGAGCTTGCTTATGTATGCTCCGTCTGCTTGAGTTCTCCAGATATGTGTTTGGTCTTGAGGGCTGAGGATAATGGATAAAATATTAATGGCCACTATTTCTGGAAAATGGAAAATTGGCTATAGACAGATCATGGTCTATCACTCTGTACTACAAATTTAGGTGAGTTCTGAGGAGTATTAATTTAGTATGATTCTTATAGATGCCCAGACTAGACTGATACGCTAACTAAAAGTACCATCTTGACTTTTTTGGTGCTGTAAGATCTTATTATTTCCCAAACAAAGCTGAGAAATACAATAAGAGGAGTCAAATAAATTATTTTGCAAAACTTATAATTTACATATTCACAATTTCAAAATATTTAATGAAATCTAACATTTTAGGTATTGAGAATAAAAAAGTCTCAAAGAACACATAAAATTTTGATGTTATCTTTGGAAATGACAGCTATTTTACCCTCTATGACCAAATTTTTCTTTAAAAATCTGTAATAGTGTTAGATTTAATTACAACAAGAAGTTTTTTGATAGCAGACAATATTCATCTCTGAATTTCAGTTACTCAGGGGAAAGTCAAATATTAATGTAGGATAAAATATTAAAAATAAACTTATTTTTCTAGTATCTTTCTCTTCAACGTGTTCCTCATAATCAATATACCCTCCAACAGAGGACTGAAATTATCCATACATGAGGTACTGCTTCTCCTCCAGTGGCCAGGCCAGATATCACTAATGGGTCACAGAACTCTTGCCGATAAGCCCAGATCTTGCCTTGAGATGCTTCTCAACCAGCAGTGTAAATAGTTGCTATATATTGAGTTATGGGTCCACCTGAGAAAAAGCCCTATCTGCTGTCAAGTGAACATAATATGCTATGTAAGCCACGGATAATGAACAGTTAGCATATATGGATAAAGCCCAGTGTTTTAATAAGCTGAAGTGTATACCAGAATTGTCATATAAATAATGATAGGCATATAGATTGCTACTGGGAGATGAGTAAACTAATGATGATTGATTATTAATATTTTCATACAACAGCTTTCATCTTAGAAAAGGTTTTCTACATGTTTCAATCCTCTTTGCCTCACCACATTCAGTGAGACAGATTATATTCTTACCTTCATTTAACATACTTCAAATCAAATTGAGATAGAGATGGGAATGTGTATATAGGGAGTAGTAAGAAGGTAGAGAAAACAAGTAGAAAGGAAATTCTCCCTTTCAGTTAAGACTGAGAAAATATTAGCGAACATTTAGTGAATGCTTATTTTGTCACAGATATTGCACCATATGTTTCACATATGATAAAACCCCACAAAATCAATGTGAGATGAGTAGTAACACATGCCTGTTTTACTGATGAGAAAACTGAAGCTGAGAGAAAGCAAGTGGTATTTCCTGCTTCATACAGTGAGTGTGACACAGAGGAAGAATGCAAACCCAAGCCTAACAACTGTAGGCTACTGTCCAATATTAATAATTAACATTTAATAAGCACTGACTACATGCCAGGTACATTGCTAAACATGTAAAAGACAGAGGCACAGAGTCATGTTAAAGGAACGATGAGACTCTGAAGCTTCTGAAGACAATAAGTGATCCATCTTCTCAGAAACATAGTAATTGAGTTCATCTGTTGAGAGTCATGTATAGAGTTGATCATTTTCTAGCTCCCTCACACTTGCTTCTCTTAGACCAAGCTTTATCCTGCTCTCACAATACTCTTCAATGTGTGCAAAAAGAGAGATGGATAGAAATAATTGTCATGGGGATAAGTAGGAGGAAGAACGGGGCATAGATCAATAAACAACATTTGTAAACAAAAATGCTGTACCTATAAAGGTGTAAGTCAGCATGTATTTTTCATAAAAATCTTCAAATCACAGATTTTTTACCACCAGATAATTTAGTTAAAATAGCTGATATGATTGATTGATTTTAGGCTTAAAGGAAACTAAGTCCCAGAGCTTTTAGGGGGTTACCAAAAGTCACAAAGTCTGTAGTTGTAGAGATGGAGCTAGAACTCAGCCCTTCATGTTTCTGTAATTTCACTGGTAGGAGGTAAGTGATTTCCAGTTCCAAAATATTAGTTGGAAGCCTGCCTGATATTGTGAAAATATAACTAAATGTTAATAAACAAAAAACAAACAAACAAAACAACAAAATGTTTAAAAAATTAAAAACGCAGTGGTGCTGACAAAGAATTAATAGAGTTACCAATACTCACAAATCAGGGAGGGCTTGTGAGAGCAGGAAGACCAAAAAAAAAAAAAAAGAAAGAAGGAAAGCCAAAGCAGCAAGTAATATATTAGTTTCATTAGGTCAGAACTTCACTCTGTCTCACTCATCTACCCTCAGAATATGGCATAGTACCTAGACCATAACAAGTTATTCTTCCAATACTTTTGAAAGAACAATCAAACAAATGATATACGTAGAATAACAATGCATGCAATATCAAGACCTGTTGCCAGTATGTCCATACAGGATAATAACTGAACTTGATACAATTCAGTTGGAGTCACAGAACTTCATAATAAGGATACCAAAATAAATTAGACATTTCAGTGGATCACTATCAATATTTTGTTGTTGTTGTTTTGCTCCCTAAAACTTCTTCTCTTAGAAGTGCTTTTTCAAGAATAGAATACATGAACAAAATAATCAGAAAAAGTCTCAGAGATATAGAGGAAAAATTGAGGGTTGCTAGATGGGGGTGGAGTGAGCATAAGGGAGAAAGTGAGGGGATTAGAAAGCACAACTGGTAACCACAAGATTGCCACAGGGATGCGAAAGACAGTTTGGGGAATATAATGAATAATGTTGTAAAGATTTTATAGGGTATCCGATAGACACTTGTCTTATCAAGGAGACCACTTCATGGATGGTGTAGGTGCCTGATCACTGCAGTGTACACATGAAGCTGAAACTGAATACTAATGAATGTCAACTATAATTTAATATATACATATAGTCACAGGATATGGAGTACAGCATAAGGAATAGAGTCAGTGGAACTGTAACAGCTATATACGATGTCAGAGGGGTAGTAGATTGGGGGAGGGGAGTTATCACTTTGTGAAGGTTATATCTAACCAGTACATTGCTTTGTACACCTGAAACTAATAAGGAAAAAAAAAAGTGCCTTTTCATAAAGATGCGTTTCTGGAAACTGTTGTTAATTTGCTCAGTGACTCCTTATTAATTCTGGCTGCAGTTGACTGGACCTAAATTGGGTCAACCTAAATTGTCCTCTCCCAGAAGTTGGAGCAGAGACAAAGACAGAACCCATCATCTAAGAGGTGAGATAGACAGCATATGACTATCGACAAGCACTTTTGTTCCATTAGCAATAGGAGCAAAGAAATTCAGTCTGTAGGAAAAGGGAAAATGAAGCATAGTTTTATCAGAGAAATGCCACCTGAATTCCAGACAACTTTTCAGTCTTTCCTAAGGTCCAGCTTCATTTCCTCCCTACCTTTGCTTTTGAAATACCATTTAATGAGAGCTATGCCAGGTGCATTAAACCATATAATAATCCCAGGAAGTGGGTACTATTATATTATCATTTTTTATATGAGAAACTAAGCCACGGAATATTTAATACAACCATGCATAATGTTATATGTTTGGTAAGTGGTGAAAGCTGAGATTCAGAATCAGGTGGAAAGGCTTCTAAATCTCTGCTCTTGACTTTTGTGTATACTTCCTCTAAGAGGTTTCCATGCGACATCCCGGTATCCTTACAATAAAGTCTCCATTTGCTTAAGGTAGTTTGAGTTGGGTACTGTCACTTGAAAACAAAAAGTAGTAACTAACACATATTTAAGTTAATAACCTGGTTGAGAAGATATTAAAAAATACAGAGAAATATAATACAAAGTAGAATGGTAGCTACTATGAGAATTATAAACAAAGCTATTTAGAAATACCAATGAGACAGCTGTATTTTGTAGCAAAGCAAGGAAAGAAGGAAGGAAGGGCAGGATAAAACGGTGGATGAATAGTTGGCTCTGAATTGGGCCTTGAAGTTCTTGAAAAGTGAGGAATGGTGAGGGAAGGGATATTCTACAGAGAGGAAACAGATTGAGAAAAGACACATGTGATGAACAGGCCAAGGACATACTGAGATTTTTAAGACTTTTATTATTAGTAGTGTCGGGGTGTAAATAGAGTACAGCTCCTTATTATGGGAGGTCCTGAGTGCCTTTTGCAGGGTCTGAGCTTTGTTCTCTAAGAGATAAAGACCTATTTAACGTTTATGAATAATCATGCCATCATCAGCATATTGTTTTACTGAGTTTTCATTAGCAAGGGAACAATAAGTGAGATGATTAGAAGGTTGAAAAATACGTAAGTAGAAATACTAGTTAGAAAATGAGTGCAGTGCATCAAGTCGATGGTGATGAGTATTTAAAATGAAGGAAAAAATATTTTTAATAAATTTGAGATAAATGTATGAGGTAAAATAGTGTCTAAATGAATGAAGAATAATGGAAAAAGAGGTGTTATTAACAAAAGCATTGTGATTTCCAGTTTAACAACTAAGTGGAGGATGAGCTATTAACTAGAATGGAATGCAGAATAAACACTCGTAACAGGGAGAAGTTGCTTCCATGAAAATCATAAACATAGGAAACTGGATATTTAATACATGCTGTTTCTTAAAGCACCCCTGATTGTTCAAAACTAACGTGTGTTTTTTTTACTTTTTGTTTTTTTAAATCATACCCATTTCCACTTGCTCATCTGCATCTGGGGTGATTCCATGGCTAAAAATTCTTATAACCCAAAGAATTGGTCTCCACTGGGCAGTAAAATAATTTTAAAAGATATGACAGCATGCTTCTTGGGTCCCTGAGAAGAGTCCAAGGCTCCCCCTTTCTGCTGAGTCACAGGGTTGTGGTTGTGGGTAACAGGTGATAGGTTTAGGAGAACTCTAGAACACAGGAGACTGGTCCGGCTTCCAAAGTTGTGTCCTGGAGGGATGACAAGATCAAATGCTCCCATCCAGCTGGCTGAGATGTCATGGCAGCAAAGGTGAAGTGAGGTGTCTGGCAAGTGGGACTCAAGGCAGCCTCAGAGACACTAGGGCACTCAGACCTGGCATAGAAAGCATATAACAGTTTTCCATTTCCCCCAGTTTTGTTGAGAGAGCACAGGTTGGCATGTAGAACTAGAATCATGACCAGGAAGGTGCAGAGTATGGGCCAATCACCAGAGACCATGGTCAGGTCATCATCACAAGGACAGAAGCTGAACGGGCTGGAGAGGCCCATCTCAGGCGTGACAAGGGAGGACAACGAATGCCATAGACCAGGTAACCCTGGCCAATGGCAGAATGATACGGAAACTCCCTTCAAACTTAGCCCACTCATAGGAGCAAAAGAGGGACAAGAGAAACTTGAAACACTGTGTTTTAAATGAGAAATCACTTAGCTAATTAACACATGCATTCAGCAATTTATTAGGAGAGGATTAAGAGAGGATTATTTATTAGGGGCATTTAAACTGGAGGATTCATGAAACTGGACATTGTGCTATATTTACATAGACATAGAGTTTAAAATATCTTACAATGTTACATCACTGTGTATTACATCCTTATTGTTCATTTCAAATAGCTCAAATTCAACTTGATTTCTAAATGACTTACCAACGACCTTGCTTACTCTAGAGCCACCATTGATGAGAATATCTAACAAGATATTTATGGAAACATTGGTATTATTTTTTTTGTAAGCAGTGAGTACCACTTGAAAGAAGAGGGAAAGCTAAGTATACATGAAATCAGAATGGGTTTTTCTCCAGTTGAAGCCAGCTACTCAAAGAAGGTAGAAAAGCAAGAGTAGGTATCATTACTGTTAAATAAATAGGAGATAAAACAGGTTTTACTGCAAACCAACATATCTGGAAAACATGATATAATGAATGGTTGGGGCATTGTGGGTTTTTATCTTGGATAAGACTCAGAGGTAGATGATAGTTACATGGTCCACATGATTACGTGGTTAAAAAATGTAGACATATTCTGTATGATTCCAGAGGAAAACAGAAGAAGGTAGATTGTGCTTGATTATGAGGGATAACTCTCTAGCTGTCTGAACTTAAATGGGTTAGCTCTCAAAATAATGATCTCTTTGCCACTGAAAGTATTAAAAGATAATGTAAATCTACAATGATTGAAAAAAAAATCCCTTCTGCAGTGAGTGAAGTGGTTTGATGGCCTCTAGACGTTCTGTCATTCCAAAGGTGTTCTAAAAATGCATGTTGAATTTACTCTGCTCAGTAACACCTAATTCTGTCAAAACGTTATAAACATAGACAAATAAAATTAAAATATTAAAGGCTTCTGCTATTGTAGTTTGACGCCACACATTTCTGTGGTAGGTTGATTCCTTGGCCCCTGAACATATGACAGGTAAATTCTAAGCGAAGACAGAGTGACTTCTTGGGAAGGCAAATGCAATAAGCCTACACATGGCATACAACTGTAATGATGTCCAGTGCTCATAGCCAAGAAAAAGTCATATAAAACAGTTAAAAAAAAAAAAAAGAACACTTGAAGATTCTCCTGAAGGGTGCCAAACCCACACATATTTGGTATTCGTGGTAAGGCCGCCAAATACCACTAGGCTTACAAAAGCTTGCATATGACCTGTAACATAGTTTCAGTTTTGTTTTATTTTTTAACTTGAATACTTCCAAGTACGTAAAATTCAATGCCACCTGTACTTAAGAATCAAAATAGATAAGCAGATAGAAATCTTTAGATCTGAGTCCAGTTCAAGTGCTATTTCCCTCAGTGGCTAGATAACATTCGGAGGGGGGAAAATTACATATAGGATATGTAGGAAAATACACAAATATGAATCATGGAAAAAACCAGATTGACATGGGCAAATATCCAGTCTGAGCTAGAATACAAGTTAGGCTCCTCGACTCGCACAACAGAACAAGAGAGGTGCCATCTGCACCTCTGATTCCAAAAGACACGGTCCTGTGATAGTCAAGTGCCTGTTTGCTCTGAGAGGTTTTGCTTGCCAATCCCTTTTCTGCTCCTTATCACAGAGGACTGTAGGCTGCATTCACCAAATTCGTTATCAGCTGGACTCCTGCAGGGTTCAGCCAAGAGAAGGCTCTGATGGAGGAAGAAGCCAGAATATCTTCCCCTCCCTGCTTCAGGTGGTATCTCCAGCAAAGCCTGCATTTCCTCTCTGGCTCCAAATGCCCTCTGTTGACCACGGACAAGCCCACGTAGTTCGGGCCTCCTCCTGGTGACTCTGGATGTTGAGGTCCAGTAACACTGTCCTCTTCCTTTGTTCATTCAGGTTAGGGAGCTCACTGATGTTGCAGTGGTCGTTTCCTGCTGTTGCTAATCTCAGGAGTGTCTCCTTAAAAGTGGGTACCCAGAGTGTAACATTTAAGGAGACACTCTTAGGTTCGGGCAAGTACAGAGTGAGCACCTGAGAATGAGTGTCTCCTAAGCACACGGTTTGCCCGGCTCTAATCCAGACCCTTGGTCATCTCTGGGTTGCCTCACTATCTGTTTAGTTTTACAGTTCTCCCATCACCTGTGTAACCAACTCCCTATAGTCAATTGCTTATGTGTCTCCTACTTTCTGGCTGGAACCTGATAAACCCTAGCATCCCTTGGATGGAGGTGAATTTTGCATTTACTTCTACCTAGATCTTATTAAAGGCAGATTCAGAAAAAAATTATAGGAAGATATTTTTAAGGACTAGAAATTCCATCCTCTTCTAAGTATTTGAGTTCTATCCTTATATCAATTTATTTCAACAGAAAGACATGTAACTGGATCTCATTAGATCAGACTCCTGCAGAGATAACTTCCCTGAAGCCCATTTTAAGGTTATTCTCTTGTATTTATTGATAGTCATTATAAAACATTAAAAAACAATGTCTTGTTATGATAGATTTCCTCCCCTCCACACACACACACACACACACACACACACACACACACACACACATTTATCTTAAAAACTCATGCTAGAGATATTGTCCATTGATTTTACTATCTTGCATCCTATATTAAGTCAGATGATTAGATTGAATCATTTAAGGTAAAAAATAAAACCCAGAAATTTATTGCTTCACTTAAATAAATTGTGGAAGACTTTAGTGGAGCTGGTCTTGGGAAAAACGGAACCAAGGATTTCAATATTGTTATTTCTTTTGTTCTCTTCTTCCCTCCCTTTTCTTTTCTTTGTTTTGTTTTCCTTTCGCTCCTTTCTTTCCTCCACTCATTATTTCTTTTCTCTCTGTGTTCATTTTATTCTTTCATGTCTGCTACAGGGTTTTTATATACGAAAAGTGAGCATTTTGTTCATGACCTTCAACCAGAAAGTTCTTGGGTAAAGGTTCCTTACTGACCCATCTTGAATCACACGTTTATCTTGACCAGTTATTGAAGCCAAGTGCACTAGAGTACAAAGATTGTTGGCACTGGGTCCCTGAGTCCACCCATATGTTGTGTGTGCTGGAGTGGGGGATTGGGGAAGTACTATAATTTCTAGATTCCCCCCTCCCCACACACAAAATAATGCATGGTTAGACTTGTGGGGGAACAATTTCTTAGAAGAGGGGCTGAAATTGTAAGTAGACCAAACAATGAATATTCACTAGATTCCTTTTGGAGAAGACACTCAAAATATTCCATTTAAAGTTCAATACCATAAAAAGATTGATTCATGTAACTCTTCATGTCTTTGTTTTGGGAAACTTAAAATATCATTTAATGCTCAGTAGTGGCAACTGTTCTTTTGCTCATTGAATAGGTATTTATTGAGTTCTTACATTGCTCTGAGAGCAAAGTATACAATTGTGGAAAATAATGCATATAAAATTTGTGATCTCATGAACCCTACTTTCTGATGGTGGAGAAAAGCACAATGGTTTAATAACAAGATAAGAATAATGCCAGGAAAGCCAGTGACAGGGGAGAGATGCCAATTTATACCATTCTTTAAAGAAAACTGCTTTAATAAAGGATAATTTGAGCTGAGACCTGGATGAACTAGGATAGTGAACTATGAACTTATCTGAAATAACAGTGTTTAAGGCCAAAGGAACAAGGTCAGAAGAAATGCCTTGAAAAGGAAGGATGCTTAGTGTGTTTACAGAGCTGTAAAGAGACCACTGTGACTGGCATAGAGGAAGCCATAGAGACAATGTTAGAAAATAACCTCAGACACATGGCAGGGCCAGATCTTGTGGACAAGTATATTTTAATCACGTCAGCATCATTAGTGCAACAGACTGGAGTCTCAATCAGCATTTTTTCAACAGACAGGAAAAGAACAGGAAATATCCTTGGGCATTGCACTTTCTTCCGAATTACAAAACATTCTGCTACTTGATGGGCCACAATGTCTTGGACTAATAAACCACAACAAACTAGGGAAAATATTATGAGCCAAAGCTCATATGAAATTATGAACAAATTAATCTGTCATGTGTATGCTTTCCTGTCATATAAAATATGTTTACTTGAACAAATGTCTCCTGTAATTGATTACAGATTTCAGTTTCTTACTGGACAATACAATATGAATTTCATAAAAGTCTATTAGTTGACCAAGTTCTGATTTCACAGGGAAATCTCTTCTGTCCAAATGACTACAGAATGATAGCTCTTAGGAGCATATTCAGTTTTATGTAAGCTCAAGAATAAATCAGGCAATCAGCTAATACTTACCAATTGTTCACTTGCAAAAGGCAAACCTATCAATATGTTTGATATAGTGCTTGACTGAAAAAACGTACCTGGTAGAAAACATCTGACGTATGAGTATATGTGCATACTGAAAAGGTAGACTGTGAGAAGTACTAATTCAGGTCAATTAGGAAAGTATTATGAGTTCAAGGGGGAAGGAAATTATTTCAGGCTGGGTTAATTAGGGCAGGTCTCATGGAAGAAATGACACCTGAATTTGGCCTTAAAGAGAAGGAAGATTCTACAGGCAGGGTTGGGGTTTGGGGGAGCAGTCTTTAAGAAAGAAAATAAGTGTCAATGACTGAACTTGTTAGTAACCGTTTCCTGTTTACTGACATTTAACATTAGCCCTGATAGAATGCTGGATCCCTCCTGAAGTGTAGTACAATTTCGTAGAAGTATCCCAAATAGTATTTACTATTAAAACATATTTATTAAGTGGTTGCTATGGACAAGTCACTATGGGGGACATTAAGAGTAAGATGCAGTATTATAAATAACTCTAGATGCTTAATAGAATGAATGGATTTCTAAGGTAGCATTATGATGTGTCTACATACACACATATATGTTTTAAATTTCAGACAAATGCTACATTAATGAATGTTTAAGATAGCTATATATAAATATAGAGATATACATATCTATAGCTATCTGTGTGTATATATTTCAGCTATATCACATAATAACTTTAATTTAGAATTCTCACTTTCATTACAGCTAATGTCTACAGCACATCTGTAAGTACTATATTTCTTAATAGAACTATGTCTGTTCTTGCTCAGTATTTCAGGCCAGTACCTAATCTTGTATCAATTACTCACATCATCTCATATGTCCAGGAGGAATTTATATCAAAGTTTGTGAGCCATGTAACAAATGCATGCATGCTTCTGTAATATATAGCTGTATTAGAAATTTTACAGAGGTGGATCTCTTCCAGGCATCATATCTCACTAAGGATAAGAGAAATCCAAAACGTTACACAAACGTGGTATAATTTAATATAGTTATCCATGTGAGAAAGTGCTATTTATTTATTTCAATATATAGAGAACCAAAAACATTATTTACAAAACAATATATAGAGAACCAAAAACATTACATTGATACTTAGCTATAAACTGAATCATTTTGTATACATATAACTCATTTAGATATTGTCAGAGACAAATGACAGGTAATTGAAATTCATAGAAAGCTCTTACGTTTAAGTTTACCCAAGTTTTTCTCCTTTTCACCAACCGCAAACAGTATCACTTAACATCGTCGATAGGTTCTGCGACTTTAAGTGAAAGGACACAAAACCAATTTTATCATAGGCTAATTGATTTCAACAAGAGTTAAGTTCCTAAGGCAACTGAACAGTGTTATAAAAAAATGACCTTGAACAAAACTACGTTATTTGAAGATTTGCTGTATTTATGAACATTATTTTAAACTAGATAAGGTTTGGTAGGCCACAAAAGAAAAGCCTTTGGTTTTACTTTCAGTAACTGGATATGTGACTGTAGAAAAGTCACTTTACTTCTTTGGCCTCACTTTGCACATTAGAAAAGTGAGCTGTTGATGTAATTCCCTTCCAAGTCTTACTCTTAGAATATATAAAAAATATCCTTTTAGAAAAGAGGAAGAATCGAGTTTATGGTTACTCTCCTAATTATAAGGAAATGAGAGATGCTTAAGACCTCCCTATAAAGTTTTAATAAAATGGCTTTCAAGGTGTTAATATTTAAACATGCCACATGGGGTTTATAAAGGTTTGTTGATTAAATGAAAATATTTTGACTTCTGATATATTATTCTTCTGACAAACTATGACTGTTAAAAATGCATGTTTAACATAAAGGAGATAGCATATTTACTGTGCTATAAACTTTGTTGCTTCTCAATACAAAAAATAAAGTCAAGTTCTAAATATTTTATTTTAATCATATTTCTGTAGGAAACTGAAGAAAACATTCTATCTTTTTGATAGAAAAAAAATCACAAAAAAGATACACTCCAACTTTTATATATTAATCTGATCCATGGGCAGAAGACTTATCTAAAAGAAATACACTGAATTCACTTGTCACTCGGATTCAAGAGAGGAAAACATTCTGTTACTTGTGAGCTCTGTAGCCCATGTATTTAAACATTTTTGTCAGTAAGTGTTTTTCAACACAGAAATTTCTGAAATTTAGTATAAGGATAAGTTTTAATGTCAACATTCCTTATTCATTGTCACAACACTAGCAGCAAACATTTATTTGATAAAGTGAAATAGGAAATCTTTGAGACATACAAAATACAAGATGTAATATCTTCTCATGAGAAACAACTTAGTGTGTTTTATTAAGACTTTTGCCCTTACAGTGTTGCTACAGGATTCGAAACCAAAATCATTTAACTCTATGCCCTGAATATAAAAACAACAATAACAAAAAAATCTAAATTTTAAAATCTATTCTGTTCTTTTTGTTTTGTTTTGGTTTTGGCCAGCTGTGTAAAAGTCCTAAAGAATAATGACCCACTATATTTTTTTAGTCATCTAGACATTCTTTAAGGCAGTAAAGAATTTTTTGAGAGTAAATGGTTTTTTGGAGAGTGAAAAAAAGAAACATGTGGAATGCATTCCTCACCTTTGTGAAATCTCCAACTGTGAGTGACACATGGACAGTATTTTCAAAGTTTCAAAAAATAAGAAAGGCAAATCACTTTATAATTCTCCAAATAAATAATACTCTATCTACCAAATACTACTGCTATCAAAAAGGTTTAGCCAGTGTTTTGATACCTGCTAATCAATCATGGTAAAACTAAAATCAAATATGTGAAAATCTGGTGATTTTGTACTTCTTAATCACTTCACCCTTTTCCTCCATCCCCCCAACCCCCATCTAGCTACCATCAATTTCTTCTCTGTACCTATAAGTTTGTTTCTGTTTTGTTTGTTCATTTGTTTTTATACTCCACTTATAAGTGAAATCATATGGTATTTGTCTCTGACTTATTTCACTTAGCATAATACATCTAGGTACATTCATGTTGTCACAAATGGCAAGATTTCATTCTTTTTTTTACGGCTGAGTAATATTCCATTGTATAAATGTACCACTTCTTTATCCACTTGTCTATCGATGGACAGTTAGATTGCTTCCATATCTTGGCTACTGTAAATAACATTGCAATGAACATAGCAGTAGATAATGTGTTTTAAAATTAGTGTGTTGGATTTCTTCAGATAAATACCCAGAAGCGGAATTCTGGGTCACGTTGTGGGTCTATTTTTAATTTTTTGAGGAACCTTTATAATGTTTTCCATACTGTCTGAACGAATTTATAATACCATCAGTGCACAAAGGTTCTTTTTCTCCACATTCTTGCCAACACTTGTTTGTTGATTTATTGATGACAGCCATCCCGACTGGCATGAGGTGGTATCTCATTGTGGTTTTAATTTGCATTTCCCTGATGATTAGTGATGTTGAGCTTCTTTTCGTATATCTATTGGTCATCTGTATGTCCTCTTGGAGGAAACGTCTATTCAGGTCTTCTGCTCATTTTTTAACCCGATTTTTTGTTTGTTTGTTTTGCTGTGTTTTTTATTTTTTTGGGGGGGTGTTAATTTTATGAGTTCTTTATATATTTTGGATACTAACCTCTTATCAGATGTATCATTGATAAATGATACATTGGCAAAAGACAACCCCATTCAGTAGGTTGTCTTTTCATTTTGTTGATGATTTCCTTCACTGTACAACTTTTGAGTTTGATGTAGTCCCTTTTGTTTATTTTTTCGTTTTCATTGCCTGAGGAGACATATCAAATACACACACACACACACACACACACACACACGTGTGTGTGTATATATACATATACATATATATATATATATATATATATATATATATATATATATATATATATATTACTGAGAACAATGTCAAAGAGTTTACTGCCTGTGTTTATTTCCAGAAGTTTTATGGTTTCAGGATCTTACATTTAAGTCTTTAATCCATTTTGAGTATATTTTATATGATTTAAGAAAGTGATCCAGTTTTGTTGTTTTGCATGTATCTGTCCAGTTTTCCCAGCACCACTTATTGAAGAGATTGTTTTACCACCATTGTATCTTCTTGCCTACTTTGTCATACATTAATTGACCGTATAGACATAGGTTTATTTCTGGGCTCCCTATTCTGTTCCATCAATCTATGCATCTGTTTTGATGCCAGTAACATGCTGTTTTGATTACTATAGCTTTGTAGTATAGTTTCATATCAGGTAGTGTTATATGTCCAATTTGTTCTTCTTTCTTGAAATTGTTTTGGTTACTCAGGGTCCCTTGTGATTCCATATACTTTTTAAAATTATTTTTTCTAGTCCTGTGAAAAAAAGAGATTAGTATTTTGGTAGGGATTGCATTGAATCTGTAGATTGCTTTGGGTAAAATGGATATTTTAATGATGTTGATTGTTCCTATCCATGAGTACTGTATTCCCTTCCATATTTGTATCTTCTTCTATGTCTTATAGTTTTCTGAGTACTGGTTTTTCACCTCCTTGGTTAAATTTATACCTAGATATTTTATTCTTTTTGATGCAATTATAAATGGGATTTTCTAAAAAAATTCTCTTTCTGAGAGTTGATAATTGGCATATAAAAATGTAACAAATTTCTGAATATTTATTTTATATATCTTGCTGCTTTACTGAATTCATTTATTCATATATATATATATATATATATATATTTTTTTTTTTCTTTTTTTTTTTTTCTTGGTGTAACCTTTAGGGTTCTCTCTATATAGTATCATGTCATTTGCAAACAATGAGTTTTACTTCTTCCTTTCCTATTTGAATACCTTTAATTTATTTTTCTAGTCTGATTACTGTGGCTACAACTTCTAATACTATGTTGAATAAAAATGGTGAAAGTGGATGTCCTTCCTGATCTTAAAAGAAAAAGCTTTCAGCTTTTCACACTGAGTATGTTAACTTTGGGTTTGTCATATATGGGCTTTATTCTGTTGAGATATGTTCTCTCTATCCCCACTTTGCTGAGGATTTTTAATTTTTATCATAAATGGATGTTGGATTCTGTCAAGTGCTTTTTCTGCATCTATTGATAGGATCATATGATTTTTATCCTTCATTTTGTTTATGTGGTATATCACATTAATTGATTTGGGATATTAAACCAACCTTGCATCCCAGAAATAAATCCCACTTGATCATGGTGTATGATCTTTTTAATGTACTATTGAATTTAGTTTGTGAATACTTTGTTGAATAGTTTTGCATATGTGTTCACCAAGGACACTGGCTTATAATTTTTTCAAAATGTCTTTGCCTTGTTTGGGTATCAGGGTAATGCTGGTCTCATAAAATCAGTTTGCGAGCCTTCCCTCCTCTTCAAATTTTGGAATAGTTTGAGAAGGATGCGTATTAATTCTTCTTTGAATGTTTGGTAAAATTCATCTGTGAAGCCATCTGGTCCTGGGCTTTTGTTTGTTGGGACTTTTTTGATTACTGATTTGATTTTTTTACTGATTATTGATCTCTTCAGATTTTTCTGTTTTTTTCCTGATTCAGTCTTGAAAATTGTACATTTCTAGGAATTTATGTCTTCCACGTGTAATTTGTTGGCATATCATTATTTGTAGTATTTTCTTATATCCCTTTATATTTCTGTGGTGTCAGTTGTCACTTTTCCTCTTTCATTTTTGATTTCATTTATTTTTGCCCTCTACTTTTTTCTTGATGACTCTGGCTAAAGGTTTTTGTCAATTTTATCTTTTCAAGAACCAACCCTAGGTTTCACTGTTTCTTTCTTCTTCCTTTTTTAGACTCGATTTCTTTTTTGTTTGCTCTGATCTTTATTATTTCCTTCCTTCTACTCACTTTGGGCTTTGTTTGCTCTTCTTTTTCTAGTTCCTTTTGATGTAATATTGGATTGTTCATATTTTTATTTTTTTATTTTTTCTGTTTAGTTGGGTGTTTTCCACTATCTTGTCTTCCGGATTGCTGATTTAATCCTCTGCTTCATTTAAGCTACTGCTGATTTCCCCTAATCTATTATTCATTTCAATTACTGTAGTCATCATTTCTGACTGGTTCTTTTTTATGGTTTTTATCTCTTTGTTGAAGTTCTGAGTTCATCTATTTTTCCCATAAGTTCTTTGAGCTTCCTTAAAAACCAATGTTTTGAACCCTAGTTTGGTAGATTATCTCCATTTCATTCAGTTATTTTTCTGGAAGTTTGTCTTATTCTTTCATTTGAGACATGTCTCCTCATTTTGACTGCCTCTATATTTTTGTTTCTATGTATTAGGTAGAGCTGCTTTGTCTCCCAGTCTTGGCTGGGTGGTCTTATATAGTGGGTGCCCTGGGACCCACTGGCACTGTCTCCCTGGTCACCTGAGTTGGGTGTTCCTGTGGTGTCCCTGTGGTGGTTGTGAGTACCCTTTTTTTGCAGTTGAGACTTGATTGCTGGCACATCAGTGGGTGGGTTTGACCCTTAGGCTGACTGGCTGTGAGGGCTGGCGATGACCAAAGCAGACAATGTGTTGTGCAGGGGCTGACCCTACAGAGCAGGAGTTGCTTTCGCAGGGCTTTGGTGCCAGCCGAGTCTGCCTTTTGGGTGGTACTCTGGTGTAGTCTGAAGCCAGTTACTGGGTATGTTAGTTGTGCGCCTCTTGGGAGGGGCTCCAGTGCAGACTAAGGTCAACCACCATTTATGCCTGACTTGTACCTACCTGGTGGAGCTACAAAGTGAAATGAGATTGGCTGCTGCTTGTGCTAGGCTTAGAGGCACTTGGGAGAGGCTATCCTGTGAACAAATGCTGGCTACCACTAGTGCTGGGCTTGGGAATCTTTGATGGGCACCATAATGTAAGCTGAGGATAGCCGCCAGTTGCTCCAGGGTTAAGGTTGCCTAGTGGAAGCTATAATCCAATCCAACACTGGCCACAACTTATGCCAGGCTCGGGCAGTTACAATGCAAGTTGAGACCAGTTGACACTTGTGATAGGGTTGGGGCCAGTTAGCAAGATGTACAGGGCATGTCAAAGTCAGTGGTTGCTTGTTTGGGGGTTATGGATCTTTGATAATTTTTTGAAAATTCTGCAGCATGAGCCAAGGCAGGCCACTTGTGTGGAAAAGCTGCTAGAAATAGCTTGAGCCAGGGGCACAAGTTGGGTGGGGTGGGATCTCAGGAAATCACTAGGGCAGGGTAAACAGTGTTAGCCAAGTTAATGGAGAGCACCAATTTGGTGCCAGCCTGTGCCTGCAGACTAGGTGAAAGAATTCAACAAAGGAATAGTAATACCTGCCAGCACTTCCTTCCCAGAGAGAGCTGCCCATCCCCTGCCCCTATAGCTCTCACTATGATGCTAATCGATTTAGTTCCTCCCCATATGTCCCTGGAGCTTTTTGCACTGCTGCCCTGGCACTGGAGCCCAGAGCAAGTGAGTTTGTAAGTGAGGGAGTCCATGTGCCAGCCCCTCAAAAGGAACATATGGGACTCCAGAAGTTCTGTTTCACTCAGATGCAATATGTCCTGGTTTTCACAGCCAGATGTTATGGGCACTCCTCTCCCTGGCCCTGGTGCCCCAAGTCAGGGAGCCAAGTGCGGAGCTCCTTAGGGGGGACCTCCACAGCTGAGAGATTCCTCCTGATTTTAAATTGCCATTCTGAGGGTATGAAGTCTGCCCATTCCATGTTACTGCTCCTCATACAAGTCTCACTGCTACTTCTTTAATAATTATAGGACTTCTGTTCACCTAGTTTTTAGGTGATTCTCAATGATAGTTGTTCTATAATTTAGTTGTAATTTTGATGCGGTTGCGGGAGGAGGCGAGCACAGGATTTTCCTACCATACCATCTTTACCAGAAGTCAAGATTTGCTGATTTTGAAATACAATGAGGACTGGCTAAAAAAATACTTGGCATATGGTAAAAACACTAATACCATGTTTCCCCAAAAATAAGACCTAGCCGGACAATCAGCTCTAATGCATCTTTTGGAGCAAAAATTAACATAAGACCCAGTCTTATTTTATTATAATATAAGACTGGGTCTAATATAATATAAATAAATATAATACTGGGTCTTATATTAAAACACTTTGTAAGCGGGCATTTTCCGCCAAATCGCGTCATAACGCGGGGCTTTTTTGACATTTTCTCGCCAAAATTAGACTTTCCATAAAATATTCATATCTTTCGATCTATTTGATATTTTTCTATGAAACTTTCAGTGTTTTAGTTTAAAAAGAGGTCTCTGTTTATTTACTTTGCAAAATTTTTGCCGGTTCCAACTAGAGGCGATATGACGAGTTTACTCATTTCCCACAAACAATGTGTTAATTTTTGCTCCAAAAGACACATTAGAGCTGATGATCCAGCTAGATCTTATTTTCGGGGAAACACAGTATAAGTAACTTTTTCCTTCATGTTACTTTGACTAGTAAATTCACTTATTGAAAACTGACTTGTTTTGGTATTTCATTTAAAATTAAAACCACACTTCAAATAAGAGAAGGTAAGCATAATTTTATCAGAACTTAAAAAAAATAGCACCATAGAATTAGAACAGCATATCTACAAAGTAATGGCTTATATTTTAAATGTAGGTGCAGTTGATTGGATTATTTGAACTTAAACTGAAGAAATACTCAAGATAGTCAATAAAATATTGGCCACTCGGCTGCTTCAAAATATACAGCTGTGCAAAACTACCCTAAAGAACATTAATAATGAAATAATATGTCTAACTTCAGAGAGCAAAATTAAATAGTGGCAAAATTAAATAAGAATGTGATTCAGGCTGGCTGTTTACTAACATGACAAATTTATATGGTTCACTGTGATCCATATGGATGACAAATGCAGCAACTCAAGACAGTCTTCCCATCCTACCAGATACCCCATATATACATGTGATTATGAGGCCTTTGGGGCACCCTAATGAAAACTGTCAAAATTAGAGTGAACAAATAAGGAAGGCAATATGAAAATACCTTATAAATTAAACAAAAAAGATGTGACAACAAAAACTACTTTGGTTCTCTATGCTTATTTTTCTAAAACATGAGTTACTTCTTGTCTCAGATGCTGCAATCTGCTCTCTTGGGACCTGCCTTCCTCAAAACTTTCACCTTTATGTGTTACAATCATATACAAACTCATTTACTCTATTCCTATGCTGAGTGTGTATGCTCACCTCTTAAATCTCTGTGTTTTGCTCCCTTTCTCAATTATACCACATCATAGCTTTGTCCAATCACAACATGACTTCCAGAGCTCTCCTCTCTCCTTCATATATCTGCCTTGAACCTCTATCTCTGGAATAACGATTACATGATTTTAATTTTGTATAGAGATTTAAGTTTCAAAACATAATCCATAATATTGTGCCAACAGAATCTTATAAATTCTTTAAACTGATCTAGAGTCCAAAAGTGATTAATAAAAATGTCAGTCATCTTTACCTGTCCTTGCAGAAGCTTCTGTAAAATTGTCTAAGGATTATTTTGATTGAATACCACCTAAGACCAAACTGAGTCTGCAAATGTCCTGTGTTGCAGGTGTACCTCAGGTGCATCAGTTTTCTAGATCTCACACTGCTGCCACACATCTCAGCCAGCAGGCTTCTCAGAAGTTGTTAACTGCAGACTGTAGAGACATAACAGTGACTCCTTCACAATTAAAAAACACAGTTTATGAAGAAAAATAGGACATGGTAGATACAAAGAATCTCTTCTCCATGAAGCAATATGTGTGGTGAAAATTCACAAAGAAATTATGCTAAGTGTGGGGTGTTGAGTCCATATAATCTGCCTGAGAAAAAAGAGACACAATATATGGGAAAAGCGGCCCTTGCAACGTGACAAATTGTGTAGCTATTTTAAAGCAAATGAAAAAGGAATGGTATAATTCATAATTTATTTACTTTTATGTCTTAGTTTCCTTGATTTAGAACTGTCTAATAAAAATTCCAGAAAAGTGATGATAGAATATACAAAGCTTCAAAGCACTCCTATAAGACATTCTGATTACAAGTGTTTCAAACTACAACAATAGAAGCATAACATTTTTGGTCTGAAACTTTGGTGCAACTGCAAACTTTCAAGTGTCTCAAACAAAATATTTACTTTTTCCCCCCTAAATGTAGTAACTCCTAGGCACCTGTCTAGATGGAATCATCACTGAAAAATGTCTTTTGTTCTGTTTATAATTGAGCTGTTCATTTTTCAATTCCACACACTCCTGCTTTCCTGAGAGAACACACAGGATATACTTTTAGGATAAAATATTTATAAGCTCTTTTGAATGTCTCAACTCTCACCTCCATGGCAATACTCTCTACACATAGAATCATTTAAAAAAATGAGAATACAAAACGGGCAAATCAAGAACCACTCAAGGCTTTAGACTAAGATGTCTTATTTTATTTTGGTTTTAGCTTCTTTCATTCCTCCCTTTTTTCTATACTTTAAATATTAAAAATAAAATTGGCAATGAGGCTTTTGCACGATTTTCTAACATCAAAATTTATTGTCAGAATACACATTTCCAAAGACAATGACTGTGGAAAATATTAACACTAAATTCCAAGAAAAATTCTCTTATATTGATCATGTGTGGTACTGACTAAAGACATAATTAAATCTATTTCATTAGATTTTCATAAAGATAATCTGGTTTTAAAAAAAATCTTACAAGATTAATATAGAAAAGAATTAGATTCCTAGTTTCAAGTAGAAATCAAATAAAAAAGGACCAAGTAAAAGATGCATAAGTTCTGTTCTGCAGCCATAACATTAACTGTGACTTTTAGTGATTTAATTCCTTTTTGAGTTTAAGAAAACATTTTATAGCCAGGCCTCTATGTACCTACATGGCTATCTGACCAAAAGATATTTTAAATAAATATTTTCCAAACACAAACAAATCATATGGCAACAGATGAACCTGACATTCAGTCCTGATTGTAACTCAAACTCATTCCGATTAAAAACCTAGTCAGGATTAATAAAACAGTCTCCTCTGTGTGGATCTCCATAGGTAAAACTAAATTTCTATTAATACCAGTGTCAGAGTTTTGACTCTCAGAACCCAGACCATCCCCTACTCTCTCTCTCTCTCTTACTTCCTAGTCTTTTAGAATTAAGTATTGATCAACATCTCAGGAGAGCCTGTGTGGGACTGTGAACCTGTCTAGGATTCCAAACAGAAATCAGTCCTATAGGACTATTTCTGCTGTATCATAAAGAGGTTTTTCCTCATAATAATCTGATGAGGCAGGTTCTCTTATCTCATTCTAAAATATTTCGTGTTTACTCTTTGCCATTTCACTCCTACGTATTTTTTTCTTTTTCAGCTTTATTTAAATATAATTGACATGTAATATTGTGTAAGTTTAAGGTGTACAGTGTATGATTTGAAACATTTATATATTGCAAAATGATTACTACCATTGTATTGGCTAATATCTATCCTGTCATATAATTACCACTTTTTTGAGGTGAGAACATTTAAGGTCTATTTCAATTAGCAACTTTCATGTACACAATACAGTATTACTAGCTATAATCACCATGATGTATGTTTATACCCTTTGACCAACATCTCCCCATTTCCTCCGTCCCCCAGCTGCTGGTAACCATCATTCTTTGTTTTGCTGAGTTCTGCTTTTTTAAGATTCCAGATATAAGTGATATTATTCAGTATTTGTCTTTCGCTGAGTGGTCTCACTTTGCATACTATCCTCAAAGTTCATCCAAGTTTTCACAAAAGACAGGATTTCCTTCTTTCTCATGGCTGTGTATGTGTGTATGAGTGGAGCTATACAAACACATACCTATATACATACTTAGGTATGTATACATATATTTTTTTCACATCATTTTTATCCATTCATCTGTTGATAGACACTGAGGTTGTTTTCCCATCTTGGCTACTGTGAAGAACGCTGCATGAACATGGGGTGCAGATGCTTTTTCAAATTTGTGTTTGTGGTTTTTTTTTTGAATAAATACTGAGAACAGCTGGATCATGTAGTACTTCTATTTTTAATTTTTTGAGGAACTGAAACATGCTTTTAAACAGTGCCTACACCAATCTATAGTTCCATCACAGTGCACTATGGTTCCCTTTTCTCCACATCCTGACCAACACATATGTCTTCTTATTCATAACAGCTATTCTAACAGGTGGGAGGTGATATCTCATTGTAGTTTCAGTCTGCATTTCCCTGAGGATTAGTGATGTCGAGCACCTTTTTATGTGCCTGTTGGCCATCTGTATGTCTTCTTTGGAAAACATGTCTATTCAGATCCTTTGTTCATTTTTAAATCAGATTGTGTTCTTTTTGTTTTGTTTTGTTGCTATTGAGTTATGTGAGTTTTTTATATATTTGGGTATTAATACCTTGTAAGATATATGGTTTACAAGTATTTTCTCCCACATATAGGTTGTCTTTTCATTTTGCTGATGGTATCCTTTGTTGTGCAGAAGCTATTTAGTTTGATGTAGTCCCACTTGTTTATTTTTGCTTTTGTTGTCTTTGCCCTAGGAGACATATCTAACGAAATATTGCTAAAACCAATGTCAAATGCATTTCTGAATCCATTGAGATGATCCTATGGTTTTTATCCTTCGTTTTGTTAATGTAACATGTTGATTAATTTGTGAATGTCGAGTCATGTTTGCACGAATCCCACTTGATCATGGTGTATGATTTTTTTAATGGATTGCTGAATTCGATTTGCTAATATTTTGTTGAGTACTTTTGCATCTATGTTCATCAAGGATATTGGCCTGTAATGTTCTTTTTTGTGTGTGAAGTCCTTGTATGGTGTTGATGTCAGGGTAATGCTTGCCTCATAAAATTGATTTGGAAGCATTCTCTTCTTTTCAATTTTTTTTGGAATAGTTTAAGGAGGATAGGTGTTAAATCATCTTTTAATGTTTGATAGAATTCACCAGTGACGCCATCTGGTCCCAGACTTTTTGTTGGGACAGTTTTGTTTACTGATTCATTTTCCTTAGTAGTAATCGGTCTATTCAGATTTTTAATTCATAATTCAGTTTTGTCTCACAAACATTTGTGATTTTCTCAGTAGCCTATTTTATTTTTAATAGCTCCAAGTAGTTGATGGTGTGCTAAGACCAGTCAGTATCCTAAGAGGGAGAATGTCAGCACTTAGATTCAGGCTGATTAAAAGCCAGAAGCGCAGGTAGCAGTTTTTAAAGTATGAAAATATATACAGGCCTGTGGGACTGCAAGTGTAAGCCCCTCTGGCCACCAGAGCCAGGTGACCTAGAGGTGTGCCCTGGGTAGCAGTTGCAAAAACAGGGGCTCCAGACGAGTGTATAAGGTCTTTTCTGAGAGATACCAGGGAGCTGTAGTGAAGCCAAGGGAGAGTGCAAAGATGGCATTCCCTGGCCTAAGTCCCCTGAGAGCAGTTCAGAGGTCTCTAGATGTGTGCCAAATCTGAAACCTGCCCCTCGGACCAAATCTCCAGGACAAGTAAATAGGTCTTTTTCACAGAAAGACTGAATATGTTTCAGTTTGATATCTGGGCAGTGTTGTGGGAGCGGCAGCCTGCCAAGAACGGTCTCTCCGATTGTTATAATCCCACAGAACCCAAGAACACAAGCCCCCTGGGTCACTAGAGCCGGGTAAGCACAGGCATCCCCTGGGCAGCGGCCACAAAAACCAGGGCACCAGATGCTTGTTAAAGCTCCCCTCTGGGAGATAATGGCACTCTGGAGCTTAGCAGGGTAGAGTGCAAAGATAGTACCCACCCTTGGAGCTCCCTGGGAAGGATTACAGTCAGCTCTTAGATGTGTTTAATTAGAAGCCTGCACCTTGGACTGCAGTCATCATGGTATCAGGCTGTTTATACAGAAAGAGTGAGCTCCTGGGTCTGTTGCCTCTTGCTGTACTCTGGGACCTGTAGCTGTTTATAATCTTTCTCCTTTGGTGAAAAGGCTGTGAGACCTACGGGCATCAACTCCACCAGCCACCAGAGCCAGGCATTGTAGAGGTCTCCCCTGGTGGCAGCTACAAAAGTTCCATGGCAAACTAGGGGATACACTCCTTTCTGGGAGACACTGGAGAGCTGGAGCGAGGGAGTGGAAAAGTATAAAGACTGAGTATACCTGCCTCCATTTCCTAGGAGCACCTCTGTAGGCCCATAACTATGTGCCAAACCAGAAGCCTGCCCCTCAGGCTGAAGCTCCTAGATGAACAGGAGTCTTTCACAGAAAGAGGGCACGTTTCAGTCTGCTATCTGTGCAGTGTCCTATGAGTGGTAGTCGGCCAAGAATTGGCTTTTTGATTGTTAAAGAATCCCACAGGACCCAGGATTGCAAGCCCCCCTGTCCTCCAGAGCCAGGAGATAAAGGGATGTCCCCCGGATGGCAGCCATTAAAACCAGGGCACCAGACATGTATAAAAGCTCCCCTCTGGATGATACTGCTACTCTGGAGCATGATAGGGGAGAGCATGAAGATGGTACCCACCAAAAAACGGATAAAACAAAACACCTGCCAGATAGAACAAGACAGAGGGGGAGTGTATAGATAATACAGAAAAAAAGGAAAAGAAAAAAGAAGGTGCATACTGGCTAGGGTGAGGGAGAGCATGGAGATGGTGCCTACCAGCCAGCAGGCCCCTAGACTAGTGATATACGCCCGCCCCTCAGGCTGACACTTTAACAAATGAGCCACATTCACATAAAGCCTGGGCACCTGTCAATCAGTTGTTTCTGTGCTGAGCCCTTGGGTGAGTGAATCCAACAGCCCAAGCCCTTCAAGAGCCGTTTTTTGGACTGGTATAGTCTTGTGAGTCTCGCACACTCGAGCCACGCTGGTTTTCAAAGCTAGACATTTTGGGGGCTTTCACTCAAGTGCAGGTCTTAAAAGTTGGAGCACCTCATGTGGGGTTCAAGCCCTTTGCTCATCAGGGAGAAACTCCAGGTTTTTCATTTCTTACCAAGTTTGAGTTGCTGCACTGAGGATGGGGTTTATGGCAAGACTGTGTCCCCGTCTCCCTTACTGGCTTCCAGATGGGTCTGTCTAGTTTGCCATATGCCTAGGAATTGTCAACGCCACTTTTAGGTTTTTTTCAGAAGAAGTTGTTCCATATGTAGCTGTAGATTTGGTTTGTCTGTTGGCAAAGGTAAGCCCAGGATCCTCTTACATTGTCATCTTGAATAAGAACCCTGCAAAGTCTTTATTTTCATTAATTATGTATTTATTTCTATATTTGCATATTTGACTAGAGACCACATGGGATATTTGAGGATAGGGAAAGCAAACCTCTTGAGTACCATGTATTTAATGGGGAATTATGTACACCTATATTTAATTGTGCATATTTCCTTTATTCTCTAATTAGTTTTATGAGTTTCAATCCAGGACTTTTAAGATAGTATCTGAACTTGGAACACATGTATTAATGCTGAAAAGAGGAATTTAGTAGAAGTAAAAAGCTGAGGGAAAAAAGATTGTTAAAAAGAAAGAAAATCAAACAAAACACCCTACAACAGCAGTTTGAAGCAAGGGATCAAGCTACATGAAGTAGGGGATAGGCAGACTGAATAACCACAGAAGGTCGAGTGAGGAGTACCAAGGTCAAGCCAAGGCTATATTTAACTACTGTTCTATATACCTGTGGATCGTACACGATAGAGGCAGCTTCTACAATCCATGTGACCTTGAAGCCACACATTTATGCATTGACCCTAAAGGTCACTTATTGATAACATGAAAATAATATGAGAAAGTAGTTGTGTTCTTATTTCCTTGATTTGAAATATTTAATACAAAGGAATGGAGGGAGCGAAAAAGGGAGTACTTTAGCAAGCACAAGCGCTAGTTAGCAGAGGGGTAGCAACAGACTGGAGAGAGAGAGAGCGAGCGAGAGACAGAGAGAGAGAGAGAAAGTACTTGCTACTATTTGCTAATTTTTACCAGACAAATAGAACAATGAAAAAGGGGGAAAATTACAAAACCAAAATGTAAACAATGAATCTAGGGGGCTTCTTATATCATGTGGTTGATACAGGTGCATAGTCTTCTTTTGGCACATTTAGGAAATGAAAATTCTATTCTTTATTCAAATGCCATTAAGTTATTTACAACTAGATCTGGAGGTTTCATATTTATCATCATAAAGTATAAAGCCAAATGTCCCTTTTTCAGGAGCACCAAAGATTAACAGATTAGAATGTTTTCCACATGTCCATTTTTACCGTCAAGAGAATTTTAAAGAAGTTTTCCAGCTTCCGCAGCTGAGCCAGATGTCAGTGGGTCCCGTGGTGAAATGAAATTGGCAGAGTAGCCTTCTCATGACCCCGGGTTGTTTTATCAGGGATCAGTTTAATGTCTAAGGGCCATTCCTTGCTGAAGACTATAAAAGTTTTTGGATCCAATCTGCCACAATTACAGAAATCTGCTGACTTGGTTGAACCACTGAAACCTAGCAATATATCTTACAACTTCTCTCATATAGCGTTATAATTGTTGTTTGTGTTGGCACAAGAAAAGTAATGGGTCTCATTTCCACTGTGAGTTTCCGGTCTCTGGTTTCAGAAACATCAGTAGAGAATATTTTACCAGCCACATTTTTTTGTTGTGTAAACTAGTTGTGGTAATTTACCCTATATATGCCTCCCCTGTGTTCTCAAATGACCATGGGCTCAAAGATATCAGATGGACATTTTCTAAAATAACAATAGGAGTTAATACCATAATGTTTTTTTGTTTTTTGGGTTTTTTTTTTTTTTATAGCTTTGGTTTAGGATTATGGCCCCAAAGTCCAAGTTGTTATAGTGACATATTTCATTCTTTTTTTTTTTTTTTTGCTTTAACTTTTAACTTATTTTTTCATGTGAAAAATGTATTTAAAGTAGACATACAGTATAAAATAAATATACTTCTACTTACCACACAATTTAAGAAACAGAGCATCACTAATATTTTTGAATCCCCCTGTAAGTGCTCCTTGATTACATGTCCCTCCAACCCCTGTGGAAAATTCTGCCAATCATTCTTTTGTTGTCCGTTATAGTGTTACAATATGTGGCTAATTTGATCTGTTTTTGAACTTTACATATCCCAAATATTATTATGAAGACTACTTTTCTCCACCTACTATTAGGTTTTTGAGGTCTATCATGTGATTGCATGTAGCTCTAGATATTCCTTACCATGGATTAGTATGGCCTATACTTTAGCCAATTAATTTGAGATAGACATTGAAATTAATTCAGTTTGTATTATGAACAAATTTACTGAAAACTCTTTTGCCTTGCCTGCTGCTGTACATTTACAAGATATTTTCTAAGTTTATACCAAGGAATATCATAGAATTTGCAAATGCTCAAAATTACTATAAAGAGCCAACGTTGTTTAAAAGTGGGTATATTGGCACATAGTCTCACCAGTAGTAGGTGAGATTTTCTGTAAATCCACTACATTACCAACACTGAATATTGTCTGCCTTTTAAATGTTTGCCAATATACCAGGTATACAATAAAATTGCTTATTTTAATTTACATTTTTTCTGATTAATAACAATGTTGAATGTATTTTATGTATATGTGGCATTTGTATTCTTCTTTTTGTGTAATATCTAATTAAGTCCCTTGAGCATTTCCTACTGGTTTCTTTTTTTTTTTTTTAAAGGAAACTCTTTAAGTATAACATACATATAGAGAAGAGTACAAATCATAAGTGCACAGGTGAGTGTTCACAACATAGCAACATCACCCACATCTTATGTAGCTGACACTGACGCCCTTAATATACTATTCACAGTTAAATTCCCTGATATTATGACACATCAGAAAATAGAGTATTAATAGCACAGGACACTCCTCTCATATTATCCTATTCCCATCTTACTATCACTATAGATTAGTTTTGCGTATTTTTGAATGTTATATAAATGTAATGTTATAATATATACTTTATCATGTCTGGTTTCTCTTGTTCAACCATTTTTTTTTTAA
Source organism: Rhinolophus sinicus (assembly GCF_057876585.1). Lineage (NCBI taxonomy): Eukaryota > Metazoa > Chordata > Mammalia > Chiroptera > Rhinolophidae > Rhinolophus > Rhinolophus sinicus. Next base: position 85,549,162 of record NC_142502.1, on the reverse strand, counting down.
ATTCAACCATGTTGCATGTAGCAATATGATGTTAATTCTCATAATGATAAATGTAGATACCACAATCTATGTACGAATTCTATTACTAATGTACATTTGACTTCCTTCCAATTTGGGGCAATTACAAATACTAGTACTAGTGTGAACATTCCTGAACATATCTTTTGGTGAATATATGTATACATTTGTTTGTATACACAGGAATGGAATTGCTGAGTTCTAAAGTATGCATATGTTACAAAATGGTGGTACCAATTAAATACCCAGCAGCACTGTGTGAGAGTGCCATTTGTTTCACATTCTTACCAACACTTACCAGACTTCATAATTTTATCAATTCTGTGGCTGAGTAGTGGTATCTCATTGTGGTTTTAAGTTACCTTTCTCTGATGACTAATGAGGTTGAGTAACTTAATGGTCATTAGCATACCTTCTTTTGTGAAATGTCTCGTCAAGTCATTTTACCATTATTCTATTGGATTATTAATCTTTACTTCTTCATAGTTTAGTAGCAGTTCTATATGTATTCAGTATACTATGCCTTTGTCAAATATATGATCTCCAAATATCTTTCCCCACATGGTGGCTTTTTTTACTCTCATAATGTCCTTTTGCTTTTAATAAACTTTCTATTTTATGGAAGTTTTAGATTTGCTGAAAAAAATGGTGAAGTTAGTACAGAGAGGTACCATATTAACCTAAACTCTATTACCATACCCAATTTCTCCTGTTATTAAAATCATTATTAATATGTATTTTGCTGTCATTGGATGGAGTCTACAAACATCAATTAGAATAAACTGACTGACAGTGCTGTTCATATCAACTATATCTACTGATACTCTGCCTGCTTGAGCTATCAGTCACTAAAAAGGAATTTGAAGTCTCGAACTATAATAGTGAATTTGTCTATTTCTTGTTTCAGTTCTATAAGTTTTGCCTCATGAATTTTGATGCTGTGCTGTTTAGATGCATACAAGTATTTGGGTTGCTCTGTCTCTTAGATACGGAGATCTATTTCTCTCTACAGGTTTAAGAATGTTTCAGCCATCATTTTAAATGCACTATCTGTTGCTTTATCTTCTCTTTCTGACGTTATCATAATGGGGATATTGTTTCTTTGAATTCTGTCCCATAAGTGTTCTACATTCTTTCTTTACTCTCTTCCATTGTTTTCTTTTGCTCATTTGACTTGATAATTGCAAATGTCCTATCTCCTAGGTAGCTAATTCTTCTGCATGGTTGAATAAATTCTCAATTGAATTATTTTCAGTTATTGTATTTTGTAATTCTATGATTTTTTTTGATGGGTTTCTAATTCCATATATTCTGTATGTTCTTGCAGCTCACTAAACTTCTTTAAGAGGATTAGTCTGAACTTTTTGTCTGACATTTCAGTGATCTCCATTTCTTTAGGGTCAGTTAGTAAGAGTTTTACTAGTTCCCTTTGGTCAAATTTACATGATTTCTAATGACCCTTGATTCCTTACGTTGGTATCTATGTATTTGAGTAAGTGGTCTCTACTTGCAGACGTTGCAGGTTCGCTTTGGCAGAGACAATTCTTCATCACCTCAGTTTGGGTTTCTGGATATGTCTGCTGATAACATCCTTGGGCAGGTGGGACCTGCTATTAAGGTCTATTTTTGGGTGAGTGAACTGTTTGAGCTCTGAGGATAGGAGTAGGCCAGTGGCTGGGAGCAGTTGGTTAGGTTTGCTGGCTTGGTTCACTACCCAAGTCAGTCTGTAGACTGTGCTCTCTGGTTGCCTGGATTCTCTGGTCAGGTTTACTAGACAGTTGTGACTTGGTACTATATTTAGTAGTAGTTGGCATTAAGAATTAGTTTTCCTGTCCTGATGGGACAGCACAGAGAGACCCAGGTCCTGTATGGCTCCGTTTGGGGACCCAATCAGGCAAAAGCGTGCACCAAATATCCTTGTCAGGTGATCCACCGGTTTTGCTCTGCAGACAGGGAAAGGCATGGGTTATCCTGTCTGCTCAAGTGCCACTGAACACAGGGCTGTTGGATGGGCTACTCGGCTTCCTGTGGCTCCACTAAGGTTCCCTGGTCTGGTGAGCCGAAGGCTCTATTCAGCAGTAAGTGGGGCTAAAAATTAGTTTCCCTGACCTGATGTAGTGGAAGAAGCAGGTTCAAGGCCACTCTTGGTCTTTGTAGTCTTGACTCAAACCTATCTGTGCCTCAAGTTCCCTGGCCACTGGCTTTTCTCAAGCTGTGATCAACATAGCCAGGTCTTCTCTTGACTCAAAAGTGGCTGGGTTAGGAAGCCTGCAGATACCCTTGCCAGCCCTTCCTTTCAGAGAGGGCTGGGGGCCGTGCTCTGTAGGGTGAGGCTATAACTCAGCCTTATACCTGGGCAGGACTGGGAGAGCCCATTGCAGGCAACTCCCACATTTTCCCTATCAGACTTTAGGGTTGGGAGGATCCAGGAGCCAAGTTCCCCAGTTGCTGAGGTTATGACTCAGCTCTTCTGCCTGAGTGTGGGCAGTCCAGGCCCCAGGGCCAGTAAAATTCTGTTTGGGACTCAAATTCGGCAGACCTCCACCCCACCGAGTTCACTGGTTAGACTGCATCATATTTGGTTCTGCAGATAAGCAAAGCCCTGGCTGGAATTACTACTTTGGCTCTGTGGGTAGAAACTTGGTCTTCCAAGATCCCAGTGCTGGTTGTCGTTGATCCCCATCCCACTCCTCCTTCTCCCTCATAATCAGAGTCCCAGTGGGTGAGCCTGGTACATTTCCCTGTAGATCCCAGTGGGGTGAAAACATAATAGGTGCCCTAAAAAGCAACCCACACAGGAAGGTAGAGGTGCTGATATCACCCCCATAAGCTTGGGGATGTTGTGGTATGATGCTCTGCTGGCCTAGGAGTGGGGGGTAGTACAGTGTGTAGCCAGCCATTCCTCTATCCTTCCAAAGTCGTCTGTCTTCGTCTCTATGGTGCAGGGGTTGCTTTAGGCTCACTCCCATGTTTGGGGATCCTTTCAGTGGTGTCTCGTCCATGAATAGTTGTTACTTGTTCTCCTTGCGATGAGGAGCAAAGTCAGGAATGACCTATGTCACCATTTCGGTGATATTGCTCGCCTAAACTAATTCTTAAGTAGGCTCTTCTCACATAGGACTGTACTTATTGAAAGAGTATTTCACTTCATGTAACTTATTTTCATGATCAGTTCAATATATTGTGAGAAAAAAATCTTCTATAAATTTATTCTTTACTTGTATCTCTCTACCTACATTTAAAAATTGGGAGGCCATGGATCTGAAATGTCCTCATGTCTCTTTAATGTATCTTTTTTTTCTTTATTTTCTAACTAAACTATACATAACTTTAAGTGTCTCTGACATTAACAAACATCAAAACTGAACGGGATCTCAGAGATCATTCAGTCAACTTTCCTATTTTACAGCTGAAGACAGTGAGTTTACGGATGTAGGAGTTCATGTTCTATATATGGATCATTGACTATGCAACAGGAAGGCTCTTTACCAGCCTTTCCACATTTTCTATGGGAATCTTTATTGTCTGTTGATCTAGCATCTACTATTTTGCCAATCCTATTGTTCTGAATCAGAACTTATGGCATTTGAAACACATAGAAATGGCACACTTTTCCTTATATTATGTTTCTATTTCAGTGCTATATATGTGTCTGCATTTTAACATGTTCTGTGATATGTCTGGTACTATGTGAGTGGTTTATTTGAAATATGGAATCCTAATAAATCTGAGCAGGTTTAATAGATTTCCTGAACTATTTTCATGGAACATGAAATTACAAATCCCCTGCCGCTCTTATTCTAACCTTTCCATTTATACAGCCACAAGTGATCCTTATATAATCTTATCTTTCTATCCATGCTGTTTTTTTCTTTTTCTATTAGCATAGCAGGTCAATACAATGTAGAAACTCATTTGTAGAAATTTAATGATTGCCTTTTTTAATTGAAAAAGAAAGAAGAAGAAAGAAAACACTAGTGTGTGGAAGCCTGAATATTAAAAGGATAAACAGAAAAATAATTATAAATGTATGTGTATAGATCTACTACTTTTACTCACTCCAGCTCACCATAGTTCAAAATAATTCATTTTAACCCCAAATTTCTACTAATCTAATCCAGAATTCCTCTCCATACTCATGCTAAAGACCAAAGTCTCTATTTGGAACCTTGGATTAATAAGGAGTCCACAATTCTGTTTACCAATTTACCATTTGCTAACTCCGCTACCACTCTCTCTTCTTTCAAATATTTATATCAGGCTTCTAAAAATCAAATGGTTGCAGGAGGGAAACAATTAAGTGGGATACAAGATGCAAACCAGATCTACCATCTTAGAGTTTGCCCGTTCAATGTAAACTAGAAAGGGCATGCCCTATTTCACGGGGCTACCTGTAACTTAGTTCCAGCCTATTTCCGTCATGCAAGAATATGAGCCTTCTGTGATAACCAAGTTAGACCTTCTTTAAAATCCACAGCAATGCAGGATTTTCATGTGAATTCATATAATTTAAGAAGGTGTGCCATCAATGCTCACGTTTATCTAATTGTGCACCAAGATTGAAAGCAAAAACAATATACATATTTGCCATAAGATATTTCCTTACTAATGTGTTTTTCAATTGCATATTTCAAGTCAAATGGCCAAAAGAAGTTCTTTTTCATCTGCCTCCCGCTCCAGCTTCTACTTTTTGTTCAATGCACATATAAAATTTCCTTAAAGGAATAGTGGCTTCATTTTCAGTTCTTCATAATTTAGTCACATCTTCTTATCAATAGCACACATGAATTCACTCACCTGGAATTTCAGACAGGAATACATTATTGTTTCCTAATTCTACAGTAAGAAAACATGATTTTAAATAAGCAAACAAATACCATAACCACACTGGCAAACATATTCAGATTTCTAAATCACAATTGCTTCAAATTAACATGATCTCAGACACACTAGGGACTCAATCCTTGGGGAGTTCTGTGTCTTTATTTTTAAGCAAATGAGGCCACAATAAAGTAGAATAAAATTCAGCAAGTTGCCTTTACCTCTTTATTGGAGTTATGTCTTAGCAATACAAAAGCGTGAAGAGTGCATCTTTTCAATATTTCTTTTTCTTTTCCGTTTTCTTTTTTTAGCATACTTGGTATAGGCAACTTGGCATTTTTACATCTGATGTGGGTACTAATACTTTTCACTCTAAGGTCTGGGATCTATTAAGCCTTGTGTATTTTCAAGGAGGAAGTGTTCCAAAAGGTCTATGTAGAAAAATAAATAAGATTTTCTCTCCTTATAGAATAGAAACAGTATTCTTTCAATTTGGACTTTCAATGAAAACAGTGGGTTTTAGTTACTGAAGCAAATGTTTCCTTTAAGAATGTTTACTGAACTGAAAACATTTTACAAAGAAATGTGAGCTTTATTTAGTTATCTGTAGCTATTATGAGATCAAAGTAAAAGGAATCTAATTCTCAAAGCATCCTCTTCAATTCTCAACGTTTTTACCTCAGGAAATTGATGTCATAAACATTTCCCATATTCTGCAAGGAAAGCTTTTCACCAAGAAATTGCTCAAGGTATTCATACATTTAATATAAATAAATTTAAATGTTTTAAACACAACTGAATACCAGAATATTCTGAGATATTTGAAGAAATATTCATGATTAGTGAGGAAATGAGCCTTGAGGAGACTCAATTTCTAAATGAAGAGAGAAAGAGAGATTGATAGAACACAAGAAAGAAGCAATTCAAAATCAGGAAGAAAAATAAAAACACGTATTACAATGATGCTCAACTAGGGAAGAAAACTAAATTTGCAGGCTTTCCACAGAAAGAAGGTGACCAAATTTCATTTTTATACAAATAATAATCCAAATAAATGGAAAATATGCTATTTCTTGAATGAGGAGACAAAATTCTTAAGTCAATCCTCTCTAAATTTATATATTTAATGTAATGTATATTTTAGGAATGAGGTCTTGGAGAAATTTAGTTAAAATTCAATTAGACCAAATAAATACATCGTACCTCGGTTTTCTAATGCAATCCACGAGCTCTGAAACATTCGAAAACAGCCAACAGCTAGGCCTCAGGATCTTGCACTCAGGGGAAGCTGTGTGACATATTTGATTTCTGAGTCATGTTCAAAAACCAAAGCATTTACTTCGGGTTTACGGCATTCATAAACCAAAACGTTTGTCAACAGAGATGTTCGAAAACCGTGGTACTACTGTATATAAAATAAGGTGTAATAAAAAGACTAATAAAGGAGTCATGACAATTAGGTTTAAAATATAATATAAAGGTGTAAGAAGAGACAAGATAAACTGGGTTAGTATACCGGTTCGATGATCTTTCGAGGTGGGGGCTTTAGGAAACTGACCTAATCTTTATAAACTACTGTTGCCTCATGTAAAAAAAAAAGAGTTATAAAAATTATCCATAGGATTGTCATAAGGACAAAATTTCTCACAGTTAAAACACAATTTAAAAATTCAATAAATATCGGCTAATACAATCATAGAATAGAAACTCTAGAGAGACTTGAGAATATAAAAACACAGTATGTGTGATAGCTCAACATTTTGTATTGGTGAGAAAAGAATAGATTATGTAATGCATGGATAATTTATATAAATAATAGATTCCTACCTTACACCATCAATAAAAATATGGTACAGTTCGATTATACAATTAATTATAAGAAATGAAGCCAAAGAAAAGATAGGTAATTCTGTATATAATTTTAGAGTTTTGAAGGTCCTTGTAAGCTAAATTCCAAAGGCAGAAGCCATAAAGAAAAGACAAAGTATCAATCTCTAGTCCTCATCTTTACCCAGCATTTGATCATGCTTCCTCCTTGGTACGTATATACCTTTTCCTTTACAGTCTAGGACGCAAGACTATTTTGGTTTTCTCCTGCCTCAAAAGTCTCTATTTCTCAATCTCCTCAGTCTCCTCTTTTCTCTGGTCTCATAATACTGTAATGTTTTGGTGCTCCATTATTGTTCCTCTTTTCTTCTCTACCTACCCTCTGATGAATTCCCTGATATTTAAGTACTATCTGTATGCTGATTACTTCTGAATTTGTATCTTTAGCAAAGACTTCTCTCCCAAAACCCATTCTTATATATCTAACTGCCTCCTCAACATCTCTATCTAGATGTTTAATAGATTTCTCAAGTATAACGTGCCCCAAACTCAAATACTGATTTTCACCCGCAAATCTTATCCACTCCTAGCCTTCCGCATCTCAGTTGATGGCAATTCATCCTTCTAGTTGTTCAGGTGAAGACTTTGATACATATTTGATCCTTTTGTCCCCTTTGCACTCCATTATCTAATTCATTATGAAATCAATTCATATTTTAAAATATGTCCAGAATCTTCTGACCACTTCAGTAGTTACCACCTTGATCCAGGCCAACGTTATGTGTTAGCTGGATGATTGCAATAGGCTCTTGTCTCCCTGATTCTAATTTTGCCCCTCCTTTCAGTCTAGTCTCAAAAGAGCATCCGGAGTGATTCTTTTAAAAATGAATGCCAAATCCACTTACAATTCTGCCATTTTTTAGCATTTCACTCAGAGTAAAAGCCAAAGATTTATAATGGCCTACAAGAATGCTCTTCTCCTCACACAACTCCAGCCCCTCTGGAAACATGGCTGTTTGTTGACACACTATAGAATCTCTATAGAATCTCTACAGAATTTCTGCTATCACTGTTCCCTCTATCTGGAATGCTCTTCTCCCAGCTGAGAAGTGGATTAACACTCTTAAGCTTACCTTCCCAACCACCCTAGTTAATGCTGTAACCTGCCCCCAGGCACACACATGTATGCATGGGGAGGATTTAGGAATCAAAGGTACAGGTTTACTTAGCACAATATACTATCAAAAACATTCTTTCATTATATATATACAGTCATGCACTGTTTAACAACAGAGACATGTTCTGAGGAGAAATGCCTCATCAGGCAATTTTGTCATGTGAATACAACAGAGTGCACTTACACAAACCTAGATAGTACAGCCTACTACACAACTAAGCTACATGGTACAGCCTATTGCTCCTAGGATACAAGCCTGTACCACGTTACTGGATAAAACAACATGAGATTAAATCAAGCACAAGAGAAAATGATATAATCCAGGGATGCAGTAAATGAGGTTATATGAGGCTGGTGACAGCATAACCCAGCATACTGTTTTATAGCAAATGTTTTTTTAATAAGTAGAAAAAGTACACTCTGAAATAATGATAAAAAGCATAGTACAGTAAATACATAAACCACTAACATATTATTTTATGATCATCAAGTATTATGTACTGTACAGAATTGTACGTGCCATACTTTGTGACTGGCAGTGCAGGAGGTTTGTTTACACCAGCATTACCACAAACACCTAAGTAATATGTTGCAGTACAATGTTACAATGTCACTAGCTGATAGGAATTTTTAAGCTCCATTATAATCTTTTGGTACCACCTTCACTGAACGGAATATCATTATGTGGTACATGACTGTATATACGTGTGTGTGTGTGTGTGTATGTATATTATACACATGAACAAGAATGCCCTATTTAATAACTAACAGTAATGTTCCCTCCATAGTGGAATTATAAATAATTCATTTTTCTTTGCACTTACCTACATTTTCCAAGTACTTAAAAATCAACACTTTTTTAACTATTAAAAACCAACCAAGAAGAGGAGTGACATCACTAAGATGGCAACATAGGTCATCCCTGACTTTGCTCCCCTAAGAAGAACCAATAACAACTATTCATGGACAAGACACCATTGAGAGAATCCTTGAATACAGGAGTGTAGCCGAAGCACACCCCAGCACCACAGACCCGAGACAGACTCTGTAAAAGGGTATGAAGAATGGCAACATTCTAAAGGCTTCCCTCATCCGTGGCCAGCGCAGCACCGTTCCACGAGGTCTCCCCTTAGCCTACGGTAACTCCAGTGGAAACAGAAAGCCCAGAGAGGATTTCTAGCTCCTCTAGTATTGTGAGTAATGTCATAGGAGCTCCTACTATGGTCTCACCCTATGGGGATCACAGTGTAATTGGTGGGGCTCAACCACTGCAAATCTGATTAGGACCGACAAGGAGGAAGGGCCTTGCAACAACCAGCACTTATTTCTTGGTAGACCAGGTTACTACCAGCAGAGTCCAAGCAGTGGTCCCAACCAGCAGCTTTGCTCATCTGCAGAACCAAGCTGGTGGTGCATTCTGACAGGGAAAAATCAGTGGTGTGCATGTCTGCCTGATACAGGTTATCAAATGAGTTTTTTTTGGCCACAGAGCCTGGTTTGCCTGGGTATGTGACCTGAGTCATAGGCCCCACCCACCATAGAGCTTGGAAATGGGCCCAGTCTGCCTAGAAGGACTGGTAAGAACACCTGGAAGCTGTGCAACTTAGCAAAGCCAGCATGGAAGGGAGTAGATGGAGCTTGTCTGCACAGCAAAGCCAGTGGTCTTGCTGAGCCAGGGAATTTGGGGTGTAGGTTTGCTTGAGTTTAGGCCAAAAACAAAGGGTCATATGGTCATTAGTTCTGCTTCTCCTGCTGCCGATAGGCAGGGAAACTAATTCATACTTCTCTCCTTGAGGAATGTAGCCTTCAGCCTGCCTAACTAGGGAACTACCAGCGTGGACAGGAAGCTGTATCGCCCTTCCAACAGCCCTGCTTGTAGTGGAATTTGAACAGACAGCTGAGTTCATGGCTTTCCCCATCTGACCGGGATATTCAATGAGCACTCTTGCCTGATTGGGTCCCCAAACAGTGAACTATACAGGCCCTGGATCCTGTCCTGATGCCTTGCCAGGACAGAGAAGCTAATTAATAGTTCTCCCTAATGTTGAGTATAATACCTAGTCATGACCATCTAGTAAGAGAAGAACACAGGCAACCTTAGAGCTCATCCTACAGCCTCTCTTGGGCAGGGAACCAAACCAGCAGTCCTATCAAGCTATGACCCCCACGCCCACCTTCAGAGCTCGAACTGTTGACTCACCCAAAACCAGATCTTAACCACATCCTTACCACCTACCTAAGGAGATAATAAGTGGGTATGCTCAGAAACTCAAAATGGTGTGACTGGTGAAAAACTGCCTCTGCCAGAGTGCAAGGGCAAAGTTTGGAAGAGGAGACCATGTGTTCAAATGTGCAGAAACCAACATAGGGAATCAGGATTACAAAAAATCAGGTAAATATGACACCCAAAGGAAACTAATAAAGCTCCAATAACTGTCCTTAACAAAACAGAGATGGATGAACTGCAAGACAAAAAATTTTGGAATAATCCTCTTAGAGAAGTTTAGTGAACCACAAGAACACATAGACAAGTAACCAAAATTAAAATCAAAACAAAACAATGATGAACAAAATGAAAAGTTCAACAAAGAAACAGAAACCATAAAAATCATAAATCTTACATTTGAAAAACACAATACCTGTATTGAAGAATTGAATACAGAGCTTCAAATGCAAAATCTACCATGCAGAAGAATTAGAGACCTGAAAGATAGGACATTTGAAATTAGCGAAACAGAGGTGGGGAAAAAAAAAAAAAAAAAACAGAATGAAAAAGAGTGAAGAAATCCCGTAGGACTGATGGGACACAATGGAAAGAAACAAATTTATATTAAGGAAATGCCAAAAGAAGAGAGGAATGACACTAGTATCATAGTGGCCTGAGTCATTTTGTTTTTCTCTCCATTTATGACTAATTGAACATCCATAACTATAAAAAGCACCTCAGCACAGCATAAAAGGTAACCAGGTCCATCCATGTACCTGAAAGTAGGTTTACTGGATCTCAGTGGAGTGACTGGAGGCTGGCAGAGCCAGTGGCAGCAGAGACAGGTCTGGCAGTAGTACAATGTGACCTTTCTGGCAGAGGAGGGAGAGAGTGAAGATGTTTTTAGTGTGTATGTGCGCACTTAATTAAATATGCATGCTCCCAACCTTAGTAGTGATGCAGTTCTGGTAAGAGCAACCAAAAACGTGTGCTATCATGCCCCCATTCTGGAAATCAAAAGGAAGGCTCCTATTAGGTTGATGCAAAAGTAATTGCACTTTAAAAGGTTAAAAATAATTGCAAAAACCACAATTACTTTTGTACCAACCTAATAGTTATCAACCTGTTGAACTGTTAAATCAGAGTAAACAAAACCTTGCCTAAATAAGAAACCCATTCACTACTTCAAATGTGGCAGCAGAGGTACTTTTCATCAAACAGCAGGAAAAATCACGGTAACATGGTGCCACAAAAAGCAAATGAAAAATTTCCAGCAATCGAATCCAAAGACAGAATATTGTTATCAAAATAGCTGTTACAAAGAAATTCAATGATCTACAAGATAATTCAGAAAGCCAATAAAATGATCTCCATAATAAAGTTAACATCATGCATACTTTACCAAAGAAACTGAAATTCTAAAAATGAACGAAACAGAAATTCTGAAGCTGAAGCACTCAATAAATGAAAAGAATGCATTGGAAATAGAGCAGACTAGATGGAAGAGAAAATTAGTGAGCTGGAAAATAGAAATCTAAAAATTATTCAGGTGAAAGAATATAGAGAAAAATTTTAAAAAGTAAAGAAACCCTATGAGAGCTATTAGACTCCATTAGAAAAGACAACATAAGAAAAATGGGTGTTCCAGAAGGAGAAGAGAGGGAGATGTGGACAGATAGTTTATTTGAAGAAATAATAGCTAAGAGTTTCCCAAATCTGGGGAAGGAACTAGATATACACAGCTCCACAAAGCTAACGGTAAGTTTTATTGTCTCAATGCAAAAAAGACCTTCTCTAACACATATTATATTAAACCTGTGAAAGATCAAGGACACAGAAATTTAAGGGTACCCAGGGGCAAAAAACCCCAGTAATCTACAATGGACCCCCATTAGGCTACCAACACATTTCTCAAAAGAAACTCTATGTGCCAGGAGAAAGTGGAATGACATAATCAAAATATTGAAAGATTAAAACTGCCAGCCAAGAATATACTATCTAACAAACTTATCCTTCAGCTATGAAGGAGAAATAAATGCATCCCCAGGCAAACAAAACCTCAGGGTGATTACTACCACTAGATAAAAATCATATGATCATCCTAATAAATACAGAAAAAGCCTTTAGCAAAAAATACAATATCTTTTTATGATAAAAAAGAACAGATTGGTTATAGAGGAAACATACCTCAAATATAAAATTGTATATACAACAAACCCACAACTAATATTATATGCAATGGAGAAAAACTGAAAGCATTCCCTCTAAGGTCAGAAACAAGATAAGGAGTCCCACATTAACCACATCTATTCAATAAAATACTAAAAGTCCTACCTATAGCAATTAAGCAAGACAAAGAAATAAAAGGCATCCAAATCAGAAAGGAAAAAGTGCAATTTTCATTATGTGCTGATAATATGATCTTATGTATAGAAAAATCCCACAGAGTAAGTAAAAAAGAAGAAAACACTGCAATTAATCAATGAGCCAGGACTTGAACAAAACTCTAGTTTAAATGAACCTAACAGACATATACAGTACATTCTATCCAATAACAGCAAAATACACATTCTTCTCAAGTGCACATGGAACATTTTCTAGGATGTCATATATTAGGCCACGAAACAAGTCTTATCAAATACAAGATTTTAAAACCATACCAAGTATCTTCTCTGACCACAGTGGTAGGACACTGGTAATCAATGCCAAAGGAAACCTGGAAAATTCACAAATACATGGAAATTAACACTCTCCAGAAAAGTCAATGGACCAACGAAGAAATTAAAGGAGAAATGAGAAAGTATCTCGAGACCAAAAAAAACAAAAAAACAAAACAAAACAAAAAAAAAGGGATCACATACCAACATTTAAGAGATACAGCAAAAGCAGTTCAAAAAGGGATGTTCATAGTAATATATGTCTACATTAAGAAGATTAAAACAAACACAAAAAACACAAAACTTAACTCTACAGCTTAAAAAAACTAGAAAAAGAACAAAGTGAGCCCAAAGTTAGCAGGAAGAAGGAAATAAAAAGACCAGAGAAGAAATAAATGATAAAGAACAGGAAAACAATAAAAAAGATTAATAAAACTAAGAGTTGGCTCTTTGAAAAGACTAAAACAAAAGATTAATCTTTAGCTAGACTTAACCAAATACAAAAGGGAGCAGACACATGAACAAAATTATAAATGAAGAAAGGAGACATTATCACAAAGATACAGTGGATCACAGGACGCTACTATGAACAACTATATGTCAGCAAACTGGAAGAAATGGAAAAATTCTTAGAAACATAAACAAGACAGAATCAGAAGAAATGGATAGTCTGAATAAATCAATTACTAGTGTGGAGATTGAATCGATAATCAAAAACCTTCCACCAAGAAAAGCCAAGGACCAGATAAGTTCACTGATGAATTTCATCAAACTTTTAAAGAAGACTCAATGCCAATCCTTCTCAAACACTTCCAAAAAATGAGTGAGAAGAGAACACTCAAACACATTTTACAAGGCCAGCATTACTTTGATTTACTGAAGCTAGAAGAGGACACTCCCAGAAAACTACAAACCAATGTTCCTGATGAATATAGATGCAAAAATTCTTAGTAAAGTATTAGCAAATCAATTTCAATGGCACACTAAAAGGACAATTCTTCATGATCTAGTGCGATTTATACCTGGGATGCAAGGAGTTTTCAACATCTGCAAACCAATCAATTTGATGTATCACATTAATACCATAAAGAAAGAATCATATGATCATCTCAATAGATACAGAAAAAGCATTTGATAAAATTCAACACTTGACTATGAAAAAGAAAAACAATTTACGGATAAAAGGAACATATTCCACATAATACAGACCGTATATGAAAAGCCCACAGCTAACATCATGCTTAATAGAGAAAGGTTGAAAGCTTTTCCTCTAAAGTCAGGAATAAGACAAGGGTGCCCACTCTCATCACTCCCATTAAACATAGTAATGGAAGTCCTTGCCAGAGCAATCATGCAAGAAAAAAACAAAACAAAATAGGCATCAGAATTGGAAAGGAAGAAGTAAAATTGTCTCTATTTGCAACTGACATGATTTCATATATTGAAAATCCTAAAGACTCTACTGAATTTGTTGATTAGGTCTGTTTTTTGGTAAAGTTTCAGGATAAAAAATTAACATGCAAAAATCAGTAGTGTTTTTATACAGAAAATAAATTAAAAATATTGATCCTATTTACAATAGCATAAAAAATAATAAAATACTTAGGAATAAACTTAACCATGGAAGTGAAACATCTCTGCTCTGAAATCCAGAAGACACTGATGAAAGAAATAAAAAACACAAATAAGTGGAAATGTATCCTGTGTTCATGGATTCAAAGAATTAATATTGTTAAAACGTTCATACTAACCAAAGCCATCTATACATTTAATACGATACCTATCAAAATTCCAATGGCATTTTTACAGAAGAAAAAAAATCCAAAACTTTATATAATACCACAAAGGACTCCAAGCAGCCAAAACAATCTTGAGAAAGAACAACATGGGAGACATCACACTTCCTGATTTCAAAGTACATTACAAAGCTATAATAGCCAAAACACTATGATACTGGCACAAAAACAGACACATAGATCAAAGGAACACAATCGAGACGCAATGTATACAAGTCCACAGATGAGTGAATGGATAAAAAAATTGTGGTGTGTGTTAATAGTGTGTATATACACATAACAGAATATCATTCAACTATAAAAATGAAACATTATGCTCAGTCGAAAAAATTAAACAGAGAAAGACAAAGACTATGATCACACTTAAATATATAATCTAAGAAAAAAATCTCCACCAAACTCAGAAAAAGTGATTAGATTGGTTACCGTAGGTGATGGGTAGGGACAAGATAAAGTGGAGGAAGTTGGTCAAAAAACACAAACTTCCAGTTGTAAGATAAATAAGTATCAGGGATGTAATATATGACATGCTGACTGTAGTTACCACCACTGTTGTATAATATATAGGACAGTTAAGTGTAAATCCTAAGAGCACTCATTTTTCTTTTCTTTTTTTTCTTACCATTTTTACTGTATCTGACATGATGGATACTAAGGAAAATTTAAGTAAACTTATTGTTAATTATATTTAATGACATGTTATATTAAGTAAATTTACTAAGTAAACTCATTTCACAATATATGTAAAATCAGACCATGCTGGATGCCTGAAACTCATACAATGATGCATGTCAATTATATCTCAATAAAACTGAAAAACGAAACTCAACCATTAAACCCAAGAGCCAGCCAGTAAACTTTATAACTGCTTTAATCAACAAATAAGCAATAAATGTAGAATTTAGGTTTGACTATACTTGTATACATGCTATATTATTTGGCAGGCAGAGCTCCCAGAAGTCTCCTTGCCTGAGGGACTATGAGAAGCCCTGAGGAATTATTCCCACTGTATTTTGAGGGGTAACTCTGCATAATGGCTGTGGCCCTGTGAAACATAATTTCATGAAATATGGATGACGCGCATGAACAGGTCCCTGGATTTGTTTTCACAAAGCTAGCAATGCCCTGGAGACATCAGATAATCTAATGATATCACCTGTTTTTCCTAATTTGCAGTCTCAGAGTGATTACCCTGTTCCCCTCTTCCTAACCTTTATGCTTTACCACCTTCACCTTACATATACTCACGTAGAAGCAATTCTTAGCCCCACTTGTGAATTGGAACAATATCTCTCATATGTGTCTTTCATTTTGTCTTTTCTCTCATTTATCACTTCTCCCCAGGGTCTATCTCTGCTCTCTATAACTTTGCCTTTTCATCTCTAGCACCCAAATCATACCAGTCCATCCTCCACACAGAATTTGGAGTAAACTTCCTAAAACAAGGCATTAATCAAATCATCCCTAATTAATATATCTAGTGACCGTACATTGCCAGTGAAAGTATATAAACAAAACGAAAAAACTGTCTCAAGTTTGGGGTAAACAGGGTCTTCCCTGGATTCCTGGGATTTTGCTTGAAACTCTGCTTCTACTGGAAACTCTCCAAGGTCAGTAACTTAAGCTTACTCATATATTCATCCTTCCCAGTACAAGAGCACTTTGCTGTTCAAATTAGATATATACTGGGTGTGCCAAAAACAAAAATGTGTACACATGACTTCTACTCATCTTTTGTTATCGGTATCTATTGAGTATTACAATTTTAATAGTTTTTTCCGCTTCTTAAAATGTGCACACATTTATTTGGCACCCTCTGTATATATATATATGTGTGTGTGTGTGTGTGTGTGTGTGTGTGTATGTATGAAAGTTGTTCAGAGAGTAAATCCTAAGAATTCTCATCACAAGGGGAAAAAAGTCCTTTTTTGCTTTTTCTTTTCAATGTATCTATATGCAGTGGTAGATGCTAAGTTTATTTTTGTGATTATTTCACAACATATGTAAGTGAAACCAACGGTGTATACCTTAAATTTATATAGTGATGTATGTCAATAATATTTCAATAAAGCTGGAAAAACATTATTAAAAATTTACTTAATTTGAAGTGTTTAGTAGAAATATGTAACCATAACTTTATTCTTTTAGTTTTTATAATTTATACAGATTTTGAAAACTTAAGTCAGTTAACTTAAACGTATACCTTAGGTGAAAAATTACTTAATTGCTTAAGCAATTTTACATAATTTCCACATTTTGAGAGATGAAAAAATTATTGCGTAAAGGGATGGTGGTTTTATCCTGTGTCTTTACTGTCTATTATACCTAGTAACAGAGAGGCTATCACACAGAAGGTAGCCAATAAATAATTTTTGGTTAAATTTTTAAATAATTCATAAAACTGTTCTAAATGGTCAAAATTGATAGGCATAATTTCCATTTTATATTCTGTTCTATAGTGAAGAGATTTAAATATAAATGTGGAAAAAATTCTGTAGCTTCCAGATTGGGATTCCACATCTTAGACCTGTACTTATTAAACCCCTCCTCCACCACCTTTCAATCTTGAAAGTAATCTTAACTAATACTAGTAAATACGTTTGGTATTCTAAAGTGAGAAGTAATTTTATAAAAATGAGCCACTGGGATCTAACTGTGTATTACTCCAACTAGTACAAACCCAGAACTAGAAGTATTTGGAACCATTTGAAAAAGTTGTTCAAACTAATTTTGGCTATTATGGTTATCAGTGGTTCAATCTGGTGTGTGTGTGTGTATGTGTGTGTATGTGTGTGTGTGTGTGTGTGTGTAGTGCTGGCCATCTAACCATTCACCAGTTACATTAAAATAAACCAAAAAACAATCATGAGGATAATACTTTGTTCATTACCAAACTAACCAATTTCAAACCAGAATTCTAAAGGAAAAGGTCTTTGTCAACATATTCAGGGATAAGAGTATGTGTGCATAATGCTTCCTTGTAAATATGAATTTTCAAGAGGAAAAAACTGAGAAAAAAGAAACCTGAAAGTAAAATAGAAAATGAAAAACTTAATGTGTTTTAATACAAACAAAAGGGCAAAAGAACAAGATTTCCAAATTAAAGCCACATGTGTTGAGAGAGATGTGACAAGTACTTGGTTGAAAACAAGATATTGAAATCAAGATTAAAACAATAAACTCAGACATTTATGCAATGGGTAACAGTGGTGCTCGAAAAGGTACTGATTTTTGAAATTTCCATGTCTTATGCCAAGGAAAGAACCATATGTTGGCCCCAACCCCTACCAATAATAAAAAATCCAAAATTAAGTTTTAAAAAACTAGACTGGTAAGATAAAAATTGTATGATTATGTTATTTCTTTCCTGAAAGTGATATAAGCAACAAGGATTCATGTTAAATTAAGAATGGTTATTTTTTAAAGGTGAAATTAACCAGGATGAGTCTGTCGTCCTGATTCAAAACTAACATTATTTAATATTTGGTGATGGAAGCATAACTGACTCTGAGTGGTGAAAACACAATACAATATATATATAGATTATGTATTATAGAAATGTACACTTGAAACCTATGAAATTTTACTAACCAATGCCATTCCAATAAATTTAATACAAATTTGAACAAACAAACTTGAATTATTATGTGCAAAGAAAATAACAGCTCAGAGCAGGAAAAAAACATTACTTAGTACAATCAGAGGTAAAGACTAGGAATCACCTATTAATCTAATTATTAGAATAATATGGTCACACTAATAAAGTCAAAATTGCTAGGAAAAGCAAACAAGATTATTTTGATTATATCTGCTTTGTTAATTTTATCTTTTCAAAGAATTAGGTCTTAGTTTCATTAATTTTTTTCTATTGTCTTTTTGTTCTATATTTCATTTATTTCTGCTCTAATTTTCATTATTTCCTTCCTTCTACTGAATTTGGGCTTTAAATTGAAAATTTAATTAAAACGTTCATATGAATATCTTCTAGTGTAACAGAATTTTGTATATGAGGAAATGGGAATAGAGAAAAATATGAGACTTTTCCAGTATTATTTATAGATAATAGAAAAGTCAGTGTCTCAGCATAATGTTGTCTGCAATTCTTAAATGAAAAAAAGAAGTACCCATTGGGAGGACACTGGGAAATTTCAAGAATATGAAGTAAAAGCACAACTTAGCTTCACGGTGAGTGAAAAGTCATCACTTTCTGCTCAGCTCTCCACTTTCTACTTCCTCTGAGTTGCATGGTCCTTGACTCTATTTCTCTGTGTACACTTGCTTTCCAGGTCTCCACCTCTGACCTACTCAATCTCTAGGTCGCAATGAAGATATTCTATCTAATATGTCTTAGGGATTTTCCTGTGTCCTATGAGCTGTGCCTTCTGGTAACAGATCTCACGAGATATAAATATTGTTCCCTAAGCATACTCTTTTATCTCAGTCAATCAACTGTAAATTAAAGGAGCCGACATAGGTGGGGAATCAATGATTTAAAAAAAAAAGTTAAACCGTATTTAAAACAAACAAAACCAAACTTTCTGCTGATAAATTCAATGTTCTTTTTTTCTTACTCTTCTGCCTATTAGAATTTTTTTAAGTAGAGAAAAAAAACAATCAATTTTTATAACATTTGCCCATTTGATCAGCATAGCAGTTTTGGAGATATTTTCTTTCGTGGTGTGCTTCAAGCTTATGTTCTAGGCATAATCCATTTAATAAAGATTAAATACTTCCATTTTAGAATATTATAGTTTAATTCCCTGTGTTATTTTGAAATGTTGATTAATTGAATGCCAGTTTAAAATGCCATTTAGCTCAGAAGCAGCTTTATGCAACTACCCGACATACCTGTGTATACATAGAAACAGATAAAATTATATTATCTCTAAAGAAAAAACCTGACAGATCACATATTGCCAAAATCATAGAGAAGTTTATATTAATAAAAATATGGTGGAGATACAAATTAAAACAAAATTATTCAAATGTTTACTCATTTTTCATCACTGATATAAGCAATCCAACCTCAGGTGAAAAAAAATTGGAGAGGTAGTTTATCATTTTTTTCTCATTGACTTTTATGGCTCAGGAACTCAGCTTACACAGACTTGAAATTTGTACAGTGTTAAATTACTGTTGGAATCATTTTCCTCTTTTTTTTTTTTCTTTTAATGATAACTTACACATCATCCAATCTCCCTATGAGAACATTTTCCAACAGAATACCATGCTGGGGAAAGTTCATTGTGTAGCAAAAACAAGCAAACAATCAAACAAACAAAACCTACTCAATAATCAAAAAGCTTCTGGCAATACTGAGTTGAACTAAAACAGTTGCCTTACAGCAGTATCTCTTAGAAACTTTAACATCTGATTCTAAGATCCATGACAGTGTCTGATAAAATAAATATTTGTTGAATAAATTAATGATACATTTTGTGAAATATTTGTAGGGTCTTCCAATTTTTTTCTTTTCTTTCTTGCTCATTAATTTCTATTTGGCTCTTTAAAAGATGTTGAAGGAATGAAAATATCTAATGCGTGTATTTGTGAACACCTTTGTAATACAATGCTTTATGCCTCCTGTCTCTACTCACAAACAACTTGTATAATAAAGTTATTATTACTATTAATATTACTAGTGGTTTTAATTATAATGACTGCAATAATAATATTACCTAAATGTATTATTACCAAGGCAATTGTTCTAGGAACTCTCCATCTCATTTCAATTGTATGCATTCTACAGATACAGAACTGAGAAGCAGACTCATCTGGTTAGTGATTAGCATTTTAAAAAATTCTTGAGAACCTCAAAAACAAGTGTTTGCTGTGTGGTAGCATTTAAATATGGCTTAGTAAGAGTCACTATACAAAAGAAGTGCTTTGATGTAAAAATTAGGTAAATGATTTTGTTTTTCTAAAAGAGAATAATAAACACATGGAAAACATTATGAGGAAAGGCACATTAAACTAAAGGTCTATTAAATTTAGGAGAAAAAAGGCACATCATATTTGTTCAGGAGAAAGCTAAATATTTCCTATTGTGTTTTGTCGGTATGCTACCAATTAATATGGTACTGTTTTTGTGGTATTGGATCTCATTTGGTTTATTCTGTTTTTACCCAATTATGAAGACTCAGATGATTTGAGTGGAAAACAATAGAGACTGTACGATTGTTTGGTATTAAGCAGATTAAACAATTTGTTCACTGGTGTTTTACTTAGGTCCTTGGGAATATATAGGAAGGTGAAGCTCAATGTTTACATACAAAATTCAGACAAGTATATTTGGCTATATATGTTTCTTTTACTACTAAAATGTACATTTTGTCACCTCATTTTCTTTACCTTTGGTTTTCAGTTGTTATGAATATTCCACACGTAAATCTGTAGTCTCAGAATTATTTCTCTGTATTAAATTTATCTGATAATTACAAATTCTTGACTTCCATATAACCATCTACAGTCCCATAAGTCATATGTATATGTCATTAAAAAGTACAATAAAATCTGGAAACCCAAGAAAAATCCCTCTACTACCCTCTACTACATGACTAGTATGTGCTTTCCAGACATAGGGGCATGTTCTATTTATAACTCGCATTTGTTTCCTACCATGTCGCCAAGTTTCCACTTATTACATGTCTGCTTGCCTTAATATTAACTTCCAGTTTGGAACGCTGTAAATTGTTTCTCAAGCCCTAAATTAAAGCAAATGATATCCACTCCACATCCACCAATTTTACTAGAAGCCACTTCAAAGATTTCACTTTCAAAAATGAAGTATGGCAACTGCTTCCTGAAGCCAAGGTTAGCCCTGTTCATAATGAAGTGAAACTTGCTCTGATTTCCCTTCTATTTAAACACTGACAGTTTTTGTTTTTTTTTAAGATTTTTTTTTTCCTCCCCCACTGTTGATGATGTTGCTACTGTGGAAGGGATGGGAAGTGAGAAAAGAGAAGGCACCAGTGGACGCTCCCTTACTCGGTGTTGCTGGCGACCAGTATACATGTTTGTAATGACATCCTCGCACTGCATTGGACTATCTTTATCAACATAAAAAATCTAAAGCATTGAAAGATTGTCTCAGCTACACACAGTCTCAAAGAAAGCAGCAATATATATTTCTTAAGTTGTCACTGGCTTATTAAACTATATGAAAGTGGATGGCAGAAAAGAGAAAAAAAACTCTGTAACTCCAACATTTAGCTTCCTCATCAGATTTCTACTTTCCGATCATTCCCTCAATTGTTCATTTATACTAGCCTCTGCGGCTTAATGTCATGTTGCTTATTACCCAAGCCACTGCCACCCTCTTCACCTATTTACACTGTGACTATAACAAGCTCTGAGGCAATGCAACACCACATGAAGGACACTACGGCCCCCCAGGCCCCTAGCCTCCCTGCTGCCTTCCTGCCCTCCATGTACGCGTAGATCATAGGCGCATAGTAACAGAACAGATGTTTATAGTCACACTGCCTGCTAACTACCACAGGAGCTGCTGAAGAGTAGAATACACATGTACGCACACACACACTCAATATTGTTGGGCTTAAGTTGAAGATATGTTCCTTCAGAAAAGGCTCTTGGCACCTGAAGGGGCCGCTAATCCACAGCCTCTTCAGCTTGGCTCTTTCAAGTTCAGCAGGCAATGGGAATTTCAACCCTAAACCCACCTGAGGGGTGGCAAAAGGTTATACAGGATAAAGGGAGACTATTTCTCCTCCACTCAGCCAAGACCATGAGAATGAATGTGCTTACCTTCTCCCTTTGGGAGGCAGAATTCTTGCTGGTTCATCCTTTGACTGAGGGTGGGGTACTTGAGGCATGTCAGCCCTATATAGGTTCTCATCCATGCTCCCCATCTTGCTTGCTGGTTGCTGTTACAGGATGGGCAAATGCCCCAGGATTTCAGTCCTCATCTCTTTGTAAATAGAGACCATGTAATTCAACTGATTCTGCAACTATTATAATGCTTCGTTTCTCCTCTGAATATACTGGTTTTCTTTCCGTTTCTAGGACAAGATCCTCTCTTCTCCCAAACCTTTTGCCTAAATGATGTTTCATCTACTAAATGATGTTTTCATCTCATTCTTTAGATATGATGTTAAACACTATTTCCTCACTCAGACGGGCCTTCTTTAACTATTAAAATTACAATATGGCATCAGCAATATTTTTAACACGGGCATTGTCAAGAGGCAGGCTGTCCAGAAGCAGAGGTTTGGGTTCCCAGACTTTGCACTGTAACCCTGTATCCCAAAAGAACTAAACTAACATTCATTATATAATAAATAGGCTACAGGAATAAAATATGACTCAAAGTGTTACCATACATAGGATATGTCCATACAGAGAAACGAGAGGGAGAGGGGATGGGGGAGGAGGGCAGGAGACAGAGACAGAGACAGAGACAGAGACAGAGACAGAGACAGAGACAGAGAGAGAGAGAGAGAGAGAGAGAGAGAGAGAGAGAGAGAGAGAGAGACTGAGACACACCTCTTCAGGAACTTAGAAACTTGCTGGTCAGAAACACTTAATAAGTTACAGTTGCAGCTGAACACAGAATCCTGAAGTGATGCCTAGTTCTCTATTGTTTTAGAAACTAAAATACCTAAGGAAGGAAAATTGTCAAAATTCCCACGCCCCAAAGTCCATGGGATATGATTTTTTTCTTCTAACTCAATACAATGTTCCTTGCCTGCTTCCAGAGAATAAATAAGGATCTGTGCACATATGTTACAAAGTCAAAATAAGCCCTTGTGGGGCTTGGTCTTCGCAATGTTTTTTAACTTCTGCCAAGCAACTGTATACTTTAGGACTGTAACAGTAACCTTTACATACTGATTTTCAGCTTCAACAGAAAGTTTTCATACAGTCTTATCTTTAGTCGTCAAAATCTTGGGTTCTAAGGACGTTAAATAAAAATATCAGCTGAGTTTAAAAAACTAGAATTAAAAAAATATCTTTAACATGCTTTTTATATCAATTCTTTTAAATAAATACTTTCAAAATAACCGAGTTATCATTAGAATTTAATAAACACTTATTAATCTTCCACTTTCTAGATATCTTCATTTTGATCACCTAATAGTATATACTTGATAAGTACCAGTGGGTTCTTTCAAAAGTATGCTTGCCAACATCAGGAAAACATCCTAAACAAAATATTCTCTATTTCAGCACCATACCTCCTCCTCATAGAGCACCAAATTATCAAAAAGAGTATTACTTACGTGATTACACCATTACACTCTACCATGTTTGTACTTTGCACTCCTCAAAATGCCATCACATTTCAGCCTACTCAATTTCATGTGGGAGTTGTAAAAAAGCAGACACCGCTTTAAGAGGATTAATACTTTAAAAAGTACAAGTTCTGGAATTTTATAAAGTCTCATTAACAGTAATAAGAGACATCATTGCCCTAAAAACCATGTGCAATTGACAAATATCTCCCAAGTGCTTGCCATGTGGCAGACACCGTTTAAACATATCCACAGCAATTTAAAAATGTTATCTCACTAAAGCTCTTAACACGTTTGTATTCGGTATGAGGATACACACCTTTACACATACACACAAATAACACAAAATACCTGAAGGGCCGTGAGGATATTGGCTAAGGCTTGTCCGTAGGTGTCATGACAGTGAACGGCCAGAGCACTGGAGGGGATTTCCTTCATGACACTTTCCAACAGTCTCTTCATACTTCCTGGAGTCCCCACTCCAGTTGTATCTCCCAGGGAGATCTCATAACAGCCCATGTCATACAATCTCTTAGCTACCTATTGGGACAGGCGAAGAGCTAGTAAAGCAATGGAAATGAACAGACTCAACCCCTGCTGTTCCTTAGCAAACATCATCTAGAGGTCAAAACAAAACAACAACAACAAAAAAAACACACCTAAGATTGTTATGTATCCATGGAAAACATTTTAGTTCTCTGGTCTTTTTCCTCGCTCATTAAATCCTAAGCATTATATGAAACTTTGAATGAGATTACTGTAATTTTCTTTTTTCTATTATTCAAGTTTGCCTTAGAGTCGTAACTACTTACCTGCATGTTCAATTAGAATCTATAAACTACAATTCCAACTACGGAAGACTTATTTTTCTCAAATTGTTAATCAAACAGAAGCATTACAAATTTACTTTGGAAGTAGCATTTCTCAAGGCATTCGATTAGGTGTCAAGAGATAGTTATACCAGTCTCAGCTCTGCCACTCAGTAGCTATGTAATAATTGGTGGCATCACCAAATATTTCTGGTTTAATTTCTTTGGCTTATAAATGGATGCTCTTGTGAATATGACCTTACATTTCTTGACTCAAGTGCTAAGTAGTGATCTTATAAAGAGGTGAACTGCAAGGTCCCTACAAGTGGAATAACTAATATTACTTCCAAAGAACAGGAAGAATTGGCATGAAGGCAGCATGTATGTTGACAAAGACATGGGATCTGGAATCAGACGTGCCTGGATCTAAATCTCAGCTGCCACCCATGCTACTCATGTGATACTGGGCAGAAGATTAACCTTTTTAAATGTCAGTCCCTATTCTGTAAAATACAGATAACAAAACACCTTTATTTAGCATATTTTCTAAATCGGATTATTTAATTTTTAAGAATTACAATATGGATGATGTGAATGACACGGTTGGCAATGAAAATGAAATGAGGATATATATAAAAATCAGTTTGTACAAAATCTGGCACATGGTCACTCATTAACTCCTTTCTTATGCATCTCTTCAGTGTCATTTTATGCCGGGCCCTGTGCTAGGTGCTGGGATATATTGGGGACACAAATACTGAGATGGCTCATGTTGTTATGGAGCTTAGAGTCATATGAGGACAGACCTTAATCAATTCCATGCGGGAATGTGTAAATACAGCTAAATAAGAATTCCGAAACAATAGAACAGGATTCTAAGAACATGTGGCAAAGGAAACTGACCTAAATCTGTCAAGTAGGAAGGGCCCAAGCGACAGCTTGAGATAAAGAAAGCATTAACTTGCTAAAGAGGCTGAGAAAGTAGGGTATGTAAAAAGTATTCCAGATAGAACATAAAATGCAGAGGCTGGTGTATTCCAGGAAGCTGAAATAAAAAAATGCAAAGAGCATTTCAGACAGAAAAAAGGTCAAATGCAAAGGACAGTGTGATGAGAAAGCAAAAATCAAGGGGGAATGAAGCTAATAAAGGAACGGTAGGCAGAAGGCAGACCATACAGAGCCTTACACAGCAACCAAGTTTAGGATACTGGTTGAGGAGTCCATCATAATAGCAACAAGAAGCCATCGTAGTATTTGGGGTAGTGGTGATATAATCAGATTTGCTTCTCAGGCAATAACTATATCAAAAAAGGTTGAAGGGTACTCAGAGGGCTAACTAGTCCAGGTAGGAGGCTATTATTGGATGGAAACTGGGATAAAAAAAATCATAATGCTCATTTTCCTCTACTACCTATGAACTGCTGGAATTTCTTAATCCACAGGTCAAAGAGCATGAGGCTCAAAGGAGAAAACTAACCAGATGGAGGAAGATCATACTCGTGGTGTCAAAGGAATGAAAACAAGGGTATCAGGAAGGAGCAAATGGTCACTAGCCCCAAATTCTGCTGAGAAGATGAGGAATGAATATGACCTTGCATTTGACCCGAGTGCTAAGTAGTGATCTTATGAAGAGGGATTTCAGTGGAGTGAATGGTCTAGAAGTCAACTTGGAGTGTGATGAAGAGTTTCTGACACATGACGAAATGGACACCACGAGGTGTAGATGTAGAAGGATGGAGATAGATAGTAGATAACTAGATGGAAATGCTGAATTAAGAAAGATTTCAGGTGAAGAGGCTTGAACATGTTCAAGTGTCAATGGGAAGAATTCTACACAGTTGAATATAGAGGGGAGTAAATGAGGGAAGGACTAGAGACGTGAAGAGAGTGAACACAGTTGGCAACAGTCCTTTCAGAGAGTAAGACAGTGAGTTGGCTACACAATATATTTGAATAGCACAGAAGGCCCATTGAAGGTTGCTGGTCATGAATTCCTAGTGTTTTCAGTCTGTTTGTTACATGATTCTTTTCATCTACTCCTCAAGCATTCTGGTGTGGGAACGGAGAGCCTGAGAGTGTGTGTGGTCCATCCAAATATGGCACCAGGTAGGGGCCCAACAGCAAGGGGTTTGGTGCATAGGCAGAGTTGGATCCAGGTTTTGTGGACTCTGAAGTTACACCATTTTGGAAGTGTTAAGAAAAAATACATACTTGTGAATACAAATTAGTAACAGTGTCTTGGAAGGATCCTACTATGCAAGTAAAGGACTCCCACATCTAAATTTCTTTTCTTTCATTTTTTTTTTTTTTTTTTTTAATAGTAGATCTGCCTCTGTGTGCAAAGGTCTGGCTTAAATAATGGAACCTGGGATCTCTCTCATTTGAAAGATCGGCAGTCAATTTCAAAAGCACAAATGAATGCACAAAAATAGGATTGGCTTTAGCCAAACTGTCAGTTTAGCCAGCTAAATTTTAATTTCCTACCAATGCCAACTACACTGCTTCAGTACCACATTACTAAATGTATGAAAATTAACAACCTTAACAAGGGGTGCATATTAATATAATTCATACACAAATGAGTTTCTGAGACAGTCCAATATAATCTCAAAGACTGAGCATTTTGTATTCATTGGCATGAATTAATAAACAGGAATGGTTAGTAACAAATAAACTTCAATAATTAGGTCCTTAATAACTATAATCTATTGCTGTAAAAGTGCTCTGGGATAGCAACTTGAATCTCAGCAGTAAGAGCTATGGGATATGCAAGGAACAAAAACACTGAAGCAGTGTATACTCATACATGTGCAGAAGTACGCAGGAGAAAAACAAAAAAACTCTACCTGAGCAACCAAGGCAGAGTTGAAGATGTGTGCACAAACTGCCCTGACATTCTGATAGAAGTGGAAAGGTCACTCACTGTATTCTACTCACATAAAAACGAAACAGATATTTTTATGCCCTCCACCTTTGAGCACCCAAATGATAAAACTCCAATGTTAACTTTGAACAGTGACAGCCAATTATAGGTCCTCAGTATTAAAATGGAACTACTGGTTAGTAATCACACATCTCCCAGTCCACTATCCCCCTTAGTCGTCATTGTACAGATGCACTAAATAGTAAGGAAAATAGCCCAATGAAAATAATATACAGCATTTCACCATGAACCAGAAAACCAGAGCCGTCTCTTACCTCTGTCACTTTTTGCGGTGTGATGCTTCCTTCATATGGACAGCCCATGGTACAAGACACATACCTGCATTTAAAACATAGAACAATATAAATATGAGTATGGTGGATAAGCCACTCCCTAATTTTCATTTTATAAAAATAAAGAAATAGCCAAAAAGTCATCGAGAAAAATTTGTTTTACACTATTCCTTCGTTATTACTTCATTCTCAGACCAAACAAAAACAAGTTTTGAACATGTTCAGTTTGACTCACAGTTTTCTCTTTCTGTATCATTTGATGGCATATGGGAATAGGATAACAGGTGTTTATCTTGTGGAGTTTTTTAATACTATAGCAACATATGAACATTCATAACAGAAAATACCAATGAAATATATAGTGTGATTTAAATAACTACATACATTCAACTTTGAACTATCCATGTCTTTGGAACCATAGACAGAGAGCATGTAGTGGCTAACTGAATTTCTCTCTTCACTCCCATCTGGATGTTTTGGCCTCATTTAGATAGTCATGAATCACCCTACAACTCCTAGAACTGGCCACAACCTCAAAGTTCATCTTGTTTCTCTCTCGTGGGTGCACCTAAATCATCCCAAACAGAAGAGTGTCTCGGCTGTGTTTAAAAGGCTCCAAATAAAGATATTCCATAAGCTTCTTCAACAATTTAATATAAAAAATCAAGCCTTTCCTGCAAGAACAATGATACATTTCCATCTTAAGGTATTATGCTTTATAAAAAATCTGTTTTAGCTATTTTCAGCTCAACACCAATCCCATGTTATTAAACTTTCCTCAGAGACTTTACAACACTTGTATTAAAATAATGCATCATGATCTGATTGTTAGGAATGAGGCAATTCACATGAGGGAGAGGAGGGATAGTGGGAAACGAGGCTGGAGATCTTGTACTTTGGGCCAGAATGAAAGGCTTTAGATAGCAAGGCCGTTGGGTGCCATGCCAAGGAGTTTGAATTTTGAGATCACTCAAAATTATTAGGAAACGTAGTGACAAGGTCAGATTTGTTTTCCAGAAATGTAATTCCTTGGTAACTCTGGAAATGGCTGCCAGAGGAAAGGTGGAGGCAAAAACATGAGCGAAGACACTACCATTATTTCCTTGATTCTCCCATGCTGTTGGTTGGACGATATACTATAAATTGCCTAACAGATTTTAGAATAAGAAAACATAACACATATTAAATGATTCAATACATATCCATTGATTCTAAAGATGTAACCTAATTTCAAAAGTATTAAAATATTAATAAAGCTGTATTTTGGAATTAAGATAAATTAGTTCCATAAGCCAGGCAAGCAGTTATGAGAAAAGGGAAGGAAAAAAAGGACAAATTCAAGTAAAATTTGAAAGTGATGCTGGGCAAATATCGGGTGATGGAAGGAGAACTGACTTTGGGTAGTGAGCACACAATGTGATACATAGATGATGTATTACAGAATTGTACACCTGAAACCTATGTAACTTTACTAACCATTGTCACCCCAATAAACTTTAATTAAAAAAAAGTCATGTTGGGAAGGAAGCCCATCTTTCTGCCCTTCCAAATGTTATAATCTAAGCTTATTGTTTTAATAATCTGTATACATTTAATCAACATATGTGAAAAGAAAATGTTCTTATGCAACATAATATTGGAGAAGGTAGCTAAGGACAAAAAAAGATGCATGTTTTCAATGCAGATATAATGAGTATAGATAATATGTTGAAAATATAAGTACACTGATTCTGAACCCAAAATATCTACATGTGATTAAACAGAAAATCCAAGCCATCCATTTATATGCCGTTCCTATAAATGTGAAAAGCAAAACAAGCAAAAAATAACAAATGCAAGACAATATGAAACAAACCTTTCCTGCATTCTTAACTTATGACCTGGCCACAGCTACCCCTTTACGCCATAACCCCAAGTCTCTCCACGTCTGTTTTCATTCCCTCAAGCGGCTCCCAGGCTTAGGGTGTACCTGGACTTCACACTCCATTGTATTTCATCTACATATGCTCAGCATCCCTGTAAGTCGAGTAGTCACTTCATTAACCTCAGTTACAAATCCATGTTTTAGCAGGACATTTATCTTTCCTCACATAGACATTAAATCCTATTTCCAAGCCACCAGGGATTCCATGTTTGACAGATACCCCCATGTACTAGTGGCATCGACCTGCATGTTTACCACATTTTCTTTGACGAAACCTGGGACTTTCTTTTCTTTTCTGAGCTTGGCTATATGTTTTAAAAGTTGTTCTATTTATGCATTGAATAGAACAATCTTTAATGATTTCATTTTATTAACTCTTTCTCTCTCTAAATAACTCAAGAGAACTTTAATATAGTATTACTTTAAACTTAATTTTTTTAAATTTATTTTTTATTTAAGCATAGTTGGTACACAATCTTATATTGGTTTTATTAGTTTCATGTGTATAGTAGACACATTTTTATACTGTACACTCGGTCACCCCACTAATTCTAGCAATCATCTGTCACCAGGGAAATTTATTACAATATTATTGACTATATTCCCCTTCCGCTTTTCACCCATTCCCGTATCTCCTCCCTTTGGTCTCTGTGTCTATGAGTCTCTTTTTGTTTTGTATGTTTGTTTGTTTGTTTGTTTGTTTAGGTTCCACATATAAGTGAAACCGTACGGTATTTGTGTTTCTCTACCTGACTTTCACTTAGTATAATACCCTCTAGATCCATCCATGTTGTCACAAATGGCAATATTACATTCTTTTTTATTACTGTGTAATATCCCATTGTGTGTATGTAGAGGGTGTGTGTATATATTATATACATAATATATAATTATAATATATATAATTACATATTTATATATTATATTATATATAATTACATAAATATAATTATATATGTAATTATACTATATAATTATATATGTAATTCTATAATATATACACACATACACACTACACACATCACATCATCTTTATCGATTTATCTATCAATGGATAGCTAGGTTGCTTCCCTATTTTGGCTATTATAAATAATGTTGCAACGAACATAGGGGTGCATACATCTTTTCAAATTAGTGTTTTCATTTTCTTTGGATGAATACCCAGAACTGTTAGGTCATATGGCATATGGTATATGTATTTTCACTTTTTTTCAGGAATCTCCATAATGCTTTCTATAGGGGCTGCACCAGTTAGCAGTCCCACCAACAATGTACAAGGGTTCCCTTTACTCCACATCCTCCCAACATGCTATTTGTTGACTTTCTGATAATAGCTATCCTGAGTGGTGTGTGGTTTTGATCTGCATTTTCCTGATTAGAGATGTTGAGCATCTTTTCATGTCGGCTGGCCATCTGTATATCTTCTTTGGACAAATGACTTTTCATGTCCTCTGACCATTATTCGATCAGATTATTTATTTTTTTGTTGAGATGTATGAGTTTCTTAGGTGTTTTAGATATCAACCCCATACTGGATTATCATTTGTAAATATATTCTCCCATTCAGTAGGTTGTCTTTTTGTCTTGTTGAAGGTTTCCCTTACTGTGCAGAGACTTTTTAGTTTGATGAAGTCCATTTGTTTATTTTTGCTTTTGTTTCCCTTGCTTGAAGGGATGTATCTAAAAAGATAGTTCAGACTGATTTCAAATAGTTTATTTCCTATGTTTTCTTCTAAGAGTATTATGGTTTCAGGCCTTACACACAACTGTCCAAGACTAAACCAGGAAGAAACAGAGAATCTGAACTGTCCAATTACTAGCAATGAAATTAAAGAAGTAAAAAAAACTCCCAACAAACAAAGGCCCAGGGCCAGATGCTTCACAGGTAAAATTTACAAACATTTAAAGAAGAATTGGTACCAATCCTTCTCCAACTATTCCAAAAAATTAAAGAGGGACATTTCCAAACTCATTCTCCTAGGCATTATCCTGATACCAAAACCAGACAAAGACACACCAAAAAAAAGGGGAAAAAAAAGAATTACAGGCCAATATCCCTGATGAACATACTCATAGATGCAAAAATGCTCAACAAAAGACTAGCAATCTGAATTCAACAATACCTTAAAAGGATTATACACCGTGATCAAGTGGGATGGATTAATACCAGGGTTGCAAGGGTAGTTCAACATCTGCAAAACAATTAATGCCATTCATCACATCAATAAAACCAAGGATAAAAATTATACGATTATCTCAAGAGATGCAGAAAAAGCGTTTGACAAAATCAACATCCATTTATGATAAAAGAAATCTCTCAACAAAAAGGATACAGAAGGAACTTACTTCAACTTCATAAAGGCTATATATGACAAGCCCACAGCTTACATCATATTCAAAGGAGAAAAGCTGAAAGCCTTTCCTCTAAAATCAGGAAAAGACAAGGATTCCCACTATCACTACTATTATTCAATTCAGTACTGGAAGGCTTAGCCACAGCAATACTTTA
Organism: Rhinolophus sinicus; assembly: GCF_057876585.1. NCBI lineage: Eukaryota > Metazoa > Chordata > Mammalia > Chiroptera > Rhinolophidae > Rhinolophus > Rhinolophus sinicus. Next base: position 85,516,948 of record NC_142502.1, on the reverse strand, counting down.
AACTGTAACAGGATTTATCTGTATCTCTCTTAATGTACTTGGCTTTTTTAACAATATAATAATTATTTTTATACATATTATTTTCCCGTTTGTTGGTAACTCTTTGATATTAGGCTATTTTTTCATATTCCACATAGTATCACAACAGTACATTATATAAAACACCCAATATTTCTTGAATCAATTAATGCAGCGATGTGTCAGTTAATATGTCATTATCACCTTCTGAATAATTTTCTATAAAGTTCCTCATCTATACAATACATGTATAGCTAGATCCAGGCTATTAGCATTCTAACTCCCATAGCCAGAGATGATAACACATATTTGAAAGTAAGACTTAGAACTACGTTTTAAGTATTATTTAAGATGACAGAGTAATATGATCACCACCCATATCGAAGCTAATTCTGCTAAAATGAACAAAAAGCACGGTGTTACATTAACTCTGTGGATAGAAATGTGAGTAGCTTTATTTTTATTTGTTCTTATTGAAGCCATTTATGATTTACCATGGTTCAACATAACATTTTTTTTTTTTTTCAACTTTAGGCTGTTGAGAAAGCCATATACCTTCGGTAGAAATCACACTTCACATTTTGAATTTTGATCTTTTCCCAGGCTAGCAAAATGCAGTACGATGTTCTCCCATGATGTTGGACATAACCAGTGACTGCAGCTTCCAGTCAAACAAAAGAGTTGAATCAATGTCACAAACAGTACAGAGAGTCATACATTGCTCTCCTCAGAAGAGAAAAACAATCCCAAGAGAGATGACATGTAATGTCAATTAAAGGTAATTAAAACACTTAAATATAGGAGCACTTTGATGCAAAATATATCAACCTATGAACAATGCAAAATAGCATTCCATTACTCAGAAGCCAACCAAAAATAAGTTTTTGAGAGACTATTATGCACTTATCACTGTGGATGATATAAGAAACAAAGATTATTTCCTGGTCTAAAGGAGCAATGCTGCTAAGATTCTCCATTTACTATAAAAAGCTAATTTTATGAGAAATAACAAAACACATTCTTTCCACAAAAGCTCTCCATGATGGCTATTTAGGCATGACTGCACAAACACATCTTATGCATATTAACTATTGCTAGGTATGAGTTATTCTGGCATACAGCAGTGATGGAATAATATCTAAGGCTAAAAAACAAAGTATGAACCTTCATGCAGACCATATGTATGACAGAAAATAGCTTTAACAGATGTCTCATTTTTAGAGTTTTATGTACCATATTTTGGTAAATTATGATTTGAATTGCTCTTCCAGGCCAACACAAAGACCTTAGTTTAATAGAAGTTGTAAAGGAATTTGACCAATAAGCTGTCCACTTATAAGAAGACAGCGCCATATGTGCAAGTGAATTCCATTGGGGTAGATCATCCAATGGAAGGTATATCCTATATCAGTCATAAGAAACACTGCCTGCCAGTCACCCTGTATTTAAAAAACTGAGCCCTAAATCAGAAGCTCATTATCTCACTCAATAAGACTGCTATTACCTTCAGGGTCAGGATCAGAATCCAAAATGCCATTTTGCATTAGACAGGGGAAGGATAGGAAATGCAAACTGTGCAACATGACCTACATGATGTGGCTAACACACAAGCAGGTTGCAAGTTCTTGAATAAATGTGCTGAGTTATAAATTCTCTCAAAGGAAAAGCCAGTAAAATGGATTAAAGACTTAAATGTAAGACCTAAAACCATATATTGCATAGAAGAAAACATGGGCATTAAGCTCCTGGACATCGGTCTAAGCAGTTTTTGTGGATTTGACTCCAACAGCAAGGGAAACAAAAACAAACACAGATAACTGGGCCTACATCAAACTAAAAAGCTTCTGTACAGCAAAGGGAACCATTAACAAAACAAAAAAATACAACCTACTGAATGGGAGAACATATTTGCCAGTGACAGTTCTGATAAGGGGTTAATATCCAAAATATATAAAGAACTCAACAACAACAATAATTCAACGACAACGAAAAACAAACAACCTGATTAAAAAATGGGCAGAGGATCTCAATAAATCTATTTCCAAGGAAAAGGCACGTGAAAAGATGTTCAACATCACTAATCATTAGGGAAATGCAAATCAAAACTACAGTGAAACATCACCTCACAACTTTTGAAATGGTTATTACCAAGAAGACAGGTTGTTAGCAAGGAGAAAAGGGAACCCTCATGCACTGTTGGTGGGAATGTAAACTGGTGGAGCCATTATGGAAAACAGTACGGAGGTTCCTCAAAAAATTAAAAACAGAACTGCCATGTGATCCAGTTATTCCACTTCTGGGTATTTAGCTGAAGAATATTTACAATAGCCAAGATATACTGTGTTTCCCCGAAAATAAGACCTAGCCCGACAATCAGTTCTAATGTGTCTTTTGGAGCAAAAATTAATATAAGACCAGGTATTATATTATATTTATATTATATTATATTACATTATATATTATATATTATATTAGACCCGGTATTATATTATAGTAAATTAAGATCGGGTATTATATTAATTTTTGCTCCAAAAGATACATTAGAGCTGATTGTCTGGCTAGGTGTTATTTTCGGGGAAACACAGTAGAAACAACCTAAGTGTTCATCGACCAATGAATGGACAAAGAGACAAAGATGATGTAGTACACACACATACATGCGTATGCGTACGCACACACACTCAATGGAATACTACTTGGACATAAAGAAGATTAAATATTGCCATTTGTGACATCGATAGGCCTTAAGGATATTACGCTAAGTGAAATAAATCAGACTGAAAAGAACAAATATCATTTGATTTCACTCATGTGGAATACAAAAAAAGGAAAAAACAAATGAACTAACAAAATAAAAACAACTCATAGATATCAGTAACAGATTGGTGTTTACCTGAAGGGAAGGGGGTGAGAGTGAGGGCAAAATGGGTAAAGGAGGTTAAACATATGGTGAAGGATGAAAACGACTTTTAGTGGTAAGCACACTACAGTGTATACAGATATTGAATTATGATGTTGTACACCGAAAACTTATGTTATAAACCAATGTTAACTCAGTTAAAAAAAAAAAGTTATGACTAAAGGGAAACATTATCTCATCCTATAATTGCTTTTCTTTTTCAGTATCTAAAAGTTTTCTATAATTGTCTTTATTAGTTTAATTGCTAATTTGCCTTTTATTCCCTGTTATTATTCTGTACCTTTACTTTTTCTGGGAATTTGATAAGACATTCAGTAATTGCAGTTCACAGTCAAGTACTTTTTCAGTTTGTATTGTTTTAAACAATGGACAATTTTGTTTGGCTTCTAGGAAAAATGTTAAAAATATACTCCTTTTAACTTTCAGTAGGCCCAAACTTATAGTTTCCTCTTTAAATTAATATTCACACACACAGCGTGAGCAAGGGATTCATGTGATTTCATTAAAGACACGTTGATACTTGCTTTAAAAAGGAATAAAACCTGAATATTTTATATGATGTATTAGAACACTACTTCGTATCTTGATGCATTTCAAATTTAAAAGGATCTTGACAAACTAAGAGATAATTCTTTCAATAAATGCCATTGATAAAAAGAGAGAACACGATTACATTTATCACAGGCTTTTATTTTTATTTGGCTTTTTAACTCTTTAAAAGTTTAGTCATAATAAAAATATAACCTAGATTGTTTAAAAGTCATGAATTACACATTAAAGAAGGAAGTAAAAAATGTAGACATCTCATTGTCCATTCATATATAATGTATATGCAGTACTAGTGTCCCAGATGTGGTGTAAAGTTCTGAGCCTGTATGAAAAGTATGTACACATGAATGTGTATGTGTGTGTGTTGTGAGGGATGGAACCAAACAATAGCTTTCATAACGTTACTAAAAGCTGCTATTTTGACCAAATGAAAGTGTACTATTTTTATAAAAAATATCAAATGGCCAGCATTTATACAATGCATGGTGCCTTATGGCCTTTAAATCTGACAGCTGATGACACAGATTTTCTGGACAACGATCAAGTACATGTTGATGCAGCTGTGGCCACAGAAAGACATGCTGAAGCATCTACTTCAATTTCAAGTCGATGAACATGGCTATGTTCTTGACCTGAGTACCGATGGCCTGTTACTTTTAATAATGAGTACCTACAACCTAGATTTGCAGTAAGAATACAATCTAAGTTAAACTCTCTAAAAGTGTTGGGAAGTAAGAAGATACTTTTCAGTTGTACAAATAAATAGTGAACTCACATACCAAGAGGCGCATTTCTAAAAGTGAGTAGTGTTTCAAGAACAACCAAGACTTATATTCCACAGGATCAAACTCTGCATTGAGAAGCATACATTTGTCTATAGTATAACGCTACATTAAATCGCCAATGTACTTTGCTGATTTCATTTGACTACGTTTCACTCCTTGTCCATCTTGTACTTCTGTAGCCTTCTTATCAAAGCCTGGGAAACTTTTTAAGTTGTAGCATGGTTAGAAGTTTCTTTACTGATGGGACAATATTAAATGTTCAACAATCAGTATTAAAGTGGATTTAGGGTTTCTATCGGCTTTATTACAATACTTATTCTGTTTTATAGGAGAGAAATTAAAACGATAAAATCTGGTATCATACAATTTATGTTTACATCTACCTTTAAATATTAAACAAACTTCATATTTGAAGTGTAAGCTGCACATTCACTTAACTTCTTATAGTTATGTGGTTTTTCAACTTTCCAAAGAGATTTTACTCAAAAACCAAACTGCATATTTAAACACACATAGAAATGGAATAGCTCCTTTATTTTTCCCTTTCACTTAAAGGAAAGAGAGATAAAACAACCTATGCATGTTTGAATTTAGAAGCTTATACTACATTTCTCCTTTCTGGCTATGGTTATTTGACTTTGCCTTAATAATATACATCCTTTATTTTCTGTCTTTCGAAATACATTATCTTATTTTTTTTTTCTTGTATGTGCTTTGCATGTTATGCTATATTTACTTACAAAATAATTTTGTGTGTTTAAAAAATTCATGTGGAGAAAAAAAAAAAGAAGTTAAAAAAAGTAAGCAAACCAACAAGATAGTTCACTATGGTGTAGTCTAACTCCATTAGAATTCAACCAAGGTCGTTGCTCTTCCAAGGACGTTGGCTGAAATCTAAAGCTTTTCTACTATCATCACTCAAAATTGGATCCACTTGTCTTTCTCATTAACTGCTGAATATTTCCTGCCACCATGAACTTTGATCACCTCAACCAAAGGAGGTACAACCTGTATCTAAATCCAGTTACAGCATTTGGCCTTCTCTTACACCATGCTATGCATTTTAATTTATTAAGACGATATGGTCTATTTATTACATCTTCATAACTGGGAAAATCAATGGGTAATTAGCTAATGTCTTAGGAACAACTTCTGTCTTAAGTAACAAAGAATTTATTATAGATTTCAGAACACACGCCTGGGTGTAGAGCCTGTTTGCAATAGATGCTGCAACTGCTGGTCTCAGAAGCAGGTAAGAACCAAAGTGAGTTTTCTCTCTCTTCTCCTTCCCAATATACCTCGGCTTTGGGATCACAGAGAGAAAGCAGGAAAGGCGGCTTTTGATGGGGAGTTTGAATGGGTGAAATGATGTGCCCAACTTCCCAGTACAGCTCAGATTCAATATTATGTTTTACGTATTCTATTCAAGTTCTATACGAAACATTCTTCGGGGGGAAAAAAAAGTCAGGTTTCTTTTTTTTTTTTTTTTTAAATTGAAAACGACATTAGATGATTCCTTTCCAAATGCTAAGTTCACATCAATTTATTAACTCATACTGGGCTGAGATCAAAAGATGGCTGCATTTGAATAATTCAGTACTAATAAAATGAGTAACAATGTCAGGTTTGCACGCTACTCCCTCTGATTTCAACTGTGTTACACACTCTACAAGCTAGATACAGTCTAATAATTATTAACTGATATTAATGAGATGCACCGCTAATAGTGATGGGTCTGATCACATACGGTACAAATAAGATACACTATGTATATCGTTATAAATGATGAAAGAATGTCTAAATAGTTCATAAATGAGCTTTAACAATAGATGTTAACTAAATAGAATTTGTGAAATTTTGTAAGTACCCTCGTGCTGGAATATTCATATGCCTTGCAGACTTAACGACCTCCTCAAACTTCTCCATACTTTCTTCAATAGAACAGTTAATATTCTTCTTGCTAAAGGATTCAGATGCAGCACCAAAAACTGATATCTCAGTGGCACCAGCAGCAACCTGAAAAATATAATTTAAAGGCAAAAGCTAATAATTTCAAAAATGTAAATGACAGCAATAGAAGAAATATTAACTACTCTATAAAGTCATGCTTTCATTCTTTATCATTTTCTTAAAAATTTAAAATCACATTCCTCTCATATGGCTACATACACTTTTTTGAAATGTAAAAACATTTTGCAAGAATAATTCCACAATCTGCAACACTCATAAATCTATGAGGCACAGAAAACACAATGATATGTTCCAAAATAATTTTGACTTTCCTAAATTATGTTATCCTCAAATATTTTAACACTACTTATGGAAAATACTAGCAGCCCAACAAAACCTCTTAAATATCTATGGAGAACATTATTTTTAGGCCAATTATTCAAACAGTACAGTAAATGCTTCCTGTTTTCCTTTTCTTCCCACAATGCAATAGAAAAATAGTTTTCAATTCATCATTTAGATTTTGCCCCCAATTTTCTTCCTATCTCTTAACCAAGCTTCCACTGTTTCATACCTTGACTGCTATAACCACACTCTCGTGTGTCTAATGCCAAATCCTCTTGTCAATCTTTAAATTCATAAATGTTAACCTAATCAGTTTTCCCTTTTGCCCCCTTTGCCATCTTCACTCTTTCACCAAGGATTCTCCAGTGACTTGTTTTCAAATGTCAAGCCTCTTCTTTTTCCAGCGGAAGTTTTAAGACTTTCTATTAATGTACCTCTAGACTGTGCCTAAATACCCCTCTCTTTCTGATCCCTAATACGTTAAGAAAAAAAATATTATCTTTCCTCTAACTTTAAAAAAATATATCAGCTTCCACTCCTCTATCCAAATCAATTTTAACCTCTAAAATTAAAATTATGTTTATGGAACACATACTATGTTCCAGTATTGTTATTGGTACTTTGCACGCCCTATTTCTGGTACACAAATAATCTTGTAAACTAAGTATTACCCCATTCCACAGATGAGAAAACTGTGGACCAAAACACTAAATCATGACCACAAGGTCACAGAGCTAATAAACATCCCGGAACAGTGTTTTGAGCACAGGTTTGCCTGACTCCCAAGCCAAGATTTGTTTCAGTCCATTACTTGCCCTTCTATCCTGAGGGTGTCCTTGCAGTGTCTTTTCAAGATGGATACATTCCCTACTGTGTTTAGGACCAAATGACAGTAATATTTAAAATTTCTTAAAATGCTTTTTTCTTTACAATGTGATAAACGATCGTATCAAATCAAACAAAAGTGGTTTTAACAAGAGACACTAACAGGTAATGTATCAACTAGTACCCACAATCTCACAGTCTGAAATACAAAAGTAAAAAATATCCATTAACACCAGCAATAGCAGTTGCAAAACTTTTATAGTAAAGCATGGAAGCGTAACACCTCAAGACTTGACTTAAAATCACATTGATTTTTCTTGTGCATAATTATTAAAGTCTGTTTGCATATAAATTCCTAAGTCACAGAGGGTTGGAGGAAACAAGCCAGAAGAGGAATAGGGAAATCTGTTAGAGGAAGTTTCAAAGACAGTGATTAGCTTCATCTTAAAGGGGTAGGTGGAAAAACAGCAACAGCAAGCAGATTAAAAAGAGTTGACAAACATAATCACTCACTACAATAATATTAATGATTATAATTATAACATTGTACTGAGAACTGGTTAGGCTATATTCTATATTCCTTATTTAAGATGGATGCATAAAATGCACTTTCAAAATAATTTCATCAAAATGGGTAACTGTATTGTAATTCTTTAATGGTAAAACTGGAAGAACCATTTATGCAAAGCACTTTAGTCCCTAACTGAACGATGAGGGTAATGATTTCCACGTATTCATGTCAGTATATTAACATAGTATTTGTACAGGATAACAAATGAGTTAAATTCGACACAGGTTTAACTTTGTAAAGAACTTAAAAACAGTAAGAAGCATACTGATTTGAGAAAAATTAGGAGCGCACTTACAGCACGGTGAAAACCCTGAAGATTAGGAGTGAGGACAGGATATCGAACTCCTGGATATTGACGAATGCCTTTCATCACTTCAGTGTGATCAGCCATCTTAAATACATTGATAGTTATATATAAATAACATAACTTTGAATAGTCCATCAAGCACATTTTTAGTTTTTCAGGAAGGCTATAATTACACATAAAAGTGTATTCTATAAAGTAGTGCTTGAAATAAAACTATGCCAATGTAGCTGAGTAGTTCTCAATACCATAAATACATAATATTTAGATCTGGGTTTAACTTATTCACATTACAGGATCTGGTTAAATGAGTGATTACCAATAGTCAGGAATTCTCAATTCGATTATTTTCACTTGATTGATCTTTATTCTTTGTCTTCCATTTCATGGCCTAAGCCTCAAATGCCCCTGAGACGGGGGAGAGTTTGAAAGGCAATATGTTATGCATTTACCTTCCACATGAAAATTGTATACCCAAATAATTTTCAGTGTATGAAACTTTACAATGTTCAGTAAAATGTAAATTACTCATCTTATCTCTGTTAGAACAATTTAACAAGGCTAGGATCCTAGTTTATTATTTGGTTAGCATAGATGTTTTAGTTAGTAATACTCATGATGCTTTATGCATTAGCATCACTGGATTACTGTTTCTTCTCATAATGCAAACAAATGAATACACCGGATTGCACAAAAGAAAAAATTTAACCCATGTTGCTAAGACTTCATTTTTCTATGGTTTCTGTGAATCTATAAAAAATCAACTTTGAATCAAAATATCAAAAATAGTAGTTTGCCACAAAGTATACAATTGAGGCTCCTAGAGCAATAACTGATCAAATGATCAAAATCCCATAATCATCATATAGAGAAATTACCATTGATATAATCATAATCATGATCTTTGCACATTTAAGAATAGCACATGATGGCATGAACAACAAATATAAGGGATAATATATAAACAATGAAATTAAACAACTTGAGCATGGATAAAACTGTAAAAACATACACCAAACCAAAATTTGTATCTTCAATGAAAGAATGGATGAGGTAAGACTTGTGTTTTCTCTACACACCTCGGCTTCTTATAATAAACACGTATTGTTAATTTCAAAGTAAAATACAAGTAAATAAATAAAAGTTTAAATACTTTTCGTAATATAACCACACACTTTTGAAAAATATGAAATATTGCAATATTTACTTTTATTGGTCCTCTAGTTTTATTGACTCTCAGTTAAATGCCAGTAGAATTAAATTTAATACTTTCAATGAATATAGTTTGGATTAACTAAAATTTTAAATACATTTAAATTTATAATTAAATATTTAAGATGTAATCTTCACTGTTTTATAACCTTTTTAAAATACTTAGCATTTGTGCATATTTCAACACAATTCTTGATTGAATATTCATGAATTTAGCCTTTGTGCTAAAGTGTGTCCTCTATCTCACTGTGTCACAGACCCATGTACATGCAAACATGCACAAATACATTATAATAAAAATATGAAGTACTTAATCCTAATTTCAAGCAGAAAGATAAGCAAAGTTACTACTCGTTTTAGGATAAAACTAAATAAAATCTAAAACATCTAAATAAAATCTAAAACATCACTCTGTTATCAAAGAATAATGTTAATTGACATTATTAAAACTTGTGTCTAATGAAACATTGTATGTTTAGATATTTATGAGAGACACTTATATTAACATGATAACAGATAGGAATAAAGAGTGTTTGTCTAACCATACACAGATAAAGTATAGCAGTGCATCATAAAACAGCATAAAGGGCACAAAACAAATTTCAATCTCTAAGAAATATAGGTCATATTTTTATTAATATGTAATACTGCAAGTATTATTTCAGTTTACATGTAATAAAAACCTTGAATCATTATGAAGAAATTTATATAATGAAACGATAATTTAATAGATGTTTTAATCAGTAGAATTAGAAAATAAACAGAGACCATAGTAACTAAGTTCCCAGGTGATGAAAACTAAAATTTGATAATTATTAGAAATTCCTGTATTAAATTATAATAAATATATTAATTAGAATCCAACAAATCAGTAATTTTTCCTTTTTTAAAATAGCCACAATGACGTCATTTAACAAGTAACAGTATTCTAAAGTTGGTCAATAAAGACAATTGTATAAAGAGCTGTAGGAAATCCTGATAGGATATAATTTTATTACAATGAATAAAATAGAGCAGATTTCAATTAAAGGTATAAATTTATTTATTTATTTGCCTCTTAGGGAGTTTATGTATGCTTCAATCTTTATGTTATTTTAATGTTTAAAGTTTATTATTCAAACAATAATGGAACTATTCCTTTATTTTCATTATTTCAACATTCTAATGAATCTTTTCTACATCTGGTTTGATTTACCATGTTTTTAAGATTCTGTTGAGACTTTTCAGTTAAGATCATGAAAATTGCCATAATTTGGTTGGTAACATGCTGTGCTATCATCTGGCTGCACTCTGGTAATGGCAATACCTACATCTATCTAGCCAACATAACAGGCTATACCATGGTTCATCAATTTCTTCAGCATCCATATTTTGATATGGATTCAAATAGTTACAATACTTGTCAACACTTTGCAATAGTCTTAAAGATATCCAAAGGGTCACAAGGATTAGAATGTAATAGGTGTATAGTTAAAGAGTTTTTATTATATTTGCTACTAACTCTATCACAGCGTGATTAAATTTGGACACTTCTCATTATACATACTGGGAGAGCCAGAACAAATGTATACAAGTTGACCCTTTGGTCAACGTTGCTCAAGCAGTAGTTTGCCGTAATCAGAAGTGTCTGGACACTGATGGTAATGACTTTGAGCACCTCTTGTAATTGCAGAAGTCAAATGTGACTTGTACTCATCTTTTGTTATCATCTTGTGGTATATATTGAGTATTACAATTTTAATAGTTTTTCTTTTTTAAAATGTGTATAAATTTTTGGGCACCCTCTATATGTAGACATCTAATATTCTGTCTTTATCTAAATACTATAATTGCTCCTAAATATTTAGGCTTTCAATGTGTTCTCTGGACAATAGCAATGGCTAAACTATAGTTTGAGCATTGTTAAGTGGCGATATCTCACCCAAATCTCCTGATATTATGGACTTTCAAGATAATGTATATGAGTATGCAGTCATAAGCAATGAGGAAAACTTTCTCATGAACTTGAGAGGAAAGACATTGGAAGTTTCAGTTATATTTTGTAAATAGACTACGAAATTTACCATTGGAGGATATAAAAGTTAATTTTAAAATATCACAGTACCTTACAAATTAATTTTTATACTTCATTTCAATATTTGAGTATGATTCATTTCAATATTTTGTACACTTACCGTATAGCTAACATGGCATAGAAAAATGAAGCAGATGCTGTCCACACACATATAATACACAAGCTAGTGGGGAAATATATATGTGTGTTTGTGTGTGTATCAAAAATACAAATTAACACAAATATCATGTGATCTGAAGTTCTAAGGAACACAGAGAAGAAAGCGTTTTTTCTTTGCAACATAAACTAGAATAATGACAAATATTTAAACTAAACCTTATCTAGGCCAAATGTAAATAATTCAGGACCTAGTTTTCTTTGGAGCAAAATAGTCATAGAGTTTAATGGAGCAAAACTATTCATAGAGATTAATGCTATTCAAAAATATTCATGGAGCAAAACTATTCATACACATAAATACATTTTTTTGTATACAAAATGAACTTTCTAGTATACTGTAAAGGATTTAATAAGCCTAAATTTAAAACACATTTATTAAAAATCTTCAGATAATTATGGGGTGACATATTTTATAGAAATTAAGTGTTTAAAGTAATATAATTCTTTCATTTTCAAGTCCTATACAATGGAAAGTAAAGACACTTATTTATTACCCTTTACCTCTCTTCCAATTAACAGTTGATAGAGAAAACAGAATATTCACTGATTAAATTATGTTTGGTTTCAACTGAATATGTTGTGTGAGATATTCCATAAAGGGAAATAAGTATTTATGATTGATTTCAGGTGAATGTGCATAGGAAACTGAGAAGTTCTATTCTATATTTTAGAAGAATTGACTTCTATTCATTTAAAATTAAATCACTGATTAACATGCTTCCCTTTTACCAGAAAAAAAAAAATGCAATTACAAAGATGGTACATTGTACAGGTCTCCAAGTTCCAGAGATGCATTTATTATACATTTTTTTACGAATGTCTTTTACACACATTAATGATACATAAGACTGCTACATTTATTATTCTAACTCAACAACAGATTAGTAACTAACAAGATTTCAAACAATAAGGGAGGAGCTGAGTTGTTTTCCATCACCACAGAAATTATTCAATGCATCTCTGTGGCTCTGCTGAAGTTGAGGCAATTGTACTGTGTGACAGGGCTGAAATATTATGAATTTGAGTTAGTCCTCTATTTTTAAAAGGCAAAGGTGTTTAGAATATGATCTAAAATTCACATGAAAGAAAAATGTTAAGATACTGAATCTTTACAGTGAAAGCTGTAAAATTATATAACTTGACCACCTCTCTTACAAGTGGACTTGTAACCTAAACATAGAGCTCTACTTTTCCTCCTCTTCTCTGTCCTGTTCCAGTCACTATGACCAAGACAAGCGTTACCTATAGGTGAGCAATAACCCATTGCTCCCTTCTTTCATTTGCTGAAGAGCTGTTTCCCTCCCCCACCCTCTAACAAGAGTCCTGCATCTGATTTCTTGTCTTAGTATATTAAGTAGGAGGAAGCTATGAAGTGAAGTGCTAGGACAAAGAGGACAAGATAGCCAGAAAATCTAAATGATCATAATAGTAATGAATTTGGGGAGAGACAAGATGCGGTTTGAGAGGTATGTTTTGGTGGCAAGATGGTTTTACTGCTCTGGAGCAGTGAAGAAGAGTTAGAAGACAAAAGGGCAATTATATAAAGTGTTGCTTTATCTATAAAGTGGATTTCTTGTAATGGCCAAGTAACACGCATAAAAATGGATGCCCACTGAATTAATTTAGGTTGTTATATTTCTTTGTGTGTGAATCCAGGCAGACTTTGCCACTCGGGAGAGCGCACAATGGTTGCACTTTTCAAGAATACTGGTATAAATATTCTCATATATTTAAAATATATAACACAAAATATAGTACTCAATTGTACCTCCTATTAAAACTATCACTCTAGGGTGAAGCCAAGAGTCCATATTCACCATGTCCTACAATATCTGGTACCAGAAGTATTTAAATATCTGAGGAAAAACAAGTTTCAAAGTCTATAGAGCCAGAAGCTAGTCTACAGAAAATTCTTCCACACATTATATTTGCAAAATTGTAAATGAATCTGTTTTCATCAATATCAAATTAAATGAGTCTTTTTTGTTAGCATTATATTTAGTGTATTGTATATACAATTGTTAATATACCATTCAGACTTATGTTTATTATTTTTTATGAAAGTCACAGATAATAGAATATATATAAAAATTTTCACTGTGAAGGGCACAAAACTATAGTAATTCTTCTAAAACAATGTATCTGTGTATAAGGTTACACATCACAAAGTATTATATCTTAGTATGACATTACCAATAATGCATAATAAGCATGAAATACATTTTCCTAACCTATCAATAATTTAAAGTTCTTGATTAGTGGTGCAAAAGAAAAGACTGACTCATCTTTCTGGCCTCTCCAGAGAATATTATAAAGTGCTATTATGAGAAAGAAGCAAACAAAGAATATGCAGTCCAATTTTTTTTTAAAAATGAAGAAAACAAAAAATCAGGACTATAACTAACAAGGAGATTGAATCAGTAATCAAAAAACTCTGAACAAAAAAAGCACAGACCAGATGACTTCACTAGTGAATTTTACCAAACATTTAAAGAAGTCTTAATGCCAAATCTTCTTCAAACTCTTCTTAAAAAACGAAGAGGGAATACTTCCAAACTCATTACTTAAGACCAGCATAAGTGCTGATCTTATAAGACCCTGACACCAATACCAGAAAAGATACTACCGGGAAAAAAAAAAAAGAAAGAAAAAGAAAAGAAAACTACAGGGTCAGCTGGATGGCTCAGTTGGTTAGAGAGTGAGCTCTTAACAACAAAGGTGCCGGTTCAATTCCCACATGAGATGGTGGGCTGTGCCCCCTGCAGGTAAAGATTGAAAACAGCGACTGGACTTGGAGCTGAACTGCGCCCTCCATAACTAGATTGAAGAACGACTTGGAGCTGATGTGCCCTGGAGAAACACACCGTTCCCCAATATCCCCCTAATATTCCCCAATTAAAAAATAAATACATAAAAAAGAAAGAAGAAAACTACAGTCCAATATTCCTGATGAACATAGATGAAACAATCCTCAACAAAATACTATAGTACATTTAAAGGATCATACACTATGACGAAGCTATATTTATACGAAGGTCGATTTATCCTGGGAGGCAAGGAAGATTAATACATACAAATAACTGTGATACACAGCAATAATAAAGAATTAAAACCACATGATCATCTCAACAAAGGTCAAAATTTGACAAAAAAACAACAATGCTTTGTCAAAATGTATTTGACACAATTTAATACACTTTCATGATAAAACTCCCAAACAAGTAAAACTCTTAGGAATGGAATGAAATTACCTCAACATTATAAAGGCCATATATGGAAAGCCCACAACTAATATCATACTCAACAATGAAGAACTTTTCCTCTAAGATCAGGAAGAAGATAAAGGTGCCCATTCTCACCACTTCGATTCAACATAGTATTGTAAGTTCTATCCAGAGAAATTAGGGTAGAAAAAGAAATAAGGCATTTACACTGAAAAAAAAAGAAGCAAAATATATCTGCTCACAGATGATATGATCTTATACAAAGAAAACCCTAAAGACTCCACAAAAAATCTCTTAGGATAAACAAATTCAGTAAAGTTGCAGGATAAAAAAATCAACATATAAAAATCAGTTGCATTTCTATACGCTAAAAACAAACTACCTGAAAAAGAAATTAAGAAAACTATCTCATTTACAATACTACTAGCATCAAAAGAACAAAATACTTAGGAAGAAGCTTAACCAAGGAGGTGAAAGACCTGTATACTGAAAACTATAAAACACTGAAGAAAGAAAGTAAAGAAGACACAAATAAACAGAAAGCCATCTCATGTTCATGGGCTGGAAGATTTAATACTGTGAAAATGTCCATACTGCCCAAAGCAATCTACAGATTCAATGCAATTCCTATCAAAATCCCAATGGCATTTTTCACAAAACTGGAAAAAAACAATCTTTATGTTTATATGGAATCACTAATGGGTCCAAACAGCCTAATCAATCTTCAGAAAGAAGAATAAAGCTTGAGATATCAGACTTCCTGATTTCCAGATTTATTACAGAATGATAGTAATTAAACCAGTATGGTACTGGCATAAACACCGACATGTAAACCAACGGAACAGAATAGAGAGTGCAGAAATAAAAGAGTGCATATATGGTCAATTGATCTTTGATAAGAATGTCAAGAATATACACTCGGGAAAGGTCAGTCTGTTGAATAAATGGTACTGTGGAAATTGGATATCCACATGCAAAGAATGAAATTGAATCCTGACATTACCATGCATAAAAATCAATTCAAAATGGATTAAAGACTGGAACATAAGATATGGAACTGTAAAAGTGCTACATGACGACATGAGGAGAAAGCTTCATAACACTGATGTTGGCAGTGATTTCTTGGGTATGACGCCAAAAGGACAGTCAACAAAAAGAATAGACAAGTGGGGCTACACCAAACTAAAACACTTCTGCACAGCAAAGGAAATAATTAACAGAGTGAAAAGGCAACCTAAGGATTGGGAGACAATATTTGCAAATCATGTATCTGATAAGGAGTTAATATCCAAAATATATGAGTATACAGAATATCTACAACTCAATTGCAAAATAATAATAACCAAATTAAAAAATTGGCAAAGAACTCGAATAGACAAAATTCCAAAGAAGACAATACCGATGACCAATATATATATGAAAAGATGCTCGACATCACTAATCATCAGGGAAATACAGATAAAAACAACAATGAGATATCACCTTATACCTGTTAGGATGGCAATTATGAAAACACAAAAAGATAAGTGTTGGCACGGATAGAGAGAAAATGGAACTCTTGTACACTGTTGGTAGAAATGTAAAATGGTGCAGCTACTATAGAAAATGGTATGAAGGTTTCTCAAAACATTAAAAATAGAAATATCGTATGTTCCAGCATTCCCACTTCTGGGTATTTATCCCAAAGAATTGAAATCAGAATCTCAAAGAGATATTTGCATCCCCATGTTCATTGAAGCATTATTCACATATCCAAGATCTGGAAACAATCTAAATGTCCTTGGATGGATAAATGGATAAAGAAAATGTGGTATATATGTACAAAGAATATTAGATAGCCTTAAAAAAAAGAAGGAAATGTTACCATATACAACAGGGATAAACCCTGAGTACATTATGCTAAGTGAAATAAACCAGTCACAAATGGCAGATACTGTAGACTCCACTTATATGAGGTATCTAAAATAGTCAAACACACAAAAGCAGAGAATGGTGGTTGTGAGGAAAGGGGGGGAAATGGGAAATGGTGAGTTGTTATTTAATGGGTGCAGTTTCAGTCATGCAAGATGATTAAGTTCTAGAGCTCCTGTACAACACTGTGTGTACTGTTAGCAATATTATACCGTACAGTTAAAAATTTGTTAAGAGGGTAGATCTCATGTTAAGTATTCTTACCACCACAAAGAAAAATAGTATTATTATGAAGTTACCTCAGATACTTAATTAAATTTATTTTATTTATTTCTCTCTTTTTTTAACTAAAGTTTACTGGGGTGACAATTGTTAGTATATGCAGGAAATAGAATTTTTAAAGGACTTTAATTTGAGATATCTGTGATATGTGATAACTTTAAAAAATTTACAATTTCATGAGTTTTTTTCTCATTCAATATTAATTTTGCTACTTAATTTTGTACTTGACATTACATATTCCTTTTTTCTTAATGAGGGTCCTCCAAACTGATACCTTTAGGACCTGAAGTTCCCTACAAGTGGCTGGCCCATGTCCCCCTTGTGATTCCCAGATCTCAATGAGAGAGAGAGAGATGGCCCTGAACTTTCCAAATATTACCAGTTAGTTGCTTTATTTAGAGTGACGAAGCATATATGCTGACCAACTACTCTCAAAACTGAATGACATATATATATGATATATATCTATATCTATATCTATATCTATATACATATATCACATTGTGTGTTCACCACCCAGAGTCAGTTCTCCTTCCATCACCATATATTTGATCCTGTTTACATTCATCTACCACCCCCATATAGATGATGTATTGCAGAGCTGTACAGTTGAAACCTATGTGACTTTGCTGACTGTTGTCACCCCAATAAACTTTAATTAAAAAAGGGGAAAAAATCTGAATGACCTCAGGAACTAGCCCACACTTTGCACCTCACCAAAGACACAGTCCTTGAAGAGGAAGGGAACTGAGCTACAGCCTCATGCTTGTTCCTTGGAAAATTGCATATTCTTTAGTTCAAACATTTGTTGTGAGATACCTTGACAAAGGCAACAAGTTAAAGCTTGACAGCATATCTGAAGCATCGGATAGGAAGTATTTACTTTACTTCTATCGTTGCTCTTATCAAACTTTGCATAACTTATATTAATCTGTGTGTCTCTCTGACTAAATTATTAGCACCTTGAAGATTTTGCATAAAAAGGACATTTAATAAACGGTTATTGAATTGAACTAGAATTTCTCTTCTTTGCCCTTTCTTCCAGTTTTGAATTCATTTTGCAAACAATCCACTTTGCATCATGGTTATTTTTCTCCACTAATTCTTCTAAGATTTTATTGTTAGTAGAGGTAGTGATCAATATAGATAAAAGCAAACATTTTCTTTAGGCCAGTCTACATGTTAATTCTGTATGTGTTGAGTTCTGATGTGCATTACCTCTTTTTAAACATTTTTAACAACCCAATGAAAGGGACATTTTTCTATAGAAGAAAAACTAGATCAAAATATTAAGGATGAGGAAGATCACCCAGCTAGTGGCTGTGAGAGCTGGGATGAGACCCAAGTCTATCTGACTGTAAAACACATTCTCTCTAACTCCTTGATAAACATGTCCTCTGTATCTTCTATCTAGTTCCCGTAGCTATATCTTAGTCACTGCTAAAGATTTTGTGTATCACAAAGTCAAAGGAAGAGCTCCTAACGAGATCTTACCTCCAGGCTGAACAGTTTGTGAGGGGTGGTGGTGGTGGTGGTGGTAGTCGTGTTTTATCATCTAACCCAGTGTTTCCCATCATCAGAACTATCTGAGGTATTTTTAAAAAAAAATACAGATTTCTTGAGCCATCGTTACAGATTCTGATTCTGTTCTACTACAGGACCCAGGAATCTGTAGTCCCCAAAACTTGTCAAGAAATGCTATACATCAAACAGAATGGGAATCACAGTGGATTCATTCACAAAGGCTGCCACGGGGGCTTAGGGAGACCAAATTAGTGCATTTGAGGCCCCCATACCTGCTTCCATAAGGAAGCTTCATTTTATTTTTATTCTGAGGTCAATCCAGGTTTGTGGGTCTGACATGACTACAATTTAAAAGGAAACCTCTTTATGAAAAAAAAAAAAAACAACACAACACTCAAATACCTAACTTTCATAAATTTTACTAAGACATTCCCCATGAACATATTGCTAGGACCCCTCCCAGGATCTCAGGAGGGATCTATACAAATATTTTATGGTAATTTCCCTATCTGTATAATATATAAATGTTCTAACTAAAGTTTTATCCAGGGTGACAAAAGTTCCATAGATAGAAGATATGTAAGTAAAAGTTTGGAAAACAGCAGCCTTGGTGAAATTTCCTACCTTGCTCTTAGCAATACCATTAAGATAATTAAGGATCTTTTGAAATACAGATTCATGATGCTTTTTCTTTGTCACTCCAGACATACTATCAAGAAAGGAGTGAGATCAGTTTGGTGTGTCTTATTCTTCATATATCCATCATATTTCTGAGTACAGTTGACCATTGAACAACATGGGTTTCAACTGTGTGGGTCTATTTATATGCAGATTCTTTTCAATACTGTAAATGTATTTTCTCTTCCTTATGATTTTCTCAATAACATTTTTTTCTTTTCTCTAGCTTACTTTATTGAAGAACACAGTATATAACACAAGTAACATACGAAATATGTGCTAATCAACTGTTTATGTTACCTGGAAGGCTTCCAGTCAACAGTAGGTTATTACTAGTTAAGTTTGGGGGGAGACAAAAGTTATACATTACTTTTCAACTGTACGGGGGGTCGATACTCCTAATCCCTGTGTTGTTCATGAATCAACTGTATATTTATTTTTATAAATTCTCTGCTTAATAGACCATTTAAAAAATTTCCAGGAAATAGACTTCAATTTGTGGACCTATAGCCATTATATTCCCCTGCTCACTAATATAGTTTGCTGAATAATTTTTAAAAATATATTTAACGGATCTTTGTTTTTTGTTTGCTCACCACTACCACCATCACGCAGGACAACATTCATATATCTTCAAAATACACAGGAAATGTCAGAGGGTAATTGCCCACAGTCTCCACTGGCCAGATGAGACGTACTTGATAGTACTAGTTTCTGTATGCAGGAGTGCAGCAGGCAAGAGGAATACAGAACATTCTTCAACACATGCCATCGATTACTATAAAAATATAAATAACGTGGTTTCAGACCCTATAACTCAAAACTCAATTTGAGCAGTAACTCTTTCTAAAGCTAATACATTTGTAAATTCAGTAATGAGAAAAAATGAGACTAGAGCTCTTCCTGACAACCCAGTTTTAAAATCCTCTACCAGGTATGAACACCATTGCAGCCTGGGTACTACAGCCCCGTCTCATTCACAGACTCTTTGCACAAACCCCATATATCTTAGCCTCAGTAGCACAGAGGAAATCTTGGTCTACTTGAAGAAGTAAGACAGTTTTAATAAATCACAGTCTTACAATAATAAACACAGGAAATCTCTGGAAAATTGAACATCCAGTTTTTTTCCTACCCAATACCGTCTTGGCTGCCACTGCTAAAAATGGTCTGACACCATACTCACAGAACTTCTTAAGTCTAGAAGCCTTAAAACTAATTTGGTCTGGTGTATAATTTCCTGTAGTATTTCCTTATTCAACATTACCTTTGTGTTCTAAGGACTTTTGTACTGGCCTCTATCGATGCAACACACATGTTTCTCTACAGTGACCAAACCAAGTAGTACATGATCCCTGCTCTTTTTCTGTGAATGCAGACAAGACAATTTTAATGATAATCTATTAATGTCTACAAATATCCATTTTTAAAGTATAAAACCAATCCAATCTACCTAATGGATGTGTGGGTTATAAACTAGGAGACCAATGTTCCAGGCAGAGAAACCAGTCATTTTCTTCAGTAACATTTCCCAGTTCCCTAAGATAAACATAACAAATATGCATTAGTTATTCTTTGTTCAGGTCAATGCCTTTTGTGACCACCCTCCTGGTCTTCCCATGTCAAAACAATCATGTTCCCAACATCACCCTGAAGTAGGGGCAAGAAGTCTCAGAGCTCCCAGTATAATTTTCTTTCCATTCAACTGTGTTGCCTCTCATATATCATGCCTGTGTGTTTGGTAATAACACTGTTGACATTGTTATTTCCCATGCATGGAAGCAGAAGTGACTGCTCAAATACTGTATCTAATTGTCCTCATTCTATACTGACTGATGGAGTTGCCCTTCTAAGTTTACACTTCCTCTGTTAGCCACCACTATCCACAATGAATAGCTGCACTGATGAGAAGAGAGGGTGAGCTTGGGTTGTTTGAGGGAGACTATCTCACTGTCAATAAAACACTGGCAGTAAGAAAGGGCTGTTACCATGACAAGCAATGCCACCACTACAATAGCTCGTACGATCAAACTACAATGATTTGGCCAGCATATTGATCTGGAGATGTCTATTTTGGTAAATAGTAAGAAAGGTGGAACTTGACACTTGATCTTAGCCAAAAGGCTGAGCAGAGATATGAAGGCAGAACTTGGAAAGGTTGGCCAGAGTAACCAATGACTAACTGCTTCATGTATTCTGATCACTACGTTTGATTTTATTATAACTCATTTACAGATATTGACTACATTTTAAAACTCTTTTGCATCCGTTTTACTTTTTTAATGATTTCATTTCCATTATCCACTTTAACTTTATAATTGCCTTATTATGCAGATGTTATGGTTATTGTTAGCAACTATACATCATTCAATTTTTGAGTCCAACCAAGAACTCAATGTGGTTTTTAATAGAGACACAATAAAAGCAAGGGATGGGTGAATGAATAAACGGAAAGAGTCCAAGTCACAGAGAGATGGAAAGACTTTGCCAAATCATATGATGAATAAGAGTCAGGTCTTAGATTTTCTCTTGTTCTATCAGAAAATGTGTATGTTGTTATATATAAACAATAGATCTAATAATGTTACTAAAAGCTCAGGAAAAATGCAACCTGGAGGACTTGGTGGGGAAATAACTACATTGGGGCTATATTTATTACACTTATTTAGTACATACTATTCATTTATTAGTACATACTATAAACTGAATTCAATATTAAATGCATCAGCCTGAACAAATAATAGTGTTATAATTTATTAATGGGTCCCATATCAGAGCAATACAAGGATGTATGAAGTAGTATTAATGTTCTCAAGTTACTAGCATGAATTTGCTTCAACATGCTGATATTTCAAAGAATACTTAATTATGTATTTTAAAACTCAAACACAAATGTGAGTACCTAGAACAATTAAAACTATACTGTATGGTCTTCTGTAATCACAAATTTGCAGTTGTCTAAGACATTTATAAAATGAACAGCATTCTTTAAAGAATGTTCTATATATTAACAATGAATAAATACTTAAAATTCAGATGTTACAAAATATTATATTATTCTAAAAATTATAATTCCAATCAGGCTTTAACTCTATAAATTGAATATTCAAGACAAGGAAATGTAGATAAAATTTTAGAAGGATAACAAAATAAAATACTTTATAAAGTATGTTTTATACTTACAGGTATACTCTAAGTGAAAAAGTATACTTATAGTCTTTTTACTTTATCAAATGTGGAAGAAGTGAAACATTTACATATATGTGTGTTTCATTAAGTCTAAGTTTAAGGTCTAAGTTTGGAAATATAAACCTTACCTATTATTTAATGTGATTTTTTGAAATATGTTATTATAGCATTCATAATCATCTAATTCTCTATGTTTACTACATATTACCATGTTTCCCCGAAAATAAGACCTAGCCAACAATCAGCTCTAATGATATATTATATTATATTATATTATATTATATTATATTATATTATATTATATTATATTATACAAGGTCCTATGTTATGTTAAATAAGACTGGGTCTTATATTAATTTTGGCTTCAAAAGACGCATTAGAGCTGATGATCTGGATAGGTCTTATTTTCAGGGAAACACGGTACTCCTAGAGAACTTTCCAACAATTTAATCAGGCAACTTTAGATCAACGTGTGTGTATGCACATGAGTGCCTGAAAATTAGAAAAAAACTACTCATGTTTACTTTTAAAAATTAACTAGGAAGCATAATTCTTTATAAACATATCAATAAAATGTTTTTTAAAATCAATCTATTTCAAAATATTTGGTATGATATTTTCATTTTGAATGCTCAGTGTAAAAGGATCATGAATTCTTGAAAACGAGAGGTTATTAAACACAAACTTAAAACTGGTGAACAAACCAGTTCACATTTAATAGCTTAAAACTTTAACCTTTAAACCTAGTTTTCACTAATGGCTGTGATTCTCTCTGTGAGTCCTAACTATAGCACACTGGAAGTACTTTTACTAGCCCTCTAGACCACAGGGCACACTTTGCTTCTCTTACAGTGAACTGCACTTAAGTGGCTTAGGAGTCGTATCAATGGAATGAGTTTATGCTACATTAAGACTGACAATATTTCTCAACAAACTAATCAGCGTAATGCTGAAAAAACCATTACAAAATTCGGATACAAGTCTTTCTCTGTCAAATTGTGTTTCTCTTCAGATTTTATGCAATTATGTCTAGACCTTTCAGTTATCAATGCATACAGATAGTTCTACAAGACCAAATTTTCAGACAGTTTTAATGTGATCAAAATGACTTTCAAAGTTTCTTTCTTTCATGGGAAAACTTAGAAAAAATTTTGTAAACAATAAACTTAATATAATTTAATGAAAAGTGAGGTAAAGTGTTTTACTTTAACATTTTGTTATGATTCCTCTTGTAACTCTAAGACCCACAAAAACCCAATTTGTATATCAAAATGTTGATCAAATTAAGTAATTAGAAAAGCAGTACATAATGTACACAATAAATCTGTGAGTATAATCATGGATTTTTGGCTTCATAGGGGAAAGAAAAGTCCAAAAAATATTAAATTATGCCTTCAGAGTGAAAAATTTTCAAATCTAACCAGTAAAATTGCTAGCATTGTTGCTCTTAACTAATTTTTTCTTTTGCTTTTCAGACTGCAATGAAACTACATTACAGCTACAGAATAAGCTGTTGTTGAATGCTGAGTAATATGTACAATGTTAAAACTGCATTTTTTTCCAATTTTATTACAAAGGATAACCTTAATCAAGCTAAAGAAGAATAAAAAGTGGTGTCCATTATTCTAACAACAACAACTGAAAATTTTTTTTCGTATTTCCATGTTTTTTCTGGGAGAGGTAAAGGTGTTTTAAAATTTGTGAATATGCTTTAGGCAATTTGCTTGTTCTAAATGGTAACAGTAGCAAGATGGAATGGTACAATGAAACATAACGACTTTAAAATATCACCTTCTGGTTAATCACTGCTTAAAAACACAGAAAATAATCAAGCAAAGCCCCACCCACTGATCAGAGGAATGCAGGAATTCACATCAGTTGTAAAGCTGTTGTAATAGTCACTGTCATGTAAGCAACACCGCCATAAGATATAAATCTAATTCACTGATACATTGTAGAGAGTACCTAGTATAGTATTCAGGGTGCATGTGATTATTTTCATTTAAAAGGGGAAAAATCTGACTGCAAATTTAGAGGAACATTTTAATATAGCAACTTAAAGTAATACAGGGCATTTTGTGTTGACAAAAAGCAACAAAAATTTAATACTAACCTGAATCCCATTTGAGACAAAACAATTTTATAAAGGGAGTGAGCAGGAATGAGATATGTATGAGCAGGGCATTTTGTGTTGACAAAAAGCAACAAAAATTTAATTGCTACTTTTCATTTCTTCAGTACATTGACATTTGCTCTGGGGTAAAAAAAAAAAAAAAAAAAAGGCCTTCCTGATCTTTTTTCTTTCAAAAGTCAATAGGCATTACCTAAATAATTTAACACTTTGAACTGAATCATGTGTACATGCCAGGCATGCCAAATAGGTTATAACAGACTCTCTGAAAAGGTGTTAGTCCAGAAGTTAGGACTCTGCTGAGCAGGTCTAGACATGGAAGGCACAGCTTCAAGGGGATATAGAAATAACATATTCCGCCGTGAGGGCAGTGATCCTTGGCTAGCTGTGCTCACCATTTTCAGAGGGGATGGCAAGGATTTGGGGGTGTGGAAGGAAACTTCAAGCTCTAACGTTTACCTTTTGCTTTCTGGCTTTTTCTTCTTCCTTCTATCCCCATCTCCTGGCAGGAGGTGATTCTCCACTCCTGTGACTGCCTCTCCAATTTGGGCTACAAGTTTAGAAATGGGCATTGAGGGAAAAGCTGGATTCAGTCCAGAATAGAAGTGGTGATGAAAGCAAATGCCTCTGATTGTTTCACCTGCTTCTACCCCATTTCTGCCTTAACCGGAGGTGAGGATGAGAAAGATCTGGAGGTGGCTTTCTCCCCTTTATTTCTCAAATTGTCTAGATAACACACCTCTCCCTCAAATACTAACCTGAATCCCATTTGAGACAAAACAATTTTATAAAGGGAGTGAGCAGGAATGAGATATGTATGAGCAGCCCTAACAGTGACAGTGCTCAAATATCTTTTTCCTTTTAGAATTTGGGGGTTTCATAATGCAGAACCTGCTTTTCTACTAACTCTATTCTTTAATTATTAGTAAGAAAAAGCATATGACTAGATTAATTACTAGACTGTTTTTTTTTTAAATGTGTCACAGATTATAAAAATGACTGCAAATGGTATTTCCACTCCCTGCTCTTCTAAAATGCCACTCCCACTCAAGAGTCTGTCCCTCCCTTTGAAACTGGGTACCTCTGTAACTGGCTCCACTAATGGATTATGGAAGAGTAATGTTATAAAATAAAAGGCTTGGTTATAAAAGGTATACCACTTTGCCTGCCTCTTGGAACACTCACCTTTGTAGGTCTGAGTCACCTTTTGTCTAAGGCTGCCATGCTGTGAGGAAGTCCAAACTAGCCCATACAGTGACCACATGGAGAGGCTCTGAGAACACATGAAGAAAGAGGTGCCTAGCCGGCCCCCAGCTTCCCTGGCGGGGCCTCCAAGCCCCTGCTGCTCCAGCTCTGACCACTATCTCTGAGAAACCTCTTGCCAGAAGCATCACATTGAGCCACTCCTGAATTCTTGATTCACAAAAACCATAAGTGCAAACAAATATTGCTATTAAGCCACTAACTGTTGGAGTTATTTGTTATGTAGAAAATCAAAAGAACCAGCATTAACTATACTACATTTCAGGAATATGTGACAACTGCACATGTTTGAATACATATGTGCACACGCATTTATACAAATAAGCAGCTAAAATATTCGCCACAAGCTATATAGTCAATGAAAAACACATTAGACTTATAGAATCAAGCTGAAGAGTCTATAGTTCATGCCATTCAATGCTGGGAACACAGTGAGGTAGAAAATATTGTAGGCTTATTTTCTACTTCCTGAGAAGCTAACATTTTTTTCTACGTGGATATAGCTCTCATACAACAATTTTATCCCCATTAACTTCCAAATAACCATCTGAGGTCATTTACTAAATAATGTAGTGTCTTTATTTCTTCTCTGAGGCCAAATATTGAACACAGAGCAATTATTTGACGCGTAAGAAATTCAACATGCTCAAATAAGTTGAAAAATGAAACATGCCTCGTCCATTTAGAAATTGCTGCTAATAAAAATACGCCCTTAAACCTCTTTAACATAAGCTTTTTTACAAGGAAGCAGCACTAGCGTGTACTCCCATTCAAGAGAGAAAAAAAAGTAAATGGAGACTTTACCAAAGACTAGTCTGGGTGATCTGAACTGGCTGGTCCCTAATGTTGACTATGATAATTAAACAGATCCAACTCTATTATAGAAATAACACATGGAAAGCATAAGGGTACCAAATAGGACAGGGATTAAGTGAGACGTGGTTAATCTTAGTGTGTAGTAGAAAACTGTACTAAACACAGAATTGAGCATTCCAAGGCGTCTCCTTTGCAGAGACTTTGGGTTAAATTTTGCTTTCCTTTCAGCCCACTCTCTCCCTCCCCAACCTATCTGAGTAAAAAGACTCCTATAACTCCACGAAATGGGAGAGGAGGTCTTGGTAAATTTCACAAGGATCCTCTTTGGGGAGATCTCAGAAGCCAACTCATCTGGGGTATAATGAATGAGACTAGCTCTGGGAACACTTCCCAGATGATAAAATTACCCTGCCAGTTAACTGTGCCTCATAAGCAAAAGAATCTGGGGGCCCTGTGTGTCTGAGCATGCACAAGCGCGCGCTCTCTCTCTCTCTCTCTCAACATCTCTGCTGAATTGCCCCCTTCCTTGCCTCTTCCCCACACACCCTCAAAAAGAGCAGAGCCAGGAATAGAAGCTAGGAGGGAACTCAGTAGCAGAAGCTAAAGCCTCCTGCATCTCATCAGTGTAAATCTGAATCTTAAACTTCAATCCAGTAAATGTGTATTCACTACCAATAAAGAATTAATTGAAACACACAGTAAAAGAAGGGTAAGGAAAGATTTACACATTCCTTCTTGCTTACATTGTACGTAGGCCATATTTTTAAGTGTTAGACTGATTTGTAAATAATTGTTACAGTTTTTATGTATATTTTTTCTACTTTTATAGAGAAAACCTATTTCTAGCCCTTGCTGACATGTCAAGATTTGTGACCCACCCATTCCAACAGTTAAAAATTAATTAAACAGGGAGAAAATATTTATAACTGAGACTTTGCATATGACACTCATAAACATACTGAGTTGTATACACTTAATGTATTCTTATTTTTAAATAAATGATGTTCACATTAATCACTCATGTAAATGAACATATTTAAAACCAAATGGCTAAATTAAAAATGAATGTACAACTCTAGTTCACGTTTTAAAAATACTGTATTTATAATGATTTAAATAGCTTTACTACTAAGAGCCACATTCCAAAGTTGCAGTAAACCTATTTTTATAAACATGTTTTCTTTCTGCTGTTATTGTTGTTCATTCCACTGAACTCAGGGGCTATCTGGACTCATTTCAAATGTTCTTATAAATCATTCTAAGTAAACCTTTTTCTAGATAAGTTGTAAAGAACACTTTTTAATGGCAGGTATTTTATCATGTCTGGCCATTTAGAATATAGGTGTGGGATCCTGTTTTATATGGCACCCTGCTACCAAGGAACTTTTCTTTAGCTGATTTAGTTAGAAAGCCGCTGCCAAACAAAACAGTAGGAGGGAAACTATAAAAAAAAGCTTTAAAATACTAAAAAAAGAAATAAGTGAACAAGCAGCAATCTAAACAAATTAGAGGACTATTCCCATGACCTGTGTTTGACAGAAAGAAATAGAAGAAGATGCAGAGAATTAATAGAATACCAATTTAGGACCATACTCACTGTCTACAGAAGCAGAAATTACTTCAGACAATTACATGTAAGCTGCTGTACTAAGATTGTTCTGTCACAAGTCTCAGACATTATTTTAAGTTAGGTGAGTCTGATGTCATAGGAGGTTCTTCAAAAATGAGAGAGAATGATATCAAATTTAAAAAGAGAAATGAACATTATGAATTAGTTGTGCTGATTTAGGGCCTGGTCTGTTAGTACAAAAACAAGGAAATCAGCAGAGTTTCATAGTGAGATAAACTGCAACTACAACAATAAAACATGCTCTGTTCAGGCAAGCTCAGTGAATTCTAAAACACAAACACAATTACGGAAAATAAAATGGCAAAATGGAATATTCTTAATATCGCCCTTTGACAAACACTGAGCATGTTATGTAGTAAGTGACTGGTATAACTTTGGAATATGAATCCCCTGATATCTTTGATTCAGGCTCACTGCTCCTTTATAGATACGTGATTTATTTAAAAAAAAATTTTTGGGGGGGTTACATGCAAAAACCAGATGAGTATTAAAAGTGAAATATATAATATATTCTTTATCAGTTGAAGGATTAGTATCTTTAATTATTCTTATTGGGCCTAATATTTGAACTAAACACATATTTTAATCGTTAAGAAAAAGGCTGCTTATTGAAGAGACGGCAGTTAACTTCTGTGGCACCCAGGATACGTCAGTCATTCCCTCGGTCAGTCAGGCATTTACTTAGGTAACAGTGAGCGCTGGTCAGGAGCCAGGTGTTCTGGGCCCCGGGCATTCACACACAGGGACCCGGTTACATTCCTCACTGCTCGGAACCCTCCCATACTGCAGGCATCACTGCTGGGATTTCCAAGGTTCCAAAAGGTTAAGTCACTTACTCAAGCTCAAGGCAGAATGTAGACAGAAACACAGTTCCAGAGGAACTTCTACCTCACCACAGCTGTCCTCAGGAACTATGTGGGGAATGATGTCCTTTATTCAAAAATATGTTGAGCCTAGGAAGAGTTCATTAAATCTCAATAGGTTAAGTCCCAAATTCACCTCAGGAGCCAGCCCACAATAAATCATATTATTTTATGGTCCCATCACATGGATGTACTTAACGTGAGGCCAGAAGGCATTCCTATTACTGTTCACAGAGAGACTGCCTGCCCTTTTGTTTTGTCCATCTCTGCTCTTAACTAGTTGTGCAAGAAGAAATGGGGCCCTCTTCACAGGGTTCTAGCCTCATCCTTCTAACCATCACTGGGTGTGTCCCAGATCAGTCTAAAGAATAATCTGTCAATCGATTTCCAGCACTATGTAATAACAAACAGTGACCATGGGCATCATCATAATAAAGGACAATATTTTGTAGGAGGCTTTATAAAATTATTGGGAAATAAAAGTATCTTGAAGAGGACTAGGAAAATATCTGAAATATAATTCTGGTTGGTCATCAATCAGTATTACCATGAAGTGTTGTTCTCTCTCTAAAGACTTCCTCTAAAATTATACCAGACTATCCAGTGTCTGTCCAACAACAATCAAATACATGAAATGAGCACTGACTGAATAAAACACAGAAGCAATTTCATGGAAATTTATAGATGAAAACAGGGTCTCACATTCCCTTAAAATTAATGACAGCCAGTGAAATAATAATAGCTAGCATTTTACAACATGAAAATATAAAGGGAATAGGTAAGCTATTTGGGTCTTCCTAAGGGAAATATCTGTGACCTTCATTAGGACCAAATATGTGAACAAAAGTAGAAGTCACCTGTCCATACCAAAGAACTGAAAGTAATGTGCTATTCTTTTTTCAGGCTGATTCTTTATTCATTTCACAATTATTTATTGAGCAGCTATTCACAAGGCACAAAGCATGGGGATACAGTGATGAACAAGAAACACGCTCACTATCTTCATGAGGCTTATAGTTCAGGAAGCAGATAATTGGAAAATATTTACAATAAATATATGATTATAAACAGTGACTACTGGGATGAAGAAAAATTACAATCTATTTTGAGGATGAATAAAAGTAACTGATATGTAAATAATGATTCTGTGAAAAGTGACATAGTACTAATACTATTAATCCTATTGTGGCTTCTGTTACTTCCAATGCGTTCGAATTCAAAAGCCTTTCATGTTTTCAGCCTTTTCACATCATCTCGTCATGACTTCAGAGCAATGAAGAAACTGAGATGAACGTAAGCAAGTATAGACAAAGTGCTATATAGCTAAAGGGACAGGACATGTAAATAGGGAACAAAAAGCAATTTGGTTTGGCAGGGCTTCAGCAAAATGAGGAGGAAAAATATAGTCATGGGGATACGAAATACAGTATGGGGAATATAATCAATAATGTTGTAAAGATCATGTAAGGTGCCAGATGGGTACTGGACTTATCAGGGGGATCACTTCATAGACTGTGTAGATGCCTGACCAATGCGCTGTACACCTGAAGCTGAAGTAGAATAATACTGAGGGTCAACTATAATACACACACACACACACGTGTATATATAGTCATGGGATATAAAGTACAGCATAGGGAATATAGTCAATGGTATTGTAATAGCTATGTACGATGTCAGGGGTAGTAGATTGGGGGGGTTACACTTTGTGAGGGGTGTAAATGTCTAACTGTAATATTACATTGCTTTTTACACCTGAAACTAATAAAAAAAAAATAAGAAAAAAAAAGAAAAGAAAAGGAACAAAAAAAGACTGGACAGGTAAAAAAGGGACCAGGTATAGGCGGTCAGGGCAAAGTTTCCAGACTTTTTCAGTGGGGAGAAGGGAACCTCTAAAGAATTCAGAACATGAGTGTGAGAACACTGGTATTTCTGAGATTATTTTAGAAGCAATGGGCAAAATATATAAGGGAAAGAAAAAGAGAAACAGTGATTACAAATATAATTTAAAGGACTATCACGGAAATTAGTAAAGAAGGGTGTGTGGATTACTAATGTATCAATGGGATTGAAAAGAAGAGACAGGTATAAGCCCTACTGAGGAATAAGAATTTTATGAATCAGTAACTGACTAGAAGTAAGAGATGATCCATTGAACAGTCAAGTACAAGATTCCAAAAGGAATAGTTGAGCTATCAGCATAAAGTAGGATAGACAATAACGTTTGATTTTGAACCCACTGATTTGAGATGCTGGTGGCACATCTAGCCGAAGGTTATCAAAGAGCGGAAGGCTAGAAATAGATTTACCATCATCCCATTAGAAATGACTACTGATGTTGGAAGGCAAGGAAAAGAAGATAACATAGGAAAAGAAAATTACTGAACGCAGAATCTCAGGGGAAGCTTAGTGGTGGTGAAAGAATGTCGGGGCTGAGCCTTATCCTCTACTCATTACATTGGACCATATACTCATGTAGGATTAAGATGGAGTTCTACACTACGTTTTAGGACTTAATTGATATATTTCATCAAAGGGGTTTTTCTTTAATCATATCTCAGTGCATGGTTAATATTTTATAAGAACATAGCAAATTAGTACTTATATCAGGTCATATTCACAATGTATATCACACTATTTTCTAAATCTTGGTGAAACTGAATTAAAGATGCAGTTAAGAATTATGGATTTACATACCTGTGGTACCCATCTGGAGGACACAAAGCTGGTTACTTCGATTACAGGTAAGCCAGTTTGGGAGAGTTGATTGATAAATTCAATTTTTATATCTGTAGGAACTATAACCTATGAAAACATTAAGATACATTGTATAAGTAATTTATATAGGGTCTACTGAAGCATAAACAAAAAATTACTTCCTAACAGAAAGCAAATCCTATTTAAGATTGATAAATTCAACAAGCAAACTGAGAACAAATACAATAGTGCAGCATACGAAATCTATGCAAGTCTTTAGAGTCTTAATAATAATATTTCAAGTTACCATTTAAAATTAACTATAAATTTGATATCAAACTACCTTTTCATTCTGCAATCCATCCCTAGGTCCCACTTCTACTATTTTAACATACTCAGGGAGTCCAGACAACTGGGATGATTCCTATAATGGAAAATACAAGGCAAGAAAAACAGATAACCATGAGATCATCAAACTTGTTGATTTGAAAAGTCAATTACAATTTGTAAATTAAATTCTCACCCCAGAAAGTTAGAATGGTAAGAAATCAATACAGTGATATCGTCCAAATACCCAGTTTATATTATTGGCAAAATGAGGTCAATTTTTCTTATAATTCAGTGATATTCAATCTAGTTATGACTAAAATTGAAAAGATTCATTTCTAAGGTACGACTGAGGACACAGTGATTTACTCAGGATCTAAAGTGCCAATCTGTTGAGTAATTCTACATGTGATGGTAAACTCACCAATGTTAGCGTTCATTAAAAAACTAGTCTTTGTATTAACCAAACTTCTTCCAAGCACAGTCATACAAGATGCTGCCCTCTATAGCCTGAACTGGAGGGATGTGTACTTGATTTTGTGGCTTGTGCTCAGAAAGCTAAGGCTAGAGAAGAATTTGTGCTTTTTAGTTCTTCTCTGCATTACATAACAGAACCAGCACCTAACAACAGCTTCCAGAAGGACAGAACCTCCAGCCCACTAGAAACTAACCCTCGATATCCCATTGGAAACAGCCCAGCTCCAGCCCAACATAACACATCTGTTCTACCTTTTGAGCAAATCTGAAATGGCAAGAGGGTCTGAAGTCTGGAATCTGTGTCCCTAGGTGAAGTATTACCATGTTTCCTCCAAAATAAGACCTCGCTGGACAATCAGCTCTAATGTGTCTTTTGGAGCAAAAATTAATATAAGACCCAGCCTTATTTTACTATAAGACTGGGTCTTATATAATATAGACCGGATATAATATAATATAATATAATATAATATAATATAATATAATACAATATAATGTAACATAATATACTGTGTCTAATATAATATAATAATACAATTCTATACCAGGTCTTATATTAATCTTTGCTCCAAAAGATGCATTAGAGCTGATTGTCCAGCTAGGTCTTATTTTAGGGGAAACACAGTATGAACACACCATATTTAGAAGGACATTAGTTTAAAATAGGAAAAATAGAAACAGCCTTTCTAAACATCACATTGTGGTTAAAATTAGAAGTTGGCTACCTCTTTTCAGACTATACAAACATAATCTCCTGGTAACTTTGAGCCACATTAAGTGTGCGTAACTCATTAAGTTCTTCAAATGGATAGCTGACGGAGTCAACCCAGATCAGCAGGACCTGTACTTCAAGGTTTTGTGTCTGACCTTTCATCACGGATGGTGAATTTAGGTTGACCAATTTATATTGTTTCACTCTGTCCTTGTAACAAGGACATGCACTGGTGACGTGGCAGTTTTGGATGCAGGACTTAGTTTGTTTCTATGACATGGAAAAATGCCTACTGGCTCTTTTGGAGTCCAAAGCTGTTATTTGGTTTTATTAGCATTCTGTACTAACTAACTTAGTGAACAAACACAGATGGTCCCTGTTACAAATGTTTACATACCACCCTCCAATCTCCATGAAATCAGGCAATTCAATAAGCAAAAAGGAACCAAGAAGAAAACAGAATTCACATTTCTGTATCTTCTGAGCAGGTTGTGATGCATGCAGTTGACTTGGGAGGATGGAGTGTTGGGAGGATTGAGGGTTGAGAGGAGAAGCATGGCATTACTCAGCTCTAGGGTCTTTTGGATCACAGTCATGAAATCATGCCTCATTTACAAAGTGGCCATCATTTCAACCAGGCAATAAAGGACAGGGATAGAACGGAAAAGTGGAGTACATACAGAGGAGCTCACTTCTCTTTCTTATCACTTCCAGTCGTAATACTGCAGACATGAAAACCAAACTAGGCAATTTATACCCCGTGGTCTTCTTATTGCTGACTGTGTCCTGAAACTAAATTTGCAACAGCAATTAACTTGGAGCATACATGGATGAAGTTTAACAAAAAGGAAAAAAGGGAACATAGTGTTTTTTACGGTGATAACTGTATGCAGAGTATAAGCAAAGTGCTTGGCACTGCCCTGTGCATCACGGTTGTAGCTAGGAGAAGTAACAAGAAATCCGAAGTTATGATAGACCATCACCAATTATATCCATCTCAGTCAAAGCAGAATATATGCTCACTTAGAATTGTTTTAGGTTTCTTTTTTAATCTAATGTGTCTTTCCAGGCATAGGTACATATTACCTCCACCTGAATGCCTGAGAAAGCAGAAGAAAGTTAGAATGTGCTTAGTAAATTCAAAGAGTAACAAGTTCCCTCTTTTTACAGTAAATAAATAACACAAACATTAAGTCAATTAACACATACTTGCTGAATATCTGGGATATCAGAGCCCTCTCTTTGTGATCTTTGGTCTCTTCCTGGGCATTATGGTCTCTGTACTGACTTTTCTAAGGAGCTCCAGCTACACATAAACAGTGTCGACTGGGCATGTCCACCTAACTGTTGTACACGCCCATAACACTCAGTGATTCAAAACTGATCTCAGTATTTCCCCACCTCATTCCTCTCTTCAGATATTCTCCCACCACATGCTATTCTTTACCTTCTCTCTTACCATTAATATCTAATTGGTCCATTGGTTAGTGGTTCTACTTTGGCAAATACCCAGCACAACACATGACACTTGTTGTTATAGTAGTGAATCTCTTTGGTCACTAGCTTCATTAAAATTGTTTCGTTCTTTTTCTTCACCCACTCTGTTGCTACAGCTTCCTAAGTATCCTCCCCTATTTTTTTTTCCCCCAAAATCAAAATCCTTCAGCATGTGCCAGTCACCAGCAGAGAGATCTGTCTACCTAAGGTAACACATGATTCATGACTAGCCTCTCATCCTCTACCAGTCTCCTTCATGCATCCCAGGATTTCAACCATGCAAAAGTCATGCATGGCTCACTTTCATGTCAGTACACATGAAGTTTCTGTTGGTTGGGAATACCTTCCATTTGTGGGCAAGACATTAAACCAAACCCATTTCTCTTTTTCATGGACAGAGGACTAGACCATGTTTCTCCCCATCGAAGAATTATTTTGGGACAAGTTCCAGTCAATGAAATAGGATGGTGAATGATATGAGTATGCACCACTTTTAGGCTTGTCCCCTGAAAATGCCCCATGTACAATTCTCCATGCTCATTTGATGCAAATAAGTATGGCTTGATGCAAATCAGCATGGCAAATTTGGAAGGTAATAGATACCACAATAAATAAATGAATAGATGAATGAATGAATGAATGAATGAATGAATGGGCCCACATCCTGAATCACTGCTTAGATAAGAATCCCATGTCAAGAAGTAGCAATCATTTCGTACTTTATACAGACAAAGCTAACTGACAACTCTTTGAGACCACTGAGAGCAAAGGTGTATCTTTTATAGCTTCTAATAGTGAAGATTGGTGAAGAGTTTGAAGGTTTGCTGTACATGCAAGCTAACAAGTGAGGTTGCCATGGATGCTGTCAGAAGGTACAAGACCCCTGGGTAAAAGAAGACAAAAAGCTTATCACTCACAGCAAATAGCAGTAGCTAGAGGACCAGCATTTGTGCTGGTTTACCAAGTCCTGACTCCCACTGAGAAAAGCAGAGGACCGTATGATGTTTGCACAGGCAATGGGTGGCATCACAAGAAAGGAACCCCAAGCCTACAGAACGTGAACCTTGGTAATGGACAGTCAGCATGCCCTCCCTTGGCAACAAAGGTAGATATAATGTTTTGCTTGACCATGAGTCTGCCTGCCTTTTGCTCAAAGGAAGACGCTATGTCATTCAGGACTTTAAGCACACTTACCCTTTGCTCCAGCAGGAGACACTATTTCTATCATTCAGAGACGTTCCCCATCTAAAACTCCTTAAGAAGATAGTCTCAAAGAAAGACAACTGTGCCCCTGCTTGCAAGACATACAGAAATTCATGACACCCATGGATAATTATTTTCCAGTAACATCTACTCCTCATTTTTACACCATCTCGGTGTATGGCAAATCTTCCTGTTACTAAACCACTCTGTTGGCCCCACTGGTTCATATAGGGAACAAAGACTGGGACCAAATCTGTTCAATGTATCTCATAAAACATTTAATTAGGGCTAGTCTCAACAAACTCCAACTAGCCAAGGAAGGCCAATCTACAGTACTGACTTCTGCCAGGCCCCCTCCTCCCAGGGGTCCTGGACCCAAGCAGATGAACAAATCCTATGCAGCAGTGGCCTCTGCATCAGAAACTTAGAATCGTTTATTTTGTGCCTATTCTATGACAGTCAATATGTTGCCATGATCGGTACTACGGTTTATCGACGCAGCAGTGGTGGTAATCCAGATGATGGAGACTTACTAGTGGTTTGACTCCAATGCACCTCATCAGAGTATGGGACTCAGACAACTCAAGCAACAGCCATAATTTGTTGCCACAGCTCATAGCCCCCACCTCCAAAGGTGTCTTTAATCTGTCAGTCTGTAGCTTTCCAAGTGGCACACATGTACCATAAGCTAGGCCCTTGACCACAACTCAAGGGTCTGCAAAAAACATGGCAATGGCCTGGATTTCTGCTGAGTGAGTAGAGCGATCACATCCCTTTTCAGTTCTTCACAGCTGCTGCAGAGGTTGTACAACTGCAGTGGCCCAGTGGACGTCATCAGGTTTTAGCTGAGCCTAAACACCATCCAACCAGGCCCAAGCATGAGAGAAAGACGGTGAACACAGGACCTCGCTGAGCCAGGACCTTTGTTCCAGGCAGTGCAGTGGGCAGCAGAGAGTAACTGCTGTTGTTTTTGTGTAAAGCTGAGATTGCACAAGGGACAGGCTGATCACTTTCTTGAATATATCTATATCATTTCCGTATGATTAGCATATGATTAGCGAGGTCTGTTGAAATTGTTCTACCTTGTTCACTTCCCTACATGGAGTTCTTCCTAGATGAGATGATTGCCTTTCGCACTTACGGAACAGAGAATTACAATTACATGGCACATCAATTTTTACTGCATATTCAGATATGGAAGTGACAACAGTACATTGAATTGACCCAAAGGCCCCTCCCACAAGGTCGCTGTGGCTCTCCTTTCCCATTATGAGCACTACCCAATCCCCACCAATTGAATCAGGACTCCCACCTCCATAGAACTCAGTAGGGTGATGACTTTGATGCCTTTAGCCAGCAGAGCCATGAAAGTTTGAGTCCCTGTTCCTCCCCAAATTCCCCAGCATACTCAGATGATCTCCATGGACCAATACTCATCTGTTTTCCTTAAAGCAGCTGAAGAAGTAAGGTTGGGAATGATCAGGGGACACAGAGGGAGAGATCAGCTTCAAATCAGTAGTAGTAAGCAAGGCACATTTACTTTCCATTTCAGGCAGCATAGTAGCTGCTCACCAGCTTAATCAAATGAACTGTACAATATTTTGGTTCCAAACAAAGTCCTATATTGAACCCCAAAATCAACATCAATGAAGCCACCTATTTTAACTTAGGGAACCCCTGGACTTGGCATCCATAGCTGCATTGGTTTCCAGCAGGATAAGGGGGTGTGTTCCCTCTGGTGGACATGGATTTAACTTGCACATGTTTCATTATCAAGAGAACATCTCATCTATAAATCCCATTGTGTGTTCATCACCCAGAGTCAGTTCTCCTTCCATCACCATATATTCGATCCCCCTTACCCAATAAATTTAATAAAATTAAAAAAAAAAAAAAAAAACATGTCTAGGTTTGAAACTACTATGAAACTACTAAATAAAAGTTCCCGGTGGAGCACCTTGAAAAAAAAAGAGAGAACATCTCCTAAATTCTCATCCAATTACAACATAATGAATGGCTCAGGGAATAATGAATATGAAAAGGCTGACTGGAAAATGTATCTACAATTCTCTGGGTCCTTTTTCACTCACTAGTGCATTGCCTTGCAGGATTATAAACACCATCTTGGGCAGTAAGACCCACATACTAGTCCATGACTTATCGATGGTTTCTCACAGGAATGTGTCTGCCTCAGTGAAGTCTCCGCTAGAGGGCCAAAGTTCCTCTGTAGTAGCCAGGACTCACAGCAAATAAATAAACCACCAACAACAACAAAAATCATCTGAGACCTTGTGTTGTCTCTCCAATTCTAAGTTTGGCATGACAGACTGCAAGATAAGCTATCAGAAGGTCCAGCTATTACTCTTGAGCAAGCATTACACAGTCCATCCCCCCATCTCCCAACCCAACCAATCAAAGTTCGTATGATTCTCCTGCTTTCTTCCCACAATGTTGGCCAAATTTCTTTCTTCTGCACCACCAGTAAATTGATGGAAAGAGGGAAGAGAACCTTCAGCCCACATGGGACTCATTTTAGTGCTAGTTGTTACAATGGGTAGACCTGAAGCTGACCACTGGATTTCTAAGGGAGTTCCCTTGCCCTGAGGAAAGTTGGCATGGCCAGGGCTCCAGCTGGCCTTTGAACCTACGTCCCAGAAACCATACTGAAACATCTTCCCAATTCCTCATCATTAACAAATGAGAAACAGAAACTCATAGACACAGACAATAGTTTAGTGGTTACCAGAGGGCAAGGGGGGTGGGGGGTGGAAGATGAGGGTAAGGGGGATCAAATATATAGTGATGGAAGGAGAACTGACTCTGGGTGGTGAACACACAATGGGATTTATAGATGATGTAATGCAGAATTGTACACCTGAAATCTATGTAATTTTACTAACAATTGTCACCCCAATAAATTAAAAAAAAATAAAGTACAGGATCATTTATTGTTCAATTAATTGTAATAGGTGGTCAACATGTTTGTTACCAATTCCTATAGATTTTCCTCAAATCCCTTTAATCCACCTGAAAATCCCTCATTCTTTCTCTTTCAGAAAGCCATGTTCCCCTCAGCATCACATCTTCATCAACAAAACTGTCAAAACCTGTGAAGGGCTAAGATTTTATTCCAAATGCTACCTAAGGGACGCTGTCACAGTTTTATGGATGCTGGCAGAGATATGTGAGTCCTGAATCAGAGAGAACAGACTTTATATTCACGTCATGGCAGTAGAAAGAGCATCAACATTTTCTTGCACCTATTGCCTGAGCATTCTAGAAGGTGTGCTTAGGGAACCTGAATAGTTCATAATGGCCAGCAAGCATAACTCCCCTTTCTTTCAGAAGGGGACACTACCTCTATCCTCCAAGGTTATTTGCTAGACAACCACTTTGAAAAGGTAGAAGGAAGGTAATCAGTGCCTTGTTAGTAAGACAGGTAGAAATGCAACAGATCCATGAAGAATTGTTTCCCAAAACTACTATTACATCAACTAATACTCAAATATTGTCCTCAAATAAAACTCCTATTCATTATCCAAAATTCAATTTGTCATCTACTCAAGAAAGACTTCTCTGACCTCCCCAGATAGAATTAAGTACTTTAATTTATATGATTTACGACTTTGTGGAGACCTATTTAAAAATATATCTGTAATAACTTCTTTACCTGCCTGTTTCCTATTTTTGACTGTGAATCTTCAGAGTCATCAGAATGGACACACACCAAACACTTGATCACTGTTTGTTAAGTGAATGAATGGAAGAATGAATGAACGAATTCACACCTAAAATTTAGAACAGTAATGTTGACCTTTTATTTATCCAACACACATTAGCCAGTATTATAAGAGTTATTAAACATATGGAAATGAACTAAACAAATAAAAATCCCTGCCCGTATAAGCTTCCCTGTTAGTGTAAAGGATGCCGGGATGTGCATGCGACCTTCTGGGAGTGGGGGCGATGGGGGTATGGTGCTTTTCTTACACTCAGAATATATGAGACTTTATGAATGACTTGTAAGCTTCAAGGAATTGAGTTTAAAAACGTCATCTGCAGAAGTTAGCAACATCATCCCTAAACAGGTATGTGGTCTACATTTATTTTTCTGGCATTAGAAGCCCTATGTCCCTGAGCTCAGTGTTAAATGTGGGGTCGCGTATGACACTAGTGGGGGAAAAAAAAAGATGCAGTCTCCAGAATGAGGGTTTCAAAAAGCCATGCTCTACGGCTGAGTGTACACCCACATTTGGAATCAGATTTCTAATGGTTTACTTTCAAAGAGCAACAACAAAAGCAATACTATCTTGCATTTATATGTCGCTTTATTATGCGAAAGCACTTTTCTCTCTGCATTTCATCTGTGAAGTTATCCCGTGAGGTACGCAGAACGGAAAGAGAGATTAAATGACTTTCTAAGGTTACCAAACTAAATTCCCTGGTTCTTATTCTAGTTTTCTTTAGGATGAGATTAAATACATCACCAACTATTGAGAGCTTTGGTTGAAAAAATAATAGTGAACCATTCTTTTATGCAGAACATAAATGGATTGCTTTACTCACATTTTCAATCTTACATAAAGTTAAAAGGATGACATATTTTCATGGGAATTTCTATGAAATATTTTTTGTGTCTGTTTATACATAACATGTTATTATATTATATATGTTATATGTTATATAACACACATATAATTTTGCAGTAGTCATAATGGGTGGCTTCAATCAACCCCTCCTAATGGTGACAAATAAGATTCCTTATTATTCAATGTACAAGTACTGCTTTTTCCCCCTAAGAAAATACCATCCACAGTAGAAATTTCCAGACAGTGTTACATGTTCCACTCCATTTCTTGAGGAGTAATTTTATATGTAAACAGTCTTTATGGATATTGAAATATCCTGTTTCATAGCCAGTATTCCCATGGAGACCTGCTATCGATGACTAAATTAAATGCTCCCACTACACAGATGAAAAGTCAGAATCAGGAAATTGTATGATTTTCTTTTGAAATTAAACTGGAAAATTTAAGGGGGCATTACATGTGCACTGTTCCAAAAACTCTAATTTTGTCATCTCATCTGAAATATGCACATGTGCATTTTGTGGTAATGTTAAACTTTCCACATTCTGATGTTTGTTATGTCTTAGACATTAATTTCTATTTTAACCAAACACAGGCAGAAAGACATAAAGCATTATCACTGATGGAGTAGATATCCACAGGAAACTTGGTCCTCCGGAGCAATCTATTTCTCTCCCAGGATGCCTTTCTGGGATGAAAGGCTGAATCAACAAGCTGATACTTGAAACCTTTCTTACAGAACATCCATGTCCCAAGGTCGATTAAAAGGCAAGCTCTGGCAGTTTAAGAAGAATTTATAACCAAGTAAAAAAAATTTTTAATGTACTATAAAGTCATCATAAACACCATGAACAACAGATCTTAATTTACTAAATCAAAAGGTAAAGGAGGTAACAACTTACTTTTCAACAATTTTTGGGCAGCTAGAAGATAAAGTGGAATACAAGTATGTGGAGTATTTATTCTCAACTGCATTTGAGCAAAGTTTTAACGGAGATGAAAAGTAAGCTCTAAAAATGTGAACACGCCTCTGTATGTATTTATACAAATATGTGTTCTTGGCACTTGATGAAAAAATAGTGGTGGATGTCACTGTAGATATACAGCATGATTAAATATTAACTCCTTCTGGAAATATATAAAATGTATAAATACTTAGACAAATAAAGAGGAGTTACAAAAAAATAGCATGAGGATATGAAAGGCATTTGCCATAATAGACGAAACTTAACAGAATGATGAACAATATAAGATCATCTAAAATTACTTATTAAGATAAAAAAGGAGGCTCTCAACATCTGTACCAGATAAATTTACTTCCCAGTTAAATAAATGCCATTTTTAATTTTAAAAGTGTCTTGAGCAATAAATGCATGTGTATGCATTTAATAGTCATCCATTAATTAACATTTTAATGCAAAAATAACTGTTATAAATAAAAGTGTATGAGGACTGAAAATAGAAATACTAAAAAAGATTATGTGAACAGTTTATAAAGCATGGATGGTAATAAAATAGTAGAAATGAAAGTGAGATGAAGCACAAGTAAGGAGAAACAAATTGAAGAAATCAAGAATAGTAATTTTGAATGCAACAATTCAATAAACCAATAAAAGCATTAAAATAAACTTCAAGGATTTCAAAAATGCAAAAATTCTATTCATATGCATTAATAGAGCATGAGCTCTTAAACATGCAGTTATGCTTCTTTAAATGGTGGCTGTTATTTACCTTATTTAGTTTTAGAAATGCAATTATCTATTCTTGCATTCATAGCAATTTAAGAATAAAATGAAATAAAATTTATGAAAAATTCGCCAAAACTATCTATAGATTTTTATTACTATTACTATCCTTATTATTGCATTAAAGGTTAAAATATTAATAAAAATGTTAATTTAAAAAATCAAGTTTGACTTTACATATTTTAAGTATGGAAAGTTTCCTTTTCCTCAGTGTTTTCACTAATAAGATTTTTTTGAAATCACTATGATTGTTTTGCCTTCTGCAAACACAGAAGCAGGCAAATTATTGAAATATTTATATTATATATAATATTCAGAAAAGCTGAATCTACTAGGATAAAATGTGGCATGCCATGTAATATACCAAGTTTCATCAGGGAAATATTGTTCAGAATGATAAATTTCTGAAAACAGTGGTTTAAAATAGAAAACGCAACTATGTTAAGCTACTTATACAGGCAGCATGACCTTATAGCCATAAAGTTAATGAAAACTATTGGAATATAGAATTTTGTCAGAGTTTTACAATACATACTCCCAAGGTGCTATAGCAGTGTTTTTGCTGGGGAAGCTTGATGTAGTAGTTGGCTAAGAAACCATAATTCATTGTTCTAAATA
Source organism: Rhinolophus sinicus (assembly GCF_057876585.1). NCBI lineage: Eukaryota > Metazoa > Chordata > Mammalia > Chiroptera > Rhinolophidae > Rhinolophus > Rhinolophus sinicus. The sequence continues at coordinate 85,473,860 of NC_142502.1, read as the reverse complement.
TTTATTTAAATTTTAGTTATTATTATGGATGAAAAGCAATTCCGTTTCTTGATATGACTTTCTAGCTTTACCATGTTGGTTGCACCATGATGGCAAGTTGGGAAATCATAACAGAGATGGGCTATGAGTTTTCAGCTTCATAACACCCTTCATTAAGAATAATACGACTACTCAGCCATCCACAGAATCCACTCAAACTTTGAATAAGATTTTCAGATCGTAATGAAGTCCCTCCATCAAAACTCAATATGTAATACGTCTTTTCTGACTGGCAAAATTCAACTGAAATGCCTGAGCAATTGCATGGTTATAGACATACGTCAAAAATTCTCAGAAAATAACAGAACAAGCTATTTAACGAATAATTTATGGTGTCTTGTACCTCATGATGTAATCAGCTTTTGATATTTATTAGGGAGAAAATGTTGTGAGCTCAAGGAAGCAGGATAAGAGTTTGACAGAAATACTACCATATGCTAGTGAAGTTAGGTGAAGTCTATAGCTTTTGAAATTTTGATTTCTGTTATTAGTGGACTATAGTGGATGTTTTGTTGTGCAGCTCAGATATGCCTTTCAGGAATGAGACATTCCTAGAAGCTGGAGTTCTGGCAGCTGATGGTATTTCACTGAGCCCTTTTTCAGGAATTGTCCTTACCGAAACAAAACCATCTTACCCAAAGTCATATCCGCTCCCTATGATCACCCAATGTAGGAGCATAAAAGCCCAACTCCTTTGGGTCAAGGTCATAGAACTACAGACTACAGAAGGCCATACCAGCTCCCAAGAGCCCTGTGGGATTGACTGAGCCTTTTGGTGTGACTGTGTCATAGTTCCACTTCTCCCCCTGCCTAGTCCTATTACCTCTCTTTCCCACAGGTATTGAATCAATGACAACAATTTCCTGCACACTAATCTTTATCTGAGGACCTGTTTCCTGGGAACCAGACATAAGAAAATTGGAGCCAGAGTGAGCTGAGGAAGCAAACTCTAATGTAGGATTTTGGAGTAAGATAACTTGCTGGTTATAGTTCAGTGAGTTTGTAGCCTTAGGAAAAGGTGGGGCATTAATATTCCATGGTAACCTGAAGCAATGCAACTGTTAAAAGATTCACTAGTTCTCAATCAGGGTATTTTTCCCTGCAGAGGACATTTGGCAATGTCTGGAGACATTTTTGGTTGCCACAATGGGCACTACTGGTACTTCATGGGTAGAGGTCAAAAATACTACTAAGCATATTACAAAGCACAAGACAAGCCCCCACAAACACAACTACCAACCCAAAATGCCAACAGTGTTGAGACTCAGGCACCCTGATCTACACAATTGAAACAAACCCAGGATGCAGTATAGTAGATCAGTTAGTCGAGGCAAGCTGCCTCAATAAAATTTCCCTTGCCTGGTTTACAGAACAAAAACCAACTGCCTGAAAGAAAAGCCAGATTCCTGAGGAAGATCCTGTATATTATGGAAACTTTATATAGTAATTCATTTAATGTCTCACCAAAGGGACCTATAGCCGTTTATGTGGGTAGATGTACACAGGGAAAATTAGAATACCAAGCATTTCAGACTCTTGGACACAAGGTCCAAGCTGACACTGATACTTAGAGACCCAAAGTGCCATTATACTCCCCTTGTTAGAATGGGGAATGTGAGGGCTACATAAATGGAGACCTGTGCCCCTATTTCCCCATGGTTCTTTCCCAGTCTGTGAATGTGTAATTGGAGTAGACATACTTAGTAACTGAAACAGCCTCCATAGCACTCGTTCCTTGACCTATAATATAAGAGCTGTCACAGTAGGGAAGGGCAAGTGAAAGCTTCTGGAACTGTTCATTCCTCCTGTTCAGTTAAAAGGAGGGAGGGAGGAAAAAGAAAAAGAGAAAACGAAAATGGAAAATATAGAGCAAAGGGGGGAAAAAAGCATCCTGGGAGAAATGACAGAGACCATTGCCATCTTTGAGTATCTAAGTAAAGGACACAGGGATGATGGCCCCATCATAAACCACTGAAAGTGCATACCCCTTTCCCAAACTCTCCCTATTTCTCCCACTCTCTAGCCCCTGGAAACCTATTTTAATCACCAAAACCAGGAAGACGTTAAGATTTTGAAGGTTGACACAATGCACTACCACAAACTTGACCCCTATTGTAGTTTCTGTGCTAGTTGTGGTAACTTTGCAAAAACAAATGAACACTGCCTCAGCTACATATACATATATAGTCACTGATCAGGAGAATGCATCCTTTCCTATACCTGGTGGAAAGGAGAACATTAAACAATTTTCATTTGTTTGGGGCAGATAACATTAGACATTTAAAGAATTCTCCCACGGCTATATTAATTCTCCATCATTTGTCATAGTAGATTTCAAGGAATCTGAAATATCTGGACATTCAGCAGAATATCACATTCATCCATCACATCAGTTAATAATTAAAGTTCTAATGGTATGAAAAGATACTCAATTAAAATGCATTAAGAAATTATAGAATTAATGCAGAGCACTTTTTTTTTTAATGCAGGCTTCCAAAAGGAAACAAATAAAAATTATTACTGAATACCCAGCACAGAATTCAAAGTATCAAAGAGTCTGATAAATACCATAGAAAACTTATCTTTGTAGGATACCGTATTAGCCCAAAATGCTAAGCATGAATACTACCACTCTTCCATTGCAGACAATAGTAATGAAACATGGAAGTCCTTCACGGTAAGGCCAGGTATGGTCTCTCCTAAGATCCCCAGTACAGCTATCTACTCCAGATCTACTATCCAGGTAGATCCTACCAGGTAGGTACTACTATCCAGATAGATACTACTATCTGATACCTACTATGATTGGACCTAACACAGGAGACAAAAATCTATTTGCTATCCCTGGTATAATGAAGTGTTCTTCTTACCACTATGTACCTCCATTACTCCTCTATAAAATGGAAAGCTTACCAACTGAAAAGAGTTGTGACAAAGCCAAACATAGTGCTGTGTATAATAGCCATCAGACAAATAAGAGGTACAAGCAATCTTTTATTATTATTATTATTATTATTATTCATTCATTCACTTAATTCTGACTGGACTTCCCACATACACAAGACTCTATGCTAGAACACAAAGAATGCCCATTTTGGTATGGATTCAATTTTAAAAGAGTTACTCTATTGAAAACATTCCGGAAATAAAGCATTAGTTACTGTAGCAGCCTTGTTTCTAATGCCACTGGTGAAGTAAACAGAGGTCTCTTAAAGAGACTCAAAAAAAAAAAACTCCTAGAAATTTCTTAAAATGATGGTGCCGTAAGCCACCCAGTGTGGTAGTGAAAAACTGCAGACAAACAACCCAGCTCTGTACTGACGCACAAACCTGAGAACATCATCTAATTATTCCTCCTCGTTCTCCTCGTTTCAAAGTGGAAATGTCACTCTCCTCTGAGCCAAATGACACTTGGCCCATAGTTTGTTGTAAAGATTGAATGAGAACGTGACAATGAAGCACAGTGTTTGGTGATGAGTTAACACTTAATCGATCAATCGCTTGCCTATCTAAGGCTAACTTGAACATGAAAAGTTTTTTCTAATACTTTGAAAGAAGGATAGCTTAAAATTATTCCATTCGCCATCTTAAAATATACCTACTTGTTTGAAATTTGCAATGAAAGGAGTCATTGTTGATAGCAGCACAGATTACCTTACACAGTTCTTGCCACAATCAAAATAATACATGGAAATTATTCAAGGTCTTTCAATAAGGAGCTCAAAACACTTTGGACACATTATCCCATTCTGGAGCCTGCCAACAATTTTATCCACCTCCAGTGCTGACACCATCAACCCCACCCATCCTGTTCCACTTGGCAATGTCAACCTCAGTTTGAACCTTTGAGAGGCGACAGAGGGGCACTCCCTCCATCATGTGGGTAAATAAGAGCTCATATTCAAAACACGGCTGAATAATGTCATAAGTGAGCATTGGAGTCACAGCTATTTACTTGTTGGAAATGTTTTTATGGAAAAAAAATATACATTTGAAAGGCAAATTAAATACATTAGCAATTCTGATTGGCATCACATGCTCAGAGTCAAGAGTATCAAAAAAGCCCTACAACCTCTTCACAAGTTAGATTTCAAAAAAGCCCTATAGCCTCTTCACAAGTTTAATTTCTTCTTTCACTCCAGAGAGTTTCCTATTAACTTCAAAGAGTAATTTGGGGCTATAGAAGATCTCAAAAAAAAAAAGACAGAAAGGAAAAAAGACGAAAGATTCTTCTTGTGGAATACAGAGCCCGTAGGTGAAAGGTTGGACATTCACACCACAGCATAAGGTTTAAGTTCACCCACACCTTTGAGCAAAAGAGATTAGAGACTTCACAATGCCTTAAAATAACTCAGTTATTCATTTTGTCATCATTCATGGAGTACACTGATTATTCTAACTGCTGCTATAGGTAACAGAATGAAAAAACTTCTTGACTTCAAGATCTATCAGCATTTTCAGAAACCACATCACTCGGGACATTCAAAATATAAGGATAATGAATTACACTGAGAACAATTCAAGCAGGGGAAGGTGGTTTAGACAATTTTGCAAAAGTTACAGCAATGCACATCGCCCCTCGAGGCATGAAGCCCAGGCAGGGGCCCTGCTCGTCCAGGTCTAAGAGTTGTTCTGTCTAAAAGGGTGATTTAGTTTATTCCTCTACAACCTATCCTCTTGCAGGTTTCCTCAGCTCAGCAAACAGCATACTTTCTTTTATAGTGCTGCTATCGACTGCAAGTTTGTGCCCTCCACCCCCAAATTCACGTTGAAACCTAAACCTCAGTGTATAGTATTTAGAAGGACCCCGGGGGGTGGGGGGGCTGACGATTAGGGCATAAGAGTAGAGTCCTAATGGTGGGATTAGGGCCCTTAGAATAAGAGACTCTGGAGAGCTCCCGGACCACTTCCACCACGTGAGGACAAAGCGAATAGACAGCTGTGTGTGAACTAGACAGTGGGCCCTCACCAGACAACTAATCAGTCAGCACTCTGACCTTGGACTTTCCAGCCTCCAGAACTGTGAGAAATACATTTCTGTTGTTTACAAGCCACCCAGTCTATGGTGTTCTGTTATAGCAGCCCCAACAGACTAAAATAATTGCTGAAGCCTACACAGGGATTCATCCTTGACACTTTCCTTCTTCTTACACCCTTTATCAGGTCAATCATGTTCTATCTTCAAAATTACCATTTCTCACTTTGATGACTACAAGAGCATTAGAAGTAGTCTTTCTGCTTCCACTTCTGACACCCATTCTCCAAGGCACAGCCTTACTAATACTTTTAAATACAAATCTAATCGCATCATTCCTTTGGTTCCGTAGCCTCCATGACTTCCAATTTCCCTTAGAGAAAAATCCAAAGTCTTTACCATGGCTTTGGAGGTCCTTCATGATACTGCACCTTCTCACTTTTCTGAGTTTGCCTCCCACTCCTCTTTCACTTGTGCTCCAGCCACACTGAAACCTTTGCTGTTCCCTGAACACCTGGGCATTCTGCTCTTCCCTTTACTAGGCTGCTCCCCCCTACTAGGCTGCTCCCCTCGCCTGTATATCTCTGTGACTCACTTCCTTCAAATCTCTGTTCTCTAAGAAGACTATATAATATAATATGAAAAAACAAAAAAATCAGAACAATAAAACTCCTCTCCCCTTTCTATCGCCCTTAATCTTTATTATAATTCTAGCACTCACCACCACCTAGCCTGTTATGAATGTATCTATTAGTCTATTATCTGGTCTTCCCATTAGACAAAGAGACCTGTGAGGATATGGACTCTTAGGTTAACTTCTGCGTCCCAGCCCTTAGAACAGAGCCTAGTATATAGAAAATGTTCAGTAAATACTTACAAATAACAGGATATGATTTATCCAATCAGAGTCCACAGAAGTTAGTCATATAATGGAGGATGTTCAAACTCATAGCTTGGAAAACTAACAAAAAGTCACTACATATTTAAGTGCTACCTGAATTATAGTGTTCAGGTAGCACTATAATTTCAGTGCTACCTGAAATTCTGAGGAAAACAATTAGAATCGTATTTGCATACAGATTGTCAAAGGGAAGCCTTCAAAAACACTTAGAATGGGAGCTGCATGTGGTGGAGAAGCTTCAACAAAAGAAAGGTGGGCCAATCACTTGGACCACTGTTTTCTAAAGAATAGAATGTCCTGTGGTCTAAAGGAGTACATGTTTCTGTTGTAAAGATTCTTCTGGGCAGGGCGGAGTAGAGTAGATATTTTCCACTGGTATTACTGGCTATGATATATCTAGTGAATATAGGAAGAGATTTTTGACCCTGAGGGTCCAAAATCCTACCAGTGTGCTGGTACGGTGGGGGATTCCCCAAATGGGAAAGGGAAGGGCTGTGATAATTGTTATAAGCATCAACTTATCAAGGGCTTCATGGGATTCTGTGATAATTAATAAGCTGAGCTTTTTTTTATCCATTTGATGGGCCCTGACATGTATCAGTGAACAGAAAAGACAAAAGGACCTGTCTTCATGGAGCTTACAGAAAACAGAAAAACAAAACAAAAAAACCTACAATAGATAGTTGTAAGTATCATGAAGAAGAACAAATCAAAGGAGGAAGGGGAAGAGGAATTTGGGGGACAGGAGACATGTTCAATGTTGCATATGAAGGTGTGCTTTGAGAAAAGAATGGAAGGAAGTAGGTGCTGGGGAAGGGTGCAGAGCTATCCAGATATGTTGAGAAAGCTTTCTAATGCTCTCTGATCGACTGGGGGAAGGAAATGTGTCCATGTGTTAATTGTTCTAGGAAGATCTGGAAAGCCAGTGCTAAATGGAGTAAAGTAAAAAGACAAGGGATCAGAGGTATAGAGAGGACCCAGGTAAACAGATTGTCCAAGGGAAGCCTTCAAAAACACTTAGAACGGGAGCTGCATGTAGTGGGGAAGCTTCAACAAAAGAAAGGTGGGCCAATCACTTGGACCACTGTTTTCTAAAGAATAGAATGTCCCAGGCACATAAAAAAACCATCAGAGGGCTTTGGAGCACAGGAATGTGAGTGATCTGAGGTATATTTTACTGGCTTCACTCTGGCTGCTGTATTTGAGAACAGACTGAAAGAGGTCAGAGTGAAAACAAGGAGACTAGAAGTTAGGAGGTTGTAATAATCCAGATCAGAGATGAGAGCACTTTGGATTAGGAGGATATAGGTAAAAAAGGCAAGAGGAGACCCTGAGGGCACACTAATTTTTCATCCTGACAAAGTCAATCTGCTTACTCCTGAGCTGGGCAGCTCAGAGAAGAACCTTGAATCTGGGTTTTCCCTGGAAATTTGACAATGTAAAATGCAGACAGAGTTAGAACACTTATGAAAGGGAAACAGTTCCAAATCTAAGGAAAAGGAAAGTAAATGGCTAAATGTATTCAAAATCTGCTTCTCCATGAAACTCCTTCCTACTTTTCCCCAGACTACTATCAAATAGTTGCCTACAAGAAGCTTTCTCACATTTTATAAAGTTAAATTCAATCACCCTAATGAAATCAATATTTTATTCTCTCCATTTTGCTCCTAAGCTCTCCAAAGCTAAGACCTCAACTGCAGATACTGATTTGTACTAAATAGGCATATAGGAAGACTTATTTTTTTCCAGTTACTGAGCTTTAAAGTATATGGCTGTGTTTAACCTGTTTCCACTTTAGGTGATGAGCTCCTGATCCAGAGGACTTACTTCTTCCATCTTGCTGCCTGTGAGAGCTGACCTCAGGCCAATCCACAGCAAAAACAAAACAGGGCCTTTCAGTTTGCCTGGCAGTGCCTCCATCCTTGGCATCAGCAATCCCAGCTCTGCCATCAGTGATCTCAGTTGATTCTCTCCCACTGACTCCTCACCTGACTCTACTTTCTAACACACTGACCTCTCCTAGCCTTAACTCTAATTAAAACTTATGTTTTTTTTTCCCCTTTAGGACTCTGAACCCCGCTAATAAGGTTGCTACTGGCTTTATTATACTTTCCTTTCCAGGTGGCAGAATTCATTTAAGAGACGCTGTATCTCAAAACCCAGCGGTGTCTCTACTGTGTTTCCCCCAAAATAAGACGTAGCCAGACAATCAGCTCTAATGCGTCTTTTGGAGCAAAAATTAATATAAGACCCGGTCTTACATTACAGTAAAATATGACCGGGTCTTACATTAATTTTTGCTCCAAAAGACGCATTAGAGCTGACTGTCTGGCTACCATCTTATTTTCAGGGAAAGATGGTAATATTGGGAATGTGAGCAGGCTGGTGAGAAGTGGTCTGGGGCCCCTGAATTTCTGATCCTTCTTAAATCACATTATTTGTGTATTTGTTCATCCCATGTAAGCCAAAATCTAACCCTGTTTAAATGTTCTCCATATACCAGAGAGTATAGGATTACTCAATAAATTTTGTCACCTAAATAGAGTACGGCTAGTACCCAAAATAAACTAGTTTTCATCCCAACAGATTTATTTATTCATTCATTCATTCATTCATTCATTCATTCATGTATCCATTCATTCATTCATTCACAATTGAGAGTGGGGAATTGTTAGTAGGCAAGAGAAAGGGGAAAAAAGACATGATTATGTAAAGAAATTTAAAGCAACACTGTTCTATGCATTATGACCTAGTATCAAACTGCTAAAGTAAAACCATTCACTTGATCAAAGACTTGGATTCCTATTTTCAAAGCCCAGAGCTTTCTTAGGACTTTAAATGAGGGCCAATATAATCGAAGTTAAGACCATAAAGGTGTAACAGCAGGATGTCTTTCCAACTCTAAGAAATGATTTCCAGTGGCTCTGAAGAACTAGACATCATCACTGTCCTTCACTGTTCCAAAAAAAAAAAAGTCCCAGTATGTTCTCTATTATATGAATCTCATGCTCTATTTCACATGATACCTATAAGCTGCTCTGTCCAAATTCCAATTCCAGCTTTTTATAAGTTCAGCTGTGATGTACGGTTCATTCTGTTAAGTCTTTTCCATAATCCCTCCGTCCCATATTATATATACACCTTCAGTGCTTCCTTTCCTCCCTCGCATCCTAACACCTTCATTTAATCGCCTCTTAATCATTTGCCTGAAAAGTACACTCTCCAGTCACTTATTGTTTCCTTCCAGATGCTGCTGTGGAATGACTCTCCATGGACTTCACCTAACATTCCATCCGTGTTCATCTGGCTGTGCAGTCTATGAGTCCAGCACTCCAAAGCTTTTAAGCTCTTTCTTTCCAAGAAAACTCATAGCTAACACCATTATTTCCTCACAAAAACAGTTAACATCTGCAGACTGAAACATCAAAACAAAGAAAAAAAATTTAGCACAGTTCTGCTAAAGTTGGATGCAACTTTTACCGGCCATTTTAGGCAATAAATCAATGTTCTTCTTTTCAATTTCTATTAAAAACTAAATAGTGGCTGGTTTTCAATTACCCTCAGGAATGGTTAATGAACAGTTATATGTAATAACTAATTAGTCTTTATTTATGCTTTCCAGCGAACTAAACTAAGATTCTATTTGGAAACCTAATCTATAAAAAAAAAAAATTGATCAGGTTGCTGAATAAAGTTTAATTTTATTCTGTGTATAAATAGTTCATTTCAGCAGCATTATTTATTTTTTATCCAATAAACTAAAATATCCCAACAAACTGCTTATTCTAAACTAATAGTATGCAATGATTATGAAAATCATTCATTGAAACTCCTATTAATAACTAAATATAATTAAACTGTATTATCTCATAAAAGTCATTTTTAAAACTTTGATCTTATTTGTTCTACAATCTTAGTTAATGTAGTTTCTTTTTCAGATATAAGAAGATTCCTACAGTATAAAACAGACAAAACCCAAGCTCCTAATTCTAAGCTGTTTCCTGTGTTGATCACAATGAACTTTAGTCAGGGACAATCCCTTTAGATCAGTATTTCTGAAACTTTAATGTGCATGTGAATCTCCTGTAGAGCTTGACAGTTTATTGGCACCATATCCCGAGATTATGATTCATTAGGTCAGGGTGGGTCAATGAATTTGCATTTCTAACCAGCACATAGATGCTAATGATGCTGATACAAGGACAGGTCTAGCTTAAACCAACATTAAAAATAACTACATGAGTATGCTTTAGTAATAGCGCGTCAGCATCAATTAAAAAAAAATCAATGAAATCCAGGTATCAGTAAAATGTGAAAATTAAAATTTTTATACTGACATCCATTCTAATGCCATAGCTTTCTAACTCCTTCTTTTCAAATACCCCTATTTTATGGCTAAATGTAAATGATTTCTATTTCTTCACTTGGACCATTCCGAATTGATCTTCTCAGCATACACTAAATAATGGATGAAATTTTAAAACAGTAACACCAGAAACTTAAACAATTCTATAAAATATTTTTTTCAAAGTTCACAAGTCATTTAAATATTTTTCTATCACTTTTTAAAATTTCCAATAGTATTTTAGAAATACCAATATTAGGGAAATCTACATATACTACAGTGTGCTAAAAGAAACATATACGTAGTCACTAAATTAGTGCTGAACAGCTTGAGAGAATGGGAGATGGTTTTTCAAGAAAGGCCTCAGGATCTGCTGGCCCACCACAAGGACACTATTCCTCTAGGGGTTCTCCTTTCAGCCCTTATGGAGGGACGGGGTTGGACATCAATGTCTGAACTTATGCAGGTTTGGTCTAGCAATAGTAAGAGTAGATACTATAAAAAAATCACATAATAACAAATCTAATAACTTACAACAGCCATTTAAAAGCTTATCTGAGATAATATATTGAAGTGTCAAGGATACTCAAAAATGACAGCAGAACATGCTAAGCAACTAACTACAAGGCAGGTGGACAAATACAGCAGATATTGTGGAAGACCATTCTAATCAATGCCTTCTGCCATGTGTCTAGGTTTCAGTGGTCCTTCTCAGTTCTTATTATGTCAACCTCATACACTATGTCCTCAGTTGCTCCAGGTCCTAATTTTGGCCATCTCATCATTTCCCCCTGAGTATTTTAACTCCAAAAACATGCTTTGAGATACTGTCATTTACCCAACAGTAATAAATACGTCCTTACATATATTCATAGACGTAAACCTACATACTCGAAGACTTACATTCATACACTCACAAACATGATTCATTATGGATATTATCATTTTCAGTGTGTGTGCATATATGCATACACATGTTAACTACATATATTTACAAGAATAGGTTCATGAGCTATGTTTGTCCTCATGAAAATCAGAGCAACTAAAATTTATCAACACTTGTAAAGTATTCAAATTTTGAGTTGATTATAACAAATAAATAAAACAGTATTCTAAGAAAGTATTGATGTGTGCTGGCAGGGATGTCAAAAAGCCAAAATGCAAAAAATAAAACACAACAGTAATACAAATAGCAAAGCTATATAAGAATATGCTCAATTTTTCCGGTTTTCAATTTCTGTGATTTCTATGGTATATGAAAATTGTATACTTTACTAGTGATTATGCACAAATTTAATTTTTCATACTTCTTTTTCCTTCCTAGAAATGAATATCATTTTATAGCACATATCACACCATTTAACTATATGAAATTTTCTAAAAGTTTTCCGCATTCACCTTCTACTATCCTAGAGGTTAATAGAAAATGTTCAACTACACTTTGAACCTGAAAACAGGTGAAAGTTATTACATGGAGTTTGAGTAATTAAATAATCTGATACCTAGTTTTATGTGTAGTTTCATCAATACTAGGTAAATAGGAGTTCATACAAAGTTAACAGCAAGGATCCCATTTTGTCAACCATCTGAGAAGGAGTTGGAGGTCTTCTCTTGATCTTGCTTTTAGTAAAAGGAGGGGAAGGTGCTGTCAAATATCTTGGGCTCGTGGTTTCATCAGAGGTGGACAGTGCAGCATCAAAGTCTGATGCTCCCTCTGAACAAAGTCGGCTGCCCTGGGACGGAGAAATGAGAAGCAACTCACACAGGCCCTCGAGAACTCCTGGCTACCTCAACATTCTGCATTTTGAACACAGTTTTTAGAAACGCTGAGCAGAAATGGAAGGACAGCAAAGCTGCATGAAACTACATTTGGGATACTGTAAATTCAACTTAAATGTTCAGTCCTAATGTGACTGGCTGTGGTTCCTGAGCTCCTTGATTCTCAAATGGAAGTATCCTGAAGTTTTTCTCTTAGGCAAGCACTGTGGATGTCAGGAAAACTGCTTTGTCATTATTTTTTCTTTCTTATACATTACCTCTTTCATTCTATGGTCAATTGTATACGATTGGTGTCATTATCTTTACTTTTAACTTTTAGTCACTAAAAGCACAATAGAAAATTATTGTTGTCTATGCTACAAACAACCCATGTCTTATTAATGAAGATGTTTATTAACCTCACAATTGCACTTCAGCACATTTTAGGTCACTGTGTTGTTGTTTTTTAATCCCACTTTTGTATTATAGTGTTGTTTTACTTCACACACTATGGTTTTGGATGGCCACTTAGAAAAGAGAATAAAAGTACAATGATTGAAGTAAATCAATTTTTTCAAGAGTAGTTATCCAGAAACTTTCAATATGTATATGAAGTCTACGTATACAATATTTGATATGCATAAGCAATATATTTAATATAAATGACTTTTTGATATGATTTTGGGTCATCTGTACTTGCCTTGAGTTTGAGCTACTTACGGAAAAACTAAGGAAAGATGTACGTCTCAAAAATGTCCCATAAAAAACTATTTACCTGAGTGTAGGGGGAAAAAAAGGGCAGATGGAAGGTATAGAGTGAAAGGAGGTTATGAAAGGTAACAAAAAAACTATGGAATCATTTTAGAGTTTGAATAACCTGTCTCTGAACTAAGAGAGATTCATTCAGGTTCATCCACCTCAGATTTGAAATGTTGGGTCTCAAAATGAACTAATGAACTGAGCTGTATTATCCTATGCCATTTGTAACTAATTGCAGTTTGCTTCCTTAAAGAGATAAATCTAGAAGTTTACTAATATATTAAATGAAAAAGAAAGTTATATTAAATGAGTACAACATAATTTCCTTATAATTGAAGTTCCTACTGGTCTAGACTGACATGATGTAGGGGGAGAAATATAGGTTTTGGAACCTGACACAGGTTCAAGTCCAATGCCTCTACCAGGTATGTGGCCTAGAGAGAGTTTTATTCACTTTCTGAGCCTCCCTTTCCTCATATTAAAAGTGAAAAACAGAGGATCGTATTTACAGAACTATAAGAGTTCAGAAGTTATATAAAGCCTTCAACAAAGTCACTGGAATAAGTCTGCTCTCTGATAAAGAGTGGTAGATATTATTATTATTGTTACTATACAATTTCCCAAACTCTTGTTAACTGTTAACTATATTAACAGTTAATATAGCATTTTGTATTGCATATATTCTTTCATTTGTCCCATGCAATAAGACAGAGTAGATATGCCAAAATTATACTAATGCCCCTAAATAATACTTTTTGATTAAAGCAAATGATTGACATTTTATTTAACAAGTTATCACTATCTTTCCCATCAAAAGGTCAACATCAGTATACATTCTTCAAAGAGCAGAGATTTAAGAGACCTAGCTCTCTAGAGATGAGTATTTATGCATGCTTTTGTTCCAACTCCTGTAGCTCAAGTTTTCCTTTTAATATTTTCTAGAGCACACATTTAGCAGAATTATATTAAATTAAATATCAAAATCTTGTAATAGGGAATGAGGACTAAGTGATAGCAGACATTTATGAGTGAAACTCTGAATAACTACATTTGTTTATTCACGCGTCTCACAAACTGTCTTTTAAGCACAGCCCTAAAACCTAGGCAAACAGAGCTCAAAATTGCCCTCAGCTTTCATGTTTGACCAGGTCTATAACTTTCTGTAAAATGCAAGGTTTGAACTGTGCCACAGCATTTTAAAAAAATCAGAATTCTCAGCTCTTAAATCAAAATTCTCAAAAAGTAGAAATTGTGTCTAACTTAAATAAGATTCATATTTTGACTTAAACATTAACCTATGATCGGCTTCTATTTCACAGTGAAATAAATACAGATTGAGGAAAGAATTTCAAAAGTGAATGCCAGACTCTGTACACCCAGTGGGTTACAGATGTATGAAAGTGGTGGCAGAGAGCCACTCCACTTCCTTCAAGATCCAAAAACATTTGGAAGGAAACCCCAGAAGGAAAGATGTCTGACAGACACGTTCTCTTTGGGGTTTCCTGCCTCCTTGTTTGCCAAGCTTCCTAGACCCCATTGCTTGTTAATAAGGTTCACCAAAAAGGCTTTATGAAATCCTGATTTCATAAAGTGAAACGTACATTGAAGGCATTTTTATGCAGTTGAAGTTTCCTGCCATCTGCATTTCCCCACTTCACAAATCCAAGGAAGCGTGACTTGGAAAGTTACAAGCGTAAGGTGACATTGATGCACTTACTATCAGTGGGATATTCGGCCCAAACACTGAATCCAAAACCTGAAACCAGAGCTGAGACACTGCAACAGAGAAGCTGCTTCATCCTGAGGGTACCATCATACCCCTCAATGTTTCTACTACTTCTGTAAAAGGGAATCATGAGAAGATGCATACTGTACTCTGTGTGAATTAACTCAATAAAAACACCTTTATGGAAAGTGAATGAAAACTAGATTCTACTTTCTCTGAGCTTTACAACGAAAGCCAAGAAAGAAAAAAAATAGGTTTTCAAACTTCCAAATTATTAGCACCAGGATTTAAAAATATGCAGTACAGTCTAAGGTGGAAAATAATATATAACAACTAATACTACTAATTCTAGTTTATAAAAATATCTTTGAGAAATTAAATACATATTTTTTTTGCCAATCAGAAAGTCAGTTAATTTGGAAAAAGGCAACTAAAGTTTATACTACAGATGTTTGCCATATACAAATTAGTTCTATAAACATTTAAAGAGGAACTAAGTATTTAGATCTTCTGGATAACAGAATGGTAAATAAAATATAGTTTCATCCTTTGTGAAGACCTCAATCTTGCACTGCAAATATTGTATACTTAATAAAGAGACATTTCAATCTAACCAACCATATCTGGTAGGGAACTCTGCATTAATGCAGAAAACAAAAATGGGTCCACAAACCACTATATGAGAACTAGGGTTGATGGGGGAAAATGAGAAGGACATAAGAGAAACATTTATGAGAAAAGTTTCACCACTTGTAAAAAATGAGCATCCACCTTCAAATCAAATAAAAATGGCAATTTTTAAGATTAGAGGACTTTAAAATATATATTTTTTCCTGTAAGAGGCAATAGATTAGATATATGACAAAGAGAGACAAAGATATACATATGTATATTTATAACTAAATAAATGATCTCACTATATTAATTCTGCCTATAAATCTCCAATCATCTTATTCTGACCAGGAATACATTCTATCTATCTAAGTCCCACTTGACCTCAAATCTACCACCAACAGAAAGACTTTTATCATCATCACTAACACCCCCTACACTGTAGTAGAACAATTTTACAACCTAGTATTTTTAACTGAACTGCAAGAAAGGATTGCAGGGGGGAAAAAGTGATGCAAATAAAAAGCAGAATGAAGAAATGAGCTTTCAGAGGAACACAGCAACAAAGAATGAAAATGTGGCCTGAATATTAGTTTCGGGACAGAAGCTCCAGTGGTTCTACCTCCCATAGTGCTTTGCCCTTCCTTCCCCCACCATGGTCTTCTCCACCTGGCAAGTATCAAGACAATGAGAGCACAGCTCTTCCTCTCTCTAGACCAGGGAAGGAAACAGGAGGTCCTGACAAAAAGGTGTTTGGAATTCACAGTTCTGGTTCCTTCACTACTGCCTAGAAACAACAGCTTTTGTTTGGATTTTACATTTTTCAGAGAGCTTTCCCATTACTATTATTCCTTGCCTTGGCTTTCATATAAGTAATCTGAAAAAAGTTTTAAAATATAAATGTCTATAAACTAGAATAGCGTTTTAAATTATCTTCATGTAAAATTCTCTTTATATAAAGTCTGATTTTAGAATAAATGTTTTGGGAACATGATGTGCCAATATTATTTTCTGTAAAACAACAACAACAACAACAACAAATAGCTCATCAAGATGGTTAGATCCAAGAGAAGAAATTCAAAAACACTTGAGTGTTCATTTAGGAATGAATTCTCATCACTCAGAAAGGAAGACTGTCCAAAAGAGAAGATGGCACACTCTGGTAATTTCAAGACAAATTCCTGCATGCTGAATGACTATAATTAGGCTTTACACTACTGAAAAATATGCCAATGTTCAGAAATGTTCTGGATGGTTCCATTAAAGTATCCCCATGTCACTGACCATCACAGATCACAAAATGAAATTTTCATAGGCTCAAGAAGATAACCTGGATGCCCGAGGCAGGTAGGTATATGAATAAAGAGTGCAAGTCCTGTTAAAGGCATTCATATGTACTTCATTTTTAAGTGCAGCCTCAGCCAAAGAAAATATTTCCAAAGGTTAAATTCAGCTCACCTGTATAGCAGCTAATTTGCTCTACTACTTAAACTCATAATAGCTAGATTAGCCGGAGGAAACTGGGATTCTACTTGTTGCTTTTAGTATTAGGGCTACAAGCAGGCTGGGCCATCACTTTCAAAGCAGAATTTATATTAAAATGATATTATCCAATATATGACTTTGCTTTATCTCTTTTAAATACTATCTGTTACATGAGAGTGACCCATAGAGTTATGGGTCTGCAGTCTAGCCCCTTGGTTGATCAGGGAAAATAAAGCAAAACAAAAATAAAAGCTAAACTTGGAAAGGAACAGATGAGGAGAGAAGAAAGGGTCAGGGAAAGTTACAGCACAGAGTGAATAAGCATAAAGAAAGCCAGAAGACTTGGAGGAGTTCAGAGCTAATGAAAAAAACAAGAACACAGGGTCGGGGGAGGGAAGGATGTGAAAGCCAGCTGGAGTAAGAGAAAGCAAGGAATATAGGAGCCAACAGAAATCCAAGGACAGAAAGTATTGGAGATTGAAGGGAACAGGAAATTTATTGGAAACCAAGTTGTTTTTCCTTTTGTATCCAATGCAATTCTATTCCAGGCAGAACTCTAGTCTCAACCTCAAAGAGGATAGAAGGGAAGTTGAAACTCATAGGAGCCTTTCATGGGCAGGAGCCAGGAGTTCTGGAAAGACAGTTTAGAGGAAACATGATATGACAGCAGGCCCTCTGACAGCAGATACAGGGATGGAAGGGTGGCAGCATCACCCAGCACTGCGTTTTCTAAAATTAGGTGAAGTAAATACAATGACAGATGGGCTTCAACTCAGAGCTACTGAATCAGAATGTCCAGTACATTTCATAAACACCTCAGGTGATTCCTATCCCTAGAAATTTTTAGGAAGCACGGGTAGAATGGTGATAATTGGGGGTTCTGGAACTAGAACGGCCTAAATTCAAGTCCTAGTTCTGTTATTCATTAGTTGTTGAACATGAACAAGTTATTTAACCTTTCTGCCTCTCAATTACTCCATCTATATAATGGACTGCTGTGAGGATTAAATGAGTTATTGCATACAAAGCAATTAAGGCAGTGCCTAGCACATATCGAACACTTGATAGTGGTAGCTATATAAAAGTTCTCTGAATAAAGGACACCTACAAAATAACATTTCAATTAATTAAAAAATAAAATCTGAGGAAGATATTAAAGGCTGCATTTCTTGTAAAATACCAGGAGCATACTTCCCAATGGCACAGAGATCAATGCACAACCCTCAGGGTTTCCACCCCTTGTCTCAGTATTTACGTGTCAGGCATTTCCCTTTGGAAATCAACATGGGAACAGCCTTAACAAAAACGGTTTTCTTTTTTTTTTTTTTTTTCAGGAACACATATAAGTTAATTCAAATTAAAGATCTAAATAAAGTCTGATCAAGTCAAGATCTAAAGTCCCCGTGCTTTTAGAATGTAATAAATCCAGGACTTGGCTGATGCTAAGCTCTACATCCATCGCAAGCTGTCAAGGATCATTCACCTGGTAACCCACCTTATTTCACAGTTCTGTTCTCTTTAGTCATTTCTCAATGTATTATTTAGTTTCCATTACTTCTTTAAAACTGTTAATCCTTACTTGAATAAAAATTCCTGTTCCTTTGAGAGCCATGTAATTTGGCCATACTGTCTGTCTTTTATCCCCACTTGAGGACTCGTATCTCCCTTATATACCAGGGACATTAGAACTTAGTGCACCAGTGTCCCTTTCACCCCAAATTTTGACACTATTCTACAGAGTAGTCAATGTCCTGGTGAACTTTCCATCCAATATTTGATTTCCACTGGAATTTTACTCTGTCCAAGACATTAATTCACATGGTCATACAAAAGGCTTTTTATTTCTTGTGACTGCTTACTTATTAAGCCTCTGACCACAAATACCTATATTTTCAACTTTCTAACTCTGTTGTGCCCGTGACTAAAATCTTTGGCTTCATCAGTACCACAAGTCTTTGGAACTCTACTTTCACTTCATCTGTCAATAAAGAGGGTCATGAGAATGACAATGTACCTGGTAATATGCTATTTGAGAAACTATGATGTAATAACAATAAAACAAATTTTTCTCAAGATGAATAAATTCATTCTGTGAAATACATGTTTTGCTCCAAACAATACTATTGATTTAAATATAAAATAAGAACATCAAAATGTATAAACAGCCTCAAATACAAAAAATATAGTGACGAGGCTGATAAATATGGCATAAAATAGGATAAACATGAACAGTCACATCACACGTAAAGTTAAATTCACCTAATTAAGGATTGGGACAATTAGATAAGTAGCTTATAACAGACACATTTAAAGAAAAACAACAGAGAAATCGATATGTATTGTCTTAAGCCAATTACTTTTTAAAGGACTGAAATTCAAGACAGCAGAGTAGGTAAATGCTATGCTTCCCTTCTCTGGTGACCATGTTAAAATTACTTCTAAAGTACAGGGCAACCATCACTGAGAATCACCTGAAGTCTAGCTGAAACGAAGTCCTATAACTAAGAATATACAGAAGAAGTCACACAAAAACTGCTGGAGGGGAGGAACACAGAACAGGCTAATCCCACACTTTCGTGTGGCAGTTAAAAACAGGGAGGGATATCTTGGCTGCAGAGTTGCCCCCCTGAGAAGTGAGGGGTCCCAGGCCTACACACCAGGCTCCTCAGTCCGGGGCTCCAGTGCTGGGAAGAGAGGTCCAGGTAATTTCTGACTGTGAAAACCAGTGGAGATTGTGGCTGAGTGAGAAGGAGGGTGGCTAGAGTCTCAGGTGCTTCTCTTATAGGGACTGTACACAGACTTACTGACCGACTCTGAGCTCCAGTGCTGGGGCAGCAGCTGGAAAAGCACCAGGTATATACTGGAAGGGCTCAGTTGTCTGGCTTCAGGGCAAGGACTGGGAGGCAGCTTTCTCCCAGACAGAAGTGCTGACAGGCACCATTTTTCCTTTATTGAGCACTTGCCCACACCCAGCATGCAGATGCACAAAGCCACCATATCTGAGTCTCCATTAACCTGGCTAACACCGTTCGGCCCACAAAGTGATTCCCTGAAACACAACCCCACCCAACATGTGGGTTAAACTGAGCAGCTTCCTGTGGCTCTTCCAAACAAATGGCCTGTCTTGGCTCATGCTGCGGACTTTCCTAAATTCTCTCAAAGGTTAGCAAGACACAAGCAAGCAGCATCTGACCTCAGAATGCCCCATACCACTTGCTACACAGTCCCGAGCCTATCCAATGGCAGCTGGCGATGGTTCCCAGTTCAGCCTCTCCCAGGCACCTCCAAGCGCAGCAAAAGTGGCAACCATCTGTAGATCACTTTGTAGCTCATAGCAAGTGACCCCAGGCAGTGGCTGACCTTGGCCTGCAACAGAACCACCCTAAGAAGCCTCAGAACCAATACACCTGGTAGCCAACTTCATAACACACCAGAGCATCACCCAACCATACCCACAACAAACATACCCAAAGGGAAGACTAGGCAGGCACCAGAGTCCTGCTAAAGCAAATCCTGCTCTATAGGGAGACTCCCTGCACAACATCTCCTCTACTGTCGTCACAGTCAGTCCTCACAATCAATCAGCCTAAGGGTCAATCCCTCCCACTGACTTACAAACAGCAACTAAGACTCAACTACAACAGGAGGGCACACATAATCTATACAAGGGACACACCTACAGCACCCGGCTCACGTGACCAGATAGACTGTACCAGTGGGACCAACAGGACACCTATTATATAAGGCCAGTCTACTATAATTGGGAGACATAAGAGCTCTGCCTATAATAATAAATAGAAACAAACACAGGGAGGCAGCCAAAATGGAGAGACAAAAAACGTCCAAAATGAAAGAAGAGAACAAAGTTCCAGAATAAGAACTACACAAAATCGAGACAAGCGATCTACCACATACAGAGTTCAAAACACTATTATAAGGAGGCTCAATGATCTCAGTGAGAACTTTGACAAAAAGACAGGAAAACATAAAAAAGAACTAGTTATAAATGAATACAATAACTATTGAAATAAAGACTACATTAGAGGGAATCAACAGCAGATTAGATGAAGCAGAGCACTGCATTAGCAATTTGGAAGATAAGGTATCAGAAAGCACCTAATCAGAACAGCGAAAAAGAAAAAAAAATAATAATAAAAGACAGTTAAAGGTGTCTCTGGGACAACATCAAGAATATCAACATTCATACCATAGGGGTACCAGAAGGGGAAGAGAGAGAGCAAGGAACTAAAAGCATACAAGCATTTGAACAAGTAATGATGGAAAAATTCACTCACCTGGCAAAGGAAATAGCTATACAATCCCAGGAAGCACAGAGAGTCCCAAACAAGATGAACCCAAAGATGCCCAGACCAAGACACATCATAATTAAAATGCCAAAGGTTAAAGACAAAGAAATAATCTTAAAAGCAGCAAGAAAAAAGCAGTTAGTTACCTACAAGGGAGTTCCTATAAGATTATCAGCTGATTTCTCAACAAAAACTTTGCGGCCAGAAGGAACTGGCACAAAATATTCAAAGTGATGAAAAGCAAGGACCTACAACCAGGATTACTCTATGCAGCAAAGCTATCATTTAGAATTGAAGGACAAATAAAGAACTTCCAAGACAAGAAAAAGTTAAGGGAGTTCATCACCAACAATCCTGTATTACAAGAAATGTTAAAGGGACTTCTTTAACAAAAAGGAAAGGAAAAAAAAGATAAAAAATATGAATAATAAAATGGTAATAACTACATATCTATTAATTACTTTAATAGTACTTTAACAGTAAATGGATTAAATGCTCCAATCTAAAGATAGGGGGCCTGAAAGGGCAAGAATACAAGACTCTTCCATATGCTGACCACAAGAGACTCACTTCAGATTTAAAGACACACAGACTGAAATTAAAGAAATGAAAAGTTATTTCATGAAAATGGAAACAAAGAAACAAACGAAAATCTGGGGTAGCAATACTTATACCAGACAAAATAGATTTTAAAACAAAGGCTATAACAAGAGACAAACAAGGACCCAGTAATCCCATTTCTGGGTATTTATCCAAAGAAACCAAAATACTATTCCAAGGTGAATGTCTTCATCCATATGTTCACTAGAGCATTATTTACAATAGCCAGGATATGGAGGCAACCTGGCTGTCCATCAATGGTTGAATAAAGAAGAGGTGGTACATATATACAATGGCATATTACTCAGCCATAAAAAAGAATAAAATTTTGCCATCTGCAACAACATGGATGGACCTAGAAGTTACTGTGCTGAGTTGACTAAGTTAGACAGAGAAAGACAAATATCACATTATTTAATTTATATGTGGAATGTAGGAAACAGGATAAATAGACAAACAAAATAAAAACAAGCTGATAGTTGTAGATAAAGAGAACATTTTGATGATTGCCAGATTGTGGGGCATGATTGGGAAGATGTGTAAAGGGGACGGGATTAAGAAGTACAAATAGGTAGTTACAAAAATAGTCATGGGGATGTAGATTATAGCATAGGGAATAAAGTCAGAGTATTGCAATACCAAGTATGGTGTCAGATGGGTACTGGATTTATTGGGGTGATCACTTCATTAGTTATCTAAATGTCTAATCACTGTTTTGTACACCTGAAACTAATATAATATTGTATGTCAAGTATAATTGAAAATTTTAAAAATATTTAAAATATATACAAACTACTAAAATAAAAAATACAAGATTGAAATTGCATGAGCTAAATAGTCAAATAAATTAAAATACTAATTCAGAACTCAGTAAAATAGAAAGATTACAATAAAAAAATAGAAATCAGGTGTTACTACATCACGTATGCACATGCAGGCACAAGCATATGCATATAGACAAAAGGATCAGCAAAACCTACAAAATTATTTGTGAATAAATTGAAAAAATATGTGGACTTCTAAAAAAGTTCATTTAATGAGTAGATGAGTGAGACTGATTAGGAATAAATGAACCAGGAATGAAATGAGGCAAAGCCAAAGATAAGATTAAAAACGAAAAAGTTAAGAATATGCCTACCAATTTCATGCCTATGAAATGGAAAGATTTGAGATAAACTTGTATTAATAGAGATAAAATATTATAAAGGAATTACAGTCATCCATTGATTCATTCAACAAATTTTATTGAACTATGTTACACATAAAGGAGTAAATATTACATTGTTTCTCTCAAGCCAGATACTGAAGTTGGGCATAATATTACTTTTCATATTATTTTAAAACTATCTTCTCTATCTTTCATCATTTTTATTTATAGTGAAAACCATTGGAATAGTCTGTATTTCCATGAAATGTTACTTTTTTATAAAGCAGCCAATCTTTTTAATTTTTTTTGAACTTTAAATTATCACTCTGTACAAATGTCCAGCTATAAGATGAGTTAGAGGAATGTAATGTATAGCATAATGATTATAGTTAATAATACTATATCATATACTTGAAAGTTGCTAAGAGAGTGGACCTTATATGTTTTTCCCACATAAAAAACATGGTAATTATGTGATGTGGCAACTGTTAGCTAACACTACGGTGGTAATCATTTTGAAAGATATAAGTGTATAAAATCTGTACACTTTAAACTTATATAATGTTATATGTCAATTATATCTCAACAAAGCTGTAAAAATAAAAAAATACATATATACATACATCCTCTAAGCAGTTTTCATACTGCCAGGACTGTAACCACTTAACATTTTTTTGTAATATGGTAAATAAATATATTTTGATAATTCAAATTATGTTGCATGATTAGTTATTTTTTAAAAATTTCCCTGTTATATTGTTAATCTTTCAACTAGCTTGTCTGGAACAAATTTTCTCACTGAGAAAACCACCAGAAAAACTGGGGGAATATTAATGAAAAAACAGTTGTTTGATAGCCTAGAGTTGCCACGGGAGTGAGCACTGCAGTGGCCAATATATCATGCAGAAGAAAACATAAAGTGGTGACACCAATGTTCAGTATGCCTTTCCTCCAGAGGCGCTGGCCAATTCTATATTAGCAGCTGGGAAGACCATCAGAGCTTCCAGGAGCCTTCCAGGAGAGACTAAGGAGGAAATATTTTGAGTTTAGCTTCCAACCAGGAAGGGACACTCTGGTAAATACCTTAGGCCTTTTAGTTAAAACCCCTGATGTGCTACAAAATAAAAGAAAGCATGAAGAGAAAATGGCAAGCCCTCAGATATGAAGTAGGCCTAGTCTCACATCAACGAAGCACCTGATTGTCTGAAGGTAAGCTGACTTTACATTTACTGTCTGTTAGACTCATTTATGTACCTCACACCTGTTAGAATGGCTATTATCAAAAAGACAAGAAATAAGTGTCGGTGAGGGTGTGGAGAAAAGAGAACATTTGCGCACTGAGGGAATATAAATTAGTGCCACCACTATGGAAAACAGTATGGAGGACCCTCAAAAAAACTGAAAATAGAACTAACATTAGGTCCAGCAATTCTATTTCTAGGTATTTATCTGAAGGAAATGAAATAACTATTGTAAATAGCTATCTGTACCTGTATGGTTCATTGTAGCATTATTTACAAGCTAAAACATGAAAGCAACATAAGTGTCCATCAGCAGATGAATGACTAAAGAAAGTGTGGTGTGTGTGTGTGTGTGTGTGTGTGTGTGTATGCACAATATGGAATATCACTCAGCCATAAAAAGAAGGAATTCCTGTCATGTGTGACAAAATGAATGGACCTTGAGGGCATTATGCTAATGAAATAAGTCAAACAGAGAAAGATAAATATTGTTATGATCATACATAAAATCAAAACAAAACTCAAGGATACAAAGAACATATGGTAATTGCTAGACATAGGGGTTGAGGAATAGGTAAAATGGGAGGAAAAAAAAAAGGTAATCCTTTTTGGAGAAGGATAGAATCATTCAGAGCCTCTAAATATGCCTATTTTTTTTTTCATATTAGGTGTCAACATAAACTCAAAAATGAATAGGCATTCCAGGCAGGAATATATATGAAACGGACTCATAAGAGTTCTAAATATTGGAGTTATCAGACATGGAACTTAAAATAACTCTGATGAATATTTAAGTACTTATGATAAGAGGGAGAATTGTGGCAGAGAACTAAAAAATGGTTTTAAAAATCACACAGAAATCTGCTATCTCAAAAATATAACTAAAACTAAGAACTCAATAAATTAGATTAACAGCAAATTAGAGAACTCTGAAAAATGAATTAGTGAAATGGAATACAGGTGAGAAGAAAATATTCAGCCTGAACATGGAGAAAAAAGAATGGATGAAAAATACGAAAATGAGGGTAAGAAATAAATGCAAAAAAAAGGTAAGTTCTGAGATTTTTCAAACTATAGGCCCATATGGAGGGGGTTAAAAAAACACACAAACAAAAACAAAAAAAACAGAAGCAATACTGGAAGAGAAATGGTTAAAAAATTCCCAAAACATATGAAAGCCAACAATCATCAAGTCATAGATCCAAGTACTATAAACCATTAGCAGATACAAAATAAATAAATAAATCTAGGCACATCATACTTATACTGTTGAATCAAAGACAATGAAAACAGAACAAAAGATATCAAAAAAACAAAAATAAGACTAATAGCTGATTTCACTGTCTCTTTCATTGTGTGTATTGAGAAATCTGCATTTTTTTTACCGCTGTCATGTATTTTAATTCTTTATATGAAATATATATTAATAGTCAATATTCATGTACATTTATGCACATTATATGTGTATATGTATACATATGTGTGTATCAAAATAAATGTAATTTCAAAGAAAAACAGAATTCATCAGATTTTCACTCAAAAAAATATTAAACGCAAATACTTCTATTTAAAGGAAAATAATTTCAACAAAAAAAAAGAAAAAAAGAAAATAATTTCAGATGGAGAAATAGAAATAAAGGAATGACGAGCAAAGGAAAGAAAAAAATACATGCATAAACATAAATGTATATATTGACTGTATATATATTACAAGTATACCATATATAAAATTAATGTATACACCAATATGAAAAGCAGAAGACAGTAAATGAATTATCTGCATTATTAACAGTTACAATAGTGCTAATTTATATAACACTTAAATAAGTCAGGGTTGTATGTTGACACAGATAGCAACTAAGAGTGCAGTTAAAAACAATATATAACAAGCTAATGAAGGGGGGAATTAATAATAAAAATACATAATTTCAAAAGAAGCCATAAAATTCTAACAAAAAAGGGGTAAAAAGGAACCAAGACCACCTTCCTCCCCAGTCATCCGAAGGTATTTAGTAAATGTACTAACAGCTATATAGTTGCAAACTTAAAAGTACTCATATATACTCACATTATCCTGATTATTTTTAAGCAGAAATATAATACTCTTAGATTAATTCCAGAGACTCTTTAACACCAAATACTTCAGTTTGAATCACAATTTTGGTTGACAGTAAATATAACTTATAACATAGGATATAATGTATAAACACTATTTATTTAATCTCACATAATCTACAATTTGGCTTTTATAAAGCTAATGCATTTAAAACACTGTGTTAGAATTTAGATCCTTGGGAGGTTTATTATTGCAATGGAGTTTTCATATAAGAAGAAATTTAGCTACTGCATAAGCAGCACTTGGAAATCAAAGGGGGATTGCTCTACCAGGAAAGTTAAATATAACCAAAACTTTAAAATACACTAATTAAGCCAGCTTCAGCATACCCATTTTAACAGGGACAAATGTAGAAAATAAAATAGACACTCAGAAATAGCTTGAACCAAAGAACGATTCGTCTATTATAGGATCTTTTGCAAAACCAGTGTCAGCAAAAAACTAGGGACTCAAAGTATTTAATTAGTGGAGCTGTGGTAGTATAAGCTTTTCATGTACATTGAGACATTTTTTTATTTGGTAATAAAGTGTTAAACCTCAAATGTGTGCATTGGTATTTACACATATACACACCCAATAGTTGATGTTATCTTAAAAATTTATCATGGATACATTATTATCTCTAACGTGTAAAGTGAAAATTTAAGATCCAAATAGGCTATTGCCTACACAAAATCACAGAATAAATTGGTAGCAGAAAAAGGTCTAGGTTTCCAATCTTCTGTTATCTAACACAGGATCCTTTCAAAAATACAATATATCTGCCCCAACTGCAACCCAAATATTTCAATCACAGGGGTTCTGTTCAGGATTCTCTCTGCCAGATTTGATGTTAAACAATTGGCTAAAGACTGTGCTGTCTTTTCACAGCCTCCAGAATCCATTTTTAACCATTCTCCCATCAAAGCATGACTAGGTTCCCTGAGATGAAAAGGTAAGACACAAACAGTAATAACATCCATCTTCCATCACGAAGACCAAACTCTATTCACATTGGGTATTCATTTTCATCATTTTAGCATCCATTTGACATATATTTATCATTGTACCAAAACACACTAATCATTGCTTTGAATCCTGAAAAGTGCTAAGAAGAATTTCATGGCCCCCATAAGCATGAGATGCTTATGGCCTAGAAAGTTAAACATTCATTCATTCGTTCATTCAACAAGTATTTATTGGTTACCATAAACTAACTAGACATTTGGTTAGATGCTCAGAATCCTATGGTGGATTTTTTTCCCTTGCATGATACTTAGAATCTGGTGGGGAATTAAATATCAAATCATCACAAAAATATATAATTTATATTATATATAATGATCAGTGCACTGTGCAATATACAATAACAAGGCAAGCTGCTTGCCTTGAGAGTCAGAAATATTTCATGAGAACGAACATTGGACTTGAGATCTGAAGGGTGAATAGAAGTTAATTAGCTGAAAAGAAGCTTCCTAGCAGAGGGGAAAGCAAGCAAGGACTGTGTTTCCAGAGGAAACATTACTAGAGAACTTAAAGAAAGCCACTGTGGTAAGAATAAGAGACAATAGCTTAAGAGGATGTTGCAGTGAGATGCAATGAAAAGATCATCTGAAGCTTCAGAAATCACATTAAAAGTGTCGGTGTTCATTCCTAAAAGTCATGGGAATTCATAGAAGGTTTGTGAAATGGGATGAGCATGATTCTATTTGAGAGAGAGAACGTCTCCCAACTACCTACAGACAGCAGGTTGAAGAAGGATTGCAATAATCTAGAAGGCCATGAGAGTTAATACCATTTTAAAATTGATAGTAGCAGTAAAGTTGGAAGAATAGATGGATTTGAGAGAAATTCAAGAGGTGAAATTCAGGACTTAGTCGTACTTTGGATGTGGGGAAATGAAAATGAGCTCTTGGCTTGTGGTTTGCAGGACTGAATGAACTGTGATAGTTCGCTGTATGGGAAATACTGGAAAAGGTCTGGGGTTCTAAGGGGGAGAACATAAATCCCATTTTGGAAATGTTGAGTTTGAATTGCTTTTGAGATATCCAAGTGAAAATGTCAAGTGAGTAGCTAAGCATCTGGACTAGAGCTTAAGAGAGAGATGGGAATATAAATCTGGAAGACACTGATATGCAAATAATAACTTCAACTCTGTGTGTGGATAAGAAGTCATGAGGTACCTGAATATTTAGACAGATACAGGCTACTGAGGCAGTTTGGTTCCAGACTGAGGAACCAGAAAGGTAGGGCTTAAAGCACTAAGGGTGTTATTAAGCAGAAGCAAAAAAAAGGAGATAAATGTCAAAGAGTCAAGTGTCAGGTGTCAATGCTGCTGTGAGTTTAAATAGGACAAAACGTAAAAAAAATTAAATTCAAGAAAATTGGGTACAAAACAGAATTATGTATAAAATGGCACATAAATGGGCATTAACTCCGGAGGGATAAAATGTTGATCAAAAGAAGTGATATTTAAGCTCTGTTTGAGGATGAAAAGGAGGAGTTTCCTAGGCAAACAGTTGGAGGATAGAAAAGGCAATTTTAGAGAAGGTATAGCTATTTCTCAAAAAGGAACAAACGATCTTGACTAGGCTGATGGATATCAAAAATCCTATTCCTCACATTCCTTGATCAGTCATCCTAGTCATTTTCAATTGCCCTGCTTCCACATCCTAACTGGGAAAAGTAGACATCTTCACATAGCAGCCTAGCTTTGATCATTGTCCCCCAAACCCCCAAAATCAGAACATGGCAGGGAAGAAAAAATATATAATATTTATAAAGCAACGAAAGTTATATAAAGTCTCAGACTTAGGGAATACAAGTTAAGGATTCCTGAGTATATAACAGACTGAAAATGAAACAGAAGAGTCGTATTAGAAAAATCAAATTAGAATGTAGAAAAATTAAATAACAAGACCTGTGAACATATGAGAAGATAAAGAATGAATTTCCCTCTCTTTCATCGTCACCAAGAGGCTTTGAGTCAGATGACCACAACCATCTTTCAAGGAAATGAGGTGCAAAGTATCATTTTAAAAATCCACAAATGATAAATTTCAATTCGTAGATTAAAATTTCACATATTCATACACTGAACTGAGAATACATAAAATTTAAAACTATAGGAAAATGGATAACTAACATTAGAATAGTTGATTTAAAGCCAAATAATAAAGTTGTGCTTACCCACTAAAATATTAGAAGTTATTATTTTTTCACACTATAAATCAGAAA
Source organism: Rhinolophus sinicus (assembly GCF_057876585.1). NCBI lineage: Eukaryota > Metazoa > Chordata > Mammalia > Chiroptera > Rhinolophidae > Rhinolophus > Rhinolophus sinicus. The sequence continues at coordinate 85,444,633 of NC_142502.1, read as the reverse complement.
TAAACTTTCTTTTGTATCTAGCCAATTTCAAAACAAAAACAAAAGCAAAAAAACCTGACAGGGTCCCTCCCATTTGCCATGTTTTACTGTTCACATAACTATCACTTATTACTCTGTGACATTTTAAATTTAAAGGGAAATATATATATATATATATATATGTATATACACATATATATATATATATATATATATATATATATATATATATATATATATATATGTAAATTTCCCCCTCCCTTACCTGCCTTTTCTGGTTGAGAATGTATTAAATCACAAGTATGTGGATACTATTATGTTGCTGTTGTGTACAGGGGGACTTTCAAGAATCACATGGGATTAAATTTTGGCCTGAATTCCCTGTTATCTACAATTTTTTTTCAACCAAATGTGTTGAAGCTTAAATACATTAAGTATAATTAATGATACGATGAGTCATCTCATCCCACCACGTTTTCTAACCTTCTATGTTGGCTTCGTTCCTAATCTTCTGCCTCACATTCTGGCAAATCTGTAGTCTTTGTTACACAGTACAAGGAGGAAACTGAAAATAAGGGCACTGTCTTTGAAGGAGTGCCTACAGCTATAACTGATATTATACCATGCATCCCTTCGAAAGGAAAATCAGAGAAGGAGCAATTTCCTTTCGGGGACCTGCAAATGGCCACAGGTAGGGATTTTGCTGGGTCTGCTATGTAGGGCGGGTCTACATGTTTACAGCACAGAGACGATAGGAAACCTTTTAAAGGGTGAGGCCTACCACGACAGACTGCTGCAGGCAGGGCCCTGGTGTGCAGAGGTAACTAACAGGGGGAGAGGCCCGATGGTAGTGTGCAAGAGGGTGGGGACACCCTGGGCCGCGAGGTGGTACCTGCGCGGGGTCGAGAGCCCCTGCCACTGAATCCGCGATCCAAAGATGCTCCCGGAGTAGCTGCTGGTAGCTGAGGCAATGCTTCACAGCGGATGGCATATTCCCCATCGCGGGGCCCGGGCTGTAGTTGGCGATTGGAGGGAGCCCAGAAGAGAGGGATGCGGGGAGGGCACCGCGTAGCGAAACTGCGCCAGCCGTGAGCGCGCCGCACCCGCGCACGGGCAGCCAGCACAGCCCCGCTCTGCGCACTGCGACGGCGCCGAGGAGGCGGAGAGCAGGACGTGGCCGCGCAGGGTACCCGGTGCGGGAGGCACCTGTGGCGGGTGCTGGCAACACTGGAACCCGGAAAAGAGAGAAAGGAACCAAGCCAAGGGACACTCAGGTGTGGAGCATTTTCCACGCTCTGCCGAACACACAAAGCTGACTTCATCTGCACACGACCCACTAACCGACTTCTCACCCGATTCAGATCAGATACAGAAGGAAAGGGGTCTAAATAAAAGGAAGGGGGCATGTGTTTTGTATTGGTGAATTTGCTCATTTCCACCTGCAGCCTTACGTGCTCAGTGTAGATTTGTCCAGCGTTGAACACACTTGAGTTTATACTTGATGACAATAAGCTCGATTTTAAAATACTTTGAGACAGTTTGCAATGGTAAAACATATGCATACAACAGTCTAATAAAGAAAACACGGAAGGTACAGAATTAGGGGAGATGTCACAGATAACTTGATAAGTAAGGGAGCTGGTACTTCAAATTAAGCACTGAAATGGAATTGAGTTGCTTAAGGGATGCATGGCACAAAATAATTGAAGCCTTAAAAGTTAAATTCATTTGAACTGAAAAATCTGAAAGAATTCTTAAGATATTGGAATAGGAATGATCTTGGTAGGGAGGAGGTTGGAAATATAGCCCTGGAACAGATCTCCCTCTTTCACAAGTACACTTCTATCACATCGACCCTCTCTGAGACTCTTCAAAGTGGGTTCAGCAGCCTGAAACTGAATAGCTGTATTCATCAGAAATAGTCTTGTGCAGCCAAGTGTGCACGGCCAGGGGTACCGGTCAGCGCTACCAGTTGCTGAACCAAATATAAATCAGGAGCTGACTGATGCTCACACAGTTGCACAACCAGATGAAAGGGTCCAAAGATCACCTTGTAAAATGTATTATAAACACTCTTAGAGGGAACTTAAAACCCAGAATAAACAAACCATCATTACTACTTGTGAGAGTGGTGAGAGTAACACTAGCAATAGAAATCAGTGGTTAAGGACAAAAAGAGGCTGAGAATGGGAAAGGTACGGTATCATGTGGATCCTTCACTCCTGAAGGAACAGCAGTGAAAAGACAAGGAAGATGAGGGGATCTTAGACCTCTCACAGCTTTGACCAATGGTAGTGAACTTAGAGAACACGTTCTGAACTGCCAAAGCAAACTTTAAAACTCCTTAAAACACTAAAAATTCTAGTTATTATTTATCTGACCATGACTATTTTATAGGAATATACTCATAGGGCTAAATCTTTTATATGTTTTCAGCACAGCTCAACTATTTGTTAATCATTTTCCTACCACAATTGAAATGCAGCATACAGTTTTCATCAATGCCTGCTACCATTTTTCTCCCCTTGCTGTTATTCTACAACAGGGAACCGGGTAGTTGAGAGAATTTAAAATGACCCAATTTGAACAACAGCAATTTAGAAATGTAACCATAATGGAGTCAGTCATTCAAAACTTGAAAACTTTTTGACAATTTATATTAAAGTCAAACGTTTGAAGCATATTACCTCTAAGATAAGCCAAATATTGTATGATCCTGTGCTATAAGAAAAAGAACACCTGGAAATAAACTTTACTGCTTAATAGTTTTCTAAACATAAAAGGTTTTCAGAAAATTTCATATCCCAATAAATTCACCATGGTAATCTAGTTTCTTTTAATCTTATAAATATGAAAATATTTGTTGACAGTTTTATTTTTATGCATTTCATATGGAAAATGCTCTAATCTAAAAATATTAAAATATAATTCCTGTAACTATCAAAACCATTAGCAATAATGAAGAACAAAGATCTTAAGAATGTTTAATCTTAGTAATAAAAGGGAGTGAAAATAGATGTGCTTTTGCTGGAGAGTACAGTTTGATGTTAAATCTAATCATAAATGCATAAAATGTATAAATTTGAACAGCTTCAAATAATCAATTTGAACAGTTAGTATCAGCGTTTTTATTATTAAAATGAAAATTCTCAATATGTACCCCCATTATTGCAAATCTAAAAAGCTCTAGGTATGGTAGGTAATGTGCTCTCTCCCCATATGCTAGATTAGGAAACATAGTCTCCAATCAGAACAGTAAAGGAATCACTTGCTAAAAATCACGAAGTCAGTTGGAGTCATATCCTGATCTGCACACCATATTACCCTCACTGTAACACAGGACTAAAACATTTGCATTCCATTGCATTTCAATCACTCAAACAGAGGAGGATACAAAAATTCATTTCAAATTAAAAGGAATTAAATTCCCTCTTTTCTCTAGTGACTTTAAGCCATCTTTAATTTATATGCAAGACGTTTCACTTTACCTGTCTCTCTTGAATGGTTCTCGTCTTCCTTCTTTCCTTAACCTCCCAGCCCAAGTTCAATCTGTCAACCAGAGACGCTAAACACCTCAGACTCATACCTTGTCTCTCTCTGTTCTTCTATTGACTTCTCTCTGCAGCGCTTCTCTTTGAAATGCACCCCGATAGTGCAGGAGGGGAGAGCCTAAATGCTGGTTTTAGATTACCTGCACGGGGAGCCTGACCCCATCAGTTACTGAGTGACCTTCTGCAAGTTCTTTATCTATTAGAGGGTAATGATAAAACTCCTACCTGACAGAGCTGGTACAAAGATTACCCGCGCTAGAATATATAAAGTACTCAACACATCGTCTCTGGAATATAGTAGGAACCCAATCAATGTTAGCTACCTAGTTTTCTGTTTTATTTTGCATTCATAAATATTCACCGTACAGCCTGAGCAATTTGTGAAAATACATATCTGATCAATACTTATAAAAGCTTAAAATTCTTTGAGATTTCCCATAACCTTTGCAGAGTTGTTTCTTAAAATAATACTCAGTTTTATTTGTTTTTTGATGACCTTTCCAGTCTCAATTCCTGTCCACTTTCTAAAGTCATCTTTAACTCCAGAAATATCACATCATGTGTAATTCCCAAAGTTTCAGGGCTCTCCTATACTGTCCTATCATTCTATAATAATCGTGTTCCTTACTCTAGACATTTTGGGAAATACAGAAGCTACATGAAGATATCAATTAAACATCCACAATTCTAATTCTAGAATATAGTTTCTTTCAGAGAGAAATAAATTAATATTCTCTGTCTATGCTTTTTATTCTGCTCTTTTCATGTTACATTGACTTAAATTCTTTGAAACTATAATGCTAATGGCTATGCAACATTTATATACACATATATAGTCAAAATCATTTTTCAATAATCCCCTAAAGAATAGCCTTTTAATTATTTTTGACAGGGAGCTTGGCTGCGAAAATATAATCATGTAAATGTCTGTGTAAATAATTATCTAATTAATCTTCCAAAAATAGCGTGGCGGTGGGAATTTTTCATTAGGGTTGTATTTCTGTTAATTTCTATTTATATTTTTGCCAAAGTTTTGCTTCATATATACAGTATTCCCTTGTGTTGCTGATGATTTAAGTTTGTGTGTGTGTGTGTGTGTGTGTGTGCACGCGCCCACGCGCACGCGTGTGTGTGTTCCCAATGGGAATCCTTTATGGATTATTAGTTTCACTTTTGTTTGGCCAGAATTTCTAATGAGCATGGTTTGACAGTTCTATTTATTCTTTCTATTAACACCTTAGCTTAGGGTACCATAAGGATATTATGGATCTGGAACTTAAAACAATGCACAATGGAACTTGGCTTCAATTTTATTACAGGGATTTAATTTTTCACTTACAGACTCAGATGCTGTCTGCGTCTCAGATGGAACTAAATCTCAGATGGAACTTTTTCCATCTACTATACATGAAACCATCTTTGGAAAACCAGTGGTTCATGATCTTGGCTCAATTAACTCCCTCTCCTCAGACAGCCATTGGTTTAGAGGTACCTCCCCATGTGTCAGCTTCTTGGCAGTATTTAGCCCCTGGGCATGTCCTTGATATCGGTGTGTGAGGAGAGAGGCATCGCTCACAGCAGCTTAGTCCTCCATATTTGCTAGAATTCTAACTTGGATTTTTTTGTATAGTTATTGTATTTGTACATATTTTTTCATTACATTCTGGCATTCCTATCCCCTCCAGAAAAGTATAGATAGGAACCAAGAGATGCTGAACTAAGAACATTATATTTAACTCAGAAAGCCTGAGAATCTTATAATATAGTTCTGGTTATCTTGAGTAATCCACAAGAAAGAAAACTAGACTGAAGCCACATACTCTCTATAACTACTCCTATTCTCCCCCACTCTCTTCTACATATAAAATGACAACAATAAATAACAGCGTTGTGCTTTGCCTATATCCTAAACAAAGGCTCACAAAAACAGAATGGGGATGAGTTTGTATTCCAGACACCAGTCAGCTCAAGATTAGTTAGACTGACCATATCAATTCTCTCACATGCCAAGTCCTTGGGGGGAGAAAGGTCCAGTTAAGACAGGTTATCTTGTGAGTCCCTTTGTCCCCAAAGATAACTATTTAAGGGTCTGTATGATGGCAACATGGATAGATCAGAAGCAAATGAAAAAAAATCCAAAGAGTAATAAGTGTCAAGCTGGCACGTAGCCAAGGTACCTACTGGGCAGGGATCAAAGACACATGTGTTGAGTCTCAAACAATGATGTCATAGAACTTTGGCAAGTATCATAAGAGTAATATGCTCCAGCCTTAAACAATAAAAAAGAAAGAACAAAAACAAGTTGGTTACCAATACTGGATGATATTTAAGGGGAAGCAAAGCTTTCATCATCTCAGTTTTATTGCTGAAAAATTTAGATAACTTCTCACATATGTTATGTCTCGTTGATCTAAATTGATGGGAAGAATAACAGTGTTTAAAAACATTCTTGGCATTCAGTCACTAAAATCAAAGTTCTATTAACAATAGCATTGTTCTGAAACAGAGCATTCTTTTGAGAATAAGTAATGAGAACTATTTTACCAAAGAACACTCCACCCCAGGTGATAGATACCTGGCAGTAGATACTGAATTCAGAACAAAGCTGCAGACCACATTTCTCCTGATGTAGGAGTCTATTTATTCTTTTACTAATTCAGAAGATTCCAAAAACATTAGCTTTGCCAAAAATATTGTATAATAAAAGATACAGACATCAGCTGTTATTAGTTCATTAAATGGCTGCAGTATACATAATTTTTGCTAGTACCGTGTTTCCCCAAAAATAAGACCTAGTCAATCAGCTCTAATGTTTCTTTTGGAGAAAAAATCAATATAAGACCCAGTGTTATATAAGACCGGGTCTTATATAAGACTGGGTATAATATAATATAATGTAATATAATATAATACCGGCTCTTTATAATATAATATAATACAATATAATACAATATAATACCAGGTCATATTAATTTTTGCTCCAAAAGACGCTTTAGAGCTGATTGTCTGGTTAGGTCTTATTTTTGGGGAAACATGGTAGGTATAAAAGTAAATTTTAATTCCATACCTACAAACTCAGATTTTATTTGGAAAATATTTTTATCAATTAGTTGATATATTTTCATGGGTTATGGTAAACATGACATTAACAGGTGTACTATATTAACACTTATCCATGGACAATATCATTCTCTGAAACTGGATCAAGTACTATTGAATAAGAAAACAAGTCAGTATTGATTACAAGTGCACGACACTTATTGTTTTGTATTACACATAGTAGATGCTCAATAAATCTTGGCTTTCTTTTCCCTTATTGAATCAAATCAGTCCATTGTTACGAAAGCATATGTGATATTGCCTCAGTTAAGGGGAATGTGTACAACCCAAATTTAATGACTGCTATAGAACATTTAATCCACCAAAGAGATTTTAATCAACTAAAGGGATTTTATTAAATTTGATACTCAATAGCTAATGAGAAAATAAATATAAACAGATATGTAAGATATGCCTTCTTGACTTTAAAGATCTCATTCTAGTGATGACATCTGAAGAAAACTAATTGGAAATATTAGATGTAGTAGATGCATTTTACTCAGAGAAATGTTAAGAAATTAAATTCCAAAATTGTATAATCTCGATAAAAACATAGCAGGATTTGCATGTTCATCAAATGTTTACTGAGTGATTAATTGCATATAATTACTATTAAAAAGGGGACTATAATACTGTGTGGGGAGTAATGATGAACAAGGCAGTCTTTAACACAAAAATCCTTCAATTTAGTAGTGAAATATGATGCTGCTCAATTATCTACAACAGAGCAGTACGTTAAGTGCCAAGTGATAAAGATAAAGCTGAGAACCACAGAAGCAAAGGAAGTAGACTACGCATTCATTTGGGGAAATAAGAGAAGACATCAGGCATATGCCACATTTGAGAGCGTTGGGTAGACTGAGCCTATCATGATGAAGGAGAGGAGGAGGGAAGAGAGGAAGATTAATTGATAATAGGCTACATTACGACCAAGAATTATCAAAACATAGAAATAACTTTCAAATAAGAATCTTCATAATGTTACCTGATTTAATGATATTTTAATCTTGATTATTTCACAGTGGACATCATAGGTAAAATGATCGTTTTCAATTTTGCCACAGATGAACATAAACACATAAATCTAACATGTGCTAAAGGGACTGATTTTAAAGTATCTATTTTGAAAGTCAGATACTTTACTGAAAGTGTGTCATACCTGCTCTCCATGGGCAGGAGATTAAAAAAAAAATCATATTTATGAAGTGACTAGCCATAGGAAGCACTTTGCTGGGTATTTTAACTTATGTGTATGAGTTATCATTCCCATTCAACAGGTGAAGAGAAGCTCAGAGACCTTGAACAACTACACGGAGGTAAAAAGGAAGTGTAAGGAAGACCCAAATTTGTGTCTGTCAGAGCCTTTGCTCTTTTTCATCTCATGATTTTCAAGAATAAATAATAAAAAGGCATTGCTAAAACACAGGGTCATTTGTACCTCATCACATCTTGTAGAAAAGGAAATCCTTACTCAGAGAGGTTAAAATATTTCCATAGGAGGTTCTTTAGAGTTAGGACTTGAACTCAGTCTTTTGAGTCTGCATCGCACAAGATTTCTAAAGTACATGGAGAAACCAATCTTCTCCTAGATAGAAAAACTAAGGACCTTTTAAAGTTTGACTACAATAAAAGTACTGTTCACAGGACAACATAAGGTTCAAGAACTCGCTTAATAACTTCAGCAGCTATGTATGTTTTGTCTTATTCAAGGGTTTAAGCCTCAGTTCTGGGTCTTCAAAGAAAATGTGCAGAGGGGTACTTCATCTTGATATCCAAATTGGATAACTTTTTAATAATCATGTGTGGTGGGGTGCTGCGATTTCTCTTTTTATAAGCCATTGACGTTATGGACTTTCTATGGCTCTTAGTTTATCAAAATATCTGTTTATCCATTAGGAATTATGACTATGGAGTTCTTAATCACTCACTTTTTTTTTTCTTTTTGTTTTTCCACCTCTGTGACCTGGCATATGTTTACCCACATATCATTTTTTCTTTTTCCCTGAGCTAATGAAGTTTTACTCTATCATTTAAGGAAGTTTTTTCAACATGGAAAAAATAGTTCCCTTGCCAAGGGTTTCCCATTGTTCTCTTGGAAGTACAATTCTCTAAACAATTCACAACAATTGATTGGATAATGAATTTTCTTACTAGAATGCCATCACTCCAAGAACATTTTTATTTAAAAAAATGTAAGGGCAGAAAGTCATAAAAGTACTTTAATAACTAGCATTATTCCATGACCTGCAATTTTCTGGCCTCAAATCTCTGCTAAATTCACAAATGGAAATGCATCAATATGGAATCATAAGAAAATTTAAGACAATAATCTATAGTTACTGTGTAATGCAATATTAGTGTTTATAACTTTCAAAAACTCCTATGTGATATTTGGATAACTTTTCACTCATTCATTTAAAGTTTGAAATTAAAAAAGTGATAAACCCACACCAGAGGCATGGGAGGTGCTGGGGTGGAACAATAGCCCTAAAATCATATTCTTGAGAATCTACTTTTCCCATCCAATCCGTGCTCCCATCAGTCTTCCTTCAAGGTCTTCTATTTATTTTGCCTTCTTACTCTATGTTGTAAGAAGACACTTGTTACCTTATTTATGTTATTATTCCCTCAGAAACTACCCACTAGTTATTCAACTACTGGAGATTTCTGATTCTTGGTAATTAATAGTGTGCTTAACAGAAGCTTAGAAGATACAGAGTTAATGCTAGCATTAACCAGCATTACTTGTAACTTTTTAAAAATGTTTCTTGACCTTTAAACTTTATTTTCAACAATAGAATCACTTAAATCGTTCTTGTGTGTTTTTTCAAATTCAGCACTATTGATATTTTGGGCCTGATAATTCTTTGTTGTGGGGGCTATCCTGTGCATTGTCGGAATTTTAGCAGAGTCCCTGGTCTCTATCCACTAGATATCTGCAATCTCTCCTAAGTAGTGACAACCAAAATTATCTTCAGAGACTGCCAAATGTCCCTTGGCAGGCAAAAACATCACCACTGAGAACCACTGGTTTGAACAATGATGACTAACATACTGATAATGATGATGACAATGACCTTACTATATGCCAGGAACTATTTAATTAAGTACTTTATCTAATTCACAAGAAAGGTTCTGTGATTCCCACTTTACAGATGAGACCATTTGAGTACAGATAAGTTAATTAAGTCACTTAGCATCACATGGCTAGTTACTAAGAGCTGGAATCCAAGCCCAAGTGGTCTGACTTCAGAACTTACATTTTTAATTGTCAGGCTATCGCTGTTTTGCAAGAATGAAATCCATCAAAAACTTGGATCTTTTTAGGTTTAAATTCTTTTCTATAATTTCAAACATTTAAGTCTTGGAAAACAGAGTTCCTACAAATTCAAAACCTCTCCAGATAAGTAGGTTCCCTTACTCCCTTAATCCTGTTGACTGAGCTGTTGAAATTCCATCAAAGACCACATTTGCCAGGCAGAGATTTAAAGCTCAGGTCAAGGAGTAAGATTCCTGGGATCACATCCTGACAAAACCACAGTCATGAGTGTGAGACCCATGAATATTATAAGACTGCTTAAGTGTTTTATTAGTTTATAAGCATCATTTGAATATTAAGAGGATCTGTCTATCTGTATTATCATTAATTAGTTCACACAAAAATAATTAAAATTAGTTCATGGGATATATCCTATATCCCTTAGCATTCATTTTTTTATCATCTTACAAATAATAGCCAGCAAAAATTAAATTTCTTTTTCTACCTCTCCATCTTAACTGTGTGTGGCAGAGGTGATATTTTCATGCAAAATAAAATCTATCATACAGCATAATTTATAAAGGTAGCAAAATTGTAAAAAGAAAAAAAAGTACTGTATCTTCAGAAAATGTGATTTCTATTCTTTCTTGTTCTATAACCTTGTTTTTATTAGTTTCAGGCTGATTTTAAATTGTAAAAAGAATATAGTCTAATAAGCAAACTTTTATATCTAATCAAGCACAATTAATGTATTTAATATTAAATACATGGTATATATGCAATTATCTCTTTCAAGCTTCCAGGCAAGTTGATTAAAATAATAACAAACTTCACTTACATTTATTGATTGATTTCTATGTGCCACTCACTATCTTAACAATTCTTCATATATTAAATCATTTAATCCTCATAACAACTCCTTTAAGTAGTTACCTTTAATATACCCATTTTGGAAGTGACGAATCAGAACAACAGAAAGACTAAAGAACTTGACCAAAGTCACATAGCTAGGAAATATTTAGCTGGTTTATAAACCCAACCAGTTTGACATCAAAATTGTGCTGGTATCACTTCTGTATACTGCCCTCCTAAGTGGGGAAATTATTACCACATATTATATTAGTAGATAGATAAATTACATCAGAAAATTGGTATTACTGAAACAGTAGGTAAAATGTACTTGGTCTCTTAAAAATTGTACCATCTATTAAATTCTTGGCAGCAGGTTAAAATTGTATCTTATGATGAAATTAATTAATAATTATAAAATGGTTTTGAATATAATGATTCTAAATTTGTACTTAGTTAATTTATTTTCCTTCTTCCCCTCTCATTAGCTCAAATGTCTGGGTCCTCCACTCCTTTCACATCACCAATGTCAATGAGACCAAGTTTGGTTGGTTCAGTACTGGGTTATACTTGTCCTGGTATCCTGTACTATTTAAAATTTTCTGAATTTTTCATTTTAAACAGACTGTTATTTATAATTGCATTAAATAACTCAGGATGGGTTAAGGCGACCTACACATTGTACTTCCAGCTTCTACCATAATCTCATTTTGCAGTGTGTAGGACATTTGTTCTGAGAACGGAGTTCTCACTTTAACACATGGTTAAATCTGTAAGATGACCGGCAACAAGCCTCTTTACTTGATCTTTTCCAGATGCAACATATAACTATTATCTCCCTTTCAAGGACAGCATGCAAGGTGCCAGCTGATAAAATAAAATGTGCTCTGTAAGAAGCAGCAAGGGACCGCTAATTCTCTCCAGTCTCGGGTGGTAATGGTGGGAAAAGAAATCTACTCATCAGCCCCTGCTGGTCCCTTGGTCTTACCAGCTAGTTGTCCCATGATCCCTTCCTAGTCCTGTGAGATGCCTGAAGCTGTCAGGATAGCAATCCTCTGGGTCAGAGGGAAATGTTGAAAATTGTAGTCTAAGCCTACCTGAATTGTGCAAAACAAAACACAGCACTGTAACAATATTCTTTTTTACTGATCAACTTTGATTTGATTTTAGAATATTAGAACCTTGGTAAACAACTTTGTAAATCAGTCTGTCTCTAACATGTATTGAATGGCTTTTATGTTTTGTTTTGTTTTGTGTGTAAAAGATTCTGCTAAACTATGAAGGCATTTTGTTCAAAGAGTTGAAAGTCTTTAATACACATGTTCAATTAATAGGGTGCCCTAAGCTTCAAATTTTAAACATTTTAGCAAATTACATTAAAGCTTGTAAAGAGAAGTCTTTAATAATTATCCTTACTACTTCATGCTAAATGGTGAAAGTTAAATGATGTATAAGATTTATGGCTAAAATTGTATAATTGAGTTTTGTGATATCTCGAATTTTGGAAAGAATCTTTGGATAAAATTCTTATGTTTTCTTGGATAAATTCATATTCTGTATGGGAATGAAATTAAATGAGAAGGTTTATACTTTCACAACACTTAATTTGGAAAGTATTCAACAAAGTAGATATTGAATAGGATATCGATTTTTACATTGAAAGACAGATACTGAATTCGAATAAAGTAACAAATATCCATAGAGACAAGTTGCTTGATCAGTTTATCTTGCAATTTTTTTGTTAAAGCAAAAATATTCTAAATGCAATTAAAAACACAATACTTTATCATTGGTTGGATTAAAATATTTTAAAATTTGCATAAAATATAGGAATTAAGAATACCTCCTATTTAGAAGTGTTTTTTTTTTCTGAGCTTACCAGGAACCTTGGCAACTGTTTTCTCAATAAAACAATTTTCTCAATTAAAAAAATTATGATCCATAGAGCACAATAAAAAGGTAAAATTTCAATTTTATTAAACAAAATATATAACTTTGGAAAATAATGTAGAAATGTTGTGGAAATTTTTGATGTGAGGTTCATATTGAAAAAGCATATACACACATTTTAGAAAATATCAGTGATATGCTATCACAAAAATGTATGACTAATACATGGATTAAGTTCATGAATAAATGGAGTGCTGAGGGTGTTTTGATATTCAGATAACTATTATAATGAAATCTACTTGCTTTAATATATATGCATATTTTTATTTTTTAAAGATAATTGAAAATAATTTTTGAAAAGAGCTACTTTATAGGTACACCAATATGCTGGTCAATAAATATTTGAAAATTTACATAATTTTAATTACTTTTAGTGCACTTTTCAAATTCAAAAGGATCTGAATTTGGACAACAAAATCATACAGTCATTCTATATGATTAAAGCCACAGCATATATATGGAAACCTGCATAAGATTGCATTAGTTTTCTGTCACTGTGTAACAAATTACCATAAACTGAACAGCTTAAAGCAGCATACATTTATTATCTCACAGTTCAGTACATCAGGAGTCAGGACATAACTCAACTAGATCCTCTCCTCGGGGTCTCACAAGGCTGTGATCAAAGTAAATGTGTTGCATGCCCAACTGGAGGCTCGTGGAGGAGAAGAACCCACTGGCAAGTTCATTCGGATTGTTGGCAGAATCCATTTTTCTGTGGCTACGTGATTACAAGTGCTGACATTTTGTTGGCTTGAGGCTGGACGTTGCCCTCAGGTCCTAGTGACCATTTATAGTTCTTTCCATGTGGGCTTAACATGGCCATGTACTTCACTGAGCCCAGAGGAATCTAGCTCTAGTCGGCTAAGATGGCACCTGATATGCTGTAATGTAACAACAGAAATAACATTCCATCACCCCATCCTATCAATTAGAAGCAAGTCACAGATTCTGCCCCAACTCACGGAGAAGGGATTACACAAAGATGTGAACCCCAGGAGTTGGGAATCATTGGGTGTCAATTTAGGGTCTGTCTGCAATATTAGATATTTCAAAATTTTAAAAAAAATGAATGTGCTGGTATATGATCACATATAACTCACACTTTGTGACGGTTTTAAAATATGTCGACAAGTTCTTTGATACCCCTACCCTGAGAGGTGGTATCTATATCCCTCCTCCTTGACTCAGGGCCAACCAAAGTTAATTCTTTTTCAACCAACAGCACCCTGTGGAAGTGATACGTTGTGATTTCCAAGACGAGTCAGAAAAGGCTATGCAGCATTTTCCTGATGTTTCTATCACTAGCTCTTTAGAGGCCTCTTTTGGGACACATCCTTTAAGAACCCAACCACTATGATTGGAGGAATCCACATCACATGGAGAGGTCATACATAGGTGCTCCAGTCAACGATCCAGCCCAGATGCCAGAATGTGAGTGAAGAAACCAGCTTGGAAGTAAATCTCCCAGCCCCAGATGTTCAAGGCCGCAGCCATCCCTAAGTCTTTCCAGCTGAGGCTCCAGACATTGTGAAGCAAGGATCATTTGTCCTTTTGGTGTCTTTTCTAATTCCTGATCCACACAATCCATGAGCGTAATAAAATGGTCATTGCTTATAGCTCTAAGTTCAAGGTGTTTTGTTACACAGCAACAGAAATACGTATTGAGGATTTATGTGCAATTCTTGTTTAAAATCATAAGATCAAAAAACTATGATGTAACTCAAAATACTCTGGAAAAATGATGAAAACAGTAAAAGTTTGGGAACTTCTCAGATTTGTATTTTTAAATCTCCTCACGCACATCGCCCCATATATTCAAATAATGTACATACTTTAAACAATTTTTTTCTTTCATATCTATTACTAGCAATTAGTTGATGAAGTTTATATCACTAGAAGTTCAATTTGCATTAAAATATTGTCTACTATGTTAAGCATTTTACATTAAAATAGCTGTGACAATTCTATTTACTATGTAGATATTAAAAATCAATGAGAAATAATAAACTACACAGAGCCCATAACTAAAGCCAGTTGTTATCAACATGGAAAACTATTTAAATATTTTTACCAGCTAAATGAAAAATATATTAAAATAACCTGTTATGTATAAAAAGTAAAATGTTATGTGTGAAATGCAATAATTCTTTATCAGAAACAAAATGTGGGTATAATTTGCTTTTCCACATTTCATTTGGGTTTTATTGAAAGGTCAAGTTGCACCATTTAGATGTTATGAATAATGTAAAATATTCCTTGGGACCTAACATAAGGAAGTAAAAATATTGGGATTTTTTTTGGCTTTCATTACAAACACTGTGTCAATAAACTTAGTAGTAATACTTTAATAAAGAAATTCTGAAAAAAATCTCGGGATCATATATACTTTTATAAAGTTGAAAATATGATGCCTCTACGAGACTTCCTATTTCATCACAAGGCAAAGACATATTAAAATAAATGGTTAAGTATGATTTACAGCTGCTTTATCAATGAAGACATAGCTCCTTCCATAGGAAAATGGTTCTTATATAAGAATTAATCCCAGATTTTCAAAGCTGAGACTGAAAAGGATACAGAAGTAGTTAAGAGGGAATTGAAATACAAGATATATTAAGAAGTTGTAAAAGAAAGCGGTTGTAAGAGTCAGGGCTCATGGCCCAGAAAATTACATGTCTGGATTCTATGGAAATCCAAAAAATCAAATTCCTGTACTTACTCTGTTATCTTTAAGGAATGGTGGACAGAAATTACCAATGACAATGGAACACTGAATAAATTATTTTCAAACCAAGTGCATAAAATGTTAATTGCACATAAGATACTAGTGGAAATAGGGCAGTATATAAATACACAATATAGAAATTTTGATCAGTATGGCTAGTACAACTTCAAAAAAAAAAGTCTTTTTCTTTTTTTTTTTTTTCTTTTTTTGACTGACTTATTAGCTTGGTAAGACAAGGAATTGGTATCTGTATATTTCACCTTTATAAGAGAAAACTCAGAAAGAAGCATGATAACTAAAAGGAACTGTTTGGGGAAATCCACTGTGGAAGAAGGATTAGGCTGGCTCTGTGTGACCACACAGATTAGTATTTGGCTCAGTGAATGAAAACCAAGGTTCAGTGCAATGAAGAGTAGGTTTCTCGCAACAAGAGCATAGTCAGTTAATCTGCACATTTTCAGGTCTTATAAGGTCCTTATCACTGGATGTATTCAACTACATGGCCAAAAAACAAAAACAAAATCCCAATTTTCTTTGCTGTAGAAGGGTCTATCAGTTATCTATTGTCATGAGGGTTGCCAAGCGTCCCGTATGTATCAAACATGTCCTGTATTTAATGATTTTGTTCCATGTTCTGCACTCACTTTGATGGGATAGCCTAAATATCCTTTATTCAGCTTTTTTTCAAAGAATAACAAAATTATGAAAGACCTATTTTTCTCCTACGTTATTGACTGAAGAAAGATCAACAAGGTAGACTGAGAATTTAAAGTACTTAGTTTTCACATTCAACGATGGGAAAGAGAAAGACTGTTTTTGACCAGAGTTCTAAGTCGTGACAAATAACCACCATTAAGGAGAGATAACTTAGAATCTGCTCTGAAATCCGCTGGTTAGCTGGTTAACAAGTCTTGCTTCTGAAAGTTAGTAAATGAATGACACCCTAAAGCTTTTGAAAGTCAGGCAATCAGTGATGAGTTTACACAGCAGCCAATCAGCTGCTCACTCCAGTGACTTTGCAAGTCAGCCAATCAGCAGCAGCCTTACTCCTGTGACCCGCACAAACACAGCAGAAACTCCATCAAAGATAAACCCACCTGTGAAAGTCCACCAATCCTGAAAAGCTGGGCTTTCCAAAACCTTACAGAAGATGAACTCTGGCTTTACATTTGTATTTTAAAATACCTCTCTTGCAGGCAAACAGGAAGTTTATCATTTTTTTGCATCAGATATCAAAGTCATTTATTGTTAGTTTCAACTCTTGCAATGGTTCAACCCCATTGCAAGATGATGGTTAGTTATGAGTTTGCAATCGTGAGATAACAGACACACCAGGGCAGCTATGAGATTATCTAATGGAATCTTTTCAATTTTTGCAGTGGTTGCTATTATCTATTTTTAATTTGTGTATATTTGCACCCCAAAATGCAAGGGTACATTTTGTGATAAATATTCTACACAGAGGACACTTATTAAACAAGGAAAAAGTGTTTTAAGCTCTTTGAAAAGTATATGTTAATTCAGCATAGAAAATGATGGAAAATCAGATACAAACTAGCATATTCCAGTTAAGATCTTAAACTACTACCAAAGAAAGTAATAAACAAACAAAAATTTTATGAAAAGAAATTCAGAGAAAGGAAACAGGTTGCAACAGCCTTCCCCACTGAATATATTTTCATAGGTCTTTCAGTTCAAATGACTGAACATACTACTATGGGAAGCATTTTCTTATTCCAAAATTGTAAACACATTTTCAAGTGCCAGGACAAAATCTACTTCAATAATATGAAAAGAACTAACCCCATTTACTATTATAGAGATTATCAAAAATATAAATGTTTCCTTTTATTATAGCATAAACCCTGTATTCAAGTAATCACAATGCAGAAAAAAAAAATTTCCTTTGCCCATATAATATTTTTCTTGTGAAAGTCTTGTGTATAAGATGAGACATGAGAAACTGTAGAAAAGTTTGCAGGGACTCTCATTAAGTTAGCAGTTACTGAGAAACAATATACTGCTTTTGGCGGAGGTAATACAAATATAAATTTGGTGAATGTTTGACCTTTAAGGAGGAGTCAGTGTTTACTCGACATTGAAGCAAAACATGAGTGATTCTATGGAAGGTGTTAGATGTCTTGTCCATATTCTAATATGCTTCCCAAGCATCACTGGATGGACTTTCTACTGGCATTGAAGTAGTTGTTATAAAATTATTTTCTAATTTCAGCATTTGTTCTGTTTAAACTGAAGGATTAAAGAATTTCTGTGATTGTGTTGGGTTTCCAGCATTCTTTAATTCTCTCACATTCAAAACCCTGGTGGCTTTAACATATGAAATCGGAAGACTATTCAATTTATTTGAAACTCTGAAATTTGTTTTAATTCTGAAGAAAATGCCCCCAAAATTCTTATTGACATTTTTAATAATCCAGTAAATGAGGCCTAAAGTAACTTTAATGATAGGATTACATAAATTGAAAGACGAGCAAACAGTGTTACTCTTTTGCTTACAGAAACATGTTGAATATGTTAAAGAAAAAGTTAACCAAAATGTCTTCTGTTAGGTGTCAAGTCTATTTTTAAAAGAGGCAACATCACTTATGAACAGGAAAATAAATTCTGAGTTGAAGTGCATACTTAATTAAGGTACATGTCATGACTATCTTTTGAAATGGATTTCATCCCTTAAAGAATTTGATTCTTGTACATGGATGTTAGTACTCTCATAGCATAAGAACATAAATTACGTACAATGTTGAAGAAGAATGAAATAAAAATTGATAAAAATGCTCTTTTGTTAACAGATAACAATTTGAAAAGGTGTTGATCAAGATACAAAATTCCATCCTAAAGAATGGAAAAACAAAATATGCCATTAAAAACAGTATTATGTGCTTCAAAAACCAAACTTGAAAATCAATTCTCAGAGTTCTGAACTTTATAGCAGTAACTGTTCAGTAGACCAGCCGATAATGCTAACATTGAGTGTGTGTTCTCATCAATGAATGTTCAAAGGACCAAAGAACAAAATAAGTTGGATATGACCATAGTAGAAGCTATATTACAACGGAAATGGAACATACGTATACTGTAACTATAAGGAATCTAAAAGGCAAATTATGCAAAACAAAGAAGTGTTAAATAGAGCCAAATCATCAGGGACATACAGTTAAAGAAAAAAGCATGTAACTTAGATACTTATAATTTATTGCAGATAAATAACAAATGATTTTAAGTATGGATATGCTTCATGTGAATTTAATTTTAGCTCACTTTACCAATTAGAAATAATTCAAATTTAACTGGGTATCTTGTATTTTGTTTTGTTTTTGTTCTGTTCTGTTTTGGTTTTTAGCCAAGTAAAAGATTAGTTCATAAAAAGGAACAGCGACAGCAACGTCTTGTATTTTTATTAGCAAAATCTGACAACTCTAATTACCACAAACAGCAAAAGCTCAGTGTCATTCATACTCTTTTGAAAGCGAATTGTGTTTAGAGTCTGCAGGTCAGTTACATGGCACTGCTGACTGAGCCAAGCTTGAGTGATCTTAGGTGGGCTTTCTCCAGCATTTATATTCAGTTTGGTAGGAAGGCTAGGGACTGGATGTTCAAAGATGCCCTTACTCATTTGTCTGGCTGTTTGCTTACTATTGACTAGGGCTGTTGGGTGACTAGGATGGATGACTCTTGTCATTATGTAAAACAACCTTGGCTTGTTCTCACAGCAGCTGGGAAGGTTTCAAAGAGAAACAGTGGCAACATACAAGGTCTCTTAACTGGCATATTCTCAACTCCACTGCATTGTACCGCACAAAGCAAGTTCCAAGTTTAACCCAAAATCAAAGAGTAAGGATATAGATTTTACTCCTTGAAGCTACTGAGTCACACTGCAAAGGGCATGGATATAGGAATGAATGGAGAATTGGCCAGTTTTGCAATTAGTTTACAACGCAGGGATTCAAGAGTTTAACTCTGAGAACAATTTTTTTTGGAAGTCAGCATACTACTAATTGTAAAATGTTCTTCATTACAAGGTGAATTGCTTACGAAAATCAACTTAGCTATTAATCACTTGGTTTGACCAAATTTCTTAATTAGTATGTTTTATAATGTTAATTTATTATATTAAATAAAGGCTATACAATATAAATATTTAAACCATAAATAATATTTAAATCTAGTATATTTTCTTATTTTTTAGTGATTATTTTTCTACATATTCTTCAATCGAGACAAATGCAATCTATTCAACCATAATTTTTTCCCTTGTAGCTTCTATGAAAGTTTCCAAATTTTAAAATAGGATAAATACAATAGCTTACTAATAAAATATCTATGTTATCTCCCTAATATTTCTCATTTAGCTCTAGATTTCTTGCACTGCTAAATAAAATACACAAACATTACAATAAAAAATATCCTTACTAAAATAATCAGTAGAAAGTAATTGTGCAAAGCATGAGTAGCATAGAGCTGGCCTTCAATATTTGACTATCTGGTACCAAAAAAATATTTCATAGATTTTTATTATTTTTTTTAGTTTGAGATCAATTGATTTCATGTTGTTCACATGTGCACATGCAAAAAGTTGATAATTAAAGCTATAGGAGAAAACAGAATTTTTCTACATATGGTTTAAAAGTGTTTCTATTCCCAGAGAGCCAAAAAATATTTTACAACCTGTTGTTACCTTTTCTTTTAAATCACAATCCTTAATGATACATTTCCAGCATTTCATACATTTTCTTGATGTTTCCAGCATTTCAGTTTGTATACTCTTCCACAATTAAATACAAAATCAGTAACATTAAGTCCCATAAGCGTCCAAGTGGGACAAAAAAAAAAAAAGTGTAAGCTCTGGTACAGTTAATAATTTCAGGTATTATTTCAGTCATATAAAGTTTATGATAATTCTGTTTCAATAAGTAGTATCAGTACTTTACTATTTTCCTATTTTATACTGTTTTAATAACAAAGCAAATAAAATATAATAAAATAATCATATTCAACAATTGAGCAAGCAAATACTTACATATGTGCAGATGAGAAAATGATCCGAGGAAGATGAACAGTTGACGTCACCACATGATGAAAGCAATTGGCAAGGAGTCAGCTATGTCTAAAGTACACGTTATCTGAAATTCAAACAGATGAAAGTTGAGATCTGTATATCATTTAACAGAATAACATTTCTTGACTAAAAGCCTGTAATTTCTCTATAACAATGGTTCTCAATATTTAGCTTACACCAAAATAACATGAGGGCATGTTAAAACATAAATTAATGGGTTTTACCCTAGAGTTTTTGATTTCGTAGGTCTGGCATGGTGCTTGGGAATTTGCATTTTTAATAAGTTCCCATGTAATGTTGATATTGCCAGTCCAGGGGCCAAACTTTGAGAATTGATGATTTAAGAGGGACTGGAGGAACAGTACAAAACTTATATCACTTGTTATTCTTCAGTCTCTAGTCTACCGCTTCTTTGGATAATTTGCTCTATTGTCTATGCACCTTAATAAAAATGGTTATCTATCTGTGCCAATCTGAAAGATGTTGCAATTAAGGATTATACAACTAAGAAAAGTTCTCAACTTTCCTCATACAGAATGTTGATATCATGTCCCTAACTCACTCCTAGTTGATTATTTGAGTTATTTGGTACTGTCTTTGACTGGCCTTATTTAAATTTTATTTAGGTTATAATTTATCTTAGGTTCTATATCAACTCAATAAACACAATTTTTAAATATAGAATGCTTGTGAAGGGAGACTTTTGCAATATGTACATATCTATTCATATTGGGGGTTCTTGTTGCTCAATTTGGGAGAAAAGCAATAGTTTGCCATTTTAGCTACGAAATATAATCTCAACACAGGAATGTACTCAACACAGGCATGTAGAGATTCTGAATACTAAACTCTTCTCAGTGGTCTTGGTATTTGATTCACTCACATTATGAGCTGGGGGAAAAAATGTCTATGCCATCAGCTTACTCAATTTTGTTTCACCATAAAAGGCCTTCTTGAAGAGGGGGAAAAAAATGGTGGTATCTTCCCTATGCCCTTCTTTAACTTTAGTCTTTTATTACATCTAACCAGTCTGAAAGTTATTAGGAAGTTACTGAGAAGCCTCCTGGCCCTAAAATGTATGGAAGTTAGATTGTTTTTTCAGTGAAAACATTCAATAAGAAAAATGTAACAATTTTGTTCCATAAGGACACACACAAGTTATATCAATTCAATATCTATTCCCATACAGAAGTATTAAGTTGGTGCAAAAGTAATTGTGATTTTTGCAATTATTTTTAACCTTTTAAACCTCAAATATTTTTGCACCAACCTAATAGATTGTTGGGTGTCTAGAGAGTTTGGTGGATGAAAAGTCATTCATATAATTATCCAAAATGTCCCTTCCCTTTCATTCTTTTAAAGAAGAAAAAGTAACTGCAGTGGGGAGCTGGCCCAGTTGCTGCAGGCTTTACCACCAGTGAATGTTTTATCTACAGAGCTCTTGCCAAGTTTCCTACTGACAAAGAAGCCCTGAAATATGAACTTTTAAGGCAATTCATCCGAAAACAAATATTACATATAAATTAGCTTGAGGAAAAGAAACTCATACACTTTCTTTAACTTCCATAAGTTATTTTGAAACAAAACATACCCCTTCTACCTCTGCCAAAGGATGTGACAAACACACATAACTAGCTACGTTTTAAGCCTCACTATCAAATTTATATTTCCAGATTAGTTTCAATTAACTTTTGTATTTCTCAAATTTTCTAGATTATTTTTTCTAATTTTAAAATTACATTTTCAAAGATTGCACATTTAGCTTCTGAAAGCTTTTGATTAAGACAAAGAAATTTTAAAATATTAGTGTAGACACAGTGATACTTCTAGTACAGGGGCATATTAAAAACATAATGAATAAAAATGGAACTTTCAAGAGATACTAACAGTAAAACTTGAAGTTTTCAGTTTTTCCCCTCAGTTTTCAAGTTAATTAAAACTGAAATATTTTTCTTAAAAATATTACAATTGGCAGAAAACCTAAATCTACAGTTACCATTAGGATATTAGTTATGAAGATTTACCCTTTCTGAATTCAGGAAGTTATATTAGTGTTTTATCATCACTAACATTCATACAGTAGGCACTACATTACATTGAGCACTCTAAGCATTTTAACATGTATTAATTTTTGACAATCCTGTGTACTGACCATTTTTTAAAATGAGGACACTAAAAGCACATGGACGTCAATTAACCAAAGATCATGTACTGCAGTTTATATTAATTTGTTGATATTTAAACCCATAAGGTTCTACGTATGTGGCAGACAAGAAAATGTGCCATCCAGATTCCCTCAATGAAGAATTTGTAGCCCCAGCTTCTAGAAATGCTGGTATAAAGCCTTCAGCTGGCAGCGCTTACAAGGATTGCCTTATCTTCAAAGAGCTGCACCCTACTACATCCAGTGAGTGATGGAGGAGGAATTAAAAAGGACTTGGAAATTTTCATCCAAGATGGGCCAACTCTAGCTGGCTACATTAGCTCCAGAAGCTACCGTCAGGCTTACATTGCCCCATGGCTATTCCTTCTACTCAATCCTATTTCCCTCCCCTCTCTTCCATAGGAATTGATTCCCAGAACATTTCTTAATAAATATCTTCTACACTAAATTCCGTATCAGAATCTGCTTCTCAGAGAATCTAAACCAGAACATTGTGTCTGCATAATCATGAAACACATTTGTTTCTATGATATATATTTCTAATTACTATATATAATGTTTCAGTAAATATCTGTATACATATATTTGTAGGTATTGATGAAAATTCATATTCAAATGGATATTTTTTTTATTTGATGGCTAATTTTGCTTCAGTTTAGTATTCTATATCCTATCCTCAAGAGATACTATCATAGACGGATTTAGAAAAGTCCTAATAGCTCTCTAATTCTAAATCTACCCACCACCTCTAACAGTAAATCTTTGAAGATTGATCTTATCTATTCTCTATGGTGCCGTTCTTTGCAGTAATGAGTGATCAGTATTCCCACTGCAGCAATCCTGAATCACCTCCTGAACCCCTGACTTAGAAATCTATTCCAAATGTTGTACTATTGTTTTTGTTTTTCCATAAACCATTTCTAACTGCTATATAAACCTTGGAATTATGCTTTCATCAGCATCATATGTGCTTTGCGATTTTCCTCCAGCCAAATAAAAATGTGGTACAACTCTTACTGTTCACTTTTTTGAAATATATGTATCAGGTCTTCACTTTATGATTTTCCTACTCTGTAGATTGAAAAGGTGCAGATTATTGAAGGGCTAGTTGTCCAATACAAAGATCTCTTCTATGTACTTCTGTTGCTGCCTTTTGAATGTTTCATTGTTCTGTAAAGCCACTGCTTCATGGTAGGCTAAGATAGAAGGGAAATAAGAAACAAGGATTCAAGCTATTAAATAAAGTTCATCTCTCAGATTAAGGCTTTGGTTAAAGGACATTACAACTAGGAAAAAAATAATATTTGAAATAGCTAGGTTATTTTTTTAATGCTTGTAACATATCTCCATAATTGGGACAAATAACCCATTAAAGTGAAGCTAAACAAATCTTTTTATATTTATATCTCTAACGGACCACCCTACATTTAGAAAGAGAAACTAAGATTCATGAGTTTTTATAACCAGTTAGTGGCAGAGGCAAGATTTGAACCCGAGTATCTTGTTTCCTGGTTCAATGTTCTTCCACTAGCCAATCAGTATTTTAGGAACTACCTAATCACAGTTCTCCATTTAATGTTCTATACAGTATAAACAAATTACTAAGGAATTTTTTCTAAGAATTTTTAGCAGGTATCCTAAAAAATGATGATCTGTATTTCTACATCAAAGGATGAGCATTGAGGCCTGGCATCTCGGCCCAATTACGGACAATGCCAATTGAGCTCCCCGTGGGGTCAGCTGTGACTGCCACTAGGCCTGACTTTTCCTTCTACTCAGTCTTGCTTTCTCAGGTGTTGATCCCAAAAGCATTCCTTAACAAACATAGTGCATGCTAAACTCCACCTCCCAAAATCTGCTTCTTTCAGAACCCAGCCTGCAAGGGATACGATTCCTTTAAATCTAGTTCTACCTCTGCCATCAACTATTTGTGAACTGAAGAGAAAGCTGACCTTCCTGCCCCTCCAATTCTGACTATTACTTCCATGAGAAAAACTACATATATACACACACACACACACGTATATATACATACACACACACACACACACACACACACACACACACACACACACACACACACATATATATTTAATACTTTGTTCTTTTAATGCAGCTAACTATAGTCCCTCTTCCTCGTAGATGAAGATCATTTGCTATCTTTTTAGTACACATTAAGTTACTTCTTATTTTACTGGACATCTAGGATATTAATGTTGGCATTCTCCCCAGTTTTCTCAATTATTGTACAGACTTTATTCCACTCTAAACCATTTCCTTGGTCAACTAGAATCTACTACTACCACTTAACTTCTGACCTTCCTTCAAAAGTCTTATAGCCTGTCTTTTAATATCTCCTTCATGGAACACCATTACATATACAGTTACATATATCATCTTTAAAGGGAGTCAACACCCGGCACTTGTCTCTGCCAGTTATAAATTCTAATTTTACTGGTGAATAAGTCAGTGGCTCCAGAGAAGTTTATGGATGTTTAGTTTCCCCCTTGCCCTGCTCCAGACTGAAAGGAAACCCTGCCAACATTTATGTATTTCTGCTAGAGAATCAGACATTCATTAAATAAACTGAGAAAGAAAAAGAATTTAGAGGAGCACCAAGCTAACTCAGATCCAAAGAAAGTTTACTTTAAGGCAGCCAAGACCAGTCAGAGTAATTACATCATAATAAAGGGGGAAAAAAGCCCAATTCATCCTGGTAAGGTAACTCCACTTTTCCTACTTTTTTCCCCCCCACACCCAATGCATGTGTAAAAATTAAGAAAAAAAATAACTGTCTTCTTTCGAGTCTGAACTAAAATGATTTCTTAAAATCACACTCTGGAAACCCTAGAGTATTATAAAAATGCTTGAACAACAATTCTTAAAGTTGCATTTAAGCATATTTAAAAGCATTAATATTTGTTTTAGTGACCAAAATGATATAAACTAATCAATAGCAAGTATTGATAAATATTTATAATATCCATATGCTATTTTTCTACTATTATATGTAATCTCATGTGAAAATGTGTATATTATATAAATAAATTGCGTTAAATGACCATATGTTATGGACTAAATTGTGTTCCCCCAAAATTCATTTGTTGAACCCCTAATCCCTGTTGTGATGGTATTTGGAGATGGGACATTTGGAAGGTAATTCAGTCATGAGGGTGGATTCCTCACAATGATATTAGTGCCCTTATTAGAAGAGACACAAGCTATAGTGTGCTCGCTCTCTCTCTCTCTCTCTCTCTCTCTCTCTCCCCCCGCCCCCTCCACCTCCCATTATATACATAGAATACTGCAAACCAGGAAGAGGGCCATCACCAGACACCAAATCTGCTGACACCTGGATATTGGACTCCCCAGTCTTCAAAACTGTGCGAAATAAACGTCTCTTGTTTAAATTACCCAGACTATGGAGCAGCCTGAGCTGATTAAGATACCATAATTATGGCCGACCTGGTGGCTCAGGTGGTTGGAGCTCCGTGCTCCTAATGCCAAAGGCTACCGGTTCGATTCCCACATGGGCCAGTGCACTCTCAACGACAAGGTTGCAGGTTCCACTCACACAAAGGATGGTAGGCTGTGCCCCCTGCAACTAACAACAACTGGACCTGGAGCTGAGCTGCGCCCTTCACAACTACGATTGAAAGGACAACAACTTGACTTGGAAAAAATCCTGGAAGTACACACTGTTCTCCAATAAAAGTCCTGTTCCCCTTCTCCAATAAAATCTTTTAAAAAACAAAACAAAAACATAGTTAATTTTTTAAATTAAAAACATAATTTTAAAAATATATTTTTATTTTTATTAAATGTGTTGGGTTGACATTGGTTAGTAAAATTATATAGGTGTCAGGTGTACAGTTATATAACACACCATCTATATATGACATTGTGTGTTCACCACCCAGAGTCAGTTCTTTTATCACCATATATTTGACCCCCTTTTCCCTGTCTGCCCCCTCCCTCAGTAACAACTAAACTATTGTCTGTGTCTATGAGTTTTTGTTTGTATTGTTTGTTTGTTGCTTTCAGTTTTAAGTCCCATATATGTGACAAAAATATTTTTATAATAGGAACTAATTTTAACTACATGCACAAAGTCTTTTTGGTTTATTAAAATTCTTTTGAAGTTCTTCTGATTAATCTTCAAAGTTAACTGTGAGTTTTGTATATTTGTTGTCACTATTTTGCATAAAGAAAGTTTCAGTGTTTATTATGTCCAAATTCTATGGCTTGCATAATATATAATTTTCCTGTATTTGATCTTAAGATCATAAAACTTCAAGAATATTTATAATAAATCATTCAGTTTAAGCAACAGCAACAAATATCCCCACATATGATCCGTTTCTATATTAGACGTTAGATGGAAAAATCCATGCTGTATTCTAATAAATAATTCATGGATAGAAATAATAATCACGGATTATATTTTGCTACCATTTACCATAGCCACTTTTCATTTTGGATTGGCTCTTGGTATAAACAAGACAACAGTTTTCTAAATGAAGTTAATGTGAATGGATTGTTATTGCAGCACTGGTTGTAAAAGAAAAAGGAAAAACAAGAGGAAAGCATCTCTACCTCCTCTACCACCTCCTGTAAAAATGTATGATATAGTTAAAATCTGCAAAAACAAGTAAACCTGGAAAGGAGATAATAGCAAGAATGTTGAAATTGAGAGCATACATGTGAGGGATGAATCCTCTGGCACACCAGGGAAAAGTAAATTCAAACCTAACAGTTGGAGAAGCACTGTGACAACCAGTAAGGATCAGGGATTGATCTAAAATTTTACATTCATGTGGAGTGGAAAATGGGAAGTTTGCAGGAAATCTTATATAAGACGAGTCCCCAAGTCAATTACCTGTCCTTAGAATGGTAAGACTTTTGTGGAATGTCTTGGACTTAACATGTGTTAACGTTAATGTTTGATACATAAAATGTACAGCATTTGAAATTTTACATCAGAGAAAGATTTATCAATAGACTAGTATTTCCTGATAATAGTACCAGCCAAGTCCTGTTTAAACATCACTTCATTGTTGACCACAACCTAATGCATCATTGGTACATTTCTTTTATTCCACTTGCATCTTTGTCTACTGTCTAAACAGCCAGACAACTCTTTCTCCACCACAACGACAAAAGAGTGGAAGCTTACTCTCTGGGAAGGTTAAGCCCAGAAGTCCTCTTGATTCTGGGCCAATAGGCAAAGATGCGTGTGGGGCATCAAAATGAATATAAGAAGTTTAAGAGAAAATTCGCATAGCGACTGGTAAGACCCTACCAGCCCATCCTCTCACTGGAACAGCAGCAATCAGACCTATATTCCCGTGAAAATATTTTTCTGGGTAAAAGTTTTCTTAAAAGACTTATAGAACTCGACATTTGAAAATACCCAACAAAACAGCTGGGAACTATTCTGCGGTAGATTACAAAAATAGCCACTTATTCTTCTCCTCCCTGCATTTTGCAGTGTGACATTATAGATCTTCCCATCAGGAGGTGGGGACAATTTCCCCACCTTTGAATCGGGGTTGGCTATGTGGTTTGTTTTGGCTAAACGAACAAAATAATACAAAACAGATGCTTAAAAACCACTTGTGCATTGGGGCATGCTCTCTTGCTCTTGGAATCCTGAGACCATCACGTGAACAAGCCCATTATAGACTGCTGGAAGATGAGAGGAAGAGAACATAGATGCTTTAGCCAACAGCCTATCAACCACCACACATGAGATCCTAGATCATTCAGCTGTCAGCCAATATAGCAGTTGATCAAAAAACTATGAGCTAGCCCAGAGAGACCAGCTGCCCAGTCAGACTCCACCTAAACCACAAAATCATGAGCTAAATACATGGTTATTATTTTAAGCTACTCACTTTGAGGTTGATTTGTTTCACAGCAAAAACTAACTGGAACACCAGCTGACCAATCCATTGTAGTACCCACTATGGAATAAGACACATTTTGGAATGTTGGACTTCCTATTAGCATTACAGGACCTAATTCTTAACTAGGAAAAAAGACATCAAGTAGTCATAACTCACATATGAAAAAAGCACTTAATTAGAAAACTGACACCAAAATAAATTAACAAAAAAAATTAAGAACTAGGAGAAACAAAATCAGTACAGACAAAAGAATAAAACATCATGAAAACTTACTTAATGTCCTTGGAGAAATGCGAGAGGATGTTTCAGCATGTAACAAGAAGATAAGGTTTTAAAAATGAATCTTTAAGAACAAAAAAAGTGTTACTTGAAATTTAAAATACGATAGCAGAAATGGAAAACTGAATAGAAACATTGGACAATATAATTGAGAAAATCTGTCTGAATAAAAAAAAGAGAAATAGAAAGAAAATAGAAGGGAAAGGATAACAAAATTTGAGAATCAGTTTAAGAATATGAACATATGAATGAATAATAGAAATTTAAGAAAATCATCAAAGAAGTAATTCAAGATTTTTTTTTAGAAGGTAAAAACATTAGCATTCCAGAATACTACACAATAGTTTAAAAAAGACATATGATTTTGAAAACTTATAACTCCAGAAACAAAGATCCTATATGCTTGTTAGAAGGGAGAGAAAAGGAGGAAAAAAGTTCATAAGCAAAATATTTAGAGTAAGGATGTTATAAGACTGCTAATAATTAATTTTTAATTTACCTTTATGGTAATTTTAATACAGTTTTTCCCCGAAAATAAGATCTAGTGGGATCATGAGGTCTAATGCATTTTTTTTGGAGCAAAAATTAACATAAAACCCAGTCTTATTTTAATATAAGACCCGGTCTTATATAAGACTGCGTCTTATATAAGACCGGGTCTTATATTATATTATATATAATATAATATAATAGCAGGTCTTATATTAACTTTTGCTCCAAAAGACGCATTAGAGCTGATGGTCCGGCTAGGTCTTATTTTCGGGGAAACATGGTAACCAAAGTAGCTTTTTAGTTTATTGGAGATGAAAAAGCCAAAGATCACTGAAGGGTAAAAAACACTGAAACATTAAAAATGCTGAAGGGAAATAATTCTCAATTAGAAGTATACACCCAGTAAACATACATCAAATAATGAAAAAGAGCTAGTGACATTCTCAGGCATGCTTGGTTTTAAAGTTTTTAATGGCCATGCAACTTTTCTCAGGAAGTTAGCAGAGGAGATGTTTCCTCCAAAGAGAAGATAAAACAAGAAGGGAGAAAATATGGATTCCGGGAAACAATGGATATAGCACAGGATGATGAAGGCCGTCATCATGCCTCCAAAGCAAGCTGACAAAATGGGTGGGAGGAGGGAGGACTTGAACAAGAATGTCCAAAGAAGATGAAATTGATAGGATACTAGATTCATCTGGACATGTGGAGGGGGGTGAAAGAGAACTTTCATGTTTGGTTTTGTACACTCATATATTATGGGGTTGGCTAATGTAGTACTTTTAATGAAAAATGTTTTAGTATAGAATTGTGCTGTAAATTCATGAAAGGCAACTTTCTATAAAATGGTATCTCAAAAAAAATGTGCTTTTGCTTTTAACACAACTGTAAATTATGTTTCTACAGAGTTAATAAGGCTACTGATTCTAATGCATGTTCACACATTTCAAATTCAAACCAAAGTTGAAAGAGTGGGAGAGGGGTTCTGTAGGCCACCTATGTTTAAATTGGGTCAATTACATACATTTGACTCCTCCATAAACCATGGAGTTAATGAATACTTTATAATGAATTATTCCTACCGCTATAACCATGAACATTTTCCCGAGGAAAAAAATAAAGCTATAAAGACACTGAGATGATGGTTGCCTGCCAAGTGCCAAGATGCTGGGAAAACCTTCCAGAAGCAGTGCTGTCCCAGGGGCAGCCAGCCTGCCCCCACCCCGGGCTTTGGTACCCACACTCCCTGCACCACAGCACATTTCCCCTTACATGTCCTGGTTCTAAACTACAACTAAAGGTTACTATTATTAGAACAACTGTTTACAAATTTAAAAATGCAACAATTTATTGATTTCCTCTGTATCATTACTAGGTACCACCTCCATAGTTCACTCTGGAATCACTTCATTTGTTTTAGAACAGAATGATAAAGAAGTGAATACATTTAAAAATTTATATAAATGAAATTTGACATAATATTATTGGTATTCCTGACTGTGTAGTGGGGAGCCCTGAAGAGTAGCACAGGAAAAGGGAAGAACACACACACACACACACAAAAAAAAAAAAGTAATCTACCAGCCTTACCTATTTTCTCATACTCCTGGAAGGTATGCTGAGATTAGTCCCTATGAACCCCTGTGTTTTCTACTGAGCGTGTGTGTGTTGTTTTTTTTAATTTAACTGAAGCCATGACTAAAATATATCAATGCATCAAGGAAGCTCCCACATAAAGAAGCAGTGAAAGGCTAACAACATGTGAGCCAAAATGAATGTTATTATGGGATGCATGTAAAAAAAAAACAAACGGGGGGGGGGGTGAGGACCATTTCTACTTGCATATTTTACCTGAGTAAAAACTCACAATATCTCAAAATTCAAAAAGTATTAAATAAAGTTCTAAACAGTCATAGCTAAGAATTCTTGTCAGAAAAAATTGATAAAATTATAGGTAATCATAATAAATTAAAAATCTGGCATGGTCATGGCATCTTTATTAATTACATGAACACATTTTAATATGTCTGCATTACATATGCAGTTGATTATTACTCAATAATTAAAATATATACATTTTATATAGTTATATATAACATACATAATTTATTAATAGTTCAAAATTTATTATTTTTTGTATATAAAATATCAAAAAAGAACAAGGCTGACATTTTCATTCAATCTACCAGAACAGATTTCTTGTTCTATTTTACATTTTTTTGTAATAAAATTCATATCGATTTAAGTTTTTTCAAACTATTCATCTTTCTAAGCGACCTATTTATCACATCAGTTAAGAGATAGTGGACTTTGTACATATT
This sequence comes from Rhinolophus sinicus, assembly GCF_057876585.1. Taxonomy (NCBI): domain Eukaryota; kingdom Metazoa; phylum Chordata; class Mammalia; order Chiroptera; family Rhinolophidae; genus Rhinolophus; species Rhinolophus sinicus. The sequence goes on along the minus strand of NC_142502.1, from coordinate 85,412,976 downwards.
TATATTATGACATGTATCTGAGCTCCTGAGGGCGAGTAAAATATTTACAGTAACAGGTACCATGCCTATGCTTTGGTTTAGTAATGGCATGATTACATTCTTCCTTGGACTCCCCTAGAACATTTTTGGGATAAAGAATTTCAGTGCATAGTTCATTTTGTGAGTTTTATTGACCGTCCGGGGAGACCACATGGCTATATATGAAGCAATAAGGAAACCACATAATGCACATAGGCTCTTGCCATCTCTGAGATAATCTAGATCTAGAGTCCTGTTTAAATCTCCATATTGGCAAGGATTTGCATTCGGGGTAGATGTTATTTTTCATATGAAATAAAAATTTTATTATGTTACAAAAGACTGTAAATGTGAAAATAAAGCAGAGGACTAAAGTGTTGGCCAGTCAACTCACTAGTAAGTAACTCACTAGCCCACACCAGCCTCAAGGCATCTATGATTCAAATTTATGCCTCACCAAATTACATGGAAAAATTACATGGACTTTTGTGATCTTGCAAAGGTCAAAACCACTAACATAAACATGAGAATGCCTATGGTCTAATATATGGTCAAGTATGCCCCAGAGTTATAGGAATCAAAAGAAGGGGTAGGTCAGTTTAGGCTGATGTAGTCATTATTCATAGAGGAGATATATATTGAGTATCCTTAGAAGAAGAAGGGTATGTTAGAATAGGCAAAGAGATAAATTAGCACAATTTAGAAATGAAGATTGAAATAATAATGTTGTTCTCATAAAACAATGAAGAAAATTTAATGTAAGTTAGACGTATGAAAATGGGTCAGAAAATTACAGAACTAAATTATGCAAAAAACGTCATGAAGGTTAATCTCAGAAATTAAATTTTGATACAGTCTGCATCATGGAACAACTGTTGGTTTTCCAGCAAGACAAAATACAAGCAAGCAGTGTTTTAGAAAGAGTAAGTCAATGTTGGTGAGCTGACTAAAGAGATTATAGCAAGAATAATTTGCTATAATTTTATAGCAAGAATAATCACGAAAAAGCTCTGAAGTGACTAAATTGTGAATGATGAGAAGTGAAAAGGAATGTACAAATCTAAAAGATACTGAAATTGTATTATTGCCAAAACGTGGTGACTCCATATAGGGAAGGACAGATAAAAGTGTCAAAAAAATGTTTTGTCTTTAAGCCAATTTCCTCAGGAGCTGGAAATACCTTCCAAATAAATTTGCAATTATCAACACATCTCATTTTGAGAAATGCTTCAGCCTATCTTTTAGCAAATACTCCACTCAAATCAAGTATGTATTCTCGTATCTTTTTGCTGTCAACCCTTTGACACTTATTAAAGAATTATATTTATAATTTACTTTTGTCTATATTTTACCATCACTTTTTAATGGAAAGAAGGTGAACTTTTTGTTAAATAATGCCACAGCCCCAACTTCAAAGGCAGAAAGCAGGGTTAATGTGTAATGAATAGAAGTGATACAATATGGTGTTCATGATTCAAAGTGTCAGCTGTAGTTGGGAGTAGCAAGGCCATTAGCCAGATGACAGATAATAAAATTGATAGATTTATGTTTTTACTGAAAATACGTGTGTGTGTGTGCACGCACACACATGTGCATGTGTGTGTCTGTGGAATGTTTGCTAAAACATCTGCTCAGCTACAACATCCAGCATGAGTAACAGAAGAAATGAAAGGGACATGGAGATAAAAGAGAAACTATATGTCTGAAACCTCAGAATCCCTGAGTAAGCTTTTGCTACTTGACTTTAGCACTCTTTCTTCAAGATTACTACTGTGAACACAGCAGGAATTTAAGACAAAGAGGAATTGGAGAAATGACTTGGAACATCTTAATTCATGTAGCCAGAAGTGATGAATGACACTTCTGAAATGACTAAAATGCTTCCTCCCAATATTCTTGCAGTTGAATGTCCATAATGTGAATGTAAACACATCACATCTCTTTCCCAAGTAGATCAATCTGTTGATACCTCTCCCAAATTCTAAAACTTTACTTGGTTGAAATAATAAGAACCCTCATGGCACACTGAGTAAATTACTCACCCATATGTGGTACATTATTCATACCCTGGAAAATGAAGATTCCTCAGAGGAGAATTTCAGTCCCCAGAATATGTCATATTTCCCTTGCTAACCACTTAACTGAGTCTTTTGTGAATAAAATCAAACACTGCTTAATATAAAGGGGAAAACATGCACTCTATAAAGGCAGTTTGAAGATGAGGATATCTAAATATCCTAAAAACAATTGAGAGAGTTTATTATCTGTTAAGGCACAAATATCCTGAGTTTCCAAGTACATAAACCTCTGAATATAAAAATTCAAAACCTCCCTGGGAGAGAGTTGATATGCCTACACACTGGAAATACAGTGACCTAGACAAAATACTTAAACTATATTGTCTGGAGAGACAAAATAATCTGATTCTAATAAATGTGTATTCACATCACTCTAATAAATGTGTTTTCACATCATTCTCAAGAACTGTGATTTACAGAAGAAAATCATATTTCCATGACAACAAAAAATAGAAAAATTACAGTATATGTGGATTTTTTTCAAGTAAACTTTATCTCTCTGTCTATAGACAGATAACTAAGTTTGCGTAATAGTAACGTAAATAGACAACTGAGACCTAGCTTTGAATTATGCATAGTTATAAAACTAAGGGAAACACTGACTAGATAAAGGGCCAACCCACAGCTTAATCTGAAATATCACAGCACTAGAGATTGCCAAAAGTTAGATATGATGAAGACCTGACTGTTATGAGGCCTAGCCAAGAGTCCTGGGTGAGAAAAACTCCCCTCATTTCAGAGGACTATACCAGCTGAAAACAAGGAACTAAATATATATATATATTCCTGTGATTGAGTTAGTTATTATATCAAGTTACTAAGACTATGTACTTTTTTCCCCCAAAATGCACATTAGTTGTCTGTTAGATACCATCCTTACAGAGGGTCAACTTTCCCTTTTCACTTTTGCTTAAGGCAAACCATGTTGAATCCTGCGCCAGGCATCTATTTGGAGGATTTTTTTTTTTTTTTTTTAATTTATTGAGGTGACAATTATTAGTGAAATTACACAGATTTCAGTTATACAATTCTGTATTACATCATCTATAAATCCCATTGTGTGTTCATCACCCAGAGTCAGTTCTCCTTCCATCACCATATATTTGATCCCCCTTACCCTCATCTCCCACCACCCACCCCCATTACCCTCTGGTAACCATTAAACTATTGTCTGTGTCTATGAGTTTTTGTTTCTCATTTGTTTGTCTCGTTCTTTTGTTGTTTTTGGTTTATATACCACATATCAGTGAAATCATATGGTTCTCTGTTTTTTTCTGTCTGACTTATTTCGCTTACCAGTATACTCTCAAGATCCATCCATGTTGTCACAAATGTTCCTATATCATCTTTTCTTACCACCGAATAGTATCCCACTGTGTATATATACCACAACTTTTTTATCCATTCATCTATCGAAGGACATTTTGGTTGTTTCCATGTCTTGGCCACCGTAAACAAAGCTGCAATGAACATTGGAGCACACGTGTCTTTATCTCTAAATGTTTTCAGATTTTCAGATTTTTTGGGTAGATACCCAGGAGAGGGATTGCTGGGTCATATGGCAATTCTATTCGTAATTCTTTGAGGAACCTCCACACTGCCTTCCATAACAGCTGCACCGGTCTGCGTTCCCACCAACAGTGTATGAGGGTTCCTTTTTCTCCACAGCCTCTCCAACACTTGTTACTATTTGTCTTGATGATAGCGATTCTGACTGGGGTGAGGTGATATCTCATTGTGGTTTTTATTTGCATTTCTCTGATGATTAGTGATGTTGAGCATTTTTTCGTATGTTTGCTTGCCATTTGTATGTCCGTTTGGAGAAATGTCTCTTCAGGTCGTCTGCCCATTTTTCAATTGGGTTGTTTGTTTTTTTGTTGTAGAGTTTCATGAGTTCCTTGTATATTTTGGATATTAGTCCCTTATCGGAGGCACTGTTTGCAAAAAATCTTCTCCCATTCAGTTGGTTGCCTCTTTATTTTGTCGATGGTTTCTTTTGCTGTGCAGAAGCTTTTTAGTTTCATATAGTCTCATTCGTTTATTTTAGCTTTCACTTCCCTTACCTTTGGAGTAAAATTCATGAAATGCTCTTTGAACCCAAGGTCCATAAGTTCAGTACCTATGTTTACTTCTATATAGTTTATTGTGTCAGGATTTATGCTTGAGTCTTTGATCCATTTTGAATTAATTTTGGTACATGGTGACAGATAGCAGTCCAGTTTCATTCTTTTGCACGTGGCTATCCAATTCTCCCAACACCATTTATTGAAGAGGCTGTCTTTTCTCCATTGTATGTGTTTTTCTTCTTTGTCAGAAATCATCTGTCCATATTTATGTGGTTTTATTTCTGAGTTCTCAATTCTATTCCATTGGTCTATGTGTCTGTTTGTCTGCCAATACCATGCTGTTTTGATTATTGTAGCCCTGTAGTACAAGCTAAAGTTAGGGAGTGTGATACCTCCAGTATTGTTCTTTTTTCTTAACACGTTGCGTACGGATCACAAGAATCTTCACGAGGGATTTAAACCCCGCCATACGCAACATGTTAAGATTGCTTTGGCTATTTTGGGTCTTTTGTGGTTCCAAACAAATCTGATGATTTTTTGTTCTATTTCTTTAAAATATGCCATTGGGATTTTGATGGGGATTGCACTGAATCTGTATATTGCTTTGGGTAATATGGCCATTTTAACTATGTTGATTCTTCCAATCCATGAGCACAGATTGTCTTTCCATTTCTTTGTGCCTTCAATTTCTTTTAAAAATGTTTTATAGTTTTCAGCATATAGGTCTTTCGCATCCTTGATTAAGTTTATTCCTACGTATTTTATTCTTTTTGCTGCAATTGCAAAAGGAATTGTTTTTTGTATTTCTTTTTCTGAGATTTCATTGTTAGTATATAGGAATGCAATGGACTTTTGTACGTTGATTTTGTAGCCAGCAGCTTTACTGTATTCGTTGATTGTTTCTAATAGCTTTTTGTTGGAGTCTTTAGGGTTTTCTATATATAGCATCATGTCATCTGCAAAGAGTGACAATGTAACTTCTTCATGCACAATTTGGATGCCTTTTTTGTCTTTCTCTTGCCTGATTGCTCTGGCGAGGACTTCCAACAATATGTTGAAAAGCAGAGGTGACAGGGGACAGCCCTGTCGTTTTCCTGAATGTAGAGCAAAGGGCTTCAGTTTTTCACCATTAATTATGAGATTAGCTGAGGGCTTGTCATATATGGCCTTTATTATGTTAAGGTATTTTCCTTCTATACCTATTTTATTAAGTGTTTTAATCATAAATGGATGTTGTATCTTGTCAAAAGCTTTTTCTGCATCAATTGATATAAGCATGATTTTTGTCCTTTATTTTGTTTATGTGATGTATCACATTGATGGATTTGTGGATGTTCAACCATCCTAGTGTCCCGGGGATGAACCCCACTTGGTCGTGATGAATAATCTTTTTAATGCATTGTTGTATTCGATTTCCTAGAATTTTGTTTAGGATTTTTGCATCGGTATTCATCAGAGATATTGGTCTGCAGTTTTGTTTTTTTGTGTTATCCTTACCAGGTTTTGGTATCAGGGTAATGCTGACCTCATAAAATAAGCTAGGGAGTACTGTCTCTTCTTCAATTTTTTGGAAGAGTTTGAGCAGGATTGGTATTAGATCCTCTTTGAAGGTTTGGTAGAATTCACTAGTGAAGCCATCTGGTCCAAGACTTTTGCTTTTGGGAAGGTTTTGGATGACTGATTCAATTTCATTGCTGGTGATCAGTCCGTTTAGATTTTCCAGTTCCTCATGGTTCAGCCTAGGAAGGCTATATGTTTCTAAGAACTTGTCCATTTCTTCTAGGTTATCGAATTTGGTGGCATATAGTCCTTCATAGTATTCTTGGATGATTATTTGTATTTCTGTATTGTCCGTGATAATCTCCCCTTTTAAATTTCTGATTTTGCTAATTAGTGTCTTCTCTCCTTTTATCTTAGTGAGTCTAGCCAAGGGTTTCTCAATTTTGTTAATCTTTTCAAAGAACCAGCTCTTTGTCACATTAATTTTTTCTATTGTCTTTTTGTTCTTTATTTCATTTAGTTCTGCTCTGATTTTTATTTCCTTTCTTCTGCTGACCTTGGGTTTCACATGTTCTTCATTTTCTAGTTCTTTAAGGTGTAACATGAGGTTACGTATTTGGGATTTTTCTTGTTTCTTGAGATAGGCCTGTAATGATATAAATTTCCCTCTTAAAACTGCTTTCTCTGCATCCCAAAAATTTTGGTAGGATGTATTTTCATTGGTATTTGTTTCTATGTATCTTTTGATCTCTCCTCTAATTTCTTCTTTGACCCAGTCGTTCTTTAAAAGTATGTTGTTTAATCTCCATGTATTTGTGCTTTTTCCTGCTTTCTTTTTGCAGTTGATATCCAATTTCAAAGCCTTGTGATCAGAGAATATGCTTGGTATGATTTCAATCTCCTTAAATTTGCTGAGGATGATTTTATGTCCCAATATATGATCTATCCTTGAGAATGTTCCGTGTACACTAGAAAAAAATTTATAGTCTGACATTTTAGGATGAAGTGCTCTATATATGTTAATTATGTCCATTTCATCTAATGTCACTCAGGGCTATTTTGTTATTTATTTTCTGTTTGGATGATCTATTCATAGCTGTCAATGATGTATTTAAGTCCCCTAGTATAATTGTGTTTTGGTCAATTTCTCCCTTTAATTCTGTTAGTAGTTGCTTAGTATATTTCGGTGCTCCCTGATTGTGGGCATAAATATTGATGACTGTTATGTCTTCTTGTTGTGTACTCCCCTTTACCATTATGAAATGTTCATCTTTGTCTCTTGTTACCTTTTTCACCCTGAAGTCTGTTTCATCTGACATCATTATGGCTACACCTGATTTTCTCCGGATACCATTTGCTTGGAGTGTCAATTTCCACCCTTTCACTTTGAGTCTATGCTTGTCCTTGTAGCTGAGAGGTGTCTCATGGAGACAGCATATGGTTGGGTTTAGTTTTTTTATCCAATCTGCCACTCTGTGCCTTTTTATTTGTGAGTTCAGCCCATTTACATTTATGGTGATTTTTGATATGTGAGGATTTCCTGTCATTCTATCTTTAGTTTTCGGGTAAGGCTGTGTCTCCATTGTTTCTTTGCCTTTTTGTTGTCTGTTATTTCTGTGTGGTGGTATTCTATGATATTTCCCTCTGTTTCTTCTTCTATTACAGTATATATTTCAGTTCTGGATTTTTTTTGAGTGGTTTCCCTTAAGTTTATGTAAACGAAAGTTTCATATTTAGAGTATTCCATTTTCTTCAGCACGCTTACTTTCTCCATTTCCATATTTCGGTTCAGGCCTTTACTTTCCCCCTTTTTATGTTTTCGTTGCCACAAATTATCCCTGTTGATGGTGGTCAAATAGCCTCCTTTAGTATTTCTTGCAGTGCAGGTCGTGTATTAGGAAATTCCCTCAGCTTCTATATGTCTGGAAAGGTCTTTATTCCTCCTTCATATCTAAAGGATATCTTTGCTGGATATATTATTCTTGGCTCATAATTTCTCTCTTTCAATAGTTTGAATATTTGGTTCCACTCCCTCCTGGCTTACAGAGTTTCTGCTGAAAAATCTGATGATAATCTAATGGGCTTTCCTTTGGAAATTACCGTCTTCTTTTCCCTGGCTGCCTTGAGGATTCTTTCTCTGTCGTTGATTTTAGACAGCTTCAATACAATGAGCCTTGGAGAAGGCCTGTTGGGATTGAGGTAATTAGGTGTTCTATTTGCTTCTTGGATTCGAGGGTCCAGTTCTGTCCACAAGTTTGGGAAGTGCTCATCGACAATTTGTTTGAATACATTCTCTATTCCCTTCTCTCTTTCTTCTCCTTCTGGTATGCCCATTATTCTTATATTGCTCTTTCTGATGGAGTCAGAAAGTTCTTGTAGAGTTCTTTCATTTCTTTTAAGTCCAAAGTCTTTTCGTTTTTCCATCCGTGTCATTTCCAGGTTTCTATCTTGGATGTCACTGATTCTTTCCTCCATCTGGTCAACTCTACTACCTAAACTGGCTATTTCATTCTTAATTTCTTCTATTGAGTTGTTAAATTCCAGAAATTCCATTTGGTTCTTTTTTAACATTTCAATCTCTTTCGTAAAATGCTCATGTTGTTCTTTGATTGTGTTTCTGAGTTCATTAAACTGCCTTTCTGTGTTTTCTTGCATCTCGTTGAGTTTTTTCAAAACTGCAATCTTGGATTCTCTGTCATTTAAGTCACATATTTCCATATCTTTAAGTTCCTTTTCTGGAGACTTTTTACTTTCTTTCTGAGCTGTCTTGTTGCCTTGGTTATTCATGGCAATTACTGATTTATTATTTCTCTTCCTAGACATCTACAGGAGTGGCTTCTGCAACAGGTTGATAGGAAGAGGTCTTTCTTTTGTTTTCCAGTACTTGTGGGTAGAATGTTTTATTTTTTCTCCGACTATAGCCTTTTTTTCTCTCTCACATGGTAGTGCTGTTTTCTCTGCACTATTCCAGCTTCTCACACAATGGGGGAATTCTCTGGGATATGGGCTTCTCCTCTATTAATAATTCGCCTGGGTCACAGGGCGCAGTGTCCGTGTGTGTATGCGGAGAGCTTTTGAAGTTCCAAAGCTCTTCCTGCACCAGATTCAGAGCCCGTATGTTTCAGCAGTTCTGTTTACTCCTGCAGGGATCCGACGAGATAGGTGGGGCCAGGGGCGTGGTGAGTTATGAGAGGTGGCCAGAGCAATGGTGGCGACCACCACCACAGCCAGTCCTGCTTCCACAGCTCCCTCCCCTTTGCCGGAACTAGTTGGGCTGCGATTCTGTGTCTGCAGTCCACAGTTCTCAGAACAGCAAATATTCTGTCCTTTTGATCTGACACTGCTCCTCTTCCTACTTCTAGCACCAGGCAGGTGGGGGTGGGGCGAGCTCTGGGAGGGTTGGGAGGGGGCGGCTAGTCTCAGTGTCCAAGGCTTCCATTCTCTGCTCAGCAGTGCAGGCTTAAACCACTGTTTTCAGCCTTCTTCCCTCAGTCTTTGCTCGGAGGTCTCTGCCGTGAGCGTTGGGTTCAGCCGTGTTATATGCTGCCGCCTCAGCCCTGTGGGCCATAAGCAGAGCCCTAGCAGTCCGAGTTCTTCCCTCTCCCGCAGCTGCGGTAGTTCCGGGAAGCAGTGAGCTCGGCGCACTGAGCTGGGTCTGCGTCCTGTGCCCGCGCGGCTCCGTCTCCCACGCTTCTCCCTTTCCTCCTCCCTCCACTCGCGCGAATCTCCCACCTGTAGGTGATTTCGGTAGTGGGCCTCTTCGTCATGCCTGTCTGCTGTGCAGGGAGTCCTTTGTGGAGTTATAGTTGTTCAATTAGTTGTAAATTCCAGGGGAGCTTTCCAGAGGCTCACCTCATGCCGCCATTTTGATGATGTCTAGGATTTCTTCTTTTAAAACAGTTCTCGAGTAATGGGGCAGAGGGAACTCACGTGCTAGGGTAGAAACTGAATAGAAAATTCTTAAAAAGAAAATTCTTTGTCCCAGCTAACTTGACTCTGGTCATGGCTGAACACAGAAAACGGCGATATTTAGCAAGGAGGGTGACCAGCGAAGAGTAATTCAAGTTCTGGGGAATTATCTGAGTCCTCCAAGATAACTGGTGCTGTGGGAACCCAGCTTATCCACTAGCATAGCCTACCATCTGACCCAGACATCCGTCTGATAGGAGGAAACCGGGAGTCCTCCAACAGTGTGTACTGAAACCCTGGATAGAAACTGCAAATCTCATACTCAAGGATAGCACTGATGTGTAGGGCACTTGTCCCATTTCCACAACTGATCAGTCATATGACTCAGGATATTACATAAAACCTACTCACACATTAATAAAAATGAGATCATCTCAAAGGGGAATATAATTTGAGGAAGGATCAAAAAGCACTTAAAATTAGAACAAAAAACACTGTAAGCATTTTGAAAATGTTACTGTTAATAATATTCTATAAATGTTATACAGAGGCTATACATAAGCATTCATGTAGAGATCATGATGGAATATCAATAGAACTTCGAAGGTTAAGGTGAAGAATGAGTAAAGTGTACAATAACATGTTCTCACTAAGAACAAAGGGTCTAAGCTCCCTGGCTATGCCAGTGGTAGCACGCTCATATTTCCATATGTCATTATTACTATAAATGCTTTGTTTCCAGTCTTACAGCTGGGCTCACAACCTCAATCTCTTCAATTCAATTGCTGGTAAGCTAAATAGTTTATGGCTTAGTGTGTGGATTCATATTTCTTAACTTTAAGCAATGAGTTGTTGCCTGTGGGGATGTGTTAAACTAACATATGAATAATATGCCTCTAGAGAGTTCAAACAAAGGAGGCGCCTTGTATTCACACCAGGTCCCCCAGGTATTTTTCTCATTACAGTTACAGACAAAATAGTATCATTTTTAAACCTGTACAATAACAAAGAAAAAATCTTTAGAGACCAAAGTGATGAACTGTTTAACAAATTTAATAAAAAGAAACAAGCTCTCTGAAAGAAGGTGGATTGAAAAGAAAGTTCCTGGTATCATCATTCACTTCTGACAGACCCCCCTGGGGTGAAGCACGATGTAAGGACCTTCCTTGCAGTGATATAAACTTTTAAAACCCTGATTCAGCCATCCCTTGAAAGTTGAAATAAGTGTGATAAAATTACTTCTTCCACAAAACACATTTGAAAATCAACTTTAAAAAAGTCAATTGAAAAATAAAAACAGATAATTCTTTTTTAAAGATACATGCATTCAAGAAATCTCTTATCTTCTCCAAACAACCTTATTAATACACATTTAGATGTTTCAGCCAAAGAGCTAGCATACATCCCTCTGAGCACAGACCACATCAAACCATATAGCCTCCTGGATTCTTTCTAGATAATGAGTGTGAAGGATGAATATGAAAATAGCACATATGATTTCCTCGTCTTTCTCCTACAATTTGATGTGTGTGCATGATAGGGGCTTTGTGAGTCCAGAGTCAAGGGTACTGAGAAAGTACACAGGGAAGAGTGCAGCATGGTTTAAATTTGCTACAGTTTACAAAGCATAATTTGTTTTATCCATACTACTGACAAACTACAAGTTTCATCTTAAACAGGCTCTAAATAATTTTGATTCAAGAACTCAATGCTTAAGACGGATGAAGTTATGTCACTTATTTCACTCTTGGAGCCTTAAGAATTTTACTACATTTTTGTAAGACTTATAGACCAAAACAACAGAGTAGGGCAAAGTGCTGCCAGAAATTAGAAATAAAAAAGTAATTTAGAAATAGGAATTTTTCTCTATTAGAAAATAGTTGATTAATATTTGGCTTCCCAAACGACCTTAAATGACAAATGGCAGTTCAATACTAGAAAAATAAACCTAAAAACAAAACAACAAAGTAAAACAAACCAAAAGTGTTTAATCTGAACTGAATCCTGTGTTTTTTTTCATTTTCAACTTTCTTTATTTTGTGAAAGTCACATTAACTTCTTGAAAACTCAATTCCTTCATTAGTAAAATGTAGATAATAAGCCTGCTTAATCTGCAGGGTTCTTGCACAAATGATAGGAAATAGTGCAAGGGAGAAAGTTACCTTGATGTATTCCTGGCCTTGTTTGAAAGCTTGTTAGCTTTCAAAAATTTATACAGTAAGAGAGATGAATTAAACAATTTAGGGAATTAGGATAAATGGAAAATAGGGACAGGGAAACAAAGTCAGTAGTATAATAAACACTAAATTTATAACATATGGTCTTGAATATTGTTAAAAGTAAGCTTTAATTTTAAATCTTTGTTTCTGAGCGGCCCAACCAACAACAATGAAAGGATGATATTTACATCTGAAAGCTGAACAGAGTAATTTTTAGTTAGCATATAACCACTCTGTGAAATCTAATCAGTATTAATTAAACTCTTTTTGCTTCACTTTTCTTATTCACAAAATGATGATTATACCTACTGTGAAGGATTGTTGAGTGATCAAATTAAACAATTCATATGCGTGAAATTAGTGCAATCTTAATAAATATTAGCTGTTATGATTTGTAATCACAGCTAGCTATCACTAGCACTTTTACTGGTAACGTTTTTACTACCACTATTACTACTATTACCACCAACACCAGCAGCAGGATGATGATATACTAGCAAACATTTAATGGGCATTTGCTATGTGCCAGGCACCTTCCTTCAATTTTTCCAGTTGTAAATATTTTTTAAATATCTACTGGATGACAACACTATTCTAGATACTCAAAATATAATAATTAACCAAAACACATATTTCTATTCCTTCTGGACCTACAATTCTACTGGAGAAGGTAGGTGCAACTATATTTTTCTAGTTTGCTGATAAGGAAATTGAGCTTAATAACCAGGCAAGAGCATACATAGCAAGGACTGACAGAATGGAACTCAAACTCACATCTGCTGCTCTCCACACATAAACACCAGAGAATCCACACTCATTTTTAGGAATGGTATAAATGTTTTAGGGTTAAGGAACTAAAGGAATTGTGAAGCACAAATTTAATGGAGCTATAGAATATCATGTAATATTTACCTACTCTGTATTTTCTTCCAGTTTTCCTTCACCAGTTGTATAAACCAGGTAAAGAAAGACAATAATAACAATGACAATAATGGAGAAGGAAGAGAAGGAGAGACAGGAGGAAGAAGAAGAAGAGGAGTAGGAACTACAGGACAATGGGAAATTTTGCAACACCTCACAAAGTTGAAGATGCTCACTCATACCGTATAGTCTATTAACTTCACTCTCTGGTACACATCAACAGCAAAACAAGTAAACGTCAATCAATAGATGAATGCATAAATGTATCATACTTTATTCAATAGAATACTATGCCAAAAACAAAAATTAATGAACTACAGACTTGCCTATTAACATGAATGGTGTAAAAGTAATGTATACCGAAACAGTAAGGTACAGAAGAGTTTATGCAATACTACAATTTTGTATAAAGCTGTAAATCTTCTATTTAAATATATATATATATATATATATATATATATATATATATATATATATATATAAATTAATTAATAAAAATGAAAATCTTCACATTTAAGATTATATCTATCACTGTCACTGTAAGGAGGTGAACGAAAGAAAGGAGTGAACTACAATTGAGAATAGATAGAGAAGAGCCTTCAGGTGCAACAGTGAGTTTTATCAACAGGGTAGGTACATATAATATTATTCTTTAAGCCTTCATCACATGATATGTGTGTGTGTATATATATATATATATATATATATATATGTTTTATAATGTTATGTCATATCACATAATTTACATCATATAGTGTATACACTACATTATGACATATTTTAAATTTTTATTCTCATGAAACAAACTTTGTCTACCTTTTGGTTGTTTAATGAGAATTCTAATCCAAAACTGTGATTAAATTAAAACATTTTTTAAAGCACAGTTAAGTGGTGATATGTTTAAATATGTCCATTATATCATTGTTTATAAAGCAAAATTTAAGACTAAATGCATTCTCATTAATAGAGTGGTTTGAAAGAATTGACATCTACATCTTGAAATATCATAAAGCCATTAAAAATAAATGGAGCCATTAAAAATAAATCAAATATATGGTGATGGAAGAATTGATCCTGGGTGGTGAACACAGAATGTGATAATTAGATGATGTACTATAGAAATATACACTTGAAACCTATATAATTTTACTAACCAATGTCACCCCAATAAATTGAACAAAGATTAAAAAAAAACAAAGATATAAAGATACTCTGGTTAAATAAATAAATAAATTTGAGCCATACCAATTTATTTGAAGATCTTTTCATAAGGTATTATTGAGCTTAAAAAAAAAAAAAAAGAAGATAAAGACAAAGAGAAAATAAAGTAAGTTTTTGGTTAACAAACAGTGAAAATCTATACATTTATATAGTGGTGTATATTCTAAGTTATGATGAAAGAGGAAGGCAAAGGGGAAGCAAATAATAAAGAAAAAGACCGAATATGTTTTTAAACTTAGCATGCATAGTGTAATTATTTTTGTGTGTTAATGTGCATTAATATATTGGAGCATCAAAACAAAGTTAGATTAATCTATTGATACACAGGGAAGACCAATATACTAAGTGAAAAGCAAGTGGCATAGTAATGGGTACATTAAAGATAATATCTATAAATAATAAAATAATAAGTGATAAAAATACTTTGTACATCGTGTGTGTGTGTGTGTGTATGTATGTATATATATATATATATATATATATATATATATATATATATATATATGAAGGACAGAAACCTAAATCAAAATGGAATCAAGAAGACAGAGAACAAAGTGATGGTTGCTAGATGGGCGGGGAGTTGGGGAGATGGGTGAGAAAGGTATAGGGACTAGGAAGTACAAATTGGTAGTCACCAAACAGTAGTTACAAGGATGTAAAATACTGAATGGAGAATATAGACAACAATGTTGTAAAGACTATGTGTGGTGTCATATGTGTACTAATCAGGAGGATCACTTCATAAGTTATATAAATGCCTAATTACTGTGCTATACAACTGAAACTAATATAAAATAATATTTAATGTGAATGAACTATCATATATATACATATATGTGTGTGTGTGTGTGTGTGTGTGTGTGTATATATATATATATATATATATATATATATATATATATATATATGGAGAGAGAGCACCAAGAAAATGTATACATAGTTTAAGAAAGGAAAAATCTGTATTAAAATTGTAATACTCAATATATACCAATAACAAAAGTTGAATATAAGTCCTGTGCATACATTTTTTTGGCACCCCTGGTATGCATTCACGGGATGTGAAGTGCAGCATAGGGAATACAGTCAGTGGTACTGGAATAGCTGTGTACGATGTCAGAGGGCTAGTAGACTTGTTGTGGTTATCACTTTGTGAAGTGTGTAAATATTGTTTTGTACACCTGAAATAAAAAAATAAAAAAAAAGGAGTAAGGAAGCCATGAAGGTAGGGCTCTAGCATCCCTCACCACAGCTTGCAGACTCCAGCAGGAAGAAAGAGGGTTTCCTTCTTGCTCAGCAATGACAACCTGCCCACTGCTTGCAGCCAAGAAACTACCACAGCTCTCAGCAATTTCCTTCTAAAACCTAATAAAAGCTGACCTTCCCTTTTTTTTCCATGGACTTGCTTATTGTTTGGAATAATTTACTTGTCCTGAATTGCAAGTCCCCTGCTATTCCCAATAAACTCATGTTGGGTACCTAAAGACCATGTTATTTCATTTTTAAGGTCAACTATACATATTTATGTACATGCTCATAATGTATATGCTTTTCTGAGCAAGAAGAAAGAATAGGATATACTCTATGGTTAACATTGGTTACCTTAGGGAAATAGATTGGACTAGAGACAAGGAAGGAATAAGAGATGGTTACATTTATTTTTGTACATATTTAATAATTTCACCCATTATAGTATATATGCATAATTCTCTAACTTCAAAAACCACCAAATGGAAAAAATTTTTTTAAAAGGAAAAGAATTTGTTTCTCTTGAAATTGCATGTCTGTTATAATGACTAAAGCAATTCTTTGTAATTTTAATAAAAATGAATTATTTTCACATTCTACCATTATTTTCTGAAAAAAAAATTAATCAGAATGAGGAAAAGATACAGTGTATTTTAAAGAAATTGTTGACAATAGGTTATAGATATTATGGGTCAATCCAAATGAATTTTTAATCTGCCAGGTTTTTTCTACTTCTAAGACATTCTTTCTGTGTGTATGTGTGGGTGTGACTTTCGTCTATCTCTTACAAAATGTCTTTTAGAGAAGAAGCCCTCAGTTTTATCAAAACCAGTGTAAGTGCATCATTATCAAATCTGGTGGGCATTTGGTGGGCATTTGTAAATCAATAACAGCTGATTTTGAATCTATCATGCCTTGATGTTGAAAATTCGGGATTTACACAAAATTTACACTTTCGTTCATCAGGCAGAAAAA
Source organism: Rhinolophus sinicus (assembly GCF_057876585.1). Taxonomy (NCBI): domain Eukaryota; kingdom Metazoa; phylum Chordata; class Mammalia; order Chiroptera; family Rhinolophidae; genus Rhinolophus; species Rhinolophus sinicus. The sequence goes on along the minus strand of NC_142502.1, from coordinate 85,396,824 downwards.
TATTTTAAGAAAAAAACAATTTAAGAGAATAAGCTGTTATGAGAATAGAGAATACAATGCTCTTCACCTGACAGAAAACAGGTATCAATGTTTGCAGGAAGGGATTATTGAATGGTTCTGCAGATGTTTCTGCAAACAGGTTTGTCAAGGATATGCATGCAGTTTGTCATTTTTTCCTTCTTGCAGAAACTGAACTCACAGAGCTGATGGGCAGGGGAATTTCACGGCCAGCAGAAATTGTATTCAAATCAGTCTTTTCTGCAAACCCTAACTACTTGAGAAAGTAGAGAATACCTCTGTCTTTCTTTCTAAACATCTTATAGCTATCCTACAAAACAAGGAAACATTCATGAACAAATGGTTAGGGAGACAAAAATTAAGAGTATATCTTAGGTTGCGACATTCCAGGAGAGATTTTACACATACACCTTTATACACATTTTAAATAACTTCTTTCATTTATCTGCATACAAATTGTTATGGTTGTTAGTTCGTCTAATGAAACAACTAGTACATTTCTTATTCCCTTACTTATTTACTTTAAACAATGATGGCTTTTCTCTGAAACCTCCATTTTCCCAACAAGTATCTTTGGAGGAAAACCTATGTTTCAAGGGAAAAGAATGACATCCATATCCAACTTGATTTCTAAAGTCTACTACATACCATTACTTCTCCATCACTGTATTTAAAAAAAAAAAAAAAAAAAAAAAAAAGCAACATAAAAAACTGCTTTCCTAAAGTTCATGACATTTAGCTTATTTCTATTATGGCAAGATAAATTTTTTTAGTTACTATCAAATAATTTTCTCCCCTCTATCTTTCTTGTTGTTCTTGTATAGCAGTATCTGCCCCTGAGTTAAAGATCTTCATCATTCTAGCACAGGAGCAAACAAAGAAACTCAAAGAATGTTAAAAAACCAATTGAATTTTAAAATAAATTTTATGAAATACAGAGCAGAAACAACATTTTTGAAATCCGAAAGAGTTGGACATTCAAAAGTTAGATCATGGCAAGGAAATGATTTCTCTTATTAGCAAAAACCATGTCTTCAAACAGTAATGAAAAGTTCAAAGGGCTCATTCTATGGGTAGAATTTAGATCATAAAAACAGGACTGTGAAAAATGCATGAAATCTAAAATAAAGTAGATCCACCTTGAGGAATGAAAAAGTTGGGAAAGATAAACAATAAAATTAAATAATCTTTGCTGAAGGTCCTAAGAAGGTACGCTGTGCCCTATGTCAGTCACAGGCAGATCCATTCAAGTACAACCAATAGTAACTTGGGATGAAGCTGAAGGGAACCTAGAGCAGAAGGGACCTTTCCCAGTGTGCAAAGCCCCTTAGGAAGAGCTGACATCGTAGAGAAGTTCCAATTCCAGCACGGAACAAGTGTACCTGGTTAGAAATGGGAAATGTCATGTTTAGGGAAAGGGGCCTATATCAACCCTCTGAGATACATACACACACACACACACACACACACACACACACACATACACACGAGGGGGTGCCAAAAAATGTACACATTTTAAGAGATGTTATCTATGTATTACTTTTTGAAGTTGATTTGAATCACGGTAGCAATGTGTAGTATGACACTCGCTCAAAAGATGGCATTAACCAAATGAATGCTAGTATCATTCACTGTATTACAACTTTAATACAGTTTTTTCCTTGCTTAAAATGTATATACATTTTTTGACACCCTCTTTGTGTGTGTGTGTGTGCGCGCGCGCACGCGTATGATGTGATCAAACAATACAGCAATACAGTGAATGTTTAAATTGAAAAAAAATGTGACATTGAAAGACACATTGCCATTAATCCTCCTCAAAAGACTCTCCCACACTTCAAACACACTTATCCCATCATTCTTGCCATTTTCTGAAGCAGTTTTGGAAGTCCTCTTTCCTGTCTTTTAGCTGTACTGTCGTGTCTGCCTCAATGTCCTGAATCTATTCAAAACATTTACATTTCATGGTCAATTTGACTTTGGGGAAGAACCAGAAGTCACACAGTGCCAGATTCGGTGAATAAGGAGGATGAAGACACACCCTAATGTTTTCATTTGACAGAAATTGCCATACCAGAAGCGATGTGTGACATGGAGCCTTTCCATTGTGATCACAAATACGGTGAATACTGTTGCCAAGTGCCATCTAAAGGAAAGGCAGGGATCTTCAATATGGGAAGTGGTGTGTCAAACCTTAGTAACAGTGTGTGAGAAGTTTCAACTTGTTCAATGCAGTCAGTTGGGTGTGAGCTATAGTTCAAAGAAGGTGTGTTTTAAAGTGTGCCATAAATCATGGATCATGGACAATTCATTAACATGAAATGGGCAAACAGTTTCATCCTCCATCACAACAATACTCCATGTCACACTTCGCTTCTGGTATGGCAATTTTTGTCAAATAAAAACATTACAGTGTGTCCTCATCCACCTTATTTGCTGGATCTGGCACCGTGAGTATTCTGGCTCTTCCCCAAAGTCAAAATGACTCAGGACATCAAGGCTGCCATGAGAGGGCAACTAAAGACACTCACAAAAGAGGACTTCCAGAACTGCTTCAAAAAGTGGCGAGAACAATGGGATAAGGATGTTCAAAGTTAGGGGGAGTATTTTGAGGGGGATTAATGACAATGTGTCTTACTATAACAATTTCTTTTTAATTTAAACATTCACCATATCTTTTGATCACATTTTGTGTGTGTGTGTCTGTGTGTATGATATGATATGATATATATATATATATATATATATATATATATATATATCATATGCAGTGGAATAAGCAGAAAAGGAGAAGTTAATGGTAGCTTGATCTTGAGTGATACTAGGGGAAATAAAGAAAAGTGGACAAATTCAATGGATATTTGGGAGACTATCCCAAATCTATCACACATGGATGGTGAGAGAGAGAGAGAGAGAGAGAGAGAGAGAGAGAGAGAGAGAGAGAGAGAGAGAGAGGTGCCAATGGTTTACTTCTAGTTTTTGGGCTTATGGAATTGAGTCGATGAAAATGTCATATCTTAAGCGAGATTACAGGAAAAAAATACAAAGTTGGGGTAGGAAAGAACAAATGATTACTTGTTAAATGAATAATACAATAGAATTATATGACACAGCCCCTAACTCTCAGGACTGAAAAATAAGTCTCTCTCTCTCTCTCTCTCTCCCCACCCCTCCCCGCCCTTGCTCACTCTCATTCTCTCTCTGAGGAAGCAATACACTCTACAGAGATAGAATCAGAAACACATGTCTTAGATGTCAAATGGATGCTAAAGAAAATAACAGGGGTAATTGCATAATTGGTACTTGTCAAATAACTGAAGAGAAAAGGAAATGCAATTAGAAGTAGGTGATTTTTCCAGACCGCTGAGATATCTATCATATTCTTCTTTTTCCTGTTCAAAGGTATACATGAAGTATAAAATTTTGTTGACTGGTTTACTTATACATTTAAATTTTTCACATTTTCTGAGATACTGATTTCCTTGTTTAACAGTGAATTACCCTGAAGTTCCACAGACGTGTATCTTCATTGTTCACTCTACACCATATAGGGCACATACTTCCATCCTCAATACAGCTGAGAGGTAAATTACCCAACAGAATCCTTTAAATAAAGTTACCAAAGCATTTCCGCCTATAAGTGGCAGTTTAAAACATAGCTTCAGGATCAAATAGTTACTAATCTTACTTTACATTTTGTAAATACCACTCTCTGACCACATGCCAGAAAGCTGCAGAATCCTTAGTTCATTTACTTCACCACTTTTCCAAGGCAGCATGATGCTCAGTCGCACAGAGGGGCAGTTCTACTTCACAAATAAATGCCTCCTTTAGTGTTCTCACCCGGGGTACATCCTCCGCCAATTGCAGGAGGAGTTAATTGAACAACTGGTTAGCGAATTGAATCGTCTTATTAATGCACTTGATACCCTTGCATGACTAATATTTAGTAAGTAACAGATACTTAGTTTTAGTAAGTAGTAATGTGAGTTACATAATTAACAAGCAGTTCAGGGCTCTGTCAACAGTTTCAGGAAGTGAGGGACAAAGCCTGCTACGAGTACTCACATTGCTTTTTCTTTTTACATCTATCCCTATGCTTTCAGTTGCCTCCCTTCCTCCTTCACCCTTTAGCTGCTAACCATTTTGGTCCTGTTTATGGTTGTGGCTGTTCTTTAAATTAAAACATAACTACACCATTGCATGAAGTCTTTCCTAAGCCTTTGCACAGTGATACTACCAAAGGAAAGCAACTCATCTTTACTCATTACTATTTCCTTTTTGCTGACACTTTGTATGCAGTGCTTCATGAATACTAAGTGATCTAAGCACAGCTTACCTTCCGTTAACCAATGTTTGATGACTGATTCAGTCCCCATATACAAATAGTCTATGTGTATATGCCCATAAAATATAAAAATAGACAGCCAACTGGGGCAAAATTTTTGAGCATATACAACAGACAGAGGCTAATTTCCTTATATATAAAATTCTTTTATAAATCACTAAGAAAAAAAATCAGTGATTCAACAAAAAATGGGCAAGGAGTATGAATATACAGTTTATAAGAAAGGAAATACAAAGGGCTTTTACATATCTTGGGAAATGGTCAACCCCACTTCTAATTAACATTAGACCTACGGAACATTAAAGCCCAAGGAGCTATTTATTAATTTAGACTCTGAGATTGAAAAAGACATAAAAGTTTGAGAACCATATTAGTACAAGTGTGGAGAAGTGAGCACAGTCTTACATTGGTTTGGGGAGTGTAAACTGGAAAAAAAGTTCATAGGGGAAAACTGGCAAAATCTGTCTAAATGAAACATTCAAAAAATCTTTGGACACAACAATCCATCTTTTAAAAATCCTATGGTCCTATAGGCATAGATACAGGATGCTCTTTTTGCCAGTAGCTAGAAATCTACTTTTTTGATGGCAAAATACTATAACTCAAAATGTTCATCAGTTGGGAATCTGATGAATACATTATGTTATGTAGCCATTTAAAACATTAAGGCAGGCACCTAATAACTTGAATCCAAAATATGTCACTAAGTTAAAAAGCAACATGTATAATAGTTACGTAGATGGCTACTATGTAGTTTCTAAAGATGTATAACCTTACCTACTTACATATGCATAGCCTACCTCTAGAAAGACATGAAACAGTAGTAGGTGTTCTGTCTGGGAAAGGGTCCCAGAAAATGGGGAGGATGGGTTAGAGAGAAACTTACTTTCAAATATATACAGAGATAAATAAATCATACATAACACCCATTATATATTATAATGATACAATTATATACTATAAAATTATTAATGTATTGTATATCATTATACATACATGCATTAGTGAATATGCTATTTAAACTCTGTCTATAAACTAAAATATTACATTTTCAAACAGTCGACTTAAGTATTTTGATTTATCTATCTATTGCCATGTAGCAAATTATCCCAAAACTTAAGAGCTCTAAAATAAGAAACATTTATTTTACCATTAGTATAGGTCAGGTATCTGGATGAGACTTAGCTAAATGTCTCTGATTCAAGGCCTCTCATGAGATGCATTCAAATTGTTAGCTGGGTTTTGTCACCTCAAAACTTCATTATGGCTAAAGTATCTACTACTCTCAAGCCCACTCACATAGCTGGCATCACTCAGTCCTTTGCTACGTGGGCTCTCAACACACATGGCAACACCTCACTACATGGCAGCCATCCTCTTCCAGAGCAAGCGGCCAAAGGTAGAGAGAGAGTGAGATCAAGAGAGATCAAGAAAAAGTCATGGTCTTTTTAGAAGTTAAATTTGGAAGTGACATCCTATCACTTCTATCACATACAATTCTTCAGTAGTGAGGTAATAGATTCAGACCACACTCGAAGAACAGGGATTATACAAGAGTGTGAATTCAAGAAAATGTGAATCATTGGGGGCCACTTAGCAGCTACCTACGACATATTTTTAAATGTTTGTGTTAAGAGGATAGACATGTATCTCAGTCACACAATTTTTAATTTTGCCTTCACGGGCAATCTTTTTTATGCTTTTAGTTTCACTTTTGGAAGAAGACAAGTATCTTTTTAAGTAGAATTTGAAAAATATGGTAGATAATCAAGTTAAGCCATGAGATTTCTTCCAAGTAAGGATGTGACTGCAAGTAAAAATACACTCCCTTGTTGCGTCATTTATAAGTTTTCATTCATCAGTGCGGCCACCAGATAATTTTTAAGTACACACATTTTCTTAATTAGACAGTTCCTTTATGTTCTGCACAGGGAAATGTAAGTCAGATTATAGTTGACTGGGGAATATAAGATTTAGGAGGAAATTCCATTGCTAAAACAAGTGGTGCGCCCTCTCTTGATAATTTCACTAGCACATTATCTGCCTCCTTCCCCTATGTGGCAATATCGCAGCTGTAGAAGTTGCTTCCTCATCCAAGGTTAGCTCTAAACCTTTCCTTTTATTCTTGTTTGCAAATCCTCTTGGGCTTTTAACTGGAATTAAAACATTACTGAAAAGTCATCTGTCTCAAATCTAGGCTGTGGTGCAAAAGATCTTCATGTTAACTGAAGCAGTTACAAGAGGAAATCATTTAAAGCATTGTTAAAAATCTTCAATCTAACCTATTGGAAAACTTCTCAAGGTAAATAGACGGAACGATTCACTGACATGTTTATCTTCTTGAGCTCTAAGATATACTTTATTATAAAGACAAAATAGTATAATATATCTACTATGAAGCTGGACAAATTGGGAAATTATTGGTTGTACACCTGAAATCTCTAGGAAGGGCCACATATGGCTTCACAATAACCATACAAGAAACTATGGCTCCCTTGACTAGACCATAAGCTTCTGAGAATGAAGTAAGTAACATAGAGAAGCAGAGGAAAGGAATCCCTACGCTCATAATTTTTCAGCTCACAAGATTTTCCCCTACAGGAATGCACTTTTATAAACTCTCTTTTTTGGTTCTGAATCAAGCGGAGACTCTGCAGTCCCAGTTGTATCCTAAAATGTAATGGAACCAACAGGACCTAGCCATGCAAATAATTTTTACAAATAGGGCCTAAAAACAACATTAACTGAAACTGTACAATATGCCAGAAATAGGATCCCATTTCAAGACTTAACCCACAGGGTACTCAGTAATAAGTTAACCCTCGGCATGGAAAACCACATTTTTATCCATTCAAAGTATCAGAAATCAGTTACTGTACTTTGTGAAGTTCCTGAGTTAGTCAGAGTGGGTACTTTTCCTAAGACCATAAGCAAAAGCAGTTACATTTTCGTTTCTCACTCCTTGCCACGTGAAAGAAAGAAAGAAAGAAAGGAAAAAAAAAAAAAACCTACATGTTATTACATCTAATATTACATGTTAAAGCCTTGTAAAGATTAGAGTTTTTATTTTTTTATTATGGGAGACCAGGCCACAAATTATCATAGATTCATAGCAGGACTCATTCATTTTACTTTAATATTTTCTAACTAATGGAGCATGAAGGACTCACACAGATACTCCTTCCAAAGCAATAAAACTCAAATTATTTTCTCTGAGCTATCATCTTAAATGCATGATTTATACCAAAAGGAAACAAATTCTATTGCATGGGTAGAAGCCAGTGTAGAAAGCTGCACCAGTTAAATATTTCAAAATTTTTGGAAACATCATTTGCCAAAACTGCATGGAACACCCGTTCAGCAGACATGGAGGAGAGTACCAAAGACACTGCAGTTGCATCTCTCTCTTTTATAACATTACACATGGAAGCCAAAAAACAGTCACAATTTTTTTTTTCAAAAGTTTAGACTTCTGTATCTTATGTGCTTACACAAACTAGGTTATAAAAGTCATCAGTTGAACTTCCATTGACCTTTGCCCTGCCTTCTTAACTTTGAAGCGCATTGTGACTTGTGTTTCAAGATAAGCATAAGTGGGTTTCTGGTAGAGATATTCCAGATTCTAGTCACCTGCTAAGACAACCACAGCAGGTATAAGAAGGTGAACGGATTTCACACTTAGAAGCTGTGTAATTTACTAACCTCTACCAAGAGTACATCATAAATCGGAAAATATTCACTAGTTGTAAACTGGCAGTATTCATGTTACTCAACATTGAAGATGCTTTTGAATATCTGAGAAGGTAAAATGAATACATCATACTAACACATTAAAGAAAAAAATATTAATAATACTAAGCATAACTAAAATTTACTGAACATTTACTATGTACCAGGCTTTACATTTACCTTGTTTAATCCTCTCAGTAATTCTATGAACTTGGAACTGATGTTAACACCCTCATTTTACAGATACTATACAAACCAAGGTTGCAGAGAAGCTAAGTAACTTGTCCAAGGTTACTCAGCTATTAAGTAACAGGAGAGGGTACACTGCAGGTTTTTTCAATTCAGAGTCTATATTCTTAACCACTACATGTTACGACATAAATACGTCAGATAGAATGAATTCAGTTTGTTTGTTTGCAAACAGCACAGTCCTAAAAAGGAACCATATGTCATTAAGAATTCTATATGCAATAGACACCAGTACCTATATTTAATGTTTTCCTTGTCTACCTATGTTCAACACCACCATAAAAGCACTCAAAAATACCAGTTAATGTCATTAAACCTCTCAGGTGTATGAAGAAATCTAGTACTTTTACTAGAATAATCGATTACACATTATTAGCAACTAAAGCAGAACCAAAGTTTCCTTTCTATAGGCCTCTAAATACCGCAAACATCTGTCACATTTCCTGGTTGCCCAGCACCTTTTGATACCCTGGCTATGCTTAGGGGATTTCCCTTCACGAGGAACAACCCACAGAACTCACTTCAATGGCCTCCCGGTGTTAAAAATACAGGCATCTGAATTAAGTTGCCCATATAGGCACATGACAATTTTCATAAATTAGATTCACCTATGAGAAACTTGGATTTCAAAGCAAGTGACTTGAGCAAAAAGGTATGAATACTGGTTTAGGTTCTGGATTTGGAGACTGACTCCCAATGGACAGCAGTAGCAGTTGTGGAAAATCTGAGTTTCTGGTAAGTGCCAACTCCTTGGTTAGGGCAGCTGTCCCCCATCCAACAGGGTCTGTGACAGGATTAACGTCACTGCTCCTGAAGGATGGCCTCTAGCCTAATTCTTCATTGCTACCAATAGCTCTGTAAGTTATTCAATTACCTTTATAAAAACAAAACAGGGTTTCTTCTTTATCAACTCGAGTCAGCTTCCATTGCTTATGTTTTAAAACTTCAAGTTAGGGGTTCTGGAGAAGATGGGAGTAAATACATACCGTGCTGTCTCTCTCACTGAACACAACTATAAAACCTGGACATATTGAAATTGACACACTTTGAGAACTCTGAAAAGTAGATAGCAACAGGCAGGGAGAGGAAATGCATCAGAATTCAAAATATCACCAAGCCTGTCGTGAACTTACGATTGTTTCCCTTCTCTTTTGAACCAAGCTGAGCCCTTCCTGGACTCCTAACCCACAAGACTATGAGGTAACAAATGGAAGATGATTTAAGCCACTAAGTTTGGTAACTTGTTATGCAGCAACAGAAAACTAATATAAGCATATAACAAAAGAGTTTGGCATAAAGCAAAAACTGACAGAACTGAAAGAATTAGAGATTTTAATCCCAGTTGTAAACTTCAACACCTCTCTTAGTAATACATACTAGAGCTACTAGGCAAAACCCAGCAAAGATATATAAGAACTTAACGCTGAGATTTTTCATTTATCCATATTTAAGTGGGGAAGGCTTTCAACTCAATCCTTTGAGGAAGGAATATATGGAATCACGCACTCAGATGACAAATAATGGACAAGGAGCATTAAGTGAAAAATAAACTTTTGCCATATGAGCAACTGAAACTTAAAGATTCTTGTTGTTGTTACTGCAGCAACATCTAGCTTTTTCTGGTCAATATAGTTCATCAACAGGGTATATAATTACAAAATATTCACATAATAAAGTCCATATGAACATTAGATACAGGAGGATGTTCCCTACATACTGATATGAAATGACCTCTAAGATATATTGTTAGTTGAGAAAGACACGGTGCAAAAGGAAGTGAAACATATGCTAGCACATAAGGGCGTGCATTTCTGTGGATGTGTGTCTGTGTATGCATATGCCCTTCATTAGCCTGGGAGGGTGCATAAACTGATAATACTGATTACTCAGAGGGACTGAACTGGGGATCAGGGGACAGAATTGAGAGGAGCTCTTCAGTTAAACCCTTTTGTACTTTTTGAATTTTAAATATTGGTAATGTATTGGTATTTTCAAATACCAATAACTAATCCTGATCGCCAAAAAAAATCCATGTGATCCAAATCATGCTCAAAAATACATTTATAGAAAAGAGAGAAAAGGGAAATAAATACCCAACTTTATAAAATGACTATGAATTTTGTCCTCCTTAATAAGCCTCCTACTATAAGCAAATGAAACAACTTTCTCTTTCCTTGAACACAACTTGCATTTTCTTACCAAAGAGCTCAGATACACTATTTCTCATGAAAAATCCTGTTTCTTTCAGAGATCAAGGTTGTGTAATAATGGAAAAGAACAACAAAGGCAAGTTGGGATGTAGATGCTTCACAATTGACTTTCACCTAAGTGTCTTGTTAATAAACACCAGCCTTGACATAAGAAGTGTTATTCAAATATGCATATACCTCCCTAAAATTACTATCATGTATAATAGTATAGATTATAATAATCTATAGATCCCACTCTTTATAAGACCCTATATTCTACTTGAATTTTCCATTTTGTGTTGCTAGTAATTAGTACTTCTGCATGCTAAAAGTAAAATGATTGATTTCGCTATAAGAACTATTTGATTATAAGTGCATATTACACATTAGCATGGAAAACATTTAGGCACACTAATGTTGGAATTCTTTTTAAGTTCTGCAGGACTGAAATTTCCAATCTTCACAATTGACAATCATTACTGACAACTCAGTTTAGCCACTGGATGACCCAAGCAGCTCTTCCTCAGAAGATCTAGAAAAAGGCGGCTTTACAACGTGGGCTTCCAGGCCCTCAGATAATATATATACTAATAAGCAAACTTCCTAGGGAGTCATTGTCCAAATATAAAGTGTTTCCCAAGCCAACAAGATTGTCAAGTCAATTTAAAAGTCCAGAACTTTCCACCTCTTTTAGGTGAGGATCTGCCTCCTCACATCTCCTGTATAAATATCAAAAGAGGCAGGAAACTGGGTTCTTCTGTTAGTGGGGAGTCCAGCTATATCCAGCCTAAATATATTGTCTGGTACAAAGGACATATACTGTGGAGAGCCCTGTGCATCTTGCCAGCCTCTTCCTGTGAGCCTCACTGAGCCTGCATTATGTGTTTTGTAAGTGATTGTCTTCTCCCTGTGTTCAAGGAATATCAAACTTAAAAAACAAAAAAAACCCACGGATAATGAAAATTACTCACAAAAAGATAAATGATGCAATGTGACCAAAAAATATTAAACCAAGCCAGAAATAGTTTTAAACCTGCACAAATTCAAATAAATAGCTCTGGGAAGACAGTAAACAACCATTAACAGATTTAAAGAAGCAAACAAAACAAACAAAATAGCAAATGAAAGAAAAAGAAAAGATAGGATTGGAAAGCAGTCATGTTAAAACATTCTTAAGGTTAATAATATGCTACAAACTAGACAAGAGTAACGTGTAATGGAGGACTCTATTTTGGTAATGATGTACTCAAGAAACAATAAAAATAATGTAATTGCAGTGTTAGTATCTGTCATATGTTCATTGTGTATTAGCTATTTTACAAAGTATTTCAAATGTATTATCTCATTTAATTCTCACAGCCACCCAGTGATGCAGTTAATTCCAATTTTGCTATTTTATAGATAAAGAGATTGAGATTTGAAAATATTCAGAACTTACACATGTATCAGAGAGGTAATAAATGCCAATGATGAAACTCAAAACCTATGTCTTAACTACTCATATATATATATATATATATATATATATATATATATATATATATATATATATACACACTCATATACATATATGTATATATAATATACTATATATAATTATACATATATATACATATTAACTTCTATAAATAAAAATAGAATAAGGATGAGATCCAAAAGTTTGAGTACAAGGAGGAAATAAAGATTGGTTCAAAAGTTATTCACATTTTGCAATGTTTGTAGATGAAAACGGTGTAGATATGTGTCATCATTATGAAATTATTCTCTAGATGCCATTATTTTTACATATCCTAACTTCTACAAGGACGTTAGTGAATCAGTAGGGTATTTTGTCATGTTATAGAAAAGAACATAGTTTCAGGGTTCATTTTGACCTCTATGTACATGAGATACTTAATTTAAAATGATTGAAAAAATATTTAACTTAATTTCAGTCACAGGAAATAATAACTAAATAACACACAATACAAAATTACTAAATCACGAAAAACAATGAAAGGATCACTGAGAATCTGTAAATTTACCTTTACTGTCTATTATTATAATAATTACCTGAAGTGTTATGCAATGAGCTAGAGCTAGGCAACCATCACGTTTTTTGATCAAGTACGGTGTTTTTGAGACTACTCTTCCTAATTTGGGGCTCCACATATACGGGGGAATGGTAATGTGACTACAAGATTGCATCCAATAATTTTAGCAAGGATAGTAGAATCTACAAGGAAAAATTCACAGCTTGGGGTTTTCAAATGAACTGAAAAGAGAAAGCTAAAGAGAGACCTATTTTATAAGGGAGTGATGTTCAACAGCTGCTCTCTTTCTGCAGTGAACCAAGAGGAAGAGGAGACAGGCTTTAATTATGGCAAGAGAAATACTGATTTGATATCTGCTGAGTTGACGTAATGACCCCATCTTTTCTTGGAATGGATAAAAAAAGAAGAAATCCCTGAGTTAATATTTGAAAGTATCATTAAAACAATTTCACAAAAGACAAAAATCCATTAAGGTCAATTTCTGCAAGAAGGAAACAAAAACATTTACTTGTGCCTAAAGAAGTATTCTTTTGTTGCATCATCTGGTAGTATGCTAAATAAATATTTTTGATCCAAGTATTTAAATAAACAGTTTCATGTAAACATAGGCGTGGGATAGAATTGAGTCACCAGAATTAGCACAGGATGTACTGAAAACTATTTACAGGGAAGTTCAAGAATATATTTTATGTTTGTATACAGGCAAAATAAAAAAAAATGCTAGGAAAATATGCACATTTTTATTTGGTCTATCCTTATCCTTTCTGACTATCCTGATACTAACAGTGTAACAATAAAAAGGTTTCCATTCTTGGAATAAATTATGACTATCAAAAATATTTTCTTAAAAGGCTGTAATGATGACCGTGTTTCCCCGAAATAAGACCTAGCCGGACAATCAGCTCTAATGTGTCTTTTGGAGCAAAAATTAATGCAAGACCCAGTTTTATGTTACATAAGACCCGGTCTTAAATTATAGTAAAGTAAGACTGGATCTTATATTAATTTTTGCTCCAAAAGACGCATCAGAGTTGATTGTCTGGTTGGGTCTTATTTTCAAGGGAACGTGGTAGGTATCTTATTGTGATTCTTATAATCCTAGGCTCCAAAGGCATTTCAAAGAACAACAATATAAAAAGTAGTACATGAATTTAGGCAGGAAACACACATAATGATGGTCATTGGCTCTCTCTTCTGTCATGCATTTCCCTTTGGACATCCTTAAAACTCCATAAATCAATACAATGCAATATTATCATTCTTTGTGTGTTTGCATGCTAATTTTTATTATATCAGAATATAAAATCAAAATTTTTTATTGCTCATTTTACAATTGTTAGTAATGCCAGCATTCTCTTTTACATATCAAAGTCTCCAGCTCCTAAAATGCAATCCTTGGAATCAAGAAGTGGATGCTTATACCACCTACAGCCAACTTTGCATAAAAGTTGGTCTTGTGTGTTTGATTACTTCTACATATTTAACGCATATGCTTTTTGAGAAGGCTCACTACATATTTTTAGAATTTCATCACTCAAGTCCACAGCTGGTTAATACCAAACACCACTCATTTCCAAACTTTTAATGGCCATCAGAGTGCAATTCTGTACATCAGAGAAGCAGAGATTCTTATGCTCCATTAATGTACAACAAAAACAGGCGAAGATAAAGGAAAAAACAAGGTACTCCATCTCAGCTACTGCAACGTACTGGTGATAGCGAGAGGTACAGCAAACATCCCTTCAATTCCCTTTACCCTTTTACCAGAAACAGCATAGTAAACCAGTGTGAATAGTCAAACATGTGCCTTCCAAAATTTCAACACTACTTAAAAATCTGTGAAGGCTAAATTCATTAAATAACCTTACACTGAGGAAGTGTTGATAGCAATAGTGTAGCCTAAATTTCTCCCTTTTCCTCACCCTTCTCCATGGCCCATTTCCAAATGTTTCCCCCACTATTATACATGTGCTTAAATTTAACAATGTCAGTGCAGGGACAGCATGGGACCTAATGTTGAGACTAATCTTTGCAGTGCTTGAAATATCCAAAGTCATACTAATCCCTATATACTATCTTTCAAAAATGCTTGAAACAAAACTCTCCAGTTTGTACTAAAACTCTCCAGTTTGCAAAATGTTTTAGATGTCTACTGTTTTCATATAGAAACTAAAACAAAAGCTTATTTTTAAAAATAAAAATAGTTTCTTAACAAAGGAAATACAGAAACAATTCAAACTGCCTATCTTGATCGAAGTTCATAAGCGATGGTTCCCATATGCAGGGAAAATGCTTTGTCTGGTTTTGCATTTGCTTGGCACTGGGGGCCTATTTATTACTTCATATACTTGGACGCAATGGCAGTTAGCACATAGTTATAATGGTGTAGAGAGGTGGTATTGTGGTAGATATAATCTGAGTGTTAGCAAATGTCATAAAATTATTATTTTCTACGCTTTATCAAGCTCAGATAACACGAAAGTTGAAAGATATGATTGTACAAAATATGTCCTATATAACATAATTTATCTCAAACTGTAAAGAGTAAGGATAAATGTACTCCACTAAAATGTACACTTTTAATACCCAAAGATTATTTTTCTTACAAAACTAAAAACTGCTCTCTATATATGGCTTCTATTTTAGAGCCAAAAGAATTTTTGAAACATCTCTGGTTGGGGATTCTGCTACAGTAGTTTGTGAATTAAAACATGTCTTAAATGTGTCACAGAATTCTATAATTCCTACTTTAAAGTATACCTGGTATCAAATGATTACAGAGAGAGATATTTATTTTGCCAAATAACCCAGTCACATCTACTTACAGCTCAATCCCTCAGTCCATTGACAGTATATGTAAAGTCAAAAACAACCTTCAATTGACATTATAGTGGCACATGATCTCTTTTCGAAGGTCATTTACATTCATCTCATCTCATTTGCACAATTATCCAATGATGTAACTATAAAAGGCATTACATTTCATGCATCTTGGCTTACTCAGTGCTTCCTTCTGTCATGTGTAAGGACTTAAAATTAGTGTCTGACAATGATGGGGACTCACTTGCAGGCGCTCACTGATAATGTACCCTTGTTAAGACTGGATTTGTGCACATACTCCAGCCACCAGACTCTTTCCAGAATACCATGCTGAAAACAGCTACGAGGCATGTTAAAGGCCAGAACGCTACCACACATGAAGAACTATTAATCACTGGAGGTCAGGGCACTGGCTAATGGATGGCTGGTATTTTGAAAAACCAGAGCTATGGCTGAGGTAACATGAAGTAGGGATTTAAATACCTGGCATCATCCAATACATTCACTCTAGAAAGAGGAACAGGGAAAGATCAGAATCACAAACTTTAGAGTCTCAATATAAACTATTATTTACAAAAAAAAAAAAAAAAAAAAAGAAACAGCAAGTACAATAAAAGAAAATATAGGGGATAAATTAAAAATAAGTTACTGAAAAAACTGATAGTCTTAAGGGGACTGACCTATGTGTAATGACTAGAAGTGACATAGTAGTAAAATGGCACCTACAGTGTCAGGTACAGTACCTACAAAATCTGATCCATTTAGTAATACTAGGCAAAAAACCAAAAACCAAAAAGGAGAGAGAGAGCAGCCACAAAGCGAAGGCGGCCATTTCCATGTGATGCTATCTTATTCATTTAGTTTAAAAAAAATAAAAAAAATAGTTTTATTGCATTTAGAAAAGTAATAATCTCATCGACTTTCCAGTTTGTTATTGACATTAGACATAGCCTGAGAAAAAACACAAGGTTTGACAGAATTATCTTTAGTAACCAGTTAGAAAACAAATGAGAGGAGGGCAGATGGAGCAAAGGAAGAAAGCAGAGCAATCCCCAACACATAAGCATTAGTAAATATTTATTGGTATTTTCTACCAGTAAATTGAGTGTAATTTCTCCTATTAACACCAATGTGCTCAGTGCATGTCCATGAATCCTACTCTCTGGACAGAGGGGCTTTTGTGTTTTCTAAAGCAGTGTTTGCCAAACTGTAATGGGCACACACATGTGGGCATCATGTCTACACGCAGGTTCTGCTTTAGGAGGTCTGGGCTGGTAGGAGATGCCAATGCCGCTGATCTAGAGACCACACTGAGTAGCGCTGCTTCAGGCAATCTGTTAGTTTAACTGAAGGTCTTAATAGCACCTTTTTTCATTTCCCACCGTAAAGTATAATACATTAAATATAATGAATTAAATTATAATATAAGCAAGTAGTTACCTTAAACTTCTCATGAGGATTTCCATCCTCAAAGAATTAGATCCCCATTTTCAGCAGATAATATCAAAGTGACTTACACCAAAATGAAACTATGCCATAAGCTGAGGCCCTGCATTATCTTCAAGAGAGACATTAAGCAGAATGAAAGGTTGTTCCATAATGGAATCTTCAAGCAAAAATGACGAAATTATGGAACTGAAGCCTATCTACCTGCGTACTACTGGTCCATTAGAAATGCGATGTTTTCAAATGAGTTTTAGCAGCAGTTGTCTTGTTTTTTAAGAGAAACTCTTTATCCCTCTATAGTCAAATCCAAATATGTGAAAAAGATACATGGAAAAGAGAATCCCTTTCTCAGACATTGTACATGTGCAGTGATGCTAGGAACCCTATAAGTACCTCTGGGAAAGCCCTCTAGTATGAAAACAACTTTTCCAGGAAAAAAGTCCTGTTGCCTTAAACCAAACTTGAGACTAGGGCCTCACATGAAACAAACCACAAAATGAGTCTTTGCTCGTCAATACTGGTTTTCAGCTCAATTAACTCTGTCCCTTCCAGTCCATTGACCACACTGCCAACAGCGATTTGTTTAAATATCGTATTTCTGATGTCACTCTCCTGACTAATAAAACCTTCAGTGCTTTCTACTGCTTTAGGAAACAGCACATTTTTATTAACACAACATTCAAGATTTGGAATTAAACACGTATTCTAATTTGCTCTGTGACACAAATCTCTTGACTACTCTGTTTTACTTTCTTCAACTCCAGAATAACTACATACAACTTGGTTGAAAGAAATTTAAAGAAACTAGTTGAATAAAATGAGGTTGTGGTCAAAATTATTATTTGTTAAGAAATGAACCTTAACAGTCACTTTTCCCCTCACAAACTAGTTACTTTGAAATATCACTTCAAGAAGTCTTTGAAGAGAAGTTTTATAATCTCTTTTGACTTTTTATTCAGATTTTTTGTTGGTTTTGAAGGATTTTACATTCATTTAATTTTTTTCAATTTCATTTTTAGTCAAATAGTATTGTTTTCCCCTATTTATGTCATATTAAGGTATTTTATAAGTCAATATGCATGTTATATGCAAGTTATAAAATATGAATACATTAATAGATCAAATAAATTTTTAAAAATATTAATGCATTATTAGAGCAGGTACAATAGGTTCAAAAAAATTGTGGAAGATTGAGGGAGAGTCTGGGTAAGATAATCCTTCCAAATAACAGATCCTTTTAATTTTTTTTTTTTTTATCATTTGGTTTATTGGTTTCATTCAATTACTATTGTTGGAATTATAAAAATATGAAAATGTCATGGTTCTATCATAAGAAAACTGGAAAATATAAGAATTATATTAAAAAGTTACAAAGCTATTCAAACAAAGCCATCCATAATCTATATCTACTTTTATATACTTCCAAAATATTTCTATGCATATATACGTGGATTTACAAAATGGAGGGTGGCTTTGTTCCGCGCACTGTGCTAAATACTTTAGTTGTATAATCTCATACAAACCTCACAACAACTTTAAGGGGCAGGTGTTATCCCCATTTTTCATACGAGTCAATTGATGTTTAAAGAAGTTGCAAATTATCCCACTGTATTATAGCATAATTAACTTAGCCAATTCTCTACTCTTGGAAATAAATATTTTTTAAAAAATGACTACCGGCAGCTCAAAGTAAAAATAGTGTTCCCCAAAACAGTTTAAATAAAAAATTAACAAGAACAAAAGCAAAAACTTATACTTTTACTAGCTCTTGGATCAATGCCCACATCTCTGCCTTTAGCCTCTTGTCCTGCACTGTATTACAGTGTTAATGTTACACTCTGTTAAACACTTTGTCTTCTTATTTAGTTCCCACAACTCTGTAAAGCAGATACATTATCCCATTTTCCAGAGGAGCAAACCATGGGTCAGTGAAGTAACATGTCCAAGGTCACAGGACTAGTATATAATGCACTCAGAGTACAAACCCAGGTTTGTCTTACTGCACAGCTATTAGCCAGCATGTCAATTTGCATCTCACCCTAGTGGAGTCTCCAAACAACAGAAACAGCAAACATCAGCAAAGTGACACTGCCTCCTCCATTTTTAACCCCTAATCCCTGTAATGCCCCTCCCAAATAATGTCTGTCCTCTACACACTTAAAGAAACCTGTCATCTATAACCATTATTTGAAGTTAGGTGTCTTTAAGTATGTTTCTCCTAATCTGAAGCTCAGTAAACACTCAAATGGTCATGAAGATGGAGAAAATAATAAAACTCACTGTGGCTGTCAGAATTTGTGATCATAAAAATGCAGATCAAGACCTTTTCATGCCTTTCATAACATTATTTTCTAAGTAAAGGTATTGCTGTGAGGTAATTTCACTAATAAAATATATTTTCCTATTAAATTTTTGTTACTCGTTAAGTAGTAACTACATTAAATCTTATTAAAAAAAACACACACAAAAAAAAAAACAATCATTTTGCCAGAAAATAATTTCTCCACAACCTTTGGTTACTACTCTTTCTTTATCTTTACTTACAACCTATAAAGTACCTTCTGGAGGTGGTTATAAAAAAATATAACAAGAGGTTTTAAAATCCAACCTATTTGGTTTAGTTTAAAAGTTTATAGCAAAATTATATTATAATGGAAAAATCTTAATTTTTTTCATTTTTTATTTTGGGAAATTTCAAACACATACAAATTTAAAGAAAATAATTTAATCTTCATTTATCCATCAACTAGCTTCAACTAGTCACACAACAATTGGTTAAATTTTCTCCATCTGTATCCCAACCCACTTTTTTTTGAGACATCATATTTTAACAGATATCTATGATCTATTTAAAATTTTTGCAGTTGATAAATATGTGAACTATTTATGCCTGCTTTTCTCATTTTTCCCCTTTCCTGCCTTTTATTGGCTCAAATTTTTAAGTTCCTTTTCATATTTTGTACATTATACATTATATTTCTAGTCTTTCAGTAATTGCTCCAAAAATGTATCCTTTTTTTAAAAAAAGTTAACAAAACCTAAAATTAAGCAATATCTCTATCCTGTTACTGAATACAAAGAGGCCTTAAAAAGATTTAACTCCTATATCCTAATCCATGTGTTATTGCTGTGTGATATTTTATTTTCCCTTTGTTTATTACCCTCAGGCAATTTTTTTTTTAATTTTATTAGTTTCAGGTGCACAAGACAAAGCAAAACTTAGATGTTTATCATTTATATCCCTCACACTGTGTGAACCCCCCTCCCCCTATCCACTACCCCTCTGACACCGCACACAGCCATTACATTTCCACTGTCTCTATTCCTAATGCTGTACTCCGCTTCCTGTAACAATATACAAATATATAAATATACACACATATATATTTATATAAAATTACAGTTGGTATTCCAATTCTTATTTTTAATAAACATAGTCAATGTTTATTTTATATTTACAACATGTTGCTTCTTGCTTTTTCCTATTCCTTTCTTCTACAATTCTCTTCCAAAGTACTGCTTTGGTCATTCTCTCATTGATGTGCTGGCAGAGGTAACTTCTTGCATTTTTACTTTGTCTGAAACTTCCTGTGCTTCACATTCACTTTTGAGGGACAATTTAACTAGGTCTACACTACTACGTTTTCTGGTTTTCTTCCTTTTAAATTGGAAGATAACACATAATACTGTGCTCTGGACTATGAAAGTATCAATACAGAATTACTTGGTGCTTGCTTTTACGAAAAGTTTCAAGTATTTCCATGGTGCAGAAAAACATTTTATAGTAAATTCTTACAGGTTGGGGGTCTATGTAGTAGACTAACGTCCGACTGTGCAGTTTCATATAGCACAAACCTGTAATTTTGATTTCTCACAAGTGACATTTCAACTACCAAAGCTCCAGTTTTGCTTTACCACTTCTGTCTAGCAGATGGCCCAAATTCCTCACTGCAGAAAGGCCTACAATAAGTACCTCACAGTGGGTTGGCTACAGGAACCCCCAATCACAGTGGTTTTATCTATCTAATCTGAAATTAGGAAAGGCTGCTTGTTACATTGTGATCGTTTCCCCTATACACTCCGGCTTTAATTTCTCTGTACTTTTGGAATGTAAAGATTTACCTTCTTTCCTTATGAATTCAGCTATGGATTATATCCGATTTTTGAGATATAACTTACATATTAACTAATGCACATATTTAAAGTACATTATTTGGTATGTATGTGTTTGTGTTTGTGTAGTGGTATCACATTGTGTGGTGATTTTTACAGTTTTAAAAATAGCCTAAGATATGATTGGCATATAATAAACAGCACATATTGAGAGTGTACAATGTAGTAAGTCTTGGCATATGCATACAGCCATGAAAACATCATCACAATCAAACGATGATTATATCTATCATCAACAAAAGCTCTTTCCTCTTTGTAATAACTCCCTCCAGTGCCTTCGAACAACCCCTAAGCAATTATTAACCTGTTTTCTGTTATTTTAGGTTAGTTTGAATGTTGTAGAATTTTATATAAGTTTAGTAAAGTATTATATATTCTTTTCTGTCTGGATTCTTTCACTCAGCATAACTATTTCGAGATTCAACCTTGTTATTGCTTGAATGATTCAACAGTTTATTCCTTTTTTATTGCTTAGTAGTATTCCATCGTTAGATGTACCACAATTTATTTATCCAGTCACCTGCTGACAGACATTTGGGTTGTTTCCAATTTTTGTTTATTACCAATAAAGCTGCTATGAACAAGTTTTTGTATTCTTCTTCTTAGGTAAATAGCTAGGAGTGGAATGACTGTTTTCTTATCATTGAGATTATATATCTGGACGTAAGTCCTGTGTCATATTTTCAGTTTACCACAAGTCTTTTTATACTCCTAGTATTTTTGGAAAAGCAAAAGTTTTAAATTTTGATAAAGTACAACTTGTTTTTTTTTTTTTTTCTTTTGTGGATCATAGTGCTGGTATCCTATTTAAGAAATATTTGACTAATCCAAGGTCATGAGTTTTTTGTGTATTTTTGTCATCAATTTATATTATAGGTTTTTTTTAAGTATACAGTGAATTTCGTGCATACGCACATATGATTATTTGTTGAAAAGATTGAGCTCTTCATTGATTTTCCCGTGTAGTGCCAAAAATCAGATGTCTATATATGTATGATATATTTCTGGAGTATATCCTGTTTTATTGATCCTTTTGTCTGTGTTGATGCCAATAGCACATGTCTTGGTTACCAAAGATTCCTAAGTCTTGAAATCAGAAAATGTGAATTCTCAAATTTTGTTCTTTTTCAGAATGGTTTGTGTTATTTTACACCTTTATATTTCCATATGAATTTTGAAGTCAGCATGCCAATTTCTAACAAAACGACTGCAAAGATTTTGAAAGAGATTGCACTGAATCTATATGTCAATTAGGGAAGAAAATGGCATTTTAACAATCTTGAGACATGAATAAGATACAACTTTCCATTTGTATTTTTAAATTTCTCTCCACAGTGCTTTACAGTTTTCAGTTGATATCTTGTGCATTTTTTGTCAGATTTATTCCCTAAGTATGTCAAATTACCATATTTTTTTACTATTTTTATTAACATGTCAATATCCTATTTTTCATTAATAGTGTATGGGATGTCCTTGATTTTTTTATACTGATCTTGTATTGTGTCATCTTGATGAACTCAATAGTCCTGGTAGCTTGTGTTATTTTATTGGATAGTCTATGTAGATTAGCATGTTAAATAAATATAATTTTACTTCTTCCATTTGAATCTGGATGCCTCTTATCTCTCTTTCTTGTCTTACTGTGCTGTCTAAAACCTTTAGTACAATATTGAATAGAAGTGGCAAGAGCCGACATCTATGTCTTGTTCTTGATCTTAATGTAAAAACACTTAACACTATTAAGTATGATGTTAACTATATGGTTTTTTGTATACGTCCTTTATTACTTTGAGGATATTTCTTTCTTTCCCTCTTTTGGTAAGATATATATATATATATATATATATAAAGTATTTGATAAAATACGCTCCAGATTTTAAAAATACTAAACAAAAAATAATTATATATATATATATATATATATATATATATATATATATATATATATATATATAGGAGACTATATATATATTATATATATATATATATATATATATATAATATATATATATATATATATAAATAAATAGGAGACTCTATATATATATATAATTATTTTTTGTTTGGTATTTTTAAAATCTGGAACGTATTTTATCAAATACTTTTAATGATTTCATTGAGATGACAAATGTTTTTTCTCTGTCATTTTGTTGATATAGTAAATTATATTCACTCTGGAATGTTAAACCAACTTACCATTCTTGGGATAAAACCCCATTCATTGTATGTAACACATTATCCTTTTCATATAGTATTGTTTTTACTTTGCTATTATTTTGTTTAGAATTTGTGATTCTATTTCATGAGGGACAGTGGTCTATCCCACTGTAATTTTGTTTTCTTTAAATATGTTTTGTTTTATATTACAGTAATGCTGGTTTTACTGAATGAGTTAAGAGTCTTGAAAAGTCTGTGTAGAATCGGTATTTTGTCCTTAAATATTTGGTTGAATTCACCTCTGAAGACAGCTTGGCTTGAAATTTTCCTGTGAAAATTAATTTTTTAACATAGTACTAGTATTCAAGTTATCTGTTTTTTCTTGAGTGAACACTGGTAGTTTACGTCATTCAAAATTTTTCATCTAATTTGCAAACCATTTGCATAAAGTGGTTCATAATATTCCCTTATTGTCCTTATCTGTAGAATCTCCAGTTGTGCTACTTCTCCATTCCAGATTTTGATAATGTATGTCCTCCTTCTCTGTGTCTCTAGCCCCCACCTCCCTCCATCTATCGCTCTTTCTCATCCCTGATTAGTCTGGCTAGAAGTTTATCGATTTTAATGATGTTCTCAAATAACCAGTTTTTGGTATCATTGATTAACTCTACTCCTTTTGTTTTCTATTGCATTGATGCCTACTGTAGTATTTATTATTTCCTTTCTTACTCCTTGTTTGTATTTTAAGCTGGAAACTGAGGTCATTAATGCGAGAATTTCAGTGCTATAAATTTTCCTGTTTGTATTGCTTTCCATTTTGTGGCAACATTCCACAAATGTTAACATCTTGTGTTTTCATTTTTTTAGTTAAAAATAACTTCTAATTTTCCTTTCCACATCTTCTTTGACATACCAGTTACTTACAAGTGCGTTTTTTACTTTCCTCATATTTGGAGAATTTCAAGATACTATTTTAATGTAATTTATTCTAACATATCTATTTAATACCACCATAGTAAGAGAATATACTTTGTATCATCTTAATACTTCTGTATTTATTGAGAATTGTTTTATATTCCAGATGTGTTCTGTCTTGGTAAGGGTTCCATGTTCATAGAACATATTGTGCACTCTGGTATCAGGTGACGTGTTCTACAAATATCAACTAAACCAAGTTGGTTGATGGTATTATTCAAGTTTCCTATATTCTTGCTGATGTTCTACTTGTTCTATCAATTTTTGAGAAGGGATATTAAAATCTCCAACAATTATTGTGCATTTGTCTTTTACTTGTTGCCATTCTGTTACAAGTTTCATGTATTTTGAAGCTGTTATTAGGAGCATAAAGTTTAGGAATTTTTTATCTGCTTCATGAATTGGCCACTTTATAAGATAACTCCATTCATCCCAATAATATTCTCTATTCTAAAATCTATTTTATTTAATATTAATATGGCCATTCCAGCTTTATTTTTACTATTGTTAATACAGCACATTTTACCTAACCTTTTACTTTCTACTCATTTGTCTCTTTATGCTTATAGGTTGTTTTTTTAGCAGCATATAGTTGGGACTTGCTTTTTCCCCATCCAAGAAAATCTGTCTTTTAATTGGGGTAATATCGTCATTGATATGGTTAGGTTTGAGTCTATCATCTAACTATTTATTTTCTCTTTGTTCTATCTGCTTTTTCTTCTCTTTGTCCTCTTTTCTTTTCCTGCCCTATTTTGGATTAGTTGAATGGTTTTTATAATTCCAATGTATCTCTTTATTGACTTATTTGCTCTTACTATATTATTTCAGTGGTTGCTTTAAGTTTTATAGTACTTATCATAATCTACAGTTAAGTGCTATTATATTCCTCATACATGGTATACTTTTATTTCCTTCCTCCTAGACTATATTGTTTCATACATTTTACTTATTCAAATGTTATAACTCCATATTTTATTGCTATTACTTTTGTATAAACAGTCAATTATCTTAAAGAGATTTATTTTCTTTTTTTTTTTAATGTTGTATACATACCCATGTATTATAGTTACCAGGTCTGGTAATTTTCATTCCTTTGTGTAGAAACATATTTTCATCTGTAGTAATTCTCTTTCTGTCTGGAGAATTTCCTTTAGCATTTCATGTAATGTGAACCTACTGGTAATGGATTCCTTCAGCTTTTGAATTCCAAAAATGTCTTCATTTCACATTTGTTTTTGAAAGATATTTTAGCTCGATATAAATTTCTAAGTTCCTACTTGCTGCACTGTGATTTGGAAATTCTCTCAAGGCACTATACTGGAGCAATCATAAGACTTACCTCATGTGTGTCCTATATCTCAGTGATCACTCTCCTTCTTTGACTGATGTCCACTGTATTGAAAAAAATTTGTCTCATATGTTTTATCCATTTTTGGCTATTTTAGTTTGGAGCATAAATCAAATCTCTGTTATTCCATCTTGGAAGTGGAAATTCCATATATATATACATATATATATATATATATATATATATATATATATGTACGTACATATATATATGCACATGCTTTAGGTATTTCATCAATCAAACATATTTTATTTTAACATGTAAGTACAGAATTAAATATAAATGTTCCACTTTAATATGAAGCCTTAACTACTTAAGAAAAACAACAGATGCATTCTATGTATAATGTCAATACCTCTGCTACTGCTTGGTATAAGCTGTTATTTCAATTTCTTATGGACAATGCACCAAATCTACCTACATATATTCCCATTAATTTTACCGCTCCTAAAATAGTTTAAAATCAACTGTTTGGCAAGTTCTTTTGATAATATCCTTCTCTTTCTCTTTGTTTCTTAAATATGTATATTCTAGATTGCAGTATTATGGATCATTCCTTTTACTTCTGTTGCCACCTATGATTTCTTCTCTTTGAAACATTCAATTTCTTGGGTGTATAGACTAATGCCATCATAGCCTTTGCAATCTAATCTTAACATACTTGAGTGACTTACTCTGTTGAAAAGAACACATTAAACAAAATAGAAACATTCTGTGGATATTAATAATGTCTAGATTTATATTTTTGGTCCTACTTACACTATTTTCTAATTAAAATGCAGAACATTATCTTTGTGAAAGAACAAACAATCTGTTAAAGATTTTAGGCTCTTAAGAAGAAATTTATTTAACCTTAATCCAGACTGTAGAGAGGCATTTCCTTTTCTTTTATGTGGCCTAAATTAAGTAAAAACATTATCCTCGGAGCAGAGAAATCATGGAACAAGCCCCTCGCTATTGTGTGC
This sequence comes from Rhinolophus sinicus, assembly GCF_057876585.1. NCBI lineage: Eukaryota > Metazoa > Chordata > Mammalia > Chiroptera > Rhinolophidae > Rhinolophus > Rhinolophus sinicus. The sequence continues at coordinate 85,370,374 of NC_142502.1, read as the reverse complement.
TGATGTTAATAGAGAAGAGAGACTTCATGACTGGAAGGCATCCATGATATTAAACAGGCCATGGGGCTGTGGAGTGCTGAGAGTGGTCATGCAGAGCAACAGGCCACAGGAATGCAAATTATCCCCAAAGCCAAGAGTGGAGCTAGCAGGTGGCCTTGCCCATCCATCTGATGTCAACACACTGCTCAGCCCAGGCCCCTTTAACATCTGGAAGGCCCTCTATTGCTTTTAATTAAGTAGAATATAGGCCTCACCGTGTTTCCTCATACAAGAAAACCACAGTAAAATAAAAGAGGTATCTTCCATACACTGAGGGTCACTCTCATTATATAAATCAATATGGGCATTTAACTTAGAGTAGTTTCACAGATTTTTCCATATATTATTTCAGCATTTTAGGGAATATATTTCTTTGGCTTTTTCATGACTGACCAAAATTTTCATGAGGGAAGAAATGTGTTCTTTTAGTTCTCGTATGATTAACATTTTATACTTTTGAAATATTTCTACTTTAAGGAGTTTTAGAATAACAATAACATATTTTTTTCAAAATGAGTTTATAGAAGATTAACCTATAACCATGGAAAGTGTCAGGGTTGGAATTAAGTCATTTTCTGAGGTCTGAATCTGAAGCCAAAACCATTTGTTAACTGTAATTCTGCCTGAAATTGTACGTATATATAAAATTGTATATATATAAAATTGTGTGTGTGTGTGTGTATATATATGTATACACACACACACACACACTGACTATATCAGGTTATGTAGAGCAAGTCACTGTTGAAAACTACTTCAACCACCATTCTTTAAAACTCTATTAACAGCAAAAATGTCTTAAAGATACTAATCATTTATGGTAAATACTTGAATTAGAAAGGTCAACCAGGGTATTAAGGGATTCAGAAGGTTCCTTGAAAACTTCATTACAATGATATCATTTAATTAGGTTAGTATTTGCTTCCTTTAGATATCTGTGAAAGGCAAAATTTGGCTGTCAGAGGTTAAACTACTCAACGTCTTTGTGGGAAAATATGTTTTTTTTGTTGGAAACAGGTTAAGCTTCCCTACACAGTAACTGGTTGATGTAAATTCTAAATTGTCAACCAATGGCAAAATTTTTACGAAGAGTCTAGTAGAGCATTAGGAGAACCCTATTAAGAACTTCTTGAAATCAGAGATTACAACTTTTATATCAGTAACCATACATCTGCGTCTCACACATAATAGGTGCTCAATACATGCTTTTTAACTAAATGAAGGAAAGAAGGAATGAGGGTGTGGGAGCACTTTTGATAATGATAAACATGAATAATGATATAAAATAGAAAAATGGCACATATCCATATAATAAAATCTAAAGCAACACACAGACAAAGATGGAATTGCTTTCATTCAAAGTTCAAACATTTATGCAAGTTGTTCAATATTCTTCAAAATTCAGTTCTATCTAGATTTTGACTAAAGTCTCATTGTTCTTTCTGGCTAATTTACCCTTGTATCCTCACGTTTTTCACCTTTTGAATGAATTAGACACACCGATAGAACTTCTTCAAAATCCAAATAGAACCCGTTTCAGACCTACTGATTCAGAGGACCCCAGCACCTAATATGAAAATATTACAGATTACTCTCATGCTCAGCAAATATTGGTAAGCCCTGCTTTAGTCACACCAAATGAAACACTTTTGTTCCAGCATACATTCTCTTAACGCCACACACTTTCTTATGCTCTTTATTATTCCTTAGCTGCACTTTTCCCCTTCTATTTCTAATCAAAGCTTAAAGATTCCTTCTTAGTTTTATATCCCTCTCTCCAACACTAAAGTCCTGGAAAAAATTAATTGTTCTCTGCCCTATCCCAAATCAATTCATTTATAATTGATGAGGTTATGTTACTCCAGAACACTTTGCAAGGACATTAAATCTGGTTCCAAGTCCTCGATTGCCAGGAGATCCCAATATAAATCATTACTAGAGAACTGCTGAGGTTATAAAGGACTTGAAGGAACTTAGACTAGGCAGAAGAGGGTCATCTTGTCTTCAGTGAGAATGCCTAGGGTCTCAGGACCATTCAAACGGCTCTTCTTTTTCCACACTAAGAAGTCTTAAGCTCCCTAACCACAGCTGGGTATGCAGCCTCCTTAGGCACAGTGCACAGCTATCCCCCCAAAGCCCTGAGAAGGAGGAACCCAGGCTTTATGCTCCTGAATTAAGTACCTTCCATTTAATTAATTCCGAGAATGAGTTTCTCAGTGGGCTTCAAACTCTAAGATACAATCTGTTTAGGGATTATTACCAAGAAGTTCCAAGAAACACAAGGGCGTTCTTATTTCCCATCCCACTAACAGGGAGCCTAGAATTCAGAACATAGGTTTATATACACACTTTTGGGCTCTCAAAGATGCAAATATACCTCTCATGTTTTTCTGTACCCATTGCAACAAAAACAAATCACAAAATAACCTTTCAATATAATATCCCACCATAACATTTTTAACCAGTTACAGAGATGCCTCTTTCTTGAATGTCAACGATCTTGTTTATGAGACCCACAGACCATTCATTTAAAAATACATGTTGAGCAACTACTCTAAATGTGCTAATGCTCTACATATAAGGCACATTGTGTAATGTACACTTTGCTAAATGCCAGTGACGCGAGGGAAAAAAACAATACGTAAATTCCTACCCTTATGATACATACAATCTGATGGAAGATTCATGGGAGTCAACAGGCAATTACAATGGCATTCTAAGTGCTGTACAGAGAAGCACAGGTGGGTATAGGGGAGAATAGCATCTAACCAAGGTTTTCACCTTTAGAACACAGTGCCTGGAGATAATTAGTACTTAACATGTTTCTTTTAAAAACTGAGTAAGTTTTCGAAGGCTTACATTAAAAGGTCATATTATGATCGCCATCACCCATTGCTCAAGATAGGTAAATCACTGTGAGGGAGAGACTTTTAAAAAATATGAAGCAGTTAGATCATTTTATTTCTCCACTATGGAATTCAATGCTACTGCTTTGAAAAATACTTATCTTTATGAGAGGTTAGTGTGGAGAGGGTTTACAATTATTTTCTAGACTATGGGGAGAATAAACAGCATCTAAAAATCACACTGGAGGAGAGACTGTCGGTGGTATCAGAATTATGTCCAGGTCTCCTTAAAAGGACAAAACCCTGCAGGGCCAGTACCATTCAGAAGGACTTGGGCTTTTAGTGACTGAGCACATGGAACTTTGCAATCGTTCATCTCTAAAATGACTAATTTGGAGGTAGGATGATAATGAATCTTGGGGCAAATCAATCCTGTGAACAGACAGTGGGGTGTCCTAAAAGGTAGTGGATATTTGCACAATAGAGATAAGAAAAACGTGCAGGGGTAGGCAGGGTGTTGGCAGTGGTTAAAGCTGACTTTAAAAAATCGGTGCCCCAAACAGTAGACGCAATGGTGTATGGGTGTGATTTAACACTCAAGTTAAAATCTCCCATATTTCCTATGTTTTGAGTTTCTGTAATTACTACTAAATTTTGAGAAAAGTCTGATAAAATCATAGATACTGAGTTTGAAGAATTTCATACATGTTAATGTGGTTATTAATAAATAACAAAAGAGAAAACTTATGAAAGTTAGTCAAAAGTGCTGTAGAAAGAATGGGCATTTCTGAATTTATAGTTTCATAAAAAATTGTGCTCAAATACTGGGGGTTCAAAACAAATGTATACACACGACTTTTGTAATCGGTATATGTTATTACAATTTTAACACAGTTTTTTCCTTTCTTAAAATGTGTATACATTTGTTTTGGCACACTCTATATGTATATTTTTAAAAATATTGTATTCAACAATATTGCATGCTAAACTTATCCCTTTTGTTGCATCTCTGCTTGTCTTTCATCATTATTGTTACAAAAGACTGTCTAACGCCTACATTAGCCATGATTGGTAGGGCGAATGTACTTCTGAAAGAACACATTCATTAAAGGTATTAAATAATATGTATAGCAGATTCTGTTTTGGGTAAGTGCGGCCAATAAATGTCCTCAAATGTACTATTATAGAAATAAAGTTGCTACTTTAGAATTCAATTATTTCTTCAGAAGCATTTTCTAGCTCATTAATTGAAAGTACTGGAGGGATTTCTTTTCCTCTATTCACTGACAGTTGGAATTCAGATAATTTTATTTACCAGTTTACATTGATACTATTCAGACAGAATAAAAAGGTTGACACTCAACTACATTTTTAATTAGAAATTATTTTTGTACGTTGAAAATTTATTATACTAAAGTGCTAACAAACAAACAAAAAATTGTCTCCACCATGCTAACTAGAAGAGAATAGAAAAAATATGACTCAAGTTTTTAAAGAAAGGTATAATAGCATTTTCTGGTTTATGTATACAAGTAGTTTCTAGCGTATGACTCAGACTCTTTGCAGGGGGTGGGTGGGGAAAGCAGCCTTTCACCATATATATGTATGTGTATATATATGTATATATATATATATATATATATATATATATATATATATATATATACACACACACATATATATGGTGATGGAAGAACTGACTCTGGGTGGTGAGCACACAATGATATATAGTCGAAGTATTATAGAATTGTATACTTAAAACCTATGTAATTTTCCTAACCATTTTCACCCTAATAAGTTTAATTTAAAAAATACTCTCTAGTGGCTTCTCTCTACTATTTTGTCTGAATCTGTAGAAAGACTGAGGGGTTGGGTCATCTCAATATGATGAAGAAGCAATCCTTGTGGCCACATAGTGCCCTCTGAATTCATGCTGGTTTCTACTGCAGTTGCACAGTCTGATCTGGTCCCTTGACAATGACCACTTAGATACAATTACAATGCACTACAGAGAGGGAGCTGTTTCTGGAATTAAGTAATGATCAGAGAAGAGGGAATGTGACTGAGTGAATAAATGTAACACTGGCCTTTCATGGGAACAGGATATTCATAAGGAACAGATGTTTGGCAAAGTGTTCCTTGCATACGCATGCAAGTTGACAGGTGTGGTAGCTGAGAATGTGGATACTCTGCTGATTATTTCTATTTTCTTAGTGAAATAGGAAGCAGGATCATCAGCTCGTAGTTTGAAGGGGAGAAGTGGGTTAATAGTTTGAGAAACTATAATGTGACCTCAGCAAAAAGGCCCAGTTGAGGCTGGTGGTCAATTGATTTATAGGGAAACTAAGTGAACACGGCTACATTTTTCTCCCATCACATTGAATCACGTGACAAATAGTCTAGAGTTGAATCCAAACAGTATTGGGTTTTTGTTGAGTATGCAAAAAGCAGAGCAAGAGGGTCAACGGAGTTTAAGATGTATTCTAGGTATTTATTGCCTTGATGGGGTATTTTTTCTGGGTAAGAAGGGAAATCAGGACTTGAAGGAGAGTGAAAGATAATACGGTTGGTGGACAGAAAGTCCTAGATGGAAGGAAAGTTACTAGAGTTGGAATATTAGAGAGAGTGAGCTGGAAAGGTGAAAAGGGGAGCATTTTGAAATTAAATTTATACAGAAACAATAATGATGTCTAAATATAACAATGGGTATTGGTGATTGTGGTTAAGTGGAGAAGAAAAAAGTGATCATTTGACTACATATAAATGCAAAGTTATTATATATCAAAAACATCACAAAATTATAAGGCAAAGGGCACACTGAAAACAAAATATTTCCATCATGTATGATAAAGTTTTGATAGATTCACAAATGAGTATTTCTTTTAAATCGATAAGGAAAAGAAAAACATCCCAATAAAAAATTGACAAACTGAGGCTTAGGCAATGCTCAAAATGATATGCAAATAAATAACAAACACATGAAGAATTAGTCAAACAAATTAAGACATCTGTCAAATTGGCAAAATATTTGTAAATTATTAGATGCTTGTTAGCAGATTCATAGTAATAAAATCATTCTCACGCAATGCTGGTGAAAGTTTAAATCAGAACAACTTTCTCAAAATCACGCAATTATTTTTAAGATACTCAAAAATGTACATATTGTTTGACTCACTAATTCTGTAACTTGTAGGAATTTGTTCTAGCAGAATCAGAAATGTGTGTTTCTGATTATTTTTATTTCAGCATTTATTTAGCCAAAAATTGAAATCATCTTAAATGTTGGAAATACTATGCAGGAAACGGTTACATAAGGGTAGATAGAATGAAACACTGGGCAATCTTTGAATATCATTTTCAAATAAAATATGTAACAAGAAAATCTTCATAAAAAAGTGCTAAGTAAAAAAAGCAGACTATAAAAGGAGACATATCCGGTTTGCTCCCCAAATGATTGTGTGTGTGTGTGTGTGTGTGTGTGTGTGTGTGTGTGTGTCTGGAGATGTTATGTGTGCACACAATTACATACATAAAGCATGGAAATAAACTGTTAGTAGTGCTTTTCTTTGGAGGCTGAATGACTTAAAAATATGTTTCAATAGTGTTCATTCTCCACTCCATTACGGAACGCTCAGCTACATTTTGAGAGAAGTAAACAGAGAAGAAGCAAGAATAAGATACAAAGTTAGAACTAGGGAATCCTGATTTCATTTGGATTTATGGATCCAGTCATCCATTAATCCAGCTCCCCACTGTCCTTCCCACAATTTCGTTGAATATACAAGTATATTAGTCATGCTTTGTTTTTTTCTTTGTTTTGTTTTTCCTTATGTAGATTTAGATGGGTTTTTATCATTTGAGTCAGAGTGGTAAAAAAGATTAATATAATCACTATTATGAATTACATGAATTCTCAGTACATAAATCTTTGTCCGAATTTCTCCCCATTTTCCTTATAATAGATTCCTAGAAGGGACAAAGTGTATCAAAATCTTACTGGCTATTGTGGCAGTTAAAAGAACTATGACATAGAGATGTTATCCAGAAAGATCAGCCAGTCATAAATCAGGGTTTGAAAGGGTGGTCATACATGAATATGTTCACCAGAGTCTGGCCCCCCACTCTGAAAGTCAAGAACGTGGACTTTCAATAGTGAACACAAGGTTCAGAGAGAATTATATCAACCCTAGTAGGAGTGCCAATTTGTGGAATCAGAATTATTACCTTCACGCCAAATAAATATTCATGGCATTTGATCAGTGCAACTCTTTCTATAAGGGAGCCAAGTTCTCCCCCATCCCAGGGCCATTTTGCAATGTTATACAGGGATGCAGCTAAACATCCTACATTTCACAAGACACAGTCCCCCATGACAATGAATTATTCAGCCTCAAATGTCCATAGACCCAAGACTGAAAAACCTTGTAATAGAAGCATACACTAACCCAGGGATACAATTTATCCCAATTGATCATCTACCTTCTCTCACAGGAAGTAGTGGAGGTATATTAATTCACTTTTTACCTTTATTTTCCTGCATGCTGACCATTTATCATTTCTTAATTCTGAAGCCTCCAAACAAGCTATAACACAGTTAATTAGATTTCACTTTCTTGGTTCCATATTCCATTTCTGTCTTCCTAGGGATATACCAAGTCAGCTTAATTGGGAGTTTTAAGGTGGGGCCACAGTGCTTCATTCACATAGGAAAGCTGAATCATAGGATATGCATATTTCAGCTTTTCTAGAAATTGCCAAGTTGGTTGTATCAATGTACATTCTATCCAACAGATTTTACTCATTAACCTAACCAATAATTGGCATTTCCAGACTTTTCATTATTTGTCAATCTGGATATCATTATTGTTTTAGTAAGTATTTTCTAACTTCTAAGACATTTGTGAATCTATCAAGAGTTTATTGACCATTCTGATTTTGTCTTTTACAATTTGCCTATGATATTCTTCATTCACTTTTTCCGTTATTTTTTTTTGTAGTGTTTTTTATTAACTTACAAGAATCTTTGTATATCCTGGAACCTATTTTTTCTGTTTTACATATTGTAATATCATTCAATAACATGACAGCAATCCTTAAGTTTAAAAAGATATGTCAGATTAATTTTAATCTGAGAAAATGTATACTTAAGTGTTTGCTCCAAAATATACTCTCCCCTAAATTTAATAACTTCATAGAAGAAGAGGTAATCACTGTCTATGTTTGTATCTTTTTCACTTTTAACAAATTTTCAAATTATAATATTATTTCTAGTTTTACATATCTATTTCAAGGTATACAGATACAAGGTATCTGTTAGTTAATCTTTCAATTTCCTTCAAAACCCAGATCTTCTGTAATAAATGTGTCAATCATTACTTATGTTTATCCCATTTAAGGCATTCATAAATATTTCATCTAAAGATGTTTAAATAGATTGTGATGTAATTTGCTGGTGCTTATCTTTGGGAAAAGTACAATAGAGATGTATTTTATTTTGTATAGAGCTGAATGACATCTCTTTCATTTACTTATTCAACAAGTATTTATTGCATTCCTACTGGTGGCAAGTGGTGTTTTATATAAAGAGAATATTGTAAGACACAAAATAAACTTAATTGCTGCTCTTATGGAACTAATGTTGTAGAGCGCTGGGGGAGGGGACGGTGTGTGGCAAGCAATAAAAAATAAGATACATATGTAAAATACATTAGTTAGTGATAAATGTCTAGGACAGAATTTAAGTCCAAACAGTGAGTATCTGTGTGGGAGGTGAGGGAGGAGAGTATGATTTTTGATAGAAGAGCCAAATTAAAAAAAAAAAAAAAAAAGCCTCACTGAACTGACACCTTGGGAGAGATTAAAGAACGTGGGTATTTGGAAGAAGAGCATTTTTAACTAAAATGTAAAACAGGAACAAAGCCGCTAAAGCATGAGGCTTTAGGCATGAGACTTGGATGGTTGGATGAAAGGGATCTAGCGAGAGAGAAGTAGGATATAAGAAAAATAATGGAGAGAAGATACGGAATTTGGCCTTTACTCTCACTAAGATGGGAAAGTTTATAGTAGAGAGTGACCAGATCTGACTTCGGTTTTAAAGGGATAACTCTAGCTTCTGTCTTAAGGAAAGCCTGCCAGGAAACATTGGCGTAAACAAGAGCAGTAGTTAAAAGCTGGCGTTGTCTCCTCCTATTCCTTTTAAAACCCACTCCAATAAAGTATTTGTTCTCACTCTTTTTCCTAGTAAGAGTAATAATGACTACCTCATAGATAAGTCCAGTGCTCAATTCTAGGTCCTCATCTTAATTGACTTCTCAGGACCATTTGATCTCCTTGATACACTTCTTTCACTTGGTTTCCAAGGTGTCATATAATCTCTTTGTCCACCTCCTAATTTACTGGCTCTTCCTTCTCAGCTTCCTTTGCTGGTTTCAGCTCACATCCCCAGGCATATTATGTATGAATCCCCGGGCTCACTCTTCCTTTTCTTTTCTCCATATACACTGACGCCTTGATGATCTCATCCTGTCTCCTGGCTATAAAATACCCCGTAAATGCTAACAGTTCCCAATTTCTATTTCTACTGAGACTTTGCTATCGAATTCAAACCTCATATATCTAATTATCTGTGATGTGCATCCCTCAGACCTGCTCTATCTGCAGTCTTCATCTCAGCCAATTCCTCAATTCCATTGTTCCAGTCGCTTAAGACAAAAAAACTTTTGAATCTAAAATTAGGGCTAGAAATCTAGGATAGAGATATAAATATAGGGTTATCAGTATATAGGTGATTTTCAGGGAATTTCCCTAAAAATTATGTTTTGGTTTGTCTTAACAAGATACACGGTGTCCCTTTCTGTTTGTAAAAAGGCATTTTTCAATACAAATTAAATTACATTGAAGAGTAGTGAAGTTAATTTGTGAATAGACACAAAACCGGATTGCTCCATTATTGGAGCCTGTAAATCACTTGAACCACGACCTGACAGAATTTGTATTTGTGTCTATAGACAAGAATTATTCTGCATCACTGTTACTTAAAATTTACAGTTATGAAATACTCTAAGGCAGTGAAAGGCACAGAGCACTCATAGGGTGCTGTGAACAATGCAGTTTTTCATTGGAAATAATTAGTGAACAATTTGCTTATTCCAAATTTCCTAAATGATGTAAATATTTATACTCACTATCTATCACATAAAAGAATAAGAATAGAAAAACTGAAGAGTAATAAATAATATAGAACATGAAAATTATATTTTTCACTAATTCAAACATATTTAGATTTTTATAGAAAAAAGTAAAGACATGTTAAATACAACAAACACACTGTAGTAACAGCTATTCTTCAATGATTTTACTACATGACATAAAATGTTGTTTCTAGTTCTCAAGGTTACAGTCAAATTTTCTATTTTAATATCATGATAAATCACTTATAATAATCCTAGAAGACTTATTAGAAAAATACCATTCTCTCTGTAGTAAGTTAGCATTTGGAAAAAAAAAAAAACTGTGTTCAAAACCATCAATTAAATAACTTTAAGTTAAACTCACATGTGTGGTATAACAAAGAACGTCTAATCTTTATCCCTGGTGCCTAAATTAAGAGTTTCAAAAAAACACTTGTATTTTCCTGAATGGAAATTTTCTGAGAAGGAGTGTCTCTGTTACGCTAATTAGGTGACCCATACACAGCTTCAGGTCCAGGGGACTGGTTTCCAGGAAGATCAGCCACCTGATTAAAGCATTGGAACTTTGGCCCCAAACTTTTGCAAGGGGAAGAGAGCTGGAGTTTGAATTCATCCCATGGCCAATGATTTAATCAACTGTGGCTATATAATGAAACCTCAATAAAAACTCTGCACAACAAACTCAGTGGAGGTTACAGATTGCTGAATACACTGACGTGCGGGAAGGTGACAAGCCTAAGTTCCACAGAGGGCATAGAAGCTTTGGATCCTCCTACCCGCACCCCAGATATTACCTATGTGTCTCTTCCATTTGGCTGTTTCTGAGCTGTACCCTTTATAATAAAATTACAACAATCAATGTAGTGTTTTCGGTGAGTTTTATGGGTCCTTCTAGCAAATTATCAAACCTGAGTGTGGGCACCTGACTTTTAGCCAGTCGATCAAAAATGCTGGTGGCCCTGAGACTTGAGCCAGTCGATCAAAAATGCAGATGGCATCTGAAGTGGGTACAGTCTTATGAACGACACTGTCCTTAGCCTGTGAAGTGGACACTAACTCTGGGTAGTCAGTATCAGAGTTAAAGTGAATGGCAGGGTATCTAGTGGGTATCAGAGCATTGGTGTCACAGCAAAACATGTAAGTAATGATCACTATAGAATAATATGTGTCAGCAATAAGTGGGAAATAGTACGCTTAAGGGAAACATCTAAAGGGTGACCAGATTTGCTACTAAGTATGTCTGTGTGATACTCAATTGTCAGCTCAATTCAATTAAAGTAAATCAATTTATAAAATACAGTACATCTTTCTACATACGAGTATTTAGATCTAGTTGCACAGAAATTACAATAACTTTTACCAAAGTAACTTTTCCAGAGGATTTCCTTTCCCACCCACATAAATATATAAAGAGGAAGCTTCTGGGCCAGTTCTTCCTACTGCAAAGTAGAAATATGGCAAGTATCCAATGTATGTGAATAGTGTAAGTGGTAAGCCTGGATGATGTAGGAACAAAACCTACTTTTTAAGTCATCATATTTCACTGCTTACACATCTTTCTGGCATCAGCGCATCTTGATTTCATTTAACCAATTTTTTTCAGCTATCTACAAAATAAAAATGTAAGGCTTTTACAAAGAAATATTGGAAAAAATAAATCCAGATATAAACAGTACGTCTACAGGATTGTTATAGCAGCTCCAATTATAATGAAAGCAATGTTTTTAAGCTTTCTTGCATTATGAACATAATGCTCCCAGTATTTCAGAAGCCAGGGGTCTATTTATAATGGTCTTGGCCTCACTATGCCAAATCCTTAGCATGTGAACTGAAGCCAGAAAATCAGGGATCCAAATTACACCATGTAGAATGCCAATGCAAGTTTCTTTTCCATTTCCTAAAGCATAATAAGACTAAGAATTTAGAAAGTCCAGCTAAAAATATGCTTACCCTTGAGTCTTCAAATGCACGAAATAAAAAACACCCATTTGATCGCTATTTCTTGATTCAAATCTACATAAAGCAGCATTGAAATTATTTGAAACTGATTTTATGGCAAAAAAAAAAAAAAAAGGAAGCATCACAAAAAATTAAACTACATAAAGAAATTAAGTCAACATTAGACCTCACCTCTTTCTTGTAGGACACAATAGAGAAAGCTTACTGGTTTCAAAAGAAGAAAAGACACCGCTATTATGTTAAAAGATCTAGGGATAAAACTGCCAGAAAACAAAGTACTGCAATTATACCTGCTCTCTGTAAACCTCAGGTGGTGAAAGAACCAAAATGGATGGATGGTTGATAATAATTACTGGAAAACTGCTCTGTTATTGAGTAAAATTAACTCACTGAGAACTTTTATTTCCATGTAAGTCATCTTGAGAGTATTGGTTTTCATACCTACATAGTATTAGGATATTTTACAAACTCTGGAACTTGAGCTACTTTTTCTGTTCCATTTCAACTACTGAATTAGTACCAAACCATCACAACTGCCTGTTTATTATTATGCAGGTTAAAAGCTATGAAACTCTGAACATTTCCATTATAAAAAATAAGTTTTGTCCTAACAGTTCTAAAAGTTTCCTTCGCCTGGATATTTCAAAAATATCATCTGATCCAAAACTGAATTCTAAACTCTTTAATTCCATATTTTCAATTTGGAAACAATAAATCAATAAGCATTCTGTTTAGGAGAAACTGGCTTTTTTAATTACAGTGCAAGGGGTACATCAATGTACGACCTTCTCCTATTCAGTGGTCATAGAAATTATAAAATGTAACACCCAGTGAGATCATGGCTAGCTCCGGGTTCCCCATATCTGACATGAGGGAAGAGCCAAGAAGCTAAGGAAATGTCTGTTTGGAACTCCATATTCCTTTTCAGAGCACGTCACCAATTCAGAATCCCTCATGTTGCTCCAGGATCCCCTTCTTAAGGACTCCTCAGGATTATTTATGACTTAAGTTACAGTTTCTAAAGTGAGCAATGTTTAACAGAAAGATATAAATTATATTAGTGTTACTGCTTATCCAGCTTCCATATTAAGCTGTTTCTGCTTCTGTGCAATGCTGGAAATTACAAATTGGTTTCTCCTCTACAACACGAAACTAATTTGATTTAAAAATACTTAGGGTTGATTATTTAACCCAAAAATATTTATATGAAATGGAAATGTTATCTTTTGGTAGATGGCATTCATTCTTTATGAAAGCCTTCTTTCTAAAACTAGAACATTTAAATTATTTCCTTCTTCAAGTTGTCTATTATCTATCTCACTTGCCCTTGGTATAGTTCTTTGTCTACAATTCCATCCTGATGTTAATACCTAAGCAAAATCGCTACATTTCTAAATTACTTTTGTAGTTTCTATAAATATAAAAAGGCTTATGAAATTATAAGGTAATAGTCATTCTTATTCATAAAACGAGAATCACAAAGATTGCTTATTTTAGAAGCTACCATAAACAATACATCCAAAATTGCCTTTTTTTAAATTATAGCACTTGATTTAGTTTACCCTCAATAAATTAGAAGTCTCTTTCACAGTGACTTAATATTTTCTATCCATTTAAACAGTATTTTACTCCTGACTGCTAAAGTTTGTGATCTAGTAAATAATCTATCTTTTTAAATTTAACATTTTTTACATATTTTTGTAATATATGTCCATGTAATTCATCACATTAAGTAAAAAAACAAAACAAAACAAAATTCAGCTTAACACACTGTTATTTTGTTTTTATTATTTGAAATATTTTCAATGTGTTTAGAGCAGGGATGCAGTCTAGATTTTAAAAATAAAGAAAAGACAAGAAACTGCTAGTATCATAGCCTTAAAACTTTGAAAGGGTTACCCGAGCATGATGAATGTAAAAAAGCTCATGAAAAAGGAGACAAGTTTTCTCCTATTATAAAAGTTTTCATAGAAAGGAACTTTCTTCACATTTTTTTCCAATTCTTAAAGGTCTGTTTACCATGTTTTACACAGAATTTTTGAAGTCCTACCACAAAACAAATAGCATTAGAAAACTACTCACTACCATGTTCAAAGGATTTGGAAAACATAACATGTGTGAATTACCCATCTTCTTGTTAGAGAGAAGAAACATACATTGATTATTTTGAGAAGTGCCATAATTAAAGTGCTTGCGGTAAGACCTTTCTGAAATTTAGATATAGATTCACATTCATAGCTCATTCCACTGGACCATTCCATATTCCCACAGCGTTGCTTTAATGTCAGACCTCACACACTACTGTTCTGTTCAACAGCAACGGCACAGCCAAATTCATGCTTCTTATTTTGAAAGTTCTGTGTTTTTAAAGAGTTTGATCAATGCCTTCTAGCCATTAAGTCAGCAAGAAGTATTTTACTGAGGCCAGTTCAAGGAATTAGGAAAAGGCAGGGAAGCAGGGAGAGTAAGATTGTGGGGAGATGGGGAAACGTGATGCCAACGGAAGAGTGAGAGAGTGCTCCCAGGATTTACAGCTTATTGCAGCATAAGTAACACAGAGAAGCACATTACATGCTGATTAGTAAGATTTCTTAAGTATGGTTTTACTCTCCTTTGAAATTAGCTTAAATTATGTACCTTAGTTTTCTTTTGTTTGTTTTTTTGTTTTGTGTTTTGTTTTGTTTTTTTATGGCCCATTCTTAGGATGCCCTGCTTGTTTGAACTTTGCCTTTATTTTTTTATCCCAAGTATAAATGTATTTCTCTAATAAGAGTTTAACTTAAACTCAGGAGTTCACATGAGCCTCAGGATACTTTTCCGTAGGGGAGCTTGGTTTGTAACTAGACCTTTGTCTTAATTCAAACATGAGATGGTATCTTTCAGATTCCCTGATAAATAGAGAACTGGGCATATATTTCAGAAATGTAGGTAAACACAGATCAGAAGAAAGTTTGAATACGTTGCACAGTAGAAACTGAGTATAAAGTTTGGGGATAATAGTGAACTACCTATTTGCAAAGTACTTAACACATTTCTCTATTTGAGAGCATTCTTTAAATATGCCTGGAATCATTCCCAATCAATGTCTGATGACTCTTTTGGATCCAGAAACCTGTGGTTAATGTTTTGTATGTTATCTACCTTTAAACTACATATGTGATAGTAATAATTAAATAGTGAAAAAATATGCTAAGTAACTTTTTTATCTAATGCCAGGGAATCCATTTGATACCTAAAAAAATTGAATGGGACCAATTTTTATTTGCCTTGTTTTCTTTGCTTTGATTTTTTGGAGGGGTGCAATATGTAACAGATTTTGGCATTGCTAGGCCTAGTAAAGGAAGGAAAGACTGTAACAATGTATAGAATATGCAAAATGTCTAATATAGTTCCCTGCATATCACTGTTAGGTCTCTGAATGTTAGAGAGCTTGACTTAATGCTAGGTCTCTGAATGTTAGGTCTCAGAGACTTGACTTACAGAGAGAGCCATGTCTGCAAGAAAACAACAACATATCTGTTGGCCTGCACCTGCAGACAGAGCCAAACTTGCGATAACAGAAAACGCCACAAAACAGCAACTGGCTTACAGGCAGTCAGCATTTTCTGTTCAAATAATGCTACCCTGTCAGCACAGCCCTTATGCACCCTCCTCATCCCCTCCCTCGGAGCTGCAATCTCCTTTAGACTCAGACCGGGCTGTAGCCATCTTTTGCTCAGCCCGATATACTTTTCTTTCTTACAATAAAAACTTTCTTAACTTGCCTGACCATGCGCGTTCCTTTACTGGCTGACCTATCAATCACAGGCTCTCTATAAATTATAATAGTTTAAAACACTTAGTTTCTATTATGTGCCTCTTTACATATTTACTTGTATAATCTTCACACTAATGGAGATATCATGATCCCCATTTTACAGATTGAAAACTGAAGCACAGAGAAGTTAGGCAACTTGCCAGAGGGCAATCAGCCAACAGTAGATGGCAGAGGGGGATTTAAATCCAGCAGTCTGCCGGAATGATACATACAATGGATTAAAAGGTCAGGTATGCCAACTGCAGGAAGTGACCAGAGCATGGTGCCAGATGAGGCTGGAGAGGTAGGAAGGGACCATAAAACAGGGTTTGTCAGCCATGTGCAGTACTTTTCTCTTTATCCTAAACTCTGAGAAGTCGTTGAAAGGTTTTTACTAGGAAAGTACGTGAACAGGTATGCCAGATTATTACTTGACTGCAGTGTGGAAAACAGATATCAAGAGGCAAAATGCATATCATCCTGTAGGAGCCTGACTCAGAGAAACTATGCTATCCGGCAGCACATGACCTAATTCCTGGAACCGTCAGTTTGCCCTTAGAAGGTCACATCTCTGATAAGTAAAGCCCCTTCCTCATTCCGCTCTCTCCTTCCTCATTCACTCCCCGCCCAGTTTACCCTAATCCATATAATCTTGTAGCTGCAATAAAAAATTTGAGGCTTGATCAGAACTTTGTCTTGCCTCCATTTCTTCGCACCTCCTATTTTCTCTTTTCAGGGTGTCTCCCTTCGGTCCCTGTTGAATGCCCCGCTGGTCGGGGCATCATCCAACCAGTTAGGAGGCATTTTCTGTGTCTAGGCAGAAGATGTTACCTGGTTCTAGGAATGTAGTATGAGAGACGAAGAAATGCTTTGTGAAGGCAGATTTGTATCCTGAAAGCATTCACTTCCCTCTAACATCCTCATTAACTAAAGTCCCATTATCTTCTGAGGCCACTTGAAACAACAGAAAACTGCAGTATAAACAACTAATTTAATAATAAGTTTCCAAATTCAACATAAATGCTACTTTCTCCAAGAAGTCTTCATTGAACTATGATCCTGGATTACATGCCCCTGCTAAATGCTCCAATTATCACCACTCATAGCATTCTTAAAATAGTATATGGTAGTAATATTTTACTGTTCTGTCCACTCTGTGGAACCACAAGTACTCCAGAGCTCCACCATTCATGGTGGAATCCCCAGGATGTGATACAGTGCCCATTAGTAATTATTCAATAAATGTTTAGTAGTTTTTGAATGGAAAAGGACAGTGTAGCTGCATCCCACAAGAGCAGTTAATTAGTTCAAGTATATTTGTACCTGGGAAAATCTGTGGCATATCTGCATTTGGGTAAGGAACTGGCGCTATGGGGATGTGTGTATGTGTGGCAGGAGGAGGGGAGATAAGATGCCCTTAGTTCTTTAGGAAGTCACCTCACACTACTTAATAAATCATTACAGTCCCATGGTAAGCACTGTTTTTGTTTCACTTTAATTTAATTGTCCCCTGTTGTCATGACATCCACACACCCTTTTCTCAAGCAGTATACCTACAACTTTCACAAAAGAGTCTACATTTCCTTGGACTAAACAAAATCGGAGAAATCTGCACGGAGGAAAGACCTTGAAAGAGTGATTTAAAATTGCAAGTTATGGACTGAACAAAAGAGACAGACTTTTGTTCATAAATACTCATTCTACATAAACAACTAGAGCTATTTCATGAAAAATGTCATATGGTTTTCTAACTACTTGAACTATTTCTAAAGTCAACTGGAATTGTTATTTGTTGTATAAACATTTGTTGAATTTTTTGAGTGCCTGTTACATGAATATTTTTATGAGTGACACTATGAGGACTACAAAAATAAAAATTGTTATTCAAAATAAAAGAATGTGTCTTCCAAGAAGATGAAATTTATGTGTAAGCTTCTATAAATCAATTCTAAAGACTTGAGGAAAAAATACAGCCACCCATGAAAGTCATATCCTTCAAGGAATGTTCCCAACCACAAAAGCTAATTACATCAAAACAAACCAACAAAAAAACTTAAACGATTCACTGAGGAGTGGACTTGATGTTCTAAACCAGTATAACAATAGAAATAGTAAAATTATCATTTTAACTTTGCTAAAGACCATTTTAGTTTATAAATGGTCTTATTTTGAATTGTGACATGCGAATTCTAATCCCATCCTTATCATTTAGGGTCTCACTTTACTCATCTATAAATGAGGATAGTAATACCCACTGTAAGTTATAAGAATCGAAGGAAGTAATATATATATATATATTAAATGTCTAATATAGTACCTAACACACAATAGCAACAATTATGGCTGACTGGTTAGGCGTAATTAACATACTGACAGGTAAATCCAAAACTAAATCTGTTTGAGAGTTCAGTTCTGGATCCTTCAGAATAAATGCCACACATCAGTGAATGTAGAATTTCAGGAAAAGATACCAGAAATAGTAGAGAAACAGGAGTATGAAGGTGGGCATGGGAGTGGGATGCATTTTTATGAGTATGGTTCCCACCTGATTTTCTTTTTTGGGTGGGAGGAGGAATGAGGAAGGAGAGGATATATCCTCAATGAAGCCAGGAAGATTGAGTATAGTATGTGTTAGACCATATCAGATACATATAAAGTCTGAACATGAATAGACTGATTATTTTATAGGCCAACTAACACGAATTTGCTCTGTGATACACATGGGGTCTGTCGCCACGCAACAGCTTAACCGTTTGTTTCCTTGAACCTGCCCCCAAAGAAAGGAGAGTCTGTAAGACAGAGCCTTTCAGGGACTTTGCTAAACCTTTGTGTTTGCACCTTATGCCTCCCTGTTTGGTCCCAGAAAGACGACTGGACAGTCAATGATGAGTAAGATTCCTCAGGGAAGGAACAACTCAAGCCAGGCGCAGTCCCGTGGGGACCAAGAGAAGAACCCATGGGGTTCATAGAGGTGGGCACAGCCTCCCACCTTCCTCAGGCTAAGTAAAGCCTCAGCCTCTGTGGCTGCATTCCTTCCCAAAACCTGCAAGGGAAGCGATTCAATGAGGTGCTCTCCATCTATTCATATGCATATAGGTTTTTGTCCCTTGGGGAAGTTGAGACTTACAGTCCAGCTGCCTGCAGGCAAGGGTGATTAACTTGAATCCGTTTCCTATTACGATGTATAGGATTCACAGATCTTGCGATTGACAAGCTTTATCTCCTTTACTTCCCCACCTAACTAATAAAACCTGATGCAGGCCCGATTGGGGCTTCCAGTCCTTGAGACTGGGGGTCCCTTGGCCTCCGCACTTAAACTCTATTCACGACTACTGTCTTTTCTTAACCCTGCGCCACCCTCCTTGCTTCCCACAACTCTCACTGCGCGGGATGCGACAGGGTCAATTATAGGTATTTTGGAAAAAGTCTGGACCTATGCACTCATGATTAGTGGCGGGTTTCCTCAGGCATGTGGTGATCCATGTGACACCCAGGAAAATATGACTGAGCCATCTGAGCTCCATCACCTCTCTCTGTCTCCTTAATGCCCTTTATCTGGGGAACTAAAAAGACATGGAAAAGAGAATAGTCTCCTATAATTACTGTCATAGAGCACCTACTTGATAACATTTATGATAATATATCCGAGATGCAAATAAATCTCTTAAGGTGAAACACAGCTATGGTGAGAATATGGTGTGAGAACTCCAACAAATGAAGAGCAGCTGGAATCTAGACATACTCACATAATCAACTGAAACCATTAGATCAAATTGAAATATTTTAGAGGCTAACACATTTATTTAGGATTGAAAAAGCAAGTTGATAAACCAAATTCTGGATTGCAGAATATATGTCACATTTAGTTAGGGTCTGCTACTAAGCATCTCTGTCTGGGTAAGGACCAGTATGTTTCAGATCATCTGTAACAAGTCACAAGAAGAAGAATGGTGAAGCAAGACTGGCCACCTAGATATATTTGTGACTGTCCATTCAAAGAAGGTGTTTCCATAACTACATGCTAATATTTAAATAAATGCTATCCATTAAAATTTAAACCACTGATTGTAAATCTGGGGTCTTCAATAACTTTACTGCCAATAAACAAAATGACCATGCAAGGTTTTACAACAATTGAAAGCCCATAACATCAGCAAGCATTTAAATACTTTTCAACGTCTTCAGTTTAAAATAAAGAAAACTCCAAGAAAAATAAATACAAACATATCTAAATGCTATTAATGCTTGAAAAATAAATATTTAACTATCCATTTACCTAGTAGCACTTTGCCAAACAAGAGCCAAAATGCCTAAAAGTAGCTAGAAATCCTTGTAACACTCTAAATCTTATCTTTCTTGGAGGAAATATTACAGCTGAAATGGTGAGCCTAGACAGGAAATTAACTGTGTGGCCAACTTTCTTTTCTCCCTATCTACTTCATCAACAAATGACCTTTTTAGTTTTAAATAATAAAGCTAGCAAGATTGATAAATCACTAACAGAAAGGAGAGGACTTTTAAATTGGTTTTGTAATTCTAATAATATTAAGTAGACTATAACTCTAGCCAGTTACAATGTTGAGAAGTACCCACTCCATGGATTGTTAAATTGAATATATTATATACACCAAGATTAATGCTGATTGTTGGAGTATTTCATTTCAAAGGGGAATTTACTATAAGAGATAGAGCTTTTATGAGAAATAAATACTATTGGCATTATTCCAGGATAGTTACATTTAGATATTTTAATTATACACTTAAGAGTATATTTGCTATTTTGTAAATTTTAAAATAACACACAATGAAACTTTGGGGATAATACATTATTTTCTCAGACATGACAATTAAGAATGTATTAATACAATTTATTAAAGTGAAAAAAAATCCCTATTAATTATGGTATGTGCCCAAATCCATACATCCTCTCAATGTTTATATAGGCTTCAACATTCCCACTGAAGTTAAGTGGAGTTATACACATATAAAGTATACACTCTTAAAATTTAAATACATTTGTTCTACTAAATATTATTTTCCTCTTTTATAGAAGGTTAAAATCATTTTGAAGGTGTATGTATATCTTTAAAATATACTTAACATAGTGTATTTACATATAAATGTGCACAAAATAGAGCAGACCCTTGATATTTTATTATTTCTCACTTAATCATTCCCCTTCATGATGATCTGACTTGATATCAGAGAACAATGAAAACAAAGAGTACAGCTCACTGTACTGAACGCAAAAAAATCATACAGTCCCTTATAAAAAAAAATAATACTGACCACTTACATTTTTAAGATTTCTCATGAATATACTAGTAGAATTAGACTGTCCTCACTTGTGGAAGTTATTTCAAGCACAGGTTTTCAATGTAAATTTAGTTAAATAAGGGGAGGGCCAAAAAAGTTCTGAATAGTTGTAAGGATTCAGAATTACACACTTTCTTTTAAAAATGTGATGTAGTAGCCATAGATGTTCCCAATATTTGGGGTCAGGATGAGAGGCCAGGCAAATGGGCAAAGATGATTCAAAACCAGTAGATTAATTTACTTTTAGTCAATTATAATTAATATCACATCAAGGCTGTTTACATTTCTGCTGTCATCCATATGCATTAGCACCAGGTTAATGTTCAAGCCATGGAACCAAATGATAGCTTTCATAAATCTCCACTGTTGTTAGATAGCAAAGTCCATTGCCCTAGCCTTACTTCCCGGGAATAACCTTTGATCTTCAGATCAACAGTAAAAATAATTACTGACTTTGGCCAAACGGGGATTAGTCATTTCAGTTCTGAGTAGCTGCACAGCTGGAGACAGATGTGCAGGTCTCCTGCATAGATCCTAAAGGATCTTCCCCAAGCGTTTATATCATGCTTGTCATTCGTTTATCAAAGGCCAAATGTTTCTCTTTTGTAAACGTGTGTAAAACATTCTCAGAATTTCAAACAATAACAAATCAGGGCTAAATGTGGCCAAAATGCAAAAAGGAAATCTCCCATCTGTCCAAATCAAACAGTTGCCTTATCAGAAAATGAAGTCTAAAAACAACACATACACACAAATTATTTTAATATAGATTTTCAATAATTCCTCCATGGAGAGAATACTATTCAGGGAAAATGCCAAAAGTTTAAACAAGAAAGAAATTACTATGGAAAATATTTTAATTGTGAAAATATCTTTTAAAACATGTTAACACACGGAGTTAATTTTTATTGTTAAATTTGTTTTTCTTCTTTCCCTTCTTATGGATCACATTATTATTAATATTATTTTAGGAAAAATAATCTACATAAATAAATTATGTCATGAAAAATTTTATATTTATTGTTGATACCTTTTAATGTCATTTGTTCAGAGAAGATTATTCACTCATTTATTAGATAAATAATATTCAGAGTCTGTCAAGTGCTGGACACAGTGCTAGCATTAGGGATACAAATGTGAGCAAGACAGAACATAACTTGACAGGCTTAAATGGAATTACAAACTCGACCGAGAAGAGACTGGCAGTGAACAAATAAAGTTAATTTCAAGTAGCAATTGATACTAGGACAACAATAAAACCAAGTGATCTGACGACTGAGATTGACTGGAGTGGGTGGGCAGCCTGTTCTAAATGAGGTACCTCGTTAAGGAAG
Source organism: Rhinolophus sinicus (assembly GCF_057876585.1). NCBI lineage: Eukaryota > Metazoa > Chordata > Mammalia > Chiroptera > Rhinolophidae > Rhinolophus > Rhinolophus sinicus. The sequence goes on along the minus strand of NC_142502.1, from coordinate 85,347,894 downwards.
GCCTCCCTGAAAACAGTTCCCGGGTATAAGACTAATGATGAGAAAGAACCAATCATGGGAAAACCCAGGATTAAAAACTGTCTAGGGAGAATGAGCAGCAAGTGCAAGAATCCTAGGTGGGAATGAGCTGGATATATTCACGGAACAGATAGAAACAGCATAACTAGAGCACAGGAGCTCAGGCAACTTGGTAGACACTAATTATCACAGACCTAGGAGGCTCCGGTAAGGAGAACTGATGTTATTTTACACATGTTTGGGGTTTTTCCTAAGCATATTTTGAGTCTTTCCCCCTAAGGAGCATTGATAGCATGGAAAAGCTAGATCTTTCTCTTTATAAATTAGTAAGAAATAAAAGTAGGTATAAGGAGGCCTATACTAACATTTAAAAAATTAACTTAAACTCTTCTTGTTTTGAAAAAGAAATATGTAATCCAGCCAAATTACTTTTTTCCCCTATCTCGTTAAGCTACTGTCAAACACAGGTCAATAAGGGAAATTTCAGGTTCGATTTCACAGCTGTCAAAAACCTTTTGGGGCTGATTTTTACATTTTATTGAGTTTGGCTCCTGGATTGTCTGATTTGATAGGACTGATATTACTTGGGTATCACACAGACAGAATAAATTTGCAGTATTTCAGGAACTTTATTGTTTTCATTGCAGTTGTTCAATGGAGCTTAGGCCCCTTCTTGCTCACTTGACAAATGACCATTCAGAGGTAACACCGAACTTGAAACTAGCTCATGATTGACATTCTTTGAAACCTAAACAATAACTTCCTAAGGAAATTAATAGCATTTTACTAAAGAATTAATTAAGTGAATATTATTTTAACTTAGCTTTCCAAAATTAATAACTTTATGCTGATTAAAATCTAACACATGTCTTGTAAAGACAACTAGAAAAACACAAAGAAACTCTCACATGCAATTCCACCTCTCAAAGACTGACACATTCTGGTGTCCAGCTTCCAGATATTAAACATTTTTAAGTTCACCTGCTCTCTCATTACCTGTTTGCTCTTCTTTAAACTTAATTTGTGGGGTTTCATATTCTTCTAAGGCACAGAATTATTAATTATAAATGATGAACCACAATTATATAACCAATATCCTACCACCAGACCTTTAAATGGTTTTGAAAATGCAGATATATGAATTTATATGAATATATATATATATATATATATATATATATATAAAACAAAAAGTTTCTGAAGCCACAACAATCCTAGAAGAAACCATAGATAGTTAAGTTCCTTGATCTCGGCAATTTTGGGGATTTGACAGAAAGAGCAAAGGCAACAAAAGCAAAAATAAACACGTGGGACTACATGAAACTAAAAAGCTCTGCACAGCAAAGGAAACCATCAAGAAAAAGGAAAAGGCAACATATGGAATGAGGCAAAATACTAACATATCACATACCTCATAAGGGTTAATATCCAAAGTAAATAAAGAACTCAAGCAATTCAATAGCAAAAAAACAAACAACCTGTTTAAAAAATGGGCAGAAGATCTGAATAGACATTTTTACAAAGAGGACATACTGATGGCCGACAGATACATGAAAAATGTGCTCAATATCACTAATCATCAGGGAAATGCAGATCAAAAGCACCCCTATGTTCTTTGCAGCATTATTAGCCCAAATATGGAAGCAACCTAAGTGTCCACTGATAGATAAATGGATAAAGAAGATGTGATACATACATACAATAGAATATTACTCAGCCATTATAAAGAATGAAATCTTGCATTTTGAAACAACAGGATCGACCTAGAGGGTATTTTCCTAAGTGAAACTATATGCAATTGTATGAAATTCTATATGGAATCTTAAAAAACAAAATAATGAACAAACACAATAGAAGCAAAGTCATAGAATCAGAGAACAAATTAACGGTCCCCAGATGGGATGAGGGTTGGGGAGATAGGTAAAAAAGGTAAAAGGGATTAAGAAGTACAAGTTGCCAATTATAAAAATAGTCATGGGATATAACATACAGCGTAGGAAATATAGTCAATAATATTGTAATAACTGTATGGTGTCAGATGGGTACTAGACTTATCAGGTGTAATCACTTCGTAAGGTATATAAATGTCTAATCACTATATTGTACATCTGAAACTAATGTAATATTATGTCAACTGGAATTGAAAAATAAATTAATTTTAAAAAATGAGATATCACCTCACACTTGTTGAAATAGCTATTATCTAAAAGACATGTAATAACAAGTATTGGTGAGGATGTGGAGAAAAGGGAACCCTCGTGCACTGCTGGTGGGAATGTAAATTGGTGCTGCCACTATGGAAAACAATATGGAAGCTCCTCAAAAAATTAAAAACTAGAACTACCATATGATCCCTCAATTCCACTTCGGGATGTTTATCCAAGGGAAATGAAAACACTAACTCAAAAATAAATTTGCACCCTCATTTTACTGCAGCATTTACAATAGCCAAGATATGGAAATAATCCAAGTGTACACTGATGGATGAATGGATTCAAGAGAATGTGATATATATCACAATTAATATATGAATATTATTCAGCCATTAAAAAAAAGGGAATCGTGCATTTGCAACAACATGGATGAACCTTGGGGGCATTATGCTAAATAAAATAAAGTCAGATAGAGAAATGAAAATACCATATGATCTCACTAGTATGTGAGATCAAAACAAAACAACTCATAGACACAGAGAACAATCTGGTGGTTGCCAGAGATAAGGGGTGTTGGGGGTGAGAGAAATGAGTGAAGGTGGTCAAAAGGTAAAAACTACCAATTATAAAATAAAGAAGTTCTGCTGAAGTTCTGCATAACTATAGTTAACAATACTGTATTTTATATTTGAACATTGCTAAGACAGTAAATCTTAAAACTTCTCATCACAAGAAAGAAAAAAATGTAACTGTGCGGTGATGGATGTTTACTAGAAATATTATAGTGATCATTTTGCAATCTATACAAATATCACATGCTGTACACCTGAAACTAATATAATGTTATAGTCAATTATACATTAATTGAAAAAAAAAAAAAAAAAAAAAGATTATCCAGTCAAAAATGTTTATAGTACCGGGGTTGAGAAACCCAGGCTTAACGTAAGAAATGCGTAAGAAATGCAACTGGAATGATATCTGTGTTCCCTGGACTGGAGAGCAGGGAAAGCTCATCTATAGAGAAAAAGAAGAAAGTTTTCAAGAGCAGTACCCATAGAAAAGCTAATAACTTCCTAGACATTGGTCCCTGTACTTGGAAAGAACAGCTACATTTCTCCTACTTCTGGCTCTAAGAAGCATTCCATAATACCCTTATAGTAATTCTGACTTAAAATAGCTACAATTGGTTTTTGCTACTTGGTCTTGCTATGTGCTTTAAGAAGCGGTTCCAAAAAATGTATTTTTTATGCAGAATGTGAATGGAGAATTACTGCACAAGCAAAAGAAAATGTGAGAAGGAAAAATTCAAGAACAAAACAATATATTCTGGGAAGTGGGAAGAACAATTAAAATTAAGTTATCAGTGAATAATAAATGGAGAAAAAGTGTCTTTACAATAAGCTTAAATTTGTGGAAGGCAATAGAATTTAAATAAGGATATGGAGTAAAGTACATCCTCCTTCACTTTAGACAAGTTTATTAAATTTCCTGAGCCAAATTTTTCATATGTAAAACCAGGGTAATAAAAACAATATGAGTTAGAACCTTTCACTTAAAACGAAAGAAAACAAATTCTATGTTATGAACAAATTTGTGGCACAATCCTGATGTACCTGAATCAGAAGGGTCCCTAAATCTTAAATACATCTAAAACCAGCCACTTGTTTATTATTAGACCTCTCTTTCTGCTCCAAAATCTGTGCTTCATTCTTTTTTTTTAAATAACAGTTTTCTTGACATACAAGTTATTTACCATAAAGTTCATTCTTTTAGAACACACAATTCAACAGGTTATAAAATCATCTCCACTATCTAATTCCAGAACATTTTCAATATCCCCAAATAAACCTCATACTTATTAGCAATGACTTCTCATTCATTCTCCCTTCCTCCAGCCCTAGTCACATAATAATCTACTTTCTGTTTCTATGGATTTGCCTGTTCTGCCTGTTTCATATAAATGGAATCATATAATATGTGGCTTTTTGTGTCTGGCTTCCAGGTTCATCCATGTTGTAGCGTGTATCATAACTTTGTTCCTTTTATCTTTATGAAGAAGCTTCAGTGCTTCATTTTTCTAATTCTCTCTGGAGACCCAAGGCCTCATCTGCTTTGATCCATATGGAGGCAAAGATGGCTGCCAACTGGTCTGGAGCTTAACTGCTTACAGACTCACTCACTGAAGTAAGAAGGGCTTGACCCTCTGGGATCCAAATGCAGAGACAAAGCTCTATGTTAAACTTTGGCAAGGCTCATCTTTAGACAAATCAACTGAGGTTAATGTCTGAGTAGCTTACCATGGATTCCTTCTTGGTACCAATAAACTGTAGTAGGGAAACATCAGGGTATAAATGTCTAACTTGAGGAAGCCATATAAATAAAGATGAATCAGGTTTGGGAGTAATATTTTCCAGAATATTTGGGGATGGATGAGAGAGGAGATGAAATAACGTGTTCAATATAATTTATATGTCAGACTAGTGAAGAATAAAATAATAGATATTAAAAAATAATGCAAATATATGCCATCGTAAAACTTTATTTGTCAATTGGTTTATCTAAGAAAAGTGCAGATATTCTATTGAAGTTGTAAAAGGATATTGAAAAAAAAAATTATAAGGATTTTTCCTTAAGGAACACTGGTAAAAACTCTTTCTAAGAAAGTGTAGGCTTTTGTGGGATGGAGTAGAAATGAAAGCCAAACTAATAGATTAGTGAAATAGACAAATAAGTGGTGGTGTATTTATGCAATGGATCACTGTATATCAGTGAAAATGGACTCATTACAATCAAAGGCAGCAATAGATTAGAACCTCAAAAATATACTGTTGAGCAAAAGAAGTCACAAATAAAATATATAGTATTATTCTATTTGTATAATGTTTAAAAACAGGCAAAACCAAATACTGTAATGTATTAATGGGAGGAATCCAAGTGAATTTAGAGTGATGGTTATTAACAGGTGAGCAGTAATAACAGATTATTAACAGATGAGTAATGACACTGAAAGAGGGCTAGTAAAGTAGTAGATACGGAATTTCTAGAGTATAAGGTTCTATTCTTTCACTTTGGCAGTGGCTATGTGGATATGTACTTTTTATTGTTTTTCAGTTATAATTAGATTTTCATTCACGTTTGTATATATATTTCATAATTTAAAAATAGTATGTCACCCTGCACCAACCAAATGAGGAGACAGAGTCAGAGGAAGGGTGTGGGGGGGAGGGAAGACGGAGAGAGAGAGAAAGAGAAAGAGAGAGAGAATATGAGAATGAATTTTATTTTGTTTTTGTTTTACAAAACACAAGTGTTTCAAATTTTCTGACATTTTCTGTACTGATAACTGACCAACATTTATTATACTATGTTGTGAAAGGCATAAGTGGGATGGGTAGTGGGGAAAGCATTTAATGGGACCTTCAAGATAAATATAATGTTTAAAAAAAAAACATAAGAGAAAATTTTGAAAATTTATTATAGAAAATGTTTCTATAATTACAAGATTTTATAGTCAAAAATACTATGTATTACCTGTAAAAATATGTATGTATACATTTTAAAAATTGCGAAGAAATGTATTTTAAGTACTTTACACACATTCCAAATGATGATTTTCAGTGGGTACTTAACCAATTTATTAAAATTGTTTAAATAAGGGAGATCCAAGATGGCAGAGTAGAAAAACGCTGTGCTTGCCTCCTCCCATGACCACATTAAAATTACAACTAAATTATGGAACAGTCAACCTGGTGAACCATCTGATGTTTAGCTGAACAGAAGCCCTATTACTAAGAATGTAAAGAAGCCGCCACACTGAGACTGGGAGGAGAGGCAGAAACACAGAACAAGCCAGCCCCACACCTGCGTGTGTCAGTTGAGGTTGAGAATCAGGAAGAATATGGATGAACATGGATGAACCTGAGGAGGTCCTTGCCAGAGGACTGAGGGACCCCAGCCACTCACCAGGCTCTCCAGCCCAGAGCACTGTTGATGGAAAGAGGAGCCCCAACAACATCTGACTGTGAAAAATGGTGGGGATTCCTCCAGGTGGGACGGAAGACTGTGGGAAATTCAGTTGTCCTCTTAAAGTTCCCCTGCACAGACTCACTTGTAGGCACTCACCCTGGGTTATGACAGAGGGCTAGTGACTTGGGAGGCATCAGAAACATACAGGAAGAGACTGAACAGTGTGGCTTCAGAGCAAGGACTGGAGGGACAGTCCCATTTTTTTGGAGCAGAACTTTCCTTCCATGCAGCTGGCACGAGGGTGCCATCTTTCCTGTATTGAGCCCCATCCCACACAACCAAATCTGAAACTTCACTGGCCTGGTGAGCTCCACTCACTCCACCCTGGTGACTCCCTGTGACCACACCCCACCCAACACCAACACTCTTTCTTGGACAACACTCAAGAGGTCTGAGGGCCCCAAGTGGGCAGTGACTGGCCTTAGTGTGCTCTGAAACTTTTGCTGAGTAACTCTAGGCTCAGCACAGGTACCAAAGCAACATCTATATTAACCTAGTACACACTCATCCCAACCTGGTGATTTCCTGAGACCCTACATCACCCAACTGGTGTACCACTTGAGGCTCTATCATCAGCTGAGCCTTATGGTAGATGGCAGGTGGCAGCAGGCCTTGGGGTGTCCTGGACTTTTTGAAGAGCTACCCCAAGTCTGTACTGGTGGCAGCCATCCTCTCTTTGAAGTGTGGCCTCTACCACATGCCTCCATATTCAGCACAGAGAGTGACCAACTGTGGATCACTTTGTAGTTCCTACCAGGTAGTCCCTGGCTAGTCACAAGCAGTAGCTGACATAGGACTAACACCAGGTGCCCTCCCAAGAGGTCCCAGAAACAACATACTTTAAGGTTGACTTTAGACCACAGCAAAGGACCACCCAGTTAGCCCAACAGCATCACCATGAAAGGTCAGTCTCAGAAGGCACCAGAACCTGCTGAGGTGAATCCTGTTATATGGGGTAAGCCTCTAGCTCAGCAGCCCATAAGCTGTGGATGTGACCAAACCTCACACCCAGTCAGCCTGAGAGTCAGTCTCACCACCTGATCTACCAGTAGCAATTAAGGCTCAACTAAAACAAGAAGTCACATACAATCCGCCCAAGGGACACCCTGAAGTCCCCAGTGCAGATGACCAGGGAGACTGCGCCACTGGGCCCCACAGGGCATTTAACACATAAGATTACCCAGCAAAGACTGAGAGACATAGCTGATCTACCTAATATATAGAAGCAAACACACAGAGGTAGCCAAAATGAGGAAATAAAGGAATATATCCCCAACAAAAGAACAAGAGAAAACTCCAGGGGGGGGGAAAAACACAAATGAGAAAAACAAACCACCAAATACAGAGTTCAACACAATGGTTATAAAAATGCTAGCGAGAACTGCAACAAATGGGTAACAAGCATAAAAGAGGACAGAGAAACCATAAAATACCAGTTAGAAGTGAAGAATAACTGAAATGAAGACTGCACTATAAGTAATCACCAGCAGACTAGACGAAACAGAGGAATGAATCAGGAATTTGGAAGATGAGGTATCCGAAAGCACCCTATCAAAACAGCAAACAAAATAAAAAAATTAAAAAATCAAAAAATGGGGATAGTTCAAGGGGTTTCTAGGACAACATCAAGCATATCAAAATTTGGATAATAAGGGTACCAGAAGGAGAAGAGAGAAAGGAAGGGATTGAGAACATATTTGAAGAAATAATGACTGAGAATTTTCCTAACCTCACAAAGGAAATAGACATATGTACAAGCCCAGGAAGAAAAAGGAGTCCCAAATAAGATGAACCCAAACAGATCCACACCAAGACACATAATAATTAAAATGGCAAAGCTTAAAGACAAAGAGAGATTCCTAAAAGCAGCAACAGAAAGGCAACTAGTTACTTATGAGAGAAATCCCATAAGACTGTGAGATGATTTCTTAACAGAAACTTTGCAGGCCAGAAGGGATTGGGACAAAATATTCAAAGTGATAAAAAGCAAGGACCTACAACCAAGACTACTCTATCCAGCGATGCTATCATGTAGAATTGAAGGAACGACAAGAAAAAAACTAAAGGAGTTCATCACCACCAAATTAGTATTACCAGAAATGTTAAATGGACTGGGGGGAAGAACATAAAGATGCATAATAAAATGGCAATAACTATCAATATTCACTTTAAATGTAAATGGATTAAATGCTGCAATCAAGACATAGGGTAATTAAATGGATAAGAAAACAGAACCAACGTGTATGATGTCTATAGGAGACCCACTTTACATCGAAAGATATACATACATTGAAAATAAAAAGATATTACATGCAAATGGAACCAACAAAAGAAAAGCTAGGAGTACCAATATTTATATTAGACAAAATCAACATTAATACAAAGGCTATAATAAGATACAAAAAAAAAGGATATTACATAATGATAAAGGAATCAGTCCAACACGAGGATATAACACTTATAACACTCACACACATTTATGTACCCAACATAAGAGCACTTAAATATATAAAGCAAATATTGACTAACATACGAGGTCTGACCATTAAGTTTGTGAACTCATCCTAGAAGAGTCCTACACAGTACTTCATTGTGAATATCACTACCATCACCTTCAAAGTACACCCCTTGGGAAGCTAGGCACTGATGCCAGTGCCTAGTCCACCCTTCAAAGCAATTTTGGAACTCTTTTTCTGCAATGGCCATCAGAGCTGTTGTCGTATTACCCTTGATGTCCTGAATGTCACCCAAATCTCTTCCTTTTAATATTTCCTTTATCTTCAGGTAAAGAAACAAATCATTGGGAGCCAGATCAGGTGAGTAGTGAGGGTGTTTCAATACAGTAATTTGTTTACTGGCTAAAAACTCCCTCACAGACAGTGCCATGTGAACTGGTACATTGTCGTGATGCAAGAGCTCCTTTGGGACCATTTTTGTACACACCTTTCTCATGCCAAGATTTTCAGTTAAGATTTTCCTGTTTCTCTATTGATGTTTACTTGGTCAGCCATGCTTTTCACAGTCAGCCAATGATTTTGACACAGAATTCGATGAATTTTTGCAATGTTTTCAACAATCCTGCTCTTTACTGGCCACCGTGACCTCGCTTCATCAGTGATACATTCTCTGCCCTCAGAAAAACGTTTAATCCGTTTTGTTCACTGTCATTTTCTTCATGGCATTATCCCCATAAACTTGGACTAACATGTCTCTGATTTCATTTCCACTCTTGTTAAGTTTAACAAGAGATTTAATGTTTGTTCCTTGCTCTAACTCAAGCTCGGACATTCTCGCAACAGCACATAAAAACATGCAACAACAATAATGAATGCCACTCAGCAAGACACCGCCTCATGTCAACATGAACAGAGCTGTGAGACATTGATATACCAAGGTTATGAAACCTTATCGAGCTGTTTGTACAGTGCTGCCAGTGTAAGTGCGTTGTGTCAAGTTCATGAACTTAATTGTTACACTTCATAAAGGGAGAGATCGACAGTAATACAATCATAGTGGGGGACTTTAACACCCCATAGGCACCAATGAACATATCAACAAGGAAATGGCAGCCTTAAATGACACACAAGGCCAGTTGGATTTAATGGATATTTTTAGAACATTTTACCCCAATGCAGCAGAATATGCATTCTTGTTTCAAATGTCCACGACATATCTCAGCCACAAAACAAGTCTCAATAAATTTAAGAAGACTGAAATCATATCAAGTATCTTCTCTGACCACAAGGGTATAAAACTAAAATTCAATTACAAGAAAAAAACTGAAAAACACACAAATACATAGAGGTTAAATAACATGCTACTAAATAATGAATGGATAAGTAACAAAATCGAAGAAATCCAAAGATACCTTGAGACAAATGAAAATTAAAACACAATGACCCCAAATCTATGGCACATAGCAAAAGCAGACCTAAGAAGGAAACTCACAGCAATACAGACCTACCTCAAGAAACAAGAAAAATCTCAAATAAACAATCGAACCTTACACTTAAAGGAACTAGAGAAAGAATAGCAAAGAAATCCCAAAGTGAGTAGAAGAAAGGAAATAATAAAGGTCAGAGTGAAATAAACAAAATAGAGTCTAAAAAGCAATACAAAAGAGCAATGAAAGCAAGAGCTGGTACTTTGAAATGATAAACAAAATTAATAGACCTTTAGCCAGACTCATCAAGAAAAAAAGAGAACCCAAAAATAAAGTCATAAATGAAAGCGAAGTGACATCTGACACCACACAATTCAAAGAATTATAAAAAAATATTATGAACAAATTATATGGAAACAAATTGGACAATATGGAAGAAATGGACACATTCTTCAAAATGTACAATCTTACGAGACTGAGTCAAAAAAAAAACAAAAACAGAAAACCTGAAACAACCAATTAATACTAACAAAGTCAAATCAGTAATTAAAAACTCCCAACAAACAAAAGCCCTGGACCAGAATGTTTTACCAAACATTCAAAGAATGAACACCTGTTCTTCACAAACTATTCCAAAAAAATTCAAGAGGAGGGAAAGCTACCAAAGTGCATTTACGAGGCCAAAACCAGACAAAGATATTACAAAAAAAAGAAAATTATAGGCCAATATCCCTGATGAACATAGATGCAAAAACCTTCAAAGAAATATTAGCCAACCAAATTCAGCAAAAAAAAACACAAAACAAACAAAAAGACATACACCACGATCAAGTGAGATTTATTCCTGGAATGCAAAATTGGTTCACTATCTGCCAATCAATTAATTATGATACACCACATAAACAAACTGAGAGATAAACAAAATGAAAAATCATATGATCATATCAATAGATGTATGAAAAGCATTTGAGAAAATTCAGCATCTTTTTACCATAAAAACTCTCAGTACAGTGGGAATAAAGGGAACATACTTCAACAAAATAAAGGCCATATACCACAAACCCACAGCTAACATCATTCTCAACAGGAAAAAGTTAAAAACATTCTCCTTAAGATTAGGAACAAGACAAGGATGCCCACTATGTTTTATTCAACATAGTACTGAAAGTTCTAGACACAGCAATCAGAATGAATGAATGAATGTGTGAATGAATGAATGAATGAATAAATAAATGGCATCCAAATTGGAAAGGAAGAAGTAAAACAGTCATTATTTGCAGATGACATGCTACTATATAGAGAGAACCCAAAATATTCCACCAAAAGAACTATTAGAACAGTTAAATTTAGTAAAGCAAGAGGATACAAAATGAGTATTCAGAAATCAGTTGCATTTTTATACACCAATAATAAGCTGTGATAAAGAGAAATTAAGAAAGCAATCCCACTTACAATTGTATAAAAAAAAATACTTAGGAATAAATTTAACCAAGGAGGTAAAAAAAATCTGTGCTTGGAAAACTATGACATACTACTCAAAGCAATCTATGGATTCAATGTAATCCCTATCAAAATACCAATGGCATTTTTCACTGAACTAGAACAAATAATCTTAACGTTATTTGGAAACATAGAAGATCCCAAATATCCACAGCAATCTTGCTACAAAAGAACAAAATTGGAGGTATCATGCTACCTGATATCAAACTATAATACAAGGCTATAGTAATCAAAACAGCATGGTACTGCCATAAAAATAGATACATAAATCAATGGAACAGAATAGAGAGCCCAGAAAGAAACCCAAGCTTATGTGGTCATTTAGTTTATGACAAAGGAAGCAAGAACAAAGAGTGGGGTAAAGACAGTCTATTCAACAAATAAGACTGGGAAAACTGGATAGACACACAAATAAAACTGGACTACCTTCTTACACCACATACCATGTTTCCCCAAAAATAAGACCTAGCCGGACCATCAGCTCTAATGCATCCTTTGAAGCAAAAGTTAATATAAGACCCGGTCTTAAAAATAAATAAATTAGACTTTATCAAACTAATAAGATTTTGCACTGCAAAGGAAAACTATCAACAAAGCAAAAAGACAGCCAACTGAACTGGAGAAGATATTTGCCAATGATACATCTGAGAAAGGGTTAATATATGCAAAATTTGTGAAGAATTCATCCAATTCAACACTGAAAAAAAAAAAAAAATCCAATTAAGAAATCGGGGGAGGACCTGAATAAACAATTCTCCAAAGAGGATATACACTTTAGCAATAGACATGTAAAACGATGCTCAACATTACTAATCATCAGAGATATGCAAATTAAAACTACAATGAGATGTCATCTCACATCTGTCAGGATGCCTATCATCAATAAATCCAGAAACAAGTGTAGGTGAGGATGCAGAGAAAAGGGAACACTCGTACAATGTTGTTGGCATTGCAACTTGGGGCAACCACTATGTAAAAAATGGTTTGGAGGTTCCTCAAAAAACTAAAAATAGAACTACCTTATGACTCAGCAATTCCAATTCTGGGCATTTATCTGAAGAAATCCTAAACACTAGTTTTTATACCATCTTTGTGCACCCCAGTGTTCACTGCAGCACTATTTATAATAGCCAAGATATGGAAGCAATTTAAATGCCCAAGATGTGGTATATATATACAATGGAATATTAGCTATTAAAAAGAATAAAATCTTACCATTTGCAACAACATGGATGGACCTAGAGGGTATTATGCTAAGTGAAATAAATCAGATAGAGAAAGACAAATACCATATGATTGCACTTTTATGAGGATATAAAGAACAAAATAAATGAACAAACAAAAGAGATTCATAGATACAGAAAGCAAACAGATGGTTACCAGAGGGGAGGGGGTTTATGGAGCTGGGTGAAAAAGGTGAAGGGATTAAAAAGTATAAATTGGTAGGTACGAAATAGTCATGGAGATATAAAGTATAGCATAGAGAATATAGCCAATAATGTTGCAACGACAACTATGTATAGTGTCAGATGGGTACTAGACTAACCATTGCATAAATTATATAAATGTATAACCACTATTTTTTACACCTGAAACTAATAACAAATAATATTGAATGTCAACTGTAACTGGAAAAAATTCATATTTTTCAATCCATAAAATAAAAAGCAGAAACAATAATTGTTAAAATGATGGAACTTGAAAACAGTTTGCAAGAAAAGAGAATGACACAAAGGAAGATGGAAATTTACTAGTCAAATTACAGCAAAAATTTTGAATCTATGTATAATTTTGAGTTACCTTTTCTAGCTTATGGCTTCCAAATCAAGGTTCAAAAAAAACAACTGGAAATCAGATCTTGAAACTGTTGTATCACACATTATTTCGCAAAGGTTGAAAAAATAACAAAATAAATTCAATTACATTGCACTCACTGCAATATCAATATAGATAAATTGGTTTCTAACATTAATAGTTAAAATTCATTAAAATGTTTTACTTAAAATATTTTATTTATTTCAAATTTATAAATTTATTTCAAAATATTCATTTTAAATTTATCATTTTATCACATTTTGAATGCATTTTGTTTATTGCATGTTTTGTCTATTATGTATATTATTTATATGTAAATATACAACATATGTTCATGCTACAAAATTTAATGATAAAATTGCATAATTTAAAAAAGTTTGGAGATGGATGGTCTCAAATTCTTTCTATCATCATATGAAATATTAAATTTGGATTTCTTGCCCTTAACCATAAACATATGGTGAGAGATCCAATATTAGCCATCAGGTTAATTACACAGGTATTAAAGTTCCATGTCCTTTGTCATACAAATCTGAGTTTTCATATCTTTGTAAAATAATTGTTTTGAATGCTCATATAATTTGGTTCTTCAATGTGAGTTTCTAATCACTTGCATGGAATTTGCAAATGTTTTCTGGTTTTTCAATATTCAACATACCAGTTATTAAGTAATATGCTACACAGACTATGACTAATTGAATTTCTAAGCAGAAAGGAAATGAATGTAGAAGAATGACTACTTTCTAATATATGAACTATACAATTGTGGTTTTAGGCCCTGTACAGCTCCAAACCTTGCAAAAATACTTTATATTCATCTAAACATTAAACATCTTCTCTCATTTTTTGTTTTTCACCCTCAAATGCTTTGAGAGTCAGCAGACATACCACTGTATGGAATAGAATATCCCTTGTCTTTCTCAGCCAGACTCAGGCCTTCTTTTCCGGTCTTTCTCCCCTTCTAATATAAGTTTCATTAGGTTCTTGAATATTTTTATTACAATAATTTTTAGGTGTTTATGTGTTTGTCTCAATCAGTGAACTTCAAATCCTTGAGGACAGAGACTGTCTTATTGTCTAAACTTGTAAGAGATGATCCAAGAATTATTTTTGAATGAATAAATTGTCATACAGTCGTTCCTTACATTAGTGTTTCTCAAAAAAAAAAAACAACACATAAAAAAAACTGTTAAAAAGAGTAGTACTACCTTAAAAGTGTCTATCTTAAAACAATTCCATTGTCAAATATTCTTATGTACCATATATACATTTCCTTACTAGAAATCCAAAATGCACATCAGTGTGTTAAAAGGCTGTGAAAATTCCTATAGCAAATAAACCTGTGTAAGTTTCTTAAACTCAGTATTTCCTCCCTATATATACATATATGTCAAATCCCCTTCTTTTTTCTGGAACACATATTAATGTCTTGTGGAAATGGTTTTCTATACAATAATACAGTAAGAAATGCTATGTTACAACATTTCTATTGTTAAATGTGAATGCAGAAAAAGCAATCAAGAGGAAGAGCTATAATTACACTTAAGTAATTTAGTGAGCTGTCTGCAGCTAAAGTAAAGGAAATGAATTCAAAATAGTTAAATTATTTACCCATATAGAACTATGGCATGTGTTTATATTAAAAACATATGTTCTAAATTGAGAGGTAAATTTTATTCCATGTACCTTTTTAGAGGGAGGGGAAGTTTTATACTTTGCTTGCCTAAAAATAACTGTAATATAAAAACTAAAAGATGTCGCTTTAAATTAATTAAATCAATAGAACTCATAAATCAAGCACAAGCACAACCACTAGAGGTTACCTTCTCTAGTGTCAGCCTCGAGGAGCTCCATATTTAAAACCATGGTATTCTCAAGATCCATCCATGTTGTTGCAAATGGCACTATTTCATCTTTTCTTATGGCAGAGTAGTATTCCATTGTGTGTATATATACACTGTTAGAGGGAATGCAGATTGGTGCAGCCACTATGGGAGGCAGTGTAGAGGTTTCTCAAAAAATTAAGAATAGAATTACCATATGACCCAGCAATCCCTCTCCTGGGTATCTACCAAAAAAATCTGAAAACATTTATCCATAAAGATATATGTGCTCCCATGTTCACTGCAACTTTATTTTGGTATGTGGGACATAAAACTGAAAGCAACAAAGGAACAAGCAAATAAAGAATCAAAAACTCATAGACACAGACAATAGTTCAGTAGGTACCAGAGCATAAGCAGAGAGGAGGAATAAATGAGGGTAAAGGGGATCAAATATATGGTGATGGAAGGAGAACTGACTCTGGGAGGTGAACACATAATGTGATATATATAGATGATGTATTATAGGATTGTATACTTGAAACCTATGTAATTTTACTCTCCATTGTCACCCGAATAAATTTTAATTAAAAGAAAAAAACCATGGTGTTAAATATCTCTAGGGGTAGTTTACCAATGACAAAGGAAAATTATTCTCATTTTTTAGTTTTTGACCTCAGAGAGCATTATGAATTTCACTGCCAATTTTACTCTTCAAATTTGAATTTCCATTCTCCTATTTTTCTAAAGAAAATCTGTTTTTAAAGGTTACAACTTTTTTTTATTGTTGAAGTTACTGCAAAGGACTTTATTGGATAAATGAAAATAATACTAATTGATAATGTTAATCCTGAAATATAATTTAACATTTAAAAATCAATCTCATTCCATTATATAGTAGACATTGTAGAATAATCTATATGAATTTAGCAATGAATATACTAATTATTAGTGATACTGCTAAAATTGCATATTTTATTAACTCCAAGAAATTATTTAAAGAAAATTCCTTTTAAATGAATAAAATTATAAAATAAGGTCATCTTTATTCCTTCAAAAGGTAGTTATTTATGTAACTAAATAGAATGAATATCAAGTGAGATTAATTTTTAGAGTATATGTGTACATAGTAAGTGAGCCTGAAGTATGACTTTTTAGTACCAAAATATGTTATTTGATGAATGTTTTTCACATGGAAAAAAGAATGTTATTTCATTCAGTCTCAATTATGTGACTTATGGGGGGGTGAGATGAGGGAGGCAGAAATAAACACAAAAACATAAATGTAAGAATCTGACCCATAACGCTTTGGAACTCTTTATGCTACTGATTGGGACCCAGTCCAAATATATTAATATATATTCTGAAAACTCTTAACTTTTTTTTTTTTAACTGTACTGTTTTATTAAACCTTTGTAGCACAGTTTGAAATCAGGCAAAATGAGGTATCCAACTTCGACTTCATTTACTTCTGCTTTGGTCTTTATTGTTTCCTTCCGTCTACAAACTTTGGGCTTTGTTTGTTCTTTTTTTTTTCCTTCAGGTGTAAGGTTAGATATTTGAGATAGTTTTTCCTTCTTGAGATAGTCCTGTATTGCTATAAACTTACAATTTAAAAAGGTTTTTGGTGTGTCCCATAGATTTTGTAACATTTCCATTTTCATTTGTTTCAAGTATTTTTTAACTTCCTTTGATTTATTCACTGATCCATTGGTTGTTTAGTAGCACCTTTGTTCAGCCTCCCATGTGTTTTTTCCAGTGTTTCTCTTAGATTGATTTCTAGTTTCATACTATTGTGTTCAGAAAAGATGCATGATATGATTTCAAGCTTCTTAAATTTATTGACCTAACTTGTTTTGTGACCTAACATGTGATGCAAACTCTAATTATTTAGTCCCATGGAAACCTTTAACCCTACAAAAGGAGAAAGTAAACTTCCAATTTTCTGCATATTTTATTGTTCTTTGGGAGAAGAAGTCAAAGGGAAAATGTCTACTTGCATTCAAAGAAGCATTAGAACCAAGGAGAACAATTCACAGAATGAAAAAAGAATTACATTTTTCTCCCCTTCTAAATGATTAAATTACCTGATATCAATATTGGTGTAATATATGAATGACTATGAATCACCAAGAGTTAGGAGGAAGTACTAGGCACTCTTTTACCTTGGAACTATCTCTAATGCATGCTCTGTAACAGAAGAAGTAGGAAGAGGGGAAAAAAGATGAGATGGGACCAGGTCTTATGTAATATAATGTAATATAATAATGCAATATAATGTAATGTAATATAATATAATACTGAGTCTTATGTTAGTTTTTTATTATTTTACTATAAGACCAGGTCTTATATTAATTTTTGCTCCAAAAGATGCATTAGAGCTGATTGTCTGGCTAGGTCTTATTTTCAGGGAAACATAGTATTTGATTAAATAAGCCAGGGAAGGGAAGCTTAGGGGGGACATCTTTAGAATTCTGCTTATAACAGTTTTACGAGAAAAAAAAAAAAAGTATAATCCTAGGCAGAGAAGGCCCTTATAGTTTCTCATTGCAAAATTCAGAAATTCAGCCAAGTAAATGTTAACATTCTTTCTAGCCCTGTTTATACCTAAAATCTTAATATAGTGACAAACATTCAGTTAGTGCACAACAAATTTCTTTCTTGAGATAAAATAAATGGCCATAATTGTTGAATATTGACTTTGTCTTATTTTTGTTTATTTTGAAAACTATTTAAGAGTATATGTGCAACACGGAAGGAACAGCAGCTCCCAAAGCACCAGAGACATACAGGGAGGAACTGAATTATCTGTCTTCAGGGGGAGAGCTGGCGGGGCAGCTCTGTCCTGAACAGAAGTGCTGGCAGGTGCACTGCTTCTTTGTTGAGCCATTCTCCACACAGCTGGCAGGCAGGCACCATATTAGAGTCTCCATCAATTTGACTAACACCACTCACCCCACCCTGATGATTCTGAAACCCCACCATATTCACCATTCCCTCAACACTGAACCTCTTTCAGAAGCTGTTCCTCACAAGCTGCCCACCTCAGTCCTTGCTGCAGACTTTCCTAGAATTTCTCAAAGGTCCACAAACCCGAAACAAACATCAGTTTGCCTCACTGTGACCAAAACCTCTTGCTAAGTGGCCCCCAGGACTAGTTGCAGCTGACCACAGTTCTCAGCATAGCTTTTCCCAGTACTTCCAAGTCCAGCACAGGCAGCTGCCAACCACAGATCATTTTGTACTTCCTACCTTGTAGCCCTGGGCCAGGAACAGGCAGCAGTGAACCTGGGCTTGCACCAGAATAGATCCTAAGTGACCCCAGAATCAGCACACCCAGTGGCCAGCTTCAAACCACACCAGAGCACTACCCAACCAGCTCTAAAAATGACAATGCCAAAGGATCCACTCAGTAGGCACCAGAGCCCAACTGCAGCAAATCCTTCACCATGAGGTCAGCCCCCACACAACAGCTCTTCCACTGTAGACACGAATAGTCCTCATAGCCAGCCTAGGAACTATCTCACCCACTGACATGCCAACAGGAATCAAAGTTCAACTACAACAGAAGGGCACACCCAACCTACACAAGGGACACCCCTGGAGCACCTGGCTCAGGTGACTATGAAATCTGAACCATTGGACCCTGTAGGACACCTATTACATAAGGCCATACTATGAAGACTGGCAGACACAGCAGATCTACCTAATATATAGAAACAAACACAGAGAGGCAGCCAAAATAAGGAAACAAAGAAACATGTCTTAAATGAAAGAACAGGAGAAAACTCCAGAAAAAAGAACTAAACACAATGAAGGCAAGCAATCTATGAAATACAGAATTCACAACACTGGTTCTAAAGATGCGCAATGAACTTAGGGGAATAGAAGAACTCAGTGAGAACTTATACAGAGATAGAAACCATTTAAAAGAACCAGTCAGAAATAGGGAATCCAATAACTGAAATGAAGAATACGTTAAATGGAATCAACAGACTAGATGAACCAGAGAACCGAATCAGCGGTTTTGAAGATAAGGTCTTGGAAAACACCCAATCAGAACAAAAGAAAAAAGAAAGAAAGACAGAAAGAAAGACAGAAAGAAAGACAGAAAGAAAGAAAGAAAGAAAGAAAGAAAGAAAGAAAGAAAGAAAGAAAGAAAGAAAGAAAGAAAGAAAGAGAATCCAAAAATGTGAAGATAGTTTAAGGGGCCTCTGGGACAACATCAAGCGCAAAAACATTCACATCATAGGGATACCAGAAGGTGAAGAGAGAGACTAAGGGATCGAAAATCTATTTGAAGAAATAATGACTAAAATTTCCCTAAACTGGAGAAGGAAATAGACATACAAGTCCAGGAAGTGCAGAGTCTCAAACAAGATGAATCCAAAGAGGCCAACACCAAGACACATCATAATTAAAATGTCAAAGGTTAAAGACAAAGAGAAAATGTTAAAAGCAGCATGAAAAAAAGCAATCAGTTACCTACAAGGGAACTCCCATAAGACTATCAGTTAACTTCTCAATAGAAACTTTGCAGGTGAGAAGGGACTGACATGAAATATTCAAAGTGATGTAAAGGAAGGATCTATTATTACTCTACCCAGAAAGGCTATCATTTAGAATTGAAGGAGAGATAAAAAATTTCCCAGACAAGAAAAAGCTAAAGGAATTCATCAACACCAAACCAGTATTAAAAGGAATGTTAAAGAGACTTCTGTAAGAAGAATGGCAATAACTACATGCCTATCAACAATTACCTTAAATGTAAAAGGATTAAATGCTTGAATCAAAAGACATAGGGTAGCTGAATGGATTAAATAAAAGACCCATACATATGCTGCCTATAAGAGACCCACTTCAAATTGATCCACACACACAGTGAAGACTGAAAGTAAAGGGATGGAAAAAGATATTTCATGCAAATGAAAATGAAGAAAAAGCTGGGGTAGCAATACTTACATCAGACAAATTAGACTTTAAACAAGATCTATAACCAGAGACAAAAGACATTTCACATAAAATAGACAAGATATGGAAGCAATCTAAGTGTCCATCAATAGACAACTGGATAAAGAAGATATGGTACGTATACACAATGGAATTTTACTCAGTCATAAAATAGAACAAAATCTTAACATTTGTATCAATAAGGATGAACCTAAATGATATATGTTAAGTGAAATAAGTCAGAGAAAGACAAATACCCTAAGACTTCACTTATATGTGGAATCTGAAAAACAAGATAACAAATCAAAACAGAAACAAACTCTTTAATAAAGAAAACAAATTGCTGGTTGCCAGATGGGCAGAGGGTCAAGGAGCTGCGTGAAAAAGGCGAAGGGATTAAGAAGTACAAATCAGCAGTTACAAAATAGTCATGGGGATGTAAAGTACAGCATAGGGAATCTAGTCAATAATACTAAATAATTATATACGGTACGAGGTAGGTACTAGATTTATCAGGGGGAATCACTTTGTAAGTTACATAAATGTCTCACCTCTATGCTGTATACCTGTTAACTAATATTGGATGTCAACTGTAATTGAAAAATTTTAAAATAGTGTTACAAAAAACTAAAGATGAAATTTAGTGTTATGATTGTATAAATGTAACTTAGTGCAGAAGAAATGAGATTAAACTCTTAGAGAAAACAATACATTCCTAAATCACTAAGTCCCTGAAACCCAAAGGAGAATGTCCCAAACACTAAGGTCCAATA
The DNA here is from genome assembly GCF_057876585.1 of Rhinolophus sinicus. NCBI lineage: Eukaryota > Metazoa > Chordata > Mammalia > Chiroptera > Rhinolophidae > Rhinolophus > Rhinolophus sinicus. Next base: position 85,326,953 of record NC_142502.1, on the reverse strand, counting down.
TATTCTCTACTAAGGATTTTAGCTTTCTTTTTGTTTTCATGGTCAGTCAGTTAGCACTCTTCTTTTATTTGAAGGCATCTTCTTATAGTGTTCTTTTTCATTTTGCTTGAGTGATTTCATCTTCATTAGGGAAACACACACAGAAGACATTTTAAGATACTATGTATTTTTTAATGTCTTTACTTTGCCCTCCTACTTTCTTGATAATGTGGCTTGGTATAGAATTCTATGTCGAAAATATTTTTTATATTTTTTAAAAGAAACTGAACTCATTGCTCTATTGTTTTTGTGTCCAATGTTATTTTGATTCATTGATTCATCTTTAACTCATTTGTGTGTAATCTATTTCTTGTGTGGAATCTATTTATTTAAAAGTTTAGAAATTTTTTACCACTTCATTGGGATTTTGATTTTTCACCAGGAGGCATTCATGTGTAGGCCTTTCTTAGTTCATCCCTTTTGCAATCTATGGGTCCTTTCAATTTGAATAATTTTGTCTTGCTGTAGTCTGGGGAAATTTCTTTTATTATTTATTTAGTTAGTTCCTTCCACTTATTTTTGTCTCTTTTACTCTGCTTCTGCAGGTTTTTAAATACCTGCTAGGTTTATCTTCCATGTATCCCTTATTTTTTCTCATGTTGTTTTCATATTTGTCTTTAGCTCTGCATTATGGCTGACTTCTTTTGTTTTTATGTTATAGACCGCCAATTTGGTTTTTTTAGCCCAATCTATTTTATTCCTTGGTCCATTTGAAGAAAATATTTCTCATAATTTATAACTTGATTTCTAATTGTTATTTTTTAGTAACAATCTATTCTCTATTTATATAATAGTTTCTCAAATCTCTCTGAATATTTCCAGCATTTCTCAAGTAAATTATGCCCCCAAGGGAGATTTGACAACACGTAGAGATGTTTTTGGTTGTCACAGTTATGAGGGTTGCTACTGATATCTAGAGCGTGTAGGTCAGGAATATTACTAAATAGCCTACAATTCAAAGATCCACTAAAAGAATTATCTGTTCCCAAAGGTCAATAGTGCAAAAGTTGAGACTCTTTGGAATATACCTGTTAGAAATTAAAAATTATCTTTGTTCCATATATCAATTTTGATCCTTCTGGAGTTAGTGGATATATTTTCTTCCTTCTATTTATGGTGCTTGTGTGTGTTCTCCAAATATGTGTTGCTCTTAGTTCTTAGTTCACATTTACACAAAAAGTATAAAGTTGATTCATGGATTTTCTCTCTAGTTGTATTTGTCTATTTTCCCAGTGCTTGTAAGAAAAAGCCAACTATTGGTTTCTGTTAGACAGTGAGGTCATATCAATTGATTGATACCACTGTAGAGTGCTTGGATATGGAGAAGGCAGGCAAGAGATCCCTTCAATTATCAAATTAAAGAGACTTTACTCTCAGGATAATTTATTGTATTGCACTACCAGATAGAACTTTATTTTTTCTTCTCTCTCCCCCCCACCTCCCTCAAAACGTTTTCTCAAATTTGATGTAGAGATATGGAATTATTTAAAATTCTTCTCTACTTCTCTCTGAGACTCAAAGCCATTCTAGAATATCTCCGAAGACAGGTTTTAGGTTCTAGCCTGGAGGCAAATACTACTGCTGTCAATCATATTATCTGCATACATGGCAGAGAAGGAGGGAGAGGAAATAAGTTTTCTCCAGGCCCAGCTATTACTAAAGCAGTTAATTAATTAATTAATTTCCCTGATGATTCCCAGGTCCCTCTCCGAGTCTTTGCATTGTCACTGATCTTAGAGTTTCTCACGGGCTCCATTAGGATTGATCGCTCTCACTTCTGGAATCTTGGCTTGGATTCTTCTGCGCTGTTTTCTCCATTAATTCCATCCCACCTGTTTTTTAGCTTCCAGGGTTTGTTTCAACTTTCTGGTCCACTGGTAGCTCTATTTCCTGTTTCCCAACACTATTGTGTTTTGATTCTTTATTTAAAATGTTGGTCCCAAACATTTCAATGAAACCACGGGTAGGAGGAGAGGTAAACATGTGAACCAGAAGCTTCCCTGAATCAATTATAGATCTTAGCTTTACTAGATATTTGTCACTTTTACTGTCAAATGACATGTATTTGGTCATGTTCCCCAGAAACATGTCCTTAGATAATGATTTCTGTACAAATGATTTATTGAGGAAATGTTGCTAGGGAAAACTAGTATGAGAGTAGGGGGGCAGGGAGGGAAGATGACAAGTGTGATAGGAAGAATAATACCATCCTACAAAGAAGTCACATTCTAATCTCTGGAACCTATAAATTATCTTACATGGCTAAAGGAACCTTACCATTGTCATTAAGTTAAAGATCTTGAGATAGAGAGATTACACTGGATCATCCAAGTGGGCCAAATGTAATTGCAAGGACCCTTAGAAGTGAACGACGGAGGCAGGAGTGTCAGACAGAAATTTGAAAGTGCTACTTTGCTAGTTTTGAAGATGAAAGGAGGGCCCACAAGGCAAAAAAAAAATGAAGACGGCTTCTAGAATGTAGAGAACACAAGGAAACAATTCTCCCTTAGAGCCTCCAGAAGAACCACAGCACTGCCAACATTTTGTTAGCTCAAAGGAACGAATTTTGGGTGTCTGATTTTCAGTATGTATAGTTTTAAACTACTGAGCGTGTGGTAATTTTTTATACCTACATAAGAAACAAATATATCAAGCAAGGGTGAAATCTCAGGCAAAATCCATCAGAAACCATCTTTGCCCTGACACCACAGGAGCACTCTAGGGTACCAGAACTGTCTCAGACATTCCCCCACCTGAGGGGAGGGGCGTGAAGCTTGGATACTGCCATACCTGCCTGTTGACAGTTAGTTTTAAATAAATACCCAGGCATTTCTGGCTCTCTGACTGAGGTGAAGAAACACTGAACTATAAAAAGTGTTCTTGGATAAACCCTGACATTGTTTACCATACCTCTCCTCACCTAATCTTCCATGTAGAAACTCTGCCATTATGTAAACAGGATTTTAGAGAGGTAATAACTCCCTAAAGGTCCATTTTCCAAGCCTAGATCTACAGCAATCAATTGATTTTCTATGAACCCAATTTGCAGTTTTTTATCTAGAAAAGTCCTTTTTTGACTAAGATATAGTCAGTTTCTATTTCTCGCAACATGAGGTTTGAACAACATAACAAATGGGTTGCAGAAAAAAACCTCAAGAAAAATGTAAGGAATTTGATATTGGTCATCTGACAAATAGGGCAGAAAGCAGCAAAAAGTCTCTAATATTCCAAGATGGGAATCAAACAGCTCTTAACATGAAATGGTGCCACCTGATTAAAGGTATTATCTAAAGTCATCAGTAATCTAGGGCCCTTTGGAGACAAAGATCTGGGGTATTGTGATTCTTGTGCTAGGGAATAGTATAAATGGCCTAAAGAAACCAAAGGCTGCCAGGTGCATAATTAATTCTGGAGTTGGAAAGTTTATAAGAACAAAAACCCCCAACAAATCTAAATACTAAATAAGAAGTTCAAGCAATAATTCCAATAACACACATCCAGAAATCTAAACCTCTGCCGATAACCTAATAAGTGGGGGGGGGGAAAAAACAAAAAACTAAATGAGATTGTTTCATTACTTTTTTTTATTTTGTCTACTCATTTGTATGTGAGTGATATCTATAATATATTGGCACCTGAATAGTTGCGTGAAATAACAGGGATAATACTACACATATATACAAGCAATCTATTCCTTCAAGAAGATTTCAATCAGTCTCATACTGTATGGCAGATATAGAATCACAAATATAAGATACATATATATTTAATAAATGTATTTAATAAACTGAATATATTAAATACTTTGACCCTCATTAGGCTAAAGCTGATAAAAATACAATTCTGGCAATTAGATCATTTAAGATAAACTGGCTGAAGAGATACTGCGTTTGGTTAAATAATTACCTTGAAAACACGGGTCAAAATATCTGATCTAGATAACATATTCCTTCCCACCAACACACGCTTCCTGATTCTACAAACAAGTTTCCATCAGCTTTTGTCGAAAAAGCATATTATGTATCATCTTCACCATATGAAAAAGTAGTTGTTTACACAATCAAATCAATGTGGTACTTAAATATGTAAAGATTTAACCAGCTGTTCAATCTTAAAAGTTGAAAGCTACATTTCTTCGATTATAAGGATTTTCTTTGAAAATAATCAAGGTTACACCTTAAATCCAAAACGCTTATACTTAATTTTCCTGGGGTTGAAATCATATCCAAATATTTTAGAGTAAAATTGAGCGTTTAGTGTCCTAACAAATGTATATGGATCATCTCTAGAGCTCTTGTTTGTCAGTTCAGGTAGATATGCTGAAAACCAGGTGAAATTATGATTAATTTAATTTGATCCTTTTTGTGAGCCAGAACTAGTCCAGTCAAAATTTTAAAATCTTAATACATTTTTTGTAAAATATCCTCACCTAAATTAAATTATTGAGATGCTTGGTAAAGTAGATACATGGCCCAATTACCCACATCTTAATTGCTCTTATTGAATTGCCTTTAACACACGTCTCTTCATAAAATATAAAGGCTGCTAAGGCATTTATTTTTATTGAACTCCCTTTTCATTGATTTTATGTAACATACAGAATTTTTAATCAAGTCTCAATAGTTTATTATTGCCGCTGTTGTTCTGGAGGCTATTTGATGTTATTGTTGCTGCTGATGTTGTTTTTGTCTTAGAAAATGTCAGATGAAATGTCATTTCTTGGATCTCTGTGAAGGACAATGTAGTGAGGGGCCCCAAGGGCAATGTTACAGAGAGTAAGTCACTGAGAGCTGAGCCCTGGACACAGGAAGTGCAGTAAGTAGCTCCACATGATCACCAAAACAGGTTATCTTCCTTACTGAATAGTTTCTGCAGTTCCTGCTGCCAAATTAATCCCTTTCCAATTGTAGTTACAGCTTGTATCTACAAACTGGATCTTTAGCCTATTGAAATATATTACTTGAGCTACACTGAGATATTAAATTAATGACGCCACCCTTATGACTTCCTAGACATAAATATAGCAGTAAGAGCAGGGCCAAACGAAAATGGTACTCAGCAGTTTATCATACTTGGTTACTTAAGCAGAACAAGGATCCATGCAGGCATGTCTAAACTGGACATTAGAGGTGTATGAGCCTTCAAGATGCCAGGAAGAGAAGTAACCAGAGTCGGTATGAAATTCTAAGAAGAAAATATTCTGGAAGAGGGACATGGGCAGTAATGTAGTCTTTTTGCTCCATCATATTTCTCAAGACCATTCCTTGAAGGACAAAACACAGCAAATACTTTCTAATCTATTTTATTCACTATAGTATGCTCCTTTGGAAAAATCTCCACTTAACAAGGATTTGTAAAATGATTTTTTTATCACGTCTCCCACCAGAGAATAATTAACCATTTTGGGGTCAAGAAATGGCCTTATGTTAATTAGAACAGTAAGAAATAACGGCCAACAGCCTCACAGATGTTCATGAAGCAAAATATATCAGCTGGTAGGAGACAATGTCTAAATATTGGGATCCTTACACCTTGTAATTAAACTATATTCTTTTTCTTTAGCTTGTCACTAAGTAATTGTTCCATTGATACAAAGTAAGGTGGATTGTTTATTATTTGGGGGAAAAACTTGACTTTCAGCTTCCTAGAGTGACAATTTGGGAACTTTCAACAGAAATGTACCAATTGTTCTTAATTACCCTGAGGACTAATGGGAAATAAAGTACATATATGATACAGTACTATGTGTTTACTGTCTGCAAAAAAGAAACTGTGAAAATTATTCCAATTGTAAGCAAATGTTGTTTGTTTGAAGAACATAAAAATTACCTTTGTTATTTGATAACCACATTGAAAATTATTTGACATGTACAGCAAATACTAACTCTGCTTTCTTTCTATCATAATGTAATATGGGATGAGATCCTAAAAGTAGATTTTGAGTCTAATTCCCATGGAAAAATAATAAACGTATAAGAGATATTGTGCATTCATATTCACTCTGCAAGATGTATAAAACATATTTCTGTACTTGCCCAGAACTAACAGTTCTGAGGAACCAAAGCATAACGATACCCACAATTCATGGTTATGTTTTATATCAACCAAGTGTCGTTCACCACTGAAAAAGAGAACACTTGGAACAAAATTCCACCTTATGTTTATACCTCTGAATCAGTAAGTTAATTCCACAATAATGCTGTGTAACACCCAACCACAAAAATCTCAGCAGTGTGCAGGAATAAGTATTTATTTACTCACAAGTCTTCAGGTTATCTGTAGGTCAGTTAATCTAAGTTGGGCAAGACTTGGCAGCTCTACTGATCTAAGATCTTTCACATGTCTGTGGGTCCTTAGTTCCAAGCGTTTCTCATTCTTCTCCTGAAATAGCAGACTAGCCTAAACATATCCTTACAATATGGGTAGATATGCAACAGAGAAGCCCAATCATACAAGTGCTTCTCAATGCTGTTTTCATATCGCACCCACCAATTTTCCATTGAACAAAGTAAATTGTGTGGTCAAGTTCAAAGGCAAGGAGTGGAGAGATATACTTTACCTTTTTACTGTGAGATACTACAAAGTCCAATGACAAAGGACATAGATACAAGAAAGGGTGCTGACTCGATTAATACAGTCTATCATAACCCCCACTGTAGTACGTAAGAGTTGGCCCAACTTCTCCTACCATTTCCTTCTCTAATGTCATGCACCATCACATTTTTAGTGGTGATTTTCATTTGCTTTTAAACACACATTTATCACTTAAGCATCTTACACAAACCATTCACAATTAATTTTAATATAATCAAACTTATCTTTATCCATAAAGACGTAACTCTGATAACATCCCTTCCAAACTGCCTATTTGGAGAAGTGATTTAGGGGATTACATCTGAGGTTCAGTCTTTGGAAAAAGGTTGGTACCATAGGCCAGCACTTGAGCATCTTCTTTTAATGAAGGGGCCCTAGTAGACATCAATGCACAGATATGCCATAATCAGGTGGCAGGGGATAACGAAGAATGTGGGAAATGGACATTCTCCCACCTGGGATTGAAGTTTCTTATCCATTCTCTGAACTGAAACTAGGGTAAGCTTTATATTTAACCTTTTTCTGTCTGAATTCTTCTCTTTATTGCATTGCTCCCGTTTGTTTTAAATTATTTGCTATGAGCCATATACATCTGACATGACAGAAGGTAAACAATGAAAATAAACCTCAATAGTTCTAGTAATTACTTTGGGCTTGGACAAATTTGGGTATTTATCCACAATTATCTAAACAATAAGTTTTCCCCTGAAACTGTTTAGATTCCAATTTCAGAGTTTTTATGAGCAGCTTATAACTTTCACAAGATCCTAATAATAATCATAAATAAAATTATAGTATCATAGTTTTCTGGTTTCCTACCTTTTCCTTCAACATTCTGTGCAACGTTTGGCAAAACACAAGTTCTGTCTCTTTAAGTAATCTTTATTTCTCAAGAATCAGGTATGTTCATTTGAAGAAAATAAAGGATCTTCACATCTTTTTTTAAATTAGTTTCAGGTGTGCAAAGCAATGTAATAGACATTTACACCCTTCACAAAGTGATAAGCAGCTCCCCCAATCTACCACCCCTCTGACATCATATATAGCTGTTACAATTCCACTGACTCTATTTCTTATGCTGTACTCCATATCCTGTGACTATATATATATATATATATATATATATATATATATATATTAAATTATAGTTGAGATTCAGTATTATTCAGCTTCAGGTGTACAGTGCAGTGGTCAGGCACCTACACCATCCACGAAGTGGTCTCTCTAATAAGACAAGTGTCCATTGGATACCCTACCAGCAATTCCACTCTTAGGTATCTATCCAGAAAAATCTCACACACTAATTTTAAAAATGTGTTATAGTTTTCAGTGTATGCATCCTTCACATCCTTGGTTAAGTCCCAGATATTTTATTCTTTTTGTTGCAATTGCAAAGGGAACTGTTCTTTTTTCTTTTTTCATTTATTTTTCTGAGATTTCATTGTTAATATATTCAAATGCAATGGATTTTTGTATGTTGATTTAGTAGCTAGAAAATTTACTGTATTCGTTTATTGTTTCTAATAGCTGTTTGGTGCAGTCTTTAGGGTTTTCTATTTAAAGCATCACATGAAAATATGCTCAACCTCACTAATCATCAGAGAAATGCAAATAAAAACCACAATGAGATGTAACCTTGCACCAATTAGAATGGTTATCATCAACAAGACAAATAATAACAAGTGTAGGAGAGGCTGTGGAGAAAAAGGAACCCTCATACACTGTTGGTGGGAATGCAGACTGGTGCAGCCACTATGGAAGGCAGTATGGAGGTTCCTCAAAAATTAAGAATAGAATTACCATATGACCCAGCAATCCCTCTCCTCGGTATTTACACCCAAAATCTGAAAACATTTATCCATAAAGATATACGTACTCTGATGTTCCTTGCAGCTTTATTTACAGTGGTCAAGACATGGAAATAACCAAAGTGTCCTTCCATAGATGACTGGATAAGGATGTGGCATGAAATACTACTCTGTCATAAGACAAGGTGAAATAGTACCATTTGCAACAACATGGATGAATCTTGAGATTATTATGCTAAATGAAATAAGTCCGACAGTAAAAGTTGAGAACCATATGACTTCACTGATATGTGGAATATAAAACTGAAAGCAACAAAGGAACTAGGGTTTCCAGGCAGGAATTCCCGCCCATTCTTGGGAATTTTTTCACTTTTCCATTCCCGAATCCCAAGAAAAGTTGGCTGGGAAATCGGGAAAATCGGCTCCTTGAACCCAGGTGGTTGGTAGTATTGGCCATCACTTTGTGGAAACGATTCATCGAGGATATCAGAAAACAGTTTATACCTCAGGATTCGGGAATGGGAAAGCGAAAAAAATTTCTGAGAATGGGTGGGAATTCCTGCCTGGAAACCCTAAAAGGTACAAGACAAATAAAGAAACAAAGGTTCATAGACACAGACAACAGTTCAGTGGTTACCAGAAGGGATGGGGGGAGTAAGGATAGAAGAGGGTAAAGGGGTTCAAATACTGTTTCCCTGAAACTAAGGCCTAGCCAGACCATCAGTTCTAATGCGTCTTTTGCAGTAAGAATTAATATAAGACCCAGTCTTATATTATATAAGACCCGTTATTATATATATTATATTCTACCCAGACGTATATTATATTAAAATAAGACCGGGTCTTATATTAATTTTTGCTCCAAAAGACACATTAGAGCTAATGGTCTGGCTAGGCCTTATTTCTGGGAAACACAGCATATGGTGATGCAAGAAGAATTGACTGGGTGGTGAACACACAATGTGATATATAGATGATGTATTACAGAATTGTACACTTGAAACCTATATAATTTTACTAACCACAATAAATTTTAATTAAAAAAAAGAATACCATTATATTGATAAATGCAGAAAACTCTGGAAACTTGATCAGATTCTGGATTCAGGAATCACCTTAAAGATACTGTGCTGTTTAAAATAGCATTTATTTTATAGATCATGATTAAAATAGCTTTCTAGAAGGCCACTTTGTATGCAGTGAACTCTGTTAACTAATCTGTTCGCCTTTCTAAGTTCATGCTTCTTATAGTTACACTCCATGGTAATTTGGATAGAGTTTTCTCAGAATTCTTTTGCCATAAGAATTATAACTACCACTAATTTCTCCCTTTGTACTAAGAACTATATTATTTGAAAATATTACTATGAATACTCATTATAATAATCAGAAAATTGATATTCCCAAATAAAATCAAGGAAAGACTCTAGAACATTAAGGTTCACGTATGGCATGCCAAGGACCTAGGATAGCATTCTCTAGGAAATGGGGGTGGGGGTGGTAATTGAACAGTTTTAAGCAAGAAAATGAACTAATCAGAGTTACATTTTGGATAAATTATTTTGGTGTCAGAACTTACGAAATCCTCAGTTGATTTCACACAGCTATGAACGGAGGTAGAGGCTTGTTAGAAGATAATCATAGTAGGAGTGATGAGAAGTAATAAGAGTTAGAACAAAGGTAGTGGCATTGTTGATGGACTTCAGCTTCACTCACATTTTTTAACCATGTGAAAACTCACCATAAAATCTTCCTCAGCAAATAATCTTCCAGGAAGCTCTTAATATATGGGAATTGACATGCATATAAAATCCCTTCTGCTGCTTTTTCTTGCCAAGATTTTGTATCAGCCTTCTAGATGGGTTTCCCACCATACTCTCTTTTACACTGCTACCTAATAGCTTATATTAGTGACAAGAATGGCTAACTGCTACAATAAAGAAAACCCAAAATAAAAATAAAATCAGTCTCTCTCTCTCTCTCTCTCTCTCTGGAATGCAGCTGAAAAACCTTACATTTCAACGTTCCACTTGAAGGACAGGGAAGGAGTACAGAGTAGTCAACTTCCTTGATCCAAATGAGGGAAATGTTGCACACACCACTTCCATTCCCATTCCTTGGTGAGAACTTAGTTATGAGGCCAAACCTAGCTGCAAGGTTGGCTGGGAAATATGTATTCCCGCCGGGCAGCTATGTGTCCAAAATGAAGAAGAGAAGGGATTTGGAGGAGACAAAATTCTTCCTAAGGTTTTTTGTTTGCTTTTAATATCATTTTCTTTAATATTTTTCAATTATTTTAATTATACCCAAAATAAGTTTCATATACATTCTGTTATCATTCAAGTTCCTGTGCTATGTGATGCCTGCCTACATAAAGGGTATTATTTCCAACTCCTGTCATTTAAATTTTATTCTTTCATTAACATTAAACAGTAAAAAATTCCTTCAGCTTTTCCCTTTCCTGCTTCAAGATTATTTATTCTTCTAAACTGTAATGCATCCTCACCTCCCAAAACCCAAAGCTTATATTATATTCATCAAATCCCATATCAAATGTTTCCTCTGCTACAGTCTGACTTGATCGCGTTAACCAGAGTAGCCCTTCCTACATTAGCATCCTGAACTCTTTACCTATATCTCTTTGTAGGTGCTGAAATTTTTTAAGACTTTTATTCTGGAATATTTTATATATGCAAGGGGATAGATTGTTGCAATAATAATTCCCAATATACACATGCTCTTATGTATTTTACTCCCACATGAACTCTGGGCTTGGTCATATAACTTGCTTTGGCTTATGAGACAAAAGCAACGGTGATACAAGACTCGAAAACAGGGCTTGCACATCAAGCTGTGCTTTCTAACTTCTCCTAGGAATCCTGTGATCACGAGCATGTAAAAAAGGCCAGGTGAGCCTACTGGAGACATGTGGTCTAGCCACCATCATCACTCCTACTTGACAGCTTGCCAAAACCAATAGCCTGCACCAACTGCCAGAACTGTGAATGAGGCTATCTTAGACCGTCCAGACCCAGCAGATGTATAAACTGACTGCAGCTGCAGGAGTGAGTCCAGGCAAGATCAATAGAACAATCATAGCTGAGCCTAGTCCAAACTGCTGATCCACAGAATTGTGAGCTAATAAATCATTGTTGTAACCCACTATGATGTAACGTTCTTGTACACAGCTAAAGCTGAGACACTATATATAAAAATATATGTGTATATATATATATATATACATTTAAAAATATATTAATAAATTACCTTTTTTATTACCATTCATACTAAGAAATAGCATTATAAATAACCCCCTCTACTTTCCCATCCCTTGGGATAACCATTATCTTGAATTGTGAACTTTTTAAATCATTCCCTTGCTGTGTGTGTGTGTTTGTGTGTGTTCTAAAGATATTATTGAGTAATGCTTTATTTTGATACTTACAAAAATTACATCAGACCATATGTAATCTTCTATGATGTGCTTTATTTTTTCAACATTATGTTGTGAGAATTATCCACAGAGTGTGGCTTATTAATTTTCACTGCTATATAATATATTTGTCCATTTCCTGTAGATGAACATCTGTATCATGTCTGGGTTTTTGGGTGTAACATACATACATTTTTTTATTGTTTTCTGAAATGAACAGTTTTGTAATAAATCTTGTATAATTCCCTAGTTCAGAGTTCCACAAATGTCTCCATGGTGAATATTTAGAAGAGGAATCATTAGGTGGTAGAGTACATGAATGTTCTTTACATAATTATGTTCAATTGTTTTCAAAATTGTTTTACCAATTTATACTCCCATTAACAGCATACTGATCCATATTCTCTCCAACAGTCAATGCTAAAATATTCTTTAAAAATTATTTGCCAATCTGGTGTGGAACATTATCTCATTGTAGTCTATATTTGTCCTTTCATAAATATTAGTAAGGTTGGACACTGTTTTATATTTACTCGGTCATAACTCTTTTCCTTTTTTGGGAAATGGCTATTTAAAATTTTACGGAGTTTTCCATTGTTTTCTTTCTTTTTTTTTTCTGTATTCTTACCTTTAGAGTGTATCTCATATAAAATTAGTTAATAAGTAGGAATTCAAACTTTCCACACAAAAACCTACTTTTTTTTTAGACAATAGAGAATTACACATGTTAATTTACACAGCTCTTTTATCGCAAATATTTTTTCTAATTTTATTTTCTTTTTCACAGATAACAGTAAATTGCTTTGGTACATTTATTTCAAAACAGATTAAACACTGGTTTTCCTGATTTGATTGTTTGGCACCCTCCACATCTTTGTGAAGAGATGCCTGAGAGAAAAAGTAAGAAAACAGACTTCTTCAAAATATTCATCCTTGTTAAACATGCAACACCCTTGGCTGAGCTCTCCTAAATCAACTCCCACAGCATCATCTAGGATACAGCGCTCCCTAAGAGAGCTGTTAGAAACCTTGAATAATAAAACAGATAAAATACAGAGCATACATAAAAGACTTCTTCAGGCTCCAGAGACAAAATTTGAGGCACTGATTTTAAAGCCAATAAATTGAAATGAAAGCAACCAATAGAGATTAAAGAAAAGTATCAGAAAAAATAACCCATATATTCTATTTTTGTAATTAGTACTAGCATATGATAAATGATTATGTCTAATGATAAATAAAATATGTTAACCCAATAATAACAATGTCCACATAAAGAATAGTTACACTAATACCACACCTAGAAAATTATGTTCTCATTGTTTGTGATATATATTTTTTTGTATTAGTATGTACATTTCTCCAGAAAACAAACTTTCATACTATGTCCTAATGCAAAAAAAAAAAAAAGTTTCAGTTTTACAAGCAGAAAACAGCTGTAAGTTTAGTACAAAGTAGAGGTGTGTAAATAAATTTGAATAGTATATAAAGGAACTTATAGTCGAGAGGTTAAAGGCCCTGTCAATAGTGAGAGACAGAGGAGAGGGGTGGTAGATGCGGGTAAACAGGATCAAATATATGGTGATGGAAGGAGAACTGACTCTGGGTTGTGAACACACAATAAGATATATAGATGATGTATTACAGAATTATACACTTGAAACCTATGTAACTTTACTAACCATTGTCAGAATTAAATAAACTTAAAAAAAAAAAGAAACAAGAGCACTTCTATGGAGGGTTTTTCAAAGTCTTTTCTTGAAGAGCCATTTTAATGTTCAGTAGTATTTTAAATCAGAGATGTCTCCATTAGGTCTTTCCTAAACCTTTTATGCTACCATTAAAGCTCCCCCCCCCCTTCCTTACATATATAGAATTGATGGAAAATAACATATTGCTTTTTCATTTTTCATTAGGAGCTTACATTCATGTAACATTTATATCAATGACATTTTATACAAATGTTCCCAGATATTTAGCTTCATCCATCTATTATTTTCTTCCTCACTGCCATATTCATTTTCCCAAAGCTCCTTGGACTATTTAAAATGAACAGCAAGCATTATTTACAAAATTATATAAAGATGTTTAGTAAACTAATACCTAAATTGTATTTCTACAAAACTTACAGGGAGTTCCAACTGACCTTTTTCAGTAAGCAGAGATATCATAAAGCCCTATGGCAGACAAGAGAATAACTGACAAGAGTAGAAGTTGATTGTCTTCATGTAAACACCTGTTTCCCATGATGGGGCATGATTAAACTGTGGGTAATAAAACCTGCAGGAGAAAGGTTCTCATTTACCCTTAGTACCTTTTACCGGCTGTGGTGAACTCATTGATTACACGGTTTTAAATACCATTATATATGCTGATGATTTACAGACTTGTATCTCTGGCCAGGACCTCTCCAGTAATCTCAGGACTCGTATTTCAAGTCACTTTGTGGACATCTCACTTAGAAGTTAACATGCCCCAAATCAAACTCTCAATTTCTTGGGGCAATTCCCTCCTGTCCTATGCTGAAGCTCAGTAAATGATTCCTCCTTCCTCCCATTTCTTCAGGCCTTATTAGTGGGAGTCATCCTTAACTCACTCTTCTCTGACATCCCATTGGCAAATCCTATCAACTCTACCTTTGACACATGTTCAGATTTTAATTACTTCTCATCACTTCTACAATTACCACCGGAGTCCAAGTTACCATACTCTCTAGAACTGTATTACTTCAATATTCCCTAAAGAGTCCTCTCTGCTTTGCTGTCCTTCCCAGTGCTCTCCTCACAATAGCCAATGTTCCTTTTACAACGCAAGTCATGACCTCTTCCTCAAAACCTCCTAATGGATTGGCATCTCAGGGTAAAAATTCTAAGTCCTTATCGTAGTGGCTTATAATACACTATGTAATCTGACTCCCTGCTACCAGCTTTAACTCTATCACTTAACTCTGCCATGGCCACACCGACCTCCTTACTATGTCTCAGAAATGCCAACCACATTTTTGAAATTGCTGGTACATTTTCCTGGGAATGCTCTTCCCACAGATATATACGTAAATCACTCATTTTATCTGTATGTTCAATACTGTATCACTATATGAATGAGGCAGTACTTTCTATCTTTAAGGAGGTCTTGTTTTCCCCCCTATAATTTAGAAGTACTAAGTTATCTTGTGGGCTCCAGATTATCCAGTTTGGTTTTATCCAGATTAGAATGCCCTACAGGTGCCAAATCAAGATGGCAGCTAGGATGATCTGACCTCAGCTCCTCCTAGGAACACACTGAAACTAACTACAACTATATATGGAACTACTTCCTCTTGAGAGAGAGAGAGAAGGAGAAAAGGGGAGGGAGAGAGGGGGAAAGAGAGGGAGAGGAGGAGAGGGGGAGGAGGGGAGGGAGAGGGAGAATTAATCTACAAATCCTTCACTTTCCGCAAAAGAGAAGAAAACCAGAAGGAAGCCCAGAAAAGATTGACACACAATCTCGCCATAAGCCCCACCCCAGTGCTGTGACCAACTATGGGAGGGAACTCAACTCCAAGTACCACCCTGAGGAGCGAAGGGTTCGTTCACCACATGGGGCCTCCCAATTCATAAGACCAACACCTGAGAGATGAGCACCCCAAAATATCTGGCTTTGAAAATCAATGGGGTTCATGCCCACGAGAGTCACAGGGCTGTGGCAACCTGAGGAACAATTCTTAAAAAGCCACACACAGACTTACCTTCCGCAGGGTCCCGCGTTGACACAGCCACTGGAAACGCTCCCAGACTTGATGCGAAAGAGCTAGAGACACACGTGCTACTTTTAAAGGGTTGGTCTGAGGGGCAGAGGCCTGCTGGGATACTGTTACGGAGGCGGGTAAGTGCCATATTTCTTCTCTCCCGATGCCTTACTAATGCCAGAGCGGGGCATCTTTTTTCCTCCTTCTGTTTTCTTTCTTTTCTTCTTTTTGTCTCTTTTTCAGACAGTGCCATCTTTTGCACTCCCCTCTGCTTTGCTCCAGCCAGTGGGCCCTGAGGGCCAATATCTCCCAAAGGCGAAACTTCTACATGTTTGCTGCCCGGGTTACTATGTCTGGTGACCTGTGTTTTTCTGCTGCCTCTCATGGGACACCCCTCGATCACCTGCCTCTTGGTGCCAGGGGGACCCACCGAGCACTGCACAGACCACAGACTTAAACAAATCCTCAGTCTTTCTGAGAAAGAGGTCTCTATCCTTTCCAGCTTGCCAGTATCTTTCAGAAAGGATTTTATAACATTGTATGGCTGCTGCCAGGGAACACCTCTACATCGCCTGGTGGTGGTGGCCCGTGGGCCCTACGTTTGCTGTCCCAGAGGAATGCATCTATTTGCAAAAGCTGCTGCCGGAGGGTCTCGATTCCCATCAGCCCCAATCTAGGTGCTGACTGAGATCCTCTCCTCCCCTTTGGGACTCTGACTTGTCTTGGCACACCCTCAGCTACTGGGAGCTATTAAAAATAAAAAGCACTACTTGGACAATCACAAAGGTTTGGGAGACAACCAAGAACTACAGCAGGGTTGAACACGAAGGTGCATGTCTTACACAAGGCCAACTCTTCAAGACTTGCAAAGGCGGCTGTTTTATCTAATGCATAGAAACCAACACAGACAGTCAAGCAAAAACAAGAAACAAAGGAATATGTTTTAAACAATAAGGTAAAACCTTAGAAGGAAAACATTAATAAAAATGCAGATTGGAATTCCCTAAAAGTAAAAGATACCTTGGGAACATAAGTTTTAAAATAAGGAATTTAGTCCCCTCATACAGTCGATTTTGACAATATTTCTTTTATGTTCTTTGTTTGTTTTACATTAAATTAATAAATTAAGCCACTTGGTACTTATTTCCAAATCACTTCTAAAATAACCAAGAATAGTTTTATAATAATGTTTAGAGAAATTAATAAATGAGTGAACATGGTAAGATTTTTTTTTTTGTCTTACTATGTAGGAGTATAAGATTTTTCCAAAAACTATAGTAGCTGGCATAATGTGACGCATGTCTCAGAAGAAAGAGTGCTACAGTGGCTTATTAGTGGGATCGAACACATCTGGTTTGGTGTACTTGTCTTTTTGAAAGAAGTAGCAAATAAGAAGGGCCTCCAGGAATCAGTAGCACATCAGCAGACAGAATTTAGGGAGTGCATTCCTGAAGAGTAGAAAAATGTTACCAATGCCCAGAAGATAATATTAATGTATTGAGAATCCAGAAAATACTTTATTTTCACTTAATAATAGCCCTAGATGGTTAGTGTGAGATGAGATTTCATGGGACCCATTGTGTTCAATAGCCAAGATTTTTAAAATATTCCTTTTCATCACTACATCTTTAGACAAGTGCTTATTCTCTCCTATGGGCTATATTTAATTTCCTAAGTAGAATACATTAAAAAACAGCTTGCAATTGTATTGTTAAATACAATATTGTGAACTTTCATCTTTAAGAAAATTAGTTTTCAAACCTCAATAAGAGAATAACATTGTATGCCAAGATAAAATCCTTTTTTGTTCATCAATGTTAAACAGGTAATTTAAAACCAGGTAATTTTAGAAACTATTTTATGAGAGATATGAAAAAAGTGAATAGGCAACAATAGTTTGTCCTTATATTCAAAAGGATTCTGTACTCACACATGCAATCTTTCTAAAGGACATACTCTTTCTATTTTTCATTTGCATATCTCAAAGAATAAATAAATTATTCCAATATACTTATATATTCTAGTCAAAAAAGTGGTATGGCTTCACAAAATTATTTTTTGAAGTTAGTTGAAAAGATCAGTTTTTATACATTTTCCATGTCTGCGGGAAAATAATGTATGTTCTTCAATGTTCTATACAGGTACATTAAGATGTGTTTGTTAATTGGGCGTATCTGCTCTATTCTGATGGTTTTTTTCTCTCATCTATCAATTAATGAGAAAGGTTAACTAAAACCTCTTACTAAAATGGTGCAGTTTTAATTTCTCTTTGCAGTTTTATCAATTTTTACTTTATATAGTCCTAAAATGGAATAATACTATGTCTTTCATATAAGCTTAGAAATGAGCATAGTGATTAAAAGTGTTATCAATATGTTTTGATCCTCATTTCTTTAGAAGAGTGTTTTGTATTAAAGTGTAAATACACTTTATTAATATGACTAACCCAGTTACCCTATGGTGGGTATTGTCCTGGTCTATATTTTACCTTCATTTTTACTTTAAGCCGTCCTATGTTTTTAGTTTAGGTGTTCCTCTTTTGAACAGAATGTAGGTAGTCAGTGAAGATATTTTAAATCCAATCCAGCAATAGTGATCTTTTTGGATAATTTACATTTAATATTGGATAACAATGTCTGGATTTAGTTCTATCATATTGTTATAAGCAATATTCCCCCTTTGATATGTTTCTTTAATCCTTTTCCCCTCTTTAATCTTGTTCAATTCATTGTATTTTACCACTTCGCAATTATTCCCTCTACTGGTTTAGACCAAGGGTCAGCAAACTACAGCCTATGGGCTAACCGCCGACCCCCACAACAGCAGTTTTTGTAAATAAAGTTTTATTGAAATACAGCTACACATATTGTACATATTGTATATGGCTGCTTTCACACTATAGCAGCAGAGTTGAGTCACTGTGACAGAAACACATCGCCTAAAATATTTACTATGATGCCGATGACAGAAAAACTTTGCCAACCCACAAAATACACATACTATTTTGTGTTCTGAGATTAAGTCTAATTTAATCATTGTCATCAAGTAAAATGCAAAACCTAGATTTCCGACCATCTACCTTCCCTCCTACATTTTATAGTTGTACTTATTTTACTATATTTAACCCAATTTAATGCTATTTAATGTTCTTTTGCTTTTTAAAATAATTATTAGACATTATTTATGTCTACACTCATGTTTACCGCTTCCTTGCTCATCATTCTGGGGTTCATTTTCTTTCTTCCTGAAGTATAAGCTTCAGCAGTGGCTTTGCTATTGATGGTAAATTTTCTATCAGTTTTATTTTCCTGAGAATGTTTTTTATTTTGCCCTAATTTTTTGAACTAGTTTTGCTGGATACAAAATTCTAAATGATAGTTATTTTTCCTTAGCAATTTGAAGGTAGTAATTACCTGCTGACTGACTTCCAAGTTCAGAAGTCAGCTTTGATTGAGAGGTCAGCTTTAGCCCAAAAAATGTCCCTATTTCTCTAGAATACTGATTAAGTGGATGTTAGAACTCCCGTTGGTCCCCATGTACTTCAAGTTCTTTTAGATTGTCCATCACTTTATATGTCTCAATGCTCCCTTCTGGATAATTTTTTCAGATGTATCTTGCAGCTCACTACTCTTTTTTTCTCATTAGTGTCATCTAAGCCACTATTTAACACATCCCATAAAGTTTAAATTAAGTATTATATTTTTTCCTTCCCAGAGGTTGTAGTAGTTCATTTAAAATATTTCATATTCATGTTTCTCTCTTCTTTAAAATACGTAAAAATATACTTTTTTGTAATATGTATATGTGTGTGTGTTTCATTCAAGAAAGTATAAAGATAGTGCTCGCTTTGGCAGCACATATACAAAGAAAGTATAAAGATATAAAATCTACAACATCTCACTGGCCTTGTGATTCAAGGTAGATGATTATGTTCCCAGTTGAGCTTTTTTCTATAGGTACTTGCAGGAAAATAAACACAGACTAGCTTTTTAAGTAAGTTCTATTTTATTTCACCATGTAGTAGTAACCACAGTGAACTGGGAAAAAAATTGTTCAGACCCGATTACACAATCAGTTTAGGTCCTGTTTCCAGACTGGTTAAATTTTGAGGCTGTTTATGTAGTGTTGCGTCTGTTATCTTCCCATCTATATGTTGAGGCTATCGTGCCATCCTTTCCCCATTTTGTATATACATTGACCTTGAGGCTAACTAGATTTGAGGTTAGCTGCCGCTATCCAATTGAAACTAATATGCAAAGGTTAAGATGCATGAAATTTCTAAAATTTCTTTGTCGTTTTTAAAGGCCATATCTAATCTGGTTTCTCCTGTCCTTAAAATCCCCATCTTTCACACAGCCTTTAACAAATATTACAACAGACTTTAAAATAATTTTTGCAGAACGTTTGTTCTTTTTAAGTTATAAATTTAGATATAGAGTCACTTTTCTGCCTAAATAAAAGTAAATACTGGCAGTGACTGTTACTTTTCCTACTTTCTCTTCAATTATGATCTTAACCTAACTTGATAAAATACAGATGTAGAGATATATATTTAGCAATGTACATGCTTTATCGAGAAAGGCATCTTCACTTTTAACTTTAAAAGTTCCAGGCCAAAGAAAAAGCCAAGAGAATATATAGAAAAGGGGGTAATCTGAGATGGAAATTGGATGATAGATTGAGCACTTGACTGAATGGTTATGAGACAGTGACTTGTGTTTGTGTTCTTCTGCCTTGAATGGAGCTGCAGCATGAGCTAATTATTCATTGTAAATGTCTTGGGAGATGATATTTGCCAGACTGTATAGTAGCCAGTAGACTCTGGCTCCGATTCTATGATGGTAATACAGGGATTATAAAATGACAGTTCTTTACTTGAGAAAAAAATTAATTTTGGATTTTCTTTCTTGTGTTTCCTTATTTCTTTAGTTCAATATAGAGATTTATTTTTCCTTAGTTTTAAAGAATTGGAATATTAGTGTTTTATACCCTTCTATTTTCAACAAGGATTAGGACCATGTTACAAAACAAAAATACATATAAAGCAGAAAAATTAAAGACAAACACACAACAAACAAGTCAATACATAACTAGCAAAAAAGACCTGAGTAGATTGGATCCTATTAAAATAGGCCAAGTTATTCTGATTTCTGGTAATAGCTTGAGTACAACTAAAATAATAGTTTATTTGAGAATAATGTGACTGGACGTATGTGTGTGTGTGTGTAATTTGTGAAAATATTGATACCAATAATCTTTCTTCTTAAGTGAAAGAACAAAGGAGGCATTTTCCCATTATAATCTTTTTTTTTTTTTGCTACTTAAAAAATATCTGTTTTGTTTAAACAGATTAAGAAAATACTTATTTCATGGATTTTTGATTTGTCCATTAATAGTGAGTTACTTATTAACAACACAAAAACTAGTTTTGACAAAAACAACATAAAGAATCATGAAATACACAAACATTTTATACCTGATATCCTTATAGTCTCAATTTATGACGTAGTTACATTTTCTATCCCTCTTAAATAAAGAGTCAAATCAAGAAGCACAATAGAAACTAGCATCACAAGTTTAATATATTTTAAAATATAGAAATATATTTAAACAGCACATTTAAAGATAATATAATAGACTTCTGTTTCTTATTCTTACAATGGTACACCATTAATTCAAAATATATTACTTAATGTAACCCCCAATATAGTTATTATCAATTTTTTAAGATAAACTGTATTTTAAAACAACATTGCAATACACCTGAATTACAAACAAACCTATAACATTTTTTGAGCTATTTCTTATATGTTTTATTTGAAAGATCCAAAAGGGTGATTAATAAATGGTGCTTTATGAATATTTTTAGATGAACTATAAATAGGCCTAACCGTGGAGCCACCATAAATAGCAAGTTATCCATCTAAATGTCATTCTTCAAGAAATCAATGTGTGTTAAAGAAAAGCCTTAGAAGGCAGACAGAGAAACAGAGAAAGAAAATAAATTAATTTCAGAGGGAAGAACACACATGCACATACACACAACAGAACTTTCCCATTTGGAATTATTTGTGCTTGGAGGAGGGTTTACAAAATCCCCTTACAAAATAAGGTTTTCATTGAGCTCAGTCTCAAAGATATGAAAAATGGATTTCAGCTGTTCTTTCGAAATGGCAATTCTGTCAAAGCCATTCTGGGATTTTTGGTAATTTCCTCCAGTTTAGTTTCAGTGCTTTTACCCTAAATAAAATCCCTTGCATCACATCAATCAGCAGACTCAGTTATAAAGGAGAGCTAAAGAAAACGGCTCTGTCGGCATCTTTGCTCCGCTATATTTTATGCATGCATTGACTCTTGTCTGTGGGGAGGGAAGTAGAGCACATGTAAATGTTTCTTTATTTTGGACTAGTTTTAAATCAGAAAAAAAACAAAAAAAAAAAACCTGCAGCAGTAGTGTTCTAGATAATAGGCAGACATGATTTATTTGAGGTAAGAAGGTTGTACTACAATTTTTAGTGTTAACTTGGAAAGTTATGGACATAGGCTCAAGCCTGTCTCCACAGAATTCCTGACGCTTTGAGCTTTGCAAAATCTACACTCCACAAGCCAAGAAGCAACATGCTCCTACAGTTACACCAATTCTGTTAAAGCAAACAGTTAGAACAATTATGTGCAATCTTGCAGATTCTATATTCTGCCTACCGTTTATTTATTCAAATCCAGTTCAACATTTCACTTTATCTAATGAAGCAGAAATGCGAAAAGAAAAATTGTGTTTATCCAAGCATTTTTGTTTGGGTTGTTATTTTTTTTTTTAAGTTTTATTTTTAAATAAATATCCTATCGTGGTTTTCATTGGCACAACAGAACCAAATGCATTCGATTTCCTTCAACAATATTTAATAGTCAAAGGAGTTCTGTTGAATTTCAGAAAATTATATGAGAAAATTATATTCAGAAAAAAGTGTTGAAATGGAATTGAATTGGACTTAGCCTATCCCACTGAAAGTTAGACTGGGCAATCTGTCGTATAGTGTAATGAACTATAAAATAGATTTGATTGACAAGGCATCCACAAAGGAGAATATATACCTTTAAATAAATAAAAGCGGCTATATACATGACATTGTACATAGGTAGAGAGATGAAATGAGCCAGACTAATTTACGAAATTCTCCTTTTGTCGGAAAGTATACTTTTTATTGTAGTCATAAACCTTAATACAGATCTTTTTCTTATTACCATTATTATTTACTATTAGTGGCAGCCACATGAACGCACTACCATATTTCTGTATTTTTTCAAAATGACATTGGAGCTGTCATCAAAGTACAGCACAGAGATGGCGTTCAATTTGGTTGGAGCACAACAAGGTTTTGGTACGTGGTCAGGAAACATCAGATGAACCTGGAAAAGAAAAAAAAAATGTTTTGTTTCTTTAAGAAATAAGATAGACACTTTATCTGCAGCTTTAAAATAATATGCTTGTTTTACCCCTCACAGTCAGGTGCACCCTTAAGCTGACAGCCATTCTGCTCTTGATGTTCAAGGGCTGGGGTAGTGTGAGGGGCTGCTAGTGAAGGATGTATTATTCAGCATTAACATCTGGAATCAAACCATCAGTTCTAATTATGTGCTTAGGCCTTGAAAAATGTAAGGAAAACCCCCTCTATGGAATAGTCAATGGAAATTTTCCTGGGGGAAAGAAATAGCAACTAGCACTGAGTTGCCGTGGGTTAAAAAGAGTCCTGTTTACTTCATGAGAAATACAGAAGTTATAAATGCAAATCAATAAAGCCTCACAGTCAGACTATAGAAAGATTTGTATCTAAGAATTATTTTTAAAAAGGATAATTAAACAATAAGTCATAAAAGTTATGTCAACTCTTAATTTTCCATGGTAATGGAAGCTTAAAATTCACAGCAAAATAAACTCCAGTTATAATCCAATACTTGCTTGAGAGCAATGATTTCAACTCTTCTCCACAGAATTTTTTAGCACATGGACTAGAGTTTAATATCCTTTCATTTTCTCCCCTAGACAAGCACCAAAAAGCAGGCTAAGCTAAATCAGAAGTAAAGAATCTAGATATTTCACAAATTGAATATCCACCTCCCCCCAAAAACCTAAAAAGGTGGCTGTACCTGGAAAGTGAAATGCTGAAGTAAAGTGTTTGTTCTCATTGTGATCAGGCTGGCAGTCTGCCTATGATTTGCAATAATTGAGCCCTGAGCCAGAACATGGTTCCCACTTTCCCACCCACCTACCATAGTCTGTCCCCCGGAGGAGTTTATGGGAAGTCCCACTGATGAGTCCTAAGGGATCTACAAAAACTGAATATAGCCTCTTGGAGTTTGGCTGCACAATGTCCTGGCTGAAATGATACAAGAGCCCTGCATGTGAACAGAAACAGCAGGAAAAATGAGGTGATCTGACATGAACTTGAAATTTCCTAAGACCTCACAAAACCAAAAGTTGGATAGTTTCTAAAATTTTCAGATGCAGCTTATGTCCCTCATCAGTTTTATCTTCCATAAACCACACATACATGATTGATAACCCCATTTCAATGGCCTTGGCTGCCTCACGAAGCAATTATTCTGGGAAAAAAAGGGGGTGGGGGGAGTTGTTCTTGAAGGGTTTCTCAAACATATTAGTCACAAACATGCTTTCCTTTAACAACAAACATGCCTGTCTTCTTGTTTCATGTCCTTCACAGAACAAATGTAGAGCATGCACAATTCCAGGAAAAAAAAAATCAAATTTCCCATGTATGCTTCAAGTTGTGTGATGACTTATGTCCCACATCCCAGGACAGTGATGCAGAGCAGGGTCTTGTTCCAAGTGTGTGTCAGATTTTTTTTCAAATGTTCATTTTTTGACACTGCCTTCTAGACTACAGTTCTAAAAGCTGATTATATATTTATAAGAAAATAATTATATATTTATAAGAAAAAGAAAATTGAGAGAAAGAGGTAGTATTTGACAGAACTTTTCCAACAATCAAGCAAGCATTGCTTAGCCTGAAGGAAAGTTTGATACCTTAGATACATATCTCAGGAAGCAAACGTCTGTTTTCTGAGTCATTGAAATGACAGTAAAAAGAAGCAAAGAATTTTCTGAGACATTAAGTGGCATTTTTCTATAAGCTAATAGTGGCTGTTCGTCTCTTACCCTACAGAAAGACAGTGATCATGGCTGTCCCTTCAAAGCATGAAACAGCAGCATTCCTCTCTATGCAATCAGCATTCTGTCAACCTGAATTCTCATAGACTAGGAGAAAAGGCTAGACTTTATAGAGATTGTTTTTCTTTTACCAGTGGAAGTTGGAATATAGCATACCCATCCTTGCAGAGCATACCTGCTCCCCATCTCCCAGTAATGATATCCTGTATCAAGAAGTACTTACCTTTACAGATAGCAAAGATGAAGACATATCAAACCTTAAAATTTTCCCAAGAATTGACTCTATACTTCGTATATGGCACAGAAGTAGGAAATCTCATTGGTCAAGACTCAAAAAAAGAATAAGATTTATAAATGACTACCTTTCAAAATACGTATGTGTTTTATCTCGCCATGTCTCTAACACCAAGGTGATTTCCAAAGTTTCTGACAATGCCCCGTGCTCTGGTTGTCATAGATGTTTATTTGGTGCTAGCTGTTCTGAGATACCTACGAAGTCAGTGAGGATGCCAGCAAAACCAAAGTCATTCAAGAGTTTAATCTCTCTCTCTCTCTCTCTCTCTCTGTCTCTCCCCCATATATATATACATGGAGAGAGACAGATATAAATATAGATATATATTATTCCTTACTCAGAAGGAAACAGATACTCTTTCCATCAGCTTTAAATCAGTTGTGAAAACATATGTAAACTGCTGAGAATTCAGCTCCTCACAAATTCTAATAGTTACTCTTTCTTTTTATTTATTTATTTATTTATTTATTTATTTATTTATTTATTTATTTATATTTATTATTTTTTTTGGTCATAAACAAGCCTTGCTTGCAAAGACTGGTTTTTCTTTCTTTCTTTTTTTTTTTTTTTCTCTAATAGGTATTGTTCTCTTACTGCCATCTACCAAATAACTCCATTCCCATTATTAAGTCTGGAGTCTAAAATAATGTGTTCTCTTCCTTCTCTCCTAATTACATGTAGTTAACATTTTCATATTAACCCTAACATTAATTTGGAATTATATCACATAATCCATTGCACCTTCTAGGAGCCTCTCACTTACTCTTCCAGAGGTTGTCCCTCTCCCACAACAATAATGCACACACAATGGCAGGTACATCAGACTCTCAAGAGGTTTCATGAGCTCATTAAATACAGTACAACCATTTAGAGACCATGAAATCAACATTTAATTATTGTTTTCGCAAAAACAAGCCTAGATTATTACACAATAAATCACTTCTAAATTCTTGAGTGTGGACGGGAAAACATGAAGATTAATTTCCATCGTAAAGGTTATGAAAAAAAGGTATCGAGAAATAGAAATGAGTCTTCTACTTATATTCTACATTGAAGAGCTTTCATAATGCTACAATGTGTTATGGAACATTCTTAAATCATTAGAGTAAGCACTCAGATGAAATGCAGTACAGTTACTTTCAATGATTTTGCAATGATTACTAATGAATTGCTAGATTAGAAATAGCTGCTGGAAACCTGCATAGTGAAGAAATCAGAGTAGAATGACCGCATTGTGTGATTACTATAATGTTCCTAGATGAATCTTTCCCCATTCTGGAATCAGAATTATTTCTTACACCAGCCTGAATTTCCTGACTGTACCCATAATTTGTTACTTGGGCTCTGAAAAATACCAAAGGAGTTTGAGAAGAGAAGATAGTGCCTTGATACTATACTTTCCTTTAAAATAACTTTATATGATTCTTGCATCATAAACCATTCCCAATCCTACAAAAACAGAGCATACCAGAGTTTGAACTATGGCATGGTTGGTGGCATTCATATGGGCATTGAGTGGAAAAGAACATTCTCCATCACAATAAAATGCAGCATATCCTTCTGGTGCTATAATCCAGTCCTAAAATGCACACACAAAAAAGAAAAAGAAGAAGATAAAAGGTAATATCACCAAAAAATAAATTTAAAAAATACTTAAATATATTTAATCTGGATAGGTTTCTTTCTCTTCTTGGGCCAACAATTGCTCTAATAGGATAGCCTCCCCGAAGCCCTTAATTTGTTTTTAAGTTGAAGTCTACAACAAAAGTATAAATATTTTCATAAGAAATTGTCCTCTGTAATTTCTCCCGAGAGGTTGTTATGTACGATATTCATAGTATGTGTTAATCCATGCATTCGTGAATAAAATCATAATCATGAAATAGTATTCTAAGTATTGTTTAAACAGGAAATGATGAACTTGGAAAAGTTCAAGTGAACCAGGAAAAAAAAAAGAATAAACTTCAGATAAACCTCCTTACTTCTTAATAACTCATTCCTGGTTTTAGAAGTTTGACAACCTCCTAAACCTTTAATATTTATTCTTTGTGCTATTTTTCTTTTCATTCATGCATTAACTTTAGTCTTGTTAGAAGAAATGTATTGGAGCAAATTCCTGAAAACTGTTCATGAAAAATTTTAGAAAGCTAAAAAATTGGCACATGTAATGGTTGCCCTCATTTTTTTCCCAAACAGGTAAAACTTAGCCCAAATGTACAATTATTTAATGATTCATGTTGGAGGTTTAATCATGAATTTGAAAATGTTCATTTTTAATATTACTTTTGAAAAATTAATACTAAATTAATATTAACATTTATTTGAAAAATTAGCATTAAAATTAAAAGTGGGGTATTTAAACGACAGCACCTTTTTCATTTTCTAAATATAGGGTTACATTTCTCTTCAACATAGTTATTTATTTTTTTTAATTGGGGAATATTGGGGAATAAGGTGTTTTTCCAGGGCCCATCAGCTCCATCCAGGTCAAGTAGTTGTCCTTCAATCTAGTTGTGGAGGGCGCAGCTCAGCTCCAAGTCCCATCGCCATTTTCAATCTTAGTTGATGGGGGCGCAGCCCACCATCCCATGCAGGAATTGAACTGGCAACCTTGTTAAGAGCTCACATTCTAACTAACTGAGCCATCCGGCTGCCCCAACATAGTTGTTTTTTAACTGTGAAACCTAATAGTTATGTTTCAATGAAGAATAATAATGGAAAAATTATCCATATGTGGATAATTCATATACTGAATAGTCACGTTCAAAATAATCAGTTACTGTATTGGAAGAATTATTGATAAAGATTACAAGTAACTCAGAATTTATCATAAAATAGGAAAGAAGCACCTAAATTGACTGATCATTCTTACCTGCCATCCCAGATCCCTGAAACTCACATAGAGTTCATGCTTCTTACAGGCTTGTTTTTGCTCACTTGTATTATAATCTGAAGATAAAAATAAGATTTTTAAACAAATGGCCCCTTATAGGGTTTACTAATATTTCTTTTCTGAAATAACTGATAAAAAAAAAAAAGAGGCTGTATTTGAAGTTGTAAAATATGAGCTTGAATCTTAAAGCTAGAGCAATTTACTAACCATGTGTACTTCAGGAAAATCACTTGTCCTGAGTTTCTTATTCTATAAAACATAGACAATACCATTTACCTTTTGGGATTCTAAAAATGATTTTGTTAGACCCCCCCCCACATGATGGTGCACAACCTGATGCCTGCCACTCATTGAATACTCGCTGCTCAATGAATGCTCATTCATGAATTTGTGCACATTATAATGGCACTTAATACATTTATATATACTCATATATATTAAATATTCATATATATTTTAACATCTTCCATGAGCTATACACAAGGAAAGTACCACCTGGGATCATACTGAGTTGATTTTATTTTAACAAATATTTTAAACTCAAGATACCCAAAGCTGACCTCTTGGTCATCCTCCCAAAACCTGTTTCACCTGTAGGCTTCTCCGTTCTTGACTGATGGCAGCTTCCTAGTTTTATAAAAAAGTTTTTTATAAAAAATCAACAAACAAATAATTTGGAGTCAAAACATACTCTTCTTTTTTTTCTCACTCCCACATCCAATCTTTTAGGACATCCCACACATTTTACCTTCATATATGTCCAAATTCCACCCACCCTCTCACCACCTTCATGACTGGTCCTCATCAAAGCCTCCATTAATTCTCGCCTGAGTTATTGCAATATCCTCATTAATATTGTCCCTGTTTCTGCCCTGGCTCCCCTGCAACAAAGCATCCGAGTGGACCTTTTTATAAGTCAATTGAATTACATCACTCCCCAGAAAAAAGTCCCATATCCATGAGAATGAGATATCCTCACATGATTTGGCTTCATTACCTCCCTGACTCATTTCCTACTTCTCTTCCTCTCTTTCACTCCACTCTGGCCATGATATCTCATTGCTATTTCTCACCCAGGTCAACTTTCTCCCACCTTAGGGTTTTTACTCTCACTATTCCTTCTCCCTGAACTGCTCTTCCCTTGGATATCTATATAATATCTATATATCTAATACCTATAGCTTGTTCAACTCTTCACTGACTACTCTATCTAAGATTGCTACTCTCACCCCAAATTCCTGTTCTCCCTCCCTTTGCTATGATTTTTTTGCCATTTAATTTATCATCTTTACTATGCTATGCCATTTACTCATTCATTATATACATTGGCTCTTGTCTGTTTCCTCCTATTAGAATTCAAATCCACAAAGGTAAAAACTTTAGTTCTGTTTGCTTCACAGATACATCTCAAGTGTCAGGAAGAGTGTGTGGCACACAGTAGGCACTCAATAAATATTTGAGGCATTAATGAATGAATTTATGAGGGCTCTACAAATGATTTGAAGCAAAGGAAATACATTATTTCCATTACATATTTTGGACTATAACTGAAAAATCTATAACCTTTTATAATTGTTTAAAAGATGTAGGGATAAAGAGAGAGCCCCAATCTTGAGTCTGGAATAAAATAAAATACCAAAGAAACACAGAACTTTAAAGAAAATATATCTATATCATCTTATTTGAAGTTTTTTTCACACTGTATACTAATATTTTAAAAGCTAATCCATTTTGATTATTTCCAATACAAAACATGAAAGAGGGAAACATTAAGGGTAAGGGAGTCAGCAAAATAATTTATTTTCAAAGAAGTTTTTCTTCTAGAAATAAATGTTACATTCATTCTGACAGTCCTCTCTGGAAAATCAATGTAGCAGTTTATTATGCAGAACAGTCTATCTTAAGGTGTCACCTTCCAGATTAATTATCCTCAACCTCTAATGAAAATGTAGACACATCAGAGATCTAAGGAGCCTGTCTTAGTGGGCCCCGTCATCTGCCTTTCACAGTTACTTCAAATAACTATTTATTTAATGTAAGTCTAGAAAACAATAAATGACTACATCTTGACCTCAGACACTTTTTTCCTTCTAGATCAGAGTTATTCCTACTGTGCAATTACCTTCATTGAAACAAATTTGTGCTAATAATGACAGAAGGTGGAGAAAGCAGAATCTATTTGAAACTCAGCACTCTTATTCTTTGGGTAAACTTATCCCTTTATCAGAATAGCACAGGCTAACTTTGTTTATGCAGTGGACAAGCATACTGTAACACTAAGTGCAATAACATGAAATGGATAGGTTCCGTGTATCATTTTAAGGGAAAAGGAAAAATTGATTATGGCATTAATTTGACTGAATAAACTTCTTGATGTTTAGAATTTTTAAAAGAATTTTAAAATTAAAATTTTAAAAGAATTTTAAAAGCTATGCATTAGACCAAGGGTCAGGAAATTTTTTTCATTAAAAAGACAGATAGTAAATACTTTAGGCTATGGGGCTCCCTTGTAACAATTCAACTTTGCCACTATAGCATGAAAGCAGCCATAGACACTATGTAAATGAATAAATGTGGCTATATTCCAATAAAACTTTATTTACAGACACTGAAATTTGAATTTTATATGATTTTTAAATGAAACAAATATTATTCTTCTTTTCAGTCTTTTTCAAACATTTAAAAATACAAAAAAACATTCTCAGCAATTGAACCAAACAAAAAGAAGCAATGGGCTGAATTTGGCTCTCAGGCCTTACTTTGCCAACTTCTGCATTAGACAATAGGGGGAATATTTATTATTTTCTCCTTGTCTTAATTTAAAACACTGAATATGAATAAAGACATTGTAGTCAATAACACACGCAAGTATACATGAAAAGCCATAAACTATGTATATGGTTATTTTAATTCCTTGTTTATAAAAAAAGAAAGTAAAACTTAAAAGTCAAAATATATCTGTTCCATGTATGCAGATTTTCATGCAAGCTAAGTGATGTATATAATGTAACATCACATAAAGGTAACGAGCAATGAAATTTATAACAGAATTTGGTTCCAAGAGTCTGATTTCATAGAGCACTAGGACCATATGCTTATTCTGTCAGAAATAAAAATTAATGGATACTGAGTAAAGTAAATGTTATACCCAAACCAGCAAAGTCTGAAGTTAGGTTTTCTATAAATGGTTGGCTGAATAAACTGTGGGAGGAAGGGCGGGGAAATTAAATTTATATCTTTAAAAAATATTGATTGGCAGCAATTCAGATATTAAAATGTAATGGACATAATGCTACTGTTGATGAACCTACCCACAAATGAAGAGTCATGCCAGAAATTACCAAAACGTTCTGGTGGCACAGCTAACACTAGAAAAGTTTGCTAACATTTCTCACCCACATTGTATCACAAATACAACATTTCTCTGTTTTTGTTTCTTAATAGTAATACTATTTGGAAACCAGTACCAATATGTTGAAAGTATTGTAAAATATGCCAATTCTTTATGGTCAATTCCTGAAAAGACTGCAAATTCAATTTTTTTTCTTAGTTTGATTTTTTTTTTTAATTATTTTTGTCTTAGGAAAAATATTACCAAAATAATATAATAATAATAATAATAATAATAATAATAAAGTATATGGAGGTTAAATGTGGCTAAAATAAATTCTGAGATCTATATGGGGCTTCAGTGGTCTGTCCACTAGTCCCTGACAAAACAACCAAATAAATAAACATAGGGTAGCCTCACTCTGAAGGATACAAAAGAAAATCAAGTCCAAAACACTCTACATACTAATATGGGTTTCTTTTTCATTAAAATCTAGCATTAGCTTCTTCAAGGAATGAAATATAGATAAATCTATAAAAGTAAAGAAAAAATACAAAATAGAATTTTTTCCATATATATTTAATCTTTATTAAATTTATTGGGGTGACATTGGTTATTAGACTTATATAGGTTTCAAGTATATATTTCTATAATACATCATCTATATATTGCATTGTGTGTTCATCAAAAAAGAATTTAATACTTAAGCACATCAACAGCTTAAACAAGCCAAATATGATGAGATGCTGTGTTTCAAAGTAAAAGAGAAGACATTAGCATTCCCATGCCTAATTCCCAAAAGGAAAAGGACATAAAGGAAATCAGTACCTACAGCATGAGGATTTTAAGTAATTTACAGACAATGGATGTGACAAAGGAATGAAGGTACAAGAGCTAAAGAAGCAGCAATGGTGCTACAGACTATTCAATAATGTAAATCTCGATTTGTTCTTTGGGGTAGAGAAAGTCATAATAAACCCAAAATAATAACAATTCCCTCCACAGATGAGGGATTTTTTAAATGTTATTGCTACTTTAGTTTAATCACCATCTTCCACATCAGTGAACTCCACACTTGCATTTATGCAAAACATGGTAGGAATTAGAGTTATTTATTTGTGAAGGGATAACTGTTTGTCTCTGTATGAATGTGTGATGCAAAACAGACCCCACAAAAGAATAAGAATCTGGTGTGTTTGCTTAACTCTGCAAGCAAAGCATTTATGTGGATCATCCAAGTAACATTCTCACCTTAGAGCTCTTTGACGTAAAAACCTGTTCACAAACCTGAGTTTCAAACTGCCTGCCAGACATCTCTAAATGTAAGTTTCCCAGGCCCCTCCCAGTCACTATTTTTGCTTCTGACCTCACACTCCTTTGATGCTTACTATTTTGATTAACAGGATCACCAAGTCATCTAAGTGGCCCAAGCCAGAAAATTTAGTTTAGTGTCTTGATT
Organism: Rhinolophus sinicus; assembly: GCF_057876585.1. NCBI lineage: Eukaryota > Metazoa > Chordata > Mammalia > Chiroptera > Rhinolophidae > Rhinolophus > Rhinolophus sinicus. Next base: position 85,294,187 of record NC_142502.1, on the reverse strand, counting down.
TTCTTTCTTTCTCTCTCATATCTTTTGTTAAATTGATCCACAAAGTTCCAATAAACTGACCCATTTCTACACTAACTAGTTAACTTGTTGGAAGTCCTTTGCACTATTGGTTACCTCATACTTCCTCAACATCTTCTTCTGATAACGTTTTCCTAGTATAACACTTTATCCCTGCTCGCCTACATTTCTGACTATGTCTTTTGTCTCTTTCATGGAAGTGCTTTCTCTCCTTAGTCTACACCTGAAATGTTGATGGTGCCATTGGAGGCTCTAGCCTTGATGTTTTTCTCTCTCTGTTTTCTATGGCACTGCCAAGTCCTATGCTTCATCCAATCATTTGGGCTCATAGCTATATCTTTTCCTACACTTTCCACTTATTTTTTAAACTCCCATCTCCAGAATCATGTTTCATCCAACCCCAGCTGGCCTGATCCCACATGTGTTGGCTTCCACTCCCGCTCCCTCCAATCTATAATCCTTATTGTTTGGGGTGTTCAACTATTATTCTAATCATATTTGGGCTTTCAGTTTCTTTCTTTGGCATTCATCTTCACTTTGATGCCAAGTTTAAATTTTTTAAATGCATATCTTATTCTGATCCTCTTTTTTCTAATTGACTGTCTGAAGACACCATAGCTCTTTACTATCACATACCTACTCTTCGTGATGTGGTCCCTGCAAAATTTTCTAGCTGATATCACACTCGTTTCACATGAGAATATTTGCATACCCAGCCATTTGACACTGGTACTTCGCTCTGTAATTGTGCACGTCAGTCTGAAATGGCTTCATCCACACCTCCATTTCTGAAAAATGTCTATTCTTTCTCATGTAAGTTCCTGATAAAGTCCTGTGTTATGCCTAGGCACTGCTTATGTTCTCTATATTTACTACTTTCATATTACCTTATATCTACTCTAATAGAATTGACCTCTCAATAATTACTAACATGTATGTCTTTCCCATTGTGTATGGGAATGCTTTTTGAGAAGCAAGGTCCTTAGGCAATCCATCTTTTATCAATATATAGTTAATATTGTGCTTGTCACATAATGGGTGTTTATTTAATATTGAATAAATATTATTTTATAATAAATCAAGCCCAGTTATATTCTTTCTGGGGACTCTTTTTAGACAGAGATGATAACAGACACAATGCATTAATCTAGATCGACAAGTTTTTTAATATTACATAATTACTCAGATAGACTGTTCAAATTAGTTAAAGATTCTAAAATCCCTCTTGCTTCTGAATCTGTAAGGCCAAGTAATCCCTGTAAGTCACCACAGATATGGATACTTAGTAGACAGAGAGAGAGAATTTCTTATTTTTCTCTGATGTAAGAGTCTGAATTCTTTATGTACCAGTTCTGAAAAGCCACACCATATGAAGTCATTTTAAAAACAATTATAATGGCTAAAACTATAATACGAATGTGCCACTATTCTCAGTTTTTTACATATATTAACTCTTTAACTCCTCACAACCCATGTAATCTTACCCTATGAGGCAGGTACTACTAACATCCTCACTTCATTGGTGAAGAAACAGAGGCAGAGAGAAGTGACACATCTTATCCAAGATTTTACAACTAGTAAGTAGTGGACCCACAATTAAATGATAGAATGATAGATGATTGACAGATAAGTGTATAGGTAGACAATTAATGATAGCTGTATGGATGGATAGATAGATAGATAGATAGATAGATAGATAGATAGATAGAGTGAGTGAGTGAGTGAGTGAGTGAGTGAGTGAGTGAGTGAGTGAGTGAGTTAGATATTACATGCACCAAAATAATTCTGGTTTTAGGATGGATTTCCAAAATTTTGCATAACTCAGGGTATAGATATCAGCTTTTAGTGTTAACTACTGTAGAAACCATGAGGATTAGAAACATTCTTATATGTGCAGCCTTGAGGGATTATGGCATTGATTGTGAGAGCCCCAATTTAGAAACAATAAAAATGTCTTTTAAGAGTGACATGGTTAAATAAATCTTATGCAAGTACTATTGAATATATTACAACAATTTGAAAGAATGAAGTCACTAATTTGAAAAATGGCTGAGATATATTTTTTAAAAATGCATAAAACCAACTATAGTATATTCTGAGAAAGGCAAAACTATGAAGATAATAAAAATATAGGTGGTTGCTGGGGGAGGGAGGGATGAAGAGGCAGAGGACAGAGAATTTTTAGGGCAGTGAAAATACTCCGTAAGATATTATAATAATGGATATATGTCATTACACATTTGTCTAAACCCACAGAATGTTCAACACCTAAGGTAAACTACAGATTTTGGGTGTCAGTGTAGGTTCATCCTTGGTAACATGTGTACTCCTCTGGTGAGTGATATTGAAAATGGGGGAGGCTATGCATGAGTGAGTACAAGAAGCACATGGGAAATCTGTACCTTCCTCTCATTCTTGTTGTGAACCTAAAGCTGTTCTAAAAAACAGTCTTTAAAAATACATTTAAAAATATCATTCATGTAGATAAAAACACATAACGAAAATATATTCTCTGAAAGAGAAACATATATGGAAGAAGAAATTTGGAAGTACATATACCCTGTTAACATCAGTATCAGGGTAACCTATCTAAAAAAGGATTAGGTTATCAAGGAAGAACTTTAACCTTATTTATGATTTGATTATTTTTAAACAATGAAAGTGTATGTTAACTATATAAAACATTCTAAACAAATAATTTCAACTAATTGTTTTTTCCTGATTTAGATTAATTTGTTTTTCCAAGAGGCGTTACTTTACATTGTGTCCATTAGGCAAGAGATAGTGCCTATCAGAGTTGAGAATAAGTGCAGAATGATTTCATTTTAATGACTTTTTTAAAAACTTGTCCTAAAAAAAATCACATGGTTTCAGGCAGGGCTAAAAATAATTGAATCTTTCTAAGCAGTTCTGCAGTGAATCAGGACTTACTATTTGCCCATTCAGTTCTTCCAAATTCTTAATGCTCTATTTTTTTTTAATCTTTATTAAATTTATTGGGGGACATTGGTTAGCAACATTATATAAGTTTCAAGGGTACAATTCTATAATACATCATCTATACACGGAAGGAGAACTGACTCTGGGTGGTGAACACACCATGTAATATATAAATGCTCTAGTATTTACAGCACTGATGTAGTCCTTAGAACAGTACCTTGTTCTCAGTAGGTTCTTTAAAATTTAATCAACCCAGTACCTTTACATCATAAAAAGTGACTAAACTTAAAATTTAGCCATTGCCTCCATTTTATTCCCCCACTCCCAAATTCAAATAAATAGCCACTGTAACCGCATCATTGTAAAACAGGCAATATCGCCACATGTCTGCTCAACCTCCTAGGCAAAAAACTAAACAGGAGCAAAGCAGGACAGCATCTGCAAAAAATCTGGGAGCAGTGGTTCTATGTATATTTACCTAAAAGAGGAAGTTAGTTTTTCCAATACAGTCAACACATTCATTTATTAAACAAGTATTTTGGGGTTTCCTGTTTTATGCTAGACACCATTCCAAGCTCTCCCATAGAATAAATCGGAACTCAAGAATGTTTGAAATAGGAAAGAAATGGAGTAAAGGCAGCATTAATGACCTGGGTTTTAATTCTCCTGCACTGATCAACACTTTCAACATTTGATGATATGATTTGCAAAAAAAATGCAATCAGGCAAACATCTAATACAACTCTCCCCATCCTCCTTTCTTGGCCATGGAGTCTTCATACAGCATTTAAAGCCTAGAGCTATTACAGTATTTATTATTGACATTTGTATATTTTTTAAATTTCACTGGCATTTCAAGTCTCCTAAGTATTAAATTTTGTGTTGATATTAGCATTCCCTTTCCTTAAACCCCTGTCTTTTAGTCCAAATTCTATGAGACTTTTTCCCGTAGGCTTGATTACTACCTATTAAAAGGTTAAGTTTCATAGACACAAACCAGCTACTTTCTTCCTTCTTATTATCAAAATACGAACACGCTCCAAAACTATCTATGACATATTTCACAGAAATGGTTGCCAATGACAAACTTTTTAGAAAGAAAATATTGGTCTATATTAGAATAATTTTGTACTCTAAATGGTGTTAGGAAACTGGTGAAAAGTTATGTGATTTCTGTTCCATATGTTTTATTCATCTCTTGTTATAGAAGTACATTTGTTACTTGTGGTCAGGAAGAGAAGATAAATAGAGTTCACCAATAGGAAAAAGGACTTTGATGATCTCATTCTCTGGAACACCTCTACCAGAGTTGTTATGAGCTCTAATAAGTATGCAACTTATGCTTTTCCCTTTGTAATTTCCTCAAAAACTATTTACTATTCTATTCAAGGTTTAACAAATCTTTTACTTAACACAGTCTGCTACATTAAATTAAAAACATTTCAACCAATTTCAGAACCATTCTACATGAAAAGAAAAATATACAACTTTGACAGGCTAGTATTTACAAGGAAGAAAAGGTCTTAGAAAGTTATTTTTCTCCATCTTTCATATTAACCAATTACAATTTTTGCCAAACTAAATATCTTGTGAAGATCTCTATAAAATGGCTTTGCAATAAGGCACTACTATCATGTGTTACTTTCAAGTGAAAAAGGTGGCTAAACTTATTTGTTGGAAAATTGTTTTAAAACATCCCTCTGTACATACATGTAATTCAGTATAATGTAATCCCATATGGAAATCTTCCCCCCACTTCTGTTGCTAAATACACCAAATAGATTTCTTTCTAACATGATTCTCCTGGTGCTCATACTTTAGGAAGTTTCCAGTGAATTCCATTTAGTATTTTTGTTGAGAGTCCCAGGTACAAAAATATAAATAAAAACAGTTATATGTTTTCTGTCTTATTTATAATCATTCTTATCTAACACTCACACATGTTTGAGTTATAAAAAATGCATTATGATTTGTCAGTTTCAAGTGATTTGGGAAAGAAAATGAAGATTTCAGGAACAATGGCAAACACTGAATGTATTTCTTTGGAAGAGTCAAGCATTCTAATTTGCTGAAAAACAATATTCAGGGATTATGTCTGTTTTATTCACCAGCTCATCTATTGTGCCTTGCGAGTACTCTTCATGTTGTGGCTATTAACATAGAAGAATACATATTTTACAAATGAACAAACATGTTACTCTGAATTGGAATGTTCTATTTCCCCTCCAAATAGACTTATTTTTTAGAGGTAAAGATAATTTCTTAGAATAAAATAGCCATCATTTTCATCTAAAAACAGCTTATGAAAATCTATTTGCAGCCTGGACTAAACAAGGTAGTTATTGGCATACATAATATAATTAAGTCACATCAAATCCACATATCAACCATATTTTTATTTCCTTTCTATCAATTAATGGATTAAATTGCAATGGATTAAATTGACTCATTGGGATCAATTGTGCATTTTTAATATTGTTAGATTTTATATATATGTCTGTGTGTACACACACACACACACACACACACACACACTTAAAGCAGATTATCTGAATAATAGCCCTCCAAATAATTAATGGCAATATAAATATTATCTTAACTATCTTAATTCCTGCTTCCATTGTCAGAAAAAAAATAAAATTGCCTGGTTCACAAAAATTAAGCTGCCTGGTATTGTTTTAAGGACTAAAGAAATATTTTTATGTTGAATTTACCTGGTTACCCATCCATATTTGAGAGGCCCTGGGGAAGTCAGCTCAACAGTTGTGCAGTTCAACTTTGGCTAGACTTTGTTGATGGAGCCATTTCATAATTTTATTACTGCCAGCTTGATTTTAATTTGAACTGAATCTTTCAACATATGAAGGCAAGCCGTACTTATTTAAAATGAATTACTGAGTGATTCACTGATGAAACATTCTGGGGATGCTAGAAACATTGCTGGATGATTTAATAAACCAAATAAAGGTATATCCAGAGGGTAAATTTATTGTGGCTACTTGATTTGCAACATGTGACCCCATAACTCTCTGCGCACAACTGTTGCTGTGGTTATCTTACCTCCAACACTGGACATTCTGGAGGACTCCTGATGAGAGCTGGATTTATTGCGGTTTTGATTTTTCCTTTTGTTGGCTGCTCTCACAGATCGAAGAAGTACCTCACTAGCCTTGAAGAAAGCCACCATGAATGGTTGTTTTGACTGAGGCCCATGTCTCCCCACAAGACCAGCCGACTTTACGTTGATACTGCGTCCTAGAACAGAATATACAAGCACTTGGTTTATAGAAAAGAGATAAAGTTTCCCTAACATGAATGAATTCTGAGGGTCCTTTGAGAAAGGAATACGTTTTAAAGCATTATTAGAATGTTTTCTTAGTAGGCCAAAGAGTCTTATAAACATTGAGAGTTTACTATTATAGACAAGTATCTATGCCTCGTTTTTCTTTTTTCTTTTCTTTAAGTTTATTGGAGTGACAATTGTTAGTAAAGTTACATAGATTTCAGGTGTACAATTCTGTACTACATTATCTATATCTCACATTGTGTGTTCACCACCCAGAGTCAGTTCCCTTTCTATCACCATATATTAGACCCTGTTTACCCTCTTCTAGATCCGCCCCTCCATGCTTGGTTTTTCAATGTGCATCATTCTTCTACCACAGAACACCCTGGGGCTCCCTCCATTAACTTCTCAGACCCGGAAGTCAGCAGTACTACAAATGGGAAGGTTGACTACCATCAGCCTGGAAATGTCCATATGATGTAACAATTTCAAAAATATTAGCTATGAGCTCTTTTGCTTTAAATTCCCTATAATTTTCCACTAAGTGATAAAAGCTGAACGGCTGGCTGGATGTTTCTACTTTCTCCAGTTTATTTCGAACCTTTCAAATATTAATTAGTGCTGATAGCCTCCCTCCCCGTACCCTTCACCTCTGGCCTGTACTCAGCAAAACTGACAAAGCTGTCCCCTACTTCATGCTCATTACAGGTCATTCTAGAAGCTCCTGCTGGAGATAGAGTTTTGGTTTAAGCTCCGATTTTTTTTCTCAAGAATAATTTCTCTCTAAATAATTTGATGTAAACATGAAAATTTCAGAATTCTTCCCCGCTGAGGAATATTTACTGAAAGGATTTCAGAAGATGCAAACCAAGCCTGTAGATTTTCAGAAAGGAGAAAAATGCCAGGTGAGTTTGAAGTCTGACTTTAGTCTCTAAACCAGCCTGCGTCCCAGATGTTTCTGGGCCAATGGTGTGGCTGTATCAGAGAAGAAGGGCCTATATAGGAGTAGCTTAGAAATCAGGGTGTCCTAGAGACTAGGTGTTGATAAAGTACCTCTCCCATTGGGGTAGTAATAATAATACTTCTAATTATAATGTCAGATATGTTTGGAGCACTTACTATGTATATGCTAGGCATTTTACTAATTTCCATGTGTTAGTTAATTTGAATCCACAAATACACTACAAGTTACGTATTACTATTTTCCACTTTTTACAATTCACTCTTGGTATATACTCTTCTAGTTTAAAATAATTATCACTGAAAATATTATATATAATATTAATATATAATGACATATATTAATATAACGTATATAAAGCAAACCATTGGCCGATATCTACTTCCATGAAAATCACCCAAAGAGGATGAACTAACCTTAAATTGTAAATTTCTTTGAGAAACTCAAAATTCATGCAAAATTTCCCCTCTAGATACAAAAATTACTAGTCTTTGAACAGTAATCTATGTGGTCTGAATTATGTGCGTGATTGACTCTGCCTTGCCCCATGAGAGATGTGCATGTTTTCTTAAAATATTTATTCAGCAAAGACTGTGGAGCAACCTCAATCCATTATAAGACCTGACCCACCTTAGAAGAAGCAAAGGAAAACAAGTCCCTGAAACGGCATCAATGGCATTTTAGCAAATAAACTCTTGCTCTTAACAAAATTTATTTTGGCAGCATAAACACTTTTGTGTATACTTGTATTGTGCAGAGACCTTCTACCGTCAGAAAATGAGACTGTGTCATGTGAGGCTGTGCAGCTGTTGGGACAGACACAGAGGTCCTTTAAATGTGGAGGTACTGGTTTAAAAAAAAAGTGTGCACCAATCCAGGCAGTGTCGGGGTCCTCAACAATTGTTCTACAACATATTGGGGAAACTTGTTCAGTTCCTACAAGTATTAAAATGGCCATCCGCCTCACAAATGCCACTACACTCAGTCCAAAGAAAGACTTACAAATAATCAAAGCAGTAAACCTTAAACAAATAAGCATATAGGTTTTTCTTTTAAATGCAAACTTACAGTGGCTTTATGCCAGAGTCTATATTTCTTAGAAAAACTCTATCACTGGCATAAGTGAAAGAGGCAGTTTGATTTGTGGTCAGAGCAGTTTCCATTCTACTTCCACTGTAACAAATGTATTAATTCAGCTCAGACTTCCTCCTTCTGGCAGCCCTCTTGCTGTAAAAAGAGAAATTAGAAGTTCCAGCCAAATACCATACCTTGAACTGACCCACTTCAATACATAAACACTTTTACAACATGTTTATTCAGGTGTAGCACTTGAAATTGGTTTAAGATGTTTCCAGTGACAGAGAGCTCAGCAAAAGAAGAAGAAGAAGAAAAAAAAAAAAAAAGAACTGAGAAACTTAACTGTTACAGAATAGAATAACTGGCAATCTGTTCTTCAGATTTTTTTTTATTTTTTTTCCTGTCTTGGAGTGCAACATAAAAAGTATTTGTCGAGCTTTTATTTTGATTTTTTAATGAAGTGTTAATTTAACAGGAACTAAATTTTTACTTGTATACATTGATGACTGAAGAAATCATTTTTAATATATGATCTTTCTAATACTGGAATAGGTTGCTGCAAGATGTTCACAAATGGAATATAGTAAAATCGGTTTTCCATTCATTACAACACACACAGAGCCTTTTATAGTTAAATAAGCACTTAACACAAAGTTCCAAGTTTCCTTTGGTTTGCAAGAGGGTTTCTTTTATTATTATTTTAAAGACTTTCAATATTTTAATTTTTACCTGTAGAGAAATAATACTGCTCTAAAGATTTATGTTCTGAAAACTGTAAAGATGTGTGTATGTTACAAATATGGGTTTCTTGGGCTTTACAAAGGTGGATATTGTGTGTGAAGCAAAGTACCCTTCAAACCAATGTGAACTCCCTTTAAAATAACTTTTGATATTATTAAGTTTCCTCTTGGTTTCCTTTTTACTTCAGCAATGAGGTGACTATTAAGATTCCATAAGTTAATGCTTGCTCAGTTACTCTTGGTCTTGAGCTACACTATAGAAGCATTAACTATTTGACCTACTCCTTCAGACACAATATACCTACATTGATTATGTAGACTAAACCTTGTGAATGGCTGAACAGTTGTTTTTGTTAGAAGTGCTAATGGGAACCCAGACTCTATTACATATATATTGAAAATAGTGAATCTTTCATAAAATGTATTTGAACATGTTGAATTTTATTATTAAATGCACAGTATGATTTAGACATTGGAAATATATAACTAAAGAAGCCTACCGAAAACATTTTGATTTAAAAAAAACTATATGTAAGTGTGTACCACTGTGGATTTACTTTTCAAAGCTAATTCTTATTTTTGATTTCCAGTTAAAAATATGTGGAATGATAGATAGATAATAATAAAGATTAAGCATTGGCCATACAGTGAAAATAAAAATGGGGTGGGGTAACAAAAAGTATTACATTAAAAGGGTGGTAAGGACATTAGCTTGAGCCCAAGCTTAGTCATTTTAGGATTCGGATCTGTGTAAGCATAGCTAGAACATTGGCGGGCGTAATTCACCAGGCATATATTTGAATGAGGACGGAGTGACCTAAGAACTCGTCCTAAGGAAAAGGTGAATCCCTAACTCACTTATTCAGAACAATGTCCTAGTGAGTATAAGGCAGCAGTGATTTTGAGTCTGTAACTCAGAGTCTCTTCTGGCACAGCTCCAATAAGATTGTATGACTAACTCCTAAAGAACAAAGGGAATTCAAGAAAATCTAATAGAATTTTTTACTTTAAGTCCCTGTAAAATACTGGGTGGGAAAATTATCACTACTTTGGAGCTTGGTTAACAATGGGACAAGTGGTGGGAAAAGATTCTCCCTACATCAGAAGAAAGGCCGCCAAGCAGCTCCCCATTGGTACAGGACGGCAACAACGAAATGTAGGTCCAAGATTATCTCCTGGACCAGCATCAGCATCAGTATCAGCATGAGCTTCAGAGAGGTAGCAGCTTAAAGGTGAGCAAATCAGGAATCTGATGGCACTGGGAATTTTAAAGTGCACCAACAAAGGTACCAAAGCAAGAGACAGTGTGCTGATGGGATGAAATTGCTCTTAGACAAAGAGGACACTTCCCTTGCTGCATATCCATGCCCTAATGTTGTATACTAGGAAGAAGAAAGAGATGTAATCTACTAAATGTATAGGGTGATCACCAGAGAAGGAGAAGAATTTGGCTGTTGGGAGTTGTTTAAACTTAAATACACTTGGGGGATCCCACACAAATGGGAGGGCAGAGGAGATAGGGAAGGTTCTTTGAAGGATATACCAGCATTCCAGTGATGTTACTGATGGCAACTAGACCCAAAGAAACATTGTTTGTGCCCAATTATCCCAGGTTTGTGTATCATAGAACTTTTGGATTATAAAATGAAAGGGGTAATAAGAACAAAAATGGGAGTTCAGACTTTGGTATTGGCAGAGATATTTGTCTTTAGCATTTACAAAATGAAAACCCATTAAATCTTTGCATGAAATATTTTTTTAGAACTATTCATACCTTGGCTATCTTATTTTCTCTCAAAATGATTGTACAGGTACCGAGGGAAGAGAAACAATTTGGGCAGCCAATATACAGTCATATAATTTCTCAGTTGTGTTAACCACAGAGTGAATCAAGATGGGGCTAGGATGATGTCTTCTAAAAGAGAAACAATTATTCTCTTTGCACAGCAGTCAAGAGAGAAGGAGGTGAGACTGGGGCTCATACCTACTAAATATTGTCATAATTGAAGCTGGAGATTCTAGACTTCCAGATCTCCTCTTCTGACCCTTATGACTTGGTATAAGCACTGGGGTCAGGGCCTGGTATACACATCTGACTAAGGACACAACTATTTCAAATTTAGAATCATAGACAGGTAAGCTGGCAAACCACAGATCCATTCCAAACTCACTGGTTTTGTATTTCAGACCATTCTTTTTGGAAAATGTGACTTTCAAAATGTTTATTTCTTTAAAAACAGGGTTATTAAAGGAGATTCTGACATAAAACAGCTCTTCAGACACATGTTGATGTTACAAGGATAAGTGGTTCCAAATAGGAGCATTTAGTTTCCCTCCAGAATACACAGTTTGAAAACATTCATTTGAGGATTTATCAGAGTCTAAACGTTGATATCACTTTAAGATGTTAGCATAAATTCCAGTTTTTTTTCTCTCTCCTATAAACCCACAGTAATTGACTGCTTAACCCAAAACACCTGTGATAGAACTTGTGCGCAAATTACCTTTCCTTCATTTTAAAATTACTCTTGCAGCATCCTTGATGGACTATAGAAAACAAATCAGTGCATTGCTTCTCATTCAAATATCTTCCTCATCTTTGTTTATTTTCAATGTATGATTAAGTTGGATTCTGATGCTCTTAAATTATAGCTTCTGTGACTCTAAATTATATTGCAAATTTACCCTTTTTAGAAGCAGATGATTTAAAATGTGCAGAATTCTCTACCCAGCATATAGATTAAATCATTTTATATCAGATTTTAAGGAATGTGGAGAAGATACAATTTTGTCTACTTAAATTCCATATGCACTTTAACTCCATATAACCTTAAATTAAGCATATTGCAGTAGAGCTCTGAATTTCAACTCTGTTATAATTTGAACATTTTGCATAGTTTCTAGTTTGATAGTAAAAGCACAGACCTATTGCCAGATATAAGAACATGGATTTGAAGTATCACAAACAGAATTTTACATGTGTGTTCAGAATTTTCTTATTTTTGGATGGTTTACATTACCTTATAAACTCAAAACCAAAGAAAGGCTGGTATATTAAACTAGTTCAGTGATACTGGAAGCTCACAGTTAAATGGTATTTCAAAAAAAAATATTTTCGAACTTTAGAGTACAAGATAGTAAGGTTTTTGAGTTTTTCTTTATACTATTTCTGGGGTTCTATTTAACCAACCAGGCTCCTCATGCAATGCCTTTTCTACAGATTCCCATTCTCTGCTTTAGACTGATATTTCAAACAATAAATTAAAAATTACCAATTTATGTTACATTAAATATTATATATTTACAATTCTATATTCTGTATGAAAAAGCATCAAAAACAAAGGAAAGAACAAATGTAATAATATATGTGAATAAGGATAGGATTCTGTGGCTGATGTTAAAGGAGAAAAATACATATGGGAGGTATGAAATCCACAGAGGGCAATTGGAAACCATATCCTGACGAATTGACATGAAATGTGAGTTGAGAGTTATCTGCAGATAAGAAATGTGGTTACAATTCCTGGTAATACGGCAGTAGAAGGAATCCATTTTCCTCTGTGATTGGGTGTGTGGGAGGGTTAGAGAATTTCAAAGGAGGAAGAGATTTAAAAAGGAATTGAAATTACTTCTAAAAATTTTGCAAAAGGGGCTGTAATTCCCTCTAGTTTGAGAAAGTAGTAGGATTTAGAAAAGTGGATATTTGGTCAGAAACACCGGCATGATGACTAAAGGCTTGATGGGGGAAAATCGCAAACAGTTGAGAACTGAAGCTCATGAGACTCCAGGAGGAAGGGCCTGGGGAAAGCAAGGCTGAGAATCATAAAGGAGCAAGGGCAGAAGTGTGTGCCTAGTTGTGAATCTTGTCCAGAATGCTCATATGTTTTACTGCACTGAGGGTGGGACCGAAGTGATGGAAAATGATTAGTCTCCTTCTGTGGGACACCAGTCTGAAATGAGGAGGTGTACTCTCTCAGGCATGACAAGCCCAACAACTACTTTTTATATGGACCCTATTTTCAGATAGTGGAAATATGAATCTGAAACTAAGAATTGCAGTTTACTTTTACATAGGCACTTACTTTTTAATAGTTCTTCTCTTTATATATAGCGTCTTTCCCCTGAGGCTCTACAAGCTTTACAGACATCATCTGTCACATGCCCCCAAAAGACTGGTTAGCAGTTGGTCTTACAGTCATTTATTTTAAGAAAGCAGAAACATTCTTTTCACAAAAACATGGAAAGAGTGAATTATTTTTAGTCTTTTTTCCAGTTCCTATGTGACTTTTTAAAATAAAAAAGTGTACGCGCGCACACACACACACACACACACACACATATCTTTCATTTAAATCATAGGAGATTTAAATAAACTATTATGAAGCAAAGTTTCAGCAGAAATCAACGAAAAGTTCTTTACAAACTCTATGTATTAAGATATCAATGAAGAAAAACTTTTAGTTTGTTTTGTAGCAATGAAATTAATTTCATACACTGCATTTTATCTATAGTAAGGGAAATTAGTCTTTGAAATGAACTTAATGCAGTTAATTGGGAAATTTATGAGTGTCTAAAGGAAACATTCTTTTCTACCAGCTTATATGATATGTTATTCAAAAGAATTTTTATCATACAGAAAAGCATGGTTCATTAAATGTTTGACCTTCTCTTTCAATTTGATACATGAACCTGTGAAATAATCACAAGCTACTTCTAGAATCTTTAGAATAGTTCAATACCACCAAAATGGAAGACAAATATATTATCTTGACACCTACTAAAGAAAGAATGAAAAAAGTAAAGGGTATTTTTCAAAATATGCAGTAAAGAACTGATACTAAGATACCTAATATACAGAGGATGCCAAAAAAAAAAAAAAGTATGCATATTTTAAGAAAGGAAGAAACTGTATTAAAACTGTAATACTCACGATATGAGTATACCAATAGCAAAAAGATGAATACAAGTCATGTGTAAACATTTTTTGGCACCCCCAGTGTATGCCATCATAAGTGTTTACTTTTGCCAAAATAAAAAAGAATTAAGACATTTGGGACTTAATTCTCTCTTATACACATGAAGGTTGGGATCACAAAATATTCTTCTGACTGAAGAGAAGCAGAATTTTTCTTCACCAATTTCTCATGTCTTTGTCTATGGCAAGAATGTAAACTTGTCAGCCCCACATAAGGACCAGATCTCACACTACCATAATTTAAGTTGGCACCCCAAACAAAAGCATCCCTCTGAGCTGTCTAAATACCAAATAATAGCTGGATTTCAAGAATGTTTACTTTTGGTCAACCTGGGTCATCAGCATCATCTGATCTTATAGCATACGTAGAACTTTCATATTTCAATCAGTTGCATTACTTCAGAGAGAAATCATGTGATTATTTCCCCATATAAATATAGCTGGTACCCAAAAGTAGTAACAAACATGCCTTTTAAAAGGATCAGAGAAATTGGGAATTGAGAAGGTTAGCGAATTCAATATTCCTAAGTTGAAAGAGAAGCAGCAGCTGCCATTAATTGAAGCTAGGTATCTTAGCAGTTGATTTACACACATCATCTTAATTACTGCTCATAACAAAACAATGGTTACATTTCAAAAATGAATAAAATAAGGCTCAGAGAAGGTTCAGATATTTAACTCAGCCCGTCAACCCTCAAGTAGTATGCTATTCCTTTAAGTACATAGTGTTCCCCTTTCTTAGGAACTGTTTAGGCTGATGCTTGCCTTGGGTCTCTGCTTTTCACCATAGGAAAACTGGAGGGAAACCATCCATCTCACAGGTCTGTCAGTGACAGACACAGTGTGTCTGTCAAGAACTATGGTACAGCCGCTTCATTTGTTAAGTTCAAGATTGGACTTTCCTCGGTAAGTGGGAAGATAAGCACGCAGCACTCCTTGCCAGCAAATGAAAAGGCTGGTGGTTTCCCCAGTTTCTATTCCACTCAGATGGAAACTTGCCACAATACAGAGAAATTAGTATGCATTTTAAGGAGTTGGGATATGCCATTTACCTATCAAAATATTTCCCCTCTAATTTCAAATTTTGATCACCACTTGCAGTACATGCTATTGGCATAGGTCATTGGCTGCTTTTGTTTCTGTTTTGGGTTTCCTTTATCCTCTGGGAGCTTCCCCCAGCTATGCCAAAGTTTCCACCAGCCACACAGAGCTTCCACTAGCCACACAGAACCACAGTGACTCCTCACACCTTACACTGACTAAAGGTTCTCTCTTCTTCCGATATGCACTCTGCTCATGATGCAAAACAAGCACCGCTGTATTTTTGCGATATGACTTCAAGAAATATGTACCAGCATAAATTAAATTTGTAGTGGAAAGAACAATGGGAAAGATAGAGCTAACGTTAGTTTATGTTGAGAATAAGGAGAATCTCATACTCTTCATGGCCCTATAGCGATATTACCATGAAAATATTTTCTCCTCAGATCATTAGTTAAACCAGGGTTGGAGTCTAGAATAAGGAATATAACAAACAACAAAAACTGGAATATGTTCACGACATTGGCATTTGTTGGGCAAGATTGGTGCTCCATGGTTACTGTTCTGAATTAGGGAAAATCAAAAACAGAAATACAGATGTAGCCAAACACTTTCATTGCATTTTCATTAAGGGAAACCTGAAAAATGGTAAAATACATCTTTCACCAGATAATGAAGCAAGACTAACTCCTGTTTGTCTCTGCTTACTTTAACTCATTGATTTCAAAACTCTTTTTCATGTATGTTTTTGAATTGTGATGCTAAAATTTGGATAAGCAAATTATGTTTACCATACAGGTCTCATTTAAATATGAACATACTATAAATTAAAACACAGAAAATTGCCTTTAAAACCTAGTTTTAAAACACTGTGTATATAATAGATATGGTAAAACAGCAAATTCAAGGTTTTTCAATTTATTACTGAATATATTCTATCAACATTTGTTCATAAGGGAAAATTATTTTCTCACTACAAATTATTATACAAGATTAACCTAGGCTATAAGAGGCCAATTACAGAGTTCTGACTAGAGAAAAGTATAATACAGATAATAGATATTTACAAAGGAATCAGAATCATAGTTCTTCATTTTCAACAGAACTAAGCAATCTGTAAGATGCAAACCATTTTGTTCAAAATATGTTTTCAAAGATTTTTAGAAAACTAGTCATGCTTCTCCCAATTAAACTCTGCTTATGGGTGGGGGGGAAGTCAAGGACACTAACAAATTAAAAATGTATTTCATTGACAGAGATTTTTTGCTTCTCAAAACACAATTAACGTAGTCCAAAACCTCTTTAAGATTGGAACAACACCAACTCACTATCAACTTTGATGCTAGGAGAAGAGATGGTATGATGAAAGAAAGGGCTGATTTCATACTGACTTTTTGCAAAATAATAAGCTATTAATTTGGGGGTGGGATTGCATCAGGATGAGTTTTCTGCACCTTGGTTTAAACTACAAACTTGAGCACCAGTCGGCACTTAACAAAAGTGGTAGGGGGAGGTAGATGTGAGAATCCAATGATGAAGAGTAAGGATTAAGTGAAAGGAAGGCAGAGAAGGAGAGAAAACAAAGGGAGGACAATCTATCAAAATACATTAGTGCACAACACAGGGCACAAAGAAGGGGGAAGTTCATTATCAAATTAAAAATTAAAAAATTAAATTTGGCTAAATTTAATTACAAGTTGAAATCAATCACTGGCAGAAGAGAAGTCTTTTTTTTAAATTTATGAATTTATCAAATTAACTATAATTGTGTAAGAGGCTAAAATAACTATTGAAGTGCTGTAGTTAGATTTAGAATACAAAAATATGATAAAAATGCTATTACCTTTTGAGGGCCAGATCACGATTAAATTCCATACAGAAAATATAAAAAAGGTAATTCTGAACAGATCCAACATAAAATTCAATTTTGTTCCATGACAAGCATTATTAATAGCATTGTTTTATTTGGAAATTATAAAAATACATTTATTTTTTTTCAGTTTGGAATTTATAAAAATATCATGTAATATGTGAGAGTCATAGTATATAAGAGTTGGCTCTGAAAACAAATAATTTTTAGATTCACGGTCAAGATTCTTAAACTTTCTAAGGCTACGTGTACTCATTGATAAAATTGGATAATAATAGCGAAAATAAAGTAGACATCCCACTTAAAGAGCTTAGCAAAATTCCTGGTATTTAGTAAGCTCTCAGAAAATGTTGTTTTTTGTTAGTTATTAATATAATTTTGATTGACTATCACAGTAAATACATGGTTTGAATATTATATAACATGAAGTAAGATGTATCTTGGTAGTAAAACCTGGATTAATCATGAAGAACTATAAAAATGAAATTTTAGCATGGAAGGATAAATGATGCTGGTAAAAAGTACTGCAAAAATAACAGATTTTTATATAAACAGAAAGTAAGTTTTGATAAATAGAGCAAGTTTGAAAATACATGAGTTTGAAAAACTACACTTAGTTTATGAAAATCTTACATGACTAATAGAATTAAGAGGATCTTGCATTGAACAAAGTAGAAATCTAACAGTGCTCTAATATTTATGTTTAATTACTCTAGTCATGAAAGACATATTGATAATTATGTTCATTTTTATGCAGTGGGCAATAGCAACATTCTAAAGCATACTGGAATATTTATGTTCTTTGATGTGCTTTAAGACATTCTTTGAGTTAAAAAAATCCATAGGTCACAGCTTATATGGTTTGGAAAAATTAACAAATACTGATTTTTATATCCCAAGGCAAATCTATGTCATTTATTTTAAGTAGAAATCAAGTCATTGTTACCATAAAAGTACAGGAATTCTCAAGTTTTCTGAATCATTCACATAAAATGACCAATACAGTTGTTTCTCTTCGCTATATTTTAAATCTCTCTCTTCATGGATTGATTTATTTAAAAAAAAAAAAAAGATTTTTAGAAACTAATACATTGACATAGATTCATTTATGTTTTAAATGCTTTTGAAAATTTATAGAAATATGAAACAGAAGCCACTCTAATATTCTCTGGAAACATTTAGATTAAGTTTTCTTTTGTTATGGCACTGAAAAACTTTCTGTGGCACTTAAAGTAAAAAAGAATATAACCCTACTAAATGCTCTAGGAAGAGTGCTTTATAAACCTTAATCCTGCTGGGGGGAATGTAAATTGATACAGACACTATAGAAAACAGTACAGAGATTCCTCAAAAAATTAAGAATAGAATTATCATACAACCCAGCAGTACCTCTTCTGGGTATCTATCCAAAAAATCTGAAAAAATTTATCTGTAAAGATGCATGTACTCCACTGTTCATTGCAGCTTTATTTACGTTGCCAAGACATGGAAACAACCAAAGTGTCCTTCAAGGATAGATGATTGGCTAAAGAAGATGTGGTATATATACACAATGGAATACTACTCTGCCGTAAGAAAAGATGAAATAGTGCCATTTGCGACAACATGGATGGATCTTGAGATTATTATCCTAAGCGAAATAAGTCAGACTGAAAAAGTCAAGAACCATATGATTTCACTGATATGTGGGATATAAAACTGAAAACAACAAAGGAACAAGACAAACAAATAAGGAAACAAAAACTCACAGACACAGATAATAGTTTAGTGGTTACCAGAGGGTAAGGGGGTGTGGGGTGGTAGATGAGGGTAAACGAAATCAAATATATGGTGATGAAAGGAGAACAGACTCTGGATAGTCAATACACAACATGATATATAAATGACGTATTACAGAATTGTACACTTAAAACCTATGTAACTTTACTAACAATTGTCACCCCAATAATCTTTAATTTAAAAAAAAGATATATGTACTCCTACATTCACTGCAGCATTATTCACGGTGGGAAGACATGGAACCAACCAAGGTGTCCCTTGATAGATGAATTGATAAAGAGAATATGGTACATATATACAATGGAATATTATTCAACCCTAAGAAAAGATGAACTACTACCAATTGCGACAACATGGATGGATCTTGAGATTATTATGTTAAGCAAAATAAGTCAGACAGAAAAAGTAGAGAACCATATGACTTTCCTCATATGTGGGATATAAAACTGAAAGCAACAAATGAACAAGACAAGCAAACAAACAACAACAACAAAATCATAGACACAGACAACAATTTAGTGGTTACCAGAGGGTAAGCAAGGAGGGGAGATGGTAGAAGAAGGTAAAGGGTGTTAAAATATATGGTGATGAAACAAGAACTGACTCTAGGTGGTGAACACACAATGGAATATGTATATAAATGGTATATTACAGAATTGTATATTTGAAACCTATATAAATTTTACTAACCAATGTCCCGCCAATAAATTTAATAAATTATTTAAAAAAAAAAAAAAAAAAGATATTTAACTGTGAAATTATATCTGATCCTTCACATGTTACTTGCAAATGTGTTTCTACCTGTATATTCCCCCTCTACACACACACACACACACACACACACACACACACACACGCATACTTACTCCAAAAGAAAGAAAGGTCATGGGGTGTATTGCCTCCCTTTACCAGCTTCTCCATCTCTGATTTTACATATCTTGAGTTTTGGTTTGAATGTAACTATTTAATATCAGGTTCCTTTAAGATGATGCATTTCTATTCATGGTACCCTCTCTGAATATAATATTTACATATGTATAAGCTTAAAGTATAAATATATGCTTATACATCGTAATGATCTGACAAATTATCTCATGCAATATAATAATCCCTAGATGAAAAACAAATAAATGGTGAATTTTTCCAGTAACATATAGCTTATTCCTTCACAATTCCATAATCATTAATTTCCATTTGTTAGGCACTTTTTTCTTGTGCCTTAAATTTGTCTTTTTGCACATTGATTTAATTTCTGGGCTATGAGAAAATAACCCCATTTCACTTATTTATTTTATTCATTTAAGTGTTTGAAGATAAATATTCTTCACCTGTCCTAATTTATTCTTAAATATTCATCCAAAAGTTAAGCAAGTGTGCTCTAACATTAAACAGTACATACAGAACTACTTCATTTATACTAATATTCACCTAGAAAAATTGTAGGAGTATATCTTCCTTTTTCCCTTCCAGAACATTTAGCAAGATATGTGATTCTTGCAGTTTCATGGCTGGAGACTCTGTAATTTATTTATTTGAAATCAATTGTCATCACCATAAATTCAGCAAAAGGGAGTCAGATGCTTTTTATGAACAAAAATGACTTAATTGCTTTATAAGATAAAGTTCAGATAAGGGAGTAAAATATTATCAAATCTCAAAGTCTTTAAAAGATCCCCTGATAAGTGGACATAATTCACCTTTCTGGACTTAGATAAATAATAATGAGAAACTATAGTCAAAATAGCAAGACAAAAAGAAAAATATCACCCTTGATCTCTGAATTTCTTCTACTACTTATTCGCACTATGTCAGCTAATATTCAGATTAACCAGCCACATAGATCATCTGACCCTTGACACAGATAGTCATCTGACGACACAGGGGCTTAATTTGGATAATTTTCCCCTGAGGTAAAAAAGAGTGTCTTAGGGATCCTAAGGATAACACAACAGATTTATTTAACCAGATACTTTCATTTAAAAATAGTTTCCAGGACTTATCAAATTTAAGCAGAGAGTACTTGAAGAAGTATCTTACACAAAGAAGTTCACATTAATAAAGCTAAAATAATATCAAGTTAGTAAGTTGTACATTTGTTTAATATATATAAGGACTTTAGATATCAGAATATAATTGTAATTAGTAATATATATTCTATAAATCAAAAGATTTCATGGAGTTTTTTAAAAATTTGATGTTTTTATCATAGCACATTTAGGAGATATCAAAAGATATTGCAATTTTGAATAAAATTTTTATTAGTATATTACATTACTCTGTATGTAGTAAGGAACAATAGGAATAAAAACCATGTCACAGTTGTAGAAACATGGCTAATCGCATTCCTTATTGTTAATGTACCTGTAGCAGTTATCAATTTCCAGGAATGAACAAAAAAAAACCCTTACAAGTTGAAGAGTAGAGAACATGGCAAAACCCTGGGTAACACAGTTTAAAAGAATATTTTTAAAAGTTGCACAAAAAAATATTGGTGAAAATTAAGAGATTTAAATAGTTGGAGCCTTTAGAAAAGCTCTGATATATATCTATATCTATATATAGCTATATCTATATCAATATATAGATATATATCTCTATATATCTATATATAGATATGTATATATAGATAGATAGATATATCTATATATCTATCTATCTATCTATCTATCTATCTATATATATATATATATATCTTCTAAAAATGGAATCGAAAAAACTCTTACATGATAATAAGCAGAAAAAGAGATATAAATTTACCCCTTTACAATGTCTGGGATATACAGCTGCTGACCAACATGGGCTATAATCTGAGAAAAATGAAACAATTGCAGTGGTTTGTTTCGTTGACTTTCAAGGAGGTCTTCTCTAATGTTCTTCCAATCAAGTCATAAGGTATCTTCAGTTTTGTAATTCTTTACAGGAAATGTCATTTACATACTGGGAGTTTTATGCAATTTTCTATAAATATCAGCACAACATGTATTAGGAACTGTTGGGCCCTACTCTTTAGCAAAGACTATCCATATTTCTTTAATCATGTTTCTATGAGCATTAAAATACTACTTGTAATTCTGTAATCTTTGTAAGAAGCCATATTGATGTGTAAGTCTTGCTAATGGATTTACTAGTCAAATATTAGTAATTTACATTGAGGCATCCCTGGGTTCTAAGATTTTTCTGATGGTAATATAGGGCAGCCTTTAATTAATTATCCCTGTATATAACTCTACCAAGTGACAAAAAACTTGTTTTCCTTACATTCATTGATGCAATTAGTTATTCACAAAAAAACTATGTGGTATTTTTCTAATAATAAAATGGTTGGGACTCAAGAAAAGTACCATAGTAAATAATAATAACTTGATATTCTCTGGTATCTATGAATACCCAACCAACATAAACAATCAATTGATCATGACATATATCTCTGGGCGTTCATTTCTATTGGCTTCATACCCTAGATAAAAATGTATTTTATATATATATATATATATATATATATATATATATATATATATATATATTACAGTTTCCTACCAATTAATCATTTTATAACCAAACTATTAGACATGAGCCTAATAATATAACCATCTATACACTGTGTTGCCAACTCAAAGTTTAAGAACTTGCCTCAATAATCTTACCTTTCTCTGGTGGACTACCGCTTGTGAATTTATCTAAAACCCCCTTAAAACATCTGTGAACCCTCCACAATAAAATAATTGATCCTAAGTTAAAGGAGTGCCACCTGGAGTAAGTGAAAAGTCTCTGTGAACTCTGAGTCCAAGTCAACACAAAGATCTGTATGTCTGTCCAAGTATGTTCCAGGCCCTATCATCTAATACAGCCACACACTGTCCTTGCAAGGTAATTAGTATTACACTCATTTTATTGGTGTTATGGCTACAATATGAAATATTTTGTCATATCCAAGATTTGAATCTAGCTTCCCTCATGATTTCTTCTTAGAATTTATATTTCCAGAGTGGAGCAATCTATTCTATTTAATTAAACTCCTTATTTAAATTAGGTATCAAAACTTTAAATTCTGTTATCTGTAGCAATAATTACACATTTATTTAACTTATATTTAAGCATCAGCTATTTGGAATTTAATTTCATAACTATACCTCTGAAATCTTTTTTTTTTCTTGATTTGACTACAAAATTTAGTGAAACTTTGAGATCTATGACTTTAAAGCTGAATTTTTACCTTGACATGCTTAAAAAATAGGTCACAATTTTGTTTTTTGAAGAAAAATGGATTTTAGAATCTTATTTTAAAAGGAACCTTATAATGTTTCTTGGACATTAAACAATACTTTGACAAAACAACATTTTGATGACTTGAATACAAATGAATCAGAAACATACGGATTGAATTTTCCTTGACGTATAAGTGGGTTTGAATAGAGAGGAAAAAAGTCACTGGCAAAATTCATTCTAAGTTTTGCCAAACCTAAAATGTCTGAAAACATAGGGTTTTTAAAAAGACATTCTAATGATCCCAAAAATTCTATCATTGTTTTTCCATCTCTAAAGTATTCTATAAACCTAAGTCTGAAAAAAGAATTAATTTACTTGGATGGTTCAAACCATCAAACAATAGAAAATTGTAATGTTTGGGGTGAAAACCCCAAGTCTTAAAAGCTAGATTAAAATGCTATCTGTGTAATAAGCTCTGTGCATATATGTATAAAGGATAATAATTAACATAAATTTAATTACAATTTTAGCAAAGATTTAATAAGTCAGATAATTAATAATCGTTATAATGTAGGGAACTGAAAATTTAAAAATAAATTATAAGACAGACGTACACCTACCTATTTGCTATTAAAAAAAAAAGAGTACATATTTTATCATAGAGGTTATTAATCACCATGGAAGAGTGTCTGAGAACTCTGAAACTGGTTTTGCACAATTGGATACAACCACTTGTCTGGAATCTAGGTTGTCCATTAAAAAGCAGTGATTTTGTTTGTTTGTTTACTTGCTTATATGTTTGCTTTATTTTACTGAAACAAACATGTGAAACTCAGAGAATAATCTATTCTCCTTAAAAAAAAAAAAAAATTCTTAAACTCTCCTGCCAAATCCATGGCAGTTCATTTGTCATATTTCTAAAAACAATATTTCACAAACTGAGTTATTTTCCACAGGTCCTCTGAGGAATCATAATGCTACTTTTGATTTCAGCAGTCTTTTTATTTTCAAAATATATTTAGCCCTCTGCTATTTTTTCTTTGCAGAAGCAGGATAAACAAAATTTAATAATATTCATCACTGACTTTCTCCTCATCTTATGATTGAAACTATTTTAACTACTGCACTGTGGTTTGTGGTACTATAAACCTGTATCACACCAAACTGGTTTCGTTAATAATCATCCCAAATTTACAGTTTGGAATATCCTCTTCAGAGTAACATGTTCAGTGTCAGGTGGTCTAAAAGAGCCTTTTAAATCACAAACTCATTCAATGATTATTCAAGACATATTTTTAATACCTACAACCTGCATTGTACCAAACACCAAGGGTATAATTGTGAATGAGAAACACACATCCCATGACCTCATGAAACTGATATTCATTCCAACATGTAATTATGATGGTGTTGCTGTGATTGATTAAAGCAACAAGTCTAGTTCTTTTATGAAGTGTGATCACCCTACAAGAATATACATAAATTAGATTTCATGTTCCTTCTATGATTTGTCTCCAAAAAACTTTTCTAATAGCATCTAGAATCATATTTTTCACATGTTATTCTAGCCAACAATGGACTACTGATTTTTTCCAGACTATATCATGCCATTTTCCCATTCTACGCATTTACTCACATTGTTTACTCATCCAGGAATGAATTCTCTCCTCCTGTCCTCACGACCATTCCATAAAACCATCACAACTCCCTCCCTCCTTACCTCCATTTCTTGAAATCTTACCCAGATGACCTAGCTTGAAAGCCACCTGAACCATGGTCTGCTTGTCTGTGTCCCATTTAGAGTTAACTATCTCTCTTCTGTTTTCTTATAGTGTCTTGATTGTATCATAATTCTTAGCATTTAGGGTACTTTATTCTTTCTAAAATTGACTACATTTGTCTCTCTCCCAGGTTATATTCTGTTTAACATTTTCTTTTGCATATACAGGCACTCAATAATTTTATGTCTAACAAGTAAATAAATGAAAAATAGTCAACAAATGAATTTGAAGGCAGACTTTCCTGAGTATCATCCTATTGCAAAGAACTAAACATATTCAGACTCCATTATTGCAAATAAAAGATGGTGTGTCTGCTCTGTTTAAAGCAATATCATGTTGAGAACATCAACAGTATTTAATGAATGGAGCAGTAATAAGTGGAAACATATGGTTAACCATATTTATAGAGAAATATCACCTGTATATTCATCATGAGGTTGCAGTTAATAAAATGAAGGTACTGGAAGGGTCACTTGCTTTCCTAAGTTCATATATGCTCTACCTCTGGTTAAAATCTGTTTCGCTTAAATGCAAAAAGCCAGCTTGCCTAGCATATGTAACTATTTTAATATTGTCATATTATACAATACCAGAAAGAGCAACAAAATGCTGTATATTTCAAACCTAACTCTTAAATAAAGAATTTGAAAACCTTTGAAAAGAGTGAAATATTAGTTTATTTTCGTGTCTAAAAAAGTACCATAAATAATACAACGGTAATTTAAAGTAAAATTACCCTTATAAGAGAAGAGAAATAAATCAAGGGGAACTCAAAATATAAAGTAGTTCTCTCAGAGAAAAAGACAAATTGAAAGTGGATAGTAGCTAAATTATATAGAGAGTAAAAGAAAAAGAACCAATATAAGAAAAGGAGTGAACAAACAAAAGATAAATTTCAGAATTTTCAAGTGGGGTGGTTGCGAGGGAGGGAATTAAAAGGAGACAGGCTGATCATATTTCACAGATCTCTTGAGTTGTTTAGTTAGACATTTCAAGCATATCCCCAAGGAGAAGACTGAGAGAAGCACATACCATTAATTTAATTTTTTTGTTTGTTTCAGCCGCATACCAGGCAAGAAATGACTGGCTTACCCCTACAGTGCTGATTTCCCAGTTACGTTTCTGACTGTAAATATACAGTCGTTTAACATTGTAAGAATTCTTGGAAGATTATTTAAATATGTGTTTTTCTCAGTCTACATTTATAATGCTTGCACTCTGAAAATCCTGAATTCTATTCTTAAAGTCATAATTGAAAAAATAACCTGTAATTTGAAATATTTGAATTGTTTATAAAAAGTTCAGTATTATAATTAAAATATATGGAAAAGTCTGAATTTGGGGGGAAATGTCTGAAACTTGTCTATAACACTCAGTAAAAACACTTTTTTTTTTTGTTTTTCTAGTTCAAGATCTGAGGCACATGAAACCTTCACTAGACTAACTCTGGAATAGACTTAATTTGTGGCTGTCAGCCTCATCCCATATACAAAATCATTGGAGTAACAACATTGGTTATAGTATTATTCTTAGTTTGTGAAAATGCTTATAGATAAAACAATGTCACCGTGAAGTCCTATTGCTTACAGTAATGAACCCCCTTGTAAGAGATCCAAGATAGACATAATATATGCTTAACTGTAGTTCATTAAGCAAAGCAAGGAGAAATGAGTGAGACAGATTCTAGGACCAATGTTTCTATTGCCTGATCATGTAAATAACTAAAGGCAATAAAACGTAATAAGGCGTGTTCTCTAATTATCATCTCTTTAAAAACCACCCTCCATAGGCCAGGCCCTAGCATTTGCATGGTGTGGGGCAAGAGCTCAATGTAGGTCCACTTGGTACACTTCTAAATATTTAAAAATTACTAATCAAGCTAACAAGTCATTAAATAAATTGTGTTTTATCCTCCTACCATGACAAACGAAATTTTAAATAGCCTGAACAACTATATTGAATTTAAAATTTTTGAACTCTTTCAGCGATCACATGCAGAAAAGGCTCTGAATAAATTCGCTTTGGCTTTCCTGAACTCCTGGTCCAATGTACCAAGACCCCTCTCACCACAGTTTGTGAACTCATTTCCATTTGTCTGAAATAACTACCTCCCAACTTTTTCCCTAATCATATCTTCTTGATCTTTAAGATTGTAGCTTGAATTCACTCACTTTTCTTTTCTTTTTTTTGTTTATTA
This sequence comes from Rhinolophus sinicus, assembly GCF_057876585.1. Lineage (NCBI taxonomy): Eukaryota > Metazoa > Chordata > Mammalia > Chiroptera > Rhinolophidae > Rhinolophus > Rhinolophus sinicus. Next base: position 85,267,316 of record NC_142502.1, on the reverse strand, counting down.
AAGTTTATTGGGTGACAATGGTTAGTAAAGTTATATATAGGTTTCAAGTGTACAATTCTGTAATACATCATCTATATATCACATTGTGTATTCACCACCCAGAGTCGATTTTCCTTCCATCACCATATATTTGATCTCTTTTATCCTCACCTACCACCCTCCCCGCTCTCTTACCCTCTGGTAACCACTAAACTGTTGTCTAAGCCTATGAGTTTTTGTTTCTTTATTTGTTTGTCCTGTTACATTGTTGCTTTCAGTTTTATATCCCACATATCAGTGAAGTCATATGGTTCTTGGCTTTTTCCGTCTGACTTACTTCGCTTAGCATAATAATCTCAAGATCCATCCATGTCGTCACAAATGGCACTATTTCATTTTTTCTTATTACAGAATAGTATTCATTTACTTTTCAATACTCATAAATCCATCAAACTCTTCTCAGTGTGTGGTGACATGAATGTGATTACTACCTGATACCTCATGAAGTCTCAATGGTGAGCCTCATGAAGCCAACTCTGCATTTGTTCACCATTTTATTTCTGCCATTTAGCCAAGCACACAGCATACAGTTGCTCAATGAATAATTGAGAGCATAAAAATATCTTTTAGAGCTTCTTAGAAATGAAGATTTCCTACAGAACCTTTCCTCAGGTGATTTTTGAGCTGTTTATCTTTCACCAAACATTACAATATGTTAAGACCTAACCTGATGTTATTTTCTGCATTTTTCATCACTCTTTTCTTCCCTCACCATTCTCCCCTCCCCGCTGTATCATTAATAGCTCTCTTGTCTGTTTCCCTGGAACCTTTTAAAATACATATTTCTTTGTTATTTTTAGTCAGGTTTTAAGATATAATTTGCATATGGCAATATTTATTCTTATTTCATGTATTGTTCTATTCATGTTTACAAATTATATAGTTTTGTAACCATCGCCACAATCAAGACATAGATCCATAGCTTTCGGTATATAGTTTTCTTTTGGTATTATTATATTACAGTATTTCTGCTTGTTTGTATAGGTCTTCAATAAAAGACTAAAAGTTCCTTGAGAGTAGGAATAGTACCTACTTCTTCTCTACCTCTCCAGCCCCACCATAGAGCTTGATAATAAAGTGTGTCGAGTAAATGCATTCATAAACTGATTAACTAAAATAGTGCACTATCCTATGGAATATGTTACCTTGCACATCATAAGTAGAAAGCATATATTGTTGAAATTTCACAAAAAGCTGAAACTCTCAATGTATAAAACAACCACCACAAAAAATACATGAAATTCAGTGCTTACCATCTCCTGTTTCCGCACAGAGCTGTAAGCCCAAATTGTTCTGTGGATTAATCACCCAATGATTGCTGGTCACAGTGATGTCAAAGACAAGCCAACCCACATCTAAAGCTTGGGCCTTTCTTGTGTCTAACAAGAACAGATCTGCATCCCTGAGGAGAAAAAGAACAACAACAAAAAAGTTAAAGGTTTGAACAAAGATCATCATTTCCTACACTTAAGTGAAAACATTACAAAAGCACTCTTTAAAATAACAGGAGTTAATTAAAGAACAAGGGAAACAAGTGACTCAAGTGATGAGTAATAAGATACAGAACTTATTTAATGCTAGACTCCTAACCCAAACCTGGTGCAGATTAGTAGTATCTGAAAGTAATTTTCATTTTCCTGCTCCTCACTGCCCTTTACCAACTGACTTAGTGGGCTTGATTCGGTCCCTAATAGTCAGTGTCCCCATAACCACTATATGTAAGTAGCCCTTCCTGGGAAGCTCACTGACAAGGATTAAACTGAATACAGACAGAAGTGAAAGTAGCTTCTCCAGTTTGGATGACTATGGATTCTCAAAGGGATGGAGCACAGAGATAGTTTACCATTTGTGTTTTATTTTTATTACATGTTTTTCCATTTTATTTTATATTTTTCATTTTTAATTTCATTTTCCATTTTATTATAAATTATTTTATGGATACAAAAGGTCCAAGAGAGGGTCACAGACTGCACTATTAGATTAAGGGGTAAATCCCATCAACTGAGCCAAAAATCTACCCTGACTTGCTTTAACATTCATAATAGCTATGAATATGAACTTGTGTGTTTTAGGAAAGTCTCCACAGTATTACTGTTATTAGCATTTACTAATTTTAACTTTCGTATTATGGTAAATTTACAAATGTATGAATATTTGTTGAACTATAATGAATTATTTTATTTATTATTTTCTTATGATAGGAAGCCTCTGAGTTAAACCTTACATATTTTGGACATTTCATCTTCACAACAGCTCTTTAATATCGGAGAAACTGAGTGTCGGTTTAATGGTAAAACATCGGAACTCCTTCAAAGTAGAATAGAAATACACTATTATGTGTTTTTATGATCTTTCATACTGTGCTGAATCTGTTTAACAGCACATTATTTATATGGGGAAATCTGAACTGTGTCATAAGCTATGTTAGATAAGTTTCTACTACATTTGCCATCTATCTGCATCATAGAAGTCACTTCAAAGGTGGCTTACAAAAAACACAAAGGTGAAATTTTGAATAAAATCAAATCATGCACATGTATTATTTCTTTAGAAAAATGCTCTATAATTGAAAATTGAGCTATTTTTAACAGAAGTGAAGATACTCAATCAATATTTTAGAAATTACATCTTCATTTCTTTATTTCAATTTGATTTATGCCATTCTTCCATTAATCTAGAGAAGGTAAAATAAATGTATTATGATCAATTAAATTGTTCAGCTAACCCACTTTTAAATGATGCAACTTTCATTCTCCTTCACAATTTTAATCATAGTGTTTACCAAAGGAGGGTTGCAGACACTTTCTTAGATCCAATATGTGACTCAGTTTGAGATGCCAAAGACATAGGACAAGCATGTTACAAAGCAACGAAAAGTTTCAATTTGTTTCCACTTGAATTTGAAGAACCCATTATATTTACAGTATGATGGAATGTCAATCAAACTCTCCCTTTTCCTCCTAACTTGGAAAATCCACCAAATAAACAGGATCCAAGAAAAGGTTTATCCTTAAAATTTTGAGATAGTTAGTAAATATCTGTAAGAATATAATCTTGGAATTAACTTAATCATTTCATTAGCTTCTAAAAACAAAAGGAGTCATCCTATATCTTGGGAAATACTAAAGTGCTACCCTGCTTTCAAACATGCTCTCATTTGAAATATAGTAAAAATATTCTAATAAACCTGCAAAGCTTAAAATAATATCCCTTGGCATGATATAAGTAAAACTTTGAAAACCAAAAAACAAACGAAAAGAACAAAGAGGTAAATTTTGACAGCAGTTTCAACTAATTCACAAATATCTTTAGGCAGCTATTAAAGTGGTATTTTTTCTATTGTTCTATTTTTTCAGAAAAAAAAAAATTTCCCCTACCTATCTATGTTCAAGTCCCACAACTTTCAAGTATGTCTATGAGGGAAATGGCTCTATATGTAATAGATATATTTAGAAAAAACATCAGCCAAAGAATTCAAGGAAGGCCTGAATATATGAATTTCAGGGATGCAAATTCCCAATTCATTAGAAGGTAAATTAAGGCAAATAGTATAGTTTGAAAAATTTGTTTATTTCTGGTTCAACTCTGAAAAGTTGTGAAGGTTCAATTGCTTTCATAAGCTCCATGGTTTCTTATTCTTAAGCAAAGCTATTTTATTTTATTTTTTTTTTACTTTTTTAATTTTATTTTTGATAACATCTAGTCTTTAATTTCTCGTTTTATATAAGGCCTCCTACATTACCTACAGACAAGAGAATATGTTTTGGGAAAAGCAATTCATAAGGTCAATGGTAGTAATTCTGTAATTTTCTCTCACGTAGCAAGTTTTATAACAGCTTGTTAAAAATAAATCCCCATCTGTGCTATAGAAAGTTAGATGTAATGTCTTTTGAAGTATAAAATTACTCCACAAAAGAATAGCACTTATCTCACAAGAAATAGGAGAAAGTATTAAATATTTCCTATGAACAATATAAAATAAGGTTGTTAAAGTTGCCCTGTCTTACCATTTTTACCTGGTGTTTTAAAATAAATTTTACAGTAAGTAATAACATTTTTTAAAATATTAATACATTTAAAAGGAATGCAGTAGGAAGAAAACATATGTAGAAAAATATGTGCATTTATAGCAGAAATGAATCCATAATATAATTTCTTAAAATTTTGAAAAGTTATAATAATGAAACTAAAATTAAAGTCTGCATTCTAGTCAATGGAAAAAAAGTCTATTTACATGGATGCATGTAAGCAAATATTTCAGAATGGTATTTCATTAGTTTCCTAAGGCTGCCTTGACAAAGTACCATACACTGGGTGGTTTAAAAAGCAGAAATGTGTTGTTTCAATCCGGAGGCTAGGGGTTTAAAATCAAGGTGTCGGCAATGTTGGTTGTTTTGAGGGCTGTGAGGGTAGGACCTGTTCCAGGCCTCTCTCCTCGGCTTGTAGTTGATCATCTTCTCTGTGTGTCTTCATATCATCTTGCTTCTCTGTGTCTGTCTCTGTGTCTAAATTTTCCCTTTTTATAAGGACCCCAGTCCTATTGGATTAGTGCCCACCCTAATGACCTCATTTTACCTTTATTACCTCTTTAAAGACCCTATCTCCAAATAAGGTCACATTTTGAGGTGTTGGAAGCTAGGACTTCAACATATGAGTTGGGGGAAAGAGGGGAGCACAATTCAACCCATAACACTATTTAAAAATATTTTTTTAAAGGCAGGAATAATCCTCAATGTGAATATTCTGTGTTTATTGACATTATAGCAATTCTCAACATTGAAATATTTCGAAAATAAATATGTGAAAATAAATTTATATTGATAATTATTCATATTTACTAAAATTTGTAGCTTTCTTTTTCAGGTAGAATTTGAACATTTGACTGTGATACAGATCATCATAATAATTTCTTATGCAGTGAATGAAGTTTTCATGCAGTTGTTAAATACAGAGTCTTATTTAACAGATAAAGGATTTGTGGTATACAGACAGACTTACGGGATATGAAATATATAGATATATTAAACATAGTTCTCAAAGGTGAAAAATAATAAGTATCTGGGCGGATATATAATACAGTAAAAATATATTTGAGCAGATTTTAATTTAATCATGACCAGAGGTTTAAACATGTCTAGTCATGGGAAATTGGTGGGCTTGTAAATACTAATTTGCATGGGTATTTTTATATTCTAGAGAGAGTCAAGAGTTTCACATAAGTGCCTTGGGAGTTTCAAAATACCAGAAAGGTGGGTACTTCACTAAGGACTGAGCAGCAGGAGCCAAATTTCAGCAAAATTTGAATTATCAACATTCTTACAACTCATCTGAAAATACAGAGTGGTAGACTGGGAAAATTGAGGCTACATATCTAAGAATATGACAATGAAAGAGCTAAAACAAATTAAATCATCTTTATGTAAATATCAGCATATTGTGATGAAATAAACAAGGATTTAGGGATCAGACAGAGCTTGAACAATTAGTTTGTTTCCCCATGGATAAAAAAATCATATGATAATCCTTGCCGTAAAAGGTTTTGCGAAGACCAAATGTAACATAACCTGGATATCTATCTGGATGAGAGGTATATTACAGTTGAATCTTTACATGGTCTTTCATAATACAGAGAACTCTAAACTGATTAATTTTGACCTGTAAAGTTTGGGAAATAATTATTTGGAGGAGGCACATTATCTTCCAATGCCCTCAATCAATGCTATTTTTGGATGCTTATAGATGTTAGCTGATAGAATTGGTTACCAAAAAAAGGAAAAATGAGGAGAGGGATAAAAGAAGGTATGGAATGGTGAGGGGGAAGAGAAGATAAAGAGTGGAGAAAAAGAAGACACAAGGAAATTTAGTAATTATTTTTGGGAGTGTTGTCTCAAAAATTGAACTATCAGTTTTTTTGTAAGTCACTCTTTAAAAATTACTTCTATAAACAGAGTCAGAAGTTCCATTGAAGATATAACATTTATCTACCTAATAAAGCCTAAAATCAAACAAAAAAGACATGGGTACTAGTGCTTTTGAAAAGATAGTATTTCCAGTGACAGCATCATACACACATTCAAAAATGCTATTTTTCAAACAATATAGATGGACCTAAAAATGATGTACTGTATAATACCGTGACTGATGATTCAAAATATGGCTATAGCGATAGACAATGTCAAGCATGCATATGAAAAGTTTGAAGAAAAATTTCACATACATATTTTGAAAGTGAAACAGAATATGGCTATATTAATATTTTATAAACAGGATTTAAATATATATACATAATTATATTAATTAACTAAATCATTTTACTATTTTACTATGACTGTTTTATTCATTATATATCTAGGTCTATAAATGAATCCAAGTATATATACATATATTTATATTCAATTTCCTCTTTTAATTTCTTTTATCTTTTACTTGGGTAAAGCAGATATTGTTTTTATATGATCACATCAAGATTATGTGTTCTCCTTATACTCAGGCATATATGGTATGCAAGCATACCTAGTAGCACAGTATGTATGTAGTTTTGGGTGTTTGAAATATTAACTTTCTCTTCTGTATATATAGCTGAACTAACAAATAAAATAAATGTTCTCATTACAAGACTAAAATAAAAAAAAAATTAACCAATAATATCTGATGTGAAATCAGCTAGTCTGGGATTCTTCCTCTGAAAATGATAAAAATAAATCAAAGAATACTAGAACTCAGTGGGATAGAAATTGCTTTCCAAATTGTTATTTTACTGATGAGAAAATGTAAAGAGAAATCAAATTATTTCCCATGGTCACCCAGCCAGTTGGAGGACCAGAACCCAGGTTTCCATATTCCATTTTCAGAACATTTTCTCTTATATCATGGCAGCTCCCTTTAGTCCCAACCTATACTTTAACTGCTCTCCTTATCATGAGAGATCATTGGTTTTTGGATTCAAATACTAAAAAGTTGAGGTGAGCCACTAGTCTCAAATGAGATGGGTAAAAACTGAGTCAAGATGTGACCTAGGACATTTCACAAATCTATCCATCCATCCATTCATTTATTTACTCATTCAACTTAACATTTCTTGACTCTTGTGATCGTTTTTTACACTATATCAATTTAACAAAGCTGCAACTACTCTGTATGTTTTTGGATTAGGGTTGGACACAATGAAAATTGGATAAAATTTGGAAAGTGGAAGTAAAGCAGTGGCCATATTTATGCTTGGAAGACTTCTATATGTCCAAGTGTTATTGCAGTTTGGGTGTACCATCAAGATCTGCTAGGTCACCTTACTGATGGTGGGTAGCAGCTGGGCCTGCAGCTCCTGCAGATCTCATGGAATCTGCTTATCCAGGGCCAGGTATGTGGGCACATCTATGAGCAAGGATTGGGTAGCTAGGAAATCACTGCATCATTGAAGTTGGAGATTTGGAGATAGGTTTCATTTTGTCTCCATGGGTTCCAGATTACCATTACAGGTTCTGCTTTGTCCTTGTTTTCCCAAACACATTCACCTTTCCTTCCTGACTGCATGCCCTAAGTACCTTAGGCCCAGTATCAAAGCAACAACCTTACAAAGACTATTGAACTATTTTCCATAATTGCATACAGTCAAATCCCTCCAATTCCGTAAAGCATCTTCCCCAGAAGAATTAGACAGCTCCCTTGTCTTTGATTGATTATATTGAACCACTTACATCATGGAAGGGCAGTACTTTGTTCTCACTGGAATAGGTGTTCTAGATATGAATTTTCCTTCTGTGCTCATGAAAGTTCTACCAAAATCACTATCCATGAACTTACAAAATTTGTGATGCACTGTCATGGAATTCCACACTGCATTACTTCTGATAAAGGAACTCATATAACAACAAATTGAAGAATGGGCTCATGCTCATGGAATTTCACCAGTCTTACCATGTTTCCCATCACCTTGCAGCAGCTAGTTTGATAGGACAGTGGAATGACCTTTGCAAGACTCAGTTATGCCCATACTTGGTTGTCAAAACCTTGTACAAATGGACGAATGTGCTTCCCATAAGGAAGCTGTATGGGGTAACTCTGCAACCAATATAGGGCTGTTACTCTCATAGTCATATCTCTCATGGGTCTGGAAATCAAGGGGTGGAAACAGGAATGGCTCCTCTAACTCACTCTACTTGATCCAATTATAGCAAAATTTTGCTTCTGGGTCCCAAGATATGGAACTTTGTTGGTCCAGCACTGTGAGTTCCCAGGTGTGGAATGCTGCCCCTAGTGGCCTTAAAAATGGTTTCATTAATTCAAGGTTGAGACATCCCTATGGTCACTTTGAGCTCTTCATGTGTCAGTGAATCAACAAACTAATAAAGGACTACTACACAATGTGTGATAATTGATTATAAATATCAAGAAGAAACTAGGTTGGTACTACCACAATATGGGAAAAGAGGAGTATGTGTGAAATATAAGAGATCACCTGTAACACTTCTCACTACTGTCATGTCATATGATAGAAGTCAGTGAATAGATGATGTAATACAGAATTGTACACCTGAAACCTATGTAACTTTACTAACAATTGTCACCCCAATAAGCTTTAATTAAAAAAAAAAGTTATTGAAAAACTAAGCTCAATACAGACATGCTGTTAATAGCCCAGATATATCAAGAATGAATGTTCGGTTTACCTCACTAGGAACAATGACCAGCCATGGTGCTTGCAGAAAACAAAGAGAATATGCATTGCATAGTGTAACAAGGAAGTTATAAATACCAGCTACAACCATGTGACCAGTTACAGAAATGAGGATAGTAATAGTTATGAGTATTTTTTCCTTATTTTGATATTAATGTATGTACACACACACACAGACACACACACACACACATACACACACACAATTTTCTTCCTTCCCTTTCCCATCTGCCTACCATCTAGTATAAGTAGTTTTGATAGCAGCTAACCTCATATTTCAGTATTGAAGTTACAGGATATTAAAGAAGAATATGACTTAGAAAAGGAATGAGCAACATCCTAAAATAGATAAACGGGAAGAATAATTATTTTACCATCATATTTTTTGGAATGTATTGAACAGTTATAAACAGTATATGTTTGTAGCAAGTTGACAAAGGTGGACTGCTGTAGCTTTATGCTTTGTCAAATTAGCTAAACTGACACCAAAAACGCAATCGTTCTCTTTCCTGTTTAGTTCTGTGTTAAGGTTAGCTGCACAAGAAATTTGTGCAGGAGAAGTGAAGCAGCGGCCAAGTTTATGCTTGCAAGATTGCTGAAGTGCCAGGTTCCTATCCTTCTGTTCCTATCCACTGTTGCTGATCTGCTGGTTTACTTTGTTGTGGGGAACAGCTTGGCCTGCAGCTCTTCCAGCTTCCACTGATCTCAATTCCATTACCTTGTCCAAATCCTGGCTCACAATTCCTCCTGTCAGATCATCTCCTTCAGCTTCCCCACATCCTGAGCAAGGAGTATACGGAGCACACAGTGCACTGCACCAGCTTACCCTGCAGCTCACCCACATCGGTGAAGTTGGAGGCTCTGAGACATGACATGGGTTCCAATTTGTCCTTGAGGTGCCAGCTTATCCTCACTGGTTCTAGTTCTCCTTGTTCGCTCTTACGCCAGATCCATTTTTTATTTTCCTCAGCAGCCTATGCTACAAAGTTCAACACCATCACTAGATGCAAAAGCAGCAGCCTTACTTAAACGGTTTAACTGCATCCCACAATTGCAGAAAGTCAGATCATTGTAATAAATCCCTTATTCCTTTTCACTCATACTGGCTCTATTTTTCTTACCAAACACAAACTGACATACTCCTAGGTATGCACTGAATTGTGTCCCCCAAATGAGATATGTTGAAGCCCTAATCCACATCACCTGTGAATGTGACCTTATTTGGAAATAGACTCTATGCAGATGTAATCAAGTTAAGACAAGGTCTTTAGGGTGGGCTCTAATCCAACAGGACTGCTATCCTTATAAGGAGAAGAGACACAGAGATAGAAATACAGTGGAAAGACAGCCATATGAAGAAAAAGCCAAGATGGGAATTATGTTGATACAAGCCAGGGAACATCTGTGGCTACCAGAAGATGAAAGAGGCAAGAAATGATTCTCTTCTAGAGGGTTGGAGGGCGTATGTTCCTACCAACACCTTGATTTGGACTTTGAGCCTCCAGAATTGCAAGAGAATACATTTCTGTTGTATTAACCCATCCAAGTTTTTGGTAACTCGTTACAGCAGCCCTAGGAAACTAATACACTGCTCTAGTTGGGATATTTCACACATTAAACAGAATGTGGCCAGCAATATCAAATATTGAAAATAATAAGAAAAACTAAAAGTGTCCGTAAAATTCTGTGGCAAGGAGGCTATTGGTGGATGATTAGTAGCGTGGAGATATGGAAATCAAATTGCAATGGATTGTGGGGTGAATGCAAAGAAGAAAGTGAGGAATTTAAAGCAAAGTTTTATATCAGTGAGCTTGGGTAGGGTATGGAGAAGAGAAATACTATGAATTTGGGGCAGTAGTGAAAAATAGAATCAAGTAGAAGGATTTTTAGTTAGTGCAAGAAACATGAGGATATTTATAGGACACACTTCAATTCGTATTTAGAAGACAGAACGTCTTACACTGTTTCAATAAGGAGGAAATGTGCATTGTCAACACTGAAAATCTTCCAAAATAAGCATATGCGTGTTTACCTCTCTATCACACTATCCTTGGAGTTAACAAATTAAACGTCTTTATAAATGAAATCTCTTCTTAGCAAGGAGAATTGGGTGAACTAACATGCATTGATGAGTACTTAAACGGAATCCCCATTCATCTTTTGCTGAAATCTGTTTTATCAAGGATACTGTATCACAAACTTGGGGCAAAGAAATTCTCTTGCTTGTTTCTAAACGCTTCTCATTGGTATCATATTGCTTGAGCAGAAGGTATAGGATTTATGGATTCTTGAAGAGCCTCATTCTAAGTGTAACTTTATAAAGCAAAGAATCATAGTTATAGTTGGAATTGGTATCTGTTTAGTTTCAGCAATGACTTGCTGTACTTAGCCTTTCCTTGGTATTAGGAAAAATAATTATACCCTTCAAGTCACCTTTCTGAGCATCTGGTTCTTCTTTAAATGAAGATTAAAATAATATCTACCTCATAAATCTATTGCAGGGATAAGCAGATACACAAATTAAAATTCTCTGTAAATTACTATCATTGCAATTTTCTTACCAAAATGCACTTATGGCATGTGAGTGTGTATATAATAAGTTTTATACATTATGCTTGATGGCTTACTTAGGGTCTGATTTATGCAATTATTACTGCTAAAGGTCTTTAATAATCTATATTTATAAATTTTTGATATTGGAATTCATTCATTTTCTTTAATTTTAGTAACTTTTATTAATACATATGATCCATAACGAAACTTTGTCTCTAAATTCAATTAGAGGGAAAAAAATTAAGTTGAAAACTTATCAAATAGAAGTAAAATTATTTATATAATAAACAGTAAAAGGTAATGGAACAGAAATATTCTTCATATAGTTTCAAGTATATGTATGCATTCATATCTGTATATATATGGAGAGAGAGAGAGAGCGAGAGAGAGAGAGAAGAAACGATTAACCAGGGTAAAATCATTTTATAAGCCTGGCCCAGAAAAACTTTGGGAAATTGTGTGGAAGATAATACAGATACATTTTAGAGAAAAACTTGCAATACTCCTCCATTTCCATTAGGAATAAGCCGTACAGTCCACACTGACATCTCCACTATTTCCAATATTTCTACTCTTATAAGTATTACACCCCCTTCCGTCTCCTTATGTCTTTAAACAGCTCATTAAATCTAGTAAAAATGTAATGATGACCACCCAAAGAGAATGCATACATCTCTCTCTGGGTATTTGACATAAATACCACCAAGCCATTTAACTCACCTGATTATAGCTCTAGCATAGAACACATTAACAAGGAACCACAAATTAATAAATGCTATTATATGGAGATTATAATGTCAAATTTTCTCTCATGAGCAGTTTTACTGAACAGTATTAGGATATGACTTTGTTAAGCTGATTGATATTTTGAAATAGTAATTATTTTTTCTCCCAAAACAAATGTGAAAAAATAAAATTACGTAAATTTCACAGAACATCAATATTCAAAATATCTGAGTCAATGCTGTATTTATATTTAAAAGGTACAGATGCAAATTGGTAAAATGGTAATGTTAGATAGAATTGAATGACAAAGCATGGCAAAAATGGAAAAACAAGTTGAATTCCCACGATGAAAATTCAATCACCTTTTTCTGAGCAGATTTTTTTTAAATTGCCAAGATATTGTTAATGTTTAACAGGTTTCCTGGAATTACATCATCCTATATTTTTCCCCTGCAAAGAGAATGACACATGTCTACTGGATATATATACACATACACACAGGAGGTTTCTTCATTCAACAAGAAACAAAGAAGTGAGACTATTATTTAGATAGTCCAGCCACTTTTAAGGCCCCCTAATGAATGAGCAATGTAGCCTATGCAAGTTCCTAACAGCTCTTCCATGCAACACTTTTATGACCCAAAATATAAAATAGTCAAAGAAAACTTGACTTTATGGCACAAATTATTCCCATTTCTTAGGTTTATAATTTTAACAGAACAGGACTTGTCTACCTCAGCATTAAGACCATCTTAGATCAGATCATACTTTATCGGGTGAGGGAGCTGTCCTGTCCATAGCAGAAGGCTGATAGCATCCTCCATTCCTTCAACATTTCTACCAGCTAGATGCCAATAGCACTCCATCCCCTGAACCTCACCAATTGTGACAACCGAAAATGTCTGCAGACGTTGCTAAGTGTCTCTGGGGGGCCAAATCACCCCAGTTGAAAACCACTGAAATACAGCCTGTTCCCAGCACAAGCTGTGCTTGTGTGCTGTCTTGTATACTTAGAGAAAACGTCATCGACCATCCGAGGGTCTCGCTCTGTTACACTGCTCTCAAGAGCCCATGAAATCTTCCTGAGTAGAAATTGTCAATGTACATTCTGAAGTATGTCCACAGAAGAATCACAAATCTTAGGGAAGCAGGAGGCGGGAGATGATGTAAATATGAAGCTGACTGTGAACTGGAATGATGACAGCTTAACTAAATATATCCAAGTAGTGAAGGTGGCTAATGACATCGAGCAGGCTAGCTTAAAATGTTTTTACAATGGAGTACAGAAATTTATATTCATAGCAGAACATTAGGAAAAGGTTGAATTATACATAGCAGATTTTCTTTGGGGAATATATAAATACATATATTTGTGAAAAAATTAATTCAAGTAAAGCACTTAGCACAGTGCCAGACACATGGTGAGTGCCCGTTAAATGGATAAATGCTGGCTGCTATTCTTAGTAGTAGTATTACTGGCATCGATAATTTTATTTGCATTGTTCAGTTTTTTTTATACATTTAAACATTTTACCACTTAGGAATATTTCTACGAGGATATACCTCTCTCTTACTCATCTTGAAAGACCCAACTTAAGAGTGAATCCATCTCAGTGGCTTCCCCTAAGGTCCCTCACCCTCGCACATGAAGAATTAATTTTCCCTTCATTTGTGTTTCCACAACACTTAGTGCAGACTTACATCATAGTCCTTAGCACATTGTATTATAGTTATGAAAGTCTGTGAGCGGCAGGTCCACCATAGCCCCCAGCCCTCAGGCTATGAGCTTTTGAGATCTTATTTACTAGGCCTATGGCCCCTGTGCTTGCCACATGGTAGGCGTGCAGCAAAAGCATGCCGAACTCAGCTGAATTATCTGGAAAATTCAATCATGTGGAAACCTCATTTCCCAATAACGCCAGATATATGAGGTGTGACTGAAGAGCAATGCCTTCTATACAGAATGTGGGGCTGTCAGCCTTTATGAAAAGATTAAATAAGTGAAATGATGCAAAGTGTGTTAACTTTTGACCAAGAAAAATAAAGATTTGGATAAATATCAGACCAGTCCTTTAAATTGCACATATTTAAATATGAGTAGGGATAAATGGGGGAGGTGGGAGATGGTAGGAATAAAATATATAATTTTAAGAGTTTTCAGCGTCACTAAGATAAATAAATGTGAAAAGAGATGACATAACGGGTCTTTTTCTTATTTGATTACATAACACTATCAAAGAATTCATAGACTAGATGGTTAATAGATCAGACAATGTCTTAAATATAAAATATATCTAAACCAACAGTCTAAATGACTGCAAGGAAAAAATACACACACACGTATGCATTGTGAAATGTACTGCATTAAAGAGTACAGTCTGCACTGAAATTTCAATTGTTTCAGAGTTTAATTCAAAATACTAAGTAGATAAAGTCCACAAGTTTAAAGATAGACATTTTAAAAAGGTGACCCTAGCTTTCAAAACGGCCAGAGGTACTAATTTCTTCTTCTTCCATTTTAATTCTTGATTTAAGAAATATATGAAACCACAGATAATCAGCACTAAATAAATAATAATAATTGGATTTTAAAATTACTTTTTCAAATTAAAATTCTTTTAGTTTTAACTGTGATCACATGATATAGAACTGAAGAATTCTTTATCTATTTCTCCTCACTTTCAAGAATTAAAGTCAAGATTTCCAACTGGCAGGAAATTTTTCTATAGAATAAAGAAAATAAAAAAAATATTTTTTATCTTCATTTTCTGTGGGGATAAAATGCTTTCCACAGCTTAAGAAAAAACAAGAACAATTTATTTTTATATCCTGGGGTTTGTTTTTCTTTCTTTTGATTTTTGCCCCTCTCTACCTAGAGAAGTAGAAATGTTGTTTTATAAAGAAATGTGTAACATAAAGTTGTTTCATTATCTTTTCTCTTTCAATTACAATTATGCTTGTTTCTGATTATAAAAATAATGTTCATTATAAAAATTTAGAAAGTACAGAAAGGGGGAAGAATTAAAACTCAAAATTACCCACAAGCCTATAATAAGTATTTGATGTTTCCTTCCAATCTATTTTCCCTGTGAAATTATTTAAAATTAATATAATAATGCATATAATTAGGTTTCCTGCTTTTAGTCAATTAACATTATAATATTTGCACTTTCCAAGGTTACTAAATATTTTTAGAACACAACTTCTACTTGCTATATGAAGTATAGCATTTCCATTTTCCAGGAAACGGGTGTAACTTTTCTATTTGAAATTCAAATGTTCTTATTTATGCAATTATAAATAGAAATATTGTGATTATTATTTATACATGAAACTTTATCTAATATTTCTACATCTCTGGTATTTCTGTAAAATAAATAGTAAATAAGCAGTCTCCAATCCCACACCTCTTCAACTGTATTTTAAAGAAGAGTTCGACTCCTTATCTAAAACTTATGTTTTCAAGAAGGAGTTCACAGATAGCTCCAATGGTTTTGTTGTAATTTGGGTGGTGTTCATCTCATTATTAGCCTTAAAAACATACCAATTCCTTTTGTATGAATTGAGGATCAGGTAATTTTTTATTAAGTAAAAGCATCTAGCATCATTTTGCTTACTTCATATTTACATAAAAGTAAATGTCATCAAACGGTAGCTACTGCTATTTTAATAACCACCTACTTATGGTTACCCTATGTATATAATCCTCTAAACCCTAGTGGAATAGATGCTCCTGTTAAGCTATATGAATATATATTGACCGATGTGTTTAAGTATTAGCTATGGTCTTTGTACTGTGATAAGCCCTAGTGTCACCCAAATGATCTGAAATATTGTTTATTATTCTGAAATACTTAGTTTTGTTTTTATTCTTTTCAGAATTATAAACTGAGACTCTAAGATGTACATAAATTTCCCCATGTGGGAATTCCAAAGTCTATGCTTTTATAGTTATACATTACTATATTCTATAGTGACATTTGAATTCTATGTAGAAACTTGAAATATTCTGAGGCCTATGTGCTGTTGCTATAGTTTCTGTCCCTTAAATATCTGTCTTTGAAGTAGAATGTGGAGTTGAAAAAGTGAATCCTAGACCTGTAGACAATGATAGGGCACAGGATTGCATTTGCTCACACTGCAGATTAGTGAATGCCTGGCAATGAATTAATGCCTATTTCAAAGACAAGAAAGGCATTTTGCCAGAGATCTCTCACCAGATCAGTGATACGTAAAATTCAAATGTGAAATTCAAATGTGAGTTTGTATGTTTCAGAGATTGAAAATATAATTGAAGGAAAAAGCCCATGCACATTAGCAAAAACGTATACCACAGATGACAATAGGTATAGCATAAACCTACAGGAAGAAAATAATAATTTAGTCACAGTACTTAACAGCAAATGTTCAAAAATGTGAACTTGGTAGACTTGAATTAATACTGTATTGAATTTACTGAATTGAATTTTTCAAAATAATATTCGGTAAATTGGATAGGAAAGTATCCAATCTATGCCATCCTAGAGTTTGGAATGACAAAGCAAGAGAATATTAATCAAAGATATATGTGTACTTTAGATTTCACAAATCATTTTTCAAAGATTTAGAGAAAATACCAGTGAAATCCTAGATCTTAGAGTAGACTTAAACTGTGTTAAAATAAGTAAAGGCTTAGCCAGACTACATACAAGAATATTAAAAGAGCATGCATATATAGTTATAGAAATATTGAGAGTAATATTTTTAAAATCAGTATATTTAGAGAAATACCAAATTTTCAAGATAGACATGTGTCCTATTTTTAAGAGAAATGAAATTTTCCAGAACTATGAAATATGATAAGCTAAGCATCAATACCCATAAATAGTCCATCATGCATTATTAATAAAAATCAGCATGGATTCATTCAGACATAAATCTACAAATTATCATGCATAGACTCTTCTATTAGTCCTTTATTTTCATCATTGTTATCATGTCTTAAATTATACAATTCACACACTTAGAAAATAGAGGTGAAAGAAAGCTCAAACGGGTAGCTAGTTCAATGAATTTTCCAAAATATCCTGAGAAGATAGAAAAATGGACCTAAACAAAAGTTAGGACCTTTAATTGTGATCAACATAAAAGTCTATACATTAAAAAAATCAATAAATATATTGCAGAGGATAGAGACATAGTATATCAACAGTTTTTGTAAAAAAAAATGTACTTGTGATACTATATAACCACATACAAATTCAACATGCATAAAAATATAATGTAAATGACAGAAAACAAAGATAATTCAATCATTTTAGAATATATTAATGGAAGTAGTACCCTAGTCATAGGTAATGATGGTTTCAAAACTTTAAATCGTACCAAACAAATTCATAGTGCTGGGGATAAAAAATAAATAAATAAAATTACTTAAGACATTATCCTTTTTTTAAGGATCTCACAATCCACATGTGAGAACAAACACAGAAAAATATTTAAAAGTATTATTTTCAATTCTAGTCATTTAATTTTGAAAGCTATCATTTAAGATATTATTTAGTATTAAAAACAATGAACTGTAATATGCCAGGCCCTGTCTCTGAGACAAACAAGTTCGTATCCTCATTTTATAAATGGAACCACTGAATTGAGATTTAAAACAAAACAAAACAAAACAAAACAAAACAAAACAAAACAAAACTCACCCACAGACAAATAGCGAGTAAGGGTTAGAGCTGAGAAAGTAACATAGAACTTTCTGCCTTGGGATTACTGTTCTTAAAATAACAATGTATATAGACCAGTATTTATTAAATTATGTCCTGTTAAACCAGTATTTCATAGGATATTAAGCATTACACACCCAAAGGAAAGATTGTGTAGTCAAATAATTTCGAGAAAGACCAGCCTTTCCAAGTCTCTAATATTCTGATATGCTTTATGAATTTCCTAGAGGATGGTCCAACAGGTAGCCTTTCAAACACATTTGACCTCAGACATTCCACTTATTTACTTTTTGCTTCACTGAATATTGTGAGGGACTAGTGATCCATGGAACATTCACTGGGAAACTCTGGCACTCTAGAACAAAGACAAATTTAAACATCAAGAACTAGAAATATTCAACAAGAAGAGAAAGGGAGGGCCCTTAGAGGGGACAGGATAGTTGTCTTTAAATATTTGTCTCATCAAAATAAGACATAGTATTTCACCAGAGGGAAGACCTTGATCTAATGAATGGAAGCTACCAGAAACGGATTTCATCTCAATGTAACATTTCAATAAGAGTTAAAAAAAAAAATGTTAAGAGCTCTCCAATGAAAGTCAAAATCACCTGTAAAAGGTGTTACACAAATGATTTTTTCATTGGGTGAAAGATAATAAAACACTGCTAAGCTTCCTTGTTTACTCTTTTGTTTGATAGTTCATTCGCAGTAATTATCAGGTTAGGTTTTCATACATTTAATATTTCAGATTGTTCATTTTTGGACGATTTTGAATTAAGCATTTTAGAAGCAGAAGATGCACAGGTTAACTGTAGAACCTATTGCAAATACTTCTTACATCAAAATACACCTAACACATACAATTTACACTTATACCGGTGAAAAACAAAGTCGCTCTTCTCCAACAAAACACCAAGTGATTTAAATCATCTTACTTACAAATTTTGTGTGTGCAGAATAAAATGGAAGTTTTCTCATTTATAAAATGAGACAAGATGACTGGAAAACATATATGGGGAAGCATCAATCAATGTAGCACACAGATTGGTGTCAGGAGTAGGGAAAAGCTGTGGAATGTAGAAGGCACTTTTCAGATGAGTTACCCTTAATGTGTCTGTACCTGGCCTTGACTTTCATTGCACCCAAAGAAAACATGATTTGACAGATGGGCTATCAATGGATTTTACTACAATTATTATTTGTTTGCTAGGATAAGTTAGATATAAAGTCCATTACCTATTTGTGTATTCCTTGATGATCTGATATATGCTAATCTTAATCGTTTCATTTTCAAATCGATTGTTGCTCCGGTCCTTGTATATCCGGAATTCAGCTGCTGTCACTGCTTCTCCATGAGGAATTTGAGTAAGATCAAACCGGAATTCTTTGTAATGCCTTCGCTGATGAGAAAAATCCTTGTCCCTTTCAACTGAAAAAAAGAGATAAAAACGTTAGTTTTTTATGAAATATGGAAATCGATGATAAATTATCCAGTTTTGAAGGTTAAAACAAACAAGCAGATTATAAAACTGGGAAAACACTAAAACCACAGACTCACCCATACCTGTACCTAGTTGAAGGAAATCCCACAAACCAACAGCCGTTAGTTCAAAAGCAATATAACTTGTGTGGTTTTATATAAATTCCTGCAGCCTAAATGGAAAGGCTATCCAAAACGCTTTTTTTTTAAAGTGAAGGTTGTAAAGTGATTACTAGTATGTATCAAGTACCAAAACACGGAAGGGTTCATACAGAAATTAGGAATATGTTATAGAAACCTCCAGAGCTCCAGATGAAGTCAGTGGTGAGATTTAGCACAGCCAAGGGAGGAAAATAGGAAGGAAGACTCAGGAATTGCAGGCACATAAGGACTGTGTTGACGACATTTTAGAAGTCAAGTAAATAAAACACGTTCGTTTTCAGACTAGAGATCATTTCTATAATGTCTTCCCCAGAAGAGTTTTTCTTCTCCTTTCAGCAAATGATTTTTTTTTAATGCACTTTCATTAGTACTTATGGATTGTTTAGTTCAAACTCTTTGTTTGTGGTACAACATAAAACTTCCCAAAGACTTTTGTCTGTTCTTACTTAGAATTTAAAGGGGAACACATTTACACCCTTCAGCAACCTTCCTATCAAATAAAGTCAGAGAACTTTTCCTCTTGGGAATATTAAGGAATGTTGAAGAATTCAGGGCAGTAGGTGTCCAGCATATTATGAATCTGGCTTTGTAATATAGTTTGTTATTTGATACTGTCTGTATCTATTGGGTGCCAAAAACTTTCTTAAAGAACTATCTCTTCAAAGGGCTCATTTTTAGTAATGTAATATCATTTGGAGTTAAGTTTCTCAGTATCATTGTGTTTCTTAAAATCTCAGATATCTGGGATAATATAGGACAGTCCACTGCAAAACACTGTATGCAAATATCTCACAATAGCCTGTAATAATCTTAAATGTTTCCAGTGACACATTTCATTGATAAAATTTTGTTGCAAGAAGATAAAACAATGTATAAAGTTGTATAAATAAATTCACCAGGTTCAAAAATTGGGTTAAGATACAAAATACCTCTTAATTGAAATTACGTCAACACTGCCATAAATATATGAAACTTGGGATCTTAAACTAGAGAAAGGGTTAAGATTAAGGAAGAGAGAAGAGGGTCATGACCTTCCAGGAGTGACTGTGGGAGCCAAGGCTGTTCCAGCGACAGATGGGTTCCACGTCTAAGAGAAAGCTCATGACAAAGGAACCCACAATTCTCTGTCTTCATCATTCAAAACAATCCCTGGTTTACTTTCCCCAGAGGAGTAGGACGTTTTAGAGAGCAAAGAGCTCATCCTCACCCTCTGCCTCAGATACCTAAGCCGGCAAAGAGAAAAATGTAACCTACACCTGGAGGCATTTTGTTCTGGGGAGCTAGGCAAGGATGGTGCTCTTGGGCTGTCTGGCTCAGACAAACATCACCTCCCATAACTCATGAAGTTCTGTTTTCTTAAAATATCATTATCTTTGTCCTAAGTGAGGTCCATTTCCAAGGAGATCATTAATCCACTTTTCCCTAAATAAGAACCATAACCTCATTTTTAGGATCCTATTTTACTCCATAATTTAAATCTCTTCTCTGTGTAAACTTCTGCTGGTAATAGTGGACGCTGCTGTGAACATGTCTCCTTCCTGTGCATTTTTCTTTCTCTTGACTGAGCCATAGGAGAGGGAAAGTATATGGTTAGAAAATACCTAGAAACTGGGTATCTCATAACTGAAAGTGCATGTATGAATATTAAAACTAGCCATAACTTCTGTTTACAGAGAACTAAATTTAATTCTATGTAAGCTTGTTCTTTTCTGATCTTAATTTAAATAAAGTAGATGACATTATGAAACAGTCATGTTTCATATAAAGCATTATGAAACAGCTTTAAATAGCACTTATTACATGCCAGGCACTGTTCTAAGCATTTTATTAATATTAACATATTACACTTCATAACAACCTATGAGGTAGGCTCTATTATTATGCTCATTTTTTAAGATGAAGAAACTGAGACAGCATAGAGAATAAATACCCTGCCAAAAAGTTTGAACCCGAGTATTTGATGCCACCAAACACGGTTCTAAAGTGCCAAATATGCTGCTTCTGCTTATAAACTATTACTTTGTCATAATTTATGAAGTATTTATGCTTTAATAAAGATCGAAAATCTCATATTCACAAGTTCAAAATCCAAAAAGCTCTGAAAACTGAAAGTTTGGCTTCAAGTTCATTTGGCAGAAAACCTGGAAATTAACTGATTTGAGGTTATTTAAAGTCTCTATTTATTCCACCTTTTATGAATATTTATTGCTTTGCTGCAGAAATGTTCGTATGTTTTACTAGATGGCACTGTCCCAGACTCTGCTTAAGGAGTTCCATACTTTATGATATATACACCAACCAGCCATTCAGAAGTATATTTTCTCTATTCTGAAAGTCAACATTCAAAATTTGAAGTGACAACAATCATCATTCAATTTTTCATGAACAATCAATTTCATATTTCAAACTTAGACCATAAAAAACTCTAGTCCTAGAAATAAGGGATGAGTCATGAGTGTGTTAAGAGCCAATCTAAAGCATGCACCTGGATAATGCAGATGAGTTTTGAATTCATATTATGTAAAGTCATCTACTGTTCCAGAATCCCCTGTGAGATGTTAGTGTAATAAAGTGGAAAGCTAGAATTTCAGCTGTTATTATAAAATTTCAGTTTTCTAATCCAGGCTATTTAACCTAACCCCTAAAGGGGGCAAATTTTTAAAAGTTTAATAAAAATTTATATTAAATATACCACACAGAATAAGGTTGCAGTGCAGATTTCTCCAGTAAGTCAAAATCCTATATCCTCCTGCTTTGAATTATAATCTCACTAGTGAATTACATGGGACATGTTGGAATAATGGAATGAAACTTATATTTATATAGCCTTGCACTTCTAATGGTGCTTACAAATATTCACAAGGTAATCTCAGTTACCACAAAAAGTCATGCTACGGGGGATCAAATATTAATATCCCTGGCTTAAGAATGAGAAATTGGGTGATGACAGCTAGGAAGTAACAGATGCCTGTCTTCTAAAGCTCATTATAAATCTTTGTCCAATGCCCATATCACCTACATAATGGCATCCTACTGTTCTGGATGTAGAAACTGGTTCATTGTTAGTATATTTAAACAATGTCTCTCAGCAGTACACAAACAAAGAGGTGAACAGGTTGGAGAATCAAGGGTTTGAACAACAATATATAATTCACATCTAACACAACACAAGGCCTAATCTGAAGATGTCTTCTAACAAATATTTGTTGAATGAAGAACTGTATAAATGGATCAAAATCAGGTTCCATTCTTTTACTCAGCATCATCTTGCTGCATTCCCATTGACTGAAGATTTGATAATTTATTTAACTCTCATTTACTTGGCACATACTTTGTTTAATCTACACAACTTTACTTTTATGCCCATATATGTCTATAACTTACCCAAGAAACCACAATGTATAATTAGGAGAGAACAGACTTCATCCCAGGATCAAAATTTCATTTTCCAAGCACTCGACATCACAACACTGTGTTTGTTTGTTTTTCCTGGATCCAATCTATTTTTTTTAAATCCAACCATCACTGAGGAAACTTGATCTTCTTTCAATACTTTCATTCTCCTTTATGATGCTGCTACTCTATAGAGGATGCCATACTTTCTGGACTCTGTTCATTCTTCTAAAACTCATTCCTTCCAATCTTTACCTTAGCAAGTGTTGTATTATATTCATTTTTTAATATTGATTCCATTTCTTATTTAAGAAAAATTCTCATGAATAAATAAGTGACTATATCCATAACTTGAATTATTATATAATATCTATACTAGTATGCAAGCCATCCTTTTACTACAACCATATTTTAAAATAATTGTAACTCACCAGCTGGATCCCTTCATATTCCAAACTTTCACCCATCAGATCCACTACCAGAATCAACATTCTTAAAACAGATGAAAAAGAATATACACACACATTTTACATTCCCTAAATGTAAGCTTTTCATAGGAGATATCCATTTCTTGTTTACACTGTGATAATTTTGGTCAATATTAAACATTCCTTTTCTCCATATATTACAGTGCACTATAACCCATTGCAATTGTAAATGGCTTGGGAAGATTAAAAGACAAACAAGTAAACAAGAAGACAAAAAATTTTGAAAGTGTACTATTCTTGGGTTTTTAAAATTCGTATTATATTAAATACTTGTTCCTTGCAATTCACTTTAATTTACATGTTACATCAACTAAATACCATGAGTTTCCTATAAAAAAAAAAAGCACTTTATTATTTCTAATGAAATTACTAGATTAAAATATGCAAGACTCCATAAAAACCATAATTACATTCCTATTTGGTGGTAGAAAAGACTCTTCATTACTGAACAAAACAAAGAAAAACAAATAAAATAAAACAAAATAAAAAAAATGGAGGGTTAGCTCATTCAAATACACCCAGACTTGTCAAGGAGATAGAATGACAGAGTGTTAAAACATACTAAGATCAGGAGGTTAAAACTTTTCTCTAGTGGGGAGACCAGTTCTTTAATCCCATACCATAAGATACAATTTCCCTCTTGTGAAGTGGAAAAGAGAGTTTAGGAACAAATAAAACTCGATTTGTAACACAAATCCTGTATCAATTCACCTATGAAAATTGTATTTTAAAACAGAACACAATGACTTGCCTGGACTATTTTCATATCTGCTTATATAACTGAGAAGATCAACAGTCTATATTTTGCCGAACAGTCACACATACATTATAATTAATGCCACACGCTCTTCTCCCATTGCAATTTATAATGCATGCTTGTTTCGAAGATTGTTTAATGTAAGCTAATGAATATCACCATTAAAATGAAATAAGTCCATCAACCTTGGGTTGCTTATTTACTTGAGCTGATGGTTGTCAACAGTGCTCTCTACAAAAATTAAAAAGAGTTGCTTTACTGCATATACATACACACAATCTCGCTGAAAATAAACCATTAAATATTCAACAATATTTATACAGCTCACCACTCAAAACACAAACATAATGATTATGGTGAATATACTTCCTTCTCCTTCTAGGCAGCAGGTTTTTATGTATTCTAAAGTTTTCCATCTGTGTAAACTACCTAAAAAAACTGAAAGCTCACCTACACGGACAGAACCAGAGAATGAATTTATTATTACATTTTGGTTTCAAAAAGTGGCAACATCAAAGCATACAAGAGATAAAATATGA
Organism: Rhinolophus sinicus; assembly: GCF_057876585.1. Classification (NCBI taxonomy): domain Eukaryota; kingdom Metazoa; phylum Chordata; class Mammalia; order Chiroptera; family Rhinolophidae; genus Rhinolophus; species Rhinolophus sinicus. Next base: position 85,242,797 of record NC_142502.1, on the reverse strand, counting down.
ATCAAAAGATTCACATTCCATGATTAATGGGCTGATAGTGAAAAGAAACAGGATTCGTTTATATAAGCATTGGACTGCATTCTAAGTGCTCTAAATTGCCAAAGTTCTACAAAGATTAAGCTTCTTGTGGTTAAAGACATACTCCGAAACCTTTTATTGTTGAGATATAACTTAACATAAGTTAATGACTGATTGCGGGCTCTCTTTTTTCCAAACAAACACCTCTGTGAATGACTTTACCATTAATAGAAATTGAATAGAAATATCAAGTCTAAATATTTTCATGTCCACAACATCTGAAGAGTGGAAGTAATTAACAGACCATTGCAGCTTTATCTATTTAGTGATTTATCTGCATTTTTAAGGAGATGCATTCATGGGCAATCAGTCTTAATCTCCCACACAAGGGCTGTAATTTGGAAGACACAAATAGAATCAGTAGCTGCAAGGCAAAGATAGCATTCTCCCAGGAGCCTAGCCAGCTGTTGAAAGAATGCCCATTATTGTTTGTTGCTGAGTGCAAAAAATCATTAAGGGATTACTCATAGAATTATTACTTATCTTTGTAGCATTTTAAAGTAAAAGAAAAAAAAGCAAAGATATCATGTGACAACTAATATGTGTCACTTCACAAGACATCCTTCACCTACTAGTCCACTGAGAAACATAAACTTGGTCCTATAAAGGCTTATTCATTGGTAAGTGAAGGCACATACATGTTTTGTTGAATGGATAACCATCCAAGAGAGTGTGGTAAACTCCAGATTCCAGAAACCCTAAGAGCCTCTTAACACCACAGCAATGCGTGATCTGGAGGAGAGAAAATTGTCCCCCTGAATGTTCTGTTTCAAAGAACAATTTCAATTGAATTTAAAATGATCTGTGGTTAAAATAGTCTTACTTAAAAATACTTCATGAATACAGTTTTATAAATCTCAAAAAGAAGGTGAGATGGTTAAATTACTTAAATATTGTAAACAAATTAATTTCCTGAATCAATGTAAAATACAGTGACTATAATTTTGAAATTTATAAAATTTAATGATCCTTTTTTTTTTAATTTTGCTTTTAAAAATATAAGCAATTTAGGGACACACACACAAAAAAATGAAATCTTGTATAAAAAGCTTTGGAATTGGGATGAAGATGCCTTGTGGTCTACCTGGCCTCCTTAGATTGGATGAACCCAGTACTTAGCCCTCAGTGGTAATTTAGAATAATATAATGATAACAGCTATACGTAATTGACTATTATATGCAAATTGACATAGTTGATAATTAAGTTTATAAGCAATAACAATAAATTAATTCATTTCATAAAATTAATATATTTCAATTTTTTGTCTCTTCTCCCTTATTTGATACAATAAGATAGAGCCTCCATTATCTTCTCCACAGTACAGGTAAAAAACATAACTTTCTCAGTGTCACAAAATGAGTTAACTACAAAGCCAGGAATAGTTTCTAGGTCTTATGACTCCAAATTTAATGTTCAGTGCACCAGAATTTCAACTAGTAATCACTGCTACTTCTGTCTCAGGGCAAAAGTTTTCCTCTCTCATTCCAAAGCCAATGTTTCCACTTGAGCCTTGCTCCCAATTTCCCGTGATCATGCTTAGCAACTTTTCTCCTCCTGTGTGTTCAATTTCTCTTTCTACCTTGTGTCAATGCCCTGGACAATAGAGCACTGGAAACACACCTATAGATGAACACAGATTAGTTTATTGACTTGTTTCAACACATGATATTGGACAGATGCCATAGGGAGCCTGGGTAAAACCGTGTTAGAAGGGATTCACTGGAATTATATAAAGTGATTTAGGCAAAGATTCAGAGGCAGGGTTTTGCTCCAGAACCGGGTGCCCTCAGGAAGCAGAGGTAATTTTATCAATTGGTATTTTAATAACTTTTTCCAGAAAGTGGGAAGAAGAGAAGTAGAATAAAGCTGGTAATTGGCAAAGAAGGAAAAATCACTAATATTACCCAGGAAAGGATCATTTACGAGATCTGAACAATGTTCTTGTTTTTAATCTGTGCTCAGATATGATTGTGGAGTGGACCTATTTTTAACTTCCTCCCTGATGGTCACAGAGTGGTCTTGTCCAATGTCTGTGTTCTGTGCAATTATTTATATTCCACAGGAGAGCTGTGAGTGCTGGGCCACCTCCTAGCAACTCCATGGTCTAATTGACTGATCTAGTCCATCTCCAGGCTGTCAGGGGACTGCTTTTCTCTTTATCACTTTACTTATATATTAATCTTGATCCTTAAAAATAGCTACTGTGATACTTCTACATTTATTCCACCCTGAAATATTTATAGGTTAACTACTCTGGTCTAAACCCTAATAGTTAAGGAGATATAAAAAGCAAAGCGACAGTGGCTCATGATAAGAAACACACCTGGAAAAGTACAGGTATGTGTAAGTGTGGTGAGGCTTATGGAGGATATGTTTAATGTAAGGCAGAATAACAAAGGAAAAACAAAACATTGTGCAGAAGGCTTTAAGAGGAGATCATTTTGAGCTTCCAGGTAGAGAAAAGCATTATCCCAGGTAGAGAAAAGCATTCTTTTGGATGGAAAGAAATATGAAAGCTTATGGCCAAAGTAGTGAATAATAGTTTATTGTAATTGCACATTATGGGATCTAGGGGGTCAGTGGTGGGAAATGAGAAATAGTAAGAGTTTCCTGGGACTTGATCAATATTTTCTAGTACTGTCGTCCCATTGATGCATTCTACATCCTAGTAATTAATGACAGGGTTCTTTTTTTGTTGTTGTTGTTTTTTTTTAATCAGCATCACCTACCACAGGCAAGCCCATAGTAAACACTTATTTTTGAAAGAAAGTTGAATGAATTAATGATTCCTCAATAATCATCTTCCTTTCCTAACTTTATAGTTTTGCTCACCCTTCCTCTAACTAAAATGTTTTCCCCCTTTTCAGAGATCCAAATCTTACCTCTAGTTAAAATTTCCTGACTCTGGGTGGTGAACACACAATGCAATATATGGATGATGTATTATAGAACTGTACACTTGAAACCTATATAATTTCACTAACAAACATCACCCCAATAAATTTAATAAAAAGTAATTTTAAAATTTCCAGTTCTGATCCTACAAAGACAACTTTGAAAATTTGTATCCAAATTAACTTCTCCAGCTGGGAACCCAATAGCACTTTTTCTGTGTCTCCCTTTTAATAATCGAGATGATGTATACCATAGTTAAGAGTCCCAGATTTGAAATGAGAAAAGCTTGGATCTAATCTTAGTATCCTAACTTATTAAAGAGTGTGAAATTATGAAATTTACCCATTATCGCTGTTATTGTTTATCCGTCTCTAAAATGGAGATAGATAATAAAAGGCCTACTCAATAGTGCATTGTAAAGATTAAATGATATGTATGAGAGAGAATATTAGCATAGTGCCTGGAACATAGCAAGTTCTCCAAAAACAGTAGCTGTCATATTAATCACTTTCCACTTGCATTATAATTATTATGTCACCTTATATTTCCTCCATAAGTAAGATACCTCAGAGAAATACCCATGTTTTCTTTTTGTTTTGTTTCTTATCTTTCCTTTCTGCACATACCCCCAACCAGCACTTTTTGTATGGTAAATGGTCAATAAAAGTTTAATTCTATAAAATTGCTACTCTGGCCTAAATCACAGACATTTTGATTATCAAAATATCAATATTTTTATCTGAAATTTGGGTTTGTTGATAAAGGAGATTAATCTTGTGCTTTTTTTAAAAATTGTTTTAATGAAGTTTAAAAAACTTCAGTTTTTTTCTCCTACAATAATGGATAGATAGTTAACAATTGTGTTTACTCTATACCTTGTTTAGATATTTCACATGTGTAAAGTGGAGAACACAGGAACACATATTTTGACATTTATATATTGTCCATCACTCCAGTCAGATTTTCTGGCTCTGACACAACTCCTCTTTAAATGTGTCTGAAGTCACTTAGGTATATTTATCCCCAAAGGTCACAATGCATCCTGACGTATAGAAAACATTTTATTATCGTTTCATTATAGCCATTTTATGTAGGAAATTATTAACTGAAATTTAAAACAAATATTCAACTTTTGTGTGTTGAATATTAAACTTTAAAAATTAGCTCAGAATAAATACAAAAGACGTGATTAATTAATTTTCTATAATATAAATGATTACTTAATGAGTAAATATAATTAGTATATAAATAATGGATTTTAATCATATTTTGTACAAATATTTGTGAAAGTTTGTTTGCCCAAAAGAAGTCAATGCAAAAGCAGAACTGTCTGATAATGACCTTTCGGTAAATATTTATTTCTCAGGTTTCCTTTAGTGGAAATATCTCTGGGTTTTATAGATCTTGGCAGCTAGAGGTCCACTAATCTCACCAGATTTCTCTGAATGACCTTGTGAATTCTTCTGCTCCATAAGTTGAAACAAACGAACAACAACAACAACAAAAATACCCAACAAAAATACCCGTTTTAACCACGTGAAGGTGACAGAGGTTACAGTAAATCGATACACAGCAAAGAACCTTCCCTTACATCTAGAGTACAATGAAAAGATAGTTTATCCACAGTGAATATTTGTGGTTCTCTGACAAAAACAGGTCAAAGGTTTTGTGAGTTTTCTTCTGAAATTGCTCCCTGACTTCTCTAATGACTGATAATTGAAAACAGAGCCTGGGACTATCAAATGTGGAGGGTGACAGATAAGCAGAAGATTAATGCCAATACTTGGTTGGGAGACACTAAAAGGTCAGGAGTCACAGGAATTAGCTATTGTGCTACTGTGAAAAGACAGACATCAAAAGTCTATTATTATCCCCTTAATAGCTGTTCCCTCGAGCCTGAAATCCATTCTCACTTCCTTTGGTTATAATTTAGAGATAATCTCTTTGTCAAAGTGAAGCCACTCACCCTAAGTATTTAGGGTTTGCATATTTTTACTTATATACTAAAGAAAGATTTTTTTTTCATAGTACTTTTTTAATGTAGTCAATGTTCACTTTGCAGAATTTAGGGACATTTTATCCAGAAAAATAATAATAATTATATGTAATGGAAAGAAAGAACAACTAGAAAACTTGACATCATGTTAAATTTGTTCAGAATGTCTCTATGCAGGAAAAAACACGAAGGGGGCTTAAGGCAGAGTTTGTGTAATATAAAAGATATGAGGATTTTTCTAGCTGAACAAATAAATGTCCTCAAATTTACTGCTTTCAATTTTAAATTAGTGTAACTTTTACAGAGTTCACTCAAGTTCAATCTATGGTTCAGGCTGTCATTTTGAAACAAAAGCAAACTGCAATTTTTTTTTTTTTTTCCACCAAATGGGTTGCATCCGTGAAGTTTGGTACATGCAAGGAGGTCACAGAGAAATGTGATTATACTTAAAGATGTGTAACATTATTAGAGACACAATTCCTTGGTTGTATAGGTTTTTAAAAACAGGAATAAAATGACATATAAGAATACATTTCATATGTATTTTATAACAATATTAGGGCAGCTGATTTATCTGTTCTGCTTAGGCAAGAGCTACAAGTGGCCACGGGTGGGCTAAGTTTGTTTCGTAAAATGTGCTTAGTAGCTGTCTGTCTCCCCCACTAGAGTTTAACCTTGACAACACTTTTACTAAAAGTAGCACTTTTACTTGTCTCATAACTGTACCCAGCTCCTAACTCAATCTCTGATTACAATAGAAGTTTAATATATATGTGGAATGAATGAATGAAAGAATAGAAGTCTGGTGCTGGTTCTTTTTCATTTTGTTTTGGATTGGTTTGGTTTGTTTTTTTTTTTTTTTGGTTTTTTTTTTAAAGGGAGAATAAATGCAGAGCCTGTTAATCCAACTTAGCCAAAAGCAGAACTCATCAACAATTCATTCTTAAATGAATCCTGCCCACATGACAAAATAGTATTATTCTTAAGGACATACATATTGTTTTCCTTTCTTCTTTGAAAGGAATTCAACAAATAAGGATAATGTGATAATTTAGACAGAATTGTAATGTCATATATTTATTTTCAGTTTGTGCTAGCTATAATGGTACTTAAAAACATGTGCTAGACTAATAGAATCTTTGTGACTCTTAAATGGATATATTACTCTTGATGACAAAGAAAAAGTTAATAAAAAATAAAAAACATTGTTCTCATTTTATGGTTATTAATAGAATTGTACTTAAAATAATTTGCAGAATGACTCATGTGTTGCAGAAGATAATATTTTGCATTTTTAGAATATAACATAATAATTTCTATATTCTCATTGATTTTGCTCTATTTGTATAAAGTACTTAAGAATTTTATTCCTCTACAAAACGTACATGTAATATAATAGAATCTTTGGTAACATCTCTATAAATTTTTAATCTACCTAAAATATTGAAAATAGTTGCTCTCTTCATAAATGTTTTATTTTTGTTAGTTTCTTTTCAGTTTGAAAAAAAATTATTATAACTATTTTTATTTGGCATGTTTTTCTAACATCATCCTTGAAAGTCAAAGTATGCTTCATCAGTCTGTATGTTTATAGATAGAAACTGGAATACATAATACACGATTTGCTTAACATTTTTTTATTCCACATTATTAAAATTGTGAGTTAGATGAATCAACACATTGTATAAAAGGATGTTTTCCATAATTGGAGACTGACTTCAAAACATGTGCTAGATTTTAAAAAGATGTAACAGGTGCCAGAATCAATAAAGAAATCACAAGATCACCCACATTTAGTGGTTTAAGGACACAGAGTATTCATATGAACAGTCTCATATTTTGGTTGATCTGGTTTCACACTCCTGGGCTTTTCCTTTGTATTGGGATTTTAGGTCAACCACAAATCTCAGAGTAAAATTTAGCTAAGAATCATTGAGCAGCATCTGGTGTTGAGTTCAAATTACACAAATCCTCCAAGTTTCTTAAGATACATACCTGTAATAATAAGTCTTCTGAGATCTAGATAAAACAATCTCATTTAAATGTCAATTTATTCACTTCCTGAGTAGCCAATGCAATTTTATATTAATTATCAGATGGACTGTCTTCTAATCCTTTTGCTGCTAAAAGATGGAGTTGTTCTTAATGATATTTAATAATTCATTCAACTAACCCATATGTACTATTACATAAAGAGCATGAATACAGCAATAGGAAAAGCTGAGTACAAACCTTATTTAGACGACCTCAAAATGGTCAGGATGTCCAGTACCTCTAGAAGTGAGTATAAAGAGCAAGTATGAATGTACAGTTAAAGTAAGGATGTTTGAGTATTAGATTTTTAAGAAGCAGATGAATTCTTAGATTACCCTCCACATCTGTGCTGCTAAGTGACTTCCGCCTCACATGAACAGAAGTTTGAAGTTTTCTGGAGAGGGAAAATGGTGGCATCACCAGGCACCATTGAGAGTGTGGTAATATTCTAAAATCAGAGGAATTAGACAAACCTATACATACTAAATGCTGAGTTCCCAGGCCTCATTCCCCACTTGGTTTCCAGGATATTGAGAACCAGGCCCATACGTTCAAGACAAGAGAATGCAAGTGTCCTCCCATTGAAATCTGACTATTCCAAATAGAAAGATTAAATGGCAAAGCAAGAATATCTTATAGAGAAAATGATACTGACAAGTTCCACTCATACGCTAAAGGCTTTTAATTAGCTTTTTAATCTTTCACTGTTAAATAAAAGCAGATAAGCAAAGATTAGCAGATATCTAAGAAAATTCTCTACCTTGAAAAATAGAGATAAAAGTACTTTTTAGAAAAGAAACTTGAAGGAACTCAAAAAATAAAAAATAAATAAAAAACTACTACAATGTCCTTTGAAAGCTAAAAAAAGCTTTTGCACTTATGAAACAAGAAAAAGATGCTGTAAAAAACAATATTCAATGTTAAAATATCTCTGGGAAACAAAGCTTAAAATCAATGTTAATTTGAAAGATTAAATTGAACGAATTTTCAAAAATGAGAGTAGTTAGTCAAAGAAGTGGAAAATAGGAGATAAAGAATGAGAAAGAAAGAGAGAGAGGAAGGAAAGGAGGACGGGAGGAAGGAAAAAAGGAAGGAGGGAAAGAAGGAAGGGAGACAGAAAGAGAGAAAGGAAGAAAAAGGATTAGTTCAGAATTAGCCCTAATAATAATGTTTCCATAAAGAGAGATCAGAAAAATAAAAGGGGGAGGGGAGTCACCAAAGAAATAATTCAGTTCACTGATCCTAAGTGCCAAGGTTTCATGTTTGAGAGTGTCTGCTTTGTGGACAAAGAGAATATTTTACAAGCCTCCAGGGACAAAATACAAATCACATACAAATCAGGAATCAAAATGGATTTAGACTTAAACAATACTGCAATCCAGAAGACAAGGTGACAGTGCCTTCAAAATCATGATGAAAAGTTATTTCCATCCTAGAATTCCATACGCAATGGAATTATCCACCAACTATGAAGGTATAGTAAGGATATGGCCAAATGGATGGTGTCAAAAATTTGATCCCCAAAAAACATTTCTTAGGAATTTCCTGAAGAATTTGCTCCACCAAAACTAGCAAGTCAGAAAGAAGGTGAAACCAGGGCTGTAAGAAAGAGAATGTTTGACACATGAGAAACAAAAATAATTCCCAGAATGATTATGAAGGGAAATCTCAGGATGACAGCTGCGCTCCAGGCATAAAAGGCAGACAGCCCATACTGGCGCAGTCTAACTCAATAGAAAGACTTGCTAAAGCTAATATCACAAAGATCTCTTTCCCTCTGTCATCATTTGAACCTGACGTATTTATGAAGTTCCTGCTCTTTCCTCAAAGCCCTGCACTTGAGTCATCTGAAAATACTCATTGCTTCCAACAGTTTTGACATACTCCTCAGAGCTTGCTGTTGACCATGATGAGCCTAGAAGTGCAGATTTAAAAAAAAGCTATTTTACCATGTTTCACCACAGCCCTGCCAAGTCCCCCAGGACACTCTAGAAAGGAGCCTTTAAAAACTGTCAAGTGATCTAAATCAGAATTGTATTCAGTAGGTATGGTCAGCTCATCATCTGGAAGCATGCACCTAAAAACTTTGACTTAAATATCCAGCTTTGTGCTTCCTATTGGTTTTAATAATAATTGGTTTTATGTTTACTCATATATGAAATACATCCGATTAAATATAAAGTGTGTAATTAAGGTAGAGAAAAATAACTTAGACAAGCTGATATATAGAGACATCCATGGAGCATGGTTTCAGATCTAGTTCTGACCACATCTGTGACTCTTAGGAAACATTCCAGATGCCTACTGAACTTTTTTTTGAACTTTAATGTTTATGCTCTGCCTCCGTATTTATTCTTATTCCAAAAAGAGAAACTTTCTCACTTTTCTTTGTACACCTTTCCTTCATTAAAAAAAAAAAAAGATTATATAGTGGTTTGGGATATCTAACACTGGGGAGCGTTTTCAACAATCCTGAGGCACTGATCACAGTACAGGATTGTTCAGACGCTGCAAAATGCGACTATTATTCCTACAATCACACCGAAGTACACCAAGACTTCACCTTGTATAGAAACAGGAAATACACTTGAAGCTCTGTGTTATTTTCTCACCCTTCAATGTGCGATCACAAGGGCAACAAGGGTAACCCTGAAAGCTTAAGAACATCACTAAGCCGTCTGCTCTACATGGCACTTAACACACAGTGAAAACAAAAGTCATCTCAAAGTGTATTTCCACTTACAACTAGTTTTCTTCTTTATGCTTTTGAAGGAAACCAGTTTAAGCTGAAAATAGCCATGCTAATAATCATTAAATAAAGCAGAGCTGATAGTGTTAATGGAAGTGGATAAGGGAATGCCTTTGGAAGAGAAACTAAATGCATCTGAGTGAGTAAGGGTTGGTAAAGCTTATTAATATCCATTACCTGATAAATTCAAGCTAGGGATGATGAAGAACATGTAGACAGGACAGCAACCTCAGAAGGATATAGCAAAATTTGTGTCATTAAGCATATTAATGATGGAAGAGAAATTAGAAGCCATAGTGTCTCCCTTTTTACTCAAAATCATAAAGGATAGTCCATATTAAATCATGGAATCTTAATAATTTATGAACCTTAGATATTTACAAGCCTTATAATATTCAGAGTGCCAGTAATGATAGTAATAATAATTATTATTACAAAAATTGTAACTACTAACATTTATAAGACTATGCGAAATGCACATAATCTTATTTAATAACAATATGTATTTAGTGAGAGAAGAAAGACGTATTTAGCTAGATTTATTGAATGTGTATTATTCAGCCACCATTTTAGGCAGAAAAGATTGGGGAACAGAGGGAAGAGGAGAGGTAGAGAACCAAATGTTATCTTCTTGCAGACAACTGTCTAATTACGATCTGACATAGTTTGATTCTGGAAGAAATAAAGATCATGGAAAGTAGCATGAAATCAGTGTTAATTAAAATAGAATACTTTTTCCCTCTGTGATTAGTGTGTTGCTTATTGAAATATGAAATTCTATGTTCATTTAAAGCCACTTTAATTTAGATTTCAAGAAAATGCACTTTCTTTCTTCTGTCCCTTTTTTTTAATATTAAAGTTTATTGGAGTGACAATGGTTAGTAAAGTTACATAGGTTTCAGGTGTACAATTCTGTAATACATCATCTATATCTCATATTGTGTGTTCACCCCTCAGAGTCAGTTCTCTTTTCATCACCATATATTTGATCTTCGGTCCTTGAATCCTACTTTTCATTCACTCATAGCTATATTCTGAGAAGTCAATAAATGTTATTTTTATCTGCATTAGGTTGATAAGTCAAACTACATACTTATGTGTTTAACATCACTTGCCTCTTATCCATGACATAGAAGGATGTCTTTATTTTTTTTACGATTCTGAATTGTCTCAAAAGAAAAGTTGCTCTAGGCTGGTCCATGTCTCTTTATTCAGGTTTATATCCATTCATTTAGATTATAGCTATAAAAATTCAATCAACAATCATTTTATTGAATTTTTGCATGTGGCAGATACCAGATTAGGTGGCATGGGGAATACACCCCTCCAAAAAATAGTGAAACTCATAGCTTATATAGCCGCATTGATTTTTTTTTTTTTTTTTTAATAAAAGAACACATTTAAGTTGACAGCACAGATGAGATTTCAGAAAGAGATCCCCTATGTACTTGGAATATACCAAACAAATGGGATACAATTCTGAGTGTGGTTAGTTTGAGAAGACTTTCTTGTGAGTAGAAGCCCTGTTTAGTCTTTTGATACAACCTCATTTACAGGAAAACATTCACTTTATATTTAACATACAATTTAAAAAATAATTGTACGAGAACCAAAACCCTGTCCCAAATTTCCAACACACACATACTCCAAAATGAAAAGATAAGAAAACCCAAGATTCCATCAAAAGCTTACAAAAGTAAGTGCCATCACATAGTTGAGACAAAATTTCCTAACTGAGCAGGGATCATCTCTTTGATTTAAAATGTGCATGTGCTGAAAAATTTTGACTTGGTTAAGCAATGATGTTTTACCTTTTGCACTACATACAGTTGTGAAAATAAACTCAACTTGCAAATCTAATTTCATTTGTATTTACTGAGCATTTATCTGTACAAGGTGCGTAGTTTAAAGTTGTCGGGGAGAAGGGAGCAGAAAACATACCGTAGACATTACTTTCATGCTTATGACTAAATTACATTGCTCGAGGCTTAGGGGTAGATAGTTTTCCTTCTTCCTCTGTCCAATCTTGGATTCTGTCCAATTTCCAATACCCCATTTATTTTCCCTAGGATGCCAATTATTGTGCTTATTGTGTTCAAGAGAAAAATCAACAGATAGAGCAGATCTGCAACACTTAAAAAACACTTCAGTGGCAAGGGACTAAGAAAGGCATTTTCTGTCAAAAACTATCGGGGGTTCCAACAAAATGCATACACATAACTTGCATTCATCTTTTGCTATCAGTATATATTATTACAATTTTAATACAGTTTTTTCCTTTCTTAAAATGTGTACATATTTTTTTGACACCCTCTGTATTTGGGGGAAAATGTTACAAACAGTTTTCAATTTATATTTAAAATCAAAATGAGAGATGAATTTAAATTTAAACAGCATTAGTCTAGAACTAAAGAATATGCATATATTAGACACGACTGTTGTTTTTAATGTTTTTTAAGTGGCATATAAAACTGAAAGAGATAAATGAACAAGACAATCAACCAAACAAACAAAGAAACAAAAACTCATAGAAACAGACAACAGTTTAGTCGTTACCAGAGAGTAAGGGGGGAGGGGGTGGTAGAAGAGGGAAAAGGGGGTCAAATATATGGTGATGGAAGAACTGACTATAGGTAGTGAATATATAATGAAATACAATGCAATAGATGATATATTATAGAATGGTACATTTGAAACCTATATAATTTTACAAACCATGTCACCCCAGTAAATTTAATAAAGATTTAAAAAATTCTTCTAAAAATAAAAACGATTTAACAAATAAAGTAGTAAATTTGTTCTTTCTTAAATAGTAAAAGGAATCGTAACACTATCTCAATATTTATTTAAGTGTAGACTGCTCAATTCCCGCCCCAAAAAAACACAACAAATTAACACACTTGTGAGCTTAATTAAAATATCTAAAAATCCTCATAAAATATCAGAGAATGAACAATTTTTATAATTAAAGGTGGCGTTTACTGAGCATTTAAAGCATGCCACACAAAGAATTAAGATGCATTTTATTAAATACTATATTAAAATCTATAACTAAAATTAAAAATAACCTTAAAAGTGATTGTCATTGAATTCTTGCAACAAAATTGTTAGCATAAGAAGTAGTAAATATTAACCACTCCTAGAACATATATATATATACATAAAACTGTTTCGCAAAGACTAGCAAGCCGATTTCAAAAGCAAAACAAACTAAAGCGTTCCTCCATCACTCTAAACGGGTTTAGGTCCAGAAGTAATCACTCCACTGTCCAGCTTAAAAAGCTAACTTGGTAAATCTTGGTGAACCAAGTTATATAATGAGTTGGTAGTAAGAATGAGATTTTTGCCTACTGACTTTATAGACTCTCAGTTAACAGGTTCCAGGCTGTAAATACCTTAAACCCCCACCCACACATATGAGTAAGTACCACTAGGAGAACACCAAGGTTATCTAGTTTGCCCTCCCACCCTCGAGACTGGTGCCAACTAACATATTCCAGAGAATAGTGTCAATTCCAAACTAATATAGCTGTACTTTTAAATTTCTTGTTCCAGTGTGAACTATCAAGATGAGGGAGTTCATCGATCTATTTAAATATTATCTCACACTACATTTAAAAACATTTCTATTATTGAACTTGAAGCATATAGAAATTAAACGTGGAAGAAATATTGTGGATAATAAATTAATACAATAATAAATTAATTATAAGCAAAGTTCTTCAAATTAGTAAGACATAATGCTATTCACTGTGTTTGCTTTGGTATTGAAAGTATGGGTAGAACTGCTGAAAATTGTGTAACTAAAACAAGTTTTAAAAGAATCCTTGTATCTTAGCAAATATAACTAATTTAGATAGATAGATAGATAGATAGATAGATAGATAGATAGATAGATAGATAGATAGATGATAGATAGTGTACTTTGGGCTAAATTATTCCAGTCCTTTCAAGCTGTCTCATTAAATACCACTCCAGATCTATACCTTCTCCAAGTCATTTATATCTTCTAAAAAAATACTTCTCTGTTGTTATTACCCCACAGAAACATCTATAGAATCACGTATTTTCATAGTGCTCTTGCTGTGGAACTTTATGAAGAGAAGTATGTTCTGCATTTCTTCTTTAATAGTATTTTGTAATCTCACACAACTCAAAAAAAGCTTTAACAAACAGGTACATATACGAGTATATAAACAGAAAGAGCGAATCTCAGAGTGCTATTTTATTGAACTATTTTGAAAACAATCATTAATAGATGAAGTGTTAGGATTCTTTTCTAGTAGAGATTAATACCATGGTATTTATGGGAATGAAATTTGACTAATTTTCCCAACGCAATCTGTTCACTAGGGACCCTTTAATAACTATTATTTCATTTTATTTTTTAACTTATTTTCTAAATTAGACTGTTTTAAATGTTTTCTAAAACAAAAATATTAACCGTGGAGAGACTACTTCATTTTGATACTTGGTCACTGACACATGTTCATTTTTCTGTCTATTCTAGTTCCTAAATGACTTTTAGGACACCTTGAGTATCACATGCTGTGTAAGAGGTGCCTTTACTTTTTCCTTTGTTATGGCAGTTTCCTAAATATCTTCCTAAAGCTTCATAATCCATTGAGATGTTGTCAGGGGCCAAGAAACAGGCAGGGGTCTGGAAGGCATATTCGGTAAAGGTTGCTAATATTCCAGCCAACTCAGAATATAGTAATACGACAACCTACTAGAAGCTAATATAGACCATCCACATCCCCCCAAATCCTTTCTCTCTCTGTCTCTCTCTCTGTCTCACTGTCTCTCTCTCTCTCTCTCTCTCTCTCTCTGTCTCTCTCTCTCTCTCTCTCTCTCTCTCTCTCTCTCACACACACACTCACACACACACACACACACACACACACACACACAAACACACACCCGCTCACTTTGCATGGTACTATGTTAACTGAAATTTGTATGTATTGGAACTGTGTCCTCACTTTGTACTATGCTGTTGTACAGTCTCAGTGTCGTGTCTCTTTCTAGTCAATCCCAAACACCATAAACAACTATTCTTATTTTTATCTTAAAAGCTTAAATTTTTTTGCTCTTAAATTTCTGGCTTCTTTGACTCAAAAAAATAGATTGGAGATTAATTTATGTTTTTGTATCTATTGATGTTCATTCTCTAAATATGCTAAATATTTATTCTATTTTGTAAATATACCATAATATATCCAGAGTAGATAAATCTATTGATGGACATTTGGGTCATTTCAAATTTGGGGATATAGTGAATGAAGCTCATATAAATATTCCAGTAAAAATATTTTTGTGAACATAGATGTTTTAAATCTTTTGAGTAAATACCTAGGAGCACAATTGCTGGGTTATAGGGTACATTTATTTTTAGTTTTCTGAAAAACTGCCCAAAAGTGTTCCAAAGTAGATGTACCATTTTGCACTCCCACTAATAATGGATGAGAGTTTTGGATGTTCTGCATCTTTAGCAGCACTGAATACTATCCTCCTTTGTAAAATTTGCTATTCTAGTCAGCATAATTTTAATTTACATTTCATTAATGACTCATGATATTAAATACCTTGTCATATTTTTGCCACTCACATACATTTTTATAATGTTTAATATATACTGTCGTCATAAATATTTTCATATGTTTTTTGCCATTATTTCTTTGTGAAGTGCCTGTCCAATCTTTTTGTCCATATACTATTGAATTGTTTATCTTATTATTAATTGTTTATAGGAATGCTATATGCATTTTAGATGTAAGTCTCTGGTTGAATATGTATACTGATAATGTTTGATCTAGGGTATGACTCTCCTTTGCATTTTATTTTTATTAAATTTATTGGTGTGACATTGGTTAATAATAGCCTTATGTATATTTCAAGGGTACATCTTTATATAAGATGACATCACATCTGTATATCTATTGTATGCCCACCAGCTAATGCCTAGTCTCCTGCTGTTATCATATATTTGAGCCCTCTTTGCCCTTTCCATCCTCCCCCAGCCCTTCTTCCCCTCTGCTAACCGCCATTCTGTTGTCTCTGTCTGTGAGTTTTGTTTTCTTGTTTGTTTTGCTTGTTTGTTGTTGTTTCATATCCCACTTTTGAGTGATATCTAGTTATTTTCATTTTCTGTCTGACTTATTGCACTTAGCATAATATTCTCAAGATCCTTCTATGTTGTCGTAAATGGCAGTGTTTCATCTTTTTCATGGCTGAATAGTATTCCATCGCATATATGTACCACATCTTCTTTATCTTGTCATCTGTCAAAAGACACTTAGGTTGTTTCTATGTCTTGACTACTTAAATAACTTTGCATGTTCTTAATGGTGTGTTATGAACAGAACTTTTTCATTTGATGAAATCCAACTATCGAGGGGGGGAAGTTACTTAGACCTTTCAGTCATGAAGATGTTGTCCTATTTTTTACTTTTAGCATTATAATTTAACATTTTTCATTTAATTCTATAATCCATCTCTAATGATCAATTAATACGTGCATAGTGTGATGTAGAAGTTGAGGTTCATTTTTTTCTACATGTTTATCCAGTTGCTTCAGCACCATTTGTTGAGAAGACTATCCTTTTCCATTGAATTTTCTTTGCTTCTTGGCAATTTTGTCAAAAATTATTTGAGTGTAATTCTGTGGGTTTATTTCAGCATTTTATATACTGTCCCATTTCTCTATTTGTTCTCCAAAAACACATTGTCTTGATCATTGTAACTTTGTACTAAATCCTGACGTTAATAGTCTTCCATTTTTGTTCTTTCTTTTCCAAGATTATTTTGGCTATTCTAGGTTTCTTGCATCTCCACACACATTTTAAAAGTAGGTTGTCGATTTAGATTAAAAACAAACAAACAAAAAAAAAACACCACACTGGTATGTCAATTGTCATGACATTGAATGTATAAATCAAGTTAGGGAAGATTGTCATCTTAACAACATTGAGCTTTTTAATCCATGAAGTCACTCTATCCCTCCATTTGTTTAAATCTCTTTAATTTATTCCAGCTATGTTTTATAGTTTTTAGTACAGAGGTATTAAAGATATTTTATTAAATTTACTTTTGATGCTATAGTAAATAGTGTTTTCAAATTTTATTTTCCATTTGTTTGATGCCAGGATGTAAAAATACTATTACTAATTTACATTGCCTTTGTAACAGTGATTTTGCTAGATCCACTAATTTTTCTGTTAGTGATTATATAGAACTTTAAAAAGGATTGTGTACATGTACATGTCTTCAAATAAAGGATGTCTTAACTTCTCTTGATCTTTATGCATTTTATTTCTCCTAGCTTATTTTACTGGCTAAGAACTCCTATATGGTGTTAAAAAGACATGGTAAGCATATAAATGTTTACCTTATTTCTTATCTGAGAGAGAAACTACTCAACATTTCACCTCCCAGTATAATGTTAACTGTAGAGTTTGTGTAGATGTTCTTTACAATACTGACATCATTTGTCTGATCCTAAAGATTTTCTTCTAGCATTTTTTAGAATGCAGGTTGACTTTCTTTGAAACATCTCCACTTTCTTTCATCTAAACTGCATCATTATTTCAGCCATCATTGTGGATCATATATTGTAGAGAGTCTGTACATTTTCGTTCTTTCAAAGCTGTTGAGTTTTATTTTGATAGACAATTAAATTTCTGATGAGTTCTCTTAATCCTGTTAGGCTTCATTATAATATAATTAAAATCTTAGAGTAGATCCTAGGTATCCTTACACCAAAGGTATGGCCTTCTGAGGACCTAACTAATTGTCCTCTCAGTCATCTAGGTCTCTCCACTCGGGTGGGAGCCATATCTCCCATGTTCCCCATGACTTGGTCCTTGGTTCAATAGTCATTCTTATAGCACCTGCTCTTTGCTAGGCCTCTCAATCCCAACTGCACATGCAGACCCCAACCCGTGACCAAGTTTTGAAGGGGAGCATAGTGCCTCCACATAGCTCCTTCATCTGCAGTACCCTTCCATGAAAATACCAACTGCCTCACAAGCCGCAGACTTTAATCACTACATCTTCAGCTGAGTGGCTGCTGTTCTCAGCTCAGGCTCTACCTTCTTGCATCATGGCCTTAAAAAATGCCTCCACAGAGAAACTCTAGGCAATTATGGGTCTCACCTCCCATTGAAGATTATAAACTTCCGCTACTCTTCAATGCCTAAAAAAGTTGCCTCATATATTTTCCCGTTTCATAGGCTATTTTGTTTGGTTTTATTTTGGTTTTTTAACATTAAATATACAAGTCTAAGGTCAGTTAGTCTGCCATGGTCAGAAGAAAAAATATTATTTATATATTTTTTAAATATATGAGCTAAAATAATGTAGATCAACTTTAAAAATTATTTTCCCTCATCCATCTACTTACTTCTTTGCTATGAGACTGAAAAGAAGCTATTTATTTGCCTGTGCCACCTGTGGTCTCCTAAAAGTAAACATCATTAAATCTATTCCTTAGCCATTGATACTGATTCTTATAAAAATTGTAAAGCCAAAAAATAAAAATAAAGTAATACTTTTCTGAATTTTTTTTCCATAAGCTGATCAAATGAAATATGTAATTTGCATGGCTACATTCCACCATGCAAAAACACTTTTTTATTTTCTAAGTCTCCCCAGTTAGGAAATATAATTTTAGACTTACTGATATCTGATTAGCTTTTAAAATGGACTGGCTCGTTTATTAGATTGCTTGTTAAAAGTATAATATTTAAAAAACATTTTCCTTTAAATATTTAAGCATTTAATAAATTATATAAATTAATATATTTCTGAGGTCGAGAAATATAGGCAACTAAAGCATAAGTGTACATCTCTATAATTGATCTTTGGAGCAAAAACATCAAAAACTTGCATACTGCCTTAACCATTTGATCATGCTCGATGTAGTTGGTTTTTGTTTTTTTCCCCCCCAAATTCAGTTACATTTTTTTCTGCATTACTCTAACATATAGGCCCTGGATTCCACCTTGATTAGACTTCCTTTATCTTTTAAAGAACTAGAAGTTTCTTCTACAAGCACAATCATTCAGATATAGTGAAAACCAAATCAACTGTTTCGATAAAAGGGTTTATAATAAGTCAAGTTGCTATCTAAAGATATTTGGAGCACACTGATGAATTTGTTACATAATCTTTCTTTTTTAGATTTTATTACTTTAATTTTAATAACTGTAAAACAAAAATAAATAATAGTTTTGTTTCTACTTGGGTGGAATTTTTTACTTGTATTAATAAGAAAAATTAAGTATTAGTTCTGAGGTGAGGGTTTATATAATTATTTTATTTAATAACATGGAGGATTATTCACACTGTACACTAAATTAATCTGATATTCAGAGAGAAAAATAACTAATATGAAAAACTATCAAAACCAATACAATCTTTGACACATATAATTCACTTAATATATGGATGTGGAATAAATTAACAAGCTTTCCAGTACTTCCTGAGCCAAGATTCAAATGGAGGTTTGCCTGACTCTAAAATTGCTACTCTTAATATCCTCCCCTGAATAACATCCTTAATATCCTGCAAAGAAACAAATTCTCTGAATTACTTTAAAATTCAGATTATGAAGTTTTGACCACCACCCTTTGGATAAAGCAGTATGTTATGTATAAGAACACTGCAAGAGCCTGGGAGTTGATTATTCTATCTTCTCAATTAAGCCATTCCCCCACTAAAATATTGTATTCAGAAAAGGGATAGAAAGCAGAGTTTGGAGATGGTCCACTTGTAATTTATCAATTCTTTTAACTGCTGCTGTCATCATGTCATCATGCGTCATTAATCTAATTTTGATTTAGATAACTGAATAATAATATTGTCAGGTTATCTTTCTTGTGACATCAATCTAAAGGCTGCAAACTTTTTTAAAAAATTAAAAACTATCAGAAGAGGGAAAATACAGTATCATAAACTTATTCAACTTATAGTTTTATAGCTATAACAGATTATACATATTTGTGAACTCATTTTTAATGTTATGTATTTAAATTAGAAGTAATTTTCTCTTTATAATGTACTTTTTCTTAGAGAGTTATCTTTTGAGTTTTAAAAATTGGCAGATTACATTGTTTCCCAAACTTCAGACTTATAGAAGATCTTTAAAATTCAATGGGTGTTCAATAAATGGGATACCAATACTTTTTATTAGTAATTTTATAAATTACATAATCTACTGAAAATTTGTTTTCCTGCCCTTTAAAATTAGTAAATGTACAGTTTAACTCTTGATATAAGTAATTTTGAAACTATACAGAGAAATATTTATGTTTTCATACCAACTGAAATATTCAAGACATAAAGCTTATCCAAGGAAAAAGTAACAATGCTGTTTAACACCTACCAAAATATTTTCTAAAAAACATCTAAATATTTTTAGATGTTTAGCTAAAAATCTACACTTTGAAATATTGACTTTGACACATTCGATTCATTTTAAGTTCTTTTCAAAAGCAAAAAAATGACACCTTGTATATATCATATAGCTTCAGTTTAATTCACCATATACATGACGGTCAGTTGTATTTATTATTTCCTATACACATGAGAAATCATAAACAAATGCTATTCTACGAGTTATTTGAAACATACTAAAATGCCAAATCCCCTAGAGGACATTCACCAAATTTCATGGCTAATGTCTTTACACTGCACATGCACATAATAGGAAACAGAACTGTCATATTTACTTCAATGGACGTTTATAAGGAGATTTATATTTTACCCAGAAACTCGACTTTCACAACAAATCAGATATGTTGAGACAATAAAAAATAAACATGGAACTTTATGAATTATTCCAAGATATGATTTTACCATACAAATTACTTGACATCTGCAAGTAACTAAATCACTGTGGCAAATTCACCTGAAACCTAAAATAGAACTGTGCAGCAACTCTTGAAACAAAATTACGGTCTGAATGATTTGTTATAGTGATACAATCAGAAGGTAGAGGGATTTCCATGGAATGTGTGAATGTGTAACACTTCATTTACCATAAAGATGAGTGTCTCCTACCAGCTTTAAGATGTTTTTTATTTACTATACAGGTCCATGGGTGATAGCAATAATGTATAGTGGCTCCTCCTATTCACACATTCAACAAACCAGGGATGGAAAATATTCTGAAAAAATGTTACTTTGTTGCTGACATGTATTATGTAGTTAGGCCTAGGATGATTGTGTCTGTACTGAACAGGTACAGACTTTTTTTTCCTTGCCATTATTCCCTAAACAATACAGGATAACCACTATTCACATAGCATTTACATTATATTTGGTTTCATAAGTAATCTAGAGATGATTTAAAGTATAAGGAAGGATGTGTGTAGATTATATGCAAATACGACTAAGGGACCTGAGCATCTGAATCTGTGGATTTTGGTATTACAAGGGTGAGGGGTCCTGGAACTAATGCCCTCATCCCTTAATACAGAGGATGACTGTACTGTTACTTTAAAATTACTTAAATAGGCAACAGACTTACCTGGATTAAAATATGATGTTGAACTACCATAAAACCACAGCAAGAATTCTTTCAGAGAACCACAGAGAAATTAGTATTGGTTTCGTCACATAGGGAGAAAAGCTCGGGTGCTCTGTCTCTCAGTGGTTTGGCGGATATGCTATGAACCCTGTGGGCTTTATCAAATTTATGAATTTTCCCCATGTCAGTCTTCTTGGAAGACATCTACTGCACCATTCGGCAGCTATTTTAACTCCTCATTTTTGTATTTTTATAGAACAAAGTATTTGAGAAGAAAGACACCAAATCCAATGTCCTCTTTATCTTGATCCTACTCCCCACCCCCGATGTTCTAAGGTACAGAAAAACCCACAGGAAACAATGCTGTCCCGAGAGAGAGTTTTGGAAATTTACAGAGTGTTGATATGTAACAGGAAGAGGAACACAAGAATCCCTCGCAGGAAAGAATTGTCTTGGACCCCACGGTACCTTTGAATGGCCACCAGACTAAACCTACATAAATATAAACTGGACATTCTTTCGCACATAATAATACTGAAGGGTTTTTACAAGAACTTACTTCAAAATACCAGTAATAAAAGTAAAATTCAACATGGAGAGGGAAGCTTAAGTGGAATAAAGGTATTGTCTTGAAATTATGGACGTATAGACTTGCTACTCTATGCTCTAATCAATGTATACTTTAAATTCCATCTGCTAACAGTAAATCAAATGGAAAGGAAAATACCAGTACTAATTGGATAAATGTCATTTTGTTAATATTTTACTTATTGTTACTGAAAACATATGGTCGTTTTTTGGGATGGTCCTCATTACGTATTAGAGAGAAATTCTGCCCAAAGTAGTTCAGAAAAGATGGCAACATTTAGGGCTCCTGATAGCATCATTTACACCTTCATTTGAGAAACTATAATAGTCCCTCAGTTTCTCCACTTCAATAGTTGATCATTTGGGGGGATGGGAGGGTGTGTATCCTGTTTTCAATTAAACTTGCATTTTATCCACACACGTATTGCTATCTTCCTTCTCTTATCATGTGTAAGTGGCCCAGGTTCTTCTAACTTATCCTAACACTAATTTTACCTGTTTCTACTTCCCTGAATGTCTGCTCTTTCATTTCAATGTGGCTTTTATTTTTTTTATGGAACGACTTCTGACCTCACATTTCTTAAATTTAAATATTTTCATTCCTAGTACGTATGAGCAACTATTTTTTTTGTTTCACCTACTGAAGTAAGATCCAAGTCTTTATATGTTTAAATACATAACATTTAAAAAATAACCTTCCTTTTATGCTTCCTTTATATTACATTAAGCATTAGCTCATATTTCACAATTATGTATAGGCAGATTACATTTTTCATGACTTTCATTTCAGGACAGTAAATATTTAGAGTTAAAAGGTAATATCAAGATGAAATCGCTGTTGTAAGGCAGGGAGAGAGAAGTAACCACCAAAGGCTAACTGTGGATCAGACCTGTCCCAAGAATTGTATACTCATAATTCCATTACCTCAGACAGTGGGAATTACAGTTCCTATTTTATAGATGTGGAATCTGAGGTT
The DNA here is from genome assembly GCF_057876585.1 of Rhinolophus sinicus. NCBI lineage: Eukaryota > Metazoa > Chordata > Mammalia > Chiroptera > Rhinolophidae > Rhinolophus > Rhinolophus sinicus. The sequence continues at coordinate 85,219,949 of NC_142502.1, read as the reverse complement.
CCAAGAGATTTACTCACGTAAGTTTGCACAGCTAGAAGGCAGTGGAACTGGGATTCAAAGTCAATGCATTTTAAAAACACACTGGAGATCCTTTAGTCATCTATACCAGACACAAGATAAATCTATGAATGCTCTTCTCATCCTTCCTTTCATTCTCAGCCCAGGTAAACCCAACGCTTTCTTTCATGCTAAATGCTTTATAATGTGTCTTGTTCTATCATGAAATAAAATTCTCAGATAATGTATCCTACCTACCCTCGTAATTTCCAAAATATCAATATAAAATCAATATTATAAAGTAATTCATAGGTACAGTACAAATAGTCAGAATTTTACATCACCAGGAATGTAATAGCCTCAAATGTAGGCTGATACAGTTGCATAGCCATCAGTTAGATTATGTATAAAAATGGAAAAATGGTGTTTCTTAAAATCCCAGACAAAAACAAAAAAGTACAATCATACTTTGACTTGCAAGATACATTAATGGAGAAATCAATGTCGATAAAAATATTTTGTATTGTTACATTAAATAGTTTAGAATTTATGTTTTGATTTTTCACTTACGTGAAAGTTCAACAGGATATTAGAAATTTGTACAAGCAGAAAATTCTTCATTGTGCAGAATGCCCATTATTATAGAGTGTCTAGCACCCCACTTACAAAATATCAGTGTTATACCTCAATATTGTGAAAAACAAAACCTGCACTCCAAAGTTTCAAGGACTTTTAAGGAAAATCACATCACTCCTATAGTTTTCATAAAATCATTTGCAGTCTCTGTAAAGCGTGCTTTTAATTCTATTACAGTTAATTTATCTTAGAAGGATAAATGATACTAACACATGCAGTTTGACTCTTAAGTCGTTGTTTTTAAAAAACAAATTTTTAAAAACTGCTATTTACTTTTCTTAGTCAAAACTACTGGTGTAGCCTGTTACATGTAGACTTCCCCATGTGAGGCCAAAAGTTTTTTCTTTCAACCAGAATGCTTCTGTGTGTATATTTCTCTAACACTGCTTGTAAAATGTTCTGTTTGTTGTTCCGTTTCCTGGAAGACCACCCCAATGTAGGAATAAATATCCTGCAAAAAATCAGCTGACTCCTGGTTTCTGGCTGACTAATTGCCATCACTTTGGTATAATCATTCAAAGGCCAAAAGAATGCAACTTTGTAAACAAAGAAAACACTGCATCCCTGTCACTACATTTTATTCTCTATCTTTGTCATTTAGCAATAACACACAAAGCTTAGCTGATTGGTTCACTGCTCATAATTCAACATATTCACACTATTTATAAATCAATCCATACATACGTACATCTCTACACATATATGAAAGTCTAGCTCCCAGATGATGGATAGCATCACAATGAGAACAAAGTCCTTGTTTATCTCATTTTCTGCTGTAACCCCAGGGTGGAAATAGTGCCTGGTACATAGTTGGAGCTTCATAAATATTGTTGATAACTGAGGAGCTGGGACTTTACTCTGTGGTCTGTGGATGGCTACAGAGTAAATGGATGGCTTCTTTGCATGGGGGGGGGAAACATCATTTCCTAGTTTTCAACCTGATTTTCTGTAAAGTATCTAATGTCTGTCAATTCATGTTATGATTCTAAATATGAGCCAGGCTTCAAATGGGACAAAACATGCTGCAGAAGACATTTTTCTCTTCTTTTTAGCCATAGAAGAGTGCATGGGTAAATCAGCTCTAAAGTATATCTAGTCTGAGCATGATCCTCTCTAATCTTAACTGAATAATGATGTGAACACTGCTTGAATATCTTTGATAACAGGGAATAAACACTACCTGTAACAGTGCACTTCATCTTTGGACAGCTGGGACTGTTACAAAATCCTTCCTCATCCTGAGCTCAAATGTGATTACCAATAATTTAGCGTTATTTCAGATTACATCTAAACACTAAGCAAAAGCAATTCAGTATTTGAGGACAATGATTAGCCTCACTGTGTTTTTCCCTTCTCCAGGCTCAAGGGTCAACCATTTTAGTCCTTCAGTAAACATTAGGCTGGTGCAAAATAATTGTGGTTTAAAAGGTTAAAAATAATTGCAAAAACCGCAATTACTTTTGCACCAACCTAATATTTATTGTGAGTGAAGTACGTGCCAGACACAGTTCTGGGGATTGGGTGTAGAACAAAGAACAAAACTAACAATGTCCCTGTACTCATGGAATTTATATTCTACTAGTGAAAACTACAATGACCACGACTAAGAAATGATAAACAGATAATGTCAGGTGGCAATAAACATCATCTTATGTATGTACATACATACACACATTCATATATGTATTCATACATTCATATCAGGCTAAAAAGACAGAGAGTAATATGGTTGCTATTTTAGAAAAGACAGTTGAGGAAGGGCTAAGAAAGTGACGACATGGGTGGATCTTGAGATTATCATACTAAGTGAAATAAGTCAGAAAAAGTTGAGAGCCATAAGATGTCACTCATGTGGGATATAAAACTGAAAGTAACAAATGAACAAGACAAACAAAAACTCGTAGACACAGACAACAGTTTAGTTGTTATCAGAGAGTAAAGGTGAGAGGAGTGATAGAAGGGGGTAAAAGGGGTCAAATATATGGTGATGGAAGGAGAACTTACTCTGGGTGGTCAATACACAATGTGATATATAGAGATGTATTACAGAATTATACACTTGAAACCTATACAATTTTACTAACCAATATCACCCCAATAAATTTAATTTTTAAAAAAGTGAGAGTGAGCCACATACATACATTGGGAAGAACATTTAGGAAATATGGATGGCAGGGGCAAAGGCCCTGAGGCAGGATGGTGTTTGGTCTTCTTGTTTCAACAAGAAGATGAGCAGATAGAGTCAGCTGCAGGAAGAGTTAAGAAAAAATGTAGAAGAGCTAGCCAGAAACTAGATTACTTAGGGCCTTGTAGGACAGAAAAAGGAATTTGGATTTTACCTTGTGTGATGGAAAGCTTTTAGATTTCCTTCAAGTGCTCCTGAACTAATTAAATGATTTAGAACACCTTTACAACCTATATTTACCTCCCATATTCTTACTGAATTTTTGTCTACATGTCTTTTAAGTCATGGGACCAGAAATTAATAAAAACAATCCTAGATTTATCTGACCAACAATTGCAATAAGACATCTTCACTCTACTCTTGATGATCTACTCTATTAATAAAGTCCAAATCTGCACCACATTTATTGGTGGGCCTATCAATTTGTTTTCTCAACTTAGGGTCAAACAACATTTTGGAGTCTTTCACAGCACACATGGTTACTGTCAAAATCTGTCATGCCCGTGCTGTATTTTTCTTCTTGTTTCTGACCTAGAGCAAAACTTCAGGTTTATCTCTAACACATCACTTTGTCTTGGACGACCTCAATTCAAATCCCAGTTGCCATTTACTAGTTGTACAACCTTGACCAATTGCTTAACATTCCTATATTTTACTTTATTTATCTGTCAATGGGGATTAATAATACTATTAACATAAGAACTTTGTTGTTAAGGATTAAATGAGATAATAGACATAAATTGCTTACAATGTGCCTGGTAAATGGAAAGCAGTATATAAAAGTTATTTTCACCTGACATGAATATGTATTTTACATATATACATATATAGTATATATTCTATATATATATACACTATATATACTATTACATACTATATATACTACATACTATACTATACTATATATACAATATATATATATATATATATATACTATACACACACACACACACATTTATATAGTATTGATTTTATATGCATGCTTAACATTCATTGTTCCTTGTAAATCCTTAACCAGGTGTGCTGGGCCTCTATTACACATACATGCCTTTTATCCCCACACTACTCAAGCCATTATACTACCCCACAGAGCTCCACTGTCCCAAACTCTATCCAGTGTAAACCTTATCCAGCATAAGCCTTATCCTGTACACATGCTTTTCACCACCCCTCTTTTCTACACACAGTGATCAGATCATGCTCTTTTCAAATAAAACCACTCACAATAATGCTTATTTGACAGGAGCACTGCCATGTAAGTTATATATTTGTTGTCTTAAATTCTGTCTTCAAATATTTATTAAGCATCTACTAAACATATATCTGGAGGCTGTTTGGCATGGTGGTTAATAGAATAAGTTCTAATCTCATCACCTTCACTCATTAATTGTGTGACTTTGCACATTTTATTGTGCCTCTCCATGCCTCTCTCTCTTTCCCACACTCTCCCTCTCCCCTTCTCCCTCTCTCTCTTCCTCCTCCCTCTCCTTCTCTCTCTAACAGGGTCCGGAACTAAATTTTACCATATGCCATTAATTTTCTATCATGATCATTGGTGTACCAAGAGCAGGCAGTTTGGGCAATTCATGTCAGTTCCAGGAAAGAAAGGGATTCATTAAGGACAATTATAACACCAACTATAAAGTCATTCTGCTTTTTATTATCACCATGCCTCAACAATTCTGAACGGTGTCAGTGATAAAGTACTCCTTCCAGGAAAAAATTTTGTGTTGATCAAAGCTCAAAAAATTGCTTTTGTTACTGTTGTATTTTCATATTATGTATGTAAGCTTCAAATTAGCACATTTTTATTATTTATCCTTTACTAAACATTGTATTACAGGGAAGTTAATATGGACAACTGCTGGTTACATAGTCAATCCCAATGCACACGGGTGAGTGAAAACTTTAAGTACAGCTGTATTTTTTTCTTTACAATCACTGTGCTATCATTATTTATACCAAATCTACTTTAATGCAGGAATATGCTGTACCATATGACTTGGAGACACAATTAGCACCCAGAGCAAGTATGAACAATTCTAAACCAATTATGAACTTCAGAAATTTTTACTAAATGTAACAGAATTTTGTTATAAATTTTCAGGTGAGGATATTTTAGCAGAAAATTTTCAAATATGAAAACCATTGGAAGTAATCCAAAGAAACATAGGCACAGTATTGCAATTTCTGGAATGGTGAAAAGAGATTTTTATGAATTTCAAAAAAAATTATCATTATATTTAACACTTTCCTTAACTGCTTGTGTAGCTCTCACTGTGCATGAAAGGAACTTCTTTCATGTACTTATAAACTTATAAAAATTTTAAATCTTATAAAAATTAGTCTTTGATCAAGTAGGAGTGAAGACAGATTGACAAAAATGGCTATACTGCTACTGAACATAAATATATAATGAAATCATTGACAAATTTGCGGAAGTGTTGAAAACAGAAATTCTAATATTATTTCTTATATATTTGAACAATATGCTGATATTTGTCAGTAGTTTTATTTTCCTTTATTTCAAAATTGCATTATTCAACTTATAAGTGTTAATCCAGTACCTTTCTTATTATACTGTAGTTTTTATTTTATTGACATACATACATGTATATGTGTGTGCCATAATACAGGGGGTGTCAAAACAATGTATATAAGTAGACACTTTGGTCAAAGTTGCTCAAGCAGTAGCTCGCCGTAATCAGAATTGTCTGGATGCTGATGGTAACCACTTTGAGCTCCTCTTGTAATTGCAGAAGTCAAATGTGACTTGTATTCATCTTTTTTTATCAGTATATATTAAGCATTACAATTTTAATACATTTTTCCTTTCTTAAACTGTGTATTTTTGGCACCATACACACACACACACACACACACACACACATATATATTTCTTTTTTTTCATACATATATTTCAATAGAACATTTTTGCTGTTTTCTTTGTGGACTTATTAAATTCATTTCATGATTATTATTGAGAGTGATTTGTCACAGAGGAGCGAGGTGTTAAAGTGATCTACTCTAAGTGTCTAATATTCTAGGTAAGACATCAATTAAGAATATAAAGATTATTTAATTGATATTAATAGATTCCCCTATTCTAAATTATCCTTTTATTTCTAGATTGAAACTCAATGGTAAAGATGACTGACTATTTAAAATTACTCAATTCTAATTTGCAAGTAGTTTAATTAAGATTTTGCCACAGAATTCTTGATTTTTATTTGAAAGTAATTTTAATTGAGATTTCTGCCACTTGAAAAAAGATCTCTCCCTCTTTCATATTTTCCTATCCAAGTTTGCTAATTTATTAAAAATTACTATGTAACCATTTTTTAGCATTCTGGACCAGTTTATATAGCATTTGCTTTTCTATTTTTGAATTTTTTTTCACTCCTACCCAAAAATGACAAATCTCCAAATCTCTGAAACAATATTTTGATCAAATTTTTAATAACTAACATTTGTTTACTTATGTTTCTCATTTCTAAGCCCATTCATTAATATTCTTAACATATTAGCATATAGTTATGTAATCTGTAAAGTATTAAATCTATATTTATAATTATGTATCATTTCTCTTTTTATTTATTTTCTTTCTGTTTTGATAATGTTGGCCAGAAGCTTGTTGATTAATTGCACTTCCAAATTAATAGCTCTTAGATAAATTAATTCTACTGTTTGTTTTCTAATTCTGTAATTTTTTTTTTTTTCTGTATCTCTTCTTTTCAGGATTTAATGAGGCATGATGAATAAAATGCCTATTTTATTTCTCTGCACTCATTTCCATTTTTTTTCTCTTAAGAAAAGTGCTATTTTATTTTCTTAAATTTCACATAGAAATTGCTTTGGCAACCCCTCTTGTGTTTTGATAAATTTTCATCTCTGGTATTTTCTAAATCTTATTTCTTAACCATTTAATTTCTCCCTTAAGTCAAGAGGTTTATTTGAGAAATGATAGTTATTCTATATTTTCTGAATATTTAATTATAAATGTGGCATATCAAAGGTCTGCCTCTTTCTGATATACTTTTACCCATAAAACCTGCGATTAGTTTCATGGCTTTTGACAAATGAAGAGTTCACCACCTGAGTCAAGATACAGAATAGTCCCATCACTGTTCTGCAGCTCCTTTGTCATCAGTCCCTTCCCTATCTTTAATCCCTGGCAAACACTCATCTGTTCCAATCTCTACAGTTTTGCTTTCCACAGAAATTCATAGAAATGAAATCATACAATATGTAGCCTTTTGATTTTAATATTTTCTTTAGAGAAATGTATTTTTAGGTTTATCTGCATTTTAGCATGTATCAGTAGGTCTCTCCTTTTTATTATTGGGAATTTCACTGAATAGATGTACTACTTTGTTTAACCATTCATCCACTAAAGGACATTTAGCTCTTTCTACTTTGGGGCAATTATCAGTAGAGCTTCTATAAACATTCAGGTACAGGTTTTTGTGTGAACATCAGATTTCATTTCTCTAAATACCTAGAAGTGAAATTGCTGGGTCACGATGGCAAGTATATGTGTAATATTATAAGAAATTGCCAAGATTTTTTCAAAGTGGCTGTATCATTTTGCATTCCAATCAGCAATTTATAAGAGCTCCAAATCCTTGTTAGCAATGGTATTATTAGTTTCTGTGGTTTTTTTCTTTTTCCATTTTAGCCAGTTTTATGTGGTATAGTGATATCTTATCGTGGTTATAATTAGCATTTCCCTAATAACTGATGATGTTGAACATAGTTTTATGTGTTATTGACTATCCATAACTTTCATAAGATTTTAAAATGTACATATCATCTGATTAATATTTAAATATTTCATGGAACCTCAGAAAAAGCATATTCAATGCATGATTTTGACACATGTCAATATATTTAAAAGTTGATCCTTGAGATCTGTCATTTAATTCAACTGTATTAATTGTATTACTGAAGAACATCACTTCACATTTGTGTGTGTGTTCTATCATGCAGTTTTAATGAATGGTAAGGTTTCATACTACAATTTTATTTTTACCAATTTTTACTTACACTTGTAACAATTACTGTTTTACAATTTTGATGCATTACTTTCCATATAAAGATTTGGCAATGCTGGACTTTTTTTAAGTGTTATGTAGTTCGTGATAATTGTGACTTGTTCTGTTGCATGTCATTCATTTTCCTTCGAATCTTAGACTTACTAATATAAAATGCTGACCCCTGCGTTCTTCTGCTGGTCCTGTTACACCCTAATCTGTATTGTCCTGAATTACGTTATGTCTATTCAGAATTAATCTAATGTTTTGATTGTTACTTCAGTTGAGCTAATTGTGCAGTTAGCACACACTATTGTATTTAAATATGGACTTCTAACTTTTAGTTAAGTGTCTTTTTATAAAACTACCCTATGATATAGTATTGAAACTCAAAAAATTATTATGTAGGATTGAAAACATTTCAAATGTAAGAGGGGTTGATATGATGATGAACATACATAAGGAAAAAACAAGATTTAGAGACCAGATTTAGCCAAAACAAAAATACAGTCATACCTTGGCACACTTTTATAACCTCAGATCTAGCTATTAACCTAGAAGATGCTAAAGAGGTCAATGTGATAAAAGTGAGTTGTTAATACTCCACATCACAATGGTCATTTAAGTAACAGCTGATGACAAAAAGTGATTCCAAAACATCTTGGAATTCTGTGAAAAAAGGCTTAGACTCAAAATACCAAATGTGACACTAAGCTAGAAAGTATGTAATTCATGGGTAAAGGTTGGCAATTGCTAGTCAACTAAAAATAATATGTGCATTTACTTAGTATTCCTTCCCTCCAATCCCAAAATGCCACCTTTAATTAGCATAGTATTTGAGGTACTTTTCCATCTCTGCCATCCCAATTGTTCTTAGGTTATATGTAAATGAATGCTTTATAATCAAATTATGGAAGATTATCTGGGCATAAGTTTATTTAGACCAAATCCATTTGTTCAGCTGGTTTTATTCGCAAATTGTGCCCTCTTGAAGACTACGAATTCCCCATTCTTACTTTCTATCCCAGCAATCAGTTATAGTACACCTTTGAGAATTTATTGCTAAAATGGAAAGTGAGTAGTATGTTTTCCAAACTCTTAAATATCTGAAAGTGTTTTCTCATGACTGTTAAAAAACTAAGAAATCTAAGAATCAAAATGGAAAAAGCTAAAAGTGAGTAATTATTAAATATGTAGTCAAGGAGGAATTTACAAGCAAATAAAAAAATGAACAAAAATATCAACATAGAACTTCCCAAAGAGCATAATATAAGTGGCCAGTAGATGTATAACATGTCAATCTCAGAAGAAATACAAATGCTAAAATAGACACATTTTAGATTTGCAAAAATGTAAATATTCATATTTAATTTATATTTCATTCTGATACAATAGCACTAGCATTTACTGTTGGTGCAAGTAGAAATTAAAACAAATTTACTGGAAAACAGTTTAGCAATTTTTTTCAGGAGGTTTGTAAAACAATCATACCTTTTGTTGTAATAATTATTTTTCTAAGAACGGATTCTAAGGAAATTACAGAAATGGTCAGAAATGTTTACAAACACTTATGTATGAAGATATCCATTGCAACAGAGTATATGATGGTAAAAACTGGAAAAACTGCACGCCTAGCATTAAAAGAATATTTATGTAAACAAAGAATTATATGGCTGAAATATTATTTTCATTAAAAACATGTTGGTTACCAGAGGGTAAGTGGGGGGTAGGGAAAGAAGAGGGAAAACAGGAGCAAATATATGATGATTGGAGGAGAACTGATTCTGAGTGGTAAATACACAATACAATATATAAATGATGTATTATAGAATTGTACACTTGAAACCTATATAATTTTACTAACCAATGTCACCCCAATAAAGTTAATAATAAAAAAGTGTATTCTAAATTCAAAAAAAAGTTCTCCTGAGCAAATGAACAAATGAGAATAATCATATACTAAAAAGTCAAGAATAATCTGAGTATATAACATTGCATAAACATTGCTAAACTCTATGAAAAAGATACATTTAAAAAGTCTGGAAGGAAATATATATATAATACATATATCATATATATAAATATATGATATATATGAATATCAACAATGGTTAGCTCTAGATAATGGAATTAAAACTTTTTTCCCTGCGCCTCTTTAAATTTGGATGTAAAATGACTACAGTGTCAACAAATTAGATCACGTTCTGCTTATTAGATTATGCTCTGCTTGCCATATTTCTGAAATGGCTTTTACAAAACAGTATGTCCACATGGAAGAGTGATTCTCAGAGTGAGTTCCCTGTAACACTAGGCACCCGTGGTGCTCTGTTAGGAGAGTTCCAGAGACCAGTGTGCATGTGAAACTGTGTAACCCATTCCTCCTTGCAGAGATTCACAATGCCCATCTGCATAATAAAGACATTGAGAAGTCTTGTCTTGGAAATATTGAAACCTATTTAATTATTTTCCTCTGCAGCGTTCAAATTTATTTGACTACAAAATTTCAGATAACACCTCTTAAAATGACGTAGAAATGCTTTCAATTAAATACACTTAGGGAAACACTGACAAAGAATTATTATTAAAAAGAGTAAATGATTGAATGTGCCTGAGAGATTTAAATAATTATGATTTAGCATGTGCTTTAGTTAGTATAGGTCAATGAAGTTAGTTGAATTAAAATTAAATATGATTTTTGACCTACCCATAAACAATTTTATCATCTGACTTCCTAAATACATCTCCATCTAAATAATTAGGAATCAGATATTGAGATTGTTTATACTTCTCTTTAATTTACACTTGGCCTTTAGGTAGACGGTATAGGAGTGGTTATGTAAAGGGAGAGGAGAGAGAAAGAAAACATAATTTTTTAAAAGCAGCAGGTGACATCCTAAGTGCTCATCTGTACTCTGCAGCTACATCTTGGCTTGCTTTGCAAAGCAGAGATTAGTCCTCAGGCAGTAAGATAAACATTAATATATCAACAACAATATCTAATTTTACAACACCTCTTTGATTCCCCTTGCTTGGTTTAGATAGCAGAGGGGAGTTGAGACTGAATTGTCCTCATGTACTTGAGCATTTTGCTTTGAGAAATGTTGTAGTCCCAGAAATATTTTCTTTTCGGGAAAAAGAAAAGTAATTATCCCAAGGCCTTAGCCTTTAATTTATAAGCTACCTGAGGAGCAGAAATAATATGTTTAGTTTTTGTGTGGTATAGGGGCTATGAGTGAGCTATGTGGAAGGAACTCACTTTACACATGCAAGAGATTAGGGCCGTAGCTGCTACAAATCAAGAGATGTGTATTAAACGTGGAGTGTTCAATGTTATATAGGACACAGAGGAGATTTCAACCATCACTAGCAGGATGAAGCAGAGGCTATCTGCCAGAATCTCTATGTGCAGCAGCAGGAATTTCCAAACTTGTAGGTTGTAGATGGTCCTGTAGCCTAAACTTCCACTTTAGTAGGTTTCTCATGAGATTTCCTAAGGAATCCAGACCTGAGTCAGAAAAGCTGGGGCAAGGCACTCATATTTAACTGCAGGGCAGCCCTGCTTGTGTGGCTTTCTGTAATGGCCAGCAGGCTGGTAGTTTTCCCGTATCCAAACAAAATCACTATTAGTTTGTTCCAATCTCCAGCCACTGCTTTTGATGCCTTTTACTGTTTGCATCTTTGATATTCTGCCTCTTTTCTATTTTGCCAAATGTGACTCCTGTTCATGCCAAGTCTCTTAAGGCAGAATCAACACAGATCACCATCCCAATCCTCATTACTGACCAGTCAGGTTGCACGGCACGAAGGTCTGGAACTGTGGTGTCTGCAAAGTGCTTTTATCCCTTGTGAGTATTGTATTTGCCTTGTTTAAAAAGTCACAGCATCCCAGTTCAGAAGAAGGCCTGTAAAGCCTAATTCCAGCGATAAAACCCTTTGTCAACTGATTAGTAGAGATTTTCCCCTAAACTATAAAGCATCGCTAAAGAAGTGAAACTATTCCAAATCCAACACATGAAATGTTAGAAGAATATACAGAATTTTATAAAGAGTCCAAACAATGAATATCCCAACAATAAGCCCTTCAAAAGCATTTACAAAGACACCACAGCATAGCAGTAAATAGCCTGGACTCTGAATCCAGTTCCTCCTCTTACAAAATGTAGGACTTGGAATAAATGACCTAACATCTCTGGGTCTCACTTTCCTCATCTGCAAAGTAGGGTCATTTTGTGAGAATTAAATAAGTTAGGGCTTGAAATGCTATTAGTACACTCTTTTGCCCTTTATGAACACTGAATACATACTAGCTATGGAAGATAGTGAATTTCCAGTACAGAAACCTTTACTGGAAGTCTTAAATTCTTCTTCTACTTTGATTATTTTACTTTGATGATCTGGTGTTTTGCCTCTATGAATTAGTAGGTTAACACCAATAACTATGATGGTGGACCGGGAGAGTTAGGTCCACATTTTTCTGCAATATTCATTTCACAATCACAGCAGGTTATTGGTAAAAAGGAAAGCAGTTGTAAAATACTGGTCAATTTTTCTCAAAAATCAACTTGAAGTAATAATTGCCTAATGCCTAATATCCTGAGTAGATTCAAAGCAAAGTATCAAAGAGGTCTTTATACATAGTCTTGGAATTCTCTGTTATTTTCCACGTTATAAAATGTGTCTCCACTGACTCTTATTACAACTTGGATCCACATCACATTCAGTGTGTACAGCAACAAAGTAAATACTGAACACAACCTTGTTAACACACAATTGAAGAAGTAAGATAGGGTCAGGGGTCAAGATTTAGACAGATCAAACAACTTCATTTTGAAAAATTGTATGAACTTCTACCCTTATTTCCTGAGTACAACACAAATAAATAATGAGTGTTTCAGCCACACTTATGCTCTGGAATGTGCAGCAAGCATCCAATGTACAACATAAACTTTTAAAGATATTTCCTTTAAAAACCACTGGAACCTCCCTATTAGTAAGGTCCTACAGGTACTCAAGCAGGTTTCTAACAGAGCCCCTAAGCTTTGCTGAAGCTTGGTACTAACTTTGCTCTATGTCTTTCGGACTAAAAGCCTTCCTTAGATTCTGTTTACTGGTTACAGGCTTTTTTTTTTTTTTTTTTAAGGAATTGAGTTTGAACAGTATTTTCTCTATACACAGGAAGTTAATTCTTCTTGGTTATGTAAACAACAAAAGAACAAATTCTTTTACATAATGTTTGTTAGTATTTTAATTTTACTTAGTACTGGAATTTTTGTGTGATTTCTGTAAAGTATGTGATATTGGACACAAAAACCCTGGCATAAGAATCAGGGATTCTGGGCCTAGACCTGGCTTCTCTTGCCCTGTAATGTTGGCAGTAAAATAGACACAGTCTTTCTCACAGTGCCTGACCCAACAGTAGGTAATCAGCTTATATTTGTCAAGTGATTGAATGAATAACCTTTCAGACTTCCAGTTTCCACAGATGCATATTGTGGAATTGTAACTACTTCCTTGAATGCTATATACACGGCAGTAATGTAGATGAAAACACATAATGTACACAAAGATACTCTCAAATAGAATTAATTAATATCATTAAAGTTGTTAAAAGTTGCACTTTATATTTTTCAAAAATGGGTTACCAAGCTAAAAAGTAGTGGCAAAGAACCAAAAAAAAAAAAAAAAAAAAAAAATCTATAGCCAGAGAGATCATGTTTTCAGCACTGATTCTACCATTTACCAGTTGGGTGACTTTGGTAAGTTACTTAACGTCTGATAAGCCTCAATCTTTACATCAATAAAATGGGAATCGGAAAATACAACTGAAATGCAAATTAACTAAATAACACATGCAAATCATTTAGTCCAGTTCCTGGCACAGGAATTATATTTATAGGTTTATTGCTGCTTTGATTACTACAGCTACAATTACACTATAATTTAAAATTATATGTACCTGACAAGTCATATACTTTAAATGTTATCACATACACACACAAAAATAGCTGTTCTACTTAATTCTGACAAATCTCCTTCTAAGTAAGTAACTATAGAAAAACAACTGTTTTGACATGGCAGTATGAAAGAGAAAAATCTTAGATACTGATTTGAATCTATCAGTATATGTAGTTAGAATCCATATTTTAAGAACTTTACCACAATTAAAATTTAGCAAAGAACATTTTAATGACTTATCTTTAAGCATGTTATAAAATTTTTAAATACAAATAAATCCATATTTTCCTACTCAATATATTATAAAATATCAAAAGTCAATGTAATTACCTTACAATACGGATACTCTAAACAGAAGATATCCACAATGCATGTATAGCCTTTCGTGTGACTTTTTGGATCAAACCAAAAATTCTCATCCTGTTTCATAATATTACAAGAAGAAGCAATTCGAGTAAATTAACTAAAAGATCTGTCATCCGAAAAAAAAGAAAAAAATTCCTAACTCAAGCAAGCAAATAGTCTAGGAAAGTCAAAATACTTAAGGTTGAATGTTATTGAATAGAAACAAAATTATGATAATAATACAAATAGTAATGAGAATAGCAACAAATTAGAAAATCATAAATTTAAACATGATTTGAGTTACATACGATACAAAATCTCCCCAATTGAATGATTATTTGAGCAAAGTGGCTTTCCTATTTAGAGTTCAGGAGTTTTTTTCCACCAAGATTTTCATCATGAATCAACTTTTTAAAAAAATTAAAACTAAAAAAACAAGTTGCCTTATGAAAATAAGCATGAAAACTCTTCATTTTTTTCCCCTTCATTCAAAGGATCTTTTAGAGAGTGCCCATGTCTTCATGACCAAATATTTTCTAATTGTATATTATTACTTTGGCCTGCAATCAGTTTCCCTTCTCCATAACAAGCAAGGAAATGAAATTGGTAATATCTGGAACTAAAGTAAAACCATGGGTTAGTTCTAGGAATCTGACCAAAGGTAATATGAAAAGCACCTTTCAGCAGCACATCACAGAAAATGTTGTCTTTGGGTGCTCAAAGGGAAGCCCCGCAGTTGCCTGAAAGTTCTGTTATAGAATGACCTATTCCAGGACACCCTAAGGAGGAAATATAGTCCATCAACAATCCAACTGGAAGACAGAGTCAATGAAATTCAAAGGTGCATTTCTTTTGGATAAAGAAAAAGTCATATGTATAATGTCACACAATCTCAGCAAGGCATTTATCTGATAAAGTCTGGTGGACTGAGTGTAGATCTCCTCTAAAATTAGAACTCCATAGATTCTACTCTGGTAGAAGTAGTTATAGAAGCACAGGAATACAGAAAGTGAATACGTTTCTCTTGTAGACTCAAAGGCTTATAACTTTACCTTTTTAAGTCATAACTACAACCTGTATTATGATCTCCACTATAGATAAGAAAATAGTGTCAAAGAAGTGGAATAATTTGCTGGAGAATATGCAGCTATTAAGTCAAAGCTGGTATTCAAACCAGTATGACACCAAAGCCTTTACACTCAAACCTTACTGAGGTAGTGAAAGAACCAATAATTCCTCCTCTTATAGTTTTCAGTGTACAGATCTTTTACCTCCTTGGTTAAACTTATTCCTAAGTATTTTATTGTTTTTATTGTTGATGCAATCGTAAATGGAATTGTTTTCTTAATTTCTCTTTCTGATGGTTCATTAATAGTATACATAAAGCAACAGATTTCTGTATATTAATTGTACGTATCCTGCAATTGTACTGAATTCCTTTATTAGTTCTAATAGTTTTTTTGGTAAAGTCTTTAGAGTTTTCTATATACAGTGTCATGTCATCTGGTAATAGTAACAGTTTTACTTATGTCTAGTCAATTTGTTTTGTTGTGTAATTGCTCTGGCTGGGACTTCCAATGCTATGTTGAATAAAAGTGGCAAGAGTGTGCATCCTTATCATATTCCTGATCTTAGAGAAAAAGCTTTCAGCTTTTCACTGTTGATTATGGTAGCCTGTCCATACACTCAAAGCAATCTACAAATTCAACGCAATCCCTATAAAATTTCCAGTGGTATTTTTCACAGAACTAGAACAAATAATCCTAAAATATGTACAGAACCCCAAAGACCATTTATAGCCAAAGCAATTTTGATAAAGAAGAACAAAGCTCAAGGTATCATATTACCTGATTTCAAAATATACTACAAAGTCCTAGTAATCCAAACAGTATGGTACTAGCACAAAACACATAGATCAATGAACAGGATAAAAAGACTGGAAATAAACCCGTGCTTATATGGTCAATCAATCTATGACAGAGGAAGAAAAATTATACAATGGGGAAAAGACAGTCTCTTCATTAAATGGTGCTGGAAACACTGGACAGCTACATGAAAAACAATGAAACAGAACAACTTTCCTATACCATATGCAAAAATAAACTCTTAATGGCTAAAAGACTTAAATACAAGACCCAAAACCATAGATCTCCCAGAAAAAAACATTTGCAGTAAACTCTTGGTCATCAGTCTCAGCAACCGTTTTTGTTTTTGTTTTTGTTTTTGTTTTTGTTTTTGTTTTTTTGATATAGCTCCCAAGACAAGAGCAACAAAAACAAAAATAAACAAATGAGACTACATCAAATTAAAAAGCTTTTGCACAGTGCAGGAAATCATCAACAAAATGAAAAGGCAACCTACTAAATTGGAGAAGATATTTGCAAATGATATATCCGATAACAAGTAGATATCCAAAATATATAAAGAACTCAAATAACTCAATATCAAAAAAAAAAAAAAAATCTGATTGAAAAATTGGGAGTAGACCTGAATAGACAATTGTTTTTAAAAAAGGCATACAGCTGATCAATAGGCACAGGAAAAGATGCTCTACATCAGTATTCATCAAGAAAATGCAAATCAAAACCTCAAGGAGATACCACCTCACACCTGTCAGAATGGCTACTATCAAAAAGACAACAAACAGCAAGTGCTGATGAGAATGTGGAGAAAGGGAACCCAACTGCACTGTTGGTTGAAGTGTAAGTTAGTGTAGTCACTACCATAGTTCCCTGAAAATAAGACCTGGCCGGACCATCAGCTCTAACGCGTCCTTTGGAGGAAAAATTAATATAAGACCCGGTATTATATTATATTACATTACATTATATTATATTAAAGACCCAGTTTTATATTATATTAAAATAAGACGGGGCTTACATTAATTTTTGTTCCAAAAGACACATTAGAGCTGATGGTCCAGCTAGGTCTTATTTTTGGGGAAACATGGTATAGAAAACAGTATAAAAATCCCTCAAAAACTTAAAAACAGAAATTGCACTTCTGGGTATTTATCAGAAAAAAAAAATAAAAAACTAGTTCAAAATTATATCTATACCACTATGTTCATTGATGCATTATTTACAATGGCCATGATATGCAAGTAACTTAAGTGTCCATCGATAAATGAATGGATAAAGAAAATATGGTTATCCATCGATGGACACTTAGGTTACTTCCATATCTGACCATTGTAAATAATTCTGCAGTGAACATAGTGGTGCAGATATTATTTTGTAGTGTTTTGATGTATATATGTGTGTGTGTGTGTATATATATATATACACATATATACACATATATATATATACATATATATATATATATATATATATATATATATATATATATATATATATAATGAAATATCATTCAGCCATAAAAAAGAATGAAATCTTGCCATTTACAATAACATGGAAGAACCTAGAGGGTATTATGCTAAGTGAAATAAGTAAAAATAACTCAGACAGAGAAAGATAAATACAGCGTTATTTCACTTATATGTGGAGTCTAAAACACAAAACAAACATACAATACAAAAACAGACTCATAGATACAAAGAACAAACTTATGGTTGCCAGAAGGAAGGAGAGCGGGAGACAGGCGAGATAGATAAAAAGGATTAAGAGGTACAAACTTCCGTTTATAAAATAAATAAGTCACAGAGATATAATGTACAGAATAGGGAATATAGTCAATAATATTGTAACAACTTTGTTTAGTGACAAATGGTAACTAGGCATATTGTGGTGATTATTTTGAAATGTATAAAAATATTGAATCACTAGGTTGTATACCTTAAATTAAGATAATGTTGTATGTCAACTGCAATAAAAAAAAAAAATTCCTCTTCACTCTGAGCAAAGAAAACATAAAGCTTATTTAATTGATGACCTTCACTTCCCCACTAAACAAATCTTCAGTGCTTGCATCAAGGTTATTTGTAGAAAAGTCTATACAATTTCCAAGCTGAACTCTCTCTTCCTCTGCTTTTGATAATTATAGAAGTAAAATCAAGTTAAAACTACCATCCTTAGTGGCTTTGAAACGGAACATAGACTATCCTGGAAAGGAGCTGTTCTATTCAAAGCTTTTCTGTGATTAAAGGGCAGGGGTATGGCTCTGGCCTCAAGGCTTAGTGTTTGGTTATTTATGAGAACTAAATAGCAGACATACCTGCCCGTCCACTAAATTCTGCCTCTGTGAGTCACAGGAACTCTGCCAGAGGACAGGAAAGGTAGCAAGAACAAAGATAATAATCTTAATTTACCTCATCCTAACATTATTTCTGCCTGCAACATTAACTGTGGAGAATATCACATGATTCCACTCAGAGTTCCAAGAGCTTTAACACACAGTCTTGGGTCATTTTAGGAGGAATGACAAAGATTGAGAATAAACAGGCCTAAAGTTTAAAAGACATATATAATCTTTATTTATATATATATATATATATATATATATATATATATATATATATAATCTTTATATATATATATATTTATATAATCTTTATATAAATAAATATATATATTATACATAAATATAAATATATATACTATATAGTATATATATATATATATTGCTTTTCATATTTCTTCTACATATTTGCATATATTCTCGTGCTTTCTATACTGAGTTTTTGGATCAGCAATTGCCCTCTATTGTTTGTGTTATAACCTGAGAGTGCTACTTCTCCCTGGGATTTTTTTTTTTTTTTAAATCCCTGTTGTTTTTGTTTTGTTTTGTTTTGTTTTGTTTTTAAAGTTCAGTGTGCTCTAAAATAGTTTTAATATATCCCATGAAATTACTGGTCCACGTACAATTTAAGAATATTTTCAGCATGTCATGCCTGTTTTTCCCACTTTATTTCCCCTACTTGTGAAGTAATTAACTCTCACACTAACCTATGATTAGCTCTTAAATTTTCTAAATTAAGTAGAACAAAGGTTAAGATATACCTGAGTAACTTGTACTGATATTGAAGTGATTCTAGCACTCTTGGTGACTAAACACCCAACATTCACTTCTCTTTCAGTGGTGATCAGCCAATGGGAAACATGGCAGAAAAAAATATGGTCTAGGTGTTTATTCCTCAGTCTCCCTCCCTGTTGAGTATCTAGGGATTGGCTGCATGGCATCTTAGAAAGGCCACAGTTCCTGTCAGGGTACCTTGGACATAAAGCTGTCCCCTGACTTTTATGGTAACTTTGTCTGCCCCTTTCCCACGGCAGTCAGGGAGGGCTCCTCCTGCTGTTCCAGGCGTGGCATTATCCCATTTTGCCCAAAAACCCTGCCCACAACCTTTTACACATGACATTAGTTAAACCCTCTTCAAATGATTCATTGTACACATGCTATCTTTCCTCCTGGGACCCTAATACACCACTGGGGATAAAAATGGATGAATAGGGTATGGTTCCTGCCGTCACAACACGTAATCGACTCTACATAGCTGGCTTCACTGGCCTGTGACCTGTGCATTCAAAATGGCCCCATACTTGGTCTAATACTCTGCAGTCATCATCTTAGAATTCTTGATAAGTTCTGAACAGGGGCCCCACACTTCCATTTCATATGGTGCTTCAAAAATTATTTAGCCACTCCTGCAAATATGGTACAGATGTTGGACACAAATGTAACTCTAATAACAATCACAGCCTTTATTGAGGTCTCACTCTGTGCCAGTATTGTTCTTAAAATTGTTTGCATATTAACTTATTTAATCCTTGCGATGAGAAAGGTGTTACTATCATCGGCACTTTTTAGATAAGAAACCAGAGTCACAAAAAGAATGTTAAGTAACTTGCCAGAATTCACACTGCTAGAAAGTATAGAATATGGGATTCCAATTCAGGCATTCTCACTTCTTCTACACTACTCTGTTTCTGAGCTGGAAGCACAGAAAAGAAAGCAATTAGGTTTAATTTACAATTAAACTTAGAGCCATTGGAACAGTATTATGACATTAACTTAAGGTTCTGAAAATAATCTGGCTCCTACATAGGAATGCGAATCACAGCTACAATAGGGACAGAAAATCTGTGCACAATGAATAATATTGAATTCCTCATATCATGATAGCATAAGAATAGCTGAAGGGGTTTGTACATGTTAATAAATCTTTTCATTTTGACATGTCTCACGGTCTTGAATAAAATCTAAATGAGATTTATACCTGTTAACCCTGACATTATAAAACTATTTTCTTTATTCCTAACAACTCCAAGAAAGCTGTTAAACAATAAGAAAAAAAGTTGTTATTTACTTCCAGAAAGAAGGTAAATAAACAATACCTAAAAGATAATCTAATGAGATTCATTCATTTTTAAACTACACAGCTGTTTCTTCTAATGCAAGCATTATTAATACTCCACTGTTTATGAAAAAAAAAAATGAAAGGACATACATTATAAAGACAGGGATCTTATAAAGACAGGGATCTTCATCGTATTAGAAATTATAAAATAGCAACTACCCTAATTTAATTTCTATACCAAAGTATTCAACATCAGACAAAAGTCTTGCTTTCCAAATTTTATGTAATATTTATTTATTTCACTGCCTTCCAAGTAGAGGATATGCACTTTCTTTGGTTATTAACATTGGTTGTTTTTTCTCCCCAAATCACTGAAGATCTTTCCTAGTAATCTACAAATGATTTTTTCCCTCATTTTAAATATGCTACACTTTAGTAGATTATGTTTCTATCTTTTTAGATTATGATTTACCACAACCATTCAGATAAGACATACAAATCAGGGGTTACTACTTGGTTATGTGGATTCTTGTAAACATCTCCAAAAAGGGCAGGTGAATACTCCCACTATTATTTTTATCTTTCAGTCATAATGTTAAGATCCATAACAGAATCTTAAGCATTCCAATCTGACATCAAAATCACAACAGATCCCCTTTTCCCCCCAAATAAATAAGCCTGTTGTCAAGGCCGACTGGTATGTTTTAAAGGACATCTCAGCCAAGGGTATTATTTTAAGAGATGAGCAAATGGGGAAACCCCACAACCTAGCCAATAAAAAATGAACTTAAGGTGCAAAGAAGCTCTCATAAATATTACTTAGAACAAGGGATTCATTGTTTCAAGCCAACCCTTCCAGTGGCTTCTCTGATCTCAGCCCCTGTCTGTGCGTCAGGGAAGCCTCTTCCTTTAACCTGTGGTTTTTTTTCAAGCTGAGCTACTACATTATTTATGACTGTAAATGTGAGGAACCCATCTGTACGCTCCTTGTACACACACACACTGAGGGCCCCCCTCCCTTTGCCCCACTTTGGTATTTTAGTGAGGAAGGATGAAAGGGTTTTCCCCTGGAGCTGATGTGGTCGGGGATGTTGAATTAGCTGCTGTGTCAGTATGAGGTAGACTGAGGATTTCCCAACACATCGTCCACCTGCACACCCAAACACTAGCCTCTTATGACTCATCTCGTTCATTTTCTTCCTTTCAAGGGGTTTTTAAAAAAGATTTTATTTCTTTCTCTGTCTTGCCCTCATTGTTCCATGCCTCCAGTAGTTGCTGTTGATCTCTTTATCCTCTCTCATCATGTTTTCTCAACTTAAAAAAGGAAATTTCTTCACAGATGTGACTGAGTATTAAATAAAAATAATCTAAGCAAAAGTGTTTTATAAAGTAAAAGAGAATTCCATTTTTGATTAGTGTTATTTTTGTTCATGTTGCATTTTTATTCCTTTTTTTGTTTTTTACTTTCCCTTAAATTCCCCCCTTTTAAATTTTAATTATGTCATAAAATACTAAAGGCAAAGACAATTAAATTCTGTCAGAGGGATCCTAAGGGAGAGGTGAGGAGGCAAAGAAGAATGGGATGGTGGAGTAACAATTACAGGGGTTGGCGACAGCCAGAGCAGTTCTGATGCCCTGGGGAGCTTTTCTCCTGATGGGCTGAGGCTGTAATTGGCACATCATAACCTTTTCCTTCTCAGCTAAAGAGAAAACAGGAGACTGTACCTAAATGATCAAGCTGTAACTAATTGATTTTCAGCTAATCTAAGCCTCCAGCTATGAAGAAACTAGGACCAAAGGCAGACCCCAAGAAGGGTGGGGGCAGTAAGAAGAAGGGTGCCAAGTCAGCCTGGGGCTAGAGAGACCACAGAACTAAAGAGGAAAGGGAAAAAAAGGGGGGGGGGGGCGGGGAAGAGAAAGGAGGGGGAAGAGAGAGAGGGAGGTGATATTTTTTTAAAAATGGAAGAATGAAAGGCAAGGAACAGAAGGTGGTCTGTGAGACAGTCCCAGGCCTTTCTAGAGGATGTTATCGTACCTTCTTATTTCCCCCTGTTACTTCTTATTGAACTTTTAAAACTGGTTATTTGTGAGTGACCATTGAAAAATGCAAAAATCTTTTTAATTAGACTATGATGACAACTGTCTCTACAGCCGTGCCTATCATTGGACAATAAAATAGCTTTAAAGTAAAATAAGAATCCCTGTGGTCACATTTATGAATGAAAAGGGTTGTAGAAGAGAGAAAAAGTTCTCTACCCACAGAAACTTATTTTCTCTTCAAAAGTTAAGATAGAGAATTTTTTAAAAATTCATTTCAGTGTTTGTGATTTCAGACATAATCTATGAATATGTACTATAATGGCTTCACATCATCTTTCCTCTCATCCCATTCCTCATTTGTCAAAAAAAAAAAAAAAATCTTGCATGTGTTTACGGGTGTGTTTATGTTACACAAGTGTTAATAACCCTGTTAGAGAGACTACATAGATAGGCATCTTTAGGTAGATCTGTATATAAATTCCTCTCCTTTGGGCACTTGAGTCAGCCAAAAACAACAATAAATATCAATGATGTCTTTCAAATCTTTCAACTGAGTACATAAGCATTTTTATTCTTTCAGTTCCAAGAGAGTTTAATGATTTGAGGAAGTAAAAGGAGAAGGGTTTAATTTCAAGTTTTGAAAACATGTTTTTCTGTTTCATATCTTAGCATGCTAAATGTTGTTACAAAATGAAAAAATTTAAGCATTATGTTTATATACTTTTATGCTTGAGAATTAATATATATTCTTGAAATATATCTAAGAAGTATTTAATCCAAGCCAACTGACCAGTGAGTCAAAATCCATTAATAAACCCAAAGTTTGCCTTTAACAGATAAATACATGTAGACTAAGAATAATGTAAAAGTAAATTTCCTATGTTTACTGTTTTTTTGCAAGTTCCTCTAAAATATCTACAATGTATGTCATTTTAATTAGCCTATCATTAAGTAATCCAATATTGGTTTTTAACTAAAAGATCTTAGAAATGTACATGTTTATTATTATGTAAACAGGCGATATACTTAAATATTGCAAGTAAATTACCCAGTCCTTTCATTTGCATACTTATTTGATATATAAACTAACACATCGTTTTTAAAGAAGAGATGATAAAAAAGAACAAATTTACCAGAAAGACAGTTTTGTTACTAACAAAATAATGTGGTTTTGACTAAGAAAAATTCCACTGATATTCAAGTTTTTGAGACAAAACAGAGAAGTCAACCTGTAAAAGCTAAATACTATGAGACTGACAAAAGTTGGCCTAAGAATAATAAATACAGGAGAGTGGAAAGTTTCTCTTCACACAATTAATAATTGATATTTGTTTCTTTAAAGTGAACAAATCACTAAAATAAATCAAGGTCAAATAATAGTTAGTTGTTTATACTGACCTTAACAAAATTGATTTACATTTTATTTTTTCTTTTAGTAAATTCTAATCTATTTCTCATTTATCAACACAAAATTAATCTCATCTGAAATTTCAAAAATGGATACTTTGTTAAATATGATTCAGAGTTTGATTTAAGTTTAATTGTTCTCGATGAGCAAAACTTACGTTGAAAAAAATATCTCTCTGAATGACAAGATAATTGTAGAAAATTCATTATTTGACTTGGAAATGACATATACAAGCATTAATAAAAAGGATGCTACTAGATCCTTTTTATATAATTCATCTAATTATGGGAAAGGTCAACTGATTCTTTCAACATATTTAAATATCCAGGTGACTTCCTCAATACAAATCCCTTACCTATTGCTAATTTGATCATTTGCCCTTAGTTCCCACTATTATATATATATATATATATATATATATATATATATATATATATATATGCACATATATATATAATACTAAAACATAAAATAAAATTGAGTGTAAGACCATGAAACAAATTCCGAATAATATTTGTTAATAAATGTTATATTAAGACACTTCTGATATTCTTAGTGTAGCTAATAATGGTATTATACTATTACCTTTTCTAAGTATGCTTTGACCTATTTTATTATAGAAGAAATACAAAGTTAAAGCTTTTTACTAAGTAACGACAGGTTGCAAGTTTGGGATATATTAGAAGGCATGGGCTAAGGATAATAAAATAAAATTGTGGTTCAGTTTTCCACAGAGACTACTAGGAGAAACTCACTTAATATCAGAATCAGTTTATCAGTAATTTCATGTGAGACATTAGTTTGGAATTATTAAATTGAAAAAAAAACAATATGGTTTATTATTGAACATAAATCACTGCTCAGCAGTTCAAGCATGATAAAAATAAATAAATAAAAATATTCTGAAGTTTAAATCCAATATTGTTTCTCTGGATTAAAATGAGTAATTGCATTTTATGGTATAGTTAACAAACTAGTTTAGTATTATAATCCAAACAATATAACCAAAATTTCATTGATTTAAAAATACAAGCACTTTTAGTGATAAAGATGGTTGTAGAAGTCACTGAATAAAACTGTTTATTATTGTTTTTGGTTTTGTTATTCTATGTAAATTTATAAAATGTAATGGTATACATTCAAATGGTTCAAAATCATACTTAATTCCTTTCTAAAAAAACAAATACACTTGTGAATAATCACAATATTCAGATATATTAAAATTTATTATTAGGACAGGTTCATAACTGATCTATTGTGTTTTAAAGTACTTAATATAACACATTCTTCCGTGTCAGATTTGAGATGACCTGAACTGATTTTTTCAGTGATTTATTTTGTGAATATGCAAGTCATACTAGACTGAAACTTTCTATTAAAACATTGAAATTAATTTAAATTATTGAATAATGTTTTAGAAATAACTACAAAGTAAAAATAAGCAATCAAACTAATTTAGAATTAAGCTATATTTTAATGGCTTGAAGGTTCCAAATGAAATCTGCTAATTATAAGTCGAAGAAAAGTATCCACAACACCTGATTAAGGCAACCCATGATGACTTACTAAAACTTAATAATGAGAGCTTTGTCTCTAGTAACATGAAACATATGATTTATTAAGCACCTTATCCTTCATGCTAGGACTGCTGAGAGCAAGTGAGCAGAGCACATTAAGCAACATATATCATACAAGCATCATGTGTTATTAGGATTTGCTGCTATCTGACCTCTCAAAGAATATTTTTGAAATATTATATGAGGAAGTTTTTAATCAAGTGTATAATCAAATATGTCAATTTTAACTCAAAGCAGATCATGTATAAGACAAAATTTTAAAAGTTCTTACATTAAAAAGCTCTCAATTCTTTAAAGTTGGTTAAATTTGTTGATAACATTCATAGTCTTTAAAAATAAATATATTCTATTTTATTATTTTGAATGTCTGAAGAGAGTAAATTTTCACCTTTGGTCTCCATTAAAACATTTAAAGAAAATTACAGCACTTGTTTAGAATAGCTATTTTAAATTGGTAAACTCTTTAAGATTACTGCAAGATGAAATACGAGTATAAGGCCTTAATATACCATTTGATATTTTCAATATTTTAAAACTACCATGAAAGTACAAGCACTAACTAAAACAAAATTTTTAAAAAATATTCTGTAATACTGTTTCTAATTCAAGAATTTCAATTAATTTTTTATCTTAAATAAAAAGGAAAGTTCTGTATAGGTAAAGGCCACTGTGGCATGATTTACATTTCTCTTGCTTCTGAAAAAAAATCAAATAGGTATATTTTATCATTAGAGTTAAAAAATGTTAGATTAAAACCTCTTTTCTAAAATATTTTTCAGAGAATTTCAGAATCTCTCCCTGAAGCTGTTTGATAATGATCTTTTACACTACTATTTGATCTTAGTTAATTTCACATCAATATTTTCACAGTAGTTACCTCCCCTGAATGAGAGATTTTAAGTAGCATATAAATATATACTGACATGTTTTCTAAATTACTAATCCAAAAATTGTTCAGAATGTCACTTTTACTTTTCCATCTGTAAATGCTTTTTATTAGTATTAGTATTATTATTATTTTGCCCAGATCATAGCTATCCTCAGAAAGTCTCCTTTTTTTAGATTATTGCTTGTTTATTCACACACTTATATATTAAGCAAGTCTGAAACTTTAAAAAGATCTGAAAAGTCCCAAATCTACCCTAACTCTAAATGTTTAATTTTAGCTTCGTATATTAAAACTAAAGAAATATATATATATATATATATATATATATATATATATATATATATATATATATGAGTTTGTTGCCTAAGGCAAAATCTTATATTGCCTCAATGAAAGAAAGGAAACAGAAGCTGGAGAGGAGAGTCATAGAAAATGACTTTATATAAACATGACCACCTACCAGGCAGCTACTTTACCATTAGTAAAACTTCCACTTTGAAATAACATAGATTAACAAATAAACGAACAACATACCTAAATTGACAAAGCTCATGACCATGTCAGCGTCATTCAGAAAGTTGGTATCATGTAGGCTGGCTAGAGGAGGACTCTGGGTGGTCAGGGGAGTCGTTCGAGATAACTGTATGCGACGAGGATACCCATTGGGAGAGGCTGGGTATCCCTTTCTTGCTCCTCTGGTCTCTCCTGCCAGGGATGCCCTCACTGAGTATTCAGACTCTTCAGGGTTTTCTTCATTGGCCATAGCATTGTACAGGTCCAGCATAAAGAGAGGTGCAGAGGAAGCTTGCTTTCCAGGTGAAAAGGGTCTGGGTCTGTGAGGCAAACCCAAGATAGAGAGAATTTCCCTCTGTATTTCCCGTCTTTCGTGGTTCCGTAGTCTTCTATAAATAAAACTGGAGTGAACATGATTGTCTCCCAAACCTCCTTTTGCATAACCCAGTAGAACCAAGCAGCTCCAGAGGAAACCCACAATACCCCTAAGTAAAAATACAGTCAGATGCATTTTTGTCCAAAAGCAAAGTTGGTATTTTTAGTCCTTCTTGTCCTCTTAAAAAAAAAAAAAAAAAAAAAAAAAAAAGTTTCTAGGAGGTACAATTTCCCAGTAGCGGAAAAAAACAAATTTACCTATTCTTCATGACAGTGACATTTCTGAATACAACATCCTCACTGATTTTCCTGCCCTATTTTAAATATTTGGAATATGTCAAGAGTAGTTATTTCTAAGAAAGCTGAAACTCAGATTTCCAATTATCCACAGTTGTCAAGAGTTTTTGCTGCATTGATGTAGCAGAAGACGGCTAATATTATTTGATCAGATGACCTAGGCATTCCTATATAAGTTTATGACAATCAGGCCTTTGGTATTTGAATTAACGAAAGTTGATCTTCTGATAAACTGTAAGTCCCAAAGTTATCTTCATTTGCTCTTGAGTTCTTCTCAACCCTTGAGCTCTTTCCAAGACAAATCCTGATTTCTGAATCACAGATCTATGCTGATCTGCACCTTGGTGTTGGAATATATATTTGTCCGGCAGCTTGGTGATAACTTTAACATCTTTTGTGTCGTCTTAGTGTAAAATAAGACTCAAGGTTGTACTATTCAAGTAAATGTGTTTCCCTGTATTTACTTGAAAACCTTCCTGTAAGTCCATTCAATCCCTTTCTCCTTCTTACTGTTAATTCCACCTCCAGCAGGCACAAATATACCAGCCCTCTTCAAGGGAGATCTAAAGAGTAATGTAAGCACAACCCTGCTGGGAAAGAAGAGGCTTCTCATTGTAATTTGAAACTGGTAAAGCAAAAAGAACTTAACCCTTTTGCTACCAGAAAAGCCTCCATTTTCGCAATTTTATAGTCATGCATCTCACATAGCACAGTGATGAATGGGGCATATAAATTCTAGGGGGGGCAGAAAGCTAGTTTTCAAGCAGATTGAAAAATTTGCCATCAATTTTATATAGTCTCTTTTAGATCTTTCTTTTAGTAATACATATTTAATACACTTCTATCTTAAATCTCAGGTTGTGGATAAATTAGCATGATATGTCTCAGTTCTATATTTGAGGTTATTTCTGATTTTTATAAGTTATTAAAGTTTACTCCTTAAAAAATGAAAGAGTTGTAAATTGTGATTAATTTGTTGTTTCTTAATAACAGCCAGATTTTTTTAGAATAAAATACACCAGAGAATTAATCACCAGTAAATACATTCTAGCTCTCAAAGCAGTAGTTACAATAATTCAATTATGGTGATTAGATAGCCCGGCTTTAATGGTCTTTAAATATAAAAGTTTTAAGCAGAGAAATATATTCATATTTCTCTTATTAAGTCAGTACAGTTGAAATGCAAGTCAGTACAAACACCCTGAGATATATTCTAATGATTCTTAACTTTCAAGACGTTTTAGTTGAAATGAAAACAGAGTTACAAATTAGATACTTCCCATCAATTGTACTCAGTCCTTTGATTTGTATTACACATGCAAATAAACATAAGTCAAATATTCTTCTGACTACATGCAGATTGAAACTTGCCTTTTTAAAATTTGATGGGTATAATGGGGAAAGTGCACACCTTTCTAAAATACCGTACTTAATCCGAGGAAATGAGCAAAGTACGTGTTTATCCTTAATATTTAATGCCTTTAAAATTTGGAAGTCTACAATGTTTTTGTGCAGCTATAATTTTCTTACAAGCTCTCACTTAACCTTAGGACTCACAGTACTCTCATTGTCTGGAATGGTATTCTGATACCAGTGTAGATTTATCAAGCAAATTCTAGAACTATTATGAAATTTTAATGTTTTTCCTTTACTCTGCCTAGAAGTGCCTGGTTTCTTGTTAAATTTCTTTTAAAATATTTCTTGTGAGTGTCTAAAGCAAAGCCATATTTCTCACAAGTCTTCAATAGAAGAACTTGCGGAAACTTACTGTGTCATTTTTTCTTACACAAACTCACTGCACTAAAATGTGATGATGCTGTAAAATATTTGCCTTACTAAAAATTCTTTACTAATAGTCATGTAAAATGCCACAGTAGCAGACCCAAATACTGACATACATGGATTACCTCTATAAAATTGATATCATATGAATAGGAGAAGTATAGGTTGGAAGTAAGTAAAATAATACCATTTCAAAAAAATGGTTTAAAACACTAAATTCTTTTTTTATTATTCTGTTTTTTCTTTATATATATATATATATATATATATATATATATATATATATATATATATATATTATAATATATACATATATTATATATATATATATATAAATTTATTGGGGTGACAATTGTTAGTAAAATTACATAGATTTCAGGTGTACAATTCTGTATTACATCATCTATAAATCCCATTGTGTGTTCACCACCCAGAATCAATTCTCCTTCCATCACCATATATTTGATCCCCCTTACCCTCAGCTCCTACCCTCCTCCCCTCTTACCCTCTGGTAACCACTAAACTATTGTCTGTGTCTATGAATTTTTGTTTCTCATTTGTAAAACACTAAATTCTTGAAACTGTTTATATCTAAACCAATTTAATATTTTCTTTCTTTTTTTTGTCATTGGTGCAAATCAAGCACTTTGAGGCAAAACTTCTCCTCTGCCTTTATAAAACATACCCAGATAAAGTATGAGACAGTTTCCCTCTACATTTTAAAATAAATTATCAAGGTTATAAATTTGCTTTATGTCTCTAGAGCACAGCATAGAGATACAAGTAAAAACTGGCCACCCTAAAAGAAGCAACAACTCTTGTTACTTTCTACATGTGCTGTTTTTTTCATTTTTCCTTAAGATACAAGAGAAAAATAAAAATGAGTCTAGGTGTCACAAGTCTCAAAAACTCATTTTCTTAAATCGTGATTTATAATATCAATCAGTGTAATTGTAACTTAATTGCTTAACCAGGCACATAGCACACATCTATACTGCAAATCAGTTGTTAGTATTCTAGGTCAGAATTTTTAGTATCCACCCTCCCGCCCCCTATCTTTCCTTCCAACTCAGACTAGATTTGGCAAACATTAATTTTTCAAAAGGATCAACATGTGCAACGAGAGAAAGAAAATAAAGAAGACAAAAACCTGCCAGGAATAAAGAGGAAATGCTAACCACCAAACGAAGTCAGATTCATATTCAATTAAAAGTAAATGTGTTTTACCACATCGTTTGGATTCCCAGATAGATCTGTATCTAAGTATGTGAGAGTAATTTGAAAGATAAAGTATTTTGCAACTGCACTGTATAAACCTTCCAAACTTCTGAGCATGTACTTAAAAGCTATATAAGTCATGAAACATACTGAATAAATACATGCTGAGAAAGAAAAACTTAGGACAGGAGAAACATCCAAGGCATCAAGAATTGTTTCTAAATGGAAGTACATTTCAAGACATGGAAGCTTCATAAAACCCACCTCTCACAATGTACTATTTGCCTGAGGTATATACTAATATAAGTGACATTCTGGTGGGGAACAGAGACAACTGAATCCACTTAAGAAGTATTTCTCCACTGTCATTTTTCCTGTTCAGTTTGTCTTTCCCTCACCAAAATCTGACACATTTTAGTCCTTGAGTGTGTAAACCGACTATGACTATGTCCAATAGATTGATTTCTTTTTTCCCCAGCCTTACAAGGTTGCAAATGTTTCTTTTGAAACTTGCTCAATAGAAAGTTTCAGCATTTGTAAATCTGTTTTATTCTAGAACTGTCTTTTCTTTCTTTCTCTCTCTCTCTCTCTCTCTCTCTCTCTCTCTCTCTCTCTCTCTCTTTCTTTCATCCTTTCTCTTCTGTTGTGTTGGTTTCTCCACAAAACAAAAGTTTCTGATTGAAAAATATGACTGCAGTGAAAGACAAATATCCGATATAAATGGTATCTGTAATCCTAAATTATCTCTCAAGTTTGGAAAACAATCCAAAATTGTTTGAATATGATCATAAAATTCTTAAGCAAAAGCCATCTTAGATTGTGTTGGAGGAGTAAGGGAAAAGGGTGGGAAGGAGACCAATTAGGAGAGCGAAGAGGCTGGCAGTAACAGGAAAATTCAGGAAAGACATCCCCTTCTAGAATCTTTTTGCTGAGTACATGCACAAGTGCAGAACAGAGCAGCGTCTGTGTTATTAAATTGCCTTTACTTCACTCTTTTTTTAATGAGAGAATATGGTTTGCATAGCAGTGGTCCAAAGGGAAGCAGAGTGGTGCTACACCACCACCATCTGACTTAGATTTGCCTGCTGTAACCTGAAAAGGATTGTAATCAGGGACAGTCTGCACTCTTTGTCTATCCAATGAATCGTTAAGGAAAACTTGGAAATGAATGATAAAATACAGTCACCAAAAACTTTTGAAAATGTTTCGTATTGTTTTTAATAGATGATGACATTATTGAATATTTTTAAGTGAACAGAGAAGTTTTCAATATGTTTTGTATTACTGTATGTTACTAAGATTGTTTTATATTATTTCAAGAGAGTCGGTATTCTCATAGGTGCTAACTACTAATAGTAAAGGGAGAATAAATGAATGTGTAATCATTAAAAATCAAGCCCTGTTAATGAAATATCGGCCTAAAGATTATATTTGACAAATAGACTCCAGTTAACTGACCCCAGATCATTTGCTCAATCAAATTATTAGGGCAGATGTTTTATGCATCATCCAAATTGACATAATATTTTAAATAAGTAGTTGGCCATTAGGTAGTTAACCATGAAAAAATACTTTCAATTGCACAGTAATTTATAATTTTAAAAGCTCATTCACAACAACCCAGCATTTGGATGTATTCATTTAACAAATATTTACTGAATGCCCACCTACTGTGTTCTATATGCTTTAAGTACAACAACAAAAACATTCAAACAAGGTTCTTATCATTACAGAGTTTATAATCATATGGTATTATCATTTGAATTGATTTAAGGGCATCAAATTATTTAAGTGTCATTAAGATTGAGATATTTCTACTTTTATAACCTTGAGAGGTTAGCAGGTAGGCAAGCTGCATGAAAGTAGGGGCTGAGTTTATTTTGTTCACCAGTGTCAAACAGTACATATTAGCAACTCAATTAATACTTGTTGAGCCACCTATTTTCTTGACAAAGATGAACAATATTCGAGAGATTTCTTTTTTAAGGGAAGTATTCTCTGGAAACATAGCTATAAGGATTCATTAGGCACACTAATGGACAAATTGCTGTTTCTCTTAATGGGGGCTCATTACTCCACTTGCCTTTCATAAGTAAACTTGCCTCTCGCATACCGCATCCCACCATTATGAATCAAAGTGCTAACTTTGGTCAATACTAGATAATTGTAATGAACCAGAAGGAAAAGCGTTGTGTAATGAATCATATTAGCACTTGTAAAATACCTTGGTCTGTCTTTACAGGGAAAGCTGATTAGCTGATTGCCTACTGAATTCAAGTGGCCTTTGACCTAAAAGAGCCACTTCTGTTCCTGTCAATTAATACTTCAGTTCTTTGAGTTGTAATGGTTTATCTGTTTTTATTTTGTGTTGTTGGTGCTGTTGTTATGGCCCCCATTACAATGCAAGAAGTCCTGAAAGGGACCACTCTTTGTTAAACAAACATCAGCAATTAACACCACATCAGCTAAGACTCAGGCAAGTATAGACTAGTCCCCTCTTCTCTCCAGGGATACATTCCAAGACCCCCAGTAGTTTCCTGAAACCACCATAGTCCCAACCTATAGATGCTATGTTTTTTCCTATGCATACGTACCTATGATAAAGTTTAATTTATAAATTAGGCACAGTAAGATAATAACTAATAATAAAATAGAATAATTATAACAATAAATAGTAATAAAACTTATGTGAATTTGGTTTCTCTCAAAATATCTTCTTGTACTCAACTTTACACTTAAAGGAAGCACTTCCAGCTTCTCTTTGGTGTATTCGAATTACCAGCATGGAATATCCCACTAACACAAAGCTTCTCAAACAAGTTTGCACATTATAATCACAGATGGGGAACAAAAAGCACTTTTAAGAAATGCTAATAACTAGGCCACAGCAAAGACCAATTAAATCATAACTGTTGGTAAAGAGCCCAGGCATCAGTATTTCTAAATACTGACACTATGTAGCCAAAGAACCCCTCACAATTCGTCTTGACAACATCTAAACCGCATATGTGTTATAAGAGTATATTTCAGTATCATAGAGTTTCCAAATTAGAACAAGACCTTTGATATTTTTTCCTTGATTGTTGCTAAGATTCATGCTATGTAGTAAATTGTTATTTAAACAAATACACAATGCTTGCATCCAGAAAACTGTTCGCACCCACTTGTATACTAACTACAGCTTATTCAGCACCTACTATAGCAAGAAATAAAACAGGCAATACCCACTCATCCCAAATTTAGAGGACAGTTGTTTCTAGAACAATTTTTTAAGATATTATTTGAATGCAGTTTTTTTAACAAACAAAATGCTTTTGTACCACAGAGAATGAATAAGAATATATCACTCAAAATGGCATCTGTTTATTCAACAGGCCCCTGCTCTCATTTGCAATTCTTTCTTGGATTATGATATAATGGGAATCACAAGGCCTGCTCTGTTACATGAATCTTTAAAATTCACTTTAAAAAATAGTCATCTAAACTCACATAACAGGTGCCCTTCATGCCTTTACTAGAGATGTTCAGCTCTGAAATTTTCCTAGCTTCCTGGTTTTTAGACATGTGTGTGTGCACGCACACCTTCCTCAAATGTGCATGTGTATTTTGGAAGTTCCCTCTTGCACTGGATGTCCTTTTCATCTTCATTTCTCAGTTACTTGCTATATTTAAAAGCTATTGATTTTCCCTTCCTATACCTTGCACTCTTTTGGTATCTCCGATTCCTCCATTCTACAATAAACTCTTTATCTAGGTGTCTCCGTTTTTAAAAGCCTTATCCCTTCTAGTTTTCTTATCTAGAACTCTCTTTCAAGTGTGTAACTGTTTTCTTTATCTCTCACCTTTCACCACCCCTCTCCTCCTGCAGGGTAATCCTACCCTCCTCCCTCCTAATCTGAGGTCCTTTCTTTTTCTTTCCAGAAGTGTTGTATTTTTTATAACTGCATGTTCCTTAGCAAGGCAGTGATAACATCAAATTGCAGTATAATAATATTCTTCCCATCTGATAAGTGCATTGTACTCCTAAGCTGCTTCTGCAGGAAGGAACGCAAATATTGTAGCCTATCAACCCAACTCTAGGCCAGTATTTTCAGATGCAGCTATAAATCCTTTTGAAATATTCACAACTTCTTAAAATAAGTTCTTAAAATAAGTTCTTAAAGAGATGTACAGCCTTACAGTGAAAATACAATAAAATAATCTGAATAGCTACTGAAATTAAATCCTGATGTCATGCCAAACCTAGCATAAAAAATCATTATGTTTGAGTCCAAAGCATTAACTTCTTACTCTCAATAGCTTTATGTTCTGACATCAGACACATTTCTCTTAAGAGGAGACTAGTCCAATATACAATATCATTCAATCCTGTCTTCTAGATGTCTTTTAAGACTTGTCCTAGAAATTTCTCTAGTTATAATGCTTATCAATTGTATGTTATCTTCCAACCGTTTTTAAGGAGTAAAATTAAGCCAAAAGGTCCATAATTTCTAATGTAATCCAGAAATTCATTAACTGTAGATATACTACTCACATATATTTTCAAACGTGCTTCTTAAATCCCTGAGAAAAACGCATTAATTACCATTAGACAAAGAAAATCTGATAACGTCTCTTAAACAGAGTGGCTTAAATGCCAACATTCACAACTAGTCAAGCTTTCAAGCACACTCTGGGTGGCAAAAGTTGTTTCCATGAAATTCTGGAGCAGTTCAACAATTCTGAGCTTTCTCTGTCTGAAATCTACAGATGCTAATGGGTGCTTGGTTCTATAATTATAAGCCAAAGAATATGCTGGCATGATCTCTCTACCAATCTGAAGTACTAAATCATCATATACACTGGGATAAGAATTATTTAGAAGGATAAAATTAATAACTACAGGGCATGAGCTTAACACTCATTGCCCTAGAATACATGTAGTATTTTCTTTGCAAATATCCAAATGCTATCTGGATGCTTAAATTTTCCAATAGCCACTGACTACATCTTAGCACTTAACCAGTGTTCAGAGAATGTCAGCCAGGAAGCTAGATTTATATCTTGTTTTTGCCACTTACTGTCTGAATGACCTTGGCAAAGTCACTTTGAAATCACACATCTAAAGAGTAAAAGGAAGGAGTCACTCTTCTGATTCCAAGTTTCTTCATAAGTGACATGGGAAAAAAAGAAAACTTCACCATGGATTGTTGAACACATTAACGAGCGAGTGCATAAGAAAACACTCCATAATAGTCAGTGTGTCTCATAACTCATTGTCATGGGCACATGGCCCAGTAGAATTTAGATTCTTGTAAGCTTTTCCATTGGTTGGTGCACACTGATAAACTGAGATGCAATATTTGTATTCCTGTTTAATCATTTGATGGAGAGAAAAACACTTAAGAATTACTATGAAAAGATTGCTCCCCAAAAGAAGGTTGTTACGTCTACAGATAGACAAAGTTAGACAAACCCGGGGACTTTATATTATTATCTTTATGCACAATCTCTTAACATCTTGAAGGACATAAAGCAATTCTCCTTGGTAGATATCCCCTTCCTTCTTTTATCAGTCCATCTCAAATCGGTTCCTGTTTTATCCCAGTGCTGTGGCAAAAAGAAGAAGAGGAGAGGAAGAAGGAGGAGGAGGAGGAGGAGGAGGCGGAGGAGGAGGAGGAGGAGGAGGAGGAGGAGGAGGAGGAGGAGGAGGAGGAGAAGGAGAAGGAGAAGGAGAAAGAAGTTTTGATTAAGGAACTGCTCCTCCATTGCACAAGGGTGAAATGTAAAATGCACATCTACCCCACGGTTTTCCATTAGTATTAAGGAAGTAGTCACTTCTGAACTTGGTGAGTGAATAGAGAGGAAGAAGAGACAGCTGGCTCAGCTTTGACTCAAGGAAGAAACAGGATCAAGGGCTGAGAACAAGGATTGTCCAAAACAGAAGCAAGCCTGCAAAGGTGTGGTTTTCCAAAACTGAGCCATTTACACTACACAATTTACAGCATTGGTTTTTGTATTAGCAGAATTAAAGTAGCAGTTCTGATACTGCCTACTTTGTTACACACAAGAAAGGTCACTTAACACCTTTTCCTCAGTTTTTCACCTTAAAAAAATGGGATATTAACAATATTTATTTTAGAGGATTGCTATGATCCTAGAGTAACACAGTAGGTGAATATTCTTTTATAAGTGCAAAGCAATCATTATGACAGCATTTGTCACATTTATTATTCAAAATACTTTCATTGAGAGTTGTACCAAACAATTTTCATGCTTTTACAGAGAGAGGGCCCCAAACATTTATCATGTTAGTGTACATTTAGAATAAACAAATATATTTTAATGGTGGTGGTAATGAAGGGGATAGTACAGGGGGTAATGAAGGGGATAGTACGGTAAAAGTCTCCAAACAAATTTTACCATAAAGTCATTTCTTTAAGGAGCTGATAGCTGTTTTGCAAAACACATCCTAGGACTGGTCTTTAACCAGCACATTTTAGGAAAGAATCTGTGTCTTGTTATAGTGGGAAAGGCAAGATAAAACAGTGGTTAAGATCTATACCCAGGAAGCAGATTGCATTTGAATCCTGGCTCCACTATTTCATAGCTGTGTAAACATGCTCTGCCTTAGTTTCCTGATCAGTAAAATGGGTATAGTAACAGTTCCTACCACATAGGGTTTTATGAGAATTAAATGAGCTAATAAATGTAAAAAGACTTAGCACAGGGACTGGCATATAATAAATAATAAATGTCAGGGACCATTAGCATTCACTACTTGATGACCAACTCCTAGAGGACAGGACCTTCTTCTTATATATCACTATATCCTCATGCCTAGCATGGTGTTTGGCACACAGATGACCAATAGAATGAATGCTCGTTCATTTGTTTAAAAATATCTACTAAGCAGCTACCTGTAGCTAAACAATAGCAACTATCAAACAAACATTAATAAGTATTGACACATCTTATTACTTTACTAATATAGCATCTTAATCTAAGATATATACGTCATGATTCTGACTGGTCCACATAAACTGCTATCACATTGATAACACAGCTCAACAAAATGCATCTTGCACTTTAACACACAAAAAGTCAAAATGCTAATCTCCTGAAGGATGTTTTCTTATGCCAAGGTGACCTAGCCAAGTATACTAGATGAACTACAATAAATCGGAATATAGAAATATGCGCTTTTAACAGTTTTCTTGAACTGAAAAGATACAGTTTCACTTTTTCAAATTATATAAATACCTTGAGAAATACCACACAGAAGTAAACAATCATAGTCTGAGTCCAAAATGTAAAAATCAGTTTATGACTTTTACTCTTTCTCTTTCTGTCATTGACCAAGTATAGATCATTTCACTGTCATTTGCATTCTTTCAACTGGGAGGCAAAAAAGTAGAAAGATGAAATTAAATCTCGTCAAACCTATTCTGTGCTATCAATTTTTCTTAGGTTAGGTGGTAAAGGATCTTGAAAAGAATGAATAAAGGCATTTAAAAAGACTTTGCCACTAACACAGATAACTGAAAAATAAGTTTTATTTATTTTTATAAAATCAGTTATAAAAACTAATTTTGGTTCACCAACTATAAATAACTGTCGTTCAAATATATAAAGGCTTTCTTTAGAGAGTTTTTTTTTTTTTCAGTGCTATGAATGGTTCATTAATTTGTATTTGGTATTTTTTGCCAAATATAGCCAATTATAACATTTATATATAGTAGGTGAACAGAGATAAAATTCCCAAGTCCAAGTATGTAACCATAATAAATGGAAGAGTTTACTTTTTTCCACATTTATGAGAATAAAAATGAAACTCTTTTGGTGTTCAGACCAAACTCAAAACAAAATTCCTAAACTTCTGTTTTAGAATTTTGATGCCAAGCCTTAGCTAACGAAGAAACAATCCACAGCACTGTTGCAAAGC
Source organism: Rhinolophus sinicus (assembly GCF_057876585.1). Classification (NCBI taxonomy): domain Eukaryota; kingdom Metazoa; phylum Chordata; class Mammalia; order Chiroptera; family Rhinolophidae; genus Rhinolophus; species Rhinolophus sinicus. The sequence goes on along the minus strand of NC_142502.1, from coordinate 85,181,516 downwards.
TCTAGAAAAAAAAAAAAAAAATAGGGTTTTATACAAACACTGACAGGCTCTGACCATCAGTGGTATTAGAAGGCGCCACCATAATTGCAGTCTCCTTAAGACATAACTTATTTCAGGCTAAGTAGGAGAGCCAGTATTTTGTATTTTAATTAAGAAACCTGGACTTTGTTTATAATAATTGACTGTTAGGCCAATTCTTGCCAGGATATACTTGTAAAAGACATTTTTTTGCCTCAAGTAAGCTTTCGTTTAAGATTTTGGAACAGATTTAAGATTTGAGATTGAAATCCTTTTCAATTATTTATTTTAGTTGCTTTCATTATAATACTAATAGCTTATTATATTTGCGTATATTTTCAACCTACTCATCAATGAACCTAAATATTTATTATTTGCTTCTTGAAGAAAACCTTTAATCATGCTGATGAAAATATATTGTCTGCTATGAACACAAAAGCCAAATTGTTTTCCTCATTTAACTAGTTAGACCTGAAAATAAAACACTGCTTGCATAGTGTTATAAAATGACTCAATCAATATTCAAGACAGAGTAAAATACCAAAGAGATCATCTAATAACAAATAAAGTATCTCAGATGTGAAACACCGATATGCTGATTTTGAAAATGTCTATTTTTTTGGCTGATCAGATCAAAGCATTCTATATAAAAGCTCCTATTGTCAAATTTTTTCTTCAATCATAATTATCTCTTGGCACATGTGATAATAGTAATATTGCTTAATATTTGTTTTAAAAGTAAATTAGAGGCAGAATACATCTGAAAATGTACTTCTAGAAAATGAGGTTCCAAAGGAAACCAAATGGAACACTGCCACCTTTTGGTTATATAAATTACAAAGCTGCAGAAGTTAACTGTAGCCTTTTTGAATGAAAATGTTTAAACATACTTTCAGTTTTTAGAAACAGGAACCCTATCTCTGTTGGTATGAAAATACCTATTTTTAAATTTTTATTTCTCAGTTGTAGTCCTTTATTTAAGTATTTTAGTATCCATTTTGCAAGTTTGTCCCAAAACTCTGAACTTTAGAACCTGGAAACAATTCTTCCTGTTTATTTTGTAAAGAATGGCAAGTAATGACCTAGTAATGAAAAACACAAAGGGACTTTTATATCCTTCAGCTCTGTCATAAGCATTTCTATTCCTTCTCTTCATACCAAACCACACCACTACCCTCCAAAACAGGATTTTGCAATGACACATTCAAATTCCCCAAAGCACTAATTGCATTTCTTTCAGCTAGAAGGATTTATGCCTTCTCACCCCATACGTGTTTTATGTATACAGTTTTAAATTATAGGGAAAAAGAAATGATACAGTGGGTACCTAGGCACATATAGAGACTAACTGGTGTGTGAGGATAACTGAAGGAGTCAATGCAGGCAGAGCGTTCAGTTAGAGCAGAATCTGAAACTATGAGGTTGTCTAACGGAGAAATCAAAATAAAGAAAAGCGAAACTTGGAGAGTAGATAAGCATTAATAAACAAGGTAAATACAGGAACTAGTTGAATACCCAATTATACATATTTTTATTTTCAGTCCAGATCCCGCAACCTGGCCACCTGTACTAACGAAAGGCTCCTCTAGCTATAAAAGTAGAGAGACAGTAAATAATATATAATCAGAATTAAATAAGAAAAAAATATATAAATGAACTTAAAGGAAAGAAAGAGAAATTCCTGGGTGCCAGCAACAAAGAAATGTAAAGCCAGAGATCTGTAAGGTGACACTGTAGGTGCTTAAGGGGTTATCAGACTCAGGTAAAGTCTCATTTCTAGGGGCTGCAGATTAAATGTCCATTTGTAATATGAACATGACCTTGGACACATATGAGGTTCTATGTAAACCTGAGATCCCTGTAGAAAGCTAGGAAAATGAAGACGTGACTCCTGAGTGATAGAGGAGAGGGATAAAATCACCATACCTGGGAAAGTCTGGGGGAGTAACAAGGATATTTGATGTGGCCTGAGAATCTAAGTGGAAAATGTAAAATTCTCTTTTAAAAATTAAAACAAAAGCCTGCATGGTACTATACTGTCATTCAGGATACCAGTAGAAACTCCAAGCCTAGAAATGAAGAAATCTAGTCATAAACCCATTCAACAAACATAGCATCACTTCAACAAGCTAGGGTCAGTATTCCAACAGAATACAGAAGTAATGGGATGTTAATTTCAATTTAGGGCATTAAAAGACTCTAGCTTCCGTCTCAGCTACTCTCACTTTTTCACTCTCTGGCTCTCTCTTTTCAATCACCAGCTGTCTTGTTGTCAGGACATTCAGACAGCCTCTGGAGAGGTGCGGACCTGAGGCCAATGAGCAACCACATAAGCGAACTTGGAAGCAGATCTTCTGAGTTCTGTCCGCAGCCCCATGGGGGAACTTGCAAGCAAATCTCTCCCACCATCCACCCCACCAAACCATCAGATTAAACCACAGCCACAACCAATAGCTTAACTGCAGTTGCCTGGGTGATCTTGAGTCACAAGCATCTATTCTATCCTCTGTGGGTCAGATGCTTGACTCACAGAAAATATGAAATAATAAATGTTTCTTGTTTTAAGCTTCTAAGTTTGGGGGTTATTTGTTATGGATCAATGGATAGTTTCTTACATGAGTAAGACGTCCTTTAATCTAGGATAATTATTGGTATCAGCATGTTCACATTATAATGGAATGTTCAAGAATATCACCAGATAGTCTAGTTGTTAAATATTATGGATCTGCCACCAACCAACTTTACAGATATCAAAATTTTTTAGTCATTAAAGAAAATAAATATAAAAATCCATTTCTGCTTTTAAAAAACTTGACTAGGAAACAAACTATGAAGAAAAGACAACCTAATGTACATGTCATCCAGACTTTCCTTGAGAAAATTTGATCTAAGGGTAAGGTGTAAAATAAGCTATATTACCTTAGAACTTCTATGTTATTGATGTTGAGAATATTATCCATTTCTAAATATATCCCTTTTAAAGCATCATGTGAATTTTTTATTTTAAAATTTAGTACCAGGGAAATATGTTTCTTCTGTAATTTCATTCATGCAATAAATATTTTATTTATTGGCTTACCATAAATTAGGCATTTGGATGGGTACTGGAAATACATTTATTCGAGAAAAAAAAAAGTGCCTCTGTTCTCACAGAAGTAATCATTTAAGGAAGAAGCAAATATTAAATGACTGATCCCAGGTAGAAAGATGATAAGGTGAAAGCTTTAACCAACACCCTAAAATGGCAGATATCGGACATCAAAGAGAAGTGCTAGACAAACATGAAAATGTTCAAAGGAGATTTATAAAAAAACAGTTAAACAACCTGTAAGCACTTTACCTCAAGAGTAAAAAGAAGTCAAAAGTAGAGAATACTGCTGATGTGCTGTGAGTCCCTCCTTGTTTTCAGGGGAGGGAGTTTGGGGAGGCTTTGCTTCTAACATCAAACTTAATGACAAAAGTTTCAGTGAGTCCCCTTAGAGAACTTGACATGTGCACCTTAAAGCTGGGAGTTGCAATGGATGATCTTTTACTCCCACCTAGAAAATATTAAAGAAACCAGGAAACCTTGGGCTAATGGCTCTGATGATGAGGCAAGGGAGATGGCTGAGTTGAGATGTGCCTATATTTCCGGAATTCAATAAAGCAAAAGATACTTGAAAGTTTTCCATAGACCTGGTTCAGGCCACAGATGGGGGATTGTCAGTATGTTGAGTTAGATATGTTAGGGCTTAGTCCATGAAGACTATCTAAAGAATGAACTGGTTACAACAGAGAGAAGTTAAAAGCCCTTCGACCCCCACTCCGGATTTCTAGAGCCAACGTAAGCTATAAACTACAAATGAAAGCATCATCTACAACAAAATAATAGATGAGAGGTCGCTGGTGATAGAGGGCAGCAGTGAATCTGAGTAATCCACATATATATTTTATAAAAGAAAAGGGTCCATGTTGAATATCTGTAGGCCTGGAAAATACGAAGCAAGCACATGAAAACATGCAAATAAATAATCGTCTGCTTTTACCTCCCTGTATTAGTCCCCTAAGGCTGCATAACAAATCACCATAAACTGGGTGGTTTTTAACAGCACACAGAACACAGTTCTGGAGGCTAGACATCTAAAATTAAGCTGTCAGCAGGGCCCTGCTCTCTCTGAAGGCTCTAGGGTCAGGATTCTTCTTTGTCTCTTCTATTTTCTGGTGTTTGCCAGCAATCCCTGGTATGCCTTGGGTATAAATGTTTCACATTAATATTTGCCTTCCTTCTTCTCAGGGCCTTCTCCTGTGTGTCTGTCTGTCTATATCTCCTTTTCTAATAAGGACAGCAATTTTATTGGATGTAGAGCCCACCCTAACCCAGTATGACCTCACCTTAACTATAACTCCATCTATAAGGATCCTATTTCCAAATAAAGAGGCATTCTGAGGTTCTGGGCAGACACTAATTTTTGAGGGCAGTATTCAACCAAGTACAACCTACCTTGTCACCATTCAAATTCCAGAGTGGTCAGAAAAGGTAGCTAGTGTTGGCGGAAATGAGGGGTCAATGAGAGGAAACAACTGACCATTTCGCCTTCCACCTCTCATTCCTCCCAAACCCCTTCCACCTTGATTCTACATCTTCATCTTATTCCAGCTTCCACCTTTCAGTCACCCTCACCTTCTTTCAGTTTCTCAAACTTAACACACTCACTCTTGCTCTTGAGCTTGTATATTGCTGTTCCTTCTATCTGGAATACTCCTCTGGACTATACCTACACACCTAAGCTATGCCTATTTATTCAGATTTCAGATGAAATCTCACTTCCTCAGGACTCAAATGCTAGTTATCAGTCTTTACTAGTACATGACAAAGCTTTCATGACAGAATCAGCAAAAACTAAGTTAGAGTAATAATGATAGCCCAGTAAAGATTGATAGATCAATGGATGGATAGATCAATGCACATACACGTGTATATAAATTTAAGCTCAGCCATTAATATAATTGCAGGCTGTGCTTTCTTGGGAAAGAATTTTTATTCTGAGACTGTCTTTTCTGCTTTTTTATATTAAAATACATTTTATGTTAGTGTTTTATAGTTATAGCAGGTGGCAATTCTTTCTTTTATTGTCCTTAATCGTCAAAAATACATAAAAAAATTTAAAGTTGACAAATTTATATCAGTAAAATTTGAAATTTTATAGGCTTAAACAATCTAAAAGCCTGGGAATCAAAGAGAATAATGATCAGATTTTTATATGGGCCAACTGGGGAGTGAAAATGTGGATAAATACTCACCAAATAAGAAAGGTACTCTCTTTTCACTAACAATTGCCTGTTATCATGTGTTTTTTACTGATACTCTCACAGCTACTAACTTGTTTTTATTCCTTTATCTACCTTTGATCCCAACACCCTATTTCAAAATCTATTCACTCACTGTTGACTTACTCAACATAGTCCCAATGATCACTTGATAAGGAGGCCTCTGAATCTCACATCTCCTTAAATGTGTAACGTTCTCCTATAACGAATCTATTTCCTCAAGTCATGCCTCCTCTGCTGCTGTCCACAGAGTCGTGCTGTATCAGCCGGGCCCTCATCACTGCACCACAAGTCATTTGTTACTGTTACTACACTGGTGGCTCTGGACTTAATATCTTTACAGTGACTCCTCCAAGAAAGTCTAGTCATCAACCGCCTACCCTAATTCTGTACTTACTTTACTCATCTTCAGCTGATGCCATTATTTATTGAGGTCTTTTAACAAACTTATCTTAATTCCCTTTCTACCTCAAAATGATTCGGTATCCCCATCTGTTTTCTTTTTCAATCTCTCCAATCTCTTACATTGAAGTTATTCCATACCATCCTACTTTGCTCAAGATTACCCACTTACCACTCACCCCTTTTTAACATTTTCTACCATCTGCCATTGTCAGTCATCTGACAAATATACATTTGTCTGAATATAACACAACTTTGTTTTACCTGCCAATCATTATTGGCAAATAATCATTATTATTCAATCTCTCTCCTATCCAAGCTTCCTCCATTTTATTACTATGCCTATGGCAACTGTTAGTCTTATAATTTTGTCCTCACCACTTAGATGAAACTGTTTTCTTACATATTAACTCTGATATCCTAATTTTAATATAAGATGAATTTTCTCCATTCTTGACATTTCTGATCTAGTCTAACAGTATTTGACAGTGCAGGTACAACATTTTAAAATGTTGACCTATGATTTCACTGTGAAACTTTTTATTCTCTTATTTATATGGCACTGATTCTCCTTCCCTTTGTATATGTAGAAAACACTTCCTAATTATTGAAACTTGGAAAAATACCATGGGCTGCTCTCATATATTTTCCTCTTCAAATAAGGCGCCCAAGATCTTCCTCTCAATTCCAGGGACAGCACTTGTTATATAGCTCTATCAATGCCCTCTCTATAAATACTTTTTCTTGTGCTATAATTCAAAAGCTAATGACCTCCTTGAAAGCAGGGATTTTTGCTTTTTCATATCTGGGACTTTAATTCTAGATAATGCTAGCCACATAGTTAGATATTCTGTAACTTGTTTATGAGTTAATTAATGGAAATTAACCAAATGAACACTGGTGAAGGTGTATTCTAGGCAAATATGGTAGAGTCCTAGAGGTCAGGAAAAGTGTGTGTATTCAACAGCAGGATGCAAGGATGGTTGTGTCCAGGGAGAAGGCTGGGTAAGGAAGCAACCCAGATTGTGAAGTGTTTTGGGTCTCATGTAATATAGTTTCGGAAACTTATCCTAAAGGTTATGAGGAAACTCTGAAAAATGTTTAGAAGTTTATTGGAATTGAACAAATTTAAGTTATGACTTTGAGCCATAAACTCAAGTGGGCAAAAAGTTAACATTCTTTTTCTATAATTCATTTCAATATCAAATTGTAATCTGTATTATTGCACTTCAGTCAATTTTATGGAAAAATGGTTACTTCTAATTTAAAATTTTTCTACTTAAAATTTTCCTTCTTTCTACTCCCCTTTCTCTTTATGGGTTATTTAATTCTGAAAGGCCGGCATCTGGTCTATGACCATTGGTATCTGTCGATGCTGTCATCTATTTACATGCAGAGTCTGGCAGGGCTCCTGAGATTGTAATTCGGTCAACTGGATGAGTGATATTACCATTCACTAAGACAAAAAGATAGAGAAAGGAAAGCAGGGGTCAAAATGGAGCATGCTATCTTTTCAGAGGTTGGGAGACGATCAGGAGATTAACATGAGATGTGGAGCTCAGGAGAAAGAGCTGAGCTAGAGATAAAGATTTGGGGCAGCAACACAATGCTTGGCAAAGATAGATGCTCAATAAAAACTTGTCCAAAAAAATTAGAAATGATGGTTGAAACCATGAGACTACAACTGTGTTATAATAATAACATATTGGCTGAAAATACAAGGTTAGGAAACACGAATAGGTATGAAACAAGAAAGTATTGCTCTTTAAAGATCCATATGTGTAGGAAAAGAAATGAAGAGATAGAAGTGTCACAGAAGCCAACTTAGTAGAGAGTTCAAAAGGGTGGATTAAATGCCATTCTCAAATAATTCAGTGACGTCAAGGAAGATAAGAAATAGAAATTATCTCTCATACAAGTATTAAGCCACAGAAAGATTATAAAAGACCTTCACCTAAAAAATTTTGGTGAGGTGGTCTTGAGGGAAACAATAAATGAAGATTCCATAGATTTTGAAGTCTATAGAAAGTAAAATAATGGAAATAATAAATGAAGACAACAATTTTACAAAAAGTCTGAAAAGTAAAAGGAAGAGAAGAGAGAAGTTTGCTACTAAATGTAAAATTAGGATTAAAAAATGTTTAGATAGTCAGTTGCATTTAGAATTGAAAATCAACTTTTATTAGTCTCAGATCTCCAGTTATAATCTTCTCTTCATTCTCCACATTACCAATATCAAAATCATTTGCTAAATGCTATGAGTTCTCTCTGGGTAGCAGTTTTCACATTTGCCTCGATTGTTTATTTCATACTCCTATCACCACTCCCTTGAAATATAGTATCTTCTTAAATCTTCCTTAAGTCACCTAATACATCAGCTTTACATTATCTTATGAAAGTATTGCTTTGATCGTATCACACCCTTTCACAACATTTTTCAGTACTTTTTTTTAATCACTTATCAAATAAAGCAAATATTACTTTTTGTTCACAAAGGGAAGAAAATCTCACAATTGTTGCTCAGCTCAAACAGTTGAACTCTATTTTCTCCAAACTATACCATTTTTTCATGTCATTCTCTCTGCCTACAGATATCCTCTCCACTTTCTCCACTTAACCAAATTCCACTCTCCATCTCAGATTCAGTTTGGATGTCATCTCAACAATAATATTTGCTTTCATCTCCTCACGTATAAGGTATCACTCTTTCCTGGGGAATCTGACAGTCTTGATTTTGACAGCTCCTATCACACTTTTTACACACTGTGTGCTGTAGTTGAATGTTTAACTCCCTTATGAAACAGTAAACAGCTTGAAGACAGAGAATATTCTTGTATATCGCTTAGCCCTCACAGAGCCTTATACAGTAGATGTTCAATAACACCAGTAAATATGTGATTTCAGCAGTGTTAGTGCAAAAAGAGTCAAGAAAAAGAGCAGGTGCAAAAGACCTGAGACAAAAATCATTTACTAGTCAGCAGCTAAGGTGCTCAAATACCTCTATTACTATTATCACTATCATTATTATTATTATTATGGAATTTCATAGATCATAATATCTACAAAGCCTTCTTAATTAGGGTTGTAAAAAATCAGTTTAAAAAATAAATTTGATATACACAAATAATAATGATACTAATACATACATTAAACACACCATGGAACTGTGCGCTGTGAAAGGATTCTATGCCTTTTGGAAAGCGCTGGGGAGCTAACGAAAGGGTCCTGCTTGCTTATTATCCTGAAAACTGTAGTAGCGATGTGTAGACCAAGAATGTGGTCCCATGGAAAGTTTTGAACTAAGAAAGGATTCCAATTTGATTCAGCAAATAGTTGGGAGTACATTTTTATGTCTAAAACATGGTGTGTTAACATAGTGTGGCATAGAAGATGGTAAGATACAGGACTTCCTCAATAATCTGATAGTCTAATGGGCGAGGTAGGAAGTTGTTAATAGCATGAGATTACTCCTCCAGTCTCAAAGGTCCAGCACCAAACTTAAGATGTTCATGGGAGTCATGACCCTGGCTGTTGTCCCCATCTGGATGCCATTTGCGGCAGCCATGGTGGCAGCACCTCAGCCTCCACAAACAGGAACTGGAAATCCTCAATCGGATAACTCCCAAGTCTTCAGTCTTCAGCTCTGGCTTTTCACCCTATAGAACTGGGGCCTCTCGGGCACGACAGCTGTAGCCTAGTACAGGAGAGCCCAGCTGCCTCCATCCTGCCAGTATTTATGTTATCTCTACCCCTCTTATTTGAACTAACACTCTTTAACGCAAGTTTAGTCTAGACCAGAACTGGCTGGTAGAAATATCATGTAACTCAGAGAGCCACAGGTGTCATTTTAAATTTTCTAGTAGCCAAAAAAAAAAAAAAAAGGTACAATGAAACTAATAAAATTAATTTTAGTAATATACTCATTTAATCCAATATATGTAACATATTAGCATTTCAATGTCATCAACAAAATTAGGATACTTTGTACTTTTATATTAAGTCTTTGAAATACAGTGTTGTATGTTATGCTCACAGTGTATTTCAGGGCAGACTAGTCACATTTCCAGTGCTGAAAAGCTACACATCCATAGTAGCTCTCATATTGCACAGCACAGCCCTAGCCATTCGATATTCATAGGAAGACTGAGGTAGGAAAATATACTCAATACATGCAATTGTTTTCTTTGTGGAAAAATTAATGAATGATTCAGTTTCTTTAAAAGTTATACACCACTCAGATTTTCTATTTTAAAAAAATCATAAGAAAAGGCAGACTCAAATAAATGCCATATTAGAGTTGCAGTTCTAACTACTATAGAACTGTAAAACTCAAGATTTCTCAGGAGAATGGAAAAGAAAAGGTTGTAGGCCCTGATCAAAATTTTGAAAGATGGGTGGAACGTTCATAGAGGAGAACTGAGATAGGGCAGGAGAGGAGTAAATCCTGACAAAGTGCATCATGGAACAAAGTTTCAAAAGCATCAACCTGTATACTATATTTATAGAGGAACAAGAGATCCAGCCTGGGTGTGCTGCATGGAAAAATACAGACAAAGATGTAAAGCAGGCTGGAAATTCGAATTCAGTGCTTAGGTGTTTGGACCTGCCATTGATAATTAGATATAGAAAGACAAAAAGAAATAGAACTGCTTCGTTATCTGTTTTTTGGCAGATTAGGGTTGCCTAATATCACTATAAATCATCACACATTGTACTCTTCTAGGCTATTTTTCTCAAAATTTTCTAAGCTTGTAACTCCCTTCTTCTATTGTGTTCTGACAATGTAAGCAGTGGGACTAGCCAATAGTTCCATACCATCCTGAGTGCTTTTGCTATTTAAATTCAATCTGAAAGGAGAGAATCAGGTCCATGATTAACCACTTATTTCCTAGAGAACAGGATTTTATCTGGAAAAATAGTGGTTTTATTTGGGAAATAAAGTCATAAAGTATAAAAATTTAAGAGTTGTTTTAAAATTCACTATATATCTAAATTATCATTTTTCATTTTATTATGAATTTATATTATTTCTATCCTAGCTAGTTTAATTCTAGAAATTGTTATAAAATATTGTGATCCATAAGAATGAAATCATGGCGGATCCCTGGCCCCAGGAAACTAGCAGCTTTACTAACTGCAGGAGTCGGCAGAGATAGCTACACTTTATTAACTCCTGGCATGTATTAAGCACTAAGCTAAGTTTTTTGCATATATAGTCTTATTGATTCTTCACAATAACTCTATGCATTAGATTTTATCATTCTTAGATTAATGATATGGTTTTGGTTTTGAAATTTATACACTCAACAAATAATTTTAAATTTTAACATTAATTTTAAAATTAATAACATGTACATTTTCAAAAATATGTGTGGTATAAAACTATGTTTAATAACTTATACAAGATCATACATGTACTACTTGGCAGACACAAAATTGAACCCAGGTCTCTGATCCAAGGACCACAATCCCAAACATGCTTTATTGACTGTTTGCATGGTTCATAAAATACAATATTGACTAAAATGAAGGGGAGATTGTTATTTGAAATTCTAGATCTCTTATATAAGTATGTCTGTAAACTCTTTAACTCAGTGCTAGGCACATAAAAAAAAACAATCAGTTGATACTGGTCATTTTTACTAATATAATTTATATTATTGATTAATAAGATAAGCCTAGCCAAAATACTAAGCAGTACCATTTCTATTTTTTAAAAAATAAATTACTATGTTGGAATTCGCCAGATGACTATAAATTCTTCGCTTTACTTGGGAATAAAAGAGCTCTAGGGAGAAGGATCTATGTGAAATGGATATGGAGGCTTTTTGTCTGCTGCAGAGATGCAGAAAGGGTAAGAGCCAAGGCACTCTGAGGAAGGCAAGTTCAGAGTATTTGTTTTTCTTTTCCCCAGGCTCAGATTTCTAGAGGCCCCAAACATAGGCAAAAGAAAAAAAAACGAAAAAAGAAAAAGAAAAGAGTTGAAAGGTAAGGTTTAAATAAATGTGACTCATTTGTTCAGAGAAAGAGGTCAAGTTCCAAAGAGATAATGAGGAGGAGGGCAGCTGGAGAAGGGGCCCAGGCTGGGTCAGGTTTGTGAAGAGACTTAGAAACAAGTGTCTATTAGATCAGAAAAGCCAAATAGAGATTTTAATGGCAGAGAGAGCTTATAGACCAAGCAATAATTCAGAATTTGTCAGGAAGCCCATGACAGCAGAGAATGATACAGTCTCATTTCCTAACTAGATAGCAGCCTAACTTGTATTCAATGTTCTGTCAAAAGATACTAAGATTCTACTTTTATTTCTTTGCATTTCCCTAATAGCTAGTGAAGTTGAGCATCTCTTCATGTATCTGTTGGTCATTTTTATGACTTCTTGGGAGAAGTGTCTGTTCAGATCCTCCGCCCATTTTTTTAAATTGGATTGTGTTTTTGTTGTTCAGTTGCATGAGTTCTTTATATATTGTGGATATTAGCCCTTTATTGAAAGTGTTGTTTGCGAATACCTTCCCCCATTAGGTGGGTTGCCTTTTTGTTTTGTTGATGGTTTCTTTTGCTGTGCGGAAGATTTTAGTCGATATAGTTCCATTCATTTATTTCTGCTTTTACTTCCTTGCTTTTGAGGTAAAATTCATAAAATCCTTCTTGAACCCAAGGTCCATGAGTTTAGTACCTATGCTTTCTTCTATGCAATTTATTATTTCAGGTCTTATGTTTAGGTCTTTGATCCATTTTCAGTTGATTTTGGTAGATGGTAACAACAGTATAGTTTCATTCTTTTGCATGGGACTTAACCCACCACAATGAGATACCACCTCTCATGTATTAGAATGGCTATTATCAACAAGACAAGTAATAACAAGTGTTGGAGAGGTTGTGGAGGAAAAGGAACCCTCGTAAAGTGGTACAGCCGCTATGGAAAACAGTATGGAGGCTCCTCAAAAAATTAAGAATAGAATTACCATATATCCAAGCAATTCCTCTGCTGGTTATTACCCCCAAAATCTGAAAACACTTATTTATAAAGACATATGTACCCCAATGTTCACTGCAGCATTATTTATGGTGGAATACATGGAAACAAACCAATATCCTTTGATAGATGATTGGATAAAGAAGATGTGGTATATATACACAATGGAATATTACTTAGCCATAAGAAAAGATGAAATAGTGCCATTTTTGTGACAACATGGATGGATCTTGAGATTATTATGCTAAGCAAAATAAGTCAGACAGAAAAAATAGAGAACCATATGACTTCACTCATATGTGGGATATAAAACTGAAAGCGACAAACGAACAAGACGAACAAACAAAAACTCATAGACACAGAAAACAGTTTAGTTGTTACCAGAGGGTAAGGGTGGATGGCAGATTAAGGCAGATGAGGGTGGATGGCAGATGAAGGTAAAGTGAGTCAAATATATAATGATGGAAGAACTGACTCTGGGTGGTGAACACACAATGCAATATATAGATGGTGTATTATACACTTGAAACCTGTGTAATTTTACTAACCAGTGTCACCCCAATAAATTTAAATTAAAAAAAAGGTAAAAATTAAAACTGAAAAAAAAAAAAAAAAAAAGATTAAGCTTTTAAAAGTGCATAAACCAAAATAAACAGTACTTAAGATAAAAATCCTTATGGTCTTATTAAGTGATGTTTAAAGAAAAGGAAAACCAAAAGACAAAAGCAAAAGAACCATATCTTGACACTACTCTCAAAGTATCTATTGGCAGAAAAGCAAGCAAATGAGAGGCAGAAAGAAAAAAAATTAATGACTTTAGGAATAATTACTTTAAGTCTAATTTAAAAGGAATCATGATAAATAAAATAAAATTGAAACATTTTACCCAGAAGAAAATTATTACTGCTGAAAGGACGAAGTAATAAGGAACTATTATAGCAAAGTAACTAAAAAGAGCTAATTTTTAATGTAATTTATTAAGAAACTCAAGGAAGAGGAGCTCTTATTTAGTTAATCTTACGCCAACTGAAATTCAAAAATAGATTATTTCCCATAAATTATTTAGAAATAATTTATTTAAAAAAATTATCATTTTACAAATGCAAAACAGCTATTTATTTTTTTCTCACTTAGAAAACTTCCAGGCATGGGCTCAGTTAGTCTTCATGGACTAATGTAATGAAGGGCAATGACCCTGGGTACAACCCAGGCTTGCAAGGTAATGGCCAATATGAGGAAGCAGGTACATCTAGATACTCTAAATTTTTCTGTTCTGCTTTTTTTTTTTTTTTTTTTTTTTTCCCAGGGGAGAGGGGAGGTGGAATTTTCAGAACACTTTCTGGGTGGTATTTTATTCATGTGTGAAAAATGAGGTCAATATCACACCAATAATTGTTAAAAATTGTTAAAACACTAATATAGTATTAATAATTTTCTTAGTGTCTGATTACCAGATGAGTAAAAAGAGAGAGAGAGGGATGATGCTACTTCTGTTTCTTTACTTAAAATCTTTGTCTCTGCCTCCTCCAGGAACTTGTATATTTCTTCCCCATTAATTACACTTTGAAAATTATTTCCCTCATTTTAATTGTCACTAAAATGCACAGAAAGAATCCTCACCAGACCAAAATGTAGGGATGGAATCTATGAGCTGTACAATCAAATTATGTTACCTGTTCATTATTAGCATTGACACAAGTGGGAGGAAAATATATGGATCAGGGCAGAAGTACACATGGGGCCAAGGGATGGAATGGTGAACTTGTAACTATTTCAGACGTGGTAATACTTGATCTGAGTCCTCAAGGAAGACCTTATCCTTTATTACAGCATAGTCTTCTTCTAGCTGAAAAGGTCACTCATTTCAACCTTGTGTTTGAGCTAGAATTGGGACAGGGAAGAGAACCAGGATATCTACTTAGGCATTAGGTAAATGAATTGCCACAACAGAATTTGCAGACTAGTTTTCCTGCCTACCAAAATGTTATCAACAAGAATTTGAGAAGGTAAAGAACATATGGGAAGGAGTTCCTGGAACTTGCACAAAAGTAGAAGACAAGAGAATTCACTATTTGGCCCTAGAAACTTGGAGTAGCTAAATTACTGGGTGTGTTTTGAAGTGCAGAGGAAAAGGAAGCCAGGAAATTGGGGAGGAGCCAAAATGTAGATGATCTTAAGCTCCATGCAGTCATATGTGGGATATAAAAATTAAGGCAACAAAGGAACAAGACAAACAAATAAAGAAACAAAAACTCATAGACACAGACAACAGTTTAGTAGTTACCAGAGAGGGAGGGGGAAGGGAGTGGTAGATGAGGGTAAAGGGGGTCCAATATATGGTGATGGAAGGAGAACTGACTGGGTGGTGAACACATAATGCAATATATAGAGACGATATATTATAGAATTGTACACTTGAAACCTATGTAGTTTTGTTGACCATAGTCACCCCAATACATTTTAATTGAAAAAACAAGAATGTTTAATATGTCAGGAGTAGAAAATAACGATATTTTTTTAAGCACAGACTTTACATAATCAATTATCTATAGTGGTAATGTGGACAAAATAATAGATAAAACCTAATAGTGATAATGTGGACAAAACCCAGAATTAATGCTGGCAACTAGGAAAAAAATTGCTGTAAATTTGCCACTAGTTATTTTGCCATTTCGATCAGAATGTAAATGGGGAAGCTAAAAGTTAGTGTTCAGGTAGGTAATCATTTTCTCTGAAAGTCCTTCAAATAGGTTTTCAATGAAATGTTTTAAAAGCAGGGAAAAGTAAAATTAACTTTACAGGGATTTCATGTCACTGACAACGGTCTATTTTGCTTATTCTTGTAATTCTATCATCAAAAAAGGCCAATGTCACCAAGAATTTGTTATTTTTAGGGGTATCAGTCCTCTCTTGGCTACAGTTCTTAGTCAGAAAATTTGGGAAATCAGCCCATCTAAACAAGCTTGATCTCTCCCATTTGGCATGATGATAACAAAAGGGAGCCAAGCAAATATATATTAATAGTTGACAGGCAAGTCTCCCTGCCTTCACTGGTGACAAGGGATGTGACTCCCCAAAGCCAAATACAGTCTTAGGCTACAGAATCCTCTTTCATAGAGCTTATTCTGTTTTCTGTTATAAAGTCTTCCAGAAGTAAGTCCCTTCTCACAGGGTCTCCTTACCACTCTGTATCCAGCAGGAAGACCATATACACAGGCTGTGTACACTCCTGTCATTTAGGCTGATTCTATAGTTGACAAGTGACATCTATAGTTCTCTCCTTTAGACTTAAGAAAGCCTCAGATCTTTATTTGATTTGTTAGCCATTTTTCCTTTTATTCAATCATCTCCCAACATAATCCATAGCAGCTGTCCCTACCTGAGGGAAGCTCGGTTTTCAGCAGTTGTGTCAGTCATCTTCAGACCCAAAGAATACAAAAGGGCAACTGTAATCGCCTCAAAATTGTGTGACATTTTCATCTGTGTAGTTCTAGAATCTAGTATAATGTCAGACTCCTTTGGAGTGCTCAATAAATGTCTAAAGCCCACATAATCAGAACTGCTTCTGTAATTACCTCTACATAAGACAGAGTTAATTCCACTCTTCTTAACACTTCTATCTCCTTAGTGTCCTCGAATGCAGTTTAAGAGAGGTTAGAATGTCTTCCCACACAAGGTCTAACTTTGATTTTACAAAAAGTAAGCATTTTGATTTTTCTTCTGTTTTTACCCATACAGGACTTAGGGACATTTTGAAATTTAAAAGAAATAAAAGAAGATTACTTTGGCTTGTATCAAAATGTATCTAAGTACTATTAACTTGTTATAAAGAAAAAGTTAAGGACTTATTGAAATATTTTCTCCTAACCTACATACATCTTTTTAAAATACTAATATTAGAATGATTTTCATTGTGATATAAACTGAAAATGTTTATACTTGTGCAAAAGAACTGCCTCAGCCATTAGTTGTATTTTTTAATTCCAATTGAGCATGATAATATCTATGATGTTTGAATGGCAGAAAACAATTAGTCTTTATATCATACTATATCTACACAATATCTTTATTTTATAGAGAGCTTCAAACTATAAAACTGAGTCTGGACACAGATAATATCGACAGTATTTTAACAATTGTGGTATTCTTGAACAGGGATATATACATAAGTTGATTGATATAAGTAGGCTCACAGTACCAGCTGTTACTTTAATTTTTCACTCTAGTTTATCAATATATGATATCAGAGTGGTGTTACAAAGTCCTGTGCTTTCATTTGTGAGGACATTTACAAAAAAATAATAATAACAAAAGAAATAGCTTTGTATTGGTCAACATCAAATCTTTCATATTAATTCTAATGTTATGTTATATAATTCTAATCTTATTTGTATTCTTATTTACATATTACCTAAACTGTGCAAACTACGGCAGGACTGTGGATTGAGTCAACGTACCAGTTACGTGCTAATGTTTAAAAACCAGTTCTCCGGGGTGGGAGAGAGGGAGCTCTGATGTGTATTTTTTGTCCAAGTTTTGTGACGTAAATTTTTCTGAAATATCTTTCACCTACGGTTCACCTGAATACAAATTTGACGGCACCAATTACATGTACTTGCACAATATTTGGAATGGGAAAACTGAACCAGAGGCCAATTTCTCTCCTGGAAAGCAAAGTAGTAAGGATGGGAGATAGTCCTGCAAATCATTTCATTGTTCCCGGTCCAGGTGTCTGAGTGCCCCGAGTCTACTCTGGCAGCAGCAGTTACAGCTTTCTCATCCCTGGATACTTGCTTCGTAGTGCAAGCACAGCAATCACAACTGAAGCATGAGAAGACGCTGGTGAGTCAGTTCTATGATGCTCTGAGAGCTTTCCCTGGAGGACCAGCTAAGGGCCCTCTCTTCCACCCCTTCCATACATTTTGTAAGCTTTTAATTCTCCATGTTAAATCCTTTATGTTTAAAACTTGCCATGTAAACTGGATTTTTTGTTTGTTTGTTTACAACTTGAAATTTCTGAACTCTGCATATCTGGCTATATCTTCTCCTCAATTCTCCAAATATCAACTCAAACATTAATTTATAAAATCTTCTTAGACAAAGGTTTTCTTTTTTCTTCTCTGAAGTCCTATGACTCCTTGTCTGTTCATTCTTATGTTATAGGAAGCCCAGCTACATATAAATTGTTCTTGTTTTAGGATTTAGACAAGTCCAGGGCAGGTGAGGTAGGCACAAGTAATGTATTTCCATGAAGACAATAAACTGTGGGAAAGACTTTAATCAAAGGGAAACAAGGGCAGACATACAAGATTGGCCCAATAACAACACCTTCATTCTTAGAAGATTGAGTGATTTGGATAAAGCTTTCCTTCTCTATCCCTACAAATTTATCTCTTAATCCCAGGGAGGGGAGAGAGGGAATTACTGGCAAGCAAAAGTAAATGACTGCTTCACTAAAATTCTGAATACTATTGGTGTACATGCCATAAACGTGGAGAGAAAGAATTTTCCCTATAGCTGGGTTACATACCACAGCTATAGAGCCTGAGGACTATCAATTCTCTCAGCATGTTAAGGGTTTTCACACAGCTCAGAGCAACTTCAGCGGTGACATGTTTTTGGCCTGAAATTTTCAGTAGGTGGTTAAACAACAAGTCTGGCAGATCCAGGAAAACCCTGTGGCAGGGTGAAGGAAATGATTCTGGTGTCTTTGAAAAAGAAAAGAGGCAATAGATTTTACACACACACACACACACACACACACACACACACACACACACACATAAAGCTTTGGATGACATGTAGTAGCTCAGGTAACTCGCCTACCAGCTTTTTGAGCACCTACAACCAGGCCGTTTTAGAAGAAAAAGAAAAAAAAAAAAAAAAAGGCAGGTGGTTACAAAACACCCTACTCTACAGAATAGGTGAAAATGGCAGAGTAAGTAAACACTGTGTTTGCCTTCTCTCATGACTACATGAAAAATACAACTAAACTACAGAACAACCATCGTTGAGAATCACCTGAAGTCTAGCTGAAATGAAGTGCTATCTCTAAAGATATACAGAAGAAGCCACCTCAAGACTGGTAGGAGAGGCAGAGATGCAGAAAGCGGTGGTCCTACACCTGCATCTGATGTTAAAAATAGGGAAGGATATCTGGTCTTTGGAGGTCCCCTCTGGAGGAGTGAGAAGTTCCAGCCCCACGCCAGGCTCCCCAGCCTAAGGTTACAATGCTGGGGAGAGAAGTCCCCATAACTTCTCACGTGAAAGCCAGCAGAGATTGCAGCTGAGTGGAACTAGGGCAGCTGGAGTCCCAAGTGCTCATCTTAATGGGCCCATGCACAGATTACTTGCGGAAGGACTCACTCACTCTGAGCTGCAGTGCTGGGATAGCAGCTTGAAAGATGCCAAGAACATACTGGCACAATCCATTGTTTCTTTGTTGAGCCCGCACCCCTCCCAGTGCGCAGACACAGATGCTGCCATATGTAAGTCTCCATCAAGTTGGCTAATACTGTTCCTTTGCCCTGCCCTGGAGATCATCTGAGACCCTGCCTCACCCAATTTTCAGGCCCACCCAAGCCACTTCTAGTGGCTTTTCCATACAATTGGCCTGTCTTGGTTCATGCTACAGACTTTCCTAAAATCTCTCAAAGGTTCACAAAACCCAAAAAAGCAGCATCTGACTTCAGCCTGTCCCATAACACTTGTTGAGCAGCCTCAAGTCTGGCATTAGCAACAGGGAACCTTGGTGCATGGCTTGGCCTGTTGAGGCACCTCCAAGCCCAGTGCAAGTGGCACCCATCTGTGGATTGCTTTGTGGTTAATGCCAAGTGGTCAGCTAGGCAGAGCACAGGCAGTAGCTGAACTTGTTCTGCACTGTAGCCCCTCTCAAGAGGCTTGAGAGCTGGCAAACTCAGTGGCCAACTGCAGACCAAGCCAGAGCATGACCTGGCTGCCTCCGAGGACGACACACACAAAAGGCACACTGGGCAGGCACCAGAGCTCTGCTAAAGTGAATCCTGCTCCATAGGGTCAGCCCCTGCCCTGCAGCTCCTCCACTGTAGTCACAGCCAGTCCTCACAATCAATCAGTCCATTGATGTGCTAATAGCAACTAAGGCTTAACTACAACTGGAGGGCATGCACAACCCACACAAGGGACACACCTGGAGCATCTGGCTCTGGTGACCAGGGAGGCTACAACACTGGGCCTCACAGGACACCTACTACCTAAGGTCACTCTACTAAGACCAGGAG
The DNA here is from genome assembly GCF_057876585.1 of Rhinolophus sinicus. Classification (NCBI taxonomy): domain Eukaryota; kingdom Metazoa; phylum Chordata; class Mammalia; order Chiroptera; family Rhinolophidae; genus Rhinolophus; species Rhinolophus sinicus. The sequence goes on along the minus strand of NC_142502.1, from coordinate 85,161,556 downwards.
ACATAGCAGCCCTACCTAATACATAGAAACAAACACAAGGAGGCAGCCAAAATGGGTAGACAAAGAGACATGTCCTAAATGAAAGAACAGAACAACGCTCCAGAAAAAGAACTAAACAAAATGGAAATAAGCAATCTACCAGACACGGAGTTTGAAACAGGTTACGAGGATGCTCAGTAATCTCAGGGAGAACTTCAACAAAGAGATAGGAAACATAACAATGGAGATTGAAAATATAAAAAAGACCAGTCAGAAGTGAAGAATATAATAATTGAAATGAATAATACATTAGAAAGAATCAATAGCAGATAAGGTAGCAGAAAACACCCAAACAGAACAGCAAAATGAAAAAAAAGAATCCAAAAAGATGAAGATAGCTTAAGGGGCCTGTGGGACAACATGAAGCATACAACATTTGCATCATAGGGGTATCAGAAGAAGACAGAGCAAGGAATTGAAGACCTGTTTGAAGTAAGGACTAAAAACTTCCCTATCCTGGTGAAGGGAGTAGACATACAAGCCCAGGAAGCACAGAGAGTCCCCAACAAAATGAACCCAAAGAGGCCAACACCAAGATAGATCATAATTAAAACGACAAAGGTTAAAGACAAAGAGAGAATCTTAAAAGCAGCAAGAGAAAGGCAGTTATTTACCTATATGAAAGCTTGCATAAGACTGTCAGCTGATTTCTCAACAGAAACTTTGCAGGACAGGAGATTGGCACAAGATATTCAAAGTGATGAAAAGCAAGGATTTATAAACAAAATTACTCAACCCAGCAAAGCTATCATTTAGAATTAAAGGACAGATGAAGAGCTTCTCAGACAAGAAAAAGCTAGAGTTCATCACCACCAAAACAGTATTACAAGGAATCTTAGGAGGGACATTTTAAAAATGAAAAAACAAAACAAAAAAACCCATAAATAATAAAATGGCAATACCTACATACCTATCAACAATTACTTTCAATGTAAATGGATTAAATGTTCTAATCAAAAGAAATAGGAGGGGTGAATGAATAAAAAAAAAAAACAAAACAAGACCCTTACGTGTGCTGCCTACAAGAGACTCACTTCAGAGCAAAAGACACACACAGACTGAAAGTAAAGGGATGGAAAAAGATATTTCATGAAAATGGAAAAAAAAAAAAAAGAAAGCTGGGGTAGCAATACTTACACAAGACTAAGCAGACTTTAAAACAAAGGCTATACCAAGAGACAAAGAAGAACCCATTAATTTTCTGAAGAAACCCAAAATGCTACTTTGAGGGGACAGATGTGTGCATCCATATGTTCATTGCAGCATTGTTTACAATGGCCAAGATGTGGCGGCAGCCTGGGTGTCTGTCAATAGATAAATGAATAAAAAGTAGGTGGTACATATATACAATGGAATATTTCTCTTCTATGGAAGAAACTGAGTTCTTGCCATCTCCAGCAGCATGGATGAACCTGGAGGGAATTGTGTCGAGTGAAGTACGTCAGACAAAGACAGATGCCATGTGATTTTGCTTATATAGGTGTCTAAAGAACAAAATAAACAAACAAAACAGAAACAAACTCAGATTCAGAGAACATTTTGATGGCTGCCAGATGGGAGGGGTGTTGGGGCGATGGATGAAAAAGATGAAAAGATTAAGAAATTCAAATTTGTTGTTACAAGGTAGTCATGGGGATGTAGGGTGCAGCATCCCTCCAATAAAGTTAATAATATTTTATTAACTACATGTGCTGTCAGATTGGTACTGGATTTATTGGGGTGACAGATGGGAGGAGGGTTAGGGGCAAGGTGAAAAACGTGAAGGGATTAAGACGTACAAATTGGTAGTTACAAAATAGTCTTGGGTATGTAAACTAAAGCATAGGGAATATAGTCAATAATATGGTAATAATTATGTACAGTGTCAGGTGGGTACTAGACTAGTCTGCGGGATTACTTCTTAAATTATATAAATGTCTAACCACTATATTATACACCTGAAATTAACATAAAATAGTGTTGAATGTCAGCTGTAATTTAAAAAACTTAAAGCGGGGAGAATGATGAAGGGGAATAAGAATTCAAAGTTCCCGGTCAAATAACAACTAAGGCATGGGGATGTAACGTACAGCATGGGGAATGTAGTCAGTAACACTGTGATAGCATTGTACAGTGTCAGATGGTTGCTGGAACTTATCATGGTGATCATTTCTTTAGGTATATAAATGCTGAATAACTACAATGTACACCTGAAACTAATATAATATTGTATGTTAGCTATACTTTCATAAAAATGTTTAAAAATATTGTATAAGTAATGGATGGCATGCAGTGATATCAGTGTATATGATTTTCCCCTTTTTATCTAGCCTATAAACTCCCTAAATCTCAGTAACGAATCCCAAATGATACCTAGCACAGTGCCTCCCTAGGTGAAGCAGAAATGTGTTAAATGAATGAATGCCTTTTTCTTCTACACCTTTTCTTCTCTACTAAACACTGACATACATACACAAACCCTGCCAACACCATAAATCACATTAATTCAAATTTTACTTATGCAGAAATTGTAACAATAGGGTTTCATAAAGTTTTGTTCTGGAAAAAACCAATGCGCTTTCAAATTTATGTTCTTATTTATAATTCACAGTATTTTACTTAGATAGTAAAAGTAGTAATTGTTAATTTTATATCACAAATGAAAATTTAATATCAGAAATTTTAATCATTTTTTAATTTATATAATAGTTATTTCACTCCTGAAATAGAAGTAGAGAAAAAATTAAATGACTTGACAGTAATCTTTAGGCTAATGTCTTCTAAATATGCTACATTCTTGTATGTCCATAATAATTATGATTACGTTTGCTTTGAAAAATATTTAGAGGGGTTAAATCTATGGTTTTAAAAAGTATGTATGGATGTAGCAGAAGGCCCTTTTTTCCTTTGGTAGAGTAATTAGAGTTCCTTTTTAAAAATAAGAAAGCAAGTAAGTATTTTGGCAATTCCAATGAGTTTCTTTAAATATTAGCTCTGCTGATTTCAAAAGAAGCCAATTGATCCCATATTATGCCTTTATTTTCTCAAAAGAGAGCAATCTTGCATGTATAAGACATGTCTACCTTAAAGACCACGTCATGTTTTACAAATACAATTTCTAAAAAAAACAGGACAAAATATGGTCTAAGGTAGTACCATTATATGAATAAATATCTTAAGCAACAATGAAAAACCTATGCATGACCAAATTTGCATGCTTTTTATATTTGCCAGTAACAGTAGCCATTTAATACTATGGGAAAATGTATACACATATATACATACATTTCTCCTTAAAATAATATCTGAAGAAGTTTTTAAAAATAATATTCTCCATAGAGGGCATTCTGATGATGTTAGAGTCAGAGTGACAGAAAAATCTGCTAATCTCCTATCAGGCAGAGAGTTAAATAACAGTGTTACTAGAGACTTTGATGATTTTGGAGGCAAATTTAATAATGATATAAATCAAATGTTAAAATAATCCTCTAAGGAAACTTACTTCATTTGGGAGAAAAATAAAGTTTCACCAGTAACCATAGTGAGTTGATATTATTGCAGTTGTTTTTATAAGTTGTTGCTATGACTTTTTTGACTTTTGGGCTAGATTCTACTTCAAATACAACAGATGGCAACGATTACACTTCTGTAACTTTTTTTTCTTGAGTAACTAAACAGAGCACAATAAAATAAACAGGCTTATACACTAGAGAGTTTTGTCTTGTTTCACATTTTATCAAAACTAAAAGTGAACAAAGTAACTCAAACTAAATATAAAAAAGGACCTCCATGTATCCCAAACTTTATCCACAAATTTAAAATATTAAAATATTCCATTTTTTAATTCTCTCGTGGTTTCAAGAGGACTGAAACAAAAGGGAACAAAAACATTGTAAGGAAGATAGTTTGCGACACTGACAGCTCAAATCGGAAGCAAATGTTAAAGGCCTAGGAGAAAGTTCCTCCGTATCCATCTCACTTCCTAGAAAATTTGAGAAACCAGATTTAGATGGCATTAAAATATGAAAAAAAATCTTATAATGGAAATTTTATTCCAAACATTTCAAATTTATTTCTTAGTATTATATATCTCTCAACACCATGATATTCTCTTCTCATGACCTTTCCAAAAATGATTTGGATAATTTTCAAAATTCAAACTAAAGTGTACAGATAAAGCCAAATTACAATTACTATTCACAAAGCATATTTTGAAATAAATTGATTCTATAAGGATTATTTACTGAAAATGGCATAGATGATGGGAAATAAGCTCAAATAAATAGGACACTTAATTTGATGTCAGGGAACAGAGTTCCATTTTTAGATGTTTACAATGATGATGTATGTCCTTGGGTAAATCATTTAATTTTCATTCTTTATTTTTCTTATTCTAGTAAATGAAGACAGTAAGTTATCTGAAAAAATAGAATTTGTAAATCATCCTCAAATGTTGACATATTATAATTAGATAGGCACGTTAATGCATCATAATTATATCAATGTTAATGCTATTAGTCATAGTAATTTCACTGGCATCGATAAGAGTCTTTTTTAAACAGTGTATGGAATGGCTTCTAAAGTGCCAAATTGCCTTTTTTTAATGATCTCATCATGATTTCATTCTTTGCTTAACAGCTTGAGTATTTGATGGAATAAAGTGTTCTGATTGAGCAATACCCAAAGTATTTGCCTATAAAAATTTTATTTTAAAAACAAATCACGTAAAAATTCAGCAAAATGACTAAAAATCAAGAAAACAAATCTTTGCAATGGTTAAAGATCTAATCCTTCTAATAATTAGTATTGCAGACTAGAGGCCGTCGATCCTAGAACAAACAAACGGAAGTTTCTTATTCATCTGTTTCCTGATTATAGAAATAATACTTGATGATTACTTTTTTTAAAGTTGAAAAACCAAAAAGAGTAAAACAAAGAAAATAATAAGCATTCAAAATGCTCATTTTACTCTGCATCCTTTCAGGGCTGCTTTGTTTGTTCGTTTGTTTTGTTTTCAATGTCCAGGAAGTCCTCTATTGACGTATGTTTGATTTCCTGGAAATGTATTTCAAAGTCAGGGGCAAAAAATAATCAAATGTTTACATATTACATGTAAGTAGATCAGGTTATATTCCCAAAGAATGAATTTCATACATACACATGTGCACACCACGCACATATTACAAAGCCTACTTAGCATTGTAGTTCAAATGGGCCCAGGCTTATTTGCCTGGCGGATGAGAATCTCCAGGCACACAGATACCTCCTGCAAGAAGACTCTACTGGGACCCTACCGGCCATGCCTTCTTGACCAGATTGGGCCTTCTACCTCCCTCAACTCTTCTGCAAAGAACAGAGGCAGAAGCCCCTCAGTCCTTTTGGCCTGAATAAGCTGAGTGCCTTGGATGGGCAGTGTGGAGAAGGGGTTATTCTTCCCTTGCACACACTCAAACGTAATGTGTTTCAGCCAACCTTGTGCACTGTGACCACCAACGTGAGGTTCCCAACTTGACTCCTTGTATACACACAAAAACAATGCTACATGACACTCATCTTACCCACCATACCCCTCCATCCTCCATCCCAAATTCACCAGGCAGGAAGTACAATAGGAGCAAAGCTTGAGTCACCTCTTTGCATTGTCATGGGGCCCAAGACTCATGGACTTCATGGAGATCCCTCAGCGAACCAGATAGGAGCATTAGAAGAGCAGGGAAGGCTGACAGGCTAGGTAAGGGGTTTGTCTCTGAGGCATGGGACCAGCCTCACCACAGAGCAGCTCAAACACACTGTCAAGACTGTGGCAACCTGCCTTTCTCGGTATCCTTCTGTGTAAGTCCTTAAAAGCATTCTACAAAAGATCAACTCTGTACAAAACTATATGTGTTAAGTAATCATATAAATGTGTAAGTTGTAGAAATGCCATATAAGTTTATATATTGATATAAATATTTTATTCATGCACATCTGTATACATATACTATATGCATATTTCATTGTAATATTGGACAATGTGAGCTTTTTTTTAAAAAATAGTTGTTTCCCCACTGCATTAAGTTACTGTTTTGTTTTTTTCTCAAAGGAGGGTATATGTGTTTCCAATTTTTAAAATTTTCTTTTGTAACACTATCTACCATCTATTTGTTTATTTGCTCAATCCCAGAATATATACACATAGTGGTATCAGAATTGTTAACCTGTACTTTAATGAGAAATAAGTTTATTAACTATAGTACAGTGCTTACGTGTAGTTCCTTTAGTACTTAGCTTATAGTCTCTACTCATATCCTAAGTTACTTAGATAAACTTTTTTTCCACTCTCTTCAGTGAACTTACATCATACCTCTCTGTAACATAGATTTAAAAAAAAAATAAATGTATATGCCTTTCATCCATTTCTTATCTCCCATCTCCGGCAATCCCCAATCTTTTCTTCGTATCTATGAGTGTGTTTGTTTGTAGATTCCACATATAAGATAGGTCATGTGGTATTTGTCTTACTCTGTGTGACTTATTTAACTTACTATAATTCCCTCACGGTTCATCTATGTTATCACAAATGGCAAGGTTTCATTCCTTTTTATGGCTGAATCATATTCATATATACACATAACATATTTTCTTTATTCTATTCATCCATCAATGGACACTTAGATTTTCAGTTGTTTCTATATCTTGGCTATCGTAAATAATGCTGCATTATTTACCATAGGGGTGCAGATATATTTTTGCCTTAGTGTTTTGTTTTCTTCAGGTAAGTATCCAAAAGTGGAATTGCTGGATCATATGGTAGTCTATTTTTAGTTTTTTGAGGCACCTCCATACTGTTTTCCACAGTGGCTGCACCAATGTATATCCCCACCAACAGTGCAAAAAGTTTCCCTTTTCTTCACATCCTCTCCAATACATATTTCTTGTCTTTTTGAGAATAGTCTTTTGAACAGATGTGAGGTGTTATTTCACTGTGGTTTTTATTTGCATTCCCCTGATGATTAAAGATGTCCAGCATCTTTTCATATGTCTGTTGATTATTTGCATGTCTTCTTTGGAGAAACGTTTATTGATGCCCTCTGCCCATTTTTTAATTGGATTGTTTGCTTTTTTGCTATTGAGTTGTATGTTTTCTTTACATATTTTGCATATTTACCCCTTATCAGATATATGATTTGCAAATATTTTCTTCCACTCAGTAGGTTCCCTTTTCATTTTGTTGAGGGTTTCCTTTGCTGTGCATAAGCTTTATAGCATGATGTAGTCCCACTTATTTATTTTTGCTTTTGTTATTTTTGCTTTTAATGTTTAATGAAAAAAAATCATCATCAAGACCTATGTCAAGAAGATTACCACCTATGTTTTCTTCTAGGAATTTTATGGTTTCAGGTCTCATGTTAAAGTCTTTAATTCATTTTGACTAAATTTTTGTACCTGATGTAAGATAGTGGTCCAGTTTCATTCTTTTGCATGTGGCTGTCCACTTTTCCCAATATCACTTATTGAATAGACTATTCTGTCCTCATTGCATGTCCTTTCTCCTTTGTCATAGGTTAATTGACCACAGAAGTGCGGGTTATTTCAGAGCTCTCTATTCTGTACATTGATCTATGTGTCTATTTTTATGCTGATAAATGGTTTTAATTACGATAGCTTTGTAATGGAGTTTGAAATCAGGGAGCATGGTTCCTGCAGTTTTGTGCTTTCTTTCTCAAGATCTCTTTGGCTATTTGGGGTTTTATGTGGTTCCATACAAATTTTAGGATTGTTTGTTCTATTTTCTTCAAAAATGCCATTGGAATTTTGATATGAATTGCATTGAATCTGTAGGTTGCTTTGGGTAATATGGTCATTTTAACAATATTGATTCTTTTAACCAATGAGTATGGAATAACTTTTCATTTGTTTGTGCCTTCAATTTCTTTCATTAAAGTCTTAATTTTCAATATAGAGGTCTTTCACCTCCTTGGTTAAATTTATTCTAGGTATTTTATTCTCTTTGATGCATTTGTAAATGGGATTGTCTTCCTTACTTCTCTTTCTGTTAGTTCACTACTAGTGTATAAAATACAACAGATTTTTGTGTATTGATTTTGTATCCTGCAACTTACTGAATTTGTTAATTAGTTCTAACAGTTATTTGATGGAGTCTTTAGGGTTTTGTACATGTAACATTATGCCATCTGGAAACAGTGACAGTTTTATATCTTCTTTTCCCATTTGATGCCTTTTATTTCTTTTTCTGGCCTAATTATTCTGGCTAGTACTTCTAATACTATGTTGAATAGAAATGGTAAGAGTGGGCATCTTGTCTTGTTCCCAACCTTAGAAAAAATAAGCTTTCACCAGTGAATATGATGTTAGTTCTGGACTTGTCATATATGGCCTCTATTATGTTGAAGTGTATTCCCTCTCTATACCTGCTTTGTTGAGGGTTTTTGTTTTGTTTTATCATGAAAGGATGTTGGATTTTGTCTAATTCTTTTCCTGCATCTATTGGGATTACTATATAACTTTAATCTTCATTTTATGGTATATTACTTTTACTGATTTGCAGATGTTGAACCATCTTGCATTTCTGGGGAAAAAATCCACTTGATTATGGTGTATAATTTTTAAATGTATATTTCAATTTTGTTGAGAATTATTTCATCTATGTTTATCAGGGATATTGGCCTGCAATTTTTTTTTTTTTTCTTGTCTGGTTTTGGTATCAGGGTAAGGCTGGCCTCATCAACTGAGTTTGGAAGAGTTCCTCCTCTTCTATTTTTTGAAAGAGTTTGAGAAGGATTGGTATTAATTCTTCTTTGATTTTTTTTAGAATTCACCAGTGGCGCCATCTGGTCCTGGACTTTTGTGTGTTGGGAGGTTTTTGATGACTGATTCAATCTCCTAAGTAGTAATCAGTCTGTTCAGATTTTCTGTTTCATCATGACTTAGTAGGTTGTATGTTTCCAAGAATTTATCCATCTCTTCCAGGTTGTCCAATTTGTTGGTGTGTCATTGTTCATAGTAGTCTCTTACGATCCTTTGTATTTCTGTGGTATCAATTGTAACATTTCCTCTTTCATTACTGATTTTATGTATTTGAATCCTCTCTCTTTTTTTCTTGGTGAGTCTTGCCATTTTTGTTTATCTTTCAAAGAACGAGCTCTTAGTTTCATTGATCTTCTCTATTGCCCTTTGGTCTCTATTTCATTTATTTCTGATCTAATCTTTGTTACACTCTTCCTTCTACTAACTTTGGGCTTTATTTGTTCTTCTTTTTCTAGTTCCTTGAGGTATAAAGTTAAGTTGTTTGAGACTTCTTCGTTAAGGTAAGCATTATCACCATGAACTTTCTCTTAAAACTGCTTTTGCTACATCTCACAGATTTTGGTATGTTATATTTCCACTTTCTTTTGTCTTGAGGTACTTTTTTATTTCTCCTTTGATTCCTTCTTTGACCCATTTGTTGTTCAGCAGTATGTTGTTTAACCACATACTGTTGTTCAGTAGTATATTGTTCTGAATTATTTTCATTTTCTTCATATAATTAATTTCTAGTTTCATACCACTGTAGTTGGAAAATATGCTTGATATAATTGCAGTGCTCTTAAACTTATTCAGACTGGCTTTGTGGCCTCTCACTATATTAAGAATTTTATCTTTGAATCATCACAGCATGCAGGGGAAATTTTATTCCTACAGGTGATGATAAACCTCACATTAAAAGAGAGAGAGAGAGAGCTATTGGAAGAAGATGAAAGTACCCACTTAAATATTTTAGATATCCCACGACATGGTGGGGTGGAATAGTTCCAAAATGATTTTCAGACGGATTGCATAGGAACACTTAGATGGGATTTGGAAACCCAGGTGAGTTCAGAATCTTTCAGGCTCTTATTGGACATGAGATCTTTGAAGAAACACTTAAGTTTGCCTTTCCTCCCTTTTCTTAAGATTGGTTTGTGGATTAAATCCATCTTTAATCCATTCCTTCTTCAATGCTTTTATAACACATGTGGGAGTGGAAAGTTGTACATGAAGACAACATAGGCCAGGGAAAGAATGAAGGGAAAACAGAACAGAGGATAAACAAAGGAAAAGTAGTCTGTAAATGATCTCTGGGGGAAAGTACCAGAAATGGCGGAAACAACACTGAAGGGGAGAGAGAAAAGTGTTTCAGGAAGGAGAAAGGTGGTCAACAATCAAATATCTCAGAGAAGCCTAGAAAGAGAAGAATACAGAAAATTTTCCATTGTCGTTTTAGTTCAATAAAGAGAGCAGAAGCCTGCTTACAGTAGATGTGATAAGTATATAATATTCTTTTCAGAAGGAAAAAGGAGGGATGGCAACTGCTAGTCAACTGACATCCATCATTCTCTTGTGAATATTGAAAGAGGACCTGGGATCTTCACTTAATTAACCAGTCATTTTCTTTATTTAAAAATTCCCCAACAGAATTAATAGAAATTGCCCCCACATGAATGAAGCTCCATTGTAAATAGTCGTGTCAATCACACCAGGAGTGCTAAATATGTAAAAGGACAATAGTAAACTCCTTAAAAGTATGTGACTTATTCATCTATGTAGCTCCAGAAAATATTATAGTGCCAGGGTCTTTTTGAATGTTCAATAAATGCTTAGAGCTCAACATGATCATGGATCCTTTAGGTCACTAACTGTGCTAAAAAAAAGCTCAAGAAAGGGTTTGGTGTCTTCTTTTTATTTATTTATTTACTTTTTATTTCAGGTAGATGGAAATTTAACTTGCTTATATAGAGAGGAAATTGAAATAATAAGAGAAAACACACACAAGAAAGTGAGAGATTACTGATGGACTAAAGATCACCATGGAGGTGACAGAGGATGGGATCCAGGATCCAAGTGGAAGGGCAATTCTTTCAACTAAACAGAGGGTTTAATGGAGATAAGGATACACGTAGGTGCAGATAAATGTCTATGTGACTGTGAGTGGGAAGAGTGGAGGAGTGAGACAGGAAGGAATTAGAAAGACTTTCAATCTATAAAGTAGTCAGGTTATCTGCTGAGTGTGAGAAGAGGAAATGGCACAGTCTGACTTGAGCTGTGATGGTTTGTAGTAGCTGTTGGAAGCAATGGGCTGTTTGAGATAAGTATATGAAAGTAATTTCTACATTATGAAGGCTTACACAAACTTAGGTTCCTAATAATACATACGCAATTATGGTCATATGCTGTAACTGAAATGCAATTGTAATGAGAAATCAAGTTTATTAATTTAAATGTATGAAAATCTCTAAACTCTACGAGAAAGGAAAAAAACTGAAATAATAAATTTGTAAACCTGTGAGCATAAAATCACAAAAGGAAAGAAAAGGATCCAAATACTGGGGAAAATTCTTCAACTGCAGCAGGAATCAACTAATATAAGTTAACAATGTCACTATTTCTGCCTTTCAAATCATCAAGTAGTGTTCTTCTATAAAAATTATCATGAGTAATAAATGTCCCTCTAACGAAAGAAAGATTAAAAATAAAAATGTTCCAAAGAAAAAAATATGTAAAATCACTTCAAATTCAAACACACAAATATTCACTATTTAAATTTTGCTATATCTGCTTTCAGATTTTTCTCCTGCCCACATACATGTAAAAATTTGTGCCCAGATTTAGAGATTTATAGAACTATCCCATATGTTTTTCAAAAACTTGCTTCTTTCACTTAATATACCATGAACATCTTTTCATGGTGATATATATCCACACAACTATTAATAGCTATTTACCACCCCAATGTAATAACAAAATATATTTAATGATACTTCCTATAGATATTTTCATTATTTAGAATTGTTACAATTTGTTCCTAGTACAAAGAATCCTTCAAAGAACATTTTCCCATATAACATCTTGGTGCATCTGTATAGTTATTTTCCTAAGGGAAAAAAAATTTCTAGGTGAAATTTTTGAGTCAAAGACTTTGACTATTAAACCTTTTGAAAGAATTGTCAAGAAAAATTGATCCAATTTTTGCTAAGAGCAGTGTGTGTAATTATTTTTTGTTTAATTTTCCTATACCCATGCCAACACTTGGCATCACCTTTTAGTCTTTGTTAAACTAATAAACAAAATATGCCATTACTTAATTTGCATTTGTCTAATACAAGTGAGATTGTAATTCTTAAAAACATTCCTTAATGGTCATGTGTATTACTTCTTTTCTAAATTGCTTACTAATATTCTTTGTTTATCATGGCAAATATTTTAATAGTGATAATATTCAGTGCTAACACTATCTACTATTGGTAAAGTTGCAAATTTATTAATTCTTTCCTTAGCTGTGTCCCATACGCTATTTAACCCATTCATTAAGTTTTCAACATGAAAATTTAATTTTTGATTTCTAGATGTTTTCTCAGATTCTTTTAATTTCTGATGGTTATTTTTAAATCTTTTTTCTTCATAATCTTCTATTTTATCTTTTATTTCTGCAAATAAATTATTAATATTATTTTAGATTATTGGGTTCTTAAGAATCTAAATTTTTATTATTTTGCTTATTTTCATTCTCAGTAATTTGTTTCATTTTAGATTCGATAACTTTTGAATGTGATCATCTCTTTAAAAAAAAAATATTTATTTTAAGTGTGTATTTCCAGGACCCATCAGCTCCAAGTCAAGTAGTTGTTTCAATCTAATTGTGGAGGGCACAGCTCACACTGTCCATGCGGGGATCAAACCAGAAACCCTGGTGTTATGAGCATCACACTTTCACCAACTGAGCTAACTGGCCGCCCCCTGAATATGATCACATCTTGATTAGAGCTTGGATTCAAGGAATAAAGAAGAATAGGCCATTTTGTAATATACCATAAGAGTAATATCACTACTTTTTGTTAGGAATTTTCTTAGGCCTAATAAAACTATTAGAAAAGATGCTTACTGCTCTACCTTTATTTCAACTGAAGACTCACCTTCAGCAGACACATGTATTGAAGTTACTGTTTATACTTGTACCCCAATCTGTTACCCCAGGGACTAATGAGTTTTAATAATCCTGTCATGCTTCCTCAACACACTGCCTTCCCTCCATTTTCAAATTCTATAAATTTATCACGCATGTTTCCTCAGAGTAAAGGACATGCCTTCATGTCAACCTACAATAATTTGATTGATTAGTATATTTCTTGAGTCTTTGAATAAGCCATATGAATTCAGGGTTAATTCCTTCGGATTTTCTCCCTGACTCTGAACTGAGCTGGTAAGGGCTGGAAAACCATGGATTTGGGACTTCACACAGTAAGAGATAAGATGAAAGACACTTGGAGAAACAAGTCTTAGCCAATTAATCTTTAATAAAATCTGTGGCATCCATTATATTGAACACCCAAAAACAACATTTGAGATTGTCTCAATTGAGCACCCATTCAGTTGAGAGGTAGATGGGTAAGGAAGCAAATAAATAAATCCACTGGAGGATATGTATAGAAAAGAACTTTGAATGGGGTAACTGGCAAATAGAAATGGCTGGAAGCAAGGAGTACAGAAGCCCTCCAAATTTTTGAGAAAAATGTATTATCTGAAAAAGCAAGAGTCCTAATGAAAAAAGAGAAGAATACTTGATTGTTTGAGACAAAAGTTCCCACAAACCCTAAATTTTCAAAACCAAGGCAGGTTTTAAAGGCTATATAGCTAACAACAGCCATTTCAGCTATGGCCAAGGAAAATAATGGATAAGAAAAATCCACTCAAACGGCAAAGTAAAAAGGCAAAAAAAGTACCAGGTAAGAGATTCTTTCTTCGAGAACAGAATTGGAGACCTCCCCACCACCCCAAATACCAGGCCTTTACAGAGTTTGCTGCACAGGATTCCAGTATTGCTATAAAACCCTACGAGGGTCTTCCTTCCTTCCTTTTTCCCAATAAGAGGTTTACTAAGTTTATCCTGCCCAATCACTATCGTATAGCAGGGATACAGGGAAAAAGACTAAGTGAAGGGCTAGTCTTTGGGCTACTAGAGCCCAAAGGGATGGAGGGATGATTTGTTCCTTTAGTTTACAGGTTAAAAGAACAAGAAGAAGCATATTTGGGTTTGATGGAAAGGACTACAGAGTCCTGAGGCCCTGAGGCCCTGAGGCCCTGGACGGTGAGCTGGATGCAGTGAATGCCTGGATTTCATGCCATTATCCAGGAGGATGGGATTGGTGTGCTCTATGTGTGCAGAGGTGACAGCCACCTGATCTTTGGTGTCCAGAGGACACACAATGGCAGGCAAGTACTAACTCATATACATGTGTGCTATATTTTTTCCAGCCTCTCTTCAGACATGGACTTTCTTTAAAGTTATATCATCTCGTAAGAGAGAAGGCAGGTCCATGCACATGTGGATGGAATTGATGTATGCTACTTTTAGACTCAACCCTAAACATGTTTCCTGAACACACTTTCCTTTATCTATGTGGCTAGGACCAAAGGATTCTGAGATGGTATAGTCATGTTGATGGAAGGAGGTGAAATTCTTGCTTGACTGCTTTCAAGAGTCACTCAGTCTGCTTCAGACTGCAATGATAATAAACCACTAAGATTTGTTACAGCGGCTAATGTCCTTTACTCTGAATAATACAAACCAGATTACTTAGCTGCTCCCAAACCAAGTCATACCCTATAACTGAACCAATGAAATATGATCTCCCATAGACACTTAACTTTTATAAGAACAGTTCTGGGGGCGAGGGAGGGCGGGCAAAAGAGAATACAACAAAAGCAGTAGTAGACTTAGAACATCCTCCTAGAGGATCAGAAAATAGTGTAAGAAAAATGATTTGTCAGCCCCCAGAAACAACGTAGGGTGTTTGGCGGGTGGCCATGTATAACATGAGAGAGGATGTCCCAAACTGACCATAGAATATGAGCTCATGTCTTCAGACATTGACTTAAAAAAAAAAATAAAACTTAGATCACACTCTGAAAGGAAAGGAAGGTCCACAGACATTATATTGATATTGGTTAGGACAGGCTCAAGACACATAGGAGGTCACCTTAAGATTCAGTACTGGTGAGCTGTGACAGACACTAGAGAAGCAATGCAACCAAGGTAGATGCTGCTAAATTCTGGAAACTTAAGGATTTACAAAGATGCATTAGGGGTGCCCCCAGGAGGAATATGAACCACAATTTTACCACACGATGGTAGGAGTGGAAATCTTCAGAGACAAAAACAGAGTTGTGAAAATTCTGTAAGTCTCCTCTCTTGAGGACCATTTGTGGTTTAAAAGCTACAAATTTATCAGTTTGGGCTCATGGCAGCTTGCATGTCTTACAATAAGTCTTGTACTGTGTAATATGCCAAATATACTACTGCAGCAAGAGTTACAATTTGTACACTATAACTCAGATGTACCAAAATGCACTTTTGAAATCCAAAAACAATGTCATCTGTCTCAAGTATGCATTTCTATTTAGTAGATTAAAAACAACAACAGCAACAACAACAACAACAAAAAAAAAACACGTTCAAATGCTTTCAAGGGTGCTTGGTCCTTTTAAGCTCAAGAGTCTTTTTAGGATATTAGTAATTCACATTTATCATTACATAACCTCATTGAATTTTAGTTATTCCCTTCCTCGTTCTTCCTGCTTTCCTCCCAAAAGAACAAATGACCTCAGGGGGTTAAGCTACCTTATCCCATAATCAAGTTCAACCCAATTAGTCACTGAGAATTCTCTGCCCATATCTCTGAGGTGGGCATGGACCTAACTGGTTCACTTAGTCTTTGGGCTAGCATCGGATGCTGAAGTCCAATGCTGCTCCATAGCACCAAGACACATTCTCTGCACCCTCTCATACAGTCTGGTTATTTCAGGCACTTCTATGTCAGGGAGGAGGGCACAGGGAACTTCTGGGTTGCCTAGGCACCATACTCAGGCTGTGGGGATGTGAGACTAATATCTCAGTTCCATTTACTTAGACATTTGCTTCAACCAATTCTAATTTACTGCCTTGCCTTTTCATTCTCAAACCACTAGGTATAATGCTCAGAATCTCCCAAGGTATATCCAGAGGTGAATATTAAACTTGCTTTTGCAGGATTCTCCTGTCCCTTGTCACCTCCCTCCAGAGGAGGAAGCAGGGACCTTTTGACTTGTTCCCAACTCTTCTTCTCTTTCTCTCCAGCTCTGCCTTGCAGCAGGAGAAGAGATTTCCATTTTCCATACCCGTAGGATAAAAATTCCCCTGAGAACATATTCTTCTTAAATAAAAATGATCCTTAGTCTCAGAATACGTAGCAATTAGCTTGAGACACTTCAGATGAAATAGGGCTTATTGTCACCATAGGAAGTTGCATCTCCATGGTTCCACACTGAATTTTAAGAACTCTTGTAGTATCTTTGCAAGGAAAATAGATACCTACTTTCCCACCTCCATAAGGCAGAGTAAACAAACCGAAAAGTCCCCAGAATAGCAGATGTTTTCTGAGCAAACTCATAAGCAAAGACTTAGTAAAAGGGGTCAAATGCAGAGTTAGCACAGCATTAAGACAAATTAAAGTGGAACAGTGGAATAAATACCTGACTAAATTGTCACAGAAATTATTTTCTTATATATGATATTTAAGGATAATAAATCTTTTGTGAGGATAAAGGACACACTATAAACCCTTTTATAATTTTGAAGGGTTTAGAAAAATTTATATAAATATCGGGTGTTGACTCAGTCATTCTCAACATATCTAGAAGTCTTTGAAAATCTAAGGTAAATCTCCCTTTTGATGTTTTTATAGATAAATACTTGAATTGGGTAGATATATCTGACAATTAGAGTTAATATTCTGGTGGCCAGCAGAAGCAAAACCAGGTAAATAACCCCCACTTATTAATGTAGCCTTAACATGCAATCCTCTTCAATCATTTGGGCATTCTTAATTTTTCTTGAAGACACCCATATCAGGGTCATTGTACATGCTGTTCCCTCTGTCTCAAGTGCCATCCGCGACCTGCCCCCCCCCCCACCATGTCACAGAGTTCACATCTCCTTTCATTGAGGTTTCTGTCCAAATGTTAGCCCATCCCAAGCATTTCCTGACCATACTTTATAAAATAGAATGAACCTCCCTTCCATCTGTGCGCTCTCACCTTCTTTACTTTTCTTCAAAGCACCTACTATTACCTAACATAATAAATATGTGTGTATCTGCATCCTGTTTTACCTACTAGAATGTGAGCTCCATGAAGGTAGAAACATGACCTGTCTTGTTCTTCTGTATTCCTAGCACACAAGAAATATGTGTTGAATACATGAACTAGACTATATTTCCTGGCAAATGCGACATATTGCATACACATATGATCTCATACTTGGAGAACATTTAAAAAGATGGGAATAGTTGCAATGTGTTAAGGTCATAAGTGGGTTCTCTTACTTTTAAACTAATATTTAGAATTGTTAATAATGGTAATTATTTGCATATTATAACTTGAAACTAACAGTACATTCCTAGTCTTCAAAGTGTTTTTGTGAAGATCAAATAAGGTACTAAATGTGAAATTGATCTGAAAATGATAAAGATTTTTATTAGCATAGGTTGTTGTATAAATGTAATGTTATTTAGGTTAGGGATATATGGTAAAAGTGAATTTTTAAGATAATTAACAGCTAATAATGATACAGAATACAAACAGATTTGGGTGCCCCGGAATAGTCCAGATTATCTTTCTGTACTTATTGGATTATCTATCTTTGTTCTTTAATTATTAATATATAACCTTCATTAATATTTCCTTCCAGTTTTTTCTGGTTCTCCATATGTCAAATAGACTATTATTTCCTGGATTATATATTCTCCAACTACTTCCATAAAAATATGCCTCATATATAAAGGCCGACCATAAATATATTCCACTAAATATTTTGACTTCTAAATTTTTTTCAAAGAAGTTTAAAAGTTTTTTTCTTTCTTTTTTTCCTTCCTTCCTTCCTTCCTTCCTTCCTTCCTTCCTTCCTTCCTTCCTTCCATCCTTCCTTTCTTTCTTAATTAAAATTTATTGGGGTGACAATGGTTAGTAAAATTACATAGGTTTCAAGTGTATAATTCTGTAATACGTCATCTATATATCACATTGTGTGTTCACCACCAAGAGTCAGTTCTCCTTCCATCACCGTATATTTAACCCTGTTTACCCTCATCTACCACCCCTCTCCCCTCCTTACACTCTAATATCCACTAAGTGATTGTCTGTGTCTATGAGTTTTGTTTGACTTCTAAATTTAATTAGGCCATATTGCAGTACATAAGAAATCTTTTTAGATCACATATTTAAAAGAAGGAAAAGCTACCTTTATAATTAATGTCAAATGCTCGAAGTATTAACAATGATATTGACCTATAGTGCATTGAAAAAAGAGAACAGACTAAATATCAGACATGACAATACATTAGAGTGACAAACACTTTATTTCACATATGACTCTCCAGGGTGAAAGCAACCCCTAAGCTTGAATAACTTTTCTAAAATTTTCTTCAACTTCGAATCATCTTAACACTTCTTATTTTACATTTAGGTAAATATTTTTCCTTCTCTAGTTTTCCTATCTTTTGAGCACACTGGCCTCTTGCCAGAATATTTAACTAACAGCTATAAAACTCATTATCGTATCATTTATGGCTTTAATTCAAGCTGTAAAGCCAAGGCCCCTAAATGTCAAGTCTTATTTCTTAGAAATACAGGCTATTCCTACAAAGAAGTAAGATACGTGGCATCGTAGACAAATGCCAATGATTAAAAAAAAAGGAATATTTTATTCTAGCACTATTTTTATAACAAGTATCTGGTATTCTAGTTAGGAACTACTGGACCAATCCACAAGGTGTTTAATGGGCTTAGCAAAGTGCCAATTATGTGATAAAATGCACCTGGTGGAAAAGCGTGCTCACCGCCACTTCTCCAACCCCTCCTTCCCCTAAAGTAGACAGATAAAATTTGATCTCATGTATTTCAATCTTATATTATTTACTGAATGATTTATTTATTTACCTTTTTTTGTATTGCTTCTCTTTACAAAGTTAATATATGCTTATTACAGAAAATACAAACAACACTAAAAAATATTGAGTATCAATATATGACAAAAATATGAGTGTCCTCCTCTCTAAATAGGGAATATCATGGTACCTACTTCATATGGTAGCCAAGAGGACTCAGTGAGTTAAAACGTGTAAAAGCACTTTTAACAGTGCCTGTTTTTTTCAATAAAAGCTAATTGTAATAAATATTGTCAATATTATTGTGATTATCTTCACACTCAGAGCACCTAGGATAATTCCTGAATAAAATAGGCACACTCTGTGTTTCTCCAAAAATAAGACCTAGACAGACCATCAGCTCTAATGCGTCTTTTGGAGCAAATTATATTAAAATAAGACTGGGTCTTATATAAGATTGGGTCTTTATAATATAATATGATATGATGTGATATGATATGATATGATATGATATGATATGATATGATATGATATGATATGATATGATATGATAATACCAGGTCTTATATTAATTTTGCTCCAAAAGATGCATTAGAGCTGATGGTCAGGCTAGCTCTTATTTTCAGGGAAACACTGTATATATATTTGTGTTGTAAAATGCTTTGAATGGTTCTCAAGGTATCCAGGGGACTCAGGTGACATTTGAATGCTGTTTGCCCAGAATGCAATTTAGAATGAACAAGATTTAGTAAAGGACATACAGTCTGTCATTCCTGCTTTGTGATCTCATAGCCATGTGGCTCTGAGTAAGTCACTTATACCCGATGAAACTGTTTCCCTATTTGTAAAATAACCGAGATAACATAAGAGATTCAAACTGCCAGGAATATAGTGACATAAAGGTGTTTCCTTGAAAAAGGTGTTTCTTCCTTTTAAGCGCACCATAAAAATTAAAAACTCTCATCCCTAAACAGGTGGAGAGCAGCCAGAGGCAGAACAGGTCTGTTTGTAATCACACTCTGCTAAACTTCTCAACTGTGAATCAAGGGAAAAACGTCTAAATCAATACAATCACAGAGCATTTGATTAAATCAAGCTTCCAAGGCCAGCAGGGCAGTCTGCAGTACCATCATCAAAGTTCACATCTCCAATGTCAAAACACACTCAACTCCCCCCTCAAGCCTAGGCCTGCCCAGGAGCACCATTATGTGAGACTTACACAGTACATCCTCACCTAATGTCTCTCATTCATATGTTCTTGGAAACTGCGATTTCAAGCAAAACAACATATAACAAATCCAATTTTACCATAGGCTAATTGATACAAACCAGAGTTATGTTCCTACCTGTCTGCATATTTCTGTCACGAAAACATCACCAAACTTCGAAATAAACACCCCAAACACTTCTAATAGTAAACATTGAAATACATGTGAACTATACATACATTTAAGAAATAAGAATAAGAGGAATCAGTATAAGTAAGAGAATGATTTTCCAACCTGCTTGTTCCAGTTCAGGGTTGCAAGTGGCTTGAGCCTCTCCCAGCAGCCAGGTGAGACCCCACTTTGGACAGGACGCTCTTCCATGGCAGGCCCACTCACGTCCACCTCCAAACTTACTCATACTGGGACAATATAAACACACCAATTCACCTCATGTATACGTCTTTGGGCTGCAGGATGAAATCAGAGTACCCGCAGAAAACCCACACAGACATGAGGAGAACATGCAAACTCCATACAGACAGTGGCCCCATCCAGGAACCATTTTTTTTTCTTCCTCATCAATGTTACAGTGAAATGACATGAAAGGAAAATACATTATTTGAAGACCTGCTGTGCTGACATCCTTGGTCACCGCCAAATGCTTACCTCTCTAACCCTCTTTCTTCTTCCTGTACTGTCATTCCTACGCTGCCATGCTACTTTTCAAAATCCATGTTTCCACTGTTCCTTCACAATCAACTACTTGTTTGTTGGAGAATTCCATTCTATTTAATCCAGACATCTTTGTTGTTAACCGTTCCTGGCCTGCTCCTACACCTGCAGTCTTGAAGTAAAACCTGGCTCTCAGACATGGTTCCTGCCACAGATGCCCTGGGTGTTGATTTCTCTTCCACACCCTAGCCCTTTGCCCCTCCATGTTTATGTACAAAGTCTCTGCTCCTGCGAAGTTTATGGCTGCTATCCTGGTCACTTGACCGGGATATCCCCATATTCATTTGGTTATTTTGACAGCACCCTCAATACTCCATGCCATCTGCCAAGTGTAAATGCTTGATGCTTCTAAGTCAGATATCTTTGACTTATCATCATCTCACTCCATATCCTTGTCCTGCATGCCAGTATATAATCTCTGGTCTCCAACTAAAATCTATATGCCCTTGGCTCCTAAATCTATTTCTCTGTTCCATAGATTTTTTGATTCCTTGACCCTAGAGGTAGTTCCATTTAAACATTCTATAGGCAGCTCACATTCAAGGGTTGAGGAAAGAATGCATGCCAATCCCATACCTTTAGTCACTTATCTCAGTGACTGCTTTCACTAACACTCCATTGTCCAAATCTTGTCAGTGACTGTCATCCTGTTGCATGCCCTCTTTCCCACTTCCCGAATCTGAGCAGTCACCATGTTTGGACAACTGCATTTCTTAATCCTATCCGCTTCACTCAGCCCACTGACACTGCGTTAGCTCACACTCTAATTTTTTACATACATTGCTATAATGTTTTTACAACTGGCCTCCTTACTTTCATCTTAGCTCCTTCACATCTATCTCCATCAGTGCTAGGAAGAATCTAAAATGCAAATCAGACTCTATCATTTTCCTGCTTATAATCTCTAATAGCTCTTCAAAGTTTTTTTTTCAGAAGATTCCAAACTCTCTAGCATGGACTTAAAAAAGCTTTTACCAGTTGGCCCTCTTGATACCTCACTAAACTCCAGTTCTTCTTTGGTCTAGTTATATCTTCCAAACATACCAAACACCTTCTCACCTCTAGATAGCTCAACATACCAAAATGCACTCTCTGTACCATGTCTTCCTTTCCATTGCCTAACAGCCTTTCTTTTCCACCCAAATCTAGCTAATTCCTATTTGTTTTCAGCACCCAGGCTGAATCGGATTTTACCTTTTCAAAAAGCTTTTCCCCAAGGGTCTCTCCTTCCTCATTTATACCCCTACTCCGCTATGAGTTAGATGCCCCTCATAGCAGCTCTCCTTGAATTCTGTGCTTTATTCTATTATGGCAGTAACCAGGGTGTATTGACATTGTCTGTTTACTTATCTGTGTCACAAACTCTGTTCCGCCTTCAACCTAAGCTGTCAGTTCCTGGAAGTCACTGACATGGAATTTCCATGCAGTCATCTCTGCAAGCCTAGTGTAATGCCTAAAATTTGGTACATAAACATCTGACGATGAACAGAAGAAGAGAAGTAAAAGGAAAGAAGGAGAGAAGGAAGCAGGAAGGTGTTGGAGAAGGTCGTCAAGAAGACGTGACTGCTGGTTTGACCCACAAACTGGCCCCAAGCAATCAGAGGCTCCTAAACTCCTCCCCTGCCCTTGGAATGTATGCTCGGCTTGCTTCCCCCACGCTAGAATATGCCCAAGGACACAGCCTTGAGATAATAATGTGGTGTTGAAACTACTTGGAGTGGGTATGTGACTAAAACGAATTTAGGATTCCTGTGTGCATAACCAACCCCAGTTAAGGCCTCTATATAAACTTTAAAGATTCTGGCAGGCAGGTGTGGAAAACTACTTGTCTTCTGGTTGCCCAAGACAAGCCTCGCAAGTAACCCCCCTTGCTTATTAAACCTGCCACCTATCAATCTAAAGTGTTCTTCCCTTTTCTTCAGTCTCTCCCTGCCCCCTGGGAGTATGGGGGTCAGTTTTAGATTGCACCCAGGAAGCTCCCAAAGAGACTGCAAACTGACAGAAGGAAATGAAAGAAGGAAGGTGGCTGGCTCTCTGGAGCAACTGAGGTCTGGAAATATCCCCCCGAGGTCCCTGTAAACATATCAGGCCAGCACAGGCCCTGATCAAAATCATCAAAAAAGATCAGGAACATCATAAATATTTAGGATATGAACAAAATATTCTGCCAGGTTAACAAATTATAAGTACTTTACTTGGAAAACTCTGTTAGCTGTCACTTTTATCATGCTCACAATATGACAAATATTACTGCAAGTTTCAGCAATTCCTCTTCTGGGTGTTTATCTGAGGAAAATGAAAACACTAATTCAAAAAGATATATGTACCACATGTCCATTGCAGCATTATTTACAATAGCCAAAATATGGAAGCAAACTAGTTGTCAATCAATAGATGAATGGATAAAGAAAATGTGGCACACATGTACAATGGAATATTACTCAGCAATAAAAAATAATGAAATTTCGCCATTTGCTACAACATGGATGGACCTAGAGAATATTACGCTAAGTGAAGTAAGTCAGACAGAGAAAGATAATACTATATGATTTCATATATATGTGGAATCTAAGAAAAAAAATGGACAAACAGAATAAAACAAAAACAGACTCATAGAAACAGAGAACTCACTGATGATTGCCAAAGGAGGGATTGAGGGGATGGGTGAAAAAGATGAAGGAAAATAAGAGGTATTTTATAGCTCCATGCTATAAAATGAATAAGCCATGGAGATGTAATATACAGCACAGGGAATATAGTCAATAATATTGCAATAACTTTGCACAGTGACAGATGGTAACTACACTTAGTGTGGTGATCACATTGCAAGGTATAGAAATACCAAGTCATTCTGTTGTATACTTGAAAGTAATATAATATTGAATGCCAACTATATGTTAATAATTGTTTTAAATTACCCTGTATTGATTAATTTCTTATAACCATATAAGGCAGTCATAGTATTATTATACTCATTTCGCAGAGGAGAAATCTGAGGCAAGGAGAGATCACATAACCTCCTCAAGATTACACTGGCAGGGTAAGGGTTTCAACCGAGGTGATTGGACTCTGCAGCCCATACTCTTCACCCCTATGCAGCTCTGCCTGTATGTCTTTTAATTACATTAATTCATGTGGAATCACTATCCACTACAGATTTCCACATCTCTTTGTGGAAATTGTTTTTAACTCATATTTTATAAGATGGACCAAACAAATACATGCACACATACACAATACACGTACACACACACATCAGGAAATAGTTTAGAACTGCAGTGGTGGTAAAAGTATTTTTTATACTTAGAGCAGGCAAGAGTTAAAGTAAGGCATGTCTAAGAAACATGGATGAAGCAGTCTCTTACTTTCCTCTCAGGTAATATACTAAGTGTATGCGTATTATTATTTAGAGCTATCCAAGAGCTGTGCTCAAATGAATGCTTACCCCCACCCTTCTCTGCTTATGAGCCAAAGCGTAAGACATTATTACTCTTAGAAAGCCAACAAGTATAAACAGTCTTTCCAAACAGCTAGTCCAACTTCTAAGATTCTGCATTAATTTTTCTTTAGTTCAAGTCTCTTTTTGTGTTGCTACAAATGATTAAGAAGTACTATTTCAAAGAAATGGCATGTGACCAATTTTTCCCTCTGAATATAAAAAGGCTCTCCCAACTTTTTCCAGACCTACATTTAATGGTTGATTAAATGAAAGATGCTCCATTTTTACAGCAGATTTAAATCTGTATTGCATTAAGTTTCCTTTAAATTGTCTTTCTATAGTTAATGGAAGATACTATATTCCTGAAATGCTTGTTGATGTGCTATAGTTTTTTTAGGCAAAAATACTAAAGATTATGGAGATTATAAAGCACTTCTTAAAACTTCCCAGGGTAGTTACACAACCTAGTGGCTCAGTCTGTATAAACTTCACCAACTGCCTGACCCATTAAAAATATTAATAGTAACATATGTGGCATATTACATTGAATCATTTTTGAGAAAGCATTGAAAAGCCAAAAATAAATCTTTGAAAATACTTACATACTTAAATAAACATTAAATACACAAACATATTAACAATAAAACTGATTTTAACTTAAAAATATCTATAATATGGGAAGTATTAAATGATTTTGTCAGCCTTTCTTTCAGAAAATATTTTCTTTTTTTCTAAATTACCCTTTGGTTTTCCAAAGATTTGAACTTCTCTCTCACTGTATTCACTGTTATAAGGATCCTGTGGAAACCCATAAAAACATTTTTTCTTGTGTCCCAGATGGCCCCCTTCTTCCATTTTTCATTTTTTTTAGAGGCAGTACCACTTAATAACTGATGGTTAGCAGTCCCTCTACCAACCGGGCTGTTTTTGGCGTTTAAAAGAGAATATACTTCTCTAAGGCACCGTGCTTAAAGAAAAACACAATAGCTACCTGTATTTTAGTAGCAAACTCCCTATTTGCTAAAATCTGAAGACTGCTTAGTAATGAACACCCAAGAAATACTCAGTTTAGAATCTACACACACACACATGCAGCTGCAGACAATGGAAACTAACTGCATAAGAGGAATCACACACGTTAATCCATGACATTAATTAGGTTTCTTAATGACTTTTTACACAAAAGAGTAAGAAATAAATTTTTGAAAACAGGGCCAAATCTTAAAAAAACCAACATTCCCAAAGAGCTTCAAACCCTGAGTCCAGGCCTGGTAATCACAGGCCCAGTTGTCCAACTCTGTTTGTAACATGGCGAAAGAAGAAGTCTAAACACATCACATGACTGGTCTCATTAACCTTTAATCACCTATTAGTCATCTGTAGATGGCAGTATAGTTAAGTGCCTGTTAGAGATTAAATTGTGTTTCCCTCTCGAAATTTATATGTTGAATTCACATTCTAGTATCTCAGAATGTAACTGGATTTGGAAGTAATTAAGATAAAATGAGGTCATAGGGGTGGACCCTAATTCAATATGACTGATATCCTTATAAGAAGAGGATATTAGGATACAGACATCAGACATGCACAGAGGGAAGGCTATGTGAAGACACAGGGAAAAGATGGCCATCTACAAGTCAAGGAGAGAGGCCTCAAAAGAAACCATCTCTGCCAATATCTTGATTTTAGGCTTCTAGCCTCCAAAAGTGTGAGAAAATAAATTTTGGTTTTGTAAGTCACCAATATATGGTACTTTGCTATGAGAGCCTGAGCAGACTAATGCAGATACAGGTCTGTTTCACCAGATTCTTCTCCCAGGGTACATCACATGACCAGTCTCATTAGCATATTTTCTTTAATCACCTACCCAGCTAATTATCTGTAGCAGACAGTAGAGTTAATTTGGCTTTGAACCCATAGCATACATACGTCTTCAGACAACAGGAATTAATGAATAAGGAATTAGCAAAGTATTTTTGAAGATCAAGAGCTAAGCTCTCTCTTTAGTGGTCAAGAATTCCACATAGCCCTAGTTAAAATCTACACAAAAGAGAAAGAAAAAGGAAAATAATCCATCCTATTTCCAGTGAAAATACTGTCAACAGGAATACAGGCAACATTTCATCTCTGTTTTTTTTAATTTCTTATATGTCTTTTAGTCTTGATAAATATGTAAGTACTTTGTGTGTGTGAGTCTCTTGTCTTATAGTGCTTTCTAGAACCCCATGAGTATACTGCAATCCCATCAGTAACAACTAAGACAATTGTTCTAATGATAACTCTGTATTTGAAATGGAAACTTCAACTCTTAAATTACTAAGAAAACATTTTCAGAATCTCAGGGGTTTGTTTTAGCACTATAAAGTCAAATCCATCTCATTTACTCATATAAAATTGCTTAGTATAATCTATTACCAAGACCATGAAAAGAAAGTGTACTAAAGTATGTAGGTCCAGAAATACTTCGTGCTTTGGGAAGTCACTGTGAAAAGTGATTCTGTGAATCATGAGAGACCCCTATTGACCTTTTTAGGTATTATGAGAAATTCATCACTCCTTTAGACAATACTTTCTCTGCATTCTCCCATCCTTATGAGCATTTGTGTAAAACAAGGGTGCTTGAGATCTATGGCCATGTCTTATTTATTTTTGTTTCCTAATGCCTATCAGAGCCCAGTAACTATTAGCAGTCCAATAATATCAGTTTTGTAATGTTTAATTGTAGTGGCGAGAAGTGAATTGTTTACAAGTAAGAGGCTTCCCATTGAGGCTTGGTTAGATGCAAGGGAATTTAGAGAACGGATGTGAGAACTTCTCACATTTCCAAAAACAGGAATAGAGTTGGGTTTCAGATATATCTGGAACCTATGATCAGAATGCAGTCAGGGCTCTTTGTTCATCTGGTTTTTTTGTTTGTTTGTTTCTCTCTGCTCATCTCTTTCATTTCTTACATCTCTGTCATTTCTCTAATCTATGCAAAAGAATACAGGGATATTAGCAGAAACAAAATTTTGATGTTGCAGTTTTTCACTACACGTGGAAAGCCTACTTTGATTAGTCCCCAGTCCAGATTCTCTAGTGGTCTTTAAATAGAGGAGGACACAAGTCTTAGATGAAAAAAATGAGCTGACATTCCCACAAGAATCTGTTCTATAAAAGAATGAATCAATGAATGAATCAATGAACAAACAAACTAATGAATAGTTGTCTGGCATCAGAATATTAAAATAGTCTGAGAATAAAAGAGCATATAGAAGGTCCAATTTATATGTCATTAGGTTGGTGCAAAAGTAATTGTGGTTTAAAAGGTTAAAAATAATTGCAAAAATCTCAATTACTTTTGCACCAACCTAAATACAATACTGATTTTCTATTTGAGATGACTGTGAAGGGTTAACACATTCAATGAATTTGGCAACTGATACATTATCAATGTACTGGGAAAATTGTTAGCAATGGAAAATACCGGAAATATTAAATAAACTAAAATCCCATTCATATACAACTATTTTATAGTGAAGCTGAATTTCATAAAAATTTTAAAAGTGTGAACAATCTTTTTCTTTCCAAAACAGAGCTGACAGAATTTATTTAAATTGTGGACTGGTTAGACTATCATATTGGAATATTGGGGAACAGGGCAAAATCCTTTGTTGGACATCTGGTAAGTTGACTGTCGTTTCAGATGCATTGTTGCTATTTTTCTCCCAAGCAGAATTAGCCAGATTGGGTATGAATTTAAGGTCTTTTACATTGGATTCCTCCCTCTGTCACAAATCTTTGAGGCATGACCTCCGGACGTTTTCTAAATATTTAAAACAATATTTCAGCATTGTTCTGCAGCTTGCTACATAGTAGGTTCTCAGGAAATATTTGTTGAAAACATGAACCTCCTCTGCTCATTTTCCCAATTCTCTGCGGGCAAACTTAGCAAAGTTTTCTGACAATTCCTGAAGTGAAAAACAACAACAACAACAACAACAACAACCAAAAAGAGGATGACTAGTGAATTGTGAAGAGTAGAAAATAAGAGAATTTATATGATTTAAGAGTCAGGGAATTCTATATTAAAAATTTAAATAGTTATGTGGTAGGTGTTTGGTCTGTACTTTAGATCACATTAGGTGTTCAGGGAAGCACTGACTTCATAAAATTGAGATCTCTTAGGCTTGAATGCTTCTGAAACAACTGAGTGATTTCCTAATGTTTACGTGCATCATCTCGAACTAGCAAATGTTCAAGTCACAGAGTTGTGTTAGTAGACTAAATCATCATAAAAGTTCAGAAAATAATTCAATTCTTTAAAATCTCCGATAACCTGACAATTTCCAAAATTTCCTAGCGGATTACATAGGTATAAAATGTCACATATGTATACGTATATATACACACACACACACATATATATATATATATATATATATATATATATATATATATATATGTATACACACACACACACACACACACACACACACACACACACACACACACAGAGAGGGTGCCAAAAAATGTATACACATATTAAGAAAGGAAAAGACTATATTAAAATTGTAATACTCAGTATATACCAATAACGTAACATGAATACATACATCTTTTTGGCACCCCTGGTATATATATTTAGTAATAAAATAACCACTGAAAAACTTCCAAAGACCAATATGCTAACTGATTCTAATGAAATGTAAGTAAGGTGTCTACAAGTTTGACAGAAGTACCATTGCCTGGTCTTCATTCCGCATTTTTCCTGTTTGTTCCTAGAACTGAATATGACAAGATAAAAATGTATCTTAACCCCTCTTTCTTTTGAAGTTCTTATTTAGAATTTCCATTTCTTCTCCTCATCTTCCACACAGTGGTCCAAATAATTTCTCATTTATTTAAGTAAGATCCTAGATCGTGATTCGCATTTTCCTTGTTTTCACTGCGGATTGAGGTTTACAAAGCCTACTAGTTTAGCCTATGTAACTGAAGCGTTATTAATAAGGGGCATGATTTGTTTATGTAGAGATAGATTTCACTCCATTTCCTATCTCTATTTAATCTGGAAAAGTGGAAGTTTAATCACCCTTCTCTGACTAAAACTTACATGGTTCTACTAACACAATTCAGAGCAGGAATTAGGTTTAAAGATCCCATAAAATAAATTTTAGTTCTCCGTTTCCAAATCCCATGAACCATCCAAATGAACTTCAGATGATTTGTTTAAATGTTCTCTTTCAGAGTATTTATTTAAAATACACAAGAGCTAATGTGCTATGTTATACTTAATTAATGCCCAACTAAATGTTCTAAATTATAAAGCTGGCATATTTATCCAAGAGTTAATTTTCCTTATAAAATAGGGCATATATACAACATTTTCATGGATTTCATGTTTGAATTATGTCGTTAAATTACACATTATTACTGAGAATGCTACTGAGCTGTTAAATTTCCATTATGCAATCGAAAATGAAGGTACTATTAACACTCAGCTTAAACTCTGAGCCTTTAAAAGACATTACTAATTTCTCATTTTAATTACACATTCTCTCAGTATGTTGCTGATTTATTTTTCTTCAAGGGGAATTTTAAACTATTTTCATTTTATTCATCATGTCCACTCAATCAATATCCATAGTTTAGTACTGATAATTTAATAGGCCTAGGAGCCTCTCTTTACTTGCTTTGTTCTCCTCTTTAAACACAAGAATTCAATGCATCATGATTTATTTGATAACATAACTAACTGAATAATTTAAGCTTCTGATTTTTCACTTCAGTTAAAACTAAACTCAAATAAATTCGGCCAACAGTTAAACATTCATATTATATATTAGTACTCAGGAAAGGTATTATTTAAGGAGATGAACACTATCTCTTATCATCATAACAAAAGAAAAGGCAGATGATATTATCACATCACATAATTAAACCTTTTGAATTTAGGTTTAAATTAAAATTTCCTAGAATACCTACCATACCATTGGGACATCTATTATTATTACCTTGTTTTCCCCAAAATAAGACCAGGTCTTATATTAATTTTTGCTCCAAAAGACGCATTAGGGCTTATGTTCAGGGGCTGTTATCCTGAAAAATCATGCTAGGGCTTATTTTCTTGTTAGGTCTTATTTTCAGGGAAACATGGTAGTTTCAGATTTCATCTAAATATTAAAATAAAAGCTAAGCTTACTAGTTTATAAAGCTTACTAACTTATAAAGTCATGTAATTTAATTACTCAATTAAGAAATTTAATACACACAATTTTATAGAAATTATTTCAAAATTCTTCCTTTTTTTCAACTCTGTAGATTCTTTAAAACTTATTTCTAAATGCTAAAACAATACTTTTATCATTTTAATAAAAATGTGTTGTAGAGTTCGCTTTTGAGGTAGTTTTTGTAATTTAAATCTAGCCTGTTTCAGTTTCCCACAGTCCACTTACATTTTAAACAAATAAACAATCTTACCACAGGGGACTATGACAATGAAAGCATGGGGAAAGTACATTTATTTGGATGCAGTTAGAAATAAAAAATAAAAGAAAATGGAGCCAGTTGTCTCATTCCCTAATATTTTACTTCTGGACGCAAGAGAAGAAATTCTCGAAACATATGTATTGCTTCTCAGATTAAATGTGGCTGACCTACCTTTGACTAAAACTTTTCTAGGACCCTGAGAATTTGAAGAAATCAAAGGAAAATCATTATGCGTTTGAGAGGAGGAGGGCTGGGCATTTGGCCAATTTTATTTACATTTCCAAACACAGATCTTTTCACACCTAAGTTGGAAAAAACAACAACAAACTTCTATTAAACAACACTTGGGTGAAAATAAAGACAATGACAATAAAAACACTACATATTAGAGTCTGTAGGATATATTTAAAGCAAGTCAGAGGAAACCTTATAGCACTAAGTACTTTTATTAGTAAAAATATAAAAAACAAAAATAAATGAATTATGTCCCATTTTAAATCTAGGAAAAGAAAAACCAGAAAAACAAAGTAAGCCAAAAGAAAACACTGAAAAAAAGAGAAAGAATTAATAAAGAAAGCATAAAATAATAAGGTATATAAAAACAGTACATCTAATTTGGGAGTGAAAATCCTTTTTTAAAAAAATACATAGCTACCATTAACTGAGTTGATGAACAAAAAAGGAAAAAATATATAAATACAAAACATAAAAAATGCCAAAGAGAAAATATACATTGAAACAGAAGAAAAAGTTTTTAAGTCACAAGAGAATAATTTACAGACACCTGTGCAAATATATTTAAAAACTTCCATAAAATGGATAATTTCCTAGAGAAATACAGACTACCAAATTTGACCCCATTGGAATTAAAATCTTTAAAAGTCGGTTCTCTATAAAAGCAATAAAGTTATTAAGGGACTATATTAGTTTTCTATGTTCCTGTAACAAATTACCACAAACATGGTGGTTTAAAACAAGAGATATTTATTCTCTCTCAGTTCCGAAGGCCAGAAATCTGAACTCAAATGTCAACACTGCCTCTGAAAGTTTAGGGGAGAATCCTCCTTTCCTCTCCTAGCTTCTGGTGGCTTCTGGCATTCCCTGACTTGTGGCAGTATAACTTTAATGCCTACCTCTGTCTTCACATAGTCTTTTCCTGTGTCTATGTGTTCTCTCCTTTTCTGTCTGTTGTAAGGACACCCACCACTGGATGTAAAGCTCACTCTAATGCAGGAGGATCTCATTTCAAAATCCTTACTTTAATTATACGTGCAAAGACCTAAAAATTCTTTTTCCAAATAAGGTCACCTTCACAGGTCTGGGAATTTAGGACTTGAACATATAATTTGGGGGCCACTATTGAACCCACTACAGGAACTAATCCACAAAAATTACCAACCTCAAATGATTTCAGAGACAAATTCTACCCAAACTTCAAAGACCAGATAGATCGAACACTCTATAAATTAGTCCAGAGATGGAAAGGAAAATTCCAAATTCCTTTTATGAAACAAATATTACACTAATACTTAAACCTGGTAGACAATATAAAGATAGAAAATTACAGACCAATATCACTCATGTATATATATGCAAAAGCACTGAATAAAATACTAGCAAACAAAATACAACACAGTTTAAGAAGATAATGCACAATGACTTAAGTAGATCTAGTCTAAGAATGCAAGGTTGTTCAATATTAGGAAATCCATTAATGTCATCTACCACATGAACAAATCTAAGGGGAAAATTATGATTGGTGTCACAGATGCTGAGAAAGACTGATAAAATTCAACACCCATTCATGAAAAAAAAGCTCAAAAACAGGAATTGAGGGATACTTTCTGACATTGTAAAATATGATGTCTTAGTCTTATAGCTAGTGTCTAATTTAGTGGAGAAACACTGGAGATATTTCCTTAAGATCAAGAATAAGACAAGTATGCTCATTATCTCCAGTATTAGAGATATTAGGTCATGCAATTAGACAAACTAAGTTAAATAAAGGGCTAAGAACGGTTAAAAAAGAAAAGTAAAATGATCTCTATTTGCAGATGATATAATAGTATACTTAGAAAATCTAAAAATCAATCATAAAACTCAAATAAAAATAATTCAGTTAGGGAGAAGAACGCAAAATTGGAATAAAGAAAGAATGGTCTTAAAATACACAAACACTAACCAGATAGAGATATATGATAGAGAAACCCTTACTTTTAATAGCAACAGAGAAAATTAAATAGTTAGGAATTAACTTGATATTAAAATTCATATGGAAAAACAAACAGAAACACACAGGAAAATACTGAAAAATGAAAACTATGAGGAGGGACTATTCCAATCAAATATTAAAACATAATATACAGTGTCATTAATTACAACAGCTTGGTCCTGGATTATGAATGCAAATAGACCAGTGAAATAAATAGAAAACACAGAAATAGATCCAGATATACACATGGAAGTTTAGTATATGATAAAAGTGGCATCTTAAGTCATCAGGAAAAAGATGGACATTTTAATAAATTGTGCTGGGACAACTTGCTAGTAATTTGGGAGAAAAAGAAAATGATATTCATATCTGTATCACACATAAGAAGAAACTTCAAGTAGATTAAGAATCTAAATGTAAAACTTGAAACCTTACAAGTAGCAGAAGAAAGCATGGAAGAACCCCTCTTTGACCATCGGATCGAGAAAGGTTTTCTGATGTTGACTACTAATCCAGAGACAATAAGATTGATACATTTGACTACATAAAAATTTTAAAAGAAAAAGAACATGTTTTCATGGAAAATGACACCACAACGTCAAAAAGCAATGGAAAAACTGGTAGAAAATTTTGCAACATATATCACAAAGAGCTGAAATGCCCAATATATAAATAACTCTCAAAAATTAAAAGACAAAGTTCTAAAAATTTAGTAGAAAAATGAAATAAAAGATATAAACAATTCATAATAAATATATAAGAATAACCCTCAACATGTAAAAAAAATGTTCAAACTTATTCTTAATTAGAGAAATGTAAATTTAGATAACACTGAGATATCAATTCAGAATGGAAAAGTTTTCAAAGTATGAGAGCACATCCTGTTGGCAAGGTTGGTGGTAATACATCTGTGTACTATGTCTGCCAATTTTCTGTAAGTCTAAAAATATTTTAAAATAAAAATTGAAAGCAAAACAACAACAATAAGAACTCTAAGAAGTACAGGTTCATCTAAGCTAACATCTGGGCAAAATTAAAATGAAAATGATGAATCTGTTGGAATTTGAAAAAGATATAAATATATGAAAAAACTCCAAGTGGGAAAAAAACCCAAAGTGTTACAAAATATAACTTGGTAGAAATTCTGAGGAAGGAGCTTAAAGGGGAGATAAGGTGGATATGTATTGCAAGTCTACATATCCACCTTAGGGAAGAGTAGAAAATATTTAATTCATTACACTTTGGAGCTAGTTAATGTCTTTCAACAACAAGTCCAACCTCTGTATGCTCCTCTGTGATGGTGGAGCTGAAACTCTGCAAACTACGTTCCCCAGACTTCCTGCCAGTTGGCTTCCTGTTAAGATCAGCCAACGAAGGAAAATTGCAGTGGAGGAAAAATGGAGGAAGATTTTCTCTAGTGGAGGAGAATTGGAAGTGTGAGGAAGAGTGAAAGGACTGCCTTCCTGGTCTCCATTTCCTCTCAACATTGCCTCTAGAGCTGCAGACTGTTGTCCCATCCCCAGTTCCCTTCAGCACTCCCAGCACCAGCTTCTCCAATCCTCCTCAAAGCATCACAGCAGGCAACACTGTGACCTTAGAAGGCCAAGAATCAGCCAAGCCATGTGCTAACCAATTAGGCCTTACTCCAGGACCATCCAAGCACCTACCTGTCACCTTCACCTCAGCAGTCTGAGTACCCACCAGGCCACACAATCTTCAGAGCTCTGACTCCTGCCAAACCATGCCCTCTCTTCAGAATCCCAGTACAAACTGCATAGAGCTTCCCTCCAAGTTCCAAAGAATCAGACTCACTGAGCCCTTCCATCAAGCCCTTAGTTTCCAAAACCTACTTCTTCCGCATTGTTGCTCTAACTTCTTGAAGTTATTAAACTTCAATACCTCAGTATCCTCTTTTTACTCTTTAAAGCTTCTACACCTGTGTAACCAATTTCTAATCCAATCAGTTTGAAACATCCAGTGTGGATTCTGCTTTCCAGTATCTGATAGACTTTTTTGGAAGGGTTAGGGCAAGGAGAATTTTGTTTACAGTTCATTTATTCATTAATTTAGTATTTATTAAGTAAATGATTGGTGCACATGACAAATAAAGATGAAAAAGACACAGTTCCTGCCTTTAAGTATTCACAATAAATGGGGAAGGTAAATATTTAAACTAGCAATCACCAAGTAAATAAGCTCTATAACAGAGGACCACTCACAGTGCTGAGTGAGCATGAAAAGGTACAAAGTCACAAGAGAAGGCTTTCTGCTCGGGTGACATGAAAGTATTATAGGTCACGTAGAAGCCTTAAGGAGAAAAGGACATCCTGTCAGAGGAAAAACTACCTGAAAGCATATAACAGAGTCAAAGAATGTTGAATAAATCCTGTATCACAGAATAGGAAAGGGACACAAATTGAAGCCAAATAGGGAGACAATAATCATGAACGGTCTTGAATGACACACTAATTAATTTTAAATTCACTCTAAAACAATGGACAACCACCAAAGGAGTTTTGGAAGATATTTCCTTTTTATATTACTTGTACAGTGTGAAAGAAAGAAAGAAAGAAAGAAAGAAAGAAAGAAAGGAAGGAAGGAAGGAAGGAAGGAAGGAAGGAAGGAAGGAAGGAAGGAAGGAAGGAAGGAAGGAAGAAAGAAAGAGAAAGGAAAACAAAGACATCCCTCAGCTCCTAGACCCTCCTTCCAGAAATGTTTCTTACATATTATTTCCAGAAAGAAGTTGACTAACATAAATTCATAGTAACTAATATAGATATTATTTGCCAGATGCTGTTCAAAGTAAGTTATACGTATTTATTAACCCATTTAATCACCTTCACAACAACCCTATTTGGTAGTTACTATTATTACTTCCATTTAACAAAGAGAAACTTGAGGCTAAAAAAGACTAACCAACTTGCCCAGGTTCATAGAACTAGTAAGTGGTGGAGTCAGAGTTTGAACCCAGCAAGTATGACTCCATGATCTGTGCTGTTAACCACTATGATACAGTGTCTTCTATAATTATATATGTTTGTACAGATGTGTGCGAAAAACAAGAAATAAATATTCTAACATAAATGACACATACTCCACATTTTACTCTGTACCTTGTTCTTTCAATTAGTGATATACCTTGAAGATAATATCTTATGAAAACATTTTGATCCACTTTATTATTAAGAACTGCACAGTATTTCATTATGTAAACATTCCAAACTATAGTTAAACATTTCTATATTGATTAATAGTAAGGTTCATTACAGGTTTGTTCCTTGGAAATAATGCTGCAAGAAACTTAATAGTAGAGGAATGGTTGAAAGGAAAATTTATTTTTAGTATTAAAAACATTGCACAATTGCCTATCATAAATAAAGATGTCCAACAGCCATACCATCAGTAGAAGAGTACTTATTACCCCACATTCCTGTCAAGGGTGAATTTTCACTAAATTCTGTTTTAAAATTTTTTGCCCCTCTGGTAAGTAAAAAAATAACCCCTATAGTATTTAAAATAGCCTGATGTGATGGAATGTGTGTTTTGAAAAGACCCTGATGAGGTGGTATAGAGATTCACATGGTCACACCAAGACTCAAGGCAAAAAGGACACATAGGGGACAATTGCAACAGACTGTGTAAGAAATGAGAATGGCTTAGTTAGAGCAGGGCCTTGAATATATTAGGAGGAATAAGTAAGAGGGGAGGCCATATCAGAAAGGCCAACTGTCGAAGGTTGCCGGTTCAGTTCCCACGAGGGATGGTGTGCTGCACCCCCTGCAACTAAAGATTGAAAACGGCAAATGGATGTGGGGCTGAGCTGCGTCCTCTACAACTGGATTGAGGGACAACGACTTGGAGCTGGTGGGCCCTGGAGAAACACAGTGTTCCCCAATATTCCCTACTTTAAAAAAAAAGGCGAACTGTTGAAGTAGCTCAACAGATCTTTGTTCGTGATATGTAATATTGTGTTAGAAGGGGGCAAGAAAGAGAAAGGATTCAAGAATATCTCCTAAGTTTATGAGTTAGGATATCAGGAAGATTATAATGAAAATAACTGTCCTCGGAAACACAGAAGAAGGCAAAATTTTGGGAACATGCTAGAGGAAACAAGAATGATAAAAAGTCCCTTATAAATCTAAGATTCTATTATTTATTTATAGAAACTACCTTCATCTGTGGCAGGGGCAATTTCAGAATATTCATATATATTTAATGTCACTTAATAATAAATCATTAGATTTTGCAGCAATATGAAGGCCTTTAAATCAAATTATCCAGCACATTTATGATACTAGCTATACTATGCTGGAGTATTCTTTTAGTATTCTGCCATCTAGCGAATGACAATCATTTGTGCAACTTGGCCTATAAATTGGTTGTTTGGATAAAAGAATCCTGAATTTTACGGCTTCTCATCATGTATCATTTCAGTTTCCACAGCATAGAAAAATAATCTGAAAATGCCTCACATTTTTGGCATAACCTGATCAGATGATTATTAAATTCATAAGCATAGAGAAAAGAATGAAAGCATAGAATCTGTCAGCCTAACCCTAAAATTTGACCCTGGGCTCAGTTTGAAAATTCATGTCATTAAAGTCATGGGGAAAGTTAATGTGAGTTTCCTTTATGCCATCTCCTGCCATCATTAACAACAACAACAAAAATACAAAAACAAAGCAGAACCTTTACTCGTTAGCAATTTTCTTTTCTGAAATAAAATATATTTAAGTGAACAATCTTTGTCCATTCAATAAGCTATGCTTAATATTATAAAAAAATTATCATCTGAAAAGTTATCTTACGTGACATATTAGAGATTGCATTTGAATGTTATGGAAGTATATTATAAAAATTTGGTTTCTCTATATTTCTATGAAAATGTTGTTATTTTTTCCTGACTTGATTGCTTGTTTTGTGCAACTAATGTACTTTTGTATTGCTAATTCATGGTATTACTTATCATACTTTATGCATATACATATACTAATTATTTGTTTGCAAGCGTGTGTTCCCAAAGGACCTATGAATTTCTTGAAGAGAATATCATGTTCAGTTTTATATCTCCTATAACTCTCATGACATATAGTACCTATTTGCTTTCAATAAGTGTTAATAAAAGAAGGATTTGAAATAATTGAACTAATGAAAAATATTTCAAGTTTCATTAATTTTAATTCAAATTGAATTAAGATATAATTTAAAATAAGCAATCACTACATTCAGCTTCCTTAGTTAAGCCTAGACAAAACAACACTGAACATATTGCCCAAGTACCCACAGGGCCCTAAAATATAGATGTATGCACATTAGAATTATTGGAAATAGGTAGACAAAAATCCCCTTTTGAAATTTGTCCTTATGGGTAATGGCAATATTCCCAGACTTGTCAACTTCTTCCCTTGGCAGATCTCTGTGGTCTATCTGTTAAACTTGAAGGCTAAAATGCTCTCAAAGTGAGCATGCCGTATGGATATCTTTATTCTGCATGATTATAAGCCAGCAGAATACATAAACCTGAGCAATTTCAGATTGTCAACTGAAATTGTTCCCAAGAGAATACTTCATTGCCTTGTGGATAATGATTATGGATGAAAGTTCAAAATCATGAAATAAGAGTTCAATTGATATTAGTTGAGCACATTGGTTGCAAGGCCTCTTAATCCATCTACATGTCTGACCTCTTTGATTTTATTATATCCAAGCTAAACCTAAAGAGTAAAAATAAGGACCCTGTCTACGTTTTTCTGTTTTGTTTTGTTTTGTTTTGTTTTGTTTTGTTTGTTTTTAAGTATTGTTACCCAATTCTGGTCCTTTGGGCAGCTGTTCTCATTTTCCTTTTAATTTCAGCACCTCCGCTTTTAAAAACAAACCTGAGTAGTTTTTTTAGGATCATTAATCATACTTGTGTATTTCACAGAGCCCTTATCCCCATCTATTGTGTGGTATTAAAGCTTAAGGAAGCTGGAAAAGAAAAATGTTATTTCTCTTCAGAAACTTGTTCTATTTTAAAATTTATCTGACCTCTATGATATACATTTTCCTTACCTACTGTCTTGTGGTCAGCTGCGCATCTCAGAAAATTTAGATGATAGACATAGTCTTCCTGTTCAGATAGAGTCCCATCAAATTAGGTTGACAGGTGATTTCAGCAGAAGGAATTAAGCATCCCCTACTTTTCCTCTTCTGGGGCTTTTTCTCTTTCCCTTTTATAATTTTTTTTTTTCTCTAGAAACACATTTTCTACTCCATCAAGCTGTGAGTTTATAGGGGCACACTCTGGCAAGGGTAGATGGGGAATGGAATTATAGTCATCCAACTCTGGATATGGAGAGTAATTTAAATTTAGAATGAAATATTAGAAAAATCCATTTGGCCCCAGATCCCAGCCATAGTTCCCATTAAACTGTATCTGTAATAAGCTGATATATTATTAATAGGTATTTGCTGAATATGTGTCTTAGTTCCTAATTAATTCTGAACTCTGGAGGTAAAGAAAGTAGTGCAATTTATTAGTAGCCCCATCAGATGCCAACATGTATTATTAATCAGGCTTTCTTCTTTTCAACTTTTGCTAATGGCCTGGCTTTTATTTTCATAATTATGATAAGGTACATGATCTTTGAAATACTCCTTCTGATCTTATGATCTTCAACTGAAAGAGCTTGAGAAGGTGCTAACAAAACCAATCAGCATATAATAGGGGAAAAAAAGACTCACAGAAGTTTTAAAAAAACAGAACATTTTAAATAATTATATAAAAATAATTAAAAGTCGTTTTTAAAAAGATTCATATTTAATACTTAGGTAAGTAGAATCATATTAATATGAGAGTGGACACATTAAAAAGAGCTTTCTCTTTAAGAAAAATCTGGGATAAAAGAACTCTCCCAAGAGAACCATAAGAACATGGAGGAATTCATGGATTTAAAGAATCAACACATTGTAAAGACATTAAAATGTACCTGGCAATTCAGACTCCAGAAGAAATGGAACAGTCAAGCTGTGTCTTTAAGGCTTCCTGGATGAAAACAAGCTTTTAGTATGAAGAGTATTTCTGGTATCCAAGTGTTCTGCAGATAGAAGGCATGAATGCCATAGAATCAAACTTGATAACTGATTCAGTAGGTGAGACCAGACAAGTCTTTTTTTGCTTTCAAGCCACATATTGGAGAAAATGCTAGATCCTAAAATGGCTGGGAATCAAAACCTAAGAATTAAGGAGCTCATCTGCAAGTCCACTAAAGAGGTCCTTCTAGGATGTTTAAACGCTGACCCATTATATCAATTCCCACAATTCCTCAACGGAGGAAGGTATCTCATCGGCCACAGCTGTATAGAAGACTGCTGTGTGAGACCCACTTAAGACTAAGACAAGCCCAAAGGATGTCAGGAAATCAAACCGGAAGCATAAGAAAATGAGAATAGTTTCCCACTAGGAATTTTTTTTTAAAGGCCAATAGAGGATAAGTACAACAGTCGGCATTAAAACGAAAATGCCTAAAGAGGATAATGACATGATTGAAGATGCTGGTCATTTTAACTTTGTGAGATCAGAGACATCAATTCATCTCCCTTCCTAATAATTTAGAAAGACACCAGGAACTGAGTATTACGGAAGGTTTGGCCATAATATACTTACAAAGATACCCATATAGGCTCAGAGCAATAGCTGCAAAGTATCCACCAAGTCTTAGAACCAAGTCAATCGTGCAATTCTTTCAAACACCATTGGCTTCCATGGCTGATTAACATCAGCCTGAACTGATGAAAATGCTTGCGTCTGGAGAAAGGAATCAGGGTGTACCAGGAAGGTCAGGAATATATATGTCTTTGTGTATGTGTGTGTTGCAATGAGCTTGTATATATAGCTTTATATATAAAACTTCAGATTTTATAACTTAAGAAATAGAGAACATTGATAACATTTTTAAAGTGAAATAAAAATACAAACAATTTTTTGACAAAATCCTTACATTAGCACAGATCAGTGTGATCTCCAAGCCAGAAGCATCAGCATTTCCTGGGAACCTGTTAAAAAGGCAAATTCTACTGCACCCGTATCCAACTTGATTAGAAACTTGGGGCTCAGGGGCGGTGCAGTGTGTGTTAGAACAAGCCCTCCAGGTAAGTCTGATAAACACTGAAGTTTGAGAACCACTGGCATAGAGTATAAAGAAATAACCAATTAACCGGCAAGTTATAGTTTAAGAACCTCATTCACACATTATGTAATAAACACACATTCAGAACTTAAAGTAAAAGAAGTAAAAATCTTAATTGATCACATGGTAATGACTAATACATTTGAAATTCATTACAGGTGGGAGTTGAAAGTGAATTATTTATTAATGATGTAATATGGTGTTTTTATGAAGCTAGAAAATACGTTTAAAGACTTTTAAAATGTATTCTAACTAAGAAATAATAGAACCAGTATTATATTGTATTATACTATTAATTGTTTCTGCTCATCTACTCTTGTAAGGAAGTGAATAAATTTTTTCAAAGGTAGGAAGTTCCCCTAATGAAGCTGAAGTAAATGAACAGAAAATCAAATGCAAACTCCTCACGCTTGAGAAGAAAACGTCAGGCTTAAGAACATAGAACAAGAAATGGACAGCTGGACTGAGTGACATACTGAGTTCAGTGAGCAAAACAAATTAAATCTGAAGTCTCAGACATCCAACTTACAGCTTAAAAAATGAGTGAAATTCAAGTCTGAATAATTGCATTTTACCGATGACAGGATTTTCTATTGATTCTGAATCTAAGGACATACCTAATGAGAAAGAAAATTGATGGAGATGGAATAATCTCAGCCAACTTACAGATGACTGGTGTGAAAAAATTGAAAATGATCAATGTCTCATGGATAAAAACTATTGTAACAAGAGTTGAAGATAGAGGCTGTTCACAACCTAGGCTGAAGGGTGAGATGTCATCTAGGGATGAACTGAAAAACAGATGAATAATTTGGCAAATGACACTTTAGCCCAGAAGTTGACCAAAGATTGATGAAAAAAAAATGCAAACCCTTGCCATGGGAAGCGGAGATCCTTATAGAAATCCATGAGCAAATAGGCATGATGCTGTGGAATAAAGTGAATCGAGAACAGCAGATGCTGGAAGAAGAGGGAGGAAGTCTCCTAAGATACAGAGTAGAGAAGATTTAAAAACAAGGAATTTAAGAAATAGAGGATAAATTGCAGAAGATAGAGAGCTCCTACTGAAACCATGTTGTCCTTCCTCTGTAGGCAAGCTGTGCCAATGACTCACTGTATCTCACAGCTCTTAAAGTGTGTAGCACAGGAAACCCGACCATTTTATTTCCAGTTCATGTAATTTGATTAATTAACAAATGATGTAACACTAAGTGCCATAAAAATATAATGCTTTTCAAAAAATTGTAAAAACAAAGGAAAGAACTATCCCCATACATTTTTCACTTACATGTTATTTTACTATTGCTAAGGATACTGATTTAGAGAGAGAGCCTGTGAATAAATTTGATATATTTTAAAATAAATATTTGGTCCTCAAGACAAGAGGCATAAATGATTATGATCCTCAAAAGAAAATAAAAACTTGATGAAAATGAAAGAAAAAAAAATAAACAAAATAGGAAGAAAGGGAGTGAAAGGGAGAGAAGGAGCAGGGGAAACATATAGATTTGGTGAAAGGAAGAAGATATCTATACAAAGGATGAGAGAAGATATGGTGGCAGCTCTTTTTTTATCACCTGATCTAACGGACCTGAAGCCCATGTGACAACCACACCTTCCCTTCCCCACCAATGGACACAGGCAGGGGAACACAGACCTCTGCTTGAATAGAATCTTGGAATATTTCTCATAAAACTTGAAAAAAATAAGAACCCAAAAGATAAATAAGGTACTGTGGAAAAGTATAAATCATTCATATCCCTATTATGCTAGGGAACTACCATTTTTGCATTTTGGCATCTTTCCTACCAATATTTTTCTAAGCATAGCCATGTTGAGATCATGCTATGATTTCATGTGTGGCAGCAGTGACATATCTTGAAGGTTCTCCTAGATGATAGTAGTTGCCTCTCCTTGAGTCAGTCTTACTGGTCATTACTTTTTTGGCTGACCTGGAACCAGCTTAATCTGCTG
Source organism: Rhinolophus sinicus (assembly GCF_057876585.1). NCBI lineage: Eukaryota > Metazoa > Chordata > Mammalia > Chiroptera > Rhinolophidae > Rhinolophus > Rhinolophus sinicus. Next base: position 85,118,402 of record NC_142502.1, on the reverse strand, counting down.
CAATGAAGATAGTAAGAAATATCAAGTGAGGATAGGAAGAAATGCCAAGAATCTGTTCTGATTCTTTTCACTAAGCCACTCTTGTCTGGAAACAAACATCATGTGTATTTTGGAACTCTGTTCATTTCCCTTGATCCATCTGTTTATTTATATTCCAGCAAAACACAGTTTTAGCTCCACAGTTAACATTATACAATATGTTAACACCTGGTGGGTACTAGTGTACCTTTATTTATCACCTTCTTGGAAATTGTCCTTTGCATTTTTACACGTTAACTTAGTTTCAAATAAATTTTGGTACCATTTAACTCTAACTAAAAAATCTTTTATTGGTATTCCATTATGAAGATTTATTGAGTGCATAAATTAAGACAGTGTTAATAACATTATACTACTGAATATTCTTGTCCAGGAACAAGGTAGAGTATCTTTGTAATGGCTTTCATTTGAGTCTCTTTTATTCCCTGCAATAGAGTTTTACAGCTGTCTTTACATTGGTAGTACACAATTACTGTTAAATTTACTTGTAAGTAAATCTTTGTTTTATATAATCTTTTATTCGGTTATGTTTTCTATCCAGTTATTATTTGTATGAAAAACGTTACTTTTCGTGTGTTTTCTAAATAACTTACTTAAATCTCTAAACATTTTTAATATTTTTCAGTTCACAAAACATATTCTCATGTTTTCCAGGTATGCAATGTTAACATCTGAAAAGCCTTAAGATTTGCGTTCCTGCCATTTATTTTGTGCATCTTTTTAATTGCGTGAGCAAATACTTCTGGAATAGCGCTAACAGTGGTGATAATGGCAGCTCTTATACCATTCATTACAATGAAAGGGAATAATGCTGACTTTCATCTGAAACATATATTTCACAATCATATTTACAGTAACTACCTATTCCTGGTTGTTAAAATTGTTGAATTTTATTAAGAATTTCTTATGGTTTTCCTCCTTCATAGTTATCAAGAGTCTCACCAAAATAAGGTGGCAGTATTAGTTATAAAGTATTCAATGCCAGGTGCAGAGCAGTTCACACTTGTTGGTCATCCTCCAGTCCTGAATCGAAACTGCCATACAGCAACCTCTACCAACCCTTCTAATTTCTCTAAGTTTCACTGTACCAAAGAAGGTTCAACTCTGCTCCCTTCACAGAGAGGGAGCAGAGCTCTGAAATAATTGGGCTGTATCATTTCCACATGTAGGTTGCAAAGAAAATCACAGATTGCTCCATGTAAATAATGGATATATATGTATGTGTGTGTGTGTATATATATATAAATACACACACACACATATATATATATCAAGTCATTTTGTTAAAATATATATGTATATATATATATATATATATATATATATATATATATATATATATATTTTTTTTTTTTTTTTTTTTTAACAAAATGACTTGATTTATAGATTTATTAATTGACTTTTACCAAGCACATTAATCACACCTGATCTGCACCCAAGAGGAATAGGTCTCAAAGTTTTACCAGTGACAGGGAAACAAAAGCATGGCCATCAGAAGCCAAGAATTTGGACAAATCACATTAGTAATTGTCATTAATTTCAGCTTCAATCCCTTTAGATTAGGAAAAGAAAGATGATTAGCCAGAAATCCCCCATGACAGATAACTTAATCATTCCTTTCACAAACATCATAGAATAGGGGTAAATATAAGTCTAAATTAAGGGACTCTTGTGACAAGGCCCTGGGCTCAGTAAGCATGGCTCTAAGCATACACAAGAATTGCATCTCTGGGAAGAGATATTCTTCATTTCATAAAGTCCTTTTTAAGAAGCAGAAGTCAACAGTTCTATTCTAAGGCTGAGTAGTATCAAGTTAAGTAAACAAAGAAACCATTTTAATTCAAAGCACAATTCCTCCAAGGATTCCACGTGCTGGAAGGGTTTTATTTTTCATTCGAAAGAAAAAAACAAAAACAAAAACCGCCAAAGAAGTTAAGTGACTTTGCTTGGTGACTGTGCAACATAATAACTAATTAGAGACTAGGTGTCAAGTCATCAAGTTTTAGATCTATAGCATTACCATGAAGTCATAATTAATAGGAGGTAAGGAAGGAGGGAAAAAAGTATGCATAAATTTCTAAAAATGAAATAAATCAGTTTTTATTTTCTCTGCTGTAATTCATGTTTTACAGGTTTTATGACATACCTTCTTGTAAGCTTCCAAATATCTTTTGGATTCTAAAACTGTTTTTCAAAACCTTGTGTTTTGTAATTCAAACCTAGATGGCTCAACAGCAGACATGTTCTTTAATTAACATGTTAATTGAATTCACTAGCAACCTGATAATACCTGAGTAAATTATAAAATGTAGCCACCCAGGCAGGCCATGAAATAGATCATATGGGAATTCATTAATAGACTGTCCGCTGATGAAGTTCTGCCCCAAAGAGCAACTGGACATAACCATTTCTTCACCAAAATAATAGTCCTGTACACTTTCATTAGGGGCTGTCCATATTCTTTGAAGAAGTAACCAGATTGATAGTAACACTTTTTCCCTTGTCAACCTTTCTTTGTCCCTTTCTTCCCTTTTCTTTTCCTTCCTTATCCCCTTCTTCCTTTCCTTTCTCCCTCCCTCCCTCTCTCCCTTTCCTTTCTCCCTCCTCTCTGGAAAACATACTAACAAGAGGTTAAAATAATAGAGACAATGTTCCAGTCCAAACCGAAAAATGTGTTTGCAAGTAAGAAAAGCAAATAAAGACAATGAACCATGACCCTTCTTCACTGAAACTGGCCAAAATTCCAGTGCATATTCAAGAAAATATCCTCAGCTCAAAGTGGAGAGCCTTCAGGAGTTTGTTCTATCAGTCAACATATAATCCTACAACAGAAGTTTACTCAGGAAAATCCCGAACTGACTGGAAACAAGCAGAAGTTGACAGATGTAGATGTAGTGCAAGCTAATCCAACATTCAATACATGAACTATACATTTCAGAATAAAAGGAGGCTCTGTAAAATACCAAGTTACTGTGAATCAGAAAGTACATGACAACTGGTTCAATATTTCTGCTGTAGAAAGAGCTTTCAACAGAGAGAAACAGAACTGAACATAATTCTCTCAATGTTAATATGTATAACGTTAATTCCATCAAATCCCTCCCTCTGCAGAAATATGTCCAAAAGACAAGTGGGCTCTGTTGCCCCAAGGTGGTGGACTATGCCAACAACTTCCTCTTCTAAACTTTACCAAAATGAAATGCCTAAAAGTAACTTGTGCCTCTGGATAATCACCCATCTCATTCTAGTAAAGCAGTTGAGTTTTCTGGAAAAATATCTGTCTTTGATCTGAGCTCCAATGTGAATGATTATTGAGATGTGACAAAGATGACTTTTTTTTTTTTTTTTTTTTTTTTGGCCCTTTCTCTGTGAGGGGTGAAATATCTAATTACCTCTTGATCAAAGAGATATGTCAAAAAATTGTCGGAAGATTTCAGACCTGCCTCCTTCTGGTACTGATGGACCAGCTGAGAAATAAAGAAAAGTATCTGCTATCTGGACACTAGGACTATTTCACTGATGCACAGTGCCTAAAATGTTTCTTTGCTCACTCTGTGTGAGTGGCAAAGTGTAATCCCTACGGAAAATGGAGTAGAAAGACCAACTGCCTTGATTTGTCTGGGACTGCCCAGATTTCAGCACTTAAATTCCCATGTGCCAGGAAATGCCCAGACAACGGTCACTCTAGGTACATGACACTGATGTATCTTCTTGCAGAAAGGAGATTTGTCTAGATATCAACATGAGACTGTGAATGGGGTTCCACACAGGTGCTGGCCAAAACCAGCATGAGTAGGATAAAAATCACACGGTTCTCGGCCCCAATCCAGAGAAGGCGTGAAAGGATTCCCTGGAAACTCCAAAAGTACAAAAGTTTGACCCCCAAAATAAACAAGTCACTTTAACAATTCGATTTTTTTCTTCTGAATCTAAAAGACATGTTTCTAAGATTACAAAGAGAATATTCCTGATCTAGAGAATCACATGAGTCATTTGAATACATTTGTACATCTCACTGGGGCCCTGACATACGTCCCTGCGAGGCCCTTGTAATGAAACTTACTCCAGTATGAATTTTTCCCTGATTACTATGTTTACTTTCTTTAACAGAACTTATTTTTTACTACCCTGACGTTGTACATCCTTAAAGCAAACAATTCTACTCTGATCATGTATTTTTAATTAAATGAAGACCACTATTGAAACAACTGCCTACAGTACTTGAGTAATACAAAAACACCCATGTTTCATTTCAGTTAATAACATTCATCAAATTACTTAAGATATCATTTAAAAAGCTTCATGTAAAAATCCGTATTATATAAATAAGGTCTTCCCTTCAATTAATTAACTTGTTATTCTTGCAGTCCATCGAGTCTGGATTAAAAACTAGGCTGCAAAAAGTTGAGGCAATGCCAATTCTAAAATATTTTCCAGTAATAGTTACAAACAAAACAAAACATAGAAGCAGTTTTGGAAACTTCAGAAAACTTCTCTGCAAATAACTGAGAATGCAAACCTATTTTCATCATATTATCACAGTGGCAAGACAGGATTCAGAAACTAGCACAGGTACCCTGAGGTTTCCCCAGTCAACAGGAAAGAAGCAGTTGTGTACTTGAACTGTATTTAATTTTTAATAATACATTTTTCTGGTTTTTAAAGCAATAAGTATTACTTAAAATTTTATGAACACTTTTAAAAATAATTTTTCAAAAGAAAAGAATTAAAATCACCTCCAACATCTCTTATCATATTTTGTTTCTGTTCATTATTTTTGCAACACATTTTTATGCTTTATTTGCGAATGCATACTAAAAAGCAAAAGACAAAAAACAGAATTAGATCCATACTGCTGATTTTCTGTGTGTGTTGGGGGACTCAGAAAACAGTCTTACTAGGGTGATACTTCCTCTGGCGTAGAACAGAGTGAATCATGCTCTGGGAATAAGGGTGGCCGCTATTGCCAGGCTAGCTACGTAGTCCACACCGCCGTCTATTCCAAAAGTCCTCACAAAGTCACTTCTATCCTGAAACTCTCACCAGGCAAGGGTGTTCTATCTTTTTCTGAGTAGAGGTCACTCTGGTTTCCAATGTCCACGTTTGGTTAGGCTCCATGGAATTTTTCTTTTCTGCCTGGGTTTTCTTTTGTTGTCCCAAGTGAGTAATTTTTTTTTTTTTTTTCCTGAGAGAAAGAATAGAAAGGAAAAGTGTAAAATAAAGAAAAAATGATGTAAGTGACTATACATGCTGAAAGAAAAAAACATATTTAAAGATACATTCTATAGGGAAGAAAAGTATTCATATACAATCTACCTTCTAATTCATACCCTCTAATTCATATACAATTAGAGACAAAATACCAGATTAAAACATCTGAACTCATCAGAAAGGTACATTTCTAAAATACCATCATAGGAATTTGCATTACATTTATCTTTTCTTTCTTTTGGTGGTGATGGTACCATTTACTTATTTGGTTACTAGAAATGAATGTTTTATTACACCTCAAAAGAAGAGGATGAAAACAGGAGAGTTCCCCAACTAAGAGAGCATTCTAATTAAGGAGAAAGTGTGTTTTACACAGCACCCTCTATAATCAATCTCTTTTTGTGTTGTACATAGAGATTATTCTGAAAATTAAACTGTGATTTTTTAATAAAGCTTAGGAATTTTTCGCACAACTTCATAAAGTCAAGTCTATTATTCATTGCTATTTCCCGAAAATGTCATGCCTGCATTTCTGGTTTTATTTGTTAGTTTGTACAACCATGCATTAACAAGATGAAAATCATCCTTGAGACCAGTCCCAATTCTCTCTGTCCCATTAATTATTTCAACATTCCGAGCCTCTTTTTGTGTTCTTTATCTTGTATTAATTTCTTTACTTAGCAACATAGAGTTTATGATTAGTAAAAATTTTTAATAAATGTGGAATGCTGTAGGACGTCTGTTCCCTGCATCCTATGTCTCTAGGAAATACCTATTCCCACAAATTCCTTGCCAGTGCCTTCTCAGTGTTCTGCAACCTTTAGAAAAACTAGTAAACATAACCTACATACAACAGAAAGAGAAAACAGAGGGGAAAGGAAAACACACTCCAGAAATATAGATTATAGTTCTCAATTTCAGTAACTTATAAACTATAACCAACATTCCCTCCTTCATTATTTATTTCCTATTTCTCTTACCTCAGCCAGCACCTCTGCTGACTAGGTTTTTCTTCTGGTGGGGTGATCTACACCTTAATTTGTTATTTCTGAGGAAATCGGTATATGATGCAATAGACATGTGTTAACTTTCATTATTGAATATAGTTGTAGAATAAAGAACCCCTGGGCTCCCCCCACCCTCTCACCCCCTACCCTACACTTTTGCCAGGATGTCCAGCCATTCATTTGTTTTCAACAGTCCCATTTCTCCTTAAAAGTCAGGATCAATTAATAAACTTTTTTTTTTTTTTTTTGCCTGTTTCCCTAACAGTGTGAGAAGTCCTAAAGGATGAGGTAGCAGCCTCACACTTAAATTTAGAGTGGAGGGAAAACACATGTCCCCCCCACTCCTCCCTTTGCTTTAGTGGAGAACAAGTTTTTATTGCCCAATAAGTATATTCTTTGCTTCTTTTTGGACTGGGAAATTTGGGAAAAGGAGTTTATGATGTTTTGCTCAACTTTTTGGGCTCTCTCTCTATTAAAGCAACATATCTTTCAGTTACAGCAGCCCTCCCCACTCCGAGGGGAAAGCACCCTGCCCTTGTCATGGGGAAGTGTGTGGCCCAGTGAATGGTGCCAGCGACTGGGTGGGTCAGCCTGTTTGATTCAGAAGTCAAGATTAGAAATTCAGGGTGACCACACATCTGTGCCACATCTTCCCATCAAGCTTTAATCTCCTAATATTTTAGCCTCCTTCTGTCTGTCTGACTCTTGTGCCTCTCTCTCAATTGGTTCTGGTTTTAGAGTTGAAGATATGGTCACTGTTAACCCCTTTGAAAACCCACACTACTGATCTAAAGGACATGATTATGCCTAAAGCAGAGATTTGATTTTCCTTAACATTAATGATCTGGAAACTTTCCCCAACTGTTTTTACTCTTAGATTCTTATGTGCCACACACAATTAGGGAATACGAGACAAACTTCATGAGAGAATGCTGTAATCCTAGAATTTAAGCCAGTTCTATAAGGAGATGTAGCTGTAGCTTTGCTCTACATATGCCGATTCTCAAACCTTTAAGGCTACAACATAACATCTATATTGAACCACAAGCTATTTTTTTTGCTTTATGTTATTATTTTGTAAGTTATATAAAGCCGCTTTCTTGGTGGCTACTAAACAGAGCTAACTAAAAAAAGTAATTTTCACATGGAATCTAGAAGATAACTTTAAGAATCAGTCCTAAAGTTTTGTGATACTGGAGGTGTTTTTTTTTTCGTTTGTTTGTTTTTATTACTTTCTAAAATTGGTTATGGTGTTAAGTGGGTATGTAGAGGTTTATGTTGTGTGGATGAATGAAAACGATGAAGAGCTATCTTTTGTTAAATTATCAAAAACTTTTTCAGGGTAATGGTATTTCCTAACTTATTTTGCTAAATAAAAAATTAACTGAATATATGTTAACAATTGCCAGTGAAAATGAATATTTATTGTATATTGATGCGATGTCATGAGTATTATTTAAACGAAAACCATTATTATGGTTGATCTCTTTTTGTAGCCTTAAAGATAGGTTTTCCTAAAATTTAAGTAAGAAATCAAGGTTTAAAATATGCCACTTAAATTTAGAAGGCGATCTCTCAAAATTAGAATATCCAAATTGTATCAATTGATGAATTAGTTACTACATTGGACATAACTTTGTTAAATTTTACTTTAAACATAGAAAGCAATTAGAATGGATAGCCTCCATAAGTGCTTGATCTAAGTATTTATTTTAAATACTTATTCAATACTAAGTATTTATTTTCAATATAAATTATGGCTTAGTGTATGTTATTAACAGCTTTCAGCTTTAGATGGTTTTGAATTTATCATAAGTATATAAGCCTTTATTTTCAGTTTTCTGATGATATCTGATGACCTCTGATACCTGATATTATTGACATCTGATGACCTCTTTGTCTTAATTAAATTATAATGGTGCTTTTAACCATTTGTTGCCCCAGAAGAGGAAAAACAAATTCCATTCTGATCAAGTGATAGCTAGCTCTTTTGCAATGAAATGGATACATACATAAACTCCATCATTTGGTCTCTAGATATGAAACTGACTGATGTGCCAAACCCCCAGAGAAAGCCTTGCTGTTAGAGGGACTATTCCAATGGAGTAGAGACAATGAGGATGAAGGAAAACTACCTTTATTCTTCATTTTTCTTGGAATAGGATAATGGTAGAGGACAAATACACGACGAAATATGTTAAAATCCAAATGGTATTTCTTTAGGACTCCCAGTTGCTCACATTTATCAATATGTTTCTCTGGATTCAGCCTTCCAAAAAAAAAATACTTTAATAATAGTATGTTATTATTTTTTGTTGTTGTTAACCACTTTTGAAATTTTGTCTGTTAGTTTTGGATACAGTTAAATTTGATTGCAGTTTCTGGGCAAATTGTAAGAATGATTTTCATGTGATCAGTGTTTTTTCTTCTAAGTTACTGTTGTGATAGAAAATGTTATTTGTAAGAGCAAGAGAGGCTCTATGTTATTGTGCCTTATAGATAAAATTTTCCATGCACCAAACCAAAATATGAGTTAGAACACAGACAAAGTTTTTTATGGGGCAGAGTGAAAAGTGACAAAAAGAAAATAGAAAGAAAGTCAACTTGGAATCAACACAGACCTGCGATTGAATCCAGTCTCTTCTACCTGGTATTCTGGTTTCCAATTGACGTTGGGCAAGATACTAACGTCTGTGAGCCTCACATTCCTCATCTCTAAAATGGAAATAATAAAACCTACCCAGTGGGGTTGTTGTAAAGTCTAAATACTTAATACATCTGACAAATTCCATAAATTTTAGAATACGCCTCACTGCTTTTTCCTTCAAAATATTTTGTACTAATAAGGACATTTTCAGTGAACTATTAATGCTAGCAGACAAAAATGGTGGTTGGAAAGGGGAGGTCTAGAGGATTGCAACTATTCTTCCTAGATGATTTATTTTAAAATAAGAAGCAAATGGATATCATATCCAAACCAAAGTCAGTTCTGCTGAGGTTTTTTTTTTTTTTTTCCCCATCTGAGAAAACACATCTCATAACACTTTACTTCATTAGCCAACATAGCAGTATACAGCTTCCCTAATCCTCCTGTGCAATGTGATTATTAAAATTCTTGGCAGCTTGATGTGCTGGAGATGAGAATAGATTAACTCAATTATAAGCAGAGAGGCATGCTTTTTTAGAATACTACCTTGCCTCTTATTACTTGGGTTTAGCTTGTCAAAAGTAACAAATGAAAGACTTAACTTTCCAAAACTTTTTCCTCCCACTTCATCTATTATATCTTTCAATATCCTCAAAAGTGCTTTTTGTACTCCAAAGAAACCTGGACTTAGATAGTCTTTGAATTTAACGTCAAAGTGTCCATAATATATTAACTTTGCCAGACAAAGTTTCAGCCAAGTATTTTTTGTTAGCTTTCTATCAGGGGGCAAGCTCAGTTTTTTTTTATTTATAAAGATGTTCTGTTAGCAACACTTGACTCTTTCCCACCAACTGGGGAGACACACAGGAAACCTAAGTAAGCTCTAGTGCCTAACCAACTGCCTCAGTTTTCTTTTTAACATTTCCGATAATAAATGGCTTCTTAGGGGCTGGTATTGAGACTGAACTGACCTCTAAATTCTCTTTTAATTCTAAAACTCCACATATCTATGAGTAGGTTAAGTGCTTACTATGCATCCATATTTTATACCTTAATAAAATATGCCTTTTATTAAGGTATAAAATAGCACAAAATAAAATTATATTAAAATCAAGGAGCTTAATGCCAAATTTCCCTCCTATCTCAGCCCTTAACTACTAATAAGTGGGTTCATTTTCTCAAGACAAAAGATAAGTTGATTCTCATTTGCATTTTTAATTTACTATATCTATTATGCGCCAGGACTGGAGTTGCAAAGAGAAAAAGGATAATCATAGCTTCTATCATATCAGAGCTTAAAGTCTAGAAAGGGTGTCTTAGTCCATTCAGGCTGCTATAACAAAATACCATAGTCTGGATGTCTTCTAAACAGTAGAAATTTATTCCTTATAGTTCTGGAGGGTCGATGTCCAAGACCAGGGTGCCAGACTAGTTGAGTTCTGGGGAGGCCCTCTTCTGGGTATAAGATGGCTCTGTTCTCATTCTATCCTCCCATGGCAGAAAGGAAGAGAGAGTCTCTTTTGTAAGAGCACTAATCCCATCATTAGGGTTTCACTATCATGACTTAATTTTTTCCCAAAGGCCCCACCTCCAAATACCATCACATTGGGAGTTCGAATTTCAACTTATGAATTTTGAGGGAACATTCAGTCCATAACTGAAAAAGACAAGCAAATAATTAAAGATAAGATAGGAGCTTTGTTAGGACAAGTCTTTGAATGCTTCTGGTTTCTGGCTTGGACAACTGAATGGTGACTGCTGTCAAGAGATTAGGATATCCTACTTCTAGAGATTAGAATAAAAATAGTTATTTCAATTTAGGATATTCAGCTTGGGATATTCAGTTGAGTTTTAAATGCTTTTTCCAGAAAGAGCTTTCAAAAATATATAACCTTTCTCTAATCGTGATGTTGGTGCTAAACTGGAATTATTTGGTACAGGATTAAGGAAAGTGGAATCTCCTATAGGGATTATTTTAAGGTTCCAATAAACCAAGGGTGTCAAAACTGTGGCCCGCGGGCCATCTGCGGTCTGCAATCCATTGTTAATTGGCCCACAGCAAATTCCAAAAATATATTTAGTTTACTTAAATAAACCAGGTGAGGCAATATGTACTTCACCTTGAGTGAGTGGCCGGGCTGTTTGTGTATTTTACCGCATATGGCCCTTGGTAAAAAACGTTGAAAAAAGTTTAGATATCCCTGCAATAAACCTTCAAGCAAATGAGAAAGATGGTGACCATGTTCTCCTGCCGGCCAAGGAAGCAAAGTCTCAAAGGTCAGGTTCTTTTTAGAACTCTGCTAAGACATGGAAAGTAAAATGTAATTATACCTAAGGATGATTTGGGGGAAGGGGCACATGTTTTACTCTTTTAAAAAACAAAATTGGAAATTACTTCCTGTGATTTGAAAGAATCCAGTCATAGAAATTTTAAGCTCAGCGTTCTATGGACGTTACTCTTTATCTCTTCTGTAGTCTTATGAGCTGAAATAAATATTTGGGCCACAGGCTGTAATGTAAACTTTTTCTAGTTGCTCAACAGTACTGGGAGAGAAAATTAAACACCTTTTTGATTAGGTTGGAAATAAGGGATCTCAAAAGGACTGTAAAAATAGACATTGCTGAGGGAAAATGAATCCAGGGCATGGAGAAGAAGGGCTTTTTGATTATCATTTAAAAGTTCAAGTCAAATTAACACAGGAAAAGTTAAAGATGCTGTATTTCACTGTTCCTAAGTTCAAACTGTTTCACCATAAAATGGTAAGTGATCTCTGAAATTAGCATCTTAATCAGTTATCTTAAAGTTGCTGTTATGCTGGTGGCATTCTTAACGTAACTGTTAAGCCTAAGCATGCACAAACTTGGTAGTAGCTATTTATTTTGTTATAATTTTAATAATTTTGAGGATTTTAAGGAGGACCCATGCTGAGTTTAATTACCACAAATTAAGATTGAGTTTAATTGCCTCAAAAAGATTGTGTTGATTCAGCATTTAATAAAAAATTACCATACACCCATAAAGTCATGGAAACTGAGCAGTGTAATAATAATATAAATATCTGTATCTAATAACTACAAAAGAACTTTTTCAATAATTATAGAATTTTTTAAAATTTTGGAGAGAACGTTTAAGTTCTACTTTTAGCAAATTTTAATTATATGTGTCGTGCAGAGAGACCCGCGGGGTCTCTGGTCCCGCTCCCCACACAAGAACGCAGGATATGGTGAGGCCAAAAAGGAACACCCACGGAGCCATAGGTAGGGGAGTCATACCACTATATTCTCTCTGGCGGCACTATACTCTCACTGGAGGCTGGATCCACACTGTCCGCAAACCGCCATCCACACTTGCCAGCTCAGCCGCCATCTTCTTGCTAGCCCCCATTCTTCCTCCTCTCCTTCTCCTTCTAGCGTAGCCACAGCAGTTATATTGTGGCCAATGGCTCACTGGTTACAGCTGACGGCCAACTAGCCACAGCTGATGGCCATGCAATCACAGTTGGCCATTTACTACCTGAGCCAGCACCCGTCCATGTGAGGCCGAGAGCCTGGAAACTACTTTCTGGGGCTCCGCCCCCACAATATGATAACGTGTTATCAACTCTAGTCACCATCTTAAACATTAGATCTTCAAAAAACAAATAAATAGGAGAGGTGCTGGATGTAATAATTAACTAAATGGGGGAATTCTCTCAAAATGTATGTGTAAATCAAATCATCACATTGTTCATTTTAAATAACTTGCAATTTTATTTGTCAAGTCTACCTCAATAAAACTGAAAAAATCCTACATGATAAGAAAGCATAATATTATTGTTTAATTGTCAATGTCTTTTCTGTCTTTTCCTTCTTAATGATACATAAATGAATGGTGCTAGTTAAAATCAAAGACATCTTAGACTTGATGAAATCTGGAGAGTGAACAAATCCCAAAGTATTCCATTGTCTCTTCAGATATCTTTAATTATGTATTCTTTAGTGTGATTTAGTCTTAGTTCGTTATTTTAAGTTATTTTGAAAACTAGAGTCTGGACCTCAAAGAACACTTTTTAAAAAGGTACTATACTTGTTGGAGCTACCTGATGGCAGGCAATCCTAATTATGGGAAAGTATTAAAAGAGAAAGCAGTTTCTAAAGTGCTGAAACTAAATTTTGGAGTAACGCATTCTGGCAAATATCCCAGATACTTTTATGGACCTGGAAGAATACTTGCACTGGACTGTATAAAGGAAGTGACATGGTAGACTTAGATTCTGATTAACTTTTCCCAAGGACTTCAGAAAAACATTCTCTAAGTCCAGGTTTGTCAATGAGAGGGGATGTAAATTTCAGCAGTTTGGGAGATCATTTATGCATGCCATAAATGCTGAGCACCTGTTTGTATAAGGAACTACACTGGACTCTGTGGTGGATACAATTATAAATGGGCAGAGTCCTTGTCATCAAGGAGCTTATAATCTGGACTAGAGCCTAAAATGGGATACAAATAATTACAACTCAAATGCTAAAAAGCTTCCAGGGAGATGCGAACCAAGGACCCTGCCACCAACATGTTCACAGACCTCTCTATTTTAAATGAAAGTAGAAGGGGGTTGGGAGATCAGACAATTAGATACAGCTGTGTATCATGAGGAGTTTTAATGAGCTACCCCTAGAAAATGTGAAGTTGGATCTAATACTCTTCTTCAAAGTCACCTTCAATATCTGTTCACTTTAAGATGACTGTTTTAAAGTCTGGGGGAATAAAAAGGAAAATAAAAAGTATTAACATTGCTTTTCCTTATGATGCCGCAGCATTGACTTTTAAAAATAGAATTTAAATATGTGTAATTTTTTGGATATATCTCCTTTTAAAAATGCATTAGCATTTCAAGATCCAAGTTGAAATAATTTACAATTTTATAATTTTTCATCAATGCTTTCAAAGTCATTGCTGAAATGAAAAAACAAACTTTTTTATTACTGGGTTAATAAAATGATTTAGTATTTTCTCTTTTTATGTAACTCAATTAAATACATTTTCATGTCCACATCCTTTTTTGATTATTTCTTTGCTTTCACCTTCATAGAGATTTTGAAGTCAAAAAGGGTAGCTTCTCTACCTTACTTCCTGTTCCAAGATTTTTAGGTTTTTCTGGGTTTCTGATATTTCTATATAAATTTTAGGATCAGTTTGCTAATTTTTGCAAAAGAAAAATCAAGCCAACTGGTATTTTGGTAGGGATTGTATTGAATCTGTAGATTATTTGAAGTATATTGCTATTTTAATATTATTACATCTTCCAATTCCTGAACATCGGATGTTTTCCAATTTATGTAGATATCCTTTAACTCTTTTCAACTATATTTTGTAGTTTTTAGTGTACAAATCTTGAAGTTATTTTGGTAAATTTATTCTTTTTTATTCTATTGTAATAGGATTGTTTTCTTAATTTCATTTTCTAATTACTCATTGACACTCATTTGAAAATGCAGTTGATTTGTGCATATTGTTCTTGTATCCTGCAATCTTGCTAAACTTGTTTATTAGTTCTAGTAGTTTTTTTAGTAGATGCATATGACTTTTACAATCCCATTTTTTATTTTATCAATATAGATAGTTTTTTAAATCAATTTATATATACACTTTAATTCTCATTTTAAGAGTCACATGGTAAGTAGTCCATATTATGCTATAACAAAATATACTTATTCATCCCCCTATTGATAGGCATTTATATTGATTTCTCTTTTTTGTTTGTTTTACTATCACAAAAATACTGAAACAAAAGTCATTCATCATGTCTCTACTCATACATGTTTATATTTTTTATAGGTCAAAATCCTAAAAACAGAATTGACTGGTCATAGTGCGCATGTATGTATGTGTATGTATGTGTATGTATGTACGTGTGTATATATGTGTATATATATACATATGTGTGTATATGTATATGTATATACATATAGAGAATAAAATTTTCACAAATATTGCAAAATTATCCCTCAAAAGGGTCCAATTTTTCCATCATCAAAAGAAAAGATAGGTTTGTTAAGGTCGAACATCAAAACAACTAACAGTTTCTAATAATGATCCTTTAACTTGAGCAGAAATAATTTCTCTTCAATAAAGTAGCAAGACTCCTCGTGTGATAGTCAAATTGGTGCTAACTGTAGATAGATACAGAGCAGAACTCCTGGGGAAGGCATCTTCCTTTCCCGGATAATTATAACCAGAAATAACAGAGAGAAACTAAAAGGATTTACTGTAGTTCAATCAATCAACATACATGCTGTGAAACTTTCTGACATTTTTACTTACTGATTCCCAGAGGAATGTGGTTCAATAGGTCTCAGAATAGGAAGCACATGTTTGGAACACAGAAACATGTGCTGACTGGGTATTGCTATATACTCAACAAGTACTTCTCCAAATAAATGATTACTCAAGTTTGTATATACATATGCACTGATATATGTACCATATTCCAGGGGTGCCAGAAAAAATGTATACACATGATTTGTATTAATCTTTTGTTATCAGTATATATTGAGTATTACAATTCTAATACAGTTTTTTCCTTTCTTAAAATATGTGTACATTTTTGGCACCCTCTGTGTGTGTGTGTGCTTTACATATGTAAATATTATATATATATATATATATATATATATATATATATATATATATATACATATATATATATATATATATATATATATATATATACATATATATATATATATAAAATAATATTATACATATATATTTATTTATATGAAATGGTTAACCAGGAACCCCTTGTTGCTACCAGAGTATGGAATATTATAATCATATTCCAAAGGAAGTGTGACAGTGGTGCCCCCTCTCCAGGGAGATCCTTGTTAGGTTACACACCTTACCTTCTAAAGAGATTTAAACTACTTTTTCCATTGCCTCTGAATGCAGGGCCCAGTTGACCATGAATGAAAGGATAAAGACCACACACAGGCCAAATGTTCCTACCTTGGAGCATCATAGCTTTATTCACTTTAGATTGTAAAACTGCCAACCAGCATTGTGCAGAAAAAATAGAATGGAAACAAAATCTTCAATAGAAATGACTTAACAAAAACTATTCTCTAAGTCAGTATATTAGCAAAGACTAAATAAGATCTTTCTACCTTGCCAATATGTTCTCGGAAGCAAGAAGTCCACTGAAAATGTGATCCCTGTGTAGGATGACCAAAAGAACCTGGAAAGTGAGAAATGTAAGACCATCCCAGACCATAAATTATAACATTAGCTACAAGATTAAGGTTTACAGATTTTTTTTCATTTATTTATTTTTTTTAGAGAGAGAGAAAGAACTAATTGACAGCAGAACCTGGGGTACACAATTTCTAGTTGATAGGCATTTGGAGTTAACACTAAAGTAAAATCTGAATTACTATTTGTCAAGATTCCTTTGTTCTTAAATCAAAGTTGTTTTCTATTTTTGGTTTTTATCTCATCCCCAAAGCATATTAAGCAAGTTCTATATGAAAACTCTTGGCAAAACAGTGATAATGGTTAATGCCATAATGGTTAATGCTTTAAAGGCTCTTACGATTCAGAGGAGAAATAGCATGCATATACATACATAATTGTAACACAACCTATAAAAATCGACTGATCATAGTATGGAGAGACTTTTCATGCTTTGTAAGTTTAATAGTGTCAATATTCTACAAACATGAAGCTGTTTAATCATTTAAAGTTATTTGCCAAAGAAAGTTTAAATAAATATATTGCTTTATTCTGATTTTTAAAATAATAAAGAAAACTCTCCAAAGTCAGAGGCTGAGTCTGTCTTGTTCATTG
This sequence comes from Rhinolophus sinicus, assembly GCF_057876585.1. NCBI lineage: Eukaryota > Metazoa > Chordata > Mammalia > Chiroptera > Rhinolophidae > Rhinolophus > Rhinolophus sinicus. The sequence goes on along the minus strand of NC_142502.1, from coordinate 85,101,676 downwards.
TATCTTTAGCATTTATTACTATGCTAGACACTTAGTGGACACTCAATAAAAATTTGTTGAAATAATAAAGGGAATTCGGATTAATGGACAAAAACATGAAAATAAAAACAAAGACAACACACAATTTGACCAGTTTCATAAATACTTTAAAAGTTTATATCTTTGCCCAGTTTTGTGACTGTCTTCTTAGAAAATTATTATAATTGGACTTACTATGTTTAAAGTATGTTCACATTTTACACGGTAACACATAATGACTACCTTCCAAAAAGGTTATATTACTTTATACTTCATCACTAGTATATGAGATTCCTAATACCCAACCATGCCTCAGCAATTTGTCAATTCTTCCTTCTTGGTCAATCTACTATGTGACAAACAATCTTGCATTGCTATTTTTATTTGCATTTCTTAATTACAAAATGGAAAGAGCACTTTTTTGTTCACTTACCTTTAACAATACTTTATGAATTGGTGTTTACTTCTCCAACATTCTATGAGTGTGTAAGCTCTTTATATAGCATGTTATATAGTACTTTTATGTATCATATATTATCATTTGTTCAATTTTATGTTTGTTTTTTAATGTCATCCACTCTGTTATTCATCATATATGTATATGTTTTTATATACATTTATATATGTAGAAATATATATATATTTTGTAATCAAACCTATAAAATATTTCCTTTTGATTTCTTTGGTATCATACTAAAGGCTATTAACAACCTATGATAACATCAATATTTATCTATAGTTTTCCTTGTTCCATTTTTTTGTTTAAATTTCAATACATCAAGATAACGTTTTAATCTAAGCTGTGAGGTATAAATTTAGATTTGTTTTTATAATCAACAAGTTATTCTAGTATCATTTGATAAATAGACCAAGAGCCTTGACATGCTACATTATAGTGCTAAAAAAAATTATGACTATCTCTATTTTTTTGGTTTTGTGTCATTTATCTTTCTATTTTAATGATATACCACCTTTTTTTTCATTGTCAGGTAGGTTAATCCTTACCTGTTCCTCCCTTTGGAGGGTAGATTGAAATATGATGATTGGAGTTTACATGATTCCTGATTGTCTCTGTATAATCAGGACTTTCAACATCCTGATTGCTCCTATCTGATTATTCCTGAAAAAAAAATGTATACCACCTTTTAAAATTACAGTATCTGTACAATATCTTTTGTTTTATAATATCTTTGTATTCATGTTTTATTGAGAGGTTCTCTTTCTTTAGGTGAAGCATTCCTGTTCCTGGACCGTTCTTTTATGCTTATTTTTTTTCTGACAAATTAAAAAAAAACAAACACATTTTTTTAACGTGTTTTTTCTCCCTAAATCTCATTGGAATTGATTTGGGGATTCTCAGACTACTGTTAAAAACTCTCTACAAGGTAGTTATTATGTATGATTTTAACAAAAATAATGGTACTTTGTTCAAAAGAACAATAATAAATGTAAAAATAAATACTAATGAGAAAATTCAGAGTGTCAAAAACCTTATCAGCAAAGAAAAGACTTGGGTCTTTCCTCTTCAGGAGTAAACTAAAACCAAACCAAACACAAAACAAAACCCTGTATTTTAACCACCAGAGGGCAGTGCACTCTAAAAAATGGACCTCAGCAATCATAATGAAGCCCAGACTCACGTAACTTGAAGATCAAATTGATGTGGGAATAACAATAGACTATAGGTTTATTTCAAACTCTATAATAATTACAAAATGTTATCCTGATATGAGCAATACAACATTTATTTAGAATATTTATAGAAATATAGCCACCACTATATTATCCATGTTAATATGTGAATAGCTGTTTGTATGGTCACATTACTGAAGACGTACATGAAACAGGAAGATGCTCTGTATGAATGAGCACTCTTTGAAGACAGGAGCTGGGTCATGTTTACCAGTTGTTTCTTCAGCACATGCATAAGATACAGTTTATAAGGACAACTCAAATATTTGATGAATAAAAAATTAAATGATCTACTGTCTCAGGCTTACTCAATTTCTGAATTAATTCAAATTAAACCTGGAACTCCACTAGGAATAAGTATTACCTTCAGGCAATCAGGATACCAGCCCTGGCCCCTGACCTTCAGAAGGCCCTATTTAGCCCCCCTCTGGCTGTACCACCTCTCTATCAGGCTAGGACTACCCTCCCATCCTCTCATCGTCAACTCAACTTGGCCACCTGAAGCCTATGGTCACCTTTTTATATCATGCTTGGCTTATCTCAGACACAAACCTCAATAGAGTATTCAGTGTTATGTAATCTACCTCCCTGAGCTTGTCTTCTCCAGAGTAGATCATGCTGTGGGTGTGGAAAGCCCTATTCCCCAAAGCTAGCTGATGGGAAGCTATTTCTTTGGAATGTAGAAAGTTTCCTTGTGGAGGCTGGGATTTATGGACAAGAGAGATTGAAGCATTTTCTCTCTTTATTGCTCATATTTCTGGATTGCGTAATTTTAAATAATTATTGTGTATTAATTGTATAATTATTATTTTTTTTAATACAGAGGGAAAGATAGGACGTAGAATCAACATGATTTAATGACAGATGGGATGTAGAAGGTGAAAGGAAAGAAGTGATCTGTCCCTAGCTTTCAGGCTTGGGAAACTGATTGAGTCACCGAATATCTAATAAAATTAGAAATTAAAGAAGGGGAACGTGTTTGAGGGCCTGATGTAAGAATGATACATTCTATGAAAACAAGTTGTGTTGAGGATCCGTGTAATACAGGTGTGCCCCGCTTTTCCACTTGGCTTTTACAAAGGACCTACATTAGTACGTGTTTTTGCTAATCAAAAGAAATCTGAAGAAGATTTTTACTTAAAAAAAAAAAAAAGGTGAAAAGTGAAAACAGTATTCAGCATTTACTTTGCAAAGAGCTGAGCCATTATAGAGGCAGCACATCCCCAAGCTGCGAGAATGGCCCCGTCAGCTCCGTCCCGGGAACTACACTCAGCCTTTCAGCATAAAGCTGCCAGAGCTTTGACCTGTGTCTGTGAGCACCTGTGCTTTATCTTGATTTATTTTCTGCATTCATACTTTTACTATCATGTGCGTGATATGTTAGGTTTTGTGTGTCATTTCTTATGATTTGGTAGATTATTTTGGAGGTCTGGGAATGTTAAAAAATATTTCTGTATAAATTAATGGTAATTGCTTCTTTGCTTTACATCATTTGGTCTTCCCAAAGGTTTAATAGGATGCTCTACTTTCAGATAGTGGGCGAAAACCTGTGTTCATGTGCAAATATCTGAAAAGCAGTCAGAAATTCTAGTGGCGATTTCAGGAAAAAGAGTTGCATTAGACCACGCATTTAAAAGACATCTGTGGAGAGCTGACAATATAAGCAAAGAAGCCATCCAGGAAAGGTATATAAAGTTCAAAGAGAATAAGGTCCAATCCAGTAGCTTGGGAAACACCAACATTTTAGCATAAGAGGGAAGGTGACTGAGAAAGAGTGATCAGACAGGCAGGAGAAGAATGGAGAGTAGAAACTAAGGAAAAGTTTCAATAAGTACAAAGTTCTTGATTGTCAAATGGAGCAGAAAGTCCTATGCAATACATTCTTACAAGCACTGTCCGGATTTGATCTTCAAGAGGTCACGTGTGACCTTAGAGACAGTCCTGTCAGTCGGCTGTCAGGCCGATGTCAGAGTGCTGCAGGCTGAACAGTGAATGGGAGCTTGGGAAGTAGAGCTTATGATGCAGGGTACATTTTCAAGATGTCATCCCTGCAGAAGAAAAGAACACAGAGAGTTACTTCTGAGCTTGATGGAGGAGGCTACTTCCAGGAGAAGCTGTAGGTTATTAATAAGAATATCTGAAAAAACGTCATCTCGAAGACTGCCTCCTTTGGAAACTCAAACGTCACCTCTAGCTTTGGTCTTTGCCTGTTCTTTCTTGACTCTCAACCGCCAAGATCCATCTTTGAGTGGTGCCAATTAAAAGTCAAACATTAAACAAACAAACAATTTCCTGTCCAAAATATGTAAGTTCTCTTCTGTGAAGATTAATGTTAAAGTACTCCTTTTACTCATCATCATTGATCATTTTCTTGGAATGTAAATTCAGTAAATGGAATCTCAATTTATTAACCAGACAACTTAGACAACATAGAGTTCTAAGCATTAAATAGTATGTTGACATGCTTATTTGGTAATACAGAGCCAGAAACTAGTAAAAAAATCCTTAAAGAAGCCAAAAGAAATGTAGGTTTCCCAATCGTTTTTCAGTTTCCTTTGGCACGCTCATCTTGGCTTTAATTTCTCTTCTTATGATTAAATTTCTAAGTAACGAAGGCTTAGTATTGATTTATGTCAACTTGGATTTTAATGGATTCATTATTGGTCTAATTCAAATATCACTTTCCACCTCTTTGAAGAGTCACTTTGTTCTGGCATATACAGCAAATTCCCCCGTCCCTGCTCCTCAATGTTCTCTTCTCTCTCATAACCAGTTCCAACCATGAGCCATTGTCATCTGAGAAGTTCATATCCTGCCACTCCTATGCACAGCCCTCAGAGTTCTACTGTATTCATGTGGGCTCCAGAGGCAACAAGGTGGTAAACTATATCCTCACTTAACATCATCATTAGGGGCTCAGAAACAACGAATAATGGAAACAAATTTACCATAGGCTAATTGATATAAACAACAGTTAAATTCCTATGGTGTGTTTCTGGTCACAAAACCCACCAAACTCCTAAATAAAGACCCAAAATACTTCTAATATTAAACAGTGAAATAAATGTGAGCTCTACGTACATTTAAGAAAGAGGAATAAAAACAAGTAAGATTAACTTCACATAGACAGTGGACTTGGCCAGGGATCAATTCCTCATCTTCCCTCACTCAGTGTTAAAATAAAACAAAGTTTAACAAAATTATGTTATTCGAGGACCTGCTATATACTTTTTAGTGTCCGAGGGGAGAATCCTCTGGACTGTTGGTTGGTTGGTTGGCTGGTTGGTTAGTTGGCTTGTTTTCGTGTGTGTGTGTGTGTGTGTGTGTGTGTGTGTGTGTGTGTGACCCTTTGACTGGATTAATTTACCCTTTGACTGGATTAACTTACTTTCTGGGATCTTTAGGACTGTAGCAGTGTAACTTCAGTTCTTTATAAACATAGTAAGAAGCATTCAAAGGTAAAGCAAAGAGAAGCCAAATCTCCTGCTTTACAGGAGACAAATCACTACCCTATGAACTACAGTGTGGGGTGATAGCACATATAGTAATTAGAAAATGTTTCTTTTTTTTTAAATTAAAGTTTATTGGGATGGCAATAGTTAGTAAAGTTACACAGGTTTCAAGTATACAATTCTGTAATACATCATCTATATATCACATTGTGTGTTCACCACCCAGAGTCAGTTCTCCTTCCATCACCATATGTTTGATTTCGTTTACTGTCATCTACCAATCCCCTCCCCCCTCACCCCCTGGTAACCACTAAACTATTGTCTATGTCTATGAGTTTTTGTTTCTTCATTTGTTTTTCTTGTTCTGTTGTTGTTTTCAGTTTTACATACCACATATCAGTGAAATCTTATGGTTCTCAACTTTTCTGTGTAACTTATTTCACTTAGCATAATTATCTCAAGATCCATCCATGTTGTCATAAATGGCAAAATTGCATCTTTTCTTATGGCAGAATAGCATTCCATTGTGTATATATACCACAACTTCTTTATCTAATCATCTATCGAAAGACACTTTGGTTGTTTCCATGTCTTGGCCACCGTAAATAAAGTTGCAGTGAACACTGGACTACATATATCTTTAAGGACAAATGTTTTCAGATTATTTGGGTATATACCCAGGAGAGGGCTTGGTGGGTCATATGGTAATTCTATTCTTAATTTTTTGAGGAACCTCCACACTGCCTTCCATAGCAGTTGCACCAATCTGCATTCCCACCAAGAGTGTATGAGGGTTCCTTTTTCTCCACAGCGTCTCCAACACTTATTTTCACTTGTCTTATTGATGATAACCATTCTAACTGGTATGAGGTGATATCTCATTGTAGTTTTTATTTGCAGAAAATGTTTCCTTTATTAGCACATGCTATCCCACCTTATGAGGCAGAAGATTTTAGACCAGCATCCTCTCATTATCTTACGCTGTCTCAAACACTATGAGTTACAAAAATATATTAAAGATGCCCACTGTGATAATACCATTTTCAGATTATCAGAAGCCATTAGCTACAACTTGCAACTCTGTCTATAACCATTAACTTTCAAACTGACTTTCCACTAAAAATCATAAACTTCCCTATATGTACACCTATACATTTGTGTGTGTGTGTGTTTGCGGGGGGTATCTTTGAGGGATATAATAGCAGCAGTAACTAGCACTAAACCTCTTTTGGAATGTTGCAGGATATAAGTCAATAATTAATTAGTGAGGAATGATATTCAGTTTTATATATTAAAAATTTTAGTACGTAATAGAACATAAAAAATTTTCCACAAAAGAAATAAATAACACCCAAAATATATTTTGGATAAAACATTGCAACTATATATTCCATTATGACTGCTACCTAGAATGAATGTTACTGTAAGGACTGCAGTATTCTAATTATATTTTTGGAACACTGGACCTAACCACAGATGCTTGAGCTAACCAAAAACCCACAATGTTAAAAGTATGAAATTTTTTCCTTTTACAGACACACCTCCCTAATCCCAGATTAACAAAGAGTGGCTCCCGAAACTGAGTCACTGGCAATTTACTTGTTTGTCCACAACTGATACAATCTTGGAAAATGTGAGTCTCCCCACAGAAGGGAAGGCCATTAATTAGCCATGAGGTAGGAATTTAGGTAATTTCGGATCTGTTATGCAAAATCTATCAGGCAAGTCTCTCTCTCTGCAGATGACAGAGACAGAGATAGAGACAGAGACACAGAGAGAGACAGAGACACAGAGAGAGACAGAGATAGAGATATAAGTCATATGTAATATATATAAATACATATATAACCAAAGATATATACGTATGTATTTTTAAGTTCTATTTTCTCTCCTTTGTCTCCTCTCAACTTCCCCAGGATGGTTCTCAAATAGCTAAGCTGATATCACTTTATCTTTTATTCCTCAGTAAACAAATAAGCATTCATTGGACACCTATTAGGTCTTGCTCACCATACTAGCACCAAGGATACTGATGAATATGGTCCCATTTCCTGCTCTCATGGAGAGTTTACACTCTAGAGGCAGAAAATGGACAAAGAGAAAATAAATACATAAATATACACCACTAAAATTTTAAATTGGAAGGGCCTTTTTTAGCTGGAAGTGATCTTAATAAGAAAAATACAGCCTTGAAGTGGTCTAAGGGAAACGTCTTCCAGCAGAGACAACAGCAGGACATGAGGGCCTAGGGCTGCAGCAAGCAGCGCATGTTTGAGAAACAAACCCAAAGCCAGTGTAGCTGGAGCATATGCGATAAAGGTGGGGTAGTCAGGACCCCAATCTTGTCATCTCTTGCTGGCAGCAACAAGGAGATTAGATTTTATTTTAAGTGAAGTGAGAAGCCATTGGAAATGTTTAATCAAAAAAGGGAACCAAGGTATGACTTACGTTTAAAAAATATTATTCCAATACAGTGTGGTGAATGGGTTCTAAGGGTAGAAGTAGGATCAGAAAAGATAATTAGGGAGCTACTGCAGTAATCCAAAGAAGTAGGATTGTAAGAGTGGACAAAGAGAAATTGATCAATTCGAGATGCTGAGAGCATCTGTGGATGGATCAAATGTGACAGGGTGAAGAAGAAAGGAATGAGGGATGACACTTGTGTCTTGGACTAGGTTGCCAGTAGAATGGAAGATGACACTGTTTACTAAGAAGAGTGAGGGGGGTGCAATTTGAAGCACAGGGAGCAGAGAGGAGAAAGGGAGAAGGAGTCAAATGTTTCTAGTTAAGCATGTTAAGTTTGGAATGCCTAATAAAGTGAGTTTACAAACAAGGAAGCCAAAGACAATTTTTAGATAACTTATCCAAGACCATACACAGCTAGTATATGTTCTAGTATTTAAAGATCAGCCTTTCTAATTCTAAAGTGAATGCAAGTTTGGAAGAGACTTCAAAAATTATCTTATGCATCTTGTACCCACAACATAGAATTTGCCTACTTATGGATGACCAAAGACTGAATTATTCTTCTCTGTATCATTCTGGATATTTACTGAGCAGTATTATAGATTGTAAAAACAAAAATAATGGAAGTATTACCCCATGGAGTTCTTTCTTAAATTTGCTTAACGTTAAGTATAACAGCACCGTGTACGTCTTGATTGATTAAGGCTAGTAAAAACGGATTATATGAATTTGAATATCTTCAGAGAGGATTGTACTAACAAGGATAATTGTTCTAAGTATAACTTGGATTGAATCCTGGAACAGAAAAAGGATATTCATGGAAAAACTGCTGAAATCCAAATAGAGTCTATAGTTAATAGTACTGTACCAATGTTTATTTCTTAGTTCTGACAAATGTACCATGGTTACATGTGATGGTGATATTAGGGAAAGAAGAGGGAAGGACATACAGGAAGTCTCAGCAATGTCTTTGCAACTTTTGTGGAAATCTAAAATTATTCCAAAATAAAAGTTTATATAAAAACAAACAAAAGGATACTGATACATCTCATGGGCCCAAGTGGTTGAAATGCCTCACAAGGAACTAGAACATAATAGAACAATCAAATTGTGCTGATGATCATATACACACTGTGAGAGACACTCATCGTATCAGAATATTTATATTACAGCTAATAGAAAACTTTCCGCATACCGGGAAAAGAGGGACTTTTTTTGGCTCTGGTACCTAAAAAGTTCAAAATTAGGTCAAGCTTCAAGTGATGCCTGGTTGGAGTATATAAAAATCCAAGTTCTTTGTGTCTCTCTGCTTTCTATGGTGTCCACTGTATCTTAAAGTTGGCACCACATATACCCCCAAACTGCTAGCAGTTCCCTTAGCTGTAATCTTCCTCCTTTCCATCAAGTTAAGAGAATGACCTTCCCAATAGTTCTGAAAAAGAAAAAATTTCTTGCCTCAATGACCTGAGTTAAGTCACGGGTCCATCACTCTGGCCTGGAAAATGGTTTCCTAGATAGTACCAATCCCTCCAACACCATCTGGATGAGAATATCAAAGAGAAGGTCCACCTAAGGAAATGGAGAATACCATTTCCATAAAGGAGAGGTATAAATTAATTGAACTTTTGGAAGCCTTTTTAGAATAGGGAATTTTTAATATTTTTAGCTTTTTAGTTTATTTCAAACTATCAAAACTGTACAAAAAAGGAGTGTGCACAAGAGGTGTTTTGATAATTGTATGTATAAAAATGTTGAAATAATCTTAATTTCCAGCAATAGTGTGTTTCTTACACAGATTACAATGCACTGCTCAGTGGACTGTTATGCAGCCACTAAATATCATGGTTTCAAAGACTATTTACTGATACGTGAATAAAAGTCATACTGTACTAGTAAGCTCAACAAATAATTATTGGTAACCTACCATGTGTCAGTCTCTAGGATACATCAGTGAACAAAGCAGACAAAGATGCCTGATCTCCTGGAATTAAATGAAAAATATAACATTATAAAAAAGAATGTGAATCAATTTTTTAAAAAATACCAACATTCTCAAATGCATGCGTATACTAATATCTGTAAAGAACCAACATTTTCATATGCCTGCATACACAAAGATCTGTAAAGTTGTACATTAATATGCTAATAGTAGTTTTCTCTGGCTACTGATATAAATGGGATTTTTGGGGTTTCTTCTTTGACTTTTATTTTATTTTTAAAATTAGTACCATAAATATGTTTCCTTTTAAACCAGAAAATAAGTAAGAACCTTGCTATTTTTTAAGAGTGACTATTGGCTTTTGTTGATACTTTGCATTTGTACAACATCTTTTAAATGTTTAATTCATTTCTTTCCACTCTTACCTAGTTGGGGATTGGGTAGTAAGAGAGGAGGAGAAAGAAGATGTTGAATTTATTTTTCTACACTGAGATATAATTCATTTTAATTTGCTCAAATCAAACACTTCTTGCATCAAGTCTCACTCGTTTTTAGTAAATGTCGATGATGAATTTATATTTCCTAAGATAGAATTGCATTTTTAGATTTGTGAAAAAACAAATTTGGATGGAATGGATGGACATTACCTATTTTTATTATGTAAGATATGATTGCAGAGAGAATTACTATTTTACATTTCAGAATTCCCACAGCATGACTTCTGTCATGTATTAAAAATAACTCCAATACTGTCCAAGGCATTCTGTATTAACCTTGGTGTGTGAATTCCAAAGCCATTCCCAGAGTAGAGATGCTTTTAAAGCAATTTTCCCATGAGAAAACAAAGCATCTGATTTTGGTGAATATGAAAACTAAAATGTCCACTCAACTATTCAACTTTTCTATTTGAATTATCACTACCATGTCATTAGTGTTAACACCGTCCTTGGCATATCTAGGCCAATGGTAAGTATTTTGAGGAAGCTTGCTCTATGGAATCAACTCACAGTTCATATGACATATTAACTCAAGGTGATCGATTTTAACCTTTTAGGATTAAACAGTTGGTCAAACAAGACGATAAAGGTTTCTTGGAATTTGCTGAGTGAGTGATGAGTGAATTCAAATTAATTCCCAGGAGTGTCATCAAGTTACTATTCACTCATATATTGTAGAAAAGTTTCTGAAACCCCTTTATAATCAGAGATGTTTAAAGAGTTCCCATGCACATGAGATGCTCTCTAAACATGCTAACATCCTAGACTAAAGGATTAATGACTCCCTCCTGATTCCCAGAAGATTCTATTGCAAAACTGGCCTATGATTTATCCCAAAGAAAAATTGCTCACTAGATCTTTGACACTTGTCCTTTAACTATTTTTTGAACACCATTTAAGAAACTTGATTCACCAAAAGATAAATTTCAAGGGTGGTGTGGGGACAGAGTACCAGAGAGCAGTTTCCAGGCTCTCGGCCTCGCGTGGGAAGGTGCTGAGACCCCGGAGGCCACCCCGCACGGCAAGTGGCCAGTTAGCTCACCTGTTAGAGCCTGGTGCTAATAACACCAAGGTTGCAGGTTTGATCCCTGCATGGGCCACGGTGAGCTGTGCCTCCTTAAAAAACATTAAAAGAAAAATAAACAAGTAAAGGTTTAAAAAAATAAAAAAATAAATATCAGGTATGTCAATTATTTTCATGAACAGGACCCCCAATGAAGTTATACAAGTATCAGATACCTCTCATTTCCAAATGTTTCTTCAGATCTTGGGTAGTTCCATATATTATTTAGTATGGGTGACTGCTCAAAATATCTGGACTCAGCCCATCACTTCCAGAGAGTCGGAGCATTCATTTAAAACAAATGAAGGCCATCTAGATTTTCTGTAGGAGATTTAACTTCTTTTGGAACAGGGATTATTAAATGTCAGAGGCCAATGGCAAGCCAACATCAACTTTAGAGCAGATATTTTCTGCAAAACACGAAAGGAATTAAAAATAATACTAGATATAAACAGATTAAATAATTCCTAACCATACTGTTTATAAGTGTTATTATTAATATGATTTATGACTTTCTCAAAGATTTGAAACTTTTAATAAGCTATAATATCAAAGAAGATTTGAAGAATAAATATAATTTTTTTTAAAAAGACTCTTACACACTTTTCAAAATCAAGATCCTTAACACAATATCAGTAAGAATTCTTAAATGTAGTTTTTAAATTATTTTGCAAAACATCCTAATAATACTCCTCAACTGTTCAACCTGACAGTTAAACATAGAAATACAATTGATATTCATGGCTCAATATTGAGAAATCTATTCAGCAGAAGACCGTGAAGATCTTCTAATGCTTCATACAAATTGCAGTGTACAAATGGGAATTAAAATTCCAAAAAAACAAAACAAAACAAAAAAATGTCTACTCTGGCAGTCAAAAATCACAAATTCCCCTTGTACTGCTATAACAGCATAAGCTAATTGACAATAAAATGTACAACTGTTTGGCTTTATTAAAATAAATCCCTTAAGATCAAGAAATAGGATAAACTAATTACACTAATAATCAGGTAATTAACTGCTAAGTATCCAGTAGGATTACTATCATTCTTGGCACTGTGAAAAGCAAACTAAACTCCTGGCATTGATATTCAAGAACTTCAAGTTAATCCTGATTTTGCACCTGGAATTATCAAATTCCATTATCTGTAAAGTCTTCTACCCAAAAATATATTTACTTTAACCCTAGTAAAGCTTGAAATTCAGGACCTTCCATGTGTATGGGCCTCCTTCAAGGTTCTTGAAGAAACCCTAGCAATGTGTTACATGGTGAAGTTGTTGATAATTTAACTGCAACCAGTTAAGACCCGTTTCTTTCCTCACGAGACTCTTCTCCATCATACTTCTTATACTACCATGTTTCCCCGAAAATAAGACCTAGCCAGACCATCAGCTCTCATGAACCTTTTGGAGCAAAAATTAATATAAGATGCAGTCTTATATTATATATTATATTATATTATATTATATTATATTATATTATATTATATTAATTATACTAAAGATCCAGTCTTATATTAAAATAAGACAGGTCTTATACTAATTTTTGCTCCAAAAGACGCTTAGAGCTGATGGTCCAGCTAGGTCTTATTTTGGGGGAAACATGGTAGGTAGTGTTGAAGGGGCCATGGGCATTTTGGGAATCTGGCTAAGAGATTTGCACTTGGGGATTCCTTTAGTTCTGGTTTGGTGGGATATATTCATGGAGTTTGCAGTTACTCTCACGTATCCTTAAATACTTGTTAACCATCTCGGTGTACGAATGGGTTCCAAGAATTTTCCTACTGCTCCAACTAACCCAGCTTCAAGGCACAAAGATTCAAGACACGAAGGTAATGATACAAAAACGTTCTGTGACGCCTGGCACTGGAAATAATGTCATGAAGAAGAAACAAAATTTATCAGTTTATCTGGGATCTGACATGTGGATTTCAGATAAATTCATGAATAATCTAATCTAACAAAATGGCCAGGTGGTTTTAAATTATTCCTGCAAAAAGTCTTCAAAATACATACTCTTAATAATGTAAACCCAAGAGAGCAAAAAATAGGAAAGCTTACAATTCTGTTCCTAGTATGAACTTATAGTCAGCCACATTAAAAGTTAAAATAATGATGATTTAGTGGTATGTGCCAAGAAACTATCATAAATTATTTTTACTGTACAAGAGGAATATTGAAATATGGGTTTAGAGCCTTGTCCTAAGAGTATATTATGCCTTAAGATATTAACTAATGCTAGTAAGAAGATATTCTTCACAACAAGCAAAATATTTAAAAAGCAAAGATGGCAAATAAGAAGATAAAAGGCTACTTACAAGAGCAACAAATATTTTGTGATATTAGTGAATTTTAAATATATTATCTTAATAGCTTACCTTAATAGCTTACCTTTATGTTTATAAAGCACATAGTGTGCTAATATTTATAGCTAACATTTACATTATACCAGGCACTGTTTAAGCACTTTACATATATTAATTCTCAAAGTAAACCTATGAGGTAATATTATTATTTTATTTACAGAAGAAGAAATTGAGTACCTTTTCTTGCCCAAGATCACACGTATAGTACAAGATGGAATGGAATCTAAGCACAATTCCTTTTCTTACTAGATTCACCTTCCCCTTTCCTGCCCACCAGGTCCTACCATAGTGCTTCTTGCCTTCCAGAATAAAAAAGTAATAATGATAAGTGATGAAATCAGTAGAAAGTATTCTGACATTGAAAAGGAAGTTTTAATTAAAAAAGAAAAACATAGATCCCCTAGAGTCCAGGCTGACACAAACTTCTTTATCATCTTCCTTCCACAGCAGGCAAATATATTTTTGCCTTCCAAGAGACTTAGCTTTATACTGAGATTTTAGTTTCAACTCCATACTTTACATGGACCCAATCTCCTATCCCCACATAGAACAGTCAAGACCCTGAGATATTAAGACCAGCACACCACCTCCCATGCCCAGGGCACAGATAGCATCACATATGGACCATCAAAGCTCTAGTTGTCAGCTGTCTTTGTTTCTGGCTCCTACATGTTTTCCTAACTTTCTCTTGAGCCCTCTACCCTTTTGAAAACATTCTATATCTCTAGCATTTCTAAGTGCCTTCCCAGGGGAGTTTCAGGTTTTCCAGTCAGAACATTGTGACTAGGTCCTTCCGTACTAGTTCATCTTCCTTCCATCCTCTGGGTCCCACCAGACAGGTGTTACTTCTTCCTCTTCGTATTTGTTCAGGACACCCCTCAGGACTTCATTACCCTTTCTCAGACACTCACATTTGTTCTTCGTTTCCGGGGAAGGGCAAAATGGCTGACAGGGAACATGAATTTGGGGGGAAAAGAATGAAAAAAATATTGACTTAAAAATGTTAAAATGGTATCGCTGGTGCCAGAGACTGACTAGATACTCCCTGATCCTGTTTCTTCTTCTTGCGCAGTCACAAAAATGGCATTTCTCAGTCATCCTTTTCATTAGGCTGAGAGCATCTGAGTACTTTCCAGTTAATGGGAGGTGGAAGGAGGAGGAGTACTACACCTTCCGGCCTGGCCCTAAAACTCCCAGTGACATATTTCATACCTCCTCTCCTCTTTCTCAGATGCTGGAGCTTCCCAACGGAAGACACTGGAACCCCTGAGTTACTGACTGAAGGAAATCAACGAAAGAGCTGCCTGATCCTTGTGAGACTGGGATGTCAGCAAGTAATTAACTTTTATTGTGTTAAGTCATTGAGTTTGGAATGTTGCTGGCATTAATTATCCAGACTAATGTATTCCCATTATAGTTATATGAAATACATAGTTTTAAGCTGAAATGTTAAAATATATCGTAAATCAAAAAAAAGTGACCTCATTAAAGTCAAAATATGTTCATGATTTATAGTGTTACTACATTTATAGAGTCTTATTGTAAATTTTTCTATCAATTTTTCATTATCTGCTTGTTTACTCCAAGTAAGATGTCAAAATACCGATTATAGTATTTCTGGCAGCTGTACATTTATTTATGCAATAGCAACCTCAAAATGTTCATAAATTAAAAAAAAATAATAATGGCTTCTTGGAACCTGAATGAAATGCTAAAAATTTTGAGTCAATACCAGAGAGAGCAGAGAAGTGAATCCTCACCCATTCCCACCCAGCACCCAACTAGATTGTAGATAGGCCCACAAGTGTGGGTATGTGGATCCCTCTCTGTATTCTTTAGAGAAAAATGAATATAAATGGGGTCAAATTACAGATAAGTTCTATATCTGACTGAAGTTTCTAACTAGTGTCTATTATCTATGAAGATACATATACGTGTGTGTGTTTAACCATAAGCAAAATCTTTAAAACTGAACTCATCCTTCATAGCATTTTTATATATTACAATGTATAGAATTTATTAGCCCTGGAAAAGCTATGTATGGAGAAGGAGGAGTCTGAATTCAAACTGAAAACTACAAATGTCCCATTTTGTTTTTCTCACATACACATTACTGTGACATGGTAATTGTTCAAAAACTGTGTAACATTTTGACATTGTTGACAGTTATATTTTATACCTTTGCAGAGCTATCTTAGTTTGTTTCTAAACGCTAGAGAATTTTCTAATTGGGAGGGATTTCAAAAATTACCATTTTAAGATAATTTAAGATGCAGAAACCAAAGGCATAGTTAAATTAATTGCGTTATTCAAAGTCTTAGAGAAAGCCGATGGCAAATCTGGGAATAGAATCTAGTTTCTTGTTTCCCTATTTCTCTCTTGTTTTATGCTCCATTATAGAGATCTTCCTATTCTGAAATAAATAGCAAAAATTTAAAAATAATTTTGCATTCTGCTTTTTGAAACTTATATACACATAATTTTTCATATTTGAGAGCAACTTTACACATTCAAAATGTATATTTTCTACTTTTGTTTTTTTTCTAAGTAAAAATACCAATTAATAATTTAGGAAGGAAGGAAGGAAAGAGAGGAAAGGAAAGGAAAGCTGCTTCAGAATAAAGGAATTTTTGTTCAGAACTGCATCTCTTAGCCACAAAGAAAGGCAGACTTGGATTTAACCTAGACGCAAAAATGATAACCCTGCATCAGAACCATCCTCATAGCTTCAAAACCCAATCCCCGCTTCACAGCTGTGAAATCCTGGGCAAGTTGCTTAACTCCTCTGAGACTCAATTCCCTTATCTGCAAAGTGTGTGTGCATTGGAGGGAGTGGAGAGTAGAAACAGTTCATAGAGGTCTTAATATTAATAAGACCCAATGCCTTGAGTGTCATAGAGCCTCAACCAATAAAATACAATATTATTTTAAATCATTCCTCTAAATATATACTTGTAGAAAACAATGAGTATTGTTTCCTGACATAACCCTAGAATTATAAAATATTTAATTGCAATGAAGGAGTTTTCACTGTTCTTACACTTTTTATTGCAAAAATGTCATAATTTTATATTAGGATGAAATGTGAGTTTCTAAATGTAATGTTCATAGCAACAAGAAACAAGCTGGATTTTGCAAGCCGACTCATGTTGGAAGGTCTTTTAGATGAGAAAGTTTCAAGTTAGAATCCTCAAAGATTATTCATACTAAGAGGCTGTTTTGTCATCTGAATGTAATTTTTTTCTACAAATGAACTAACTGCAAATTCCTTGGCTATAGAATAAATGACTTCAGCTACTTTAGGATTAAATGAACATATGTTTAAATCACTTCCTAGTTTTTGTTGATAAGGCTAGCTAAGCAATAAAAATACACTCAATATTTTAAAAAAAAAGTTTCTGGATTTAAACTTATTATTTCATGTACTAGACTAATTTGCAACTTCAAATATTAGTAGATTTTTATCAAATAACATTCACCTCATTTGTTTCCAGCCTCTCAGAGACCACTGTCTCTTGTTGCCTAAGGTCCGGGATCTTGAGAACATTTTCATATATTTTGTTTGTATTTTTGTTGTCATTGCTTTGGGGGTGGAGGCGGGACGGGTGGCAAAGATGGTTCTTGCTACTCTTTCTAGGCTGGAAGCAAAGTGCTGAAGTGATTTTAACAAGGAAGCATTCATGAAAACATTTCTGAAATAGGGAAAACCTTGTGCTGAGGTAATTGTAAATGATGACTTACTAGGCATTGTGGAATAGCATGGAAAATAATGAATGGAAATCTAACTGATTTATTGTTCAGCGCAGACACAGGGAAATTGATTTAGTCTACTCTACAAAGGGTATGGAAATTGACCATCTTACTTATCAGACCACTTAGGGTAATTTTTGTTGCAGAAACATAGAAACACCTGAGAAGTCCACTGTTCCTCTATCATAGGACCTGGACTGATAGAGTACACTCCATGTGACATATATCTAGTTTGATGACAGAGGTGAAAAAGAAAATGCTGAAACTGCTAAAGGTTTTATAGCTTCTGCTCAAATATGTCATACATGACATTCACTCATATCTTACTGACCAAAACTACTCACATGCCTATCCTCATCTGGATATACAGACACTGTATGTAAGATTCTTTAATATTTTCAACATTAGTAAAATCTACCATGCTCAATAAATATTAAACTAGTGGTGCTTAACCTCTTTTGAATTCTTATGAAGTTTTACCAGAAAAATATAAATATATAACAAATGAGAATATTTTTCATGTAAAATCCTAGGCCTTGTGGAACCTCTGTAGTCTACCCAAGAACCAGAGGCCATAGACTCTAGGTTAAGAAACCCTGATTATATAGCTTTAATGTTTGATAGCTGTGCAGCCAGGAGAAATCTTAGGTTATTGTAAATTTTATAGAATTGAAAGATCATACCTTGAGAAAACCAGAATATAACCTAATTCTGTTGACCATAAACACTAATGTTATTGAAAAGGTATCAAAATATTCCATAGAGTAAATATAAATGAATTTGAATTTATTAAACATTTGTAACACATAAGAATTAAAAAGTCATTGAATCTACCATGACTTATACTCCATTTTCAGAAATATTAGTTGAGCCATCTTAACAAAAGTGTTCTTTAGACTAAAGCAAGTTTGCTAAACTTCATTTGAACTTTTCACTCAGTCATTTGATTGGGCCTGTGAGAATAACAAAACACCTGTTGGTCAGTGTTAGTTCTGTTTCTTTTCAGAAATCTTGCCAGATTTGTCAGACTGAAACTACACATGCTCCCTTAAAAATCAGAGAAAATCATAATAATATCGAAATAAGAGATACAAGTAGTATTGTTTCATTGTTGTTTTGAAGAATGGAAAAGAAAGTGGATTACATACAAGAAATAACAAAAAGGGCCAAAAAGCAAATTTTATCTTTAGGGCATAATTTTATCCATCTCATTTTGTATGTGAGTTGTGTTTTTTTGTTGTTGTGTACTGATAATCAATATACAATATACTAAAATAGGTGAGAAAATACTTATTGGTTTAAGAATATTATTTTTGTATGTGTAATAGTTAATGAAATTCAGATAGTTTGAAAATTATAATTTTGTATTTATAAACAATAAAAATACACCATGTAAATTTTCTTGTTTTTTTTTTTTTTTTAGAACAAGGCAAGAAGCAGATAAATAATTAAGACACAATAAGATGACTGAATGAACACTGTAATAATCAGAGTCCCAACATTCAAAATAGGAAAATTCTAGGAGTGCTTATTTACAAAAGAACTATTTTCAAAAGGATAGGCAGAGATTGTAGGGGCACCACAGGAATACTGCAGCACTTAGAGTTAGAAACAGCAGAGCTTCACAGCACAGACAGCAGTAGGAGCAGTTAATGGGACCCCGAATCAGAGTCTTATAGAGAAATCTACTTGGAGGGGAGCAATGACCTTTGGTGGAAAGACACCATCATCCCAAAATGATTACCAAGAGTGGAAGGAATACCCTGACCTTATTCTCCTGCCTCCTTCTGATCTGCTGGAACTTCCTGTTGGTAAAATTAAGCTTGAAGAAAGCAGAAATCAAGGAAACCACTTTATGCTGGGAATGGATCTCAAGGGGCAAATGGAAGGAATCTGGCTCAAATATATAAGAACAGAATTGGATGATTTTGAGAAAATTAAATGACATGATCAATGAGTGAATTATACTCCAGATATACCTTTTACTTCCAAAATAACAGTAAATCTTGTTTCATCATTATTTTCTTTTATTCCTCCCATAAGGAGGGTGGAAGGGTGAAGAGGGGGAACAAGCTTCCTCAGAGATTTAGAGTCTCAATGGCCTATAAATTGATTGCAGCAGGATGCCACACTTACAAATCTTTCTATGGTAAGCACCTGGCATGTATTTAGCACATAAATATTTACTGAATTAATCGAATAAGTGAATGAATCATGTTAAAATGTGAAGGGATTGATGTACATAAATCCCAATAGTAGAAATGGAAATCTATGCAACACAGATTGTTAATCCTAAATGGAACTCTTCTGGTGGTTTCTCATAAATCTATGTGAAACCAAGAAACTTTAATTCTGTAACACCCTGGCCTAGGTTTCAAAATTATTCCTTTAGGTAATCTCATACAATTCTCTGCATATCTAAACATACAATAGGCCCCATGTTTTCAATTTATTTTATGGTAAGATGGTTCTCAAAATATATCATTACTAATTTCTCCAGTTTTCTGTGGGGGTTATATTGTAACATATTAATCTCCAAATGAAAACAGGATGATTTGTTGGAATCAATCAGTACTCAGACCACCCCACAGAAATAAATCTCAGCACTTTCAGGAGAGCCAAGGGAGCCTTGTTCTTTTGGCCTCAACTTGGCTCACCCAGAGAGGGATCATCTTTAAACAGCAGAGTAAAAAATCAAAGTCCCTTAGAAACCTAAAATCTGTAGCTAAATCCATTTGTAAGTCAGTTTTCACTTGACTGAAAACACTGCTCTCTATTTAATTCACACTCAGAAAACCTATATCCTCAGGCTAATTATGAAGTCATTCTTCTCTGTCCTTCCTTTTTCCTTCTCTCTGTTTTTCCTCTATACCAGGAGACATCTATAAAACATTCCCAAATGATATAAACAATTATATGGAAAAGGAAGGTGGGCCACACGTATGTGTATAATTTTCAACTTCTTTATAGACTTTCTGATAAAATCTAAGGGGATTTTTTTCCAAGTTTATGCATTCTAACTTGAACATAGTTATGACAACAATATCACATGTATCATAGATGGAGGAAGAAATCAAGGAAAAGGGAGGAGGGCAAAGGAAGAGAGGAATAGATGGAGAATAGGAGGAAGGAGAGACAGGAGGGGAAGGGAGCAGTGGGAATGGAGACGGAGAGGGAATTTTCTTCTTCTTATCCAGTCATAGTTCTTAAATCAGATTCTTCACATCAAAGTAATAAAGAAAAAAATGGAGAAAATGTGTAATAGAAATGATATGTGCCAACTCTTCTAGAATCTTAACTATATCATGATCGTCATTTGTTGGACTTTAAACTAGACAAGAAAAGGAGCTTTTATAATACAGGAATATCTTACTGACGTAGGTGAGCTTTAAGGTAAAGATAGAGGCACTCAGGGGAAAAGATGTAACCTCCATGTAAAAGAGAGACCATGGGCTTTGAGGTCAGAATACGTAGGTTTGAGTTGTGACTATGACTTCAAATATGTCTTCTAACGAAAAAAAAAAAGAAATGATTCTGATCAGTTACACAATTAAGTGGCTATAAGATGAGTTAAAAACAATTACTGAGGTGAAGCTTATCTTAGAACTGATAGAACTTGTTCTGTGGTTTTTCTGTAAGAGGACATTATGTGATGAAGAAAAACACTAAACAATAAATAAATGAGATTAGTATACATAACCTATAAAGACTCTTCCAGTATGTTCCAAGGACTCGGATATCCAGCTGTGTTATTTCTTTAAATCAAAAGATTTATTTCTTTAAATCATCTTTGGAAGGCTGCTTCCATTAATCAATCCACATACAGCTAACAGTCCTATAAAGCAGTTCAGTGTAGCTCATTATCAAGCTGTATATTTTGACAACTAGTTTGTCACGATATGAAATATGAATATATTGAATATATTGTTTAAAGCTAGACATTCTTTGGATGATTGAAGTTTTAATGATGAGAATTTAATTACACACTTTTTTATTTTATTTTATTTTTTGTTAAATTTATTGGGATGCCATTGGTTAATAAAATTATATAGGTTTCAAGTGTACAGTTCTATAATACATAATTTGTATATTGCATTGTGTGTACAAGATTTAATTTTTTTTCTTTTTTGTTTTCAAGCATACATGTCTTAGTATTTTTTAGATGCTGAGATTGGTAGAACATAGTGAAAAAGTGTGGGAAAGATAAAAATGTCAAAGTAAGAAAGAACTAGATAACACAGGCCCTGATCAGCGATGATAAGAAATTTCATTTTAGTCTCAGAGCTGCATGAAGCAATTAAAAAGTTTTAAGCAGAGGAATATATGGTCTGAACTATTATTTCCATATTGTTTTAAAAGCCTATTAACTCACGTGCTAGACTACAAATGTTATAAGGGCGATGGCAGGAAACTTGTCTTTTTTTTTTGTTAATCCTCAACCATCTAACATAACGCCTTATGTAAGATGTATGGTATTTGCTAAACTAACTAAAAGGACTTTGTGATTGATTCATAGTACTTATGGGACATGTGGTAAGCACTACCCCTCAACGCTCCCTGCCTCTTAATATTCACACCCTTGTATCATCCTCTCATTTGAGTGTAGACAGAACCTATAACTTGTTTCTAACCAACAAAATATGTCAAGTGTGATGAAATATTATTTCCATGATTAAGTTAGGTAAGATTATAAGTTCCATCTTGCTAGCTGACTCTATGTTGCCTCCTTGTCTTGTACACTTTGATGAAGCAAGATGTCATGTTGAAGAGATCTCCACATGGCAAGGTATAGGCAAGAGCTAGACAGAAACTGAGACCTTCATCCAACAGTCCTTAAGAAATTTAATTCTGTCAGTTCTCCATCTGAAAGCAGCTCCTTCCTTAGTTAAGCCTTTGGCTGAGACCTTAGCCCTGGCTGACATCTTGATTGAAGCCTTATAAGACACCCTGAAGCAGAGGAACCAGCAAAGCCACGCCCAAACTCTTGACCCTCAGAAACTGTACAGTAATAAATGTATGTTGTTTTAAGCCACTATATTTTTAGCAATTTCTTATATAACAATAGATAAATAGTATTATGAGGAGGGGCCCTCAATTCACATTAATTCATTCTGCTCTGAGAATGTCTTTTACATACAGGTGTAAAAGACATTTACATTCAGGCGCCATATTTGGGTTAATAGACCAGACTACACTATTAATGAATCCATGGGTAGTCTCCTGACTTCAGCTGGGCCATTCAGAATCTGTCTCCCAAGAATGTAACAGTTGGAAAAGAGAGACAATGGAGTAAAGGTAGTCACATTACTGGTGCCACTGTAGAAAAATGGTTGAAATGAGATACTACTACAGTTGAGGATATAATTCAATAAACCATATTTCAATCAATGGCAATGACAAAGTAGGTGAATTTCAAAGAATCTCCTACAGATTTAGACCAAAACAAACAAACAAATAAACAAACAAACAAAAACTAGAATTTATCTACCCAATCTTTTAAATCATAATTCAGGTGTAAGATAATTTCAGACATTTATAGCCCATAACCAAAGCCTTTCATTTTATATTAAGGGAAGAGTTAAGTTAAATTTGTGGACAGTGATTTTTTTGTTGTTCTTAACAATTTTCATTGTGGACAATGAAATTTTGGAATAAGGATACATATACCTAATCCTGGGAGGACGGTTAAAGAAAATAATCAGTAATAGGAGTGTAAGGTGGAAGTGAAGGATGACTGAAATTACTTATAATTTTGAGAGAATAATATGAAAAATGCCGAGGTACCTTCTTTCTTTTAGGAAACAAAAAATAAAGGAAGGATAAAATTTGATTTAAAAAGCTTTTTCTATACCTGTAAAATAATTAGATTAAACAGAATACCTTCCTAACCTCCTTTAAAGTTATAATTTTTTATGACCCTACTACAGAACACACTGTAAGGAGAAGAAAAAAAGTGGGAAAAACCCACTATTAATTCTGCTGTCACTCCTTCCTCCTCCAGAAGAGGACAGCACTTAGGAACAGGATGGAAGACCCAATTCAGTAGGCCTTTTTAAGTTCTTGGAAGCCCAGTTACATTGAATATTACATATACACCAACTTAAAAGAAAGAGATGCTTGGATCCAAGACAAACCCAGATAAAATATTTAGAAATCTATTTTTTTGGTATAACGTAAAGATGTAAGCTTGAATTGTTATTTACTATGATCAATCCTGCATCATCCATCAACACAATTTACTAATACACAGAAATCACCAACAACCTAACGGGCGCTTAATATCAGTTTCCTTTATAAAAGAAGCAGTATTTTTGGTTCAGAGTTAGGCATAAAATGATACTCAAATGTCACTGTGAATTCCAGGCAGGAGGAGGCAGCAGTCAGTCTGACTTGAGACTCTAATCTGATTAGCATGGCATTCCTTGCTGGGTGGTGAGAGCATGGAAATTTGAATAGCCACTTTCTTTGTCTTAAATGTGCATGCATTATCACAAGAGATGGAGAAACTGACTTGTAAGTTGAAATAAGATGCAAGATTGTTTTTCTGTGTGGTCTTTCTTCTTGCAGTCTAATTCAATTTACAAAGTCTACCAAAAACAGCAAAGAACAATGGTAGAACTCTGAGTTATTTCAACCCTTCTTTTTTCACCCCTCAGGCTATACACAGACATAACCAGCAAAACCTAAATTGTGCCTTTCATTGCGGAGAGGATGCCTTACAGAAAGTCTCATGTGTGGGTTTATGGTAGAATTTGGCCCAATATCCCGTCTTAGGTGGATCCAGTTTGTTTGTTATATTGTTTTTTTATTTTATTTTATTTTTTGGTTTAATAGCCATTACCTTAACTATCATTTGTGTCTGCTAGCATATTCTAAAAAAGACTAAAATTATGCAAATAATTTTGAAAATAGATATTAAGAATTTATTCAGCTCAGGAACATTTTTCTATAGTATATAGGTGTATATGTATTTTAATCATCACTATCTTGTGTTTATGCAAATAGATGTTACCTGTAGGTAAAGGTTTTAGAATGTCCAGTTATTTAAGGGATCCATTGTTAAAATAACTCAAGAAGAGAAAAATAATTTTAAAAATAAAAAAACAAAAAACTAATTCAAGTGTAATATAATTCAAGTATAAAAATTGTGAGGCAGAATTCTGAACTTTATGACTGCTACTTAAGAAAAAAATTAAAATTTTTGTCAATTAAATAATTGTACTTTGGAAAAGTGTGAACAGTTGGCTATATAGATACAAGAAAAGCAGTTTAATTTATATAAAAAGTTAAGAGTCAGCAGTGAAATAAAATAATCTAAATTGTTTGTATAACAGTAAAAATTATAGTGTAGCAAAGATACTGAATACTGTATTAGAGTTTAAGAGACTAAGAATTAGACTAGGACTGGTAAATAGCTTCAATTCAAGTAACAGGACCTAGAACACTGTTGAGAATGAGTTATGAACCATAGCTGGATTCAGCAGGGAAAATACTAATTAACAATTTCTCCTTAGATAATCATGGAAAGAAGTGTGTTTGGGGTTAGAGGGAAGGAGCGGTGAATGTGTGGCATTTTTGTCCTAAGAAATAAGAAATATTGCTTACAGCTAATTAGCTATGTGATTTTCCCCCAAGACCTTTTTCAGTTTTATTATTTATAATACAACAGAGTTGGACTATGTTATAGCCAACTGTAGTAAATCTGTGTAAATTATACTCATGTATTTTAGGATAAATTCTTAAGATAATTGATAACATGAAAACATTGTAAATATTAGGTTGGTACAAAAGTAATTGCAGTTTAAAAGGTTAAAAACATTGCAAAAACCACAAGTACTTTTGCACCACCCTAATGTATAACTCTACTTGATGCTTTTTATAAAACAATTAAGTGAAAAGACATAATTCAGGATTGTCATAACATTCAACTCAAGAGCCTGTTAGGAGTTATGCTTACAGGGTAATAGGGTAACATTACAATTATACTCCACAGATGGATTTACTAAAACAAAATGTCAGTGTTTCAAAAAGAAATCATTGTGTATTGTTTTCAAACCAGTATCTAGAATAATGCCATGAAGAAATCTCATGAAATTAACAACATGAGCATTGAGCACAGTTTAGAGATCTGACTATGAAAAGTGCATCTACTCCCTCAACTGGTGTGGCTTACATACCACACATCACAAATTGGAAGGCACTATTAACAACAGATGGTTTTTACAAAACAAATCCATTAATATTCTACATTCAAACTTAAGAAAGGAAAACAAGATGTTATGAAGATATGAAATGAAAGAAAAGCTGTATTGACCATGGCAAGACATCTTAATATGGAGTGCTTTAAATAAAACCTAAATCCTTGGTATATATTGATCTGTGTTAACTTAAACCTAAAATTATGACTCCAATATATTGAAACCTTACTAATAGAATGGGGAAGGGGTCTCTATTACTTGGATCTCCTTTTTTTGGTTCTTCTATAGCTGAAAAGAGTTGAAAATGATTTTAATATTCAGAGAGAAAAATCCAAATATTGAAAGCGAAAAATCTGTACTGCATGCATAAACTAGTTTGAAACAGCTGGAATTCTGCTTCAGCAAATCTTTGATTTTATGTAAGCATGGACAAGATTCAGGATTTGTTAGTTGGGAGAATAACAGACACATTCTTGCAAAGGTAAACTTTTTCTAATTTCGAAAAGATCTTCATAAGTACTAACACTTACAAAGGAAATAATTTTCCCTTCTCTTTATTCTTTCTTATGCGAAGACATCTGAAGGTAAATTTAAAATTCAAGCCAACTAGAGCAGAGAAAGACATATGCAGCAGATAACTAAGTTTCCTTGTATGGCACGTTGGTAAATAATGGTAAGAAAGCCAAAGAGGAGAGTTATAAAAGCTGTTATTTTCCTCTGAAGTCTTAAATATAATAGATTGTTTCTCACATAAAGTTCTTGAGCCCACTAAGAGCAGGACAAAGCATACTCTCTGGAGTAATTCTGACTCTAAGAGGCAGAATTT
The DNA here is from genome assembly GCF_057876585.1 of Rhinolophus sinicus. Classification (NCBI taxonomy): domain Eukaryota; kingdom Metazoa; phylum Chordata; class Mammalia; order Chiroptera; family Rhinolophidae; genus Rhinolophus; species Rhinolophus sinicus. The sequence continues at coordinate 85,075,408 of NC_142502.1, read as the reverse complement.
TACTTCTGATGTAAGATTAAATGGTAACTGATAATATTTGTAGATTCATGAGCAGTGAAGAAAACTGTACATAGGTATTTGTCTTATTAAATAATTCTTTGTACAAAGTTTTCATAATGTACCTTTGGAAAAAAAATATTAACATAATTTTCATCAAAATTCATTCCTTTTATCACAGCAAGAAAGTTGTAGCCAGGCATATCATAACGTCCGGCCATAAGCATCATTTCTCTCTCCTGCAAAGTGAGCAGAGGTGATATGAGCCACTTCCTGATCTAGGTCTTGTTTTGACCTTGAACAGTCATGATTTTTTCTACCTTCCTGTGAGCTGGCACACACACACCTATAACTCAGCTTTTACCATGCAGACAAGAACAATGGCCTGGGGAAAGGTGGAGAAAGAAGGAAGGAAGAGATGTGGGTCTCGGGATGACAAACATGGAGCAGAGAAACCACAACAACCTGAACTCTTTGTTTCTCTAAGGATTCTTCTGTGAGAGAGAAATACATTAATTTTTTTAAGTCACATATTTTGGAAGCATCTTGTGTAGCAGCTTAAATTTTGCACCGTATTTTCTGTAGGTATTTTTACATTTATTGTGCAATGTCATATATATATATATATATATATATATATATATATATATATATATGTGTGTGTATATATATATATATATATATATATAATATACATATAATAAAACAGTGACTATCTTTGTACTCTTTATTCATAATAAATAAAACATTACCATAATGGTTATGGGTCCTGTGTGCTCTTTACCAATCAAAATTCTTCCTTTCTTCAACCTCTGAAGTAAATATCAGGTAGTCTTGAAATTATTCCGCATTATTCCTAGACATGTTTTTATAGTTTACTAAATATGTATGTTTCATTAAACAATATATGTATATTATCATTTGCATGTTTTATAATGCTATATAAATAATATCTTTATCAGCTGGAAATCTTAGTTGCAAATGCAAAAGAATCTACTTTGGTAAGTTTAAACAACAAAAAAAAGGAATTTATTACAGAATATTAAGTAGTTCATAGACTCTCCAGGGTTCTCAAAAAAGCAGAGTCTGAAACTACCCAGTCTAACTACATCACAAAAGCTTCTTTAATGAAAATGCCCATCTTCTAAGCAGAAACTGTGATGCTGTGGGATATAGAGAAAATATTTTGTGTATCTACACCATTTGGGCTTTCTGAATAAATTTTGCTGAAAACTTAGCCTCCTGGAATAAGATGGTGAGAGAATTCCAAAGGGATTCACCTAAGTCTGAAGGTATATGTTTATATTTCAAGAGAAAATGAGGCCTAGGACCTTGAAGACATCTGTACATCATAAAAAGCCAGAGAAATACATGAGGTTGTGGCCCCTGGAGAGATACACGTACATTCTAAAATGTTAGTAAGACCCCAGGATCCTTTCCTTCCCTTCTCCACAGAGCAAATATTTTTCTCTGTCCTTTCAGGAAGGGAAAGAGAAAGCAGCTGTCTTTCTTCTTTATATAAGGAGAGAATCTGTTTTTTGTTTGTTTGTTTGTTTGTTTGTTTTTTATCTTTCCCTCACCAATGGAGTGTCCAGCTACTTACGCAGGAGATTTCTTCATCTGGCTTCCACCATATCATCTCAGAGGTAAGGACCAAGGAAAGAGGGAAATCACACACTTGTTAATTGTAAGGAATAAATACAAAATCTGTCTCTGACCCAGGAAACCGTTTGTACACATTCAAAATAAAATTAATAAAGATAAATATTAAAATCCCAACAAGTGCTTGATACTTGCTAGAAATTCCAACACTGCTTCCCCCAAAACATTGTACTAACCAGCTACCTTAGGTCAGGTTATTGGGAAAATAGTTCCTTAGGCAGAGATTTCCATGTCGGATGTGTATTGGGAAATACTCTTAGGAACAACAGAGTGAGGAAAGTAACACTGGGTAGAGGGGGAAATTGAACTGTAATGAAATTGTAAACAGAGGCTTCAGTCAATCCCTTAGACAGTTCCGGACATTTAGAGTTGTCCCAGATTTAGATCAAAAGGTTGGACCCTTTAGAATTGGCCAGTCTTTGAAAACAAGATGTCTCTAGGGAGAGGGTTTCCTTTGGTGGCTCTCCATGGGCAATTCTGGAGGCAGACTCAGCTGAGAGCTATCAGAAGCAATATCCTGGCAACTTCAAGATCTGGGCAGTGCCCCATGGGAACTGCCACCAGATCACTTCCTCCAAATGTAGCCAGTGCTCACTTCTGAACCCAAGGCCTGCATGAACGTATCTGATGGGAGGAAACCTTCAGAAATACGGTGATCAAGAAAGGCATATCAAATCCAACTGTATATTCTAACAAAGACCAACAAAGTGGTTCCCTGTCCAGGATAAAATGTGTCCATTATACTCAGTCTATCACCAGTTGTCTGCCAGTTCTCCATGCTATGCAACTGCATTTGGGCAGGACGGAGCAGAGGTGGGAAGGGCAGAGATGTCAGGATTGGGTGCTGCCGCTAGAAACCAAGGCACTTAGCAGTGGCAGTAGCCTGGTCAACTTTTATGAAGGGGCATCCATGTTGAGCTATAAAATCCCCATATTAGCAAATATCAATAGTTATTTCAGACTGATGGTGAGAGCAGATATAGACATGACACAGGGGAATAAAACAACATTTCCTTATCTAAGTAAGGATTAACTTACCTTACCATAGAAAGAAGTTAGTACAATCAGAATATTGTAATCAGAATATTGCAAAGAGATTGGCAATATTATCCTTTAACAGATTTTGGTATGAGTTTCCATGTTGTCCTGAAAAAAAAAAAAAAGAGAGAGAGAACCATTGCAAGTGAAAAACCTGATTGAAAGCTATGTCAAACTTTCTAGAAGCTCAAATGCTACCATTTTAGCCCAATCTCATATATATATATATATATATATATATATATATATATATATATATATATATATATATATGCCTGATACACACACACACACACACACGTCTGGAAAAGTTTTCTACACATGCTAATCTGGATATGTGTCAGAAACTACACCATGTAAGCCAGGCAGACTTCATCAAACCAAGTGCGACATGATATAAAATTTGATAATGGAATAGAGTATAGTTCAATCAGAATGTTCATTTTCAATGGCTCATTTATCACCCTTGGCTTCTCTGGATTAAATGCTCTCCTGAAATGAGAGCTAAGAAACTGGATGAAAACAATGGGAGTCATACTAACAGATCCTATTCCTATTGACTTTGAAGGTGTACTGCTGTCTCTTCAAGAGAAAGCCAACTCTTTCAGATCCAATTATTAAAATGAGCTGGAAGGAGAGGAAGTATTTTCCCAAGTACCAGAGGATGTGTAGATTTGCTCTGCCAGAAGACTACATCTTCAGTGGAGTCACCACTTGATTAAACTTACATTCATAACCCTTATTCTCCAAGATCCAAGTATGACAGGTGAGGCAAATGAGTCTGTAGTAAAGACAACCACACCTGCATCTGTTAAGTTTTAATAACGTAGTGGAACTAATCTCTATGTTTTCCTAGGGATGCAGTGTTTCTTCAGCTTATATTTTGGTGAAATACTAAATAGGGAACTAGTATTTTGGTATCTACCACTTGGCTCTTCTCCCATAAAAGTCTTTATGCCATTTTGGAAATTTGCTAAGTATGGCTAATCCAGTAATATACTTAGTTGATAGGATGAATAATGGAAAGCTGTGTTTTCACATCTGATAGGCCCACTGTGACGTGGTGTTGAGCCAAAATTCCATTTATCACCTAACCTCAACACCACTATGACAGGTGAAACACAAATATGTTCTGGGTATCAGTGTCACTTTTCTTTTGCTGATATATCAAATTACCATTGGTTTAGAGGCTTAAAACAATGTCCATTTATTATGTCACTGTTCAGTGGGCCAAAATCAAGACGTTGCTTTCAGGATCAATCTGGTTGTTGACAGAATTTAGTTCCATGCATTTGTTGGACTGAGGTCCCCATTTCCTTGCTGGCTGATATCCATGGTCATTCTCAGCTTCTGGAGGTCACCTGCATTCTTTGGCCCATGACCCCCTTCATCTTCAACACCAACAATGGCTGATCAACTTCTCATGCTTTGAATCTCTCTGACTTTTCCTTCTGATGCCTCTCCCTCTGTCTTCCTGTGATGGTACTGCAGTGTACTTTCTCAAGAATATCTGTTTTTTCAGTCTAGAAGCTCTGAGTATGTGAGCTAACCACAGGTTGGGAAATTGGTAATATGTCAAGCCTACATATGTGGCCAAAAAGGAGTTATACTATTGGAAAGTGGCATAATATAAACTTGGCTAAAACAAATCTCTAATCTTAATGAAGTTGTCAAACATCAGTTTCCTATAATAAAGTAATATCTCAAATAATGTATATAATTTACAGTAATTTAAGTTAATTTCAACTTTAGCTTAAAAGAGGTTGTACAATATAAACTAGAGAAACAAGACTATATATGTGCTGTTACATGTTTACATTTTGATGCAAATATGTGTACTACTACATGTTGTGTTTGTGTATATGTGTGTGGTTTGACAATATATGAATAACAAGCTGTAGGTATGGACACAGAAAATGTTTAGTATCACATGCAATCTAAATAAAATAATGACTTGTATTTAAAATATGCACATCTATTATTGTATTTCATATAAAAAAAGTAGTATGGTTCACATAAATAATTAGGGTCAGTTGTGTATTGACAAACCAAAGACTTTATTAGATAATTTGATATTTTTAGACAGAATACACATTTGGTAGTATGTAATAGATTCCTAAACTAAGCTAGAAATTTATTTCTCTGCCTTGCAATAGTCTGGCCATGAATGGTCCAGGGTTGGTATAAAGAATCTATTCCACCAAATCATTTTGTTGGTCTGCTGTCCCTAGCATGTTGTCCTTATCTATATGGTCTAAGAGGACCTGCTACCATGTCCACGTTCCCTAAAGAAGGATAGAGGAAGGGGACAAAAGAGGGCAGTTTCTCTCCCTTCGTGAGCACAGCCTATGAATATCCCACATCACTTCTGACCATATCCCATTCATTACACGGCCACACAGAGCTGCAAGAAAGTCTTGGAATATAGCCAACACTAAGACTGATTACATTTCTTAAACAACTGCTTAGTTACTGTCCTAAGCCCTTGATGTAGGATTTTATTTTAATTTAATCTTCACAACTAATATTAGGCCTACTTTACAACGGATTTGTCTGAAATTACAAAATTGGAAAACTAGAACCAGAGCTCAATTTCCCTGATCCCTTGTTCTTTTCTCTTGCATGCTATTGTACATTACTGACAGTATGATGATGTTTGCGCTTAGGGCAGAAGGGGTATACACATGTAATGTGATGTAGTCTTAAAAACTAGGAAAGACATACCAGGGACGTCTTTTTCAACAAGTGATTTAGGCAGAACACCAATTTGGATGTCTTCAGACCCTTCCATTGAGAAGAATAATAAACACGGGAGGCCATCTGATCTATAAATAATGTTAAGCCTGAAGATTTTTGCAACTAAGTTCCACACATGAGAATGAGCATCTCTGAATTTCATGACCAGATGTTGATTTGATGATGCCAACTGTAACTGTGCCTTTTCAGTCTCTGTCTGGAGCTTTCTATCCAGCACAAGTTCCTGTAGCACACGAGGTACTTTAGCAAGCTCTCTGTTGACATTGCCCGAGAGATTTCCCTCTGCAGTGCACAATAAGCTTCCACTTAACCAGCATGATTTCAGTTGCTGGTGAGACATTTAACAACAAGAATAGCAAATACTTTATCAGACAGTATATCATAATGTAGAAAGAAATATGGTACAGAAAGACATGTAATTTATGGGGAGCATAATATAGTTCAGGAGTTGATGTGGGACAGAGGTGACAGTTTATAAAAGTGATAATGAATTTAAATATATTTTTTAACAATTGAGCAACTGTAGTTTGTTAACCTTGTACTTTTATGATGACAGAGAATTTAGCCAAATATCAAGAGTCAAAAACTCACCGAGGAAATCTTGGCAGATGAGAAACGGAAAACTCATGGCTCTGAGTAGGAAGGTTGATATAGAAACACATTCAAAAGCAAACCATCCTGCTAAGAGAGCTCCATCATCTTAGATGCCTTTAGATACAGAAATGATTCCATATTTCCAAGCTGTTCTGTTTCCCACTTCTAAAAAGAGAAGAGAGAAAAGAATGGCAAACTGCTGTGCAAGCTGGGACAAATTCTTTTCCAGTGAAGGAACTGTCATATATGACATCTCATAGTTCTTTGGTGGCCTTTTACCCTCATAGCAGAAGGGAATGCAACTAAAAATACAGAATTTCTCCTTCTGCAACTACTCATCGCTCCATGTCATGGGAACAATCCCATCTTTTACAACACTTTACCCTCATGTAGCAATTATCAAAAGTGGTAAATGGGTTAAACATTTGTGAAGGGATACAAACTGCTTGATCTGAGCACAGAAGCCTTCTAGAATGAAAGATGGAACATTTCGTGCCCCTGGCTCCTAAGAGTTTATTGGCTTCTTATATAAGATACAGAAATAGACTGAACAGATTTTGTGGTCTCTAACACAAGGTCCAAAAAGGTTTTTAAGAGACAAAAGTGGAAGATTTTGGCATGATCCGAGCAAATCTTTAGCTACACAGATGGCTACTCAAAAATCCTTGTGTATTGTGGTTTGACATTTTCGATTAAAATCTAAGTTCAGAGTTCATCTTCAGAGGACTGACAGGGTCTTTATCCCATACTTTCAAGCCGAAGGTTCTTCAGTGAAGAGCAATTGTGCAGGCAAATGGGGAAGTGGTAGAAGCCAAGATGCTGTGACATTATCAAGATGTTTCTTACCCCTGTGCATTTCTTCAGAGGACATAGGAGAGCCTTTCCTCTGACAATGACTAGATGAATCATTTTGAAGTGAAGAAACATTTCCTGTCCGGGACAAACCCAGAAGGAAAAAGGGAGAAGGGCAGTGGGTGTGGGGTGGGGAGAGAAGGAAAGGGAGGAAAGTGCTCCAAAGGAAACACCCCACTTGAGTTTCTGGAATTTTACCCAGGTGGGGGCAGAGGGCACCTAGGGCCAGCCAGCCCCTCCTCTCATCTCACAAGCAGGTGGCTCGTGGTAGCCTTATCAAGCTTAAGTGCTTTGTTAATTTGGAGGCAATACTTTTGAAAGACATGGAGATGCCTGCTGATACTCGCTTAAATTGAACCAGCTTAAGAGACCTCCCAAGAATTTGCAAACCTCCGTGTCCCCTGCACCAGGTCCTCTTGGCTCTGCCAAAAGTACATGCACAGCTGCATGTAATTCTGGTTCAGCTTGCACTGCAGCTGTCTGTTTTCAGAATCTAGTCAATCTCCCACACCATCTTCTTGTCTCCATGAACTCATGATCTTCATATTCCATGTAAACTGAAGTGAACACAGGTAGCATCTGGAAATTCTTCTTCTTCTTTTTTTTCAAATCACTGTCTACACTGCCCACCACATGAGGTAGGAGTGTCTTTGCGTTCAGGTTCATGCAGATTTCTGCATTTAACTTTGAAGCTAAACTTGTTGAAGACACTCCCAATGGCCCCCTGCTGGCCCTGGCAATTGCAAGGGAGAGATTGGGGTGATACCATCACGCCACAGGGTGAATCCTGCTGGTCATGCACCTGTCCCAGCTGCCAAGCATGGATGGCTTCCTTTGGACCTACCCATGTGGAAGTTGGTTTAGTCTTGGGTTCTATCACTACTGCAGATGTTTTAGGTGGAATAGGAGGCTCCTTTGATACCAGGGGCCTGCAGTTACTCTCTGCAGCAGTCCACAACCTAGAGATCTGGCTATGTGGCAGAGGCTGGCTTGGAATCCTGGGAGAGTTGGGCTGGACCTGGGTGAGTAAAGGGGAAGCAGAAGTCATGGAGGCCTCAGACCCTGGCATGGTTAGGCTGCATTTGCCATTCTGGCTGGAGGCCTAGCCAAGGTTGGGCCTCACCAAAAGCAGGAAATTCTTGCTTTGTGTTGGTGGAGAGCTCACTGTTCCTGGAGGGGATGGGGGTGATCGTCTCCTCCAGGCTGGGTAGAGGCCTGGCAGGCACATTGGCAGTTCTCCTGGCCTTTCCCCCTGACTCCTGGTACTCCTCATATTCCTTATTTTCTGTTTTACAACTGAGAGTAATTTCACTATGTTTGGATCGTTCAAAGCCTTCATGATTCTTACTTCCCTAGATCGTTTCTGGAGGCTGAGTTCTGTTGAGTCTTATCAATGATCTTCACAGCTACCTGTTTCCCAATGAAGCTGTGCTTGGGTAAGTTACTCTTGGAGATGTTGCTCTTCTCAATTTCCTCAAGGAATCAGTAGCTGCCAATATGGGTGTCTTCCTCAGCAGACATGACTGCCTGACAGGCACTGTAGCACGGTGTACTGCTGGGCTTGGAGTCAATGAAACAGCTATGTGGATCTCTAGGGGAAAATATTCCAGGTCAAAGGAAAAGCTAGTGCAGAGCATTGAGCTGGGAATATGCCTGTCACACTCAAAGAACAAGAACTCCCATAGCTGGAAAGGAATGAATAGGGGGTAAAATAGTAGTAGGTTGTGTCAGAGAGTTAATAGTGATGGGTGGGAAGAAGAGAAAAAGTATACAGGACCATATCCAACAAAACAATTCATATCCAAAATCTATAGAGAATACCTCCAAGCCAATAAGAAAAGTGTGGGCAACCAAACATAAAATGGGCAAAAGACCCAGAAATCTCCAGAAATCCAAATAGCTCTCTCCTTCAAATCTTTGCTCTAATATCACCTTAGTGAGGCTTCCTCTTTTCCCTATTTTTTCTTGGAATATTTCTTACATGTCCTATCTATCAAGTCCATTTATAGCTTTTTATTTTTTATTAATCTCTCTATTATGGAAATTTTTAAACACAAACAATTAAAAAGAAAAAAATAGTATAAAGACTTGGTCACATGTCTATTATCTGACATTAATAATTATGAACATCACCGTAATCCTTTTTTATTTTATCCATAAATATTTCAGTCTACATCTTTAAAAAAGTACATTTTTTGAAACACAGACACCATGCCATCACCAAATCTAATTAACAGTATTTACAGTACTAATAGTACTGTTAACATACCAGTCAATATTCAAATTTCCCAGTTGTCTCAAAGATATCTTGTTTCAGTTGATATATTTGTCTAAAGTTCCAAACAAGGTTAAAAAGTAATAATTACCTTCTTCCCTTTTAGTCTAGCCTTCAAGAACTATTCACATATCTTTTAATTTTCTTTAAAAAAATAGAGGAATTATATGCATTTCAGGGCAATTATGAATGCATGTTCTGTAAGAGCAAAAGCCGAAGTAAAATCAGTTCCAAATATGATTTTCTTTCATTATCATGATTATTCAGACTATTTATTGGAATGCAGAGCTACAGAAGATGTGCCGAGTTTCTCATATCTGAAAAATCTAAGTAAAAATATATTTGTAATCCCAGAGTAGATACCTTCAAAGTTTATATAAATGTGCTACATTCTCAAAAATTTGTCAACAAAAAATGATCAAAGATGCTCTAATCCTCAGATTAAGAACCATATAATTAAGCTCACAATTGGGATATATGATTATTTTGAGAAATCAACTTGCATATCAATCCATTAAAATAAATGTATTAAATTCTTCTTGTTCAAATCCAGTGGCTATAATATGTGCTGCAGCTATAAAATGTTTATTTATATTTTTTAGACTCCAATGTTCACATAGATTTAAGCAGGATTTTTAAAAGAGTATTTTGGCAGAGGCAGAGTAAGGCATCAGAGTTGAAAAGAAAACATTATTAAACTGAGAATTAAGAGATAAAAGTTCTGGCATATTCTCTATTTTTAACTGGATACTTGATATTAGGGAAGTCAACAGTTCTTTCCTTCAGCATCCTTCTCTAAAATGAAATTAAATATTTGTCCTATTTAATTTATGGGGTTGTGAGCTTTCTTTGTAAAGTGAGACTCTTTTAAAGATACCAATAACATTTTTCTCCCAAACAAACCATCTTTTTGACAGGCTCTTTTCAACAAATATAAGTGTTTTATAACTTACTGTTTTCGTTTCCTTTTCAGAAACTATAGGCATACACATTTAATTTTGATTTTAAAATAGAGCAATTGTAATCTAAAGCTCATAAGGTTGCCTTTTCAATACATGATGAGTTTAGTGGCTGTAAACATTGAGGTAGCCGTGGCCTTGTACAATGGACTAGAGTCATTCTTTCCAGTCATAGTCACCTCCAAGTGTATTTCACCACTCTCTCCACACACTGATTGAAATACAGTATTGTGGCGCTTGCAGCAACTTTAGAGACACCCATTGTCCTCATTTCAAAGTTCAGCCAAATCCTGTGCTCTTTACCGAAGTACCCAAATAGGATGGTACTTAACTTGACTTTTAAAAGTACGTCCATATAAATGTGACTTTCTCCACTTTTTCTTTCACAATTAATCTTCCCTCTTCTTTCTCTCTCCTCTATTTTCCTCAAAAAAAAAAAAAAAAAAAAGGAAGAAAGAAAGAAAAAAGCTAGGAAAAGAAACATCTGGCTCTTCTACAGCTCTCTCAGAAGTGGGCCTGAACGACACTGTCAAAGTGTCAAACGAGATGATTGTATCTGACTATTCTAGTGTCCCTTTTGAATTCAACCTTTTTTTTTTTTTTTTTTTTTTTTATGTTTTGTTTTAATTACGCACCATCATGTTGGGATAATGACTTTTGTAGGTTTATAACCTGCCATGTAATGTGGTACTACATTTGTTTTCATTCCGCTTAAAACCATCTCTTCTTAACATGAGGGGCTGAGCTTTGCTGGAAGTAGGCACAGAGACTCTGAGAATATATCTAGATTGTGATTTGAGGAGGATGAGCCAGAAGCTGGGCTGGAATAGGACGCAGATTCAAGGGAAGGCAGGTATTTGAAAATACAGCTGCCAAGGCTGGCTAATTTGGTGTGATGTGCTTAGATAACAAATCCAGGGATCATTTCAGAAGACATTCTGAAAGCTTTCCTTCACATTGTTTAGGAAGTCAAACACAAGGATGAACTGAGTCTCTGCTATTTCCTTCTTAATCCTGTCTGCCCATTTTGCAAACATGATCATCAAGGAGTCTTACTGGGTTTATTATCAAATATAGGGAAAGTTTTCATGATCCTTGTAGAATTTCTTAGATTTGTCTTTGTTTCTCTGAATTAGAATTGCAACAGCCTTATACATTGTGGGTTTCTTGTACTCTTATTAATATACTTTGTCATTTAAACAACATTTTTCATTGCTTTTCCATTCTTGCTTTGCTATGTATAAGTTTTTATTTGAGATCAACTGTGTTTGCTAAATATTCAATAATCTGTTTTCAAACTGTCTGTAAGCTTGCTGCTTATTGATTTTCTTTTTTTTTCTAACATTTACTTTCTAATTTTTCTAAAATCAAATATCTATAAAATGAATTTGTTAGGCTTTTTCTTACTGTAAATAAAGGATACCATTCATTTTTAAATAAAGGTAGTATATGTACAGAACAAATACATTCTTTATGAAGAAAACACAATATAGAAACTAGGCTTTCCTTTGGCTTAAGAAGAGAGAAATTCAGACAACTGCATGTTGTAAACCTTAGAGGCACTAATGTAAAACTAAAATGTGTAAGCATAGCTTACACAGTAATGGAAATAAAGTGGAATACGAAAATATACTAAGTCCATTAGATGGAAAGAATAAAGAAAAAATAATAAAGAATAGATGGAACAAACTGAAAATAAATAGAAAATGGCAGCTATACGTCCAACCAAATTAATAATTACTTTAAATTTAAATGGTCCAAACCAGATATTCGCAAACTATGTCCAATGGGCCAAATCCAGCCTGCCACCTGTTCTGGCAAATAAAGTTTTAATAGAACACAGAAATTCTCATTTGTTTATGCATTGCCTATGTCTGACAATTAAGTTCGAGAATTTGTTGCAATGATGTTGCTAACCTTTTTTCGATACCAGAAAGATTATTCATTATGAATTTGTACCAACTGGACAAACAGGTAACCAAGTTTACTATTTGGAAGTACTGAAAAGGCTGTGTAAAAAAGTTAGATGAAAATGACCTGAACTTTTTGTCAACAATTCATGGCTCTTGCATCACAACAACACAACAGCTAACAAGGCACTGTCTATGAGGGAGTTTTTAGTCAGTAAATAATTAACTATATTGGAATACCCTCCCTACTCACCTGATCTGGCCCCCAATGACTTCTTTTTTTACCCGAAGATCAAAAAAATATTGAAAAGAAGATATTGTGATGACATTCAGGGCATCAAGTGTAATATGACAACAGCTCTAATGGCCATTCCATAAAAAGAGTTCCAAAATTTCTTTGAAGGGTGGACTAGGTGCTGGCATCGGTGCATGGCTTCCTAAGGAGAGTACTTCGAAGACGACTGCAGTGATATTCAGCAATGAGGTATGTAGCACTTTTTCTAGAATGAGTTCACAAACTTAGTTGTCAGACCTCGTACTTTGACACTACAACAATAAATCTAATTAGATGTAAGGAGAGACTATATGGCTTTCAAAGCTTAAAATATTTACTATCTAGATCTTTATAGAAAAAGTTTCCTCTGGTCTAAACAATCCAATTAAAAACAGAAATTGCCAAGCTGGATAAAAACCAAGATTCCACAAAATACTGCCTATAAGAAATCTTTACACTTTTGATGTAAAGATGCAGATAAAAGAAAAAAAAAGAATAAAAGTACAGACAGACCTTAGAGATATTAAAGGTTTGGTTCCAGACCACCACATAAAGTGAATATCAAAATAAAGTGAGTTGTAATCTTTTGGCTGGTGGACGGTTTGCCTTCAATTTGTAAAAAATGTGACATCTGTGAAGTGAAATAAAGTGAGGCACAATAAAATGTGGTATGCCTGTATTATTGTGCAGATTATTTTCAAAAGAATTCTGGGTGTCTATATTATCTTCAGACAAAGTATATTTCAGAACAAGGACTATTATTATGGGTAAAAAGAAGCATTTATAACAACAAAAAAGGATCAATTCATGAAGAAAACAACATTCCTAAATGTGTATGCACCCTGTAAGAGAGCTACAAAACACATGAAGCAAAAACTGACAGAACTGAAAGGAAAGACAAATCCACAATTATGGTTGGAGACTTCTATTCTCCTTTTTCAGCAATTCAAACATTTAGACAGACAGTCATTAAGAACAGAGAAAACTTGAACAAGGCTATTACCCAATATGGCTTAATTTATAGAACACTCTATCTGGTGACAGTACAATACATTCTTTTCAAGTGTAAATGATAGATTTTCACAATATACCATGTGCTGCTTCATAAATTCAACCTCATTAAATTTAAAAGAGTTGACAGATTTTGTTTTCTAACAAGGAAAATAAATCAGAAATCATTAAAAATCTGAAAAATATCCAAATATGTGGAAATTAAATAACACAGTTTTAAACAATGCGTCAATAAAAAAGGAATCAGAAGAGGAGTTATAAAATTCTTTAAACTTAATGAAAATGAAAAACAGCATATCAAAAATTCAGGATGTAACTAAAGCAATGCTTAGAGGGAAAAATGATAGATTTAAATATTTATATTCAAAAATAAGAAAGGCCTAAAATCAATTAAACAGTATTTACCTTAAAAATCTAGAAAAGAAAGAGCAAATTAAATCCAAAGTAAGTAAAAAAGGAAACAATAAAGAACAGAAATTAATAAAAAGAAAATGGTAAAAAAGTACAGAAAATTTAAGTAACCTACATCTGGTCTTTGACATTTTAACAAATCTACAAAAACAAAACAAAACAAACAAAACAACAAAAATAAAACTTGAACTAATAATACAAATGCATTTAGCAAGGTCCCAAAACAAAAACAATCAGTATACAAGAAAATCAACAGTATTTCTATAAACTATATTAGAAAGGAACAAGTGAAAATTTAAGTTCAAAGCATTCAAAAACATGAATTATTTAGAATTAAATTTTACTAAATAATGTGTAGAAGACCTATACACTGAAAACTGAAAAAAAAAAAAAACTAAAAAAACAACAAAAGCAAACAAACAAACAAACAAAAACATTTCTGGGAGAAACAAAAGAGTTAAGTAAATTGAAAAGTATACTATGCTCAGGGATGAATAAATATTTTTTAAATGTCAACTTTCCCCAAAGTATCCAATAAATTCATTACAATTCCAGTCAAAATTCCAGAATACTTTTCTGTAGAAATTGGTAAGTTGTTTCTAAAATTTTATAGAAATGAAAAGAACTTAAAATAGCCCAAACAACGTTAAAAAAAAAAAAAAGTTGGAAGACACACTACCTGATTTCAAGTCTCACTCTAAAATTAAAGTAATTAAGATGGTATGGTATTGGCATAAGGACAAACATATAGGTCAGTGGAACAAAAATACTATATTTATGATCAATTAATTTTTGACAAAACTGATTCAATGGGGAAATGACAGCTTTGTCAACAAAAAGTGTTTTATAGCCCTATAGAGGAAAAATGTATCTTAACCCTCACTCACACTTTATACAGAACTTAACTCAAAATCAATAACAGGACTCCTGGTCCAGATGGCGGAGTAGGGAAATGCTGTGCTCACTTCCTCCTAGGACCACATTATAAATACAACTAAATTACATTACAACCATCAATGAAAACTGTCTGAAGATTAGCTGAACAGAAGTCATAAAATTAAGGACGTAAAGAAGCCACAGCACGACTAGTAGGAGGGGCAGAGATACAAAAAGTGTTGACACCCACACCCTTGTGTGGTGGTTAAGAATCAGGAGGGATAGCTTGATGCAGAAGTCCCTCTGAGGAGCAAGGGGTCCCAGCTCCACACCGGGGTCCCCACCCCAGGGTTCCAGTACCAGGAAGAAAATTCCCCACAAATTCTGGCTGTGAAAACTAGAAACAATTATGGCTGAATGAAATGGATGGCTGCTGGAGTCCTAGGTGTTCATCTTAAAGGGCCAACACACAGACTTACTCACTGATAGACTCAGTAACTCTGAGTTCCAGTGCTGGGGCAGGGGCTCAAAAATCACCAGGGACATATGGGGAGAAACTGAATTGTCTGGCTTCAGATAAGGGCTGGAGGGGTAGGTGGCAGGTGCCATTGTTCCTTGGCTGAGCCCTTCCCCCATACAACCTGTTGGCATGACTAGACACCAAACCTGAGTCTCCAACAACCTAACACTGTTAGCCCCACCCTGGTGATTCCCTGAAACCCTACCCCCACCCATCTTGCAGGCCCACACAAGCAGCTTCAAGCAGCTTTTCAATAAAATCAGCCTATCTCAGCTCCCACTGTGAAATTTCCTAAAATCTCTCAAAGGTCCAAAAACCACAAACAAGCAGCATCTGGCTTTGATGTGCCTTATATCTCTTGCTAAGCAGCCCCAAGCCATCACTAGAGGCGGCCAGCCTTGATTTGCAGCTTAGCATCTCCCACACACCTCTCATACACCCAGCACAAGCAGCACCATCTGCAGATCACTTTGTAGCTCCTACCAGGTGGCCCCCAGCTGGGCACAGACAGCAGATAACCTTGGCCTACACCAGAGCTCCTCTCAAGAGGATCCAAAACTAATGTATCCAGTGGTCAGCTTCAGGCCACATAAGAGAACCACCAAACTATCTCGACAAATGACACAGCCAGAGGGCAGACTTGAAGGAACCAGAGCCCCACAAAAGTGAATCCTGTCCAGTGAGGTCAGTCCCTGCACAAGAGCTTCTCCAACTGTAGTCATGGCCATTCCTCACAGCCAGTCAGCTTGGGGCTCAATTCCTCCCACTGATGTACCAACAGCAATTAAGGTTAATCTACAACAGGAGGGCAGACACAACCCACACAAGAGTCCCACCTAAAGCACTTGGCTTATGTGACTAAGGGGACTGTGCCACTGGGCCCTACAGGGTACCTACTAGATAAGGCCACTTTACCAAGACTGGGAGACACAGCAGATCTACCTAATAAATAGAAACAAACACTTGTTGTGTTCCTCAGTCAAAATGAGGAAACACAGAAAATATGTACCAAATGAAAGAACAGGAAAAAACTCCAGAAAAATAACTAAATAAAGTGGATACAAGCAATCTACCAAATGCACAGTTCAAAACACTGGTTATAAGGATGCTCAATAACTTAGCAGAAGAGTAGATGAACTCAGTGGGAACTTTAACAGAGAGATAAGAAAAATAAAAATTGGGATATAAAACAACAACAAAAAATGAGTCAGAAATGAAGAATGCAATAACTGAAATGAAGAATACATTAGAGGCAATCAACAGTAGTTTAGATCAAAGCAGTGACTTGGAGAAAACAAGGTAGTAGAAAACACCCAATTGGAATAGCAAAAAGAACAAAGATTCCAAAAAAATGATGATGGTTTAAGGGAGCTCAGGGACAACAGCAAGTGTACCGACATTCACATCATAGAGGCAGTAGAAGGAGAATAGAGAGAGCAAGGAACGGAAAATCATTGGCAAAATAATAGAAAACTTCCCTAAACTGGCAAAGGAAATAGACATACAAGTCCAGGGAGTGCAGAGAGTCCCAAACAAGATGTACCCAAACAGACTCACACCAAGACACATCATAATCAAAGTGACAAAGGTTAAAGACAAAGAGAGAATCTTAAAATTAGCAAGAGAAAAGCAATTAGTTACCTACAAGGGAGTTCACATAAGACTGTCATCAGATTTTTAATAGAAATTTTGCAGGCCCGAAGGGATTGGCACAAAATATTCAAAGTGATGAAAAGCAAGGACCTACAGCCAAGATTACTCTAACCAGCAAGGCTATCATTTAGAACCAAAGGACAGATGACAGATAAAGAGCTTTCCAGACAAGAAAAAGCTAAAGGAGTCCATCATCACCAAATCAGTATTAAGTACAAGAAATGTTAAAGGGACTTCTTTAAAAAGAAGAAAACATAAAAATGTGAATAAAATGGCAATAACTACATACCTATCAATAATTACTTTTAATGTAAATGGATTAAATGATCTAATCAATAGACACAGGGAGGCTGAATGGATAAGAAAACAAGACTCAAAGATATGCTGTCTATAATAGACTCACTTCAGATCAAAAGACACACACAGACTGAGAATAAATGGATGGAAAAAGATATTTTATGCAAATGGAAATGAAAATAATCTGGGGTAGCAATGCTTGTATCAGAAAAAAAAATGTACTTGAAAACAAAGGCTGTAACAAGAGACAGAGAAAGACCCTACAATTCCACTTCTGGGTGTTTATCTGAAGAAACCCAAAACACTACTTCGAAGGGACATGTGCATTGATATGTTCATTGCAGCATTATATATAATAGCCAAGATATGGAGACAGCCTCGGTGTTCATCAATGGATTAATGAATAAAGAAGAGTGGTGCATGTATATAATGGAATATTACTCAGCCATAAAAAAGAATGAAAGCTTACTATTTGCAACAACATGGATGGAACTAGAGGGTATTATGCTAAGTGAAATAAGTCAGAGAAAAATAAATGCCATATGATTTTACTTATATGTGGAATTTAAAAATAAAATAAACAAATAAAACAAACCCATAGTTACAAAAAGCAAATTGATGACTGCCAAATGGGAGGTGGCTTGGGGTGTGGGTGAAAAATAAGAAAGGATTAAGGGATACAAATTGGTAGTTACAAAATAGTCATGGGGATGTAAAGTATAGCATAGGGATTATAGTCAATAATATTGTAATAATTAATTATGGTGTCAAATGGGTAATAGCTTTATCGAGGTGATCACTTCATAAGTTTTATAAGTCTCTAATCTCTATGTTGTATACCTGAAACTAATATAATATTGTATGTCCACTGTAATTGAAAAATAAAAAGAATTCTTTAAAAATAAAATATAATAAATTTTTAAATCGATCACAGACTAAAAATAAAAGCTAAAAATATAAATTCTTCAGACCTATGTTATCCAATAGAGTAACCACTAGACACATATAGCTATTTAAATTTAAATTCAATTTAAATTAAAAATTTAGTTCTACATCTGCACTAGGCACATTTCAAATGCTCAGAAGTCATGTGTGGATAGTGACTGCATTGCAGATGTAGAAGTTTTCCATCATTGTGGAAATTTCTATTAGTGCTATTCTAGAAGGAAACAAAGGGAACAAATCTTCATGATCTCAGGATTAGCATAATTTCTTAGATGGAACACAAAATGTACAAAGTACAAAAGAAAAAATAAAGTGGCATTTCATAAAAATTGTAACATTCTATTCTTTAAAGAACTATATTAAGAAAATACAAATGCAAGCCAAAACCTGAAGTAAATATTTCAATATATAACAAAGACTTGTATACAGAAAATACAATTGCTTACAAAGTTAAGAACACACTTACAATACAATAACTCTATTCCTGATACCCAAGAGAAATGAAAACATATCTACACAAAGACTTGTAAATGAATGTTCATAGAAGTGTTATTCAGAATAGTTTCACATTGGAAATAACCCATGTTTCCATAAACAGGTAAATGAATACAGTCATACAAAGGAATACTATTCAGCAACAACAACAACAAAAATAATAAGCTATTGATGAACACATCATGGATGAATCTCAAAAACATTATCCTGAATGAAAGCCAGAAACAGAATATTACATAAGGTATGGAACTCTACAAAAAAAAGTTTGAATCTATAGTGATAGAAAGCATATAAGAGGTCACCTGGAGCTGGAAGACATAAATTATCAAAGAAAAGGCACAAGAAAGCTTTTGGGGACTCATAGAAATATTCTATATCTTAATTGTGGTGGTTGTTTCATGGGCACATATATTTGTCACAACCTATCGAAATATACACGTAAACTGGATGGGTTTTATTGTATGTAAATTACACCTCAACAAAGTTGAGGGCTTTGTTAGCCAATTATATTTATTAAATATATAAAATAAACAAAATCAAGTTTCAGTTTAATATTTTGGCTTTATGTAAGTGCAAAGAAAAGGAGAGATAAGAGAAAGGCTGGACATAGAAAAAAAATACAATGCAGAACAATTTCAGGCTATTTTGAAATTGTGAAATGAAGAGGGGGAAATAGTTATTTACTTGGATATATTTTTATATTTCCATTTGAAGTATATTTTGTGTAATCAGAAGCAAAAAACCATTGCAATTATTTTTGCCCTCAGATTTTTCTTTCCCCTGAGTAAAATTATGCACAAATTTCATTTCATAGGCATTTAGACAGATTTTCATGTAAATACATATTTGGGAAAGAATGTTTTCTTGCCAATTTCCAATGAGGAAATTAGATAATACTAGGCACAAAAAGTTATGTGGTTAAATACTTTTCTTTACTTTCCATGCCAAAAGACTAGAATCTCTAATATTCAACAAGCTCTTTTAATTTCATCAAGTTAGTCTTGTGGAATGCAGAATTTGGTTCCAGAAAACTACATTATTCCACTGACAATTAGATAACATGGTCATGTCCTTAGAAAGCAACAATATTAGATTAGTGGAATATAAAAAAAAATAAAATTATGAATTATGATTTTTCTTAGAAACCTATGTATTTTTACCCCCTTTCCCACTTTTCCTCCAAACTATCTACTTTTTAATGTTTCAAGGCATTAAATTAATTTGAATGCTTAGAATTTTTCAAAGCCCGATTTTTCTATTTACTATAAAACAATACATGATTTGGGGATGTTAACAAAGACATCACAGTGATTTTTGTTTTTCAGAAATTTTAAAATGAAAAAGATTATGTTTGACTCCATCATTTGTTATATAGATACAGTAAGTTTCATTCAAATAATAAAAATCAGTTTTGTGAGAATCACAGAATAAATACTTTAGCTTAGCTCCAAGAGGTTATTAAATAAATATATCCCCCCAAAGTACTAAAAATGCACAATTAGTTGCAATTCTCAGCAATGATGAGGCTTGATTCCACACAAGTCAAGTAGATTTATTAGCATACTCATTTATTCCCATATCACATTTATCAGGAAGCGGAGGAAGTGTGCAACACTCGTTATGGGCACAGCCCATCATGACCACTGAAGCCACCAATCTAGAGTGTAGGCCACCTGTTTAGTTAGTGTGAAAAGAGAGCAATTCCCTAGCTGACCTGGGATAATGGCGATGCTACCAATGGTGATGATGGCATTAAAGTAGCAAGGGTGAACATACCAAATTCTTTATACATCCACAGTGATGGGATGGTAGGATATTCCAGTGAAGAGTCTTCATTAATCTTCTTATATGGCAGACTAGAGAAAGAATTAGGATCAAAGTCTGAGATGAGATCTTATTGTTGTCTGTACGGGTGAAACTTGTCCCAATACTTTAGCCATTAGCCACTAATGATGAGATAGTAGCTAGCCTGAGATCTCCAGCTCCACTGGTAATCATAACAGCTCACCTGTAATAGGTACCTACTATGTGCCGGCACTTATTCTATATTTTAAAATTAATTATCACATTTAGAAAAAATCTTCTGAGATATTATTGCCATTCTCTTTTCAGAGATGAGAATACTGGTGCTTATCATGACTAAGTTGAATGCCACACTGCTAGGCAGTTCTGTCCTAAACGTATGCTACTAACCCTTCCTGGTTCCCTGGTATTATTCTCAACATTGATGAAGTTGAATCAAATAAGCCAATCATCAGAAAGTTGTCATAATGATAGCTAGTAGTTATTGAGCACTTACTGTGTTCCAGGTACTCCACTAAGAATTTTACTCAACTTACAAACATCCTAGGCTATGGGCGTCAGCATCACTCTCCTTCATTAAATCCATTCTATGGCTCAAAGAGAACTTCAAGTCAAGCCTTGGCAAGAGGTATACATGAACACATATTTTCAAACACTGTAAGAAGCTTGCCTTTAACAAGCTCATAGACTCATGAGGGAGACTGACAAGGAACAATTACAAAACAGGGTTAAAAACAAAAAAAATGTCATCATGGGTGAACGCATAGGATGTTAGTGGAACACTTAGGAGAGTTTCCAACATTGACCTGGGATAGTCACTCTGAATGAAACCTGCAAATGACATTTCAAAGGACAGAAAAAAAGTAGTGCAATGACTTCCAACAGAACTAGAGAAATTGTAAGGCAGGGAAAATTTCTGCCAGATAAACATTGACATATATTAGATGGTCTCCAGTGACCAACTAAACATTGCATTGAAACATGGACAATATAGAGAACATATTTTCAGGCTGACCACACAGGTTTTGGAGCCTGGCAGATCTGTGTTTCAATCTTGGATTCATCACTGTCTAGTCATGTGACAGCTCAGTGTTTTTATTTATAAAATGAAAACAGTATTACCTAGTTTTTAAAGTCACTGAATCAATAGTAGCTGCTATTATTGATGTCACTCTCCTGGTTTCCTAATGTAACTGTCCGTCTTGACAAAACTCAAGAACGTAGCAGGTCCTTGTTACTTCTCTTTTTGGCTGGTAGGACTCTAAAATCTGCCTGGAGCCATTAACATTTCATGGGGAAAGACAACAGCATTCATTTTTTTATTCTCTAGGTGTTAAAGACAGTGATCATTTATGTGAGATAAATTTTAACTAGTTTGCTTTAAAATGAACAACAAAATCATGGTATGATGAAACATAAAACTAATCAGAACCTCCTTTCTTTTCCTCCTTCTTCTTACCTAGGTGCCACTTATTCCTCTAAAGGCTTAAAAAATTTTCCCCCTATTTCTGACTTCTTGTTAAGGTGCGAAGTAGTGTTTATTAGTTAAATGAAAGCCAGAATAGCTGCTAATACTTACATTTAGAAAAGCTAATAAAGAAAAGTAAGCTTTCTTAAGTGGAGTCAAATACATTATTATCAAAGGGATCCCTGGGCAGGTAGATTACATATAAAGAATCTTAGATGTTTCTGAAATTTTATCAGAAAATGTCTGCTTGGTTTTAACATTCTTTCTTTTTATCCTCAACAAATACCAACTTTAACCACAGACTTTTTTTTCTGCAGTACTCATTTGCATAAACAAAATGATAATTAGCATTAACATTTTCCATCTAAAAATGATAAGCTAATTCACAAGATCTGTTATAAAAGCAATCCTCCACCATTACACTCTGTCCCTTATCCTTCTTTGCTATCCCCCCCTTTTTTTAAATTAGACTCTGTTTCCCTGTACACATAATTATAGAAGCAAAACATACAGGAACATTAAATACATTTTGATCTTTTCACTTACGTGGGCACAACAAGGTTCATCCTTTAAAAGCACACAAGTCCCCTGCTATGATAAAAACATATTCTCCATGGCAAGGCCATCCCAGGACCAATCACTACCATTCTGTGTTCTCACTGGTTCTTTTCTGAATGACATTTGAAGCGTTATTTCTTGACTATAGGTAATTCTTGCCCAAATTACTCTTGAGGATATGTTCTTTCTACTGAGTCACTTCCTACCAAGCAAACTTCCCCATTTCCCTTTTGCCTCTCAGTTATGAAACCAAACAATCCCTTTTACCCCCAAGTACTGAGCAATCCTTAGGGCTCAACTGTCCAATGATTTCTTTCTAGTACAAAAGTTTAATGACTATTAAAAAGGAAATATATTTCTGAAATTACGTTTAAAACTCTTGATTTTATTCCTTTCTATCACTTCTTTACTTGTCATTTAGGACGAGTTATTAAATACATTTCTTAATCTCTGAATCTGAAAATACTTGTTTTATTATATTGCCAGAGGAGGAAGTTTCCACTAGGAGCCTCTGTGGGGTAACCAATGTTAAACTAATTAAACAAGGATGCCATTAGACTAAGGTGGCTTCAGTGCCTTAGTAGACTACATAAGAAAACCAAAATATAAGCCTGAAAAGCCTCAAGATTAAGAAAACAAAACCTAAGTACTAAACACAAATAGCCAGACAGCCTTTACCAAATAAAGCAACCCCTTAATGTATAGCTACACAAATAATTTCTTTGCCTTTATTTCCACTTCTTCTCTGTCTTTCCCCAGCTCCTGTTGTTGAAGCACTCCTAACTTCCGGTTTGGCATTGCCGCAATTAGAATCTGCTTTTTTCTCAAGTAAACTCTCAACGTTTCTACTGTGCCACTGTTTACTTTTTAATACCACAAACGAATGGAATGTGAGTTAGACACTGTTGCCCAAGCTCCTCCCCTTTTAATAATTCTTAAAGGAAGTTCAGAGCTTAATTTTATTTTAAGGATTTGTTATCACTACATTTATCATGAGGAGAAATAGGGGAAATAAAATAAATGAGAGTAAAATACTTGTAACAACTTTCTTAGTTGTCAGTTCTCATAGGACAGGACAATAATGATGGAACATGGCCTAGTGTCTGAAGACAGAAGGAACTTAAGTTTGAATCTTTACTGCCTCCTACTTCCTATATAACATGAACAAACTGTATTGTGGCTCCTTTAGTATGCAAAATGAATAAAATTTGTATATGTCATACACTAAATTCCAAGATTAATAAAGGTATTATTAAACCTTACATAATCTAGTTTGTTGCTAGAAAATCCCTAGATGAGGTCACAAGTGGAAAAAATAATTTCAAATTGATTTCCCTCTAAATCCAACCCACACACAGATCCTCACTTTCCTGCTGAAAAACATGTAACTTGAACCCTTTGTTTTAGATTAAAAAAAAAAAAAATTCAGGGAAGTTATCTGATTCATCCACAGTCCCACGTCACAGATCTCTCTTCGCTTTTTTTCTTTTTTAATCAAAATGACTTTATGAGACTTTTGAAATCTATTTATTTAAAATTCCTCTCTAAAGACCTACTTCTGGGAAGGCAGAACCCATAAATAATTTAATGAGTAGGAAGAGTAATGTGCCTTATTTCAAAAATGTTATTTGGGACAAAACAAAATTTTCTATGTAGCTTTTGAAGTAAAGTTTTGTTAAAACAGTTCTTCCAGCTCAATATAACTAAAAAGGGGGTTTCTTTCTGGTCTTTTCCCTTAAAACTACAGACATACTCTTAATTTGTTTCCCTCTGGGCTCCCCATCAAGCCCGACAGCCCTCAAAGTTTAGACTCAATGCTTTAACCACAGAGCTGTTAATTTCTGGTGTTGACATTTTATACAATGTACTGGACCAGGATGACAGGACATGCGGTTTGACTATTCATTGTAATATTTACATAATGATAAGAACAACTTTCTGCCTCCCCCAGGAACCACAGCTAAAATCCCGCTGGTGGGCCAGATCTGTAACTGAGGAATAAAAGGGGTGAGCTTCCAACCTCTCCTTTGACAATATTTTTTTCAATCTGAAGAAGTAATCAAAGCTCCTAGCCAGAGCACTTTAATTAGATAAACTGAACCACATACAGGTAAAGCAGATAGGCAAGACATCAAAGTATCAATGGCTTCATTAACTGTGGTTTCGACATATGAAAACTGTATTTTTTTTCCTTTGGATAATTAAATTTTAAGGATATAAATCTAATCATATTTACAAAGCTGAAAAAATGTTCCGGCTAAATATATATAGTAATACTCTATATGGTAAATATAATGAGAAAAGTTTATCATAGCATCTTTGTGGTGTGTGTGTGTAGAGCAAGAAGAGCGAGAGCGAGAGCAAGAGTGATATCTTCCTCTCATAAGGCCAACAATTCTATACGATTAGGGTCCTACACTTAGGATCTCGTTTAACCTTAATTACCTCCTAAAAGCGCTATCTCCAAATATGGTCACACAGGTTATAGATTCAACAAATGAATTTGGGAGGGACACAATTCAGTCCATAGCATCATTCTACACATTTCTATACCACTTTCTCCTTTCTTAGAATGAATGTATTAGAATCATCTGTTTTCTTACCTGGGCCTCATCAGACATGAGTTCCCTCAGGTCATAAAGTGTAACTATATTGCCACCATATCCCTAGCACAGTAATTGGCATTTCACGGCCATGTGATCAATGCTGGTTGAATGAAAAAATTATACCAACTACCTAGTCTGCTCCTTTACCAGGTCTTAATGGCAAATGCCATAACTAATAGAGATATTTAGGCCTAAGCAGATACCTGGGGCTTTGTTGGAGATAAAACATCAAACCAAGCCTTTTGCCAATTCAGCTACGAAATGTCATGGACTTCAGTCTCCTCCAAAATCCTCATCAGAGTGATAGAATGACATATCAATCAAACTAAACATTGATCAACAGCCATTTCTGAGCCAGGAAGCAGATGCTATACCTGTTTAGGTGAGTAGCACACCAGCTGAATTTCTAAGTTCTTATTTCAGACGAACCAGTTATTTAAAAATAGGGTACATAAACTTACACCCACTGAATGAATGACCATTTGATATGGATAATATACTCAACAATCAATTAAATTTAAGTATTAAAAAAAGACACTGCAATCCGGCTTGTACAAAACTTTATTGTACTTTGAATAACAAGCAAATACAAAATTTAGAGCATGATATGAATGAAATATCTCAAATTATATTTCTTACAAAAGCATTAAGTACAGTATAAAAGACTGTTCATAGTAATTTAAAGTCTACCAAAAATATCAAGACATAATAGGAACCGAGGAGTTTCATTCAACTACAGCATTTATTCCCATTAGCTTTGTTACAATGAAAGTTAACATATATGAACATACACATATAATCAATGAAATAGAAAATGAAGGCATACAACAAACATTCTAATTACTCAGCAAGTATGAAGAAGAAAGTCTTTTTAGTATTTCTGAACTTGTGTTTTCTTTGAACACGCTGAACAAGTACAATGAAATGTTTTTTCTAAAATGTTTTAATGTTACATAATTTTAACCATTCCCTGTGTAATCAATACTTTCTTAGCTTAGTCATTAATCAAATTTGATACTATGCAAATGAAATAAGAAGCACATTAATCGTATTCGGGGGTAATATTCAAAACATTGACCACCCAGCAGTCCATCACCCCATCAAATAAGCACAGACACTGGAGTAAATGATTGGTACGGCAATAAGGTCTGTCCCAGCTGAATATCAGCCCTGATCTTATTTCCAATTACCAGATACAAGTTTTGGCTAATGTAGAAGCATGAGTCATGAGATATGAAACATGAAATTGACACAGACATGAAATTGAACTCAAATACTCAGCTACATGGAGGCGGAATGTGAAATATTTCACAGTGACTGACATGGACGAACAGGCAATGGTGGTTTTCCATATTCAACTTTGATGAAAACAAATGGACTTAACAAGAAACCCTTGAGATTTAGTTAATGCTACTAATCTAAAGGCTCCAAGTTACTGAGGAGACTTTAAAATCAGTATACGTGACCTTTCATATATTTTTCCTTTAAGGAAAACAGTAATAATAAAAACACCGAGGTACTTTAGTTTCTTTTCAAGGGATTACTGTTGGTTATCTTCCTGAGATGCAAAAGACCACAAAAGAAAAGCACCATGCCTAGGTTGCTGAATGAGGCATCAGACACTAATAGTTCGGTCCTTTTCTAAATGGATCTCTTCCGACAATTACACTAAAACATAATGATGGATCACAGATGCCAGGGGGACCTGGTTGCCCCTGGATGCCAGGTTTTCCATGATCTCCATCTTTGCCAGGGAGACCTGGGTCTCCTTGAGGACCTTCTTTGCTTATTCCAGGAGGGCCCTCTGGACCTAAGATGGGACATTAACAACATTTTAACAAAGGAGTTTTCTTTTGGTGATGAGATAGCTGATTCTGTAAGATATTTAAACTGAAAACATTTTTTTTGAAAATTGTACATATTTGCACTAATGTGAAAAGAGGATGTATTCTCTTGATAATTCTATACACCATCCACTTTGAAAAGGACCATCCAAAAGTAATCAGTACTTTTTTGTAAAACTAAAGTATGCTATATTAATGTAGCAATCATGCTTCTTAATAAGACATTGAGCTAACATTCTAACACTTCAGTGTGTGGGCTCTAAACTTATTTCTTCCTTTCAGTATATTTTTTGCCAATATCATTATAAATTAGCAGGTGATATATAGGTAAGTTAAAACTCTAATGAAGTCACTTTTGAGCCATATTTGCAAATGACTATTACTGGTACACATGTTTTTTTAGTTTGCACATCTAAATACATTGCCCCTAGTAGTGATCAGTACACATAGATTTTATGGCACTAATTTGTGAACCATAAACTAATTAGTTCCATTAGGATGTTCAAAGAAAGGAGAGTTAATTTAGGATGGCCTTTTAAAGTTGATACCTCAAAATAACAAAAGCAAAATATTCAGGTTTGGGGATGGAGCAGAGCGCTTCGGGGTACTTCCTACTACTACTACTTCCTGTTACTAGTACTACTAATAAACATTTATTTAACACTTAACTACAATTGTAGATATTGTTCTAAGTGTTTTACATAACAATATTAAATTATTTGATCCACCCAAAAGCCTCATGAGGTGGTAACATCATCTAAAATGATAACAGGGCATATTTAATTGAAAATATAACTACGAATGTCATGTACTGTCCTAAAAGCACTATATGCTTTAACTCAGATAATCTTCCAACAATGTCATAATACAGAAAACATATCCTCACCATTTTACAAATGAGGAAACTGAGGCATGGCAAATTTAAATAACACAGCTAGCAGAGGTGACTTAAAGAGTCTTGGTTTCAAATTATTGGATATAGATTTATGTTGATTTTTTAAAGCAAAACATGCAGCAACACTTATGAGCATATACAAAGTCTTACCTGGTGGACCAGGGGGACCTTGCTGTCCAGGGTACCCAAACCCTTGGCTTCCCTTTGCCCCGATTCTTCCTGGTAGGCCTGCAGTGTCAAAGGTGAGAGTAAGCTAATTTTTCCTGTAAAATCACTGCCTCCTAGATTATTTCTTTTAGAGCTGTTAAAATATACACATTGGAAGAAAAACAAATATTTTTAAAATAGCTTGCCACCTATTTATTACTACTAATGGGAAACATTTTTGAAGCAAAATTTTATAAAATTATCAGTGGTTTAGAAATATTTAATGGGGATTAAATATTAAGAAAGAAAAAATGGTTTGGCTTTACTAGCCTTTTCTATTAATCATTGTTGTTGTTTTTTTATTGCTTTGCTGAAAGATCTAAATTGTTCACATAATATTAAATTTACAGGGAAAAATTATCAACCAACACTTCACATAAACATTCAAAGGCAAAGAGAAATAATTTAGTTGTGGGCTATTAGGAAGTATGGTTGCAAAACATTATTTTTTCAATAATTAAAAAATACTGAATCATTTTTGGTAACAGGAAGTTATCAAAGTCAAAATAAAGGAAGTGACATCTCTGGTTTTCTATTTAAAGACCTTATTTGACTCAAGTAAAATTTCTAAGTTCATTGTCAACATGTTCTAATTTGTAACTTCTCATGCTTCATAACTTTGCCCTCTCTCCCCCTGCTTGAAAATATTGCTTCAAGAAAATAAAATAAATGCTCTTTACCTCAGTTGAAAAATTATTTAAATACTATGGGATTTACAATTTTTTTTTTTGTTATCATGAAAACAAAAACAAACTCTTTCCTATTAAGTGAATTTAGGGTGAGGATCCGAAAAGTACTATTTTGTTGTTCATTTGCTTATGCACACAAATTAAGTACCTTTTAATCCTCTGGCACCTGGGCGTCCAGGAGCACCCATTAATCCAGGAACACCATCTCTTCCTGGCAAACCAGGAAATCCTCGGGGACCTTCTGGGCCTATAGGACCTGGTGGCCCAGGAATACCAGGGGAGCCATGTTGCGCCTGGCAATGATCACAATTTTGAATTCTTCCACTCTGGAGTAAGACTGGTAGCTGGGCTTAAAAACAAACACCCCCCGCCTTATGTTTAAATGGTGAGTGGCAGTTAACGGTATCTCTAAGAATTTTTTAAAAATTTACAGATGCATATCTATTGGCCAATAATGTCACTTTGAGGAATTCACTGTTCTGTAAAATTTGATCATTTGCTTAAAATTGGGGAAAAAAGTAAAAGTGCTCTCTGCCAAAAAAGTGGTAAATAAAATTAACAAATTTAACTATGACATTCATATTTATGAATTATCATAATTATGTTAGAAAATTTAATTGAAATAATTATAAATTGCTTTACTGAAAAATTTACAAAAGAGTATTTCATCTTTATAAAACACTAATCTAGAAAAAAACAGACAAGGGGTTATAAATGTTCTCTACTTTCTTCTTTATCTTCTTCATATCTTTTATAATTTCTACCCAAAATTGGTATTACATTTTTTTAAAAGTCATTAAAAACTCTGTTTGAGACTTACCTCTTAATACATCAGTGCAAACTTGTCGAATAAATTGTTCTGAAAAGTCTCTCCCCTGCATCAAATTATTAGGGATTATAACAT
Organism: Rhinolophus sinicus; assembly: GCF_057876585.1. Lineage (NCBI taxonomy): Eukaryota > Metazoa > Chordata > Mammalia > Chiroptera > Rhinolophidae > Rhinolophus > Rhinolophus sinicus. Next base: position 85,045,908 of record NC_142502.1, on the reverse strand, counting down.
GTACATACCAAGTGAAAAGCAGTGAAAATATGAAAACTATGAAAGAAAGTAGAATACATACAGGCTTCCCATCCAACCCTGGAGGTCCCTGAGGCCCTGTTTCCCCAGGTTGCCCCTGGGGACCCATAGGCCCCATCCGGCCATCCATCCCAGATTCTCCTTTTGGTCCAATGGCACCTCTGATACCAGGTTCTCCCTTTTCACCTTTCTAAAAACAAAAGAAATCTTCAAAAGTTCTATTTAAATATTTTAGGAGTTATAATTGCATCTTAAAAACCCTCAAGGATATGGATATGAACATACATAAGTTATATTGGAAAGAGCTGGGAAATATGGTTATTGATCAGGAAGGGAGTTTCATATCACATTAAACTGTCATTTATCCATCCATCTACCCATCCACCAAACCCTACAGATATCCACTTTTTATTGAGTATATTATGTAGGCAGTAGGTATAGTGCCAGAGGCATGACAATGAACCGATAATATTGGCAGACACATAACATTTCATACCTAATTGAATGAATCTACATCTCCCCAAAATCACTATTTAGGAACTACTGAAGACCATGAAAGACATCTTCTGTTCGCAAGGTCAATTGCTAGATTTATATAATATTGAAAATCCAAGCAATAAGAACTGAGCAGAGGAAGCATAATACATGAAGAAACGTACCTCTCCTTTTGCACCATGATGACCTTGAATTCCCTTTGAAAATTAATAGGAAAAAAATTTTAATAAATGTGCAAGCTACAATACTAGTAATGTGGCATGCACCTTTATCGCACATTAAATCAGAATTTAATTTTCAGTTTGGAAAATACTGATAGAAGTAGTGCTAGAATTTCACATATAAGAGACCTTTTTTTTTGCCTTTTTAAAGGACACTAATGACTAGGCAATATGCTAAATGGATAATATAAAACTTAATTTACTGAACTATTTCATTCTTAGATGTGAATATTTCTATATGCTACAGGTCAAATATTGAGGTTAGAATGGGAATTCTAGTATTTTAAATTCTATTCTGAATTTAAAATATGTTATTATTTTAATAAAAGTGAAAATTCACATCAGGTAAGATAAGGTATATTTCCTTTTTTTATTTTATGATTAAGAGGAGTATTCTATTTTCCAAATGTATGCTCTTAAAGTTAAACTTTGATTGAGTACTATGACAAAAGATGAGTTAAGGCAAAGATACCATTAAAGGTAATTAATAGTGAAGAAAATACATATTTATCCTATGCCTAAACCACTCACTGCTGGTAATTTAGATGTTAGAAAATCAGTGTAATGTACAATATGGTATTTTTCCCCAGTGATACAAGCACTGAGGAGTCCACACATGAAATTCATTCATTACAATCACTGGATACATACATGTATATGGCTCTATTAAATTACCTGCCACTCATCTCTTTCACATATTCATTCCAATGACATAGATGATAAGAACTTTCAGGAAAGGCATTGAATTTTTTTTTCAGTTTTGTAATCCATTGTACACTCAAGCTCTAAAATCACCCAAGATCAGTTCAGGGAAAGGGTATGGCTTTCACATACACAGGTAGGATTTCATTACTCAACTTGAAAATAAAAAACTTGTGTTCTGCAATTCAATATAAAATTTAGTATATAACATTTCACATAATGAATTTTGAGTTCAAATATTTATTTTTATTTATTTCTAGGGTCGTTACATATGGATATCCAAATTAGACAAAAGGAAAGAAAATTTAGGTAAAATCAGTATATGGCACAAAGAAAGGTAAATTCTCAAAATAAAATGTGAGCATAATGACACTAACTTAATTTTCATATAAAAATCTATTGGTGAGCAAAACACTCTCTATAAGGCCATTTTTTAAATATTGAGGGTTCTATAGAAATAAAGCAGTATTTCCTACTAGGCATAATCCTAAAACTAGAGCCCGTGAAAGAGAAAAGATAAAACAGTAAGTTCTCAGGACTAGAACTGAATTAGAGCTGAAACTGAAAACAGCTGTCATCTGAAAACCCACTAAGATGATCTCATGAAAGAAACATTCAGCTGAACTCCATTCACAACTGGAAGGCCAAAAAATTACACACATGCAACACCTCGTAGGACAATACCGTGTTTCCCCGAAAATAAGACCTAGCTGGACCATCAGCTCTAGCGCATCTTTTGGAGAAAAACTTAATATAAGACTCGGTCTGGTCTATTTCTATTTCTATTTCTATTTCTATTTCTATTTCTATTTCTATTAAAATTAGATCGGGTCTTATAGTAAATTTTGCTCCAAAAGACGCATTAGAGCTGATTGTCCAGCTAGATCTTGTTTTCAGGGAAACAGGGTAGGTAACTAAGTCTTTGTTTACTTAAAAAGTTTGAGTAGACTATTCAGCTGTTGAAAAGCAACAACTGTTCTGGTCCCAGGATATTCCACATAGGCTCAGTTCCTGGTGGTGGGAAATATGGGCTTTCAATAAATCTAGGGCAGAAGCTTTCTAGGGAACCCAAAACCCAAATCCTGCCTTAGGGGAGCAGACTTGCTTTTTTTTTTTTTTTTTTTTTTTGAGAAGCGAGAAAGAAATAAATTAAGGGAAACTCGGAGACAGTGTCATCTATAAGCCAGTGAGCTAGCTAGTAAGTAGTGAGCTCAAATTCCAAAGGAAATATCCTTTTTTTTTTTTTTTTTAGAGTTATTTTGAGTAACAATTTTTGGTGAAAGGCCTAGGTTGGGGAGGTTAAAAAAATGGAGGGATGAAGGTCTTCTTCTGAGAACAGGTGTTTATAGATACTGTGTGTTTAACTTAGGGAAACTGAGGGCATCAGTCAGTGTTGCCAGGAAGGGAAAAGGACAGAGTTGGTAGTGTCATCAAGTAGATTTGCATCAAGTGGAAGAATACCAAACATAAAAGACATTTTTTCATTGAACATAACAGGGAAACTGAATCTACTTCTCTTAGATACTTTTGTGCTTATTGTTAGCTTCTAAAGTCTCACCTCTTCTTACTATCTCGCACTCCCCTTCTAGCCCATGTTACAGACAATCTTGCTGCCATATCTTTCCAAACACTCTCCCCCATGGACTTTCAGACTTCTCCAAGGGATGAGAAACAGAGACCCCTGTGCTCAGAGACATCACTATACAGTTTTATCTCCCTATCTCCAGAACTGGTGTAATTAACCTTCTTTCACCAAATGTGAGAGAGGCCCACCCTGTGGGAGGACTCATATGTACAGCTGCCCTTTCCATGCTGACCAAGTTGGAACAAAGCTGGACTGTAGGCAGTGCAGCAGCATGCATGCTACACAAGTATTCACCACTTCTATGGTTTTTGTTTTGGTTTTGGTCCAGTTTGGATTTGACTCAACTTACGTGCCACATGCTAACCTCACTGAAACACTACTTAATAAGGAGAGTATAGTCAGGGAAGAAGCAAAACAATCTTATCATGTATCTGTTCCATAACACAGTCCCTCAAATTTGCATTTTAGTAAGTCTCTGGCATAGTGCTTTATATCTCTGAATAAATTAGAAAAAAACAAGTGCAATCCTCCACTACATATGGTCTCATCCATTCCAAGAAGAAAATCAAAACTAAATAGTAGGTATGGAGATGCCACCATTGTATGACTGCCTTTGGCCAATAAATACTCCAGAAAATGGGTGTAATTGACTACCTTCAGTCACTTACATGGCCAGAAAAAAAAAGCATTGAAAAGCAAGTCTCACAGCCACCAATATTATCAGTATGGGAAAATAAAAACATAAAATGAACAATTAAAGCAAATCATTATACCACCATCCCCTAACATTTTAATTTCCATATGCTTAGAATGTACATTACATCTATACTTCTCTCCATTCATTTTAATTTACAAGTAACCCTCTCTCTCAGCATTGTTCATTTATGTTATTCATTATTTCGTTTTCCATCCAAGAAAAAAAAAATACCTGTTGTCCTGGAATCCCTTGTCTTCCATGTTCTCCCTTTTGACCCTTTAAAATTCAACAAATGTTACTAGTTAGTTTGTACACATATAATGCAATCACACATACAACATAAACCATGTATTATCCTGTATTCTAGAAAATATGTCACAAAAGCAGGAATGCAAATATTTAAAATGATGTTAGTTATGGGGAACTTAGTCTCTCAGAGAAAAAAAATTACGTGAGAGGAAAACCAACCTGATTTTATAGTTAAAATGGATATAGATGAGGAACAAACTTTGGGGGAACATGTAAACAATTTTAGGTAGTTGAGAATGTTCTGCTGAGTCCACATTAGAGCATGAAAATAATTTAAACATCCAATGGCTGTGGACATTGTATTAATTTCAATGACATAATTATGTTCAGTATTGACTATACACATGGAGACAAGAAGACCTCTTTTTAAAGCAATTTTTAAAAATTAAAAATATACTGCAAAAATATTTTGAATGAGGATGTTTAAATCAGGACAAATGAATAGAGATAAAAATTAATAAGATATAAACACATTCGTCGGTTCAATATTCTTGGATACCTACCATATACGACACTGTGCTAGACTCTGAAGCACTACTTTATCCCTATGTCAAACAAGATAATTAGCAGTTTCTAGAAAAATACATGCCTAGATAAAATAAGCAATTAAAGACCTAGTGACTACAATTTTAAATCACTCTTTCATAGTGATTTGTTCATTTACTTACATAAGTAAATGGCCCATATTTACTGAGAAGCACCTATTTTGCTGGCCATTAAGGACACCGAAATGAGATATCGTTGCTGCTTTCAAATTGCTTAACATGTGGTGGGAAAGATAAGCAATTAAATCAAGAATGATGAAGATAAAAAATTTAAAAAGAATAATGAAAACACTGTCTGATAAGTGTACACTGTGTAATTGGACATTTGGGCTGGATACTACTGGAACATAGGGAGGAACATCTGGCAGACGTTCAGATGGGGAGGGTAATGACTCAACCTTGAGTGCAGCCTTCAGGGTAGAATAGAGGTCACCAACTGGAGAAAAAATAAGAGGGTGTACCAGGGAGACAGACACAGGACAAAGGCAAGTAATTCCTTTTGGCTAAAGCAGTGGGCAATAGTGGATAATAGTGGGCAGAGTGGCAAGGGATACGTGTAAAGAACAAGATTCAGTAAAACTAGGAGGCAGTTTATAGGACAGACTATATCTTGAAATTTATGGGGCACCATTGTGGAATTCCTAAGCAGAAATATAATGTAGTTATTGCATGCTGGTAAAAGTGTTCGGGGAGCAGTGGGGAGGAAATAGACTAGACTCAAATAGACCAGTTAAGAGGATATTACAGTTTTCCAGGATCACTAACAAGAAATAATTAGGACAGTGGGGACAGGGAAAAGAGGCCAAGCTCAAGAGACATTTATATGTAAAACTGGATGTGAAGAAAGAGAAAGAGATTGAGTTTTAAGATGATTTCCAAGAACTTTTTCCCCTTGGTGGTACCAGTTACCATGACAAAGAATCTATGAGAAAGAGAGGTTTATGGGGAAAGATGACAATTTCTGATTTGGACATGTTATGGTGCACACGAGACATCCAAAAGCAACATCAAGAAGTAAAAGGGAATATATGGGTCTAGAGCAATTTACCTCACTCCTAATTTCAAAATTAATTTCAGGTATCATAATAATAATTGAATATTTGCAGTATAAAAAGTCTATGAAACAACTGTTAGACTGTGTCCTTAGCAGATTTTGATTCTACTATTACTTCAATTTGAAATGTCCTTTCATACCTCTAGAAATTCTGTAACTTTCAAAATTGTGTGAAATTTTGCAGAGTATTTTTCTTTTCACATTGAGCTTATTCTATATAGCAAAACTGAGCCACTATAACTGAGCTTTGTAGTCTTAAAAACATCGTTAAAGTACTATATGGACACTAGGTATGTAATTTATAGTTGAAAAAGTCCTACATTTCTAAAACTTAAAAAACTGAAAGACCAATAGATACAATTTATTCCAATAAGTATATCATTGATTCCGCTAATGGCATCCTATTCATGGGTCAGTGTTCAGTTAATGAAAAAACCCATTCCAAAGCCACTTAAATGGAGGGGAAATTATCCTTGTCTCCCACAGTAGTAGCAGTTCTTCTCTTTGCTTTTGTTGTAAAGACAGCCTAAACCAAATATCTTTCTAAACCAGCTTAGATTTCCTCAGCCTGATATAATTTTCGGTATAATTTTCCTTCTAATTATTAGTTTGAATATGTTTTATGTTTATGATTTATCAAATTTACTTGTGCCATAAGCCATTCAAATCTTTTTTGAAACATATACACTGTAAATATATAAATAAATATATATTAAAAGTATGTGATATAATTGATGTCTTTATTTTGTTGAATCACTTAGTTCCCAAGTTTTCTAACCTAATGAAGTGGTGAACAACCTTAAAGTTAGACTTGATGAGATATGAGAAATTTAGTAGCAAAGGAGAAAGCTGGGATTTAACAATTAGATATTGATGGTGAAAGAGTAAGGGGTTGTAAAAGCAATGTAAGAATTAAAAAGAACAAAGCCCTGATTTTATTGCTAAGCAGAAAAAAAAAAAGGCAGCAACATACCTGAATGCCTTTTTCACCTTGATTTCCTTTGTCCCCCTGCAAAAATGCAGTTTTACATGTATCATAATCTAGTATACGCTGCATCCTTTCAAATAAACATGTTTTTCTACAGTAAAGAAAAATACATGATCTCATGCAAATTCCACAAGTACCTTAAATACAGAAGCTGATTACAACACAATATTTGGGAAGAGAATAAACCCCCATTATGTCAAAATGATGTTCTAAATAAACACTTCCCCGTGCTTGTACATTCAAAAGAACGTTTACTACTATTGCTATTTTACCGAGAAGAAGAAAACTTTTCTATATTGATCACAATCTGTGGTTAAACAAACAAGTAAGAGAGGACTTATTTTGACAGATGTTGTTTTGTGATATCAAACTGAAAATCTTCCATTAAATTCACAGTAGCCACAGCTTCATAGGACACAATGAAATAAAACATAACGTTGAAACAACATTTTAGAAAATATGTTACAAAAAAAATTTGTAGGGGAAGGGGGGTTTATATCCCATAATAGTAAGTTTCCAAATGTTTCTCAGCTAGAAGAAACCTTAGAGGTTAACTAGTTCAATGTCCTCATTTCTATAGGTCATGAACCCACAGGAAAGGTAAGCCCTCGACCTAAGTTGAACTTGGACACTGTTTTCAAATTTCTATCTCACCATGCTATCTTAACATACGGAATAGTTTTGTGTTTACAGGAAACAAAATACAGCATTCATTTTAAATGGCAAGTGTTTGAACAAGGAAATTCTCTAAATCTAAACATATATTCACAGTATATTGACTTAATATTCACTAAGGGTCTAGCATTAATTGCTGCTATGAGGGCCATTCCACTGTCAGCAAGTGATTCCCACTGCTCATCAAAATGAAGGGGTCAAGGATTGGACTGGGCATAATAACTTAGGGGCCAAGTAGACAATACATGAGGGATAGAAAAAGGAAATGGCAGAATAACTGAAACAGCAGAGAATATGAAGATGGAGACCTAAGAGTTTGTATTCTTTCCAGAACAAAAACCAGTATATTTGCTTTTAACCTGAAAGGTATGTATTTAAAATGGCATGGACTTCTTTGACAAATGGGCAAATGGGCAGTCAGTGTTTCTTATAACCTTCAAACAAATAATAATATGTATACACATACAGGTCATCGTTCCTTAACGAGAGAGAGAGAGAGAGCGAGAGAGAGAGAGAGAGAGAGAGAGAGAGAGAGAGAGAGAGAGAGAGAGAGAGAACCTGAAGTGTTGCTGCCTTATCTCACCAACATTTTATATGAGTATATATGATTTGTATTTGAAACCCCTTATTAATTTTAAATAAACTTCTATGTAACGTAATTGTTTTAAAGATAGGAACTTCATGATCAAACATGCTGGTTACAATTTTTATCCTTTCAGATTTTTGCCCTAATTTTGGAAAGAGTGATATTCATATTTTGGTAAGAGTGCCAGATGTTGAATACTTTTCCAAAAATATTCTTGACTCACCTGGAATGACTGCAAAACAATCTAAATTTACAGGATATTATGTAATTGTATGTTTATATTTCCTGATCTGCATGCCCCTTTCAAAATCCTCATTTATGAGGCAATCCCCACGCAGGGGCATGAACGACACCACAGCTATTAGCATGGGCTTGAACATATTATACATAGTACAATAAATATACACTAGGTCAGCTTATCATTAAAAGTATAATCAGTCCTACTATACTACTTTCACTAAAGGAAAACTCACATGTTAATAACTGCTTAAAGTGAATTATATGTCCTAAACAACAAATACCTTTTTTCCTTGAATTCCAGGTAGGCCCAGGTATCCTGGTTCTCCTGGGGGACCCACTGCTCCTTGTTCTCCCTGAGTAATACAGAAATTTCATAACTATCACAGACCTGCTGCTTACGAGCAATACTACTGCTTTTGTCTCTGCAGACACTTCAAATTTCAAACTGGTAGTTAAACAATGTTGTTAACGTGTAGAGTTATTACTACAGAAATAGTAAAGGATGAAAAGTTTACTGGAGAGCCAAGAAAATATTCTATATTTTTTCCTATAATTAAGAAGTTCTGATAGTATACCATATTCTAAAATGTTATAAATATTTGGTATTTTTATTGTGTTTTATAACTTCAACAATAAAGTAAATAATAAAGTAGTGAAAATAAACACAGGTATCCTTTTTTATTTACTAACCACTTTCTCTTCCTTCTTGAAACTTTTTCTCATATTGCTACATTAAAAACCTTATTTTATTGCTACAAAACTGGTAAATAGAAATAATAAAAATTACTGAAACTCTCATTACCCAATATTTTAATTTTTTTACATATTTTCTCTCTACCTCTCACAAACACACATACACAACTTAGTTACTAATATGTGCTATGTATGCATAATTACGTCTTTTACTTCAAAATAGATTATGGTGAAGCTCTTAAGTCATATATATATATATATACGCAATCCTAATCTCAGGTAACTTTTCTTAAGGGATACAAAATGTTAATCTCATCAAATGATGAGGGGGAATTTATAATATATATATATATATATATATATATATATATATATTTTTTTTTTTTTTTTTTTTTAAGGAGGGCGCAGCTCACAGTGGCCCATGTGGGAACTGAAGCAGCAACCTTGGTGTTACTAACAGCACCATGTTCTAACCAACTGAGTTAACCAGCCACCCCTGTCATATGCTTTTTAAAACATAATTTTTAATTTCAGAATAGTATTCAACTGCATTGGCTTACTGTATTTTACTTAATAAATTTTCTATTATTAAACACTAGCTTAATAATTTTTATTTTATAAACAATATTAGGGTGAACATCCTTATACTAAATTGTATGCATATTTATATTTTTTCTTTATACCTATGGAATATTTTCTTAGAAATAAATTATTCAGTACAAAGAATATCCATGAGTCATCTTAACTCAAGTGTTCTACTTTCCATCATCTCATAAGGGTTCTTCCCTTCCTGTAAAATAACTTTAGGCAATTCTCAGAAAGTGTATAGTGATGATGTTTCAATAATATTTAGTTTAAAATTGTAAGAGATGGGATGTAATCCTGAACATGCTTCACTGTTGTACTGTTTTGTGTTTAACCATTAGTCCAAAACTCTATCATATGAACTAAAGACTACTGTCTTTTGTGTAAACTAAGTTTTGTTTTCTTTGCTCACTGTGCCCACTCCTGAGCTGTTGAACATTACTCTAGATTTTTAAAGGCTGGAAGAGAATTGAAAATCTCATTGAAACAAACTATTTGGTTTGAAGGACATTGGTGAAGGCAGCCATTGGTCTCCACACTGAAACTAAAGTTCCATCAATCAGCAAACAAAGGAATTGTACCACTCATGGAAGTCACACACTTTTGTTTTCAGCTATGTAAAACAGTGATATTTTCTGGACCAGAGAATGTGTTCATATTAGCATACAAATTTTATCATTTCTAGAAAAATCAAGTCAAAGCAGTCAAAGCATATTTCATGCCTTTATTATCCAAACTATGATAAGGTATCCAAAAAACAGAAATGCAATTGGCCCACATCGGCCATTTCCTTTCATGTACCTTAATTTTGTGACATACGCAATCCTAATCTCAGGTAACTTTTCTTAAGGGATACAAAATGTTAATCTCATCAAATGATGAGGGGGAATTCATAATTCTTTGAAAATATTTCCAAATGCATCAAATCACAATTACCTTGAGCCCAGAAGTTCCACGCATCCCTTGAATTCCAGGTTCACCTTTATTTCCCTGTCAATGCATCAAAACCATTAGAATTAAAATAAAAAATCAGTTACGATTTTTCTGACATAGACATTTAAGGAAATATATTTAAAATAATTTTTACATTTTCAACTTTCCAATTGTTTGAAACATAGACTCTATACATTAAGCCTACCTATTAAGAAAATTCTTTTATGCAAAGAAGTAAGCCCACACATTTATAAAGCTCTTGAAAAGCATGTGTTAAATGCTTTACTGGCCTTTTATATTGGCAGCTTCAAGTATAAGGGGAGAGATTCAAATCTTTAGGGACGAGCACTAATTAGCTAGGTCTCCACACTGCCCAGATGAGAGCCATATATTTTAACAGTATTCTCTGGGTTGAGAATATTCACTTTACTCTGTTTCACTTTCTCCCTATGATTTACCTGCCAAATGTGACTGAACAAAAGAAGATTAGCTTCAGATGTACAGTGGCTTTTTTGAAGAAGTACCGGTATGAGTCAGAAAACATTAGTTTGGTTTGAAGGACATTGGTGAAGGACATTGGTGCTCTTTTTCAGGACTCCAGTGTAGACTTTTCTAACAGAAATTAGAGAGTAAGACTAAGTTGACAGAGCAAAGAATGTAAGATAAGAAAAGAGGATTGGATACTGGCTCATGAGGAGAGATTGTTAAAGGTAGTTCTGATTTTCAAATACATGTCATTATCTGAAATCACAACCCAATCAAGGTCTGGAAAAAGCCCTAACTAAACACGTCGGTGTGACACTTGGAAGGGGCAGGTAATGATCACCCTTAGCCAAGTTGGGTTCACTCATAAGGGAACCAACTTCATTTTAGCTTTTGAAAAGTTTTCTGGGCTGCTCATGTTAAGAAACATGTGAACCTAATAGGAATTTAATGAAAGCATTTAGCACATAACAGCACTGTTGAACCATAGAACAATGTTTCCTGAATACTTCTCATTTTACAAATGATTAAGCTGAAATTGAGAAGTGAGACTTGCCAAAAGTTGCATGACTTGATCATGTTAATATATCCTAATATCATTTAAATAATATTTTTCAAAAGTATAGTATGGTAAAATAGACTTATGATGGTTCAACAGCTATTTTAAAAAGAGGTATGATAATATAAATTAAAAGTTTTCTAAAGATTTACCAGAGAATTTCAGCCTCAGCCCTGCTCTATTTAATACAGCTTTTTGTCTCACTCTAGACCTTGTACCAATGATATGGAAGGCACGGTCCATAAACATATACTTGACAAAACTGGAGTGATAAGCGGATACAGAGGTCAATAAACTAAGGCCCATGTGTTAAATCCAGCCCAATGCATGTTTCTGTAAATGAAGTTTTAGAAGAACACGGGCACATCCCACACAGTTTATGTTTCTCCATGGCTGTTTTTACATTAAAATATCAGAGTTGAGTAGTTGCAACAGAAACTATATGGCACTCAAAGACTAAAATGTTTATTATCTGGTCCTTTGCAGAAAAAGTTTCCAACAATGGAGCTAATATATAATGCATGAAAAGAAGTTGAAATGTTTCGCTGAAAAGATTACATTAACAGGTATAATTTTAAAATCTTGAATCTATTTTTAACAAAATAATTGCACAGGTACAAAATAAGGGAAAGTGAACTTTACAGCCATTCATGTAAAAATAAACAAACTGTGATAATGGAAACAGCTACTTGCCTCCCCAGCCAAATCAATAGAATTTACAAATGACACAAATACCTTATTCTAACATCTTTTCTAGAAAATCCAGCAGATTTAATTTACCTTCAGCTCAGTATGAACCAACAATGTGAAGTGGCTAATTTATAAAAGCTGATGAAATCTGAGGCTTTCAAGAATTCTCAAGAATTAGAGTGCCCAGAACACTATGGGAGAGGCCACTGTACTTCAGACACTCAAGGGGTATACAACTAAAAATGACCTTGAGAAATTATGGAGAACCTCTACTTGGCGAGCCCAGTCACTCAGGGTTTTATACCAACTCTGCACACCTACAACTACTAGGACCTGCAATATTCCAAGGGGGGGGGGGTCCACCCCTGGTGAAAGGGCAGCTACTTGTCCCTAGTCATTGGGTTCCATGACAGTTTATCCTGTCTCTTCTTTAATACTTTAGAGATTTAATGTAGAATAGATTAGTGTCTATTCCTCCAGGTTAATGCCTAGTTGAACGCTTCCAAAACAGCAATTCCATCCTTCCTTTCGGAAGGTTGTTCTTGACTCATTAAATAGTTGAGAAAGTTTCCTAAGTCTAGCCAGAATGCACTTGATTTGAACCTCTAAAAATATAATAATAACAACAACAAAAAATACTTCTCTTAGCATATGATTCTTCTATACACCTAGAAAATGGTCATACTATGGTATTCAAAGAATTTCAGTTCTACCATGAGCATACCTAACCTGACATTCTAAATATATTTGCCAAGCTTGTCTTAGTTTTTAAAAATCTGACAGTGAAGATAATATGCATCCCCAGTCCTGAGGGAAGAAATGCTTAATAAAACTCACTACAAGACATTTTAAAAATAAAAATTCCATATACATTCCACTAAACATAAATACTAAGAACAGTACTGGGTAATTGATACAAGTGTTAGTACTCAATCATAACTACTAATGCTCTAGATTGGTGGGTTTGGCCCCATACATCATAGAACTCTACGTATTCCCCAGTGCCCTCCGAGATGCCAATAAGGGAGCAGGGCACTAAGCAGTGAGAGATTCTAGGCCCTTCCCAGCTTAAACCAGACTTGCTTTACTCTGTCTTACATGCCTAGTTTTTGCCTAAGATTTTATTTTTACAAGTGATTGTTACAGAATTAAAAACACATTCAAAATAAAGTAAATATAGTTAAAACTTTTACTGAGGTACATAAATAGTCACTTTGCACAAAGTTCTCAATTTTACTAATTTCCTTATATTTACCTTCAATCCTGGTGTGCCAGGCTGACCTGGTGAGCCATTACTTCCCATCAAACCCTACATTATTAAGCAGGAATTTAAAAAGTAATGTAAAAATATGTATTTTAATATATATTTTCAAGTTACACATTCTCATCATAATTAAGCCATTAAAATATAATACAATATTTGGGAAAGTTTCTCATACACATCTAAATAAAGGATAATAAAGAATCAACCTATGCAAGGTAGCATGAAGGCTAGCAGAGTCCTTGTTATTCTGTTGCTTAAAGAATCTACAAATAGCACAAATTACTGGAGAGCTAGTCAAAGACAAATGTAAAGAAAATTTTATTTTTCCTACACTTTTTCTTCCTTTTTGTCATGATGGCTAAGAATTAGTTTCTTCATAGATGTTATCTTCATCAACATTATTTATCATTTCTATTTTTTGAACAATATTTTGAAAGATTTGCAACCTAATAAATTATCTGAATAATCTCTCTTCAAGTTACAGAATGGCCATATTTTAACCATATAATTCCAAATCAGACAATCATAACTAATCTAGCATCAAGGACCTGATTTACGTTTACTTTAAATATTATTACGTATACTAAAATACTTGGTTCCTCTTAAACATGGCAAAGGAAAATGATGAGCAAAATAAATAACTCAATATCATCAGAAAACATAATCTCCAATATGTTCATATTAAAAATGCCATGTTATCACTATTATGCTTGACTGTCAATTTAGGATATCATTGCAATTATAATATGTAAAATGTGCTAGTTCATAGCACAGTGTAAAATATATTAGGAATGTTAAATATAGATATTCCTGAAGTTCAATAAAGTTCTATTCAAAACTTTCATTTTTCTGGAGGCTAACTTAGATATTGGTAAATAAGCAAGTTTAATTTATTACTTCAATGAACAAATAACTTGGTAGTGATGGTGTACATAGGGGAAGAATATTCCATATAAGAATCTTCTTTTAAATCTCTCCAAAAGTTGAATAAGATTTAATGGAAATTATTTTTTCCTATTTACTCTGACATGCAAAGTTCAACAATCTTTTAGCAAGCACTGAGTAAAATACCTGCTTTTTAAACTTACATAATTAAATGTAAACTCATAAACTCTCAAATGTGAAAGTGATTTCTTTTATTTAAAGAAAAAGCTATTATAAGCAGTTTGATTCATATACTAAAATAAACATCATTTCTAGCAATAAACTCATAAAACTTTTATGTAATTCTGCACACACCTAACCAAATTTTTATAATTTCTAATATCAAACTCATATGTCTCTTCCACTTTCAAAACTTCCAAGATTTAGGATCTTCCTATACTACCCCTTCTGAATGTATTTGGCATCGTTTGTACAATAAATTTGTAAATTTCTGAAAAATGGAAAAATAACATTGAGCTTTAGACTTTTTCATGGTACTTAGTACTTTTTAATGAATAACTAGAATATTTGTTTTCTGGTTTATCTATAGTAAGGAATCTTGATCTCTATTTTAGTGGTCAAGTTTTTGAGAATCAGAAGAAATCTACAATCTTCTAGAAAAATGGACATAAACATAATCTTTTTCACACAAATGGATGGAATTTGTGGACCCCCGAAAGCACACTGCTGGATCCCATCCAATTTTCTGAACTCCAGAATGAAAACGCCTAGTACATAGTAACAATATTTCAAACACTCTGATAATAATAACATTAACATACAGGTATCCCCGGAGCTCCTTTTTTTCCTAGTGGTCCCGGAGGCCCAATTTCTCCCTAAAAATCAAATACAGATCACATTTAATATCAGAAATTATCAATTTATTTCCAGGAACTTCCTACCAAAGCTCTATGGAATAAAAAATCGTTATCAACCATCCCAATTTTTCTTTATTCCCTTAATCTACTGCAAGAAAGAAGGAAGGCAAGGCTGAAAATTCAGGAATCTAACACCTTAAAGATTTGGGTCTAGGGTCTGTGGAATTACTAAGTCAAATATTATCCTTAGGAAATCAGGTGTGACACTTGCCATTCTTTCAAAGGAAAACTACCAGTTCACAAAGAGTTGATAAAGTGAGACAAAAGGAAAAAAAAAATCAAGAGAACATTTTCTTATTAGAGGTTAAGCACTATAATAGCAAACACAAACTAATTTTAAAAATTAGGGCACAGAACAACAGCATTTAGACTTCAACTTCAGGGACTGTGGCTGATTAAGTGCTCCAAGGGAGTCTCTGAATCCAGAACAAAAACCCCTGGAAATAACGCTCTCTGTGAGAAAGTGCTAGTCTTATAAGAAGTAGGGGAGGTCTTCAAAGGTCCCTCATTTGAATACAATACACTCTGGGTTGGGCTATAACTATGATGATTTGAAACTGTTAAGAAACCTTGCCAAAGGGGGAGATTCAGGAGTCAGAGGGTTGGGATTGTCTGAGAGTGGATGCTCAACTCGGGGAAACTGACTGTTGGGCCAGCCACTGGAAGAAGCAGGATTTTCAAAGGGGACTGAAATGGTACTTGTGGATACCAGCAGGAGGCAGCTCTCCATGCCTCAAGTTGGCTCACAGGACTTCCATCAACTAATATGCAGCAATGAGTTCATAATCAACAACAAAAAAAGAGAAGGCAGCAAGCCACAGACTGAGTCAACAGGAATGTGAACAAACTGCAGGTAGTAGATTTTCAGAAACAGAATTTAGAACTATATGTGAAATAGTTACAAATTAAAAAATGGAATCAGAAAGACTATTAGGACTGAAAACAGAACAAGAAACTATTAAGCATAAATAGATGCTATTAAAAATTAGAACTAGAAATAAAAAATATGACTGTTTAATTTTCTAAAATCAACTGATGATTTAAACAGCAGATTAGACACAGTAAAGGAAAAATAAGTGCACTGGAAAATATGTCCAAAAATAATTAACCAGAATGTAAGACAAAAATCAAGGATATGAAAAAAAAAAAAAGCTATTTAGAGATATAGAAGACAAAATTAGAAGGGATAAAATATATCTAACAAGAATTCCAGAGAGAGGCAACAGAGTGAATGAAAAAGTAGTAATGTAGAGATAACGGCCAATGTTTTCTAGAGTTGATGGAAATAATTCCACAGAGCCAGGAAGCAAGCTGAATTCCCCCCAAGATGAATAAAGAGAAGTCTATATCTAGATACATAGTAGTAAGTTTTAAAAACACTGAAAACAAATAGGATACCTTAAAAAAATCCCAAATGGAGAGACTGCTTACAAAAGAATGGTAATTTGCATCAAAGCAGATTTTTCATAGTTAACAACCGAAGCCAGGGGATAATAGAAAAAAATCCTCAATGTGGTAAGAGAAAATAATCGTCAACCTTGAGTTATATGTCCCACAAAATTATTGCTCAAAAACAAGAGTAAAGATATTTGTAATTAACTAAAAACTGAAAGTTCATTACCAAGATAGCTGTACTAAAGGAACTGCTAAAGACATAGTATTTCTGGAAGCAGTAAAACTACTCCCAAAGGAGGGTCTAAGAGCACAAGATAGAAAAGCAACCAAGTAAAATAGAAAGCATGTATGTAAATCTGAATTAATATTATCTGTATAAAACAACAACAAGAAGTAATTTGTAAGTTCAAAATAATAGCATCTGAAATTATACCATATTTGAACAATTAACTGTTGCCATGAATGTGGTAAAAAAGGTATTCTACGTGAAGATGCATCACCACTTTGCCCTTTTAATAAGCAGATCCAGGCCCAAATCTTTCAACTTTCGTTAATACTTACCTTTTGTCCCATTAATCCTTGGTTTCCAGGAAATCCTGGGATTCCCTAAAAAGAAATAAAGTAGATTATTAATTAAAATATTTATTCACTGTAACCTTAGAAAGAATAGATTATAACTGGATTTTTAACTTGAATAATGCATGATTTCAAACATATAATCCATTTAGAGTTAACACCGCTACTTATAATAATCTAATTTGGAAAAGGAAAAGTTTATGAGAATCAATATTATATGACCATCTATTGATACTTAAAGTTATAAATAAGGGCTTTCAAAAAGAGAAGCTGAGGCTATTAACCTTGGTCCTTCTTTCAGACCAAGATAAGTGACAAAATAAGGATATTATGAATAATGCAAATAAAACTCATCAAATCAGAGTTCAGATTCAGACAACAGTTCCAAGGGCTCTCATAGTATCACAACTGTAATTAAAAACTAATGGATCAATAATTTACTCCAAACTGAGCCTTGAAACACCCAGGAACATAACTCCTTGAGTAAAATATGATAATCTTTCTCCTAATGATTCCCTTGCTGATAAAATCATGAAGAATATGTAGACCGCAGTTTGGGGAAAGAAAGAAAAATAGAGAACTTTTTCACATGGCTGAACCCAAACGTACAAGTTCTCTAGCAAGATTGAGGAAATTAATGTGAAATGTATAAATTTGAGAACAACTTTTGCATACTTATTAATGAGAAAGCAATTCTATTCTCAGCCATTCAATGCATTTACCCAAATGATCATTTATTGCCCAAAACAGTGATAGTACTAATCAATTTTCATTTCTTATTCATTCTTCATAGCTTTTTTTAGTATGATTCTACATGTATGAAAATGTTTTATTATTATTAGTTTCAGGTGTACAAACAATAGTTAGACATTTATACCCCTCATAAAGTGGTAACCCCCTCCCCCAATCTACTACCCCTCTGACATCGCACACAGCAGTTACATTTCCACTGTCTCTATTCCTTATTTAGCTCCCTTCTTGATGAAACTTCGGATAAAATAATTAACATTTGCCTCTGTGTGTGTGTGTGTGTGTGTGTGTGTGTGTGTGTGTGTGTGTCCACGAGCTGGCAGGAAAAGGAATTTGAAAGACAAGGAAATTGGGCCCCATCAGTATTTCTTTGAAAGCTCTCTCCATCATCAGGGCTTTCAAAGAACAACAGTATTCTCCTCAGTAAACCAGGCAGGTATAGAGATGCCACTGTCAGTCAATGAGATCAAATATCTTTTATTACAGGGAGAGCTTGCCATTATTTTGACTTTCACATCTTGACTTTATTAATACAACACTGCTCAATGTATTAGCCACACTTACAGTGCAAGACACGAGCACATAGTTCTACTTGTTAAATCCACTTGAATCGTAAATTGTGATTCAATTTGATTCAGTTTGCGTCAATTCAGTTTGCCAGGGCACTATACCCTTTGCAGAGAACAAAGTTGCATGTGAGCAATGACTATCAACAGGAGCTTACAGTCTAGTTGAAAACACAGGTTTTATAAAGCATGAGCACAGGACACTATAAGCTCTCTAAAACATAAAGCAAAAGTAAACTAATTGAGTTTTGAGTATAAAGACAATAGAATGATATGACTTATATCGTTATAGGCAAAAAATGCATATTCCCAATGCAACCAATTAAGATCAATATTGTTCAGAATAAAGGTTCCATTTCAATGACTATGGTTCAGTATGAAATCACCTGTAACCAAATCCCATTCAAGTACACACACACTCACAAACTAACTATAGGTTTAGATCAAATTGTAAATTTAAATAAAATCTTTCTGTAAAATCTTACCAATGTGGCCACATACTGTTCTATGCTGAAACTGATACATCTGTCTGGATGCAGTGTCCCTTGGCCCCAAGGATCCCTAACGGGGTCATGCAATTGCCCATGATACTGTCAGACTTGAAAAGCTAAAATTTTCGCTTCACAGAGTCCTTTATTACTTAGGGTTTCATCACTATTCAAGTCTCTATGCCTTTACGTAATTTATAATCTTATGTAGTAGAAATTAATTACAGATATCCCGACTCTACTCCTGTTTCTAATGCCAATCTCAGAGTCAATGAGGCTATATATTCACTCTGGGGAAAAAAAAAAAAAAAGAGTTATACCCAGGCATCCCTGAGCAGCACCCTGGATTCCACCTCCCAGGAATCCTTGAGAGCCCCCACATTCACTCCCTGGATCTGATTTGACACCCTACTATGTGAGTAATTCTAAGACTGATCTTGGTCTATATTATGACACAGCCACAAATCTTACTTTATTTCAACATATCAGTATTGAGAGTACTTGGGGAAGATTTCAGATTAGGAAAAAAGTTTGTTTTCCTACTGTCTTTCTTCTTAAATTAGTAAACAGTAAAATACATTTCATAGATTTGAGAAGAAGTTATAATATCTTCTAAGTCCACTTACACCAAGAATTATTACTTATTTTATAAATAACAAACAAAAATATATAAAAATGCTTAATATTAAAAACAAAATGTAAAAATAATTTATAAAATCAATTTTTGACAAAACTAACACCACAAGGATGCATGGAATAAAAGACTGTTGAGAGAGAGGTTAACCAGAAGAACTGAAATCATTCAGAGCTATACCCATTAGTTAATAAAATTATCCTAGATAACATTTTCCTGGGCTCCCAATATATTTATTGAAATTGACTAAACTTTGCCAATTTTACATTAGCAGGAATATCATTAAAACCATTAGAAAGTTACCAGTTTTTTTAATCCAAAAGTATTTAGTAACAATTATTTCATAGAGCAAATGTTTTTCCAAGCAAACTCTTATATTTCACTTTCAGCCTGTATAGTTTTGTGTTCAGGCAACTGTGAAATGTAAAAGACAGAAACAAGTATTTTATTTAGTCAGATTAAAGGGACATATTTCCTCCAGTTCTGTGATTTCACTTTGGGTTTGAGTAGAGCAAAAAGTCAACTGGAAAATTCTCCACAATGTTGTGGAGGAAAATGTTGCCCTGAAAAAAAATGTTCTAGAAGCGTCCCTGTAAACATTAAATATTGCTGTGTAACAAACAACAACAAAAATCATTAACAATAGATATACATAGTTTAGAATAAAGTGATTGATCCATATTTTCTAGAGACTACTTTATAATAAAGGAAATATGTCCATGATACATTACTTAGAAAAGGCAAAATATCACTTTATACTTTCTCACATGCACTGAATGCTGTATCTAATTACCTCTGAAATTAGAGTATCTTGAATCAAATCTACTTTTAAGTAATGCAATATTTTCAATGTACTAAAAACAGACCTAACCCATTAATGGCATTTTTAAATCAAACTTTTCAATGTAGTGGTGATGTTTAATATTATACAGTTATCAAACTATTAGAAGCATATTATATGCATATTTTCTTCTATTATATCAAGAAATTATTTGTTCATTCCCAAATATTCAATGAAAGAAAAGCTCATGTTGAAAAAGTATTAATAATAGCTACACAGATTACAATGATTGTAATATTAATTAATAAAAGACATAGAAGCAGAGGCAAGTAGTTAAGTTTAGATTCTGGAGTCAGCCATTCCATTATGCAGTGGCTAAATGACTCCAGGCCAGTTATTTAAACTGAAATCTCAGTATCACAACATTAGGTATGGAGAAAATAATAGAATCTACCTCACTGAGTTGTATCAATTAACTCTCATAAGTGCTTAGTTCAGTTCTGGCACGGCAATGAATGGATTTTCATGACTGTCTTTTCATACCTCCTCCCTGACCTTTGAAAGGTGCAAAATAGATGAAGTCAATTATCTTCCAAGTCTTAAAATTTGTCCTGCTTTTCCATTTTGAGGATGTCTGTTTTCTTTTTTCTTTTGTCTTTACACCTTGTCTTTTTCTGCCCTCGTTTTCAAAAGTTTCCGTTGTATCCAAGATAACGCTGGCAAACTAAGGCTTCCCACTAGGGGGCGCAAACATGTTGGCATTGCCCCTCATTAATATTACCTTTGCCTTTTAATGTTTGGCTTACTTAGATAATACAAAAACACTATAACGACTTTTGCTTTTTAAACATTTTAAATATACATTATCACTATTTTTTTCAGAAAAAAATGTCAAAAGTTTCAAATATATTTGCAGTTGAACTCCACAATGGTTTTCAATCCTTTTTTTTTTTTTTTTAATTACACAATGACAGATCATTATAAATGATGTACAAAAGATTACTCTATGGTAAGGTAACTCTAGAGAGAAGTAAGTCATAATCATAGCTGCTAGACATAAAAGAAACCAATATACACGTGTATAAAAAAACCAATATACATGTGTATAAAAATGCTTAATATTAAAAACAAAATGTAAAAATAATTTATAAAATCAATTTTTGACAAAACTAACACCACAAGGATGCATGGAATAAAAGACTGTTGAGAGAGAGGTTAACCAGAATAACTGAAATCATTCAGAGCTATACCCATTAGTTAATAAAATTATCCTAGATAACATTTTCCTGGGCTCCCAATATATTTATTGAAATTGACTAAACTTTGCCAATTTTACATTAGCAGGAATATCATTAAAACCATTAGAAAGTTTTGCAATAAACTTGCAATAAACACTTAATAAGGAAATTACCAGTTTTACTACCCCCTTTAATACTTAAATACATTTTTACTACTCTCTTTAATCTTCAAGGGGAAAAACAGTAATCTAATTAACATTGAATGCATTTATTCTCCCTAGGTTATAAACCAGGACCCATATGAGACTGGACCCAAATTACCCAATGTTAAATAATTTCAATAGAAAATGCATTGGTAAATATTCTTGGGCTACTAATATTTTACACAACAGAAAATGTTACCAGTTTGACATAATAAGTTGTAGAAAGAGACAAGGAATATCACGGGAAAGAAAGCTATCTGGCAGCCCTTTGCAAAGTTGCTTCATGTTACTGGCATTTCTTGCCCTAAACTAAATGCATTTATGCATTTTTTTTTTAAAGCCAGAAGATATTCTACATGATTTGCAAATGTCTCATTTTTTCAGGACAAGACAAAATGACAAATATTTAGCAAACTGGGGTTAGAGCGTGAGCTCTCAACAAGGTTGCCAGTTCAATTCCCGCATGGGATGGTGGGCTGTGCCCCCTACAACTAAAGATTGAAAACAGCAACTGGACTTGGAGCTGAGCTGCGCCCTCCACAACTAGATTGAAGGACAATAACTTGGAGCTGAAGAAACACACCATTCCCCAATATCCCCCAATAAAATTTATAAAAACAAAAACAAAAACCGACTTAAAAAAAATAGCAAATTAAAATTACATACCTGAAAACCCAGAGTAGGTTGAGGAGGACAGGACTAAAAGACCCAGGGACAGTCGCTGCACTGCGACATCATGGGAAAGTCATATAACTGCTCTGAACCCCAAAATCCAGAAAAATAACCCACCCCTTTACATCAGCAAGTAAAGTGAAATCATGTATGTAATCATCATGTAAACACTACTGAGTTTAAAGGAAAATATGTATTTAGATATATGTAAAACTAAACACCAATTTCACTTGAAAGAAAAGTTCCAAAGTAATATCAGAGTCGTTCTAAAATGAGCTCTGATCCTCTGAAAACCTAATAAGTTCAGATCATACTTTTGTGGGCACATGGAATGTCACTAGATAACTCAAGACAGATATGGTGAATTTCTCATTAAGGAGAAAACTGAACATGGATTTTTCAAAAATCTTTATAGCTGACTCAGTTGCTGAGTAGAAACTGTACAGCATTTTCCAGAGATATCTGAAAATTATATGAAATTTCAAAAAAATAATACATTTCATCAAATAAAAATATTGTAAAACACCAAATAAAAGATGAAGCTTGTTTGAAAACAAATTAATCATTTTTTAACCTAAATTAATTTACATGGTAAAAAGTAAATAACCAGTTATTTGAAAATTATATCTAAGTTGTAATCTTGTATTTTTTATTTATAAACTTGTATTTTGGAAATATTATGTAAATACTATTATATCTAAACCATTGCATGATTGGGTAACTCAGCCCATTATGAACTGTTATGTTTATATACTATATATCCCCATATTTTCTATTGAAAAATAATGAGATGACAGACTAATAAGCATTCACTAGAAAAAAAAAATTGAAGGGAATTATATTAGTTTTCTATTGACCCATAACAAATTACCACCCATGACAAATTACCATGACAAAATAAAAACACAATTTATTATCTTACAGTCCAGCATGGGTTTCCCTGGGCTAAATTTAAGGACTGGCAAGACTGCACTCCTTTCTGGAGTCTCTAGGGAGGGACTCATTTGCTTATTATTCAGGTTACTGGCAGAACTGAATTCCTGGCAGTTGTAGGCCAAGGTCTCCATTTTTGTGCTGGCTGTAAACTGAGGGCTATTCCCAGTTTCTAGAAGCCATCACATTCTATGGCACATGTGCCCATCCTTCATCGTCAACATTAGCAATGGCCAGTTAGGTCCTTCTCCAGTTGAATATTTTTGATCCATTCCTCACCCATCTTCTTCCACTTTTAGCTATTTGTGATGAGATGGCTCCATCTCAAAGTCATTAACCTCAATCACGTCTGCAAAATCTCTTTACATGTACATTAACATGTTCACAGGTTCTGGGGATTAGGAAGTGGATACTTTTGTGGGTATCCACTAATGATGGAGAGTCATTATTTTGTCAACCACAGAAACTGTATCTAATATCCAGGACCAGATTGTTTCTATGTCACTTAAACTTCTCCAGGACATTAAAAAAGCGGAGATCATCTAAATTAAAATTATGAGGCCATCATAACCCTAATAACAAAATCAGTCAAAAATAATGTCTAAAAAATAAATCTATAAATTGATCTAATTTGTTACTACAAACGCAAATGGCTTTACTATTATTTTAGAAAATCAAATATAACAGTGCATTAGAACAAAAGTAGAGCATGATTAAGTAGGGCTTGTTTCAGGGTATTCAACAGTAAGAAATATACCCATATATTATGTTCATGTAAGTTACTATATTAATATTTAGAGGAACAACACAAAATCATCTCAAAAGATACTAAAGACACATTTTGTAAAACTCATCATGCATTATTTATTACAAACTCTTAATAATCCAGGACTAGAACTTGGGAAACCTGAATCTGAATCAATGGGAAACCAATTATAAACATCATAGTTGGTGACACACTAGACATTTCTACTTAAAATTAGGAATAAGATAATAAAGCATATGGTATGTTTTGAAGTAGTAATTTCAAATACAACCTTTCTGAAAAATATTGCATAAGTATGTGGGAATATCTGTAACATGAATAAGAGAGGTTAAATGAAATATACTCATGTTATAAATAGCATGAGATAGATTTTATACTCTCTTATTAATTCATATGGTAAAACATTCATACTATTGTAAAGTTAAAAGTTCCTATAGATGTGATTATTTTATTTGAAAAATATGTATGTGTTTTATGTATTTGAATATGCAAATAATAAATAATAAAGAATTTCATTGAATGAATAACAGCTATTATCTCTGGGTATGAGAATGAGATTTGGGTAAGTGAAGATAGACTTTCAAATTTACAACACAACTTCTCTATATTTTGCCTATTTAAGAGATGTTGAATAATAAAAATTAGCAATAAGTAATATAAATAATGAATAAAATAATATAAATAAAATGTAATTAAAATGTACAATAAGTAAAAACTTGGCCGATGCAGTTTTTATATTTCAAAAACTTCTAAGTTTGGAATACATTTGGAAATATGATTTCATATTATCACTCATGGAAATATTCGGCAGAGGAAAATATTAGAGCACATACGACCTAAAAGGACAATAAGGTGATAATTCCATATTCCTTTACCAATGTCATGAAAATGAATTATTCTCCCCAGCTGGGTAACTTCATTCTACTACTTTCATATTCCTATTCTGGTTAACCTGTTTCACAGCCTCTATATCACTAGTTATCAAACTTTATATCAGACTCACATAGGACAGCAATTAAAAATAGTTTCCTGGGCTTTAGCCTGGGATTCTGATTCATCAGGACTGGGATGGGCCCAGAAAACTGAATTCAGCTGGCATTTCTGGTGATTCTGATTAAGGTATTCCATGGATCACAGCTGGAAAAACAGTGTTCTACACACACACACACACACACACACACACACACACACACACAAAAAAAAAACTTTTTAAATTAGTTATCTGTATTTTGGGTATTAAGCTAAGAGAGTCATCAAGGAGTTTTTTATTTGATTTATGATTATCCACCAATTAAATTTTCACATAAACCATTGTATATCTGTTTAAAAACTACTACATAAACCTGATTTTCCTACCAATCTTTAACTGTTGAGCAAAATTCTTAACACTTCACCTTTCATGATTAACTTCGTTTTTCTTTAATGGCTTTTAAGAGTCTTATCCTGCCACAAGATTTTTATATATACTTTTGTAGAGTATGTTTCTTGAGTGAATTTTCTGTTCCCTAACTGAAGAACAAATGTTCCATCTGAAACCACCTGGTACAATGTTGTACATTCTATGATTACTCAGCAAATATTAGCACCTAATTATACATCTTAGTAAGAATCTACAACAATTCTAAGGCTCTTTAGTAGTGGTTTCCCATTTTGTATGATTAGTCATTCCATTTTTTTAACATATTGTTTAGAAGTTCTTCATGATTCACCTAACCCATTCCTTAAGTTCCTTCTTTTTTTATGTAGACAAAAGAAAATTGTATTACAACAAAGAAACTATTCATAGTTTTTAGAACCAATAAATCATTGTAAAACTCCTTCCCCTGATTTATTTTAATATTAGTTTATCAAATTACTCTTCCTACTTCATTTGCAAGAAATATTTTCATTGAAAAAGCCTAGTCCCTGTGTTCTAATAAAATTAAAAGAAACACATTCTAATATCCTGTGTAGATATTTTCCATCAGACTAAATTCATTGTAAACTATTATAGTAGTACATGACTTCTACAATGTGTTTATAAATACTAGTCTCATTATTAATATAATCTTTAGTTAAAAACACTTTTTAAATATAACCCTCAAAATGTGTATCTATGCCAAAAGCATTTCAAAACCACAATCTTTTAACCAAAATTAAAACAGAGCATAAATAACTAAATATGATTTAACTACACATATCTTTTTCAAACAATGGAACCCTTCTGTTCAGTATTCAAAACAAAAATCATTTTTATAAATGATTTAAGTACTTAGAACTATTGGCAATCAATTACCTAATTATTAGGTGCTTGCCTCATTATTGAAAATAAAAATGCAATGAATGTAAGCAACGTAAGTATTCCAAGTGCTGTTTCTCAGCTATTCCCCATCTGTTTTAACATCCCTTAAACATATCTAGAACATAAATGATTTTCTGGTGTTAATTCTCAGAGGCATTATATATGCCTGAGGTTCAAAGTGGTAACCATACCCAAGCATTTTGAAAATATATATTAAAACATAAAAAACAGGAAAAAGATCTTTAGAATGAAATTATCCAGTTACCAAAGTGTACACTGAGTCACATAAAAAATGTAGTTGTTTCCAAATTCATTGAAAGTAACATGATAGTGAGACATTCTCATTTCATCTGCTCAAATAGTAGTTTATATGGATAATGAACTTGGTTTCAAAGTAAATGTACCTTGTCTTGAGCAACACTGTTTTAATTCTTTATTTTTCATGCTTTGAAAATGGAGAAAGTATTTGGACTTAATCAAGAATATCATATGAGTCCCTTTTGGGTATCAAAAATTTTTAATGAAAAGTATGTAAAACCACCCCTGGCCCCGTTGTGACTAAAGAACATAATTTTAAAGTCAAAGTCTTCAAAGCCTTGAAATCTAAACTCAATATGCTATATAGATGGTGATAGAAGTTTCCTCTCATCCATTCTCTTCAAAGCAGAGATGGATGTAATCAATTCCCATGCTGGTGAAAATACTGTAGCTACGTAAGCACCAATGAGATCATATTTACTCAGAGGATATATTACCCATTCTGAGAATTAATCATGCACCATTTCATATGTTCAATTGCATTTATTCCTCTTGTTATTTCAGGGCTCAATAAAGCCTCCTTCAAATTATACAGAAATCAACAAAGAAGAGGAAGATTATAATAAGTATATTTTAATGCTTATCAATGTTCTTACAACGACCACATTTAAAGAGATTTCTTCCGATAAACACCAATAAAAATGATCAATACCATAGACACAGAGCTTCTAAATTTAAAATCCACAATGTTGCTTTATAAATTTATTTGATGCTGGTCTGGTTTTACTATGCCTGAGACATCATTTAAAATAGGAAAGAATCAAACAGATCTATGATTATACCTGGTGGGACTTTATTAACTAATTTATACAGATAACTGGCCAACATTTGCAACATTTGCTTTGTAAGATTAAAGAAAAGATGTAATATTTTTGCAGTTATTATAATGTCACATGCCATATTTTGGGAGACCAAAAAAGTGTAGATGTTGCTTACAAATTTAGTCACACCCATAGATAATCGGACATTTACATTATTTAAGTAAAATCTACTTCAGAATGAATTCTTAGAGTTATGCTCAATGAAGTTTTAAAACCTAACCCTGGAATTAGCAGGGGATTATAATAATAATAATAATTAAATTTCCTACATTGTTAAATGTGGCTTCCCTTCACACTAAAAGTGTCACGTGAAATTCTTAACAGCAGTTATTAGGTTAAAGTTGTTCCACTCAACACATACCAAGGATGTGCCACTCCTGGTCCCTGCAAGAGGAGTGGGAAAAAGTGTTACAAATCTGTACAAAAGACCTTTAAAAGCTTGCCATACAATTGCAAATCAAATAAAAACAAGGACAGAACTACTGGGTAATTTTCCTCTTATCTTTCTTCTCAATCTAAAAAACAGTAAAGTGGGCAAATAATGACATCTCCATGTTACTAGCACAATACAGTGGATTATTCCTCATGGGAAGCCACCATAGCCATTCAACATTAACATCCCCCCAGAATTTTATGCATGTCTTCGGTTTCTATGCATGAAAATGTAATAACAAGTAATCACACCACAGAAACGGTGATCAAACAAAAGTCCTACTTGTCCCTTAAGTCAACGGTGACTTGAAAGGGCTCAGCAGTTAACATTACACCGCGGAGACAAGCATAATGTGTGGTTTAGCAAGAATTCGAAAGGCATGAGGAAAGGAAACAACAAAAGCCTCTATGTGCCAACGTCCTCAAATATAGTACAGCGATCCCAAGTCTTTATTCCTGGAAATGGCACAGCAAACATTTCCAGAATAAAAAGGCTTGAGACATCATTAAGTAAGAAGTATGTGCTCACCTCCATAGATCCAGAAAACGTGGCATCCTTTCTCATCCTCACGGAGCTCCAGGGATCTCGGCTCAAAGAGTAGAACCCTAGTCCCACCTACACATCTTCACCATGAGCCATAAGGCTCCCTGTGCACAGTGGGGCTCGCTGGTGAGCAGAGAACTAGCACTGACTGGCTCAGCTGCCTGAGGGAAAACGTTACACTAAATACGAGATGTCATTGCGACTGAGCACAAGAAGAGCTACAATAAAGCAGCAGTGGAAACACCGCTACTGCAGGTAATTGTGTCAGCAACAACTGGCCAATGCAGAAAGCCAGCCAACATGATAATTTGTTCTAAAATCTGATTTGGTAACTGTTTCTAGTTACCATTTTTCGACTACTGGTAAATTTAGTGTGATGCTGCCCTGCACTCCCGGTCCAACACCCCCCCAACCCCCCCATCCACCTAACTGCCCAAGATAAAATCAAAGTGATTTTATGAGAAGTTAGGAAAACACATTTCCAACCATTGAGGATTCCTTGAAGCAATCTGACTGCTCTTCATCCATCCCAAGGCACAAACATGAAAATGTAATCTGACAAACTAACCATCTTTTAATAAGAAAGAAATGCTATAAAACACTCAAAATCCAGGCCTTAAATTTGTATAATGTATTACAAAAACATGTTCACAGGGGAAAGTAAAAACCAGAACATAACATCAAAAAACAACCTGGGGGAAAATATAAGCAGAGTAACTGAAACATAATTAAACCACATGTTTATCATGTAGATCCTTTCTTATGCATATATATTCACATAGTATTATGTATTTTTTTTTCTCTTCTTTTTTTATAAAGTTTATTGGGGTGACAATAGTTAGTATTCTATTTTTAAACTCTAGTTTATATACATTATACATTACGTATCCGACCTTTTAATTGTTCCAACTTTGCAATAAGATGAATAGTACAGAGCAGACCTGTGGGCTAAAAGTTACTAAACAGAGTAACGCAAAAACGTAGAAAAATGAGAAATGGATACAAATAAGTTTTTGAAAACACATGAGGATTTAACAAAATTGATGACACAAAAAATATGGATGATGACTAGGAGCCGGAGCCTTGCTTTTAACCAAACTATCATTTAAACCTGTTTATCTGCTTGCTTTAAGTCCAAATGTTTTTGAGCAATACATGTACTACCAAGAGTTTGCAATATGTATCAGTTTGTATTCATGTGACTAATTACACAGGTTCATTACATAAATGATAAGGATTAGACTAGATAAAAAGCCCAGTGTACTGGTTTCCTTTGGTTGCTATAAAAAATTACCACAAACTTATTGGCTTAAAACAACATCATTTTATTCTCTCACAGTTCTGAAGGCCAGAAGTCAGAAGTCAAGATGTAGACAGGGTTGTACACCGCCCGCCCCAGCGCCTCTAGGGGAGATTCCACTCCTTGCCTCTTCCATCTTCTAGTAGCTGCCAACATTCCTTGTCTTGTGGCCTCATCACTCCAATCTCAGCCACGGGGATCTCTTTGACTCCTCTGAGAGACTTCAGTTCTGCTCCAAAGGCATTTCTGATTGGATCAGACCCACCCACATAATCCAGCAAAATCTCCCCATCACAAGACTTTTAATTACATCTGCAAAGACCCTTTATTCAAATAAGACAACATTCACAGATTTCAGGTATAAGGGCCTGATATCTTTCTGTGAAAGCAAAGCATTTTTCAACCTACAACACCTAGTATTCACAGAAATTCTTATAAATGTTACTTGAATCTGACCCACTGTTTCTTACCTGAATTGTAGGAATCCCCACTTTTACATGGCTATTGTAATTAGCCAAAGCTTAGTCCTATTTAAAAGCCTTCAATATTACCTAAATTTGTTCCACTTGAAAATATATTAGGATAACCTCCCCCAGTCAAAACTGATTCTTCTTGCTCCATTTCCTATTTATTGCTTGGTCTTCCTGTGCCTCTATCCATGTGGTAAGACTTTGAGAGCCATCCTCTTTCATATTACTCACATCCAATTGATCCTTGGGCTCTACTGGTACCTTTTAGTTCATTTGAAATAGTTCCACTCTCCCCCTCCCAACTCTGAATGTTCTTGCCTGCGTTGGAACTGGAGGTGACAGAGCTCAGCCAGACTGCTACCAACTGTGCCCTCTACCTCAGCTCACCTTCTGTACTTTCTCTATTTTGCTGTCAGAGTGATCTTTCTAAAACTTTCTAAATCTGATCAACTCACTTGCCTTAAAACCTTCAAATGGCTCTCCTACCCTCAGATTCAAGTCCAAATAACATAGATAGATAAGAGTTTTTCTTGATTTGACCTCTACTTCCCTCTACAAACTCATCTGGTATGTCTATCCCATCTCCTCCATGTATCCTTAAAGCCTGAACTAATGACAACTTTTCCCAAAGTACCATATTTTTTTTTTACTAGTACTTCTGTGTTTTAGAATATGCTATATAGATTCCTGCCTTGCCAGGCCAAAAAACTAGCCAACTCCCGTTTATCTTCCAGAATCTGGCCAAGACAGCATCTTATTTCAGAATGTATCCTTATACACTTTAAAAAGTGAATTGTATAGTTGGTGAGCAGTATCATCATAATGTTATTTAAAAACAAATAAGAAGAAGGCATCCCTTTCAGTAGTGTCCCCAAATTCATGTAGTATTATACACATCTTCTACAACTTTGCAAGATCCACTGTCCTACCTCCATAACATTTATACTATGCTGTGATCTATGAGCTCATCTAACTGTATTGGAACACCCTCCCTACTCACTTGATATGGCCCCCAATAACTTCTTTGTTTATCTGAAGATAAAGGAAATATTGAAAGGAAGATATTTTGATGACATTCAGGACATCAAGGTAATAGGATGACAGCTCTAATGGCCATTCCAGAAAAAGAGTTCCGAAATTGCTTTGAAGGGTAGACTAGGCACTGGCATCAGTGCATAGCTTCCCAAAGGAGAGTACTTAGAAGGTGATGGTAGCGATATTCAGCAATGAGGTATGTAGCACTTTTTCTAGGATGAGTTCGGGAACTTAATTGTCAGACCTCATAAGTTACCTTTAGGACTGAATTACTATTATAATTGACCAATACAGACTTTAAAATTCAGAGCTTAGTCATGGGAATGTAATTGTTTTTTAAAGCAGTATAATCATTTCCCAATGAAATATAGCCTTTGTCCTCAGGTTGAATTCCAGGAGTTAGTGTTCATATTTATCAATCTGCTTACATGAATGAGCCATCATTTGGCTGTGATAAGCTGTGTTTAACTAGCTTTAAAACATTTTTCTAAGAGCTTCTGTCCTTCCAACTTAAGTTCTGTTAATTCTCTTGGCTACCACATTATAGAACAAACAAAATGAACGTGTCCTTTTTAGTGGAGCCAAATCAGTCATTATAAATACTTAAAACCAGCATCCATATGCAACAGAAGAATCTTCATTTGTTGGCATCACCAAATACATAAACTTTCATTTTTTTCCTATTTTTAAAGCTTCCCCACAAATGGTAAAGATTACTCTTCACAGGATGGTATTTCTAACAACCCAGTTTCCATTAATTGTCAAAATAACAAAATAGTCTGTAATGTTCTATGTTCTTAATTGGAAGAGAATAAAGACCAGAAGAATTATATCCAAATTTTAGAGGGTTAATTTATTGTTTTCCTAACAGAGTATGTCTCCTGGCATAGAAAACTTGACTTCCTCTCCACTGTTTAGCAGGAAAGAGAGAGAAGTGGGAGAAAAGGGACAGGGGATTCTTTCTTGCCCTCCCTGATCTGGTGGGGTTGGGTGGGAGAGGAATTCAAGAGTCTCACATTATGGTAGCTCCCAGTTTTCTATCTGGTTGGTTTAGGAGGAAAAATTACATCTAAATAACCTTCACTATCCCACTGCCATTATCTCCTGCTTCAATTCCTTGCTTGTCCTTTATTAGAACTTTGTAATTGAGTTTTTGTTTCTTTACCCGTTTACTGTCTATCTCCACTACGAGGCTATATGCTTCCATGGGGCATTCCCCATGTTTCTCTCCTCATGCCTTCATATTCTTTGAATGTACTAAATGTTGGGTTGAAATCTGAAGGCCCACATTGCCTGGGATGGAAATCTATACTAATGCCAGAGCTCCAGACAGGGGTAAGTCTTGAATAAAGTAGGCGCAGGCAAAACAGGAAAAAATGCAAATCGGGGTCTGCTTCTCTCTGACAGTAAGGAACAGGCAGCCTTGAGAGGGGAAATCATCACCTCAAGTGTTCCTCATCTCCTACTTATTTTTTTTCCTGTTTGGTTTTATTAACAGGATCATAATAGCATTATTTCCAAAGTAAATATATGGTGCTCACATTGCATTATGGTTTACACAGACATCCTGGTTAGTCTGCCCTTTATAACACTGCTTCTGTAGAAAAACATGAGTCACTAAGGTTGACATATAATGAACACAAACATTTTGTACACAATGGACTCAAATTGTAACCTAGCTCTCAGGTCCACTGTCTCTTATTTCCCACTTCCCTTTCACCTTCTTTCACCTCTCTGTCTCCCCCTACCCAACCCTCTTCCTGTCTTCACACACACACGCATGAGCACACACACATGTATATTTTATATTTTCCTGAAACAAAAATATAAACATATCCAGTCTCAATTCCAGTCACTAAGTCCTAGAATTATGCCTTAGTAGGGATTGTGGGTCAGATACTTGAGCTCACACTACCCCCACTGAATTCTTCCCATTCCCTTAACACCCTAGTTGAGGACTTACTCGCCCATGCCCAGTCTGTCAAAATAGCCAAACGTGTTAATATAATTAATATGTAGCTAATTAGTGTCCTGATTCCTATTGCTTCTCTTTTTGATACATTCTGCATAGGCCAATAGCCCATAACTGCCTCTAAAGCACTACTTTTCATCACGTTATTCTTTGTTTACTCATAAAACTCCCAAGGCAAGTGAATAAAGTTTGCTTCCCAAGTTCACAGTCAAGGATCTCCATGTTATGACCTAACCACCTCCCTAATTTTACTCCCTACCACCCAATAAGGACCCTTTACAGGGCCTCATTAAGATCATTTCATTATTTCTTGGGCACACCCTTAACCATCCTACCCGTGTGTCTTCACTCACATTAGTCCTCCCTCTCGTCTTCCTTTCCTTTCCAGTCCTTTCATGACCAAATCTAGCCCCAAACCCTTGGTAAAAATTTTTCCATCACCTCGTGATACAAGATGCCCTTCCTACAGCCTTCAACATTTAGGATAGCCCCATGCATTTGTGCAATGTTTTCACAAATTTTTTCACATTTCCCATGTTAGCCTCACAACCACCCTATGAAGGAGGCACTACAAGTATGTACACTTTTTTGATGAGGAGAAAAGGTTTTCAAGAGATGTGAAGTGATTTGTCCAAGCTCACACAGATGAAATGTGGCAGACACTCATATTTAGCATTTACTATAAACTGCCCCAGGTTGGTAATTATTTGCATCATTTTTCCTGTCTTCCAAACTAGATTATAAACTCCATGAAGGCAGTAGCTATGAGAACTTGCCCCAGTGCATTACAACATGCAAAATGAGAATTCAATGAATATTTGATTGAGTGATTCTGAGAGGTCAATCCCTCTACCCTATTTAAGAAGCCTCTGTGCTTTTTCCCTCCCTCTTACAGTCAATGTTCCGATTCTGAGCACTCAAATGAATACTTTGTGATAAACTGCAAGATACCGTGGCTATTATTTAATTTCTTGACCTAGTTGCCCCCAAAACAAATTGCAAATTCCTTGAAGGTAGCTAATGATGACAAATCAAATGCGATCTGGTGGTATTTCAATGTTGGCCGTGAGTTATAGGAATAACGATATTTCCAAACTAGTAAAGTTCAGTCATCTGGCACACTTGCTAAGAATACATATATCCAGGATTCAGATTCAATGTTTTCTCAATCATATGTTTCTTTACCCTGGTTCTTATTGAACACATGATCCCAGATACTACAAAATAAGGAGCAAGTGTCAAAATGATATTGACCTAAAGGCTCAGCAAAGAACCATGTTATTGTGTTAAATACTCGTTTGTGTGGGCGTCCACTTCATACTGCACAAAGTCATCCTGGTTTGTAAAAAAGGATTAAATATTTCAATATTTTAAATCACTCCACAAAGAGCTTCTACAACTTCCAAATCTGGAAGTCACTGAACAAGAATAGGGCATCCAGGAGGAGAATTTAGTCGAAAATTTCATGACGAAAAGAACTCCGTCCTTTAGAACTGAATTGGGAAGGTACTCACAGGTTCTCCCTGTGATCCATCCAGGCCTGGGGCACCCGGAGATCCTGCTTCTCCCTTTTAATGATGAAAAGAAATAAAGAATTGCATTTTCAGGCAAGCTCATAAAATAACAGTATATGTTAGAACATTATATAATAAAGCATATTAGATACAAACTGGAAAATGAAAATGACTTCTAGATTACTCACATTAACTTTTCCTGACATCAAATATCTTACTCTGAAATTAATAAAGTGGCTATACAAATATCAAATCTACACATGACGCAGATAGCTAAGTTATAAAATAACTGTGGTACCATATACTAATGAGAATAGGACATTACTCTTATCTTCAAAATAAATGTGACCAAGGTTTATGTCAATCTTTTTAATATTCATTTTGTTTTCATATTTACTTTGAAATTTGTCACTTTATTGACCTAATTTGACCTTGTCTCCCAAGAGTTGCATTTTTCATTTATAGGTTATTATATGAAAATTTTGGCACTCTAATTTAGTATCTACCTATTTAAAAAAAACATCAAAAATGTGTAATTTTAGGTAGCTATCAAAATTATAATAATTTTCAGTTGTACAACTTTAAATTTCTATGCTCAAATTATTTAAGCATTTTATTTTAGATCCACCTTTTAACATCCAAAAAGTTTTCCCCAAATTTAGGCTTTTTGAAACCTAACAGTCATTAAGAGCCATGATTTTGTTTATATTCAGTGAAATGATTCATTATAACAAGTAGAGTTCTCTACAATTACGCCACACTTATTTCATACCAGGGAGAACATTTCATCCTATATGAGAGCAAGAGAAAAAGTAAAACAAAAGTTTTTTTGTTTTGTTTTGTTTTTTTGGTAAATACTTCAAATGCCTGAACTGAGGTAGATTTAGGGGGAAGAGTCTCAGAATACACATACTGAACCATATGCCAACACTATTTTCCATAGTTTCACATTCTAATGAATTTCCCCCAAATCATAGAAAATGCACCACAGAGGGAAGAACCAATAAAATTTGGCTAATATAATCAGCACTTAGAAAAAAAATCAACCATATCACATTATATAAACACTGATTCTCCCAATTTCATGAATTCTTGCATTTTATGAATTCTTAGCACAGTGAAATGCCAACTAAAGCCAAGTATTTCATCTGTTCCAATTTTATTTACAAACACTAGCTGACAGTTGAGAATAGAGGGAGCAAAGAATGTTTCCTGTAAATTAACCAAATTGGGAGGAGGAAGTTCCTGCTGATCCAATGATTCTACAGAAAAGCTTATGAAAATATCAAAGGGAAAAAAAGCTGTGTGTTGGTTCCACTTAGTTTAAAAGCTACAGATTCCAAAGCCTGAAAATTTAAAGAAAAGAGATATGTCAAGTCCTAAAACAACAGGAAATAATGCAATAACTATATGTGAACTCAACACACACGTCTCTAGTCAGGAGGACTCATCCAAGTCAGTGGTTCTCCAGTCTGGCCCCACACCGGCCAGATCAGCTTCACTTCATGTGGGAACTTATTCAAAGTGTAACTTTCAGGCCCTCCTGCAGACCTACCAAATCAGAAGCTCTGGGTGGTGAAGCCCAGAAATCTGTTTTTACAGCTCTCAAGCTGATTTGATGATGTGGGAACACTAGCACAGCGGTACGTCATTAGGCCACTTACTTCCCCTACGTCCAGGTACTGTTATCTATGATGTGTGTAAGTAAATCTGTAGTTCAGATTTTTCTATTAAGTAAAAGGGGGAGGGCAGTTGTCAAGTAGTAAAAACAAGTCATTTGGGATTACATGACTACTTCAGTTGGTAAAAATCTCTTTTATTTCTCTGACCTTTGACCCAATTTTATTATTTATTTTAATTAACAGGTTTTCTTTCAAAAACACTACTCAGCAGCAAGGTTTATCAATAATGAAATCCCACAATTATTGGAGGATTTAGTTTATCTTTATTCTTCTTATTTGTTGTTAGGACAGATAATCAGAATGATGCAGAATTGCATCAACAAAGTATCACCAATTCTTTATAGTCTACAGCAATGATTCTCAAACTTTATCTGCCATTGGAATCACCTGGAGGGTTTATTAGACTGCAGCTTGTAGATCCCCACCCAAGGTTCCACAAGTCTGGGGTGGATCCCCAAAATTTGCAATTCTAACAAGTTCCAGGAGGTGTTATTAGTGCTGGTCTTGGAACCTTACTTTGAGAACCACTGCTCTAGCTCAGATCTCAAGACAGAGACTTACACACCCATTCTGCTCTTACCATTGCCTTTCTCTGTGAAGTACAATGGCATTTTATAGCTTTACACTTGGTACTGAATTTTACAATAACCAGGTTGTTCAGCAGGTATCTTGTTTATGTAGGTGTTGTTTTCCTGACTTGCACATTCTTTAAAGGCAGAAAACACATCTTCTATGAGGCTTTTTTTCTTTCTTTTTGCTGAACAGAATGTAAGACTGTATGTGAGACGGTATGTCCCCTTGTTTACAAATACTAACTTCATGCTTGATATAAAAAATTGAGAAAATGTCCTGCTAAACATTATTCCTCAACCTAATTTCTACAGCTAATATCAAAGATGATTTATTCCACAATAAACCAGTTATTTTTAAGAAGGAAATTTAACTAAAAACAGACACATAAAACTTGCATTGCTTCTTTATCAAGTTGAGGAAGTTCTCCTTGATTCCTAGTTTTCAGCAAGTTTTACATGATTGGGTGTTGGATTTTGTCAAAAACCTTTTCTGGGTCAACTGTTATATGATTTTTTTTTTCTTTAGCTGATTAATCTGATGGATTACATTGTTTGATTTATGAATGTGGAAACCATTTTGCATACTTGGAATAAATCACAGTTGATTTTGGTGAATAAAAAAAAGTCTTGCACTGCATGTGTATCTCCTTTCATGCCGTAGTCCTTGATACCCACAAAAAGTAAAAGGGTGTGGCGAGTAATTTAGTTTGTGGCCATACCAACCCTCAAAATCAGGTGGTAGATGTGTGACCATTACAATATAATTTAATTTTGGGGAAGATCTTCACTTGTTATTACTCTGTTTCCTCGAAAATAAGACCTAGCTGGACAATCTGCTCTACTGAGTCTTTTGGAGCAAAAATTAATATAAGACCTGGTGTTATGTTATATTGTTATGTTATGTTATGTTACGTTACATTATGTTACGTTCCCAGTCTTATATTATAGTAAAATGAGACTAGATCTTACAGTAGTTTTTGCTCCAAAAGATGCATTAAAGCTGATTGTCTGGCTAGGTCTTATTTTCGGGGAAACATGGTAAACACTTTATTTTGACTTTGCTCTTACTGCATGGTTTATTCTTAGTATGCAAACAAATCTCTAGCATGCCAGAGGTTACACTGAAGATGTAAGGTTGGGAAGCTTCTCCTGGCTGACCAAATAAACAGACACGAAATTTGGAAGGCATCACGCATACACAGGATCACATAGACTAGGCATGGAATTCTAGCTCTGCCATGTAACTGACTGCACTTTTGAGTAAATTCTTTAATCTCTCTTAATCTGGTCTTAATGTCTAAATGACATTAATACTCCTAATTTCATAGGTATTTTTTAATAAAAAAAAATACATAAATAAGAGCCTTTGTGAAAGTGCCTTGCACAGCTCTAAGCACAGAAGGGAAGATCCATAAAAGTAGGCTACTCTATTGCCTCTAAAAAAATTGGGTTTTAACAATCCTTTACTTTTATGATGTTTTAGCACTTCAACATTATTTTTATATTTGTACTGCTGTGGTTTGACAGTATAATTTAGGTGAAATGAGTATTTTAAAAAATAAGGTCCATATTTTAATCTAGTTAAAATGTCATAAAAACTGTAGTCAATAGTTAAATTACCATTTTCTAAATTTGGAAAAGATTATTTGGATAGCAAATGGTTTTTCAACAATTTGGTGAAAGAAATTGTCATTACTTATTTAATTATAGCTACATGATCTTGGGCAAATTACTTCATCTCTCCATTCCTTAGTGTCCTCACCTGTAAAAGGGTACTAATGATTTATGGTATTAATGAGAAAGTACATATAAAGTGCCGGGGAAAGAGCCAGGCATGTAGTATGTATACAATAAATTACGTCTTTTGTTATAATCTGTCCTCTCCTGTGTTTAGTTCTTTTCCTATCCAGTTTAAACACATTTCAGTATTTCAATTGCTCTCCAACTAAAATTGTCACCCCTTTACCTATTCATCTCCTTCATTTGCTCATGCAAACTCCAATATTGAGTAACCCAAACTGAAAGCCTCTTCAGACCCATGCCTGGGCTTCTAAGTACAGCCAAGGGAGGGAAAAAAATAGTACAACAGTCACACAGATTTTAACTTCCAGCTTCAACTAGACTTCAATGCAGCTTCTATATTTCCTTAATCTCCACTCTGTGACATTCTCCCCATAGATATATAAAAGTTACCCAGCCAGTAAGTTATGCAACCTTTTTGTCCCCTCTCTCAACAAAGGACAACTCCCACTTCTTTAGAGAAAACAAAAAGTCAAACATATTACCAAACATACTACCACCAAACTAACACGCTTAACATGCATTTGCATCCATCCATTCTTTTTTCTTTTTTTTTTCTCACAGTGAAACAGGTATCCCTCATACAACCTAAGATAATCCCTTCCAACTCTGTTCAGTATCCCATTCATTCCCCTTCCAAATAAGATGGTGCTCCTTATCTAGATCTAACTACTTGTTGCACATCTACTTGTGGATGTGTCAAAAGAATCTTAAACGAATACATTATAATTCTCACTTCCCCACCTCCTCAAAAGAAATACTAAACCCTTCCCAATAAATAATTCCATTAATTAAAAAAACTTCTACCTTCACCATACATAAAAAGGGAGCCACAGAAAATTTTACATCCTTGCCTATTATTGCAAGTCTAAATATACATGACATTTCAAACTGAAAAAGAATTGGCAGACAATATCCAAACAAAACTATTAAAAGAAAAAATAGATAGAGAATCAAAACATTTCAGTAAATTTCCCTGACACAAAAATAAACATGAATCAGAAGAGAACTGCAACAAAATGCTGTAGCTTGAATTAACATTATACAAGCATTTTTCAGATGTACAAAAATATGTGAAATAAGAATTAAATTAATTCAGGAAATAAATTGAAAAGAAAATTATCTCAGATATTATGATTACATTACTAGAAACCAAGGGAGAATAGATTTAAAATTTAAAAAGGTATTAAGGAGGAAACTAAACATAGCCAATAAAAGCGAAATTTTAGCAAAGATAAAAAGGATCAAAAAGTGGCAGAAGTGGGGATAGTCAAATAAGTCTCAACATTTCTATAACTGGAGTCTTGAAACATGAACCAAAACAATTTTTAAAAGTTATTTTTAAAACTAAAATGCAAAAGGACATTCCAGAAATAAAAGAAGCCCTGAATCTACTTATTGAAAGGATTTGGGGATAATTGAATTTTTTTTTAATTCAAGTTTATTGGGGTGACAATTGTTAGTAAAGTTACATAGATTTCAGGTGTACAATTCTGTATTACATCATCTATGTATCACATTGTGTGTTCACCACCCAGAGTCAGTTCTCCTTCCATCACCATATATTTGATCCTGTTTACCCTCATCTACCACCCCTCACCCCCCTTACCCTCTGGTAACCATTAAACTATTGTTTGTGTCTATGACTTTTTGTTTCTTCATTTGTTTGTCCTGTTCTTTTGTTGTTTTCAGTTTTATATCCCACATATCAGTGAAATCATATCGTTCTAAACTTTTTCTGTCTGGCTTATTTAGCTTAGCATAATAATATCAAGATCCATCCATGTTGTCGCAAATGGTACTATTTCATCTTTTTTATGGCAGAATAGTATTCCATTATGCATATATGCTACATTTTCTTTTATCCAATCATCTATCAAAGGACGCTTTGGTTGTTTCCATGTCTTGGTCACTGTAAATACAGCTGCAATGAACATCGGAGCACACATATCTTTATGGATAAATGTTTTCAGATTTTTTTTGGGCAAATACCCAGGAGAGGAATTGAATTTTAAGACATAAATTATGCTATTAGAGTTTAATTATAAAGTTAAAACAAAAACCAAAATACAAAAACCTCTGGGCTTCCATACAAAAACAAAGCCACTTACAAAGGAAAGACAATTAAGTTGACATCAGCAACGTATATGACAACAGTGGAGCAATATATGAAAGATATTTAAGGAAAAACAGTGAAAAACAGTGAGGTAAGGGTTTTATAGTTAGCCAAGTTGTCACTCAAGTAAAAAGAAGATAGAAAAGTACGTTAAAATATAAGAATTCAGAGAATACTGTATTCACAAGCCCTTCCTAAGGAATACATCAGAGAAGGAGCTTTGCCAAACCCATATTACAATTATGGAATATTGGTCAAGGGGATGATGATGAACACTGAGTATATTTATTTGCATATCTAAAACAAAGATGAAGAAAGACTAGAAAAACAGTTTATAAATATTGTATGATCTGAAAAAGTAGAAATAACATGATTAAACAGATGAAGAAAAGGAGAATGAAAGGGGGAAAATAGAATAAATTCATTAATTGTGACATAGATAATAGGTATCATTTAAAGTTCAAGCTAAAATGTATTAAAGGAGACAAAAAAAAGAGACATTTTGTAATGCTAAAGCCACAGTTAAAAAATGAAGATGTAACAGTTATGACTAGCTATGCAGCAAACAAAATAAAAAGAACTTTCATGAAACAGAAGATGGAAGGAGAAACAGATGAATACACACTAAGAAGAGACTAGCACACCACTCTCTGTCTAAGACAGGTCAAAGAAACCAAAACTAAGTATATAGGATATCTAACAAGATCCTCAGTAAAGTATATCTTACAAAGATATACCGAGTTGCACATTTTCAAAGAAAAAGAGATTTACATTCTCATGCGCACGGGGAACATTCTTGAAAATTGAACATATAATAAGTCAAAGAAAAAATTGGTCAAAGAAAAATAATAAATCTCATAAAGAAGAAATTATACAAATAACATTCTCCG
Organism: Rhinolophus sinicus; assembly: GCF_057876585.1. Lineage (NCBI taxonomy): Eukaryota > Metazoa > Chordata > Mammalia > Chiroptera > Rhinolophidae > Rhinolophus > Rhinolophus sinicus. The sequence continues at coordinate 85,004,035 of NC_142502.1, read as the reverse complement.
ATTCAGTGCAAAAAAGCCAGAAATTTACAATAGACAAAAAAAATTAAAGCCCTTTCAATCTAAAAAAAAAATTAACTTTTAAACAACTCTTAAAAAAGGGAAATAAAGCCAAAAGTGAAGAATTTCCAACAATAATATTAATGAAAGTGTTGTACATTAAAATCAAGGTAATTCAACTGAAATAATATTCAGAAAAATAGTTATGAGTTACCTAGAGGAAATAAAATGTAAAGAATGAAAATAAATTAATTCAATTTTCAATCATAAAAGCTAGAAAAAAATACGAAAAAAGAAATAAGTAGTACAAATAAAAGTAAACAAAAAGGAAAAATCAGTGAAGTGAATAATTAATTACAATGTTGGATTTTTAAATAAAAGCCAACATAGTAGAGGATACAGAAGTTCACAATCAAGAAAAAAAGTGAAAAATAAAAGCATAAATATTCAAAGTAAATAATGACAAAGGGAGAATATTCATTGAAACAGAAAGAACATTTTTAAAATCAGAGGAATATGCATAATACACAAATCACTTGAAAAATCTAGAGGGAATGGCTAATTTTCTAAGAAAACGAAGTTTACTAATATTCACCCTATAAGAAAGATAAAATACTTAAGCAGAACAATTTTCACATAAGAAATAAGAGAACGTTATTAAAGAACTACTCAACAAAAACAAAAGCATCAGGCAGATGGCAGAAGGGAAGATGAGGAAAAACCCTCAGGTGCTTGATTTCAATTGTAACTGCCAACAAAAAAATCATTACAAAATACAATTTCAGGAATGAAAGATAAAACATCATTAAAATTCTATGTTAAAAGGACAAGAATAATTTAATATTATAAATAAAAATTTCCAACAAATTTGAATGTTAAATGCAATGGATAAATTCATTGAAAGGCATAAATCACCAAAACTTACTCAAGAAGAAAATGTAAATAGTAAATAGTAAATTCCTTTTCTAAGTACAAGGAATTTAATCAGTAACTAAAATCTTCCTCACACCTACAAAACCCAGGTCTACATGGTTTCATTGATGAATTCTACCAAACAAATAAGGAAGAAATGATATCAATTCTACATAAATTGCTTTCAGAAAATAGAAGCTAGTATTATCTGAATACCAAAGCTATACAAAAATATCACAAGTAAACTACTGACCAATATTCCTCATGACCACGGTTTATATAAAATTTCTAATAAAATAGTTCCAAGTTAAATCCAGAAATATACAAAAACAATAATATAAGATGACCAATTGGGGTTTATCCCAATATTGCAAAAAACAATTAATGTTATAAATCATTTTAAGAAAATAAGGGAGGAAAATCATATAACTAACTCAAGTGCAGAAAGTTTTTTTGACAAAATTCAACACCTAATCATAATTAAAAAGAGGACAATCCATGAAGAGACTAGGAATAAAAAATAATTTCCTCATTCTGATGAATATTTTTATGTAAAACCAACAACTTTTACTGGTGAAAAATGAACGCTTTCTATTTGAGGTCAGACACAAGGCTAAAATATACACTCTCTTTTTTTTATTTTTAATGTTTTTTTTTTTCTTTACCCTTTATGTTATGTTTAAGTGCATAGTGCTCTATTTTGTGTTGGGGTTGCCATTTCCTGCTTCTGTCTATCTGTTCGTAATGTTGCTTATGGTTTCATATTCTTTTGTGTGTTTTTTTGTGTGTGTGTCAGGTCGAACAACCTCCTTCAGTATTTCCTATAACACAGGCTATGTGTTAGTAAAACATTTATCTGTAAAGATATATGTATTCTGATGTTTACTGAAGTTTTATTTACAGTGGCCAAGACATGGAAACCAAGGTGTTCTTCGATACATGACTGGATAAAGAAGATGTGGTATATATACACAATGGAATACTTACTCTGCCATGAGAAAAGATGAAATAGTGCCATTTGCAACAACATGGATGGATCTTGAGATTATTATGCTAAGCTAAATAAGTCAGACAGAAAAAGTCGAGAACCATATGACTTCACTGATATGTGGGATATAAAACTGAAAGCAACAAAGGAACAAGACAAACAAATAAAGAAACAAAAATTCAAAGACATAGACAATAGTGCAGTGGTTACCAGAGCATAAGAAGGGAGGAGGGATAGTGGAAGAAGGTAAAGGGAGTAAAATATATGGTGATGGAAGGAGAACTGACTCTGGGTGGTGAACACACAATGTGATATATACCTGATGTATTACAGCGTTGTACACTTGAAACCTATGTAATTTTACTAACCATTGTTACCCCGATAAATTTTAATAATAAAAAAAAGAATGTACGTTCTCACCACTTTTAGTTGATATTTTATTAGAGGGCCTTGTCAGTGCAATAAAACTGTTAAAATAAATAAAAGTCACCTAAATTAGCATAGAAGAAGAAAATTGTCTTTATATGCAGACAATATGATCATCTATGCAGAAAATCCCAAGACATTTGCAAAGAAAGTTGCAGGACCCAATAAGTGGGCTTAGCAATATTACAAGATATATGATATATAATCTATACACCAAAACAAATTGTAGTGTATATATTTTCATACACTAGCAAAAAAACAACAACAAATGAAATATAAAATTTTAAAACATCTATTCAAAAGAGTATGAAAAAATATAATAAAATACTTGGATATAAATTTAACAAAAGACATGCAATATCTGTACACTGAAAACTAGAAAACATTGCTGGAATAAATTAAAGAAAACTTACACAAGTGAAACAATATTCCATGTTCGAAGATTGAAAGACTCAAAATCATTACCACCGCAACTCCCCTTAAATAAATGTAAAGATATGTAGATAACCTCCTCTCTAAGAGTTGGAACTTAATTCCACTCCCATCCCTATCTTCAGAAGGGGCTGGACTTGGTGACTTGCTTCCAAAGAGAATGTAGGAAGAAAAAAGCTGTAATTGTATGGTAAAATGTCAGGTTTCTCTGGCAGATACTACCATACCAATTGTCAAAGTTAATAAAACCAATAATTACTGACATGAATAACATATACTCTTTAATATGATGAGAAAGACACTTCACCTTTGTATTATCCTGCCCTTCCTCCCCCCCAAAAAAACATAATCCCAGTCTAATCATGAGAAAAACATCAGACAAACCCAGATTGACAGTCTGCAGAATATCTAACCAATGCTTCTTAAAACTGTAAAGTCTTGAAAAACAAGAGAAGACTATTAAACTATCACAGATCAGAGGAGATTAAGAAGGCATAACAAACAAATGTAATGTGGCATATGCTGGATTGGATGCTGGAACAAAGAACAGTAGTAGAAAAACTAATGAAACCCAAATGAAGTACTGAGTTCAGTCTATAGCAATTTGTCAATAATGGTTTCTTACTATTTACAAATGTGCCATAGTAATATGTTAGGATCAGGACACACTGGGTAAAGCACTTAAGGGAATTCTGTACATATTTGCAACTTTTGTATAAATCTATAATTATTCCAAATTAAAAAGCTTATTTAACAAACCTCAGTAGGATTTTTTTGTAAAAAAATTCAAGTTGATACCAAAGATTATATGAGATTTATATGGATCTACAATACCCACACAATTTAAAAATGGAGTACTTGCACTACCTGATTTAAAAACTTATTTTAAAGCTATGGTAATCAAGAGAGTGTGCTGTCGAGGAAGGACAGAGGTATAGATTATTGAAACAGAACCAAGAGTCCAAAACAAGTTCCACACAGATATTGATCAATTGATATTTGGAAAAAATGCTCATGTAATTAAATGGGAAAAGGTAGTCTTTTCAATAAATGGAGCTGGAATAACTGGATCTCCGTATAGAAAAAAATGAACCTTGACTTTTACCTCATGCCATACCTACATACATAGAAATTTTATTTCTAACACACACAAATTCACAATAGACTCAAAAGAAATTTAGGACCATTTCTAAACTGCAGTAAAGCTCATTAATTTTATATCAGTGTCATATGTAAGGAAGTCAAATATTGGTACCTTTTTCTAATGTTCATTCATAAGTTACAGAAATCATTTTTTTTCTTTTTGTAAATACCTTGTAACCAGGACTACCCATTAATCCATCTTTTCCATGTCTTCCTGGTTCTCCCTGAAAAACAAATAAATGTATTTTAACATATTTCTGCACTATTTTTTAAAAAGAAAGATACCATAAGATACTTGTTATTTAAAGTAAAACATGAAAGAACTTTTCTATCAAACTCACAGCACGTCCAGGAAGGCCAGGAAAACCAGCATTCCCCTTTTCACCTTTTGCACCCTGTATTAAAAAAGAGCACTTAGAAAAACAAACCTTACAATAATGTTTTAAAAGTCTAACTCGTACTTAAATAGAAAAGTGAATAAGTTAACCTCATTATGTAGGGACAGAATTCATGGAACTACAACTTGTGTTAGCCCTGCAACGATTGGTAAAGCATTATTTTACCAGGGCAGTGGACAAAACAGAAGACATTGAAAATATTGATGGATGCAGAATTACTACAAACAACTAAACATACACATCTTGGAAAAATTAAAAGGCAATGTGTATTTCAAATATACAGAGAATATAATCTTCCTTCAATATAAAGAAGCAGAAAGGCCCATAACATTGATTCTCACTGGACACCCTGCTAAGCAGTTACCACTCCCAAGGAATCTTTCTCTGTAAATATTTTAAAAGTTCAGAATGATCACTAAAATAATGTATTCTTATAGAACACCACGCATAACAGTCACCATCTGTTTTTCATTGATCTGAAAAAATCCTCTGGGAAAGGTGAACAAAGCTAATTGCTATAGTGGTGGCATGGGACTGAGATTCAAGTTATCTGTTTCCATTACATTGAAAGTTCAATATGGATACTTAGTTTTGTGATCCATACTTCCCTTTTTGCCATAATATCCAGGTGATCCTTTATCTCCTTTGGGGCCCATTTCACCCTAAAAGGCAATACTGAATTTTAGAAAATAATAAATATTTCCCATATAGGTTAAAGAAAAAGGAACAATTAAACAATGAAGTTAATATGTCAGCATCAACATAAAATAGAAATAAAATAAGTTAAAGTTGTTTTTTTTTTTTTTTTAATAAAAGTCCTGTTTTCCAGGCTTTGTAAAGAAAAACAAGGAAAAATATGAACAGTTGGTACTATAACAGGGACTATAGTATAGGGCTTATAATTAAGAGAATTTCCATACAGTAAAACTTACTCATCAATTTTTAAATATTTTAAGATTTATATCACTGCGAGTTTTAAAGGGAATTTGGAAAAGCTTTATGTGAACTATGGTTTTAATCTTAATTATTTACTTCAATATATTCCAATTGATAGAGGAGCATTAATAATATACTTGCAATACTTCCAATTTGAAATAAAATATAGCATTGCTGAACTTGTTTTATTATTTCGTTTGTTTTAGCATTGTTGAATTAAAAACAAAACAAAACAAAACGAAAAAACAGATTTCTTCAACCTTTAATCCTGGCATTCCATGCAGCCCAGGAAAACCAGGAAGTCCACGGTCACCCTGAAAATAAAACTGAAATTAATTAAACAAAACACATATCAGCCTAACAATCATACATTTTTCAACGTCACCCTTGTCAAAATCCATTGAAAATAAATCTGCAAACAATTAAATGCATATTAATATTAAAAGCCTATCTCTATGAGAGATTAGTCCTCATTTATCATGGCTTCACTTACGTTCATAAAAGGAAAGTATTTGGGGGCCCAGAGTTAGGTATCTTCACAGATGTGTCTTAATTTATTGTCAAAAGAAGGGAGACGAAGAAAAATCACAATTTGATATTTACTAGATATAATATTAGTACTTAGTTCTGTGGGAAATATTGGGTGGTACTGTCTTAGCTTCAAATCTTAATTGTGAAGACAAAGTTTCAAGAGAGACAAACAGCTGGCACAGCAAGATTTGGGTAGACTGACTTTTATTTAGGCAAATTAAGATACTATATACAAACATTTCCTTATACTCTTAGCTTGTCAGGCAGGAAGAGAAGAGGATGTGACCAGTTACCTATGATTAACGTAATTCTTTAAAATCTTAATTTCTGCAAAATTTTTATTTATATATTTATTAAATCTTTATATTCATATGTTTTAAAGCATGACATCCTCGTAGTTGTGCAAGGCATAGAACCAGAACCCTCCAAAGGCAAATCTTTTTACTCTAAAGTTCTATATTTCTATGAGTTCAAATCATCAAACCACATAGTTACATTAATATCACATTTGCAGATTCCAGCACTACCTACTAACTTCCCACCGTGAAAGATGAGGATTAACTTCTCATACCACCCTCTCCCCATCTCTACTTCTAAGAAGCATGGATCCCCTTAATCTTCTGTTACAGCTTTGGTTAAATCAGTAGTCCATGTTTATGATACTAAGATTCACAGCCAAACCATAAATATGCTGATTGTTTGCCTTTTCCTGCCCAAACGTTTGTCCTAGAGTTACAAATCATGTTTCTTTCTTTTTTTCTGTGTGGGGGGGACTGCTTAGTTTTTTATAAACTTATTGCAATACTGAACTCCAAATGTCTCCAGTTGTCAAAATCACTTCTAAAATATACTCATACACATTGAAATTTTCATATTCTTTAATATATCTTTCCTAGAGCCTTCTCCTTTGTTTCAGTATAGATTTGTTGTTTTTCATATCTGTTTATTCCTTTGTTGAAAGGAACACATCATCCAATAGCTTCCTGAGGAGGAATTCATGGGAAACAACTTTCTGACACCTCAAATTTCTAAAAGTATCTTTATTCTATTCACTTATGTAATTGATAATTTGCATATATATGTACAGAATTTTTTTTCCTTCAGACTGGTGAAGGCTCTGCTCCATTCCCTTCTTGATTTGTAGTGACATATTTGAAGCCATTCTGATTCTCATCATTTGTATGTGACATTATTTTTTGGTTGGAGGTGGTAATGGTTGTAGAGTCTTTGCTCTTAAAAAGCTTGTGAGATCTTCCTTTTGTTTACAGAGCCAAAATTTTAGTGTTAAGCATCGGTATGGTCTATAACATCTATTATGTCAGGCATTATGGAGGACTTGTCATGTAGGGGGCCTCATGCCTCCACATGTGGACTTTCAGACTACAACCCAACTCCATCCACACTTCATATAAACAACTTTCCTTCAGCTACTTCTAAGCATATGGGTAGATACAACTGTGATAGAAGGCCCTCTAGAACAGACAGGGGAAAAGCCTGCAGACCCTGGGAATGAGATTGGGGTGGTTTATGCAGGGATTGCCAAGAATAATGCTCTGGAATATATCCACAAGGAGGGTATCCACAGGTGCTGCCTTTAAGTTGGAGCTGATGACCCATCACCCAACACCAAGGAACAGAGGCGAAACAAGGTCTAACAGGGCTATGTCTCTCTGAGAGCATTAATGACAGAGCTTTCGCAAGTCCTCCTCCCCATCCCTTATATAGGTTTCTTCTAAGATTTTTGGTTGATCTTTAGCTTTCCTATTTGTGGTTCCTGATTGTCAGCTCATATGGAAGCTGATAAGCTCTCAGTGGGTACTGTTCATTGACTGAGCTTCACTATAATACGGCCTGGTTGAGTCATTTTACTGGATAGCTCTGGATGCCACAGGATTCCCCACAGATGGATCTTCTGTGACTAGTGTACAGGACTGGCTGACAGCATTATGGAGGCCAGAGAGGGGAAAGAAGTAGGCAGAGTAAGCATGGCAAATGTTTTCTAAATTCCATTGTTTTAATACAACTTAGCCTTTTCTTCCCAGTGTAGAGATCCTCAGCTTTCTCTTCTCCAGATACTAAACTTTTATGTTTCTGCCAGGGTAGCAGGAGGGAGGTATACTTGGCTATGTAGAGTTGAAGAGATAGTAGGATTTCATTGTTCTTAAAGGGACATTCAACTATGCTTCCATTTTCAGTTCTACCTTCAATTCACCTCCCTCCATTTTCAGAAATACTTGATATTATAATTTCCTGAGCCTTTGGGGTACCTGTGTGTGTGTGTGTGTGTGTGTGTGTGTGTGTGTGTGTGTGTGCAGGTGTGTATGCATGTATATGATTGTATATATAAAGCGGGTCTCTTTCATATAAATCATATGAGTTGTAATTTTATGATTCAGCATCCTTTTCAGCTTCCAAAAATTTGAAGCTGTTATTTCCTTTCATTCTCTGTGTCATGTTAGTTTTTTATTGTTGTTGTTGCTATTGTTATTATTATTATTACTATTATATAATTGTTATTAATCCTTTGACTATTGCTTTAATTAGAGTTAAGATAGAGAAAAAGTTAATGTGTGTATTCAACCTTTCATCTTCATCAAAAGCCCTAGTAAATTATTGGTGCTTCAACATTCAGAGTATCTTGTCCACTAGAGAGGTGGGTTTACAATGGTCCACTGTCACAAGAGACAGCAAGACAGACACAGCAGAAATGATACAAATTGACACAGTACATCACCTGTGAGGTAACTTTTGGCCATATTTATTACAGAGTCCCTTTTTCTTCCACAAGCTTATATCCCCAAAGTTCAATAATTTAGCAAAGCAGAGGATAAAAGAAAAAAAAGAAGAATAGTATTTAGGGGGAGACCAAGAGACACAAGAAAACTGGATGATTTTCTTTCCCCTACCATGTAGACTCCTAATTCAAGAACTAAAACTAACTTTTAAATACATTTTTTTCCCTTTTGCTTGGAGTAAAAGGGAGTGGTAAAAGTTCCTAGAGAGAAAAGAGATTCAAATTAAGAGAATAACATGAACTAACTCTCAGAAGACTGAAATGAGATAACGAATGGAAGGCCAGGATAGATCAATTAAAAAATGGTCAGAGGACCTGATTAGACATTTCTCCAAAGAGGACATACAGATGGCCAACAGACATATGAAAGATGCTCAACATCACTAATCATCAGAAAAATACAAATAAAAACTATGAGATATCACCTCACAACAGTCAGAATGGCTATCATCAACAAGACAAATAATAACAAGTGTTAGAGAAAAAGGAACCCTCATACACTGTTGGGAATGCAGACTGGTGCAGCCGCTATGGAAGGCAGTGTGGAGGTTCCTCAAAACATTAAGAGTAGAATTACCGTATGACCTAGCAATCTCTCTCCTGGGTATCTACCCCAAAAAATCTGAAAGCATTTATCCGTAAAGACGTATGTGCTCTGATGCTCATTGCAGCTTTATTTATGGTGGCCAAGACATGGAAACAAACAAAGCGTCCCTTGATAGATAACTGGATAAAGAAGACGTGGTATATATACACAATGGAATACTTACTCTGCCATAAGAAAAGATGAAAATGTGCCATTTGTGACAACATGGATGGATCTTGAGATTATTATGCTAAGCTAAATAAGTCAAACAGAAAAAGTCAAGAATCATATGATTTCACTGATATGTGGTATATAAAACTGAAAGCAACAAAGAAACAAGACAAAGAAACAAAAATTAATAGACACAGATAATAGTCTAGTGCTTACCAGAGGGTAAGGGGGGAGCAGGGGTGATAGATGAGGGTAAAGGGTATCAAATATATGGTGATAGAAGGAGAACTGACTCTGGGTGGTGAACACACAATGTGATATATAGACAATGTATTACAGAATTGTACACTCGAAACTTATGTAATTTTAGTAACCATTGTCACCCCAATAAATTTTAATTAAAAAAAATAAGACACACTCTTGATAAGATGGAATTTAGCTAGGCCATGAATACTTGGTAATACTACAAAAGAAAGGTACATACCAGGTTTCCCTTATAAGGCTAAACAAAATCCCAGTAAGACTTCCATTCTCCAGCAAGGAGTTATAGAAGACTAAGTTTCAAACTTTAATTTACTAGTGATGACAAACAAATCTCTGATGAAGTGAGAAGACCAGGAGCACATTCACCATATTGGCACAAAAAAAATAAAATATGGACAAAGCTACCATCATGTGCATAAGCAAGGTTTTTAAGTAAAATAAAAAGGCATGATATCCATGTTCACATACAGCAGTTAAGGAGACTGGGGAGAGAAGCTGGCAGCAGAGAAATTTAGTGAGCAAAATGGTTGGGGACTATTGAGACAGTATCTACAAAATACAGAACATGAGAAAGTGTGACCCAAACACTGTTCTCAGGCAAGTTATGAACAAGGTTCAAAAGTAATTGATAGCAAAGAAGTGGTCAAGTTAAGCCAAAGTTTATCAATAATGGGTATGTAATGTGAAAGACAAATACATGCTCTTGTGTTGGCCAATGAGCTATTTGATCATCTATTACTGAAATATACCTTAGTCTAAGATATTAATATAAAAATTGGTATACTAGAAAGAGGAGGGCCAAAACAATATTAAAAAATATAAATGGCCTTGGCTTTGAGTCTAGATAGTGAGCAGTGAAATTATTGGAGACTGGAAAAATGTGATTCATGTAATGCAGTGGTGAATATTTGATTTAAAAATATTCTTATAATAACTTGCAAAGGCAAATAATGCATCAAATGAATTTGTAGCCAGAGGTAAGGAATTGAAAAAAAAACAAACACACTAAATATTGGTATCATGAATGAATTGATACTGGCTGTATTTAAAAAGGCTCTATAAAAGAAATGAGCACAGAAAAGCAATGGCCAGTTTGCAAGTCATAATTAAATGAATGAATGAATGAATGAATGAATGAATGAATTTAATAAAAGGTACAGACCACATCCAAAAATATTGGGATTGGGAGATGCAACTGTTTTCTCATCTCTACCAGGAAAATAATGAAACTGGAGAAGGCCCTTAAAAGAATTTCAATTAAATCTCAGCCTCTAGGAATGACTAAATCAAGGGAATGGCCCTAAACACCAATTCTCTGAATCAGTTTAGCTGGATCTAACAAATCCTTTCAAGCTGGACATAATGGCTCAAGAAAGAGAAGCTAGGAATGTAGTGAGTGTCTGAAAAATTCAAGCCACTTATCATTTATTAATAATTAATTAATGTAGAGGAGGTCATGACTAAAATAGGATTATGGATGCTGTTGCTGGTTGTAATCAAAAGTCAAAAGACACAAAATTACAAATCTATATTTGCTGTTGAGTTATACCATGGTTTAATTGCGGTTTAAAAGGTTAAAAATAATTGCAAAAACCACAATTACTTTTGCACCAACCTAATACGAAAAGAGCCACAAACCTGGACTAAAAGAGACTGTGACCGTTTGAAACTTTAAAAGTAAACAAAGTTGCCCATTATCATTACTACTTTTGTTTTTCTAGATGGTTTTGACTAGCCCATGAATTTAGATAAAATACAGGAAAAAAGCAAACACCAGAAGGAAGAAAATAAATTATGTTTATTGATGATTATACATCTTATGCCAATGTACTTAATAACCTAAAAAATTAATAAGAGAAATCAGTTAACAGCTGTTTAAAAATTAATAAGCAAAAAATCTTTTATATATAAACAATAACTAACATAAAAATATATTTAAGAAAAAGTACCATTTATAATAGGAACAAAAAAGATAAAAATTCCTACATATAAACTCAGGCAACGTTGAGAACCAATATGGAAAAAGCTTTAATATTATTCCACTGAGTTTCAAGACAGAAATAAAAAGAAAGATGAATCATAATCTTGAATAGAAAAACTCAAAATTGGAACTATGCCAATGCTTCTATAATTGATTCATAAATTCAAAGGAATTCTAATTAAAATAGGAATAGGAATTACTTATAAAAATTGATCAAAACATACTGAGCTTTATCTGGAAAAATAAGCATGCAGGAATAGTCAAGAAAATTTTGATTATAAAAAATAATGAGGAAGGACTAGCCCTGGCAATATTAAATCATATTATGAAGTGACAATAATTAAACAATTTGGCAGTGGAGAAGATGTAGACAGATAAATGGAACAAAATGGAAAGTCCAAAACACTAGACCTAGATTAAAATGGAAATTTAATGATAATGATGCTTTTTCAAATAAATGGATAAAAAGTGATTATTTCACAAATATTGTGGCAACCAACTTATCCATTTAGGAAAAGAGAGGAAAAATATCAATGTTCCTCTAACTATTCCAAATAAAAAATTTTTAAAGTTAAAATATAAAATAAGAAGATCCTAAAATAAAATCATGAGTAACTATATTCAAAATGTTAGAATGCAGAACATTCCAAACAGACACAAACATAGAAGAAAAAATTTTAACAAATCTATATATATGTAAAATTTTTAATTTTCTATATGGCTAAAATTTAAAAAGTCAAAACACATAATATAAACCAGGAGAAATATTTTCACACAATTTATGAACTGCAAATAAAAGTCAATATTTAAAAAGATAAACAGCCCAGAAGGAAAAATATGATATGAATAAAAAGCAAATTACAGAGAAGTAACAAAAATTCCAAAAATTACATGACAGGCTACTCTCCTCACTAACAAACATGCAAATCAAACCAGTACCATTTTTAACCTGCACTGGTGAAAATTAGAAACTTGAGTAAAACTCAGTGCTGATAAGAGTGTAAGTAAAGATATTTTCACAAACTTGTTGAGGGAATACAAACTTTCTGGAAAGTAAATAGGCCATTCGTTTCAAAGTTTAATTACGAATTTAATCTTTTGATTCAAAATCAATTGACGTCTGGGAAATTTTCCTATGGATATAGTCAGAAAAACTAAGAAATATATCTAAAAGTTGTCCATTACTGTCTTGTTAACACACACACACACACACACACACACACACACACACACACTCACATAAAACAAAGAAGCACTGCATCCCTAAATTAAAGAAATCTTAAATTGGGCAAGAATAGCCCCTATATTGTGTAGCTGTAATTAACCTTCTGTCTAAAGTTGATTTCAGGAAGCCTTTTTGCAAGTTGAACTTTCCTCTGAACTTCTGGAAAATTTTATGCAACTCTCCTTGTTGGCACTTAATACTATCTTAAAATACAGTTACTTTGTGTGTGTTATGTGCTTTATTAGATCCCAACCTCTTTGAAGAAAAAAATCCATTTTTGATTTATTTGTAATTTTTTAGTAGAGATGACCACTATTTATCGATATCCAGATTCTCTCTATTCCCCAGCACATGAAAGAATCACACTTTCCTGACTCTTGAAATTGCTGTAATATATAAAATTGCTCTGGCTAATTCAAGGTGAATGGAAATGGCTTAAGAGCCACTGTTTGATTTTCCATGCACCTGCTACCATAATTAGTTATAAACTAGACGGTGAAATTTCTGTTAGCCTGAGTCTACACATGAGGACAACAGGGGACCCGTGCTGATTGCTGCTAATAAATGTGTAGTTTGATGAACAATAAACATTTTTTGTTTTACGCCATAGGCATTTGGGATTTGTTTTTTACTGCAGCATAACCTACTTTATCCTAGTTGATGCCTTGCTTGTGATGGATGATAGATAATATGCTGAATATACAAAACATTTTCATTTTCTAAAACATGGTAAACACTCCGGTATACTCCAAGAAAATGTCAATAAAACAATTATTTTGAAGAGTCACATTCTTGGTTCCATCTGAGTTTACATGAGATTAGAATCAAAGATAATCCAAGGTTTACAGTAAGATGGTCCCATTTTCCACAGGTTGCCTCCAAAGCTTTCATGATTGATGAATCTGCCTTTGAAGCGTCTGTCCACCTCATAAATTGATCTAAAGTCATAGTCTCTAATGTCAGGTCCAGATTATTTATTTCAATAGTAAGAGAATAGGAAAGCAAGCATTTAAAAAATCTCATTCTTTTAAAATTTCTCAATGTGTGTATGTTTTTTAGGTACACAATGATGTTTTGTTCAGTAGCATAGACATATAATTCATACGTATATATGGGATTACATGCCAAAAAGACATTTACTGTAAAAATTTTGCAATTTAAAAGTTTGGCAATCTATGACCGAGAGTGCACTATCCCACTTCCTTGAGAGAGATGTAAATCATGAATCCTCTTCTCCTGGCACAATCAGTGCCACCTAAATCCATCTGTCCAACTCCCTCTTCCCCCTCCTATCTACTTGGTTACTGACAGGCATTCAGGGATTCCTCTCACAGTGAAGGCAACAGAGTGAAAGTGGAACAAATCACACTGTTACAAACTATTCTGGCCAAAACAGAAAAATATGGTGAAAAGAAAACCAGACTGAGATCAAGACATTTTATTTCAACCCCCGATCCTTGGGTAACTTCAGACAAATGATTTAAGTTCATCCTTTCTCAGTTTTCCAAACTATAAAACAGGGATGATTTACTTCACTGTTATTGTAAAAATATGCCTTGTATGACTTATTCTACTAACCTCACATGACTTTTTGTGAGGATTACATGTGATAAGGAATGCATATGGATAATACCAATGCAAATTATGTCTAAAAATAAAACAAAAAAAAATGTACACAGAACAGTAAAAGCCTTGAAGCACCCAATACATCAAAAGCTGTATACATCTTGGTTGTTCCTTCTTCACTCAGACTAAAAAGAAAAAAAAAAAGCTAAATCTTACTCAGGCTTAGGCAATAATGAATTATGGGAAACTGTCCAAATCTACTAAAAGGTTTCCTCTAACACAAGGGTGGGCATTCCCCTGGGGTTTCGGGATAACCATTGGACTACTCGGGCCTAGAAAAAAGGTAGAGTCCTGAGCTCCTATTATAGGGTCACTGCCATAGTGTATCAATGATCATAGAACAGAGTCTACCCAATGCGAAGATGAGAAGTAGAGTTCAGAACCAAGAAAATATGAAGCACTCTAAAAATTCGATACAAGTTGTAAGTTTCCCAATGACGCCAGTAGGGAAAAAGAAGACAGAAAGACACATAGCAGCCAATAAATGAGGTGGGACATGGAATTAATGGTTCTTCATAATACAATGAGATGCTGAATCTGTTATAGATCCTTAAAAGGGGTTGACAGGTCAGGAAGCAATCAAGACTTTGCAGAGGTATCCAGAGAAGTAGTGAAAACCTGAGCACATACAGGTCAACACCATATATACAAGAGGGGGATTCAGCAAAGCCTGACTTCAGAGAGTAAGTAGGGAGGGCATAGCTAGTGCTGCTTTGGAAGAAGAGGCCCTGAGGAAAGGATGGAGGAGAGATGGAAAATATGGTACCATTCCTTCCATAAAAAGTGGAGAAAAGTGTTTCTGAATATCCCTGATTATAGCAGCAATTCCATGGATTCTCCAGATTCAGATGAAGCAAAATATTAGAAAACAGTATGTGCATATAATATGTAGTTAACAATATTTTTATTTATTATATTGATTATCAATTAATCATATCAATATATCAATCATTACTATACTTATCTCTAATATGTATATTTATATATTTACTATATAAATTTATATTCCTAGAAGTTTATAGTTAATAATATTGAAATAATAGACTCTACTAAGGAAGGAGAGGAAGGGCATGGGGCTGAACCTGGAACACCCCGGCATATACAGAATGGATCGAGGAAGAGGAGAAAACTAAACTGTGAAAAAGTAACCAAAGAAGGCAAGAGAAGAAACTGTTCCCAGAAGAAGGAAATAATCAGTTGTGCCAAATGCTGCTGAGACATGCAGCAAGAGAAGCAGAGATAATTGGAAAATATTGACTACTGGATTTTAAAGATGGTAGACAGTAGTGATCTAAATATTCAGAAGGTGTGGGTGGAAATCCTATGGGCACTGGTTAAAGAGAGAAAGGGAAGTTAGAAAGTGAAGAGTGAGTAAAGGCATACTTATACTCTAATGGAAAACAGATAAATGGGGTATTAAGTAAAGGAGGTTCCATGGTTGGTTTCAGGGTCATTGTTTGGGCTATTGGGAAAATTTAACTAGAAAAGAAAAAAAAAACTAAAGACACAGACGAGAAGGGCTAATTAATAACACAAAGTAATAGAGAAATATGTGATTCAGAGCACAAGAGGAAGGTTGGGTATTATATATGAATGGTTCATCCATATTAAACAGGAGAGAAGGCAGAATATAGGAACATATACAGGTAAGAGGGTAGATGGAGTGGGAATAAGTTTAGGGAATTCCTGTCTGAATGCTTCAGATGGGGCACTTCAACATTTAGAGAAACGATAAAAAATAAACCAAAGGTATTTCCAAAAACTTTTACCTTAGGTAAACAGCAAGTCATTGTCATTGTCATCATCATCATCATCACCACCATCATCACCATCACCACCATCATCATCATCATCATCATCACCACCATCATCACCATCACCATCATCACCATCACCATCATCATCATCATCATCATCATCATTTATAGCACTTAATTTTGGCCAAGCACAAGCATGGCCTCATTTTATCTAGAAAACAAGGCTATGAAGTAATGCTATAGCCCCTACTTTCTAGATTTTGAAAACCAAGTTTAATGAGATTAAGAACCAAGGCTGGGGGGTTAAGTAGGCTGAATTCAGAGCCCAGCCTGTAATCTATAACTGCTTCACATCTCTCTCTCCTTTCCCCCCAACATACACATATACCCATGTTTGGGCTGTGGTGCTTTCAGAAATCTACAAGGGTAGATGACTGTCTTTGAGAAAACAGAAAAAAAGTTGCAACTTTGCTAAGTCAGTTGTAACTATTTGTCCTTCTTATGTCATCACTAGCTTTGCTTTAATTTTTTAAATGCTCAGGAACACTGTAAGAAGTAAAACCACTAACATACTAAGTTTGAACTTATGATTCCTTAACAACTCTCTTAGCTTGGTCCTTTGTCACTGCTCTCTCTCTCTCTCTCTCTCTCTCTCTCTCTCTCTCTCTCTCTCTCTCTTTCTCGCTCTCTCCCCCTCCTTTGCACCCTCCCTCCCTCCCTCATAGAAATAAGAGAAATCACTGTAACACCACTTAATCTTTGGACGTTGGAAGCCCAGATAATGAAAATAAGGGACTTATTTAAATAGGGAAGTCTCACTCATCACAAAATACTCTGGTATGGATGCTGAGCATAATGGAAAACGAGGTCTTGAAGGACCCATTTAAATGTTAATTTCTGTAACAAAGAAATTAAACAAAATGTATAAAATGTTCCATAATGATACCTTTGATATAATTGGCATATTTTATTTCTTAAACTCAGAAAACCAAGTGATGAATTTGTACAAAGTCTGAATAAGTTAAAAAAAAAATTATTAATACTTTCTGTGTCTCCAGACTTCAATTTGACATAAAATTTCATATACTATTCAAAAACCCATAAATATGTACCAGGTAACCAATACAACCCAATATAAGTTTTAACAAAATATACTTCTCCACATGATTTAAATATATTAGGTTTCTGTAAGGTTGAGTAAGTATTTTGAAGTACTTAAAGTATTTCTTAGATTCCAAAGAATAGCTTTAAAGAATATTATAAAATGAGTTACCAATTGAAGACCATTGGGTAGATAGTTTCCTTTTGATTTGTAAATTAAAAGAAAAAAATCCTGCAAAAACTATACACATTCAATGTGTCTGATATGGGAAGAACAAATGTTAAAAGTAAGCAAGAAAGTGCATCTAATTTTAATTATCTTACGTGGAAATTCCTACTATGGGAGTTTTCGGAGGAAACCCACAAAATGGAAATTGTTCTGGAAAAATATCCGAATGGAGAACAAGATTGTATGGAACAATCTCCCAAACACCACTGTGTGATGACTGGAAAAAATATCCTGTACTACCACAAGTCAAGGCCATTTCAGGGCTTTATTTTTTAACATTCCCACTTCTGAAAATCAAGGAACCGTATTATAGAGGAACAACCACGGAAAAGTCTTTAACTAACTTACTAAATTATTTTAAGTCTAGATAAAGAACTCTCTGAAGCCACAAGGAATGTGAGGTGGAACTTAAGATGATAGCACATGGTGATTTTAAGCCCACAATGACTGCCTCAAATCAGATTTATGCCCAGACAATGAATTTCAGAAACAATCAATTCTGAATGAAATCATTGTTGGACTGAAAACAGAGACCTTTTCATAAACATACTTCTTATTTATCTAATTCAATAAAAACTGTGGCTTTGTAAAATTCACACACATCTATTTTAAAGACAGCACAATAGCCCAAAACAATAGGGCAGTTAGTTTCAGATGTGACTAATAAAACTGCTATTCCTTTATTTTTAAGTAACGCACACTTATTCCCAAGGAAACTTACTCCAGTTCTTCTAAGGTAAATTAAAAGCCTCCTTTTCCTATTTGGTCTCTAAAACCCAGATAAAGGGGAAAATAAATTTATTCATTCAACCACCCATTCATAGATGCATTCATTCAGACATGAGTGCATATTTTATGCATCCCCCCAATCCCCAAATCAGGTTATTTGCGAGAATGTCAAAGAAAGAGCAATGATCCTGTAGACTAGAATGTAGGTCTCAGAACAGGTGTCCTCCTCACCTCCCCAGTGGAATTCCACATTCACCTGGAGAAGGTCAGGTTGTCTATTCCCAGAGCTATGACATCTCCCGTTCCTATGGGCCTGGCCTGCTTCCTATCATCTCTTAAGCTGTACCTCCATCATTTAAAATAGGCCCTCTAACTCTCCCCATATTATAAAGCTTCCCTGACCTATTTTACCTCCTGTGTTTTTCTTCCATTCACTAACCCTCCTGTTTGTCCCGGTGATTACTCTAACCCATGTTCTGCCAATGAGACATGCCAGCCCACCCCTTGTTACATCCCAATGGCAACCAAGCTACTTAATGAACAAAGAAGAACTAAATAGCAACCATTTATTTAAGAAAAACCCTGCACTACAAACCATACTACATATTTTTCATACATTGTCTCATTTAATCCTCACCAAAGCATATAAAGAAATCCCCATTGTGTCAATGAAGAAAATAAGATTCAAGGACATTAAGTAACGTGCCCAAGATCAAATAGCTTGAAAGTGGCAGATTCATCATGAGATCTGCCAGAGATCATCCAAACATGATACTTTAGCACCTATAATTCTCTGCAACCAACATGAGTGACCATAAAAACATAAAATGGATATAGTCTACATCAGTGTTTCTCACATGTGGATGCTACATACATTATTTTAAAAAGGTAATAATTTTGCAAGGATCGCAGTTAGAAAATTAGTACAGTTTTTTTTAAATCAGGAACAAACAGTAAAATGCCTTCGAAGAACTTAGAAATAAGATTGTGCTTTAGGAATTAAGCTAACCAATCAACACGGGGATCCGATCAAATACAAATGGGCATCTTGGATGTGCACCAGGAGGCCTTAACTAGATCCACAGGAAGGTACTAACATATTGAACATATTTAAGGAACATGCACTTCAATAGGAAGACTGGCAAATCTTAAAGTTGCAAAAAAGGAAAGTAAGCAGTTCAAATGTTGTTGGTACCCACTGAAGCCCTACAGGGGGAAGTTCAGTAAGGCTAAGCCAACAGGCCACCTGCCAGACAGGTATCTACTGCGGAGTCACTAAAACAACTGGACACATTTTTGTTGGTGTGTGTTTACCTTTTCACCATCTCTCCCTGGTTCTCCTTTGTAACCGGGTAGTCCTCGTCCTCCCTAAATTAACCACAAAATACAATGATGTTAATTATTATTATCTTCTTTTGTTCACTAGAAATGCTATTTCTAAAATGTCTACAAATGGATCACATACTTGTATGCCCGGGGATCCTGGAACACCTGGGGATCCTGCAATTCCCTGATATCCCTAAAGAAAATAAACAAGAGATAATGAACATTTCATCATATTCACAAAGAGCAGCCCTCCACTTCAGGATCCACTTCTGTCTCAAGTTTCTTACACCTAAGACTTCCCATAGTTTAAGAAACCAAAATAACAAAGGGTCAAATGTTTAATAAGGAATTTATATCTGTCAGTCTTTAGGGAAAAGGTCTTAAATATCTCTAGATTAATAAAAATATCCAGAAATGTTTCAATCAAAAGGAAGGCTTTGGGATGAAAATACAAAGCCAATGTTCTGCACATCAGAAATATATTTAACATATCCTGGGGTGGCCGGATGGCTCAGTTGGCTAGAGCGCGAGCTCTGAACAACAGGCTTGCCAGTTCGATTCCCGCATGGGCCAAGTGAGCTGTGCCCTCCACAATTAAGATTGAAGGGCAACAACTTGACTTGGAGCTGATGGGTCCTTGGAAAAACACACTGTTCCCCAATAAAGTCCTGGCAATACACACTATTCCCCTTCCCCAATTAAATCTTAAAAAGAAAAAAAAAAAGGAAAAAGAAATATATTTAACATATCCGAGAGAAAAACATCTAAGATTAGAGGATTAACAAATATAACACATTTTTAAACTACCTGATTAATGGCCATCCGAGTTAATCTCTAGAATAAATTAAATCCTGACGGATGTTTTTCTTCAGAGTAAGTCTGTAACAGCCTTAGGATTGCTCATTTTAGACAGTTGCTGCTGTTAGCCTCAAGAACATGACTGTGACGTGCGCACCCACCCCCCACCCCTCACACCTCCCCAGGCTGAACTGTCTGCTGAGGTGAGGGTCACTTCCATCTCCATTGCTTCTTACACATTTCTCGAGAAACTGGACCCTTGGTAAAATAGTACAACTTTTTCAGACAGAGGAAAACTACTCATCCTTCACTCAGCACATGGCAACTAAACTCCAAAACAAACTGGCAGGCCCTGAACATTTCTCTAGGTTTCTCAAAGTCAGTGTCAGGTTAACTTGGACTACCTGGCACCTGCAAACACATTTACCTCTCTTACGCAGATCCCATCTTTCTCTCATTCTCTGTTCATCATCCATCTTTCTCAGATCTCACTGTTTGGATACAGCTTTCTGTTGTCAAGAGTATTCACACAGATCTCATTAACATTTCCAATTCCATCTTCATTCTTAAAGTCAAAAGCTGCATTTCCATGTGGTTACTCATGGGTACCTGCAGTGGTGTTTGTACTCATCCAATCACTTGTCAGTAGTATTTTTAGCTGTATTTTATAGACATCATAATTCTCTGCTTTCCCAGTCTAATTTTCAAATATTCCTTTTACTATTTTTTGCTCTTTTAGCAACGATAATAATAATAGAGGTTGTCTCAAAAAGAACAGTGTTATAGTTTTTCTTCTTCTACAAGCACTTGCATTTCTTATTTTGTAAAATGCTCACTCTCAGAATGATAATGACTATAACTATATAATTTCTATCACCACTATCATCCTTTCCATCATACGCTATTCAGTCCTTCACAGAGTGTATCATTATGCTTTCTCCAGGATTTCTCAAACTTGAATTTTTCTCAAATCCCTTTCCACAATCCTTAATCATTTTACTTCACCAATGAACGAGTCTCATAACCAGCTTTTCCATACTCCATACAAAACAGCCTACACTTTTCAAACCTGCCACATGCTCTCTGGGCTGGCACTGTCTCTGTGTCACTGGATTATGTGCCCCCTTGAGATGAGGAACCAGGTCTCATTCATTTCTTTACTTCTGCCATTGAACAGAGCATTTGGCACATTTTTTGTTAGTGAACATTGGAAGAAGTTATCTTCAAGTCATCCACACTGCACACAAGTGTGAAAAATCTCTTTCCCCACAGAACCATGTCATGTTGTGCTGTTTCCAATAGTAAACTGAAACTTTCACTAATAATACCATGTGGTTCACGTTCTCAAGATCTGTCAGAAGAAAGTCAATCTACATGGAGCTTGTTCCGTCTTATGTCTGTACCACTCTAGTCATCACTGAATCTCCTTCCCTCAACTACTTTGGAATCAGACAGTCCTGGAATTGAATTTCAACTCTATCACTGCTAGCTCATGCCTACACAGAGTTGGACTACTTATAAATGCCACCACATAGGATGACCTTGAGATCCTTCAAAACCTTGTATGCACTCTCTGGATAGTCTGACATGATTTACAACAGACTGTGGTAACTGGGAGAAATAATAATTGCAATAGTTTACATACTACTCGTCAAGTTCCAGATTAAGTACTTCACTAAATACTCTTTAATATAGGTTCTACATTATCCCCATTTTTAAATGAGGAAACTGAGGCACGGGAAGTAACTTGTCCAAAGTTACATAGCTAGTAAATTGACAGAGCCAGTGGAAACACCCTCTATCAAAAATGCTTCATGGTAGATGAGACCTTACGATTCTAGAATGGTTAACTAGATTCACAGAAGTCCACACTACTTTTATATTGTTTAGGATACTGAGTGCCCAGAGGAAAGGAATTTTCAGAGAGTTCCTCAAAATAATGTTACCATGGAGATTAGCCATTTATCAAAATGTAAAGTTCACATTTAATGAATTATTTTTCTTTCACATTTTCAGCCAAATGTCGTAACTGCTTTATTACTTTCTTCAGATTAACTATCAAATATAGAATATCAAAAGCTTCCTTGCTGTCTCTCCTCTTGAAGAAGTTACTGTAATGAGTTTGTTAGAGAGGATACCTTGTATTTTAGCATTTAAGCAGCGTGGAGATGTCCTGACTGTGTTCCCAGCTCACTTAATAACTCATAATATGATCTCAGGCAGAATCATCAAATGCCCACATCCTGGGAGGGCAGCACAGTAAAGTGAAAGACAATGAATTTTGAAATTGGAAAAGACCTTGGACAGAATTTTTACTCCTCCTTTTCCTTGGGATTTTGGCCAAGTCACTTTGCCTAGCTAAACCTCAGTTTTCTACCATAAACCAGGATAATAATATGCACTTCACTGATGAAAAAAAAACAGTGTCACAGGTAAAAATATCTGGCAGATGCTAGGAACTCAGCAAATGTGAGTTTCTTTCATTTCTTCAGACTCAATGACTATTGTACAAAGCCATGAGAACTCTTCTGTAGAATGTTACTGTGTCGCCTTAACAGCCACCATTAGTGCATGAGGAATGGTAGTTTTAGTTATTATAATTATGATTTAATCCATTTTCAGTATTCATACAGATGTAATTCTGAACAAGGCCTCAGTGTATTTTATAATGGCCCTGTTGGTTTTGTTTTTGGAAGGACTACAATACAGGAAGAATAAACGCTTCCCACAATACGAGAACCAAGCTATTGCTCTTTATTTTTTTAACTTACAATGAGATGCAGTCTTGAAAGCTTGGTTGTATAAAAAAAGTCAAAGGTTATTTTAGAAGCTAGAAGGAGCATGATTAGTAACAAAATTTAAAAACAAACAAACAAAAAAAAAACACATCCAAGCTGGGGGATCCCAGGGCAAATAACCAGAAGAAATTGGATGAAATTTAGAAAAAACAAATTTTGGACTAAAAATCATGAAAATAAAGGTTAACAGGAATATTACCACAATTTCCAAGAGGAGCAAGAAGTAAAACGTTTGTTGACTCATAGCAGGACATATTAAAACCAAAAAAAAAAAAAAAAAAGCCCTGGAACAGGAAAAATTATGAGCTTTTTATATAGCTTACTAAGTTTGTATTTTTCTGGATACATAAGTTTCTGTGTTTTCTTGTATAACTGTAACTTCCATATGATCTTTGTCTCCTTAATATGTTCAGCATTAATTTCACCATTTTGTAATTATTAACAGGTCCAAGTATCCATCCACACCACCCCCATCTGCGTGATTTCTGACAGTATTTAAGTCTTTCCCATGTTCAGAAAAAGTTTCTTTGTAAATGAATCACTTTATAGGAAAAAAATATTCTCACTGCCAAATTGTAGGGCCGAAGTATACAGAATCAATTTACTTTTCTTCCATGATTCATAGCTACAATGCTCCAGGAAAGATGTATAGCTTTGAAATGGAAATTGGAAATCAAATCATCAAATGTGCAAGGGTCACAATCTCTTCTGAGCCCAATTCTAATCATACCATAAACTAGTCTGCCACTCAAAATATGTAGATTTTTTTAAAGTAGTGACCAGGATAGAGTAATTGGTTTCCTTTAAATGCTCCAAGCTTAATGAGAATAAAATCCAGAGAAATTACTTGGGATGTCTTTCTTATTTTTTAAATGTAAGAATATGATTAAAAGTTTATTCTGTTACATAATTTCCAAATTCCCAACAGATACTGTCAGATACATAGCCAGGGTAAGTAACTAGGTAACCAAAAGTAAGTGTATGTCCACTGTGGATTCTTCTAGTCATTGGCAGACTTTATAGCTCTATACAACCAAATTCCAAGAATACTCATGAATCTGTCTTTCCGTGTATATAATTAATACAGAAAGTAGTTTGTTTGCCACCTAATCAAACTATAAGTCAAGTAATTTATATGCTTTAACTGATTGCTCAGTTACTTGATTAACAGATCACATTTATATATATATATATATATATATATATATATATATATATATATATATATATATATATATGTGTGTGTGTATGTGTATGTGTATGTGTATGTGTATGTGTGTATATATATATATAAAATGACACCTGATTTAACTTCTAAGAAAGAACCATGATGCTATGGGAGGTGAAGAGCAGGCAGTCAAGGGAAGCTATTGAAAGCATTTGAATGCTTCCTCTGGCACATAAGGTCAAAGAAACACTAAAGGAAGCACAACACGTAGGAAGAAGCCCTTCGATGTGCCATGCAGCATGACAGGATGAGCCAAACCTCTGGAGATGAAAGAAACTATGCATGTATGTATGCTGCATACAAGACTGGAACAGTAAACTGGAGTTCCGTGACCAGCGTGTGGGTCTTAGGAAGGAATCTGATCTTTATCCAATCCACTAAACCAGGGCATCACACAATCAGACTTGAGCTTTGAAGAGCTCACCGGCTGCACTGAGGAGAATCAATTTGATGGGGCAAGGAAAAGCATGAAGACCATGCAAGAGGCTCCTGCAGGGGAGAGATGATGGTAGGTAGAACGTGAGTCCATTCAAGGGATATTTAGTCTAATCTAATGATGGGTTACAGGAGGTGAGGAATTTGGAAATGTGGAATCATGCCCAGGATGCATGCTTGTGTAGCAGGATGGCTGACGGAGGGACTCTGGGGGAAAATACAGTTTGACTGCAAATTATGAAGTAGCACAAAATTTTTAAAAATATTTTAATAGACTAACATAAATGATTTATATTTGACAATGAGAAGCTATATGCTTTTTTTTGGGGGGTGAACAGAATTACTATTTCAAATTAAAGCAAACTATATTTATTAGAAATGAAATGTGATCTAAATCAATCTTCCTCCCATTAGGTAAAGGTGGATGGTTGATAAATACAAAGCAACATCATCTGCTTTCCTATAATGATTTACCTGGAGCTAAGCACAGGAAAGAAACAGTGCCTACCTCTGACAAATCATCTCTGCAGATACAGCTCACTACACAGAATTTAATTAAATTTAAGTAAATTGCCTCATTCCCCAAGAAAGTTTATACTTAAAGTTATAGTAAGCTTATTTCAAAAGGAGAATACACAACTTTTTAAGGTAAGTTATAGCTTTTTAAATAATTCTTACTTCCCAACCTAAATCTCTGGTAATTATGCTTTTTATTCAAAGGGTGGTGACCAATAACTAACCCCATTTCTTCTCTTGCTGTCCTGAAATAATGTTTCCATACTACTTACCACCATCTGATATTATTTACTTATTTTTAATTATTATTGTGGATTGATTATCTGTTTCTCCCCACTGGAATGTGAGCTTCAAAACAGCAGTAGTTTTTGTCTATTTTTATTCATTGCTGTATTTTCTTAACCTAGAAGAGCCCCGGGAACACAGTAAAAACCCAACGAATATTGGGTGGACGAATGAAAAGAACGAATAAATAAGCAAAGAAATATATAAATTTTTATTGAGTCCAACCAGTCACTACCACTGAGGGCTCTAAAAATAATCATAAAAACAGCCCTGCATTCACAGAGATTATAATAAAAAGAAGACACAATATAAACATGAATTTAACTTTGAAGTCATAAATGCTAGATGTGTAACCAAACAATTCCTTGAAGAATTCAATGTCTATACACATCATTATTGTACATACTATCTATAATATATACAATGTAAGTAATCTATTTCAGAGACACATGAGATAAATTTGGAAAGATCCACATAGGAGATTTACATAAGGGGAGTGTTAGAGAAAAATGATTTAGCTAGTCAACTAAGGAAAGCTTTACAGAAGAGAAAAGTTTTAAATAACATTTTGTTACAGAAAAAGAAGATAAACTGCCCAAGTGTAGAATAGTTCATTCGAACAAACAGTGCATATTTTAGATTATCAGTGGGACGCTCATGGGTGTGTGTGTGTGTGTGCGTGTGTGTGTGTGTGTGTTTATGGAAGAGGAAAACAGTGAGGCAATAAACCCTTTTGCTAAGGAACCCAACCTGAGGTGAAGTAAGAGTTCAGGTAGAAACTGTTCATTCTAGAATGATGTTTTACACACTTCATAATTAAGTTGCTCCTTTTACTTCTCTTTTCCAAGCCAAATAATAGCCATTTCTTTGGCTTTTGTACTAATGCATCCTATTTTCCAGCTCTAAACTGGCACTCAGCTCTAAACTTCCCACAGCTCTTAAACTGTTGAGTCCACAATTGGCATCATTTTCAGTTAAGAGTCTGAAAGGAGGAAAGCATAAAAAGCCTCATGGGTCCTATTGTTCTACTACTGATTATTCACTCCCTGTTAAGCTTACTCTGCAAGCCTCAGTGCTAATTTTACCCAACTCCCTTCCCTCTTATTCTCTACCATCATTCTTGAGTATTTAAAAACGGTATCTCTTGTTGGGATTTCACTTGCAGTTCAGTAAATCCTCCCCTCAACAGGCTGTCATCTGAGTTCTTTCTCTCTTCTAGTTACTCTCTTCTGAATGAAATCCAGATCCAACATATCCCTAAAGTGTAGTATCCTACACCAAATCCAAAAGCAAGACTGTCATCTTTCTTAATACAGACATTATATATTTACTAACAATGCCAAAAATTGCATCAGCCTTTTAGGCAGCCCCCTCACATATGTTAATCCCTTTTCACCAAGGCTGAACATAATGTCTCTCAGACAAATAGGGGCCATACATTTATTCCAGCTGAATCTCACAATAATCACCCAGTTCGCCAAATCTTTTTGGATCTTCATGGTACCCCAAACACCAAAACAAATTCTAAAAATGAAATCAAGAATTTAAAATTCTTAAAAACCGTAATAAAGTAAGTGAACATAGAGTATCTAATGCTAAAAAAAAAAAAAAAAGAACACTGTAAGAAATAACAAGAGAAAATACTTAACTGTGGTAAAATTTTATATTTCTAAAAATTTAAAACAAAATTATAAATCATAAAAATGGAAGAAATATTTATAACCTATGTATCAAAAATGAATTCTCTTCATGCATGAGAAGCTCTTATTAACTGATATGCAAATTGCCCTGACCCCTAAAGAAAATGGGTAAAGGACAAGAAAAGACACTTCACACAAAGGAAACTTACCCTGAATGTCAGACTTCTGTATTCAACTCCCCGCTTAAAATTTCTACCTGAATATCTAACATAAAAAGTTAATATATCCAAAACTAAACTTCTGATTTCCCCCGTCCAATTTTCTCTATCATATCCTTCCACATCTCACTGGAGTCTCCTTGGACTTCGTTTCCTTAAATTTACATCTAATATATCAGCAAATCCTGTCAGCTTCAACTTCGAAATACACCCAGAATGTAAGTAGTTCTCTTCACCTCACTAGTACCCTACTGATGCTATCCACCATCATCTTGCTGCTTGGTTATTTCAAGAGCCCTAAAATCTAGTCTCAACTCAGAAGTCAGAGTAACTTCTTTTTTAAAAAAGTTATCTCACATCACTCATTTGCTCAAGACCCTCCAGTAGCTCCTGAGGTCACTCCAACTGAAAGTCAAAGTTATCACAATGGCCTACGCTAGATCTACTCGATCTCTTCTCCTTTCTCCCTCCTTTCTACCTACACCTTCGTCTCCTACTAACTTGTCCTTATCCCTCTCATTATTTGTGGTTTGATAAAGGGATAACTCTGAAATTCCCCATCTGTGCTACCAATTCTGTAAGGTTTAACCCTCCATAATAAGCTGGGCCCTTTCTGGAATTTCTAGGGGCACGATGAGGGGGATGGGGACAAAGTGGGGCACGGTATCACTGTGACCCAGTGACCAATCCACTCTTAATTCTATTGGTAGCAGGGCACCGTTAATCTTCCTGAATCACTTGTGAAGGTCAATGATATGAAAAATCATCTCCAGAATTCTGCAGCTTAGTTACCTTTCTTAGCAAATATGATAGCCTTTATAGAATCTTCAAAAATCAGTATTGGAGAGAACCTGGGCCTCATCTGGCACCATCTTCTCATTTTATAGATTAAGAAACTGAGACCATTGGAAGCAAAGCAACTTTTAAAAGCAAAGCAGAGGGCAAAACAACAAGTAACAACCAGCTAAGGCTTTGGTTTCAGTAAAGTACTTTACTTCATGTAGAGTAATTAATAATGATTGAAAACAAACGAAAAGGGACACTGTAAAAAACTTCTATAAAATCATAAAACAGTCCTATTATATGTTTCCACATATGGCCTTCTCTTAAAAAAAATCAATACCATGTTTTTAATAGTTTACTCCTCTGAATTGCCTAGCAGGACACATAAATATTTCCCAGCCTCTCTTTTTATAATGATAACATAGTAATATGCTCAGATATTGTGCTGATAGAAGTCATTTCTCTTATATAAGAGAAATGAGAAAGGAGTGGAAGGATTTGAAAATAGCTCTTTAATTTTGGTTGAAAGCATTTTCCTTATGAAAATTAGTATTCCTCCAGAGTAGAATAATTTCCTATTTCAAACTTTGGTTGACTTGGCCTGGTTATAATGAGAAAGAGACTCAAATTGCTCATTGAGGGGGGTTGCACAGAACTAAATCCAAACAAAGCAGAATTCCCCTTGAATTGTTCCATCCAAGTTTCCTTGGTCCAGATGGCTTCAATTGCCAGCCAGAGGCTCCACCCACACCTTCCAACTCCTGCTGTGTGCAGGCCCTAGAGATGTACTAATGACCCTCAGCTGTTCTGGCTCCCAGGCTCACTTTCTCTTCTTGCCTGGCCACCCAATCTCATAGCCCCTTCACAGAAAAAAAGAAACAGGGAGAAAAGGGGATATTTAAGAAAAAAGTCTTACCTTTGGATAAGATTTGGGTTAGTGTATCATCAGTTCTCTATTGCTGTTGTAGCAAATTATCCCAAACATCATGGCTTAAAACACTACAAAATTACAGTTGTCCAAAATGTGTCTTACGGCGCTAAATTCATGGTGTCAGGGGCTGCATTCCTTCTAGAGGTTTTAGGGGAGAACCTGTTCCTTCCCTTTTCCAGCTTCTAGAGGCTGCTTCACTCTGAGCTCTGCTTCCACTGGCACATCTCCTGACTCTGATACTCATGCCACCCACTTATAAGGCCCCTTGTGATTACACTGGGCAACCCAGATGAACCAGGATCATTCCTGCATCTCAAGATCCTTAATCATACATGCAAAGTCCCTTTTGCTATTTAAGGTAACATATTCTCAGGTCTTTACGATTAGGATGTTAACATTAGTCTATCTACCACAGTTGGCTTGTTCTTTCTTTAATATCAGATATCATCTAATACTATCTAACATCTAGTATTATCTACCATTAAATACTACATAGCTAAATCAATATACATGAAATCATATACACGTACACAAAACACATATATACATATACTGAATGAGATGAGACACTAAGTCTATTATAACTGAAATAAGAGTCATAGAGTAACGCCCATGATTATTGTATCAGGCTAATTATAATGAATTTCCAGT
The DNA here is from genome assembly GCF_057876585.1 of Rhinolophus sinicus. Classification (NCBI taxonomy): domain Eukaryota; kingdom Metazoa; phylum Chordata; class Mammalia; order Chiroptera; family Rhinolophidae; genus Rhinolophus; species Rhinolophus sinicus. The sequence goes on along the minus strand of NC_142502.1, from coordinate 84,974,200 downwards.
ACTTCATTCATGGCAAGATATTAAGAAAGAAAAAAGGTGAACCAAACTAGAGCTGCTAGCCCGTGAAACGCCTGCTCACCCCTCACCTCCTAATATTGCCCAGGAGTTTTCACCACTGAAGAAACAAAAGACTAAATCATTTAGCAGTGTAATCAGGAGACCTCTGTGTCCTTATGAGGTGTCAGCAGACGACACTTCATCATGTGAAGTATATCTGCTTTGGAGTTGGGACAGCACTGCAGCTACGAGTAACAGAAAGAGTCTGAACCAGGGAAAGGGTTTCCAGGCAAAGAAGGGCTTACATTTAGAAAGCTCATCTCACCCAGTGAGATTAGGTCAGAACTCACACAGGACCTCAAGCACTATCTTCCATGGAATTGGGAGTTGCAGTATGGGAATGGAACAAATTCGCATGACAATTAAGTGAGAAAGGGATCGGCATCTACAAGGCAAATGTCGGCAGGGAATGGGAGTTAAGGATAGGGCAAAACAGATGTTAGGTTTGGAATCTATTCACTTCATTCAATTCAAATAGAAGCAGCCTGATGATAAATTTCTCATCCCATTCCCACAAATACACTCCCTAGCTATTTCTGTACTTAGTGGCTTGGCCCTCTATCCCATAAAGGATTAAATGCTCACATTGTTATCCAGGCCAAACTCTTCTCTCACAATTAGAACCAATGCTCTCCTACCTACCTAAAGATTTTCTTCCTGAAAATATCCCCAATCTTCCAAATCATCAATTTTTCCCTTTCTGCCTCATTTTATCCATCATAGAAAATGCTATGACATCTCCCGTCTTTTTAAGACCCTTCTTTTATCTCACATCCTCCCCATTCTATTGCTCTATTTCTCTGCCCCTTGTTACATCCCTCAGAAGCACCTACAATCACTGCCACCATTTTATCTTCAACTCTCTCTTGAACCCATTTCAATCCAGCTTTTGTACTCACCCTCCCTGAAACCTCATTTATCAAGGTCTTCAATTCCTCTATACAGCAAATCCACTGGTCTAGGCATGGTTCTCATTTTTCTCAACTTCTTAGCAACAATTACACAACTGATCAATCCCTTTTTGAAATGCTTTCTTCACTTGGCTTCTGGGATGACAAACCTTCCTGGTTTTCCTCCTACGTCACTGATTATTCTTTCTCATTTTCTTGGCTGTATCCCTCCAATTTTTTCTCTGTAACAGAGTCCTAACTAAGCTCAGTTCACTGCCACCTTCTCTCCTCTGGTTATCTGTACTAACTCCCGAAATGACCCATTCACTCTGGTGGCTTTAGATACATCTACATGCTACAGAGTCCCAGTTGTGTATTTTCATTCTCAAACATATCCCTGAACGTAAGAGTCCTCTATCTAATATTCCAGGAGCCACCTTTAGCATGTCCAAAAATGCATTCTTGATTTCCTCCATAAAACTTACATCTTCCCCAGCATTGCCCAGCTCAGTAAACGACACCACAATTCACCCAGTTGCTCAAACTAAGATCCTCTAAGTCTTCCTTGACTCTTTTTCTCATGGTCCACATCTAACTTAACATTAAAAAATAATCCAGAATCTGATCACTTCTCTTCCTTTCTGCCACATCACCCTCCACCAAGCTTCTCTTACTTCTCACTTAGAATCTTAAAATAACCTCCTACCTGGTCCCCTGCTTCCATTCTTGCCCCATATAATCTACTCCCCACACAATAGTCTAAAAAGTAAGGCAGACCAAGTCACTTTCCCCCTCAAAACGCCCACATAGATTGACATCACATTTAGAATGAATCCCAGTGGATCAGTTGAGCATCACTGTGCCAATCACGCAGCGGTTCTTCAGTCTCTGCAGCTCCAGCTGGCCACCATTTTGTTCCTTCTTCAGAATCTTTTCCTTAGCAATCTCTCTCTAGAGGGGCTCACCTGTATAACTAACTCCTCTCCTATGCAACACTGGTATAAATAGCCCCAGAACATGACTACTCTTAAAAAACTCCTTGTATTTTTTTTTTGGTATTAAATTTGTCAGCAAACCTCTCTCAGGGACATAACAAGCTCTATCCTAGTGGGATGTCGATGATTTAACATTAGGCCTGTAGTCCTTTAATTGCCTGAACATTATTGGCTCACAAACCTTCCTATCCTTCACGGCAAGAGTTGGGTCTCATGATAAAGAAAGTCTCTTAGGAAATGCTTTTTGTGGTGACAATTATTTAACATCAAAGCTAATACGGGCCAGCCCGGTGGCTCAGGCGGTTAGAGCTCCGTGCTCCTAACTCCGAAGGCTGCCGGTTCGATTCCCACATGGGCCAGTGGGCTCTCAACCACAAGGTTGCCGGTTCAACTCCTCGAGTCCCGCAAGGGATGGTGGGCAGCACCCCCTGCAACTAAGACTGAACACAGCACCTTGAGCTGAGCTGCCGCTGAGCTCCCAGATGGCTCAGTTCGTTGGAGTACATCTTCTCAACCACAAGGTTACCCCGTAAGTGATGGTGGTCTGTGCCCCCTGCAACTAGCAACAGCAACTGGACGAGGAGCTGAGCTGCGCCCTCCACAACTAAGACTGAAAGGACAACAACTTGAAGCTGAATGGCACCCTCCACAACTAAGATTGAAAGGACAACAACTTGACTTGGAAAAAAGTCCTGGAAGTACACACTGTTCCCCAATAAAAAGTCCTGTTCCCCTTCCCCAATAAAATCTTAAGAAAAAAAAAGCTAATTCCTAATGTTTATTTACTGTTATAAACATTCTGACAGTAACTTACCTATAAATATTTGCCTTGAATGTTTTAAAGTGAATTTGCTTTACATTTATTTAATTCATAAATGTCCCTAAAGTTCTCATGAACCTTAGGGGATATTATTTTTCTGGCAGATTATAAGTGTACACCAGTGCAATATATTCTTAGGAAAATAACATCACCTTCAAAAATATTTTTAACTTGTGTGAAAGAATTTCAATCTAAAATGAAACTGGAGGATATAAAATGAAAAATCTCATACACGTGCCCTCAGAAAAACAACGAAGATTGAGAAACTGAATTCCCATAAATGACTGATTTACAGAAAACTGATAATGTTGGAACTTTCTGAAATGATACGGAATTGGTCATCAGTTGCTTCCTATCAACCTTGGGAAGTTTTGTTCATGTTTTCCAGAAGCACGAACAAAATATGGGCTGAATTGAGCTTTGTTTGTGTGACTGCACTGGTTTTGTCTGTTCTGGGGAATTGTCAAAGCTGGTCTCTGTTCATGATTTTAACAGACTCTAATTGAACCCTTCCCTCTACGTTCCCACTTCACAAATGCAGCCTACACCAAACCCTCAACGGATTCACCTGTACTTGGTGCAGTTTGTATCACCTGAAATGCTATTCCTCTGCTATTCCCAAATAAACTCATCTTTTTTGACAATTTGGAGCTTGACACAGTTTACTTCTTTATTTAGGTCAACACTTGAAAGCTTCCATAGGTGTGAAGGGAAATATATAACAGGATTTCTGAAAATGGCTAGTTACCGGGAACTCACTGGACAATTTTTTAAATGTCTGCAGAAAGATGTATGCAGTTTTGAACTCATATGTCTAAAAAGTGACTAACTAGATCCTGATTCTATTGACCAAATTTCCTTAATGTTCCCCTCAGCTTGAATAAACTTTAGACAGACTTCTTCCTGACCTGAGGCCCATGACCTCCCTTTTCTTAGAGCATTTACTTTGGAAAATTTGTAACTGTAAATTCTTTCTCCACCTCTTTGAGTCCTACATCTTTTTAAAAAGCTTCTAAATAGCTTCACAATTAGCAAACGATGTCTTTCTCTAGGACCTGGGAAGCATCTCTGAAATGTAATGATCAAGGAAGATAAGAACCTAGATCTCCCAGTCTCTGTGGTAGGGTAGTGCCCTAACTCTGATGGGTGCCAATCAGCAAACACAGATGGCCTAATCACAGAGCAAAACATCTGCCAAACTCAGGATAACTCAATTTGCTCCATCCCACTGATCAACTTCCCCTTCCCCCCTGAAGTCCTCCAGTACTTTTCCACTAGCTCATCTCAGCACTCAAGGAGCCTTCCTCCCTTTGTTTCAGCTGAGTGGAGTTCAATCTCTCTCCCCTATTACAATAATCTTGAGTAAAGTCTTCTTTGCCTGTTTAACGTTGCCCAGTGCAATTTTAACTTTGACACTATAATCCCAGTACTGGAGATGACTAAGCTTTCAGTACTCACAGGCTTACCATCTTGACCAGGCTGTCCGGGGTAGCCGGGGTTTCCAGGCTGTCCAGAATCACCCTAGAAAGGAAAAACACTTCTCAGTACAAAACCAACCACATTGGTACAGTCAGAGCCCATCAAGATTCAAAGTCGATTCAATTATTTACTGCTTTTTATATATTAAAAACAAATACACAAAACTCCTAAAGTAGGGTTAGAAAAATGATGAGATATTTTAAATGCATCCCTTAACAAACAGAGGCTTTTTATTATGTAAAACTTTCAGTGATTTATTTCTGTGAGCAGGTATAACAGGTAAAGTACATTTCACTGATATAAACTATCAAGATTTATAGCAGGATACATTTTTAGAATTCTGAAAATAACTGTGAAGTGTCAGCAAATATAGTTTCAGTGATAGTAATATTTCACTCATAAGTCTACAGACTTAATTCTGTTCTAAATGTCATACTACAGACATCAATAACCTATATTTCAATTCATAATTATTTATTAAAAAAACAGTACATAAGCCATGTGATCTTACATATGGGACTCAAGTTGAAAGGTACAGAACATTCATTTCTTTCAATCCAGTCATTGTGTCTCTTTGTCTATATTTATCTCATTTTAATATGCTAAAATTCTAAAATTTTAATATTTTCATGAGAGGGAGGCCCAAGTCAAACAACTCTGCCCAACCCTCATAGTCCTTGAGCACAAGTAATACCTAAAAAATGAAATGACCTTTGCCTTCACAAACGTGAGATCTTTAAAGAACATTATTCCATACAACATGGCAAATAGCCCAGGCACACATGGAACTGTAGTATGTGGCCCAACGGCCAGTACTGACTTTTCAGATGGTCACCACCCTTGAAAAAAGCAATGAAAGCAACATTTTCTTTTTTTTTTTTTGGTGAGGTGGTGTTTTACAATTTAATTACAAGAAATACTTCAAAAATAAGAGCATATTCTTCTATTGCTAGGTCCATGAGATCCACATGTGGCATCTTGCAGAAAAACAAGTCTCAGCCATCAGCATCACTAAATTCCTGCATAGAGGCAATTGATTTCAACTCAATAATTCTTCACTACTTTCATCAAGAAATCATTCACACAGAACCCCAGTCATTATATATTAACTAAACACCAATGCAAGGGTACTTTCACAGCATCAAATTTTCTGGTCTGCAATATTACTTTGGGCTACTGGCTAGAGAGGTTTGTTCCAGAAACTTCACAGGAAAAATGGAAAGAACTATGCAAACTCTGTTAAGGAGCCAATGAAGAAGGGAGGGGCTTTTCACTTAGGAGCTGCCTAAGAGGCTTTGCGTAGGAAAGGCTGAGAAAAGGGCTAATACCATTTTTTAAAGAGACAGAGAAAGAATAGTTGTAAATCCAGGAAGAAATATAATGCTGAAACATTTAAAGTCTTGCCAAAGAGATATGATTTGTAATTCTGATCCAAGGACTTCCAGTGTTAGCTGGGTATGAGGGAGCAACATCCTAGGTTAGAATTTTTCTCTTCTTCTTTTGAGAAGATCCATGTTAATCTCTGGCCTTCCTACCATCCTTTTTTATCCATGTTCAGATTGGATTCACTGCCTTTCAACAAATTCTATCTTTTCTTTTTCCTTCTGGGAAGAAGATTTTCTTCCTTTTACATGTAAAAGTCAATATGACAAAATTTTCTATCATTGCACCTTCCTCGTTACTCCATTTTCTTCTGATATCTTTTACTATTGAAATGCTATAGCAGCTCCTCTATCACTGATCACTTATTCATAACTAGAGTTTTCTCAAAGTTTTTCCTTGATTAGTCTTCATTTATCATTTGGATTAAGACTCCTTGAAAACATGGTCTATATTTTCTACTTTTTTTCTTGACAATGCTGTATATCAAATAGAGATTCAACAACTATTTGCTGATTGACTTATTTCAGATCAAATTTGTTAACAACCCCTTTACCTGCAGAATATTAATTATTAGCAAAATCTAGAACATCCAAAAGGATCTGAGAGGGTTTAACCTCTACTATGATGAGGTTGAAATAAAACATTGGCACAAGAAGAAGAAATGGAATTTGCGTTTTTATGCTTCATAAAAGTACAAAACATAGTTAACATTTTAAATGAATGAAAACCAAGTTTCCAAGGGAAAAAAAATCACCCACAAGATAAGTCCAATGGGACTGCATGGTGACTATAACACTCGTCAAAAGCTTCACAAGGGAAAATAATTTCTTTTGCAGGTTTTGTTATTGCTGGTACATTTTACTAGTTATTTTGACTATTGCTCTACTGATTTATTTGCAAAATCTCAGGTAGGGTTGGTGATGTTTCCATACAACTGGAAAAACAAAGTAAAACCCTAACTAATTTTGAAAAGAAGGCCAAGAATAAAAATTCAATTTTATTACTGTAATAAAAGTTGACACCCAACCTTTATTGTTTATTGTATGCTAGACACTGCTTTAAGAGATCTACATATAACAAATTTCTTAATCCTCATAAAAATCCCACAAAGCAGATAATTTTATTATTCTTATTTTATATATAGGAAAACTGTGGCCCAGCAAGTTTAGGTAACTTGCTCAAGGTCACATAGCAATAGAGAAGCTAGTACTTGCACTCAGTCAGTTCAGCTAGAGTCCATGTTTCTAAACACTTCTCTCCCTGCCCACATTAAAATGCATACACTGATCAGAACCAGACCTGGGCACTGCTAGCAAATGTAACATGAAAAAAAATTCCAAATACATTAAATTAGACATACGATTTATTATTGTACAACTGTGACTAAATTCCCAGCCCACTTTCTTCCAATTTAGTTGAAACATTGCACATTTTGCATTTTAAAAAATATGTATTCAGCTGAAAAGCAATACTTACTTATGTTGAACTGAATTTGTGCCATAGGATTTTTGAGTTGTTGACAGACATGAAAATATCATGGACTAAACTAAAACATCTCTGAATATGGACTCTCAAGTAGAGAATAGTTAAAAATGAATAATTAAAGTAAAAACAAAAACTGCTCTGCTTACAAATGCAAGCTAATATTTAAAGTTGTTCATCTAAATAAATGTTTTTGGGACTCTTCATGTAGGACCAAATACTATGTTATCAAGCCCTCGTCTCAAAATCGTTGCATCTTCGTGCCACCCAAGGCCTTCACAGGGGTATCTGACCTAAGTAAGACTTATTCCATTCTCCAAAACCAATCTCTTCCCTCCCTCAAAACCCAAACACCCACTCTCTTAGGCTAGAAGGAATCTACTTAGTCTGGGGAAATTAACATAAAAATGTAAATGCCCAGTGGCCCCTGACATTTTCCAAAGGCTGTTTGTATTTTAGACAGAGGATACGTTAATAGTCCAAATGAATCTCTAAGTGGTAGAATAATTAGGGTGAAACAAAGGGCATCAAGAGGAATATAGTTGTAGAGAAAGTAGTATTTCATAGCAAAGAACTTACTAAGAAATTATTCTTTCCTAACAAAGAAAAAAAATGCTTTCTTTTCATTTCTGAACTAATAGATCTAACATTTAAGGTTAGATCAAATATGGGGAGTTCGTACTCATAAATATTGCTATGGCTACTGAAGTGGTAGAAGAAGCTGTCATTTGCATGTATAGGTCTTTTAAAACGGAGTTGTTTGTAAACTGGAGATTGCCTGGATCTGTCTTACAGAACAAAGACATTCTATATAGGTTAATAGGAAAAAGTGGTGAATCTTATTTTTTCAATGATTTCATAAACAATTAAATTAAAAAATTACTATTAATCACTGTGCTAAACACTAGAATTCCAAAAGAGAATTTAGTTTGTATTAACCTTCATTGTAAAGTGCCTGCATATAAAAATTATTCCAATAGATGAATTAATTTAGTCACTTCCTATGTTGAACATTAGGGACACAAAATGAATAAGCTATTCTGCAAGGCACTCAATTTCCAAGGACATATTTTCTTTTTTCTTTGCTCATTGAAGAGTTATAATGGCATGATAAATCTAACTGTGTGATCCCACAGTTAGTTAATTAGACCCAGTTTTTCAACAGTGTTGTCATATTTGGGGGTAATTTAGAGAACTTTTAACAGATGACTTCCTTTATCTTAGAATAAGCACCTACCCACCTGTCCACACAGGAATTTCTCCTGTGTTTCAGTCTCATGACTGAACTGTCAACTCCTAGAACTCTATTTCTGGCTAATAAAAAGACTAGATTTGTTTGCACAGGTAACTGTTTGATGGACAGCTGTAAAACTTTCCAGAGAGCATCTAACAAAAATGGCCAAAAAGTCTCAGTTGGATCTATAGTAAATTGCTTCATCTGCTTTAGTTCTAGTTCTGTTGATCTAATTAAAACCCTATCAATTTCCCAAGCCAAAAATTCACTAAAGGAAGTACAACTCAGAGTGTTGCTAGGGATTCTGTTTTTCATATGTAGGTCCCTGCTGTGGGTAAGAAACCACCTCCAAGGGAAAGAGCCCTAAAAGGATGGAAGTGTGTGTGTGTGTTCCTCTCCTCCTGCCAAATTTTCTGAAGAAAATGGAAAGCAAATCAAGAAGGCACGCCAACATGAAGACTGGTGGAAAACTGCAATTTCATTTAAAGTAGTAGGTGGCAATGGGGTTACAGTATGACTAAGAAAAGAGAATGAAAATAACGAACACATAAAACTTGGAAACACTGGAAATCAGATAAGACAAAGGTTGTGTTAAAAATGTGCTGTAGAAACATATGTGAATAAAAATTGGTGCTACTACAAGATGCCTAATGGGCCACTAATGAAAAATCAGAAAATATCAGAGGTATCTGGTGCCTCCTCAAAAGTGGACAGTCTGTTAGAAACACTGGAGGTGGCCTGAACCTCACTGACATTCAGAAAAGCACTCTGGGCTTGGAGAGGTAAGGCATCATGGGACTGTGCTTTTCACGTTATATCTCTTTCAGATCAAATTATCTTTGCATGTATAGTATTCCAATATTATAAACTATATAAATATTTTTTTAAAAGAAGTCTGCTGGTAGGTCACACCAAGCTTGTTTTACAAGGTATATTCTCCTTGGACCGTCTTATAGGTATTTCTCATTTATGTCAAGGCATCCTAAATAATATGCAGTTACTTTAAAGAACATTTGGATTAACTTCCCTAAATGCAATCTAAAAATAGTTTACAACAGTAAATTATAACGTATTGAAGACAAATTCCAAGTCAAAAGATTTACTTTGAGTAAAATATTGAATGTATATTTTTATATCTTAAATTTGATTTCTTTCTTGATTTTAACAGCTAGGCTTGGAGTATGTCAAACACTATCATATAAAAATGGATGGGAGAAACATGTACAAAAGATAGGAAGAATTAAATTATCTTAGATCAGCAGTCCAAAAGTTAAAATTTTTCAGTTGTGGTGATTGAAACACTAAGAAAATTCAATCTAAATAAAAATAATAATTCATAGTTAACAAAAATTATTATGGTCACCTCAAGTAATAGATCATCAATACACAAAACACTTTTTGGCTTAAGATTCTTATTTGCTTTCAAATTAGACATTATTTTTATTAGGTGATTTCAAAATAATATTAAGTGAAAAAGATTTATCTATAGCCAACAAACTACTTAACTTCTCAGTATCTTAGGCTGTGTCTAAGTGATGCCACAATAAGTATCAATTTATTTACAAACTCATTCATATTTAATAGCATAAGAACATATTCAGAATATTTATGTAAAAAAGAACCAGTTATAAAATAATATGCACATCACGGCTCCAATCATACTTCCTCAAAATAATTATTACATGATTAAGTGAAATAAATATATGTATGTCTCAATTTTTAGAATTAGACATTCAATGCAAAAATTAAAATCAATTTTAAAATTTTCACTTCATTTTTTAATCTGAAAATTGATTTGAAAAATTAAGAATTTAGACATTTAAGAATTTAGAACATACACTGTTGGTGGGAATGCAGATTGGTGCAGCTGCTATGGAAGGCAGTGTGGAGGTTCCTCAAAAAATTAAGAGTAGAATTGCCATATGACCCAGCAATCCCTCTCCTGGGGATCTACCCAAAAAATCTGAAAACATTTATCCATAAAGATACATTTGCTCTGATATTCATTGCAGCTTTATTTACAGTGACCAAGACATGGAAACAACCAAAGTGTCTTCGAAAGATGATTGGCTAAAGAAAATGTGGTATATATACAAAATGGAATACTATTCTGCCATAAGAAAAGATGAAATAGTGCCATTTGCTACAACCTGGATGGATCTTGAGATTATTATGCTAAGCTAAATAAGTCAGACAGAAAAAGTCTAGAACCATATGATTTCACTGATATGTGGGATATAAAACTAAAAGCAACAAAGGAACAAGACAAACAAATGAAGAAACAAAAACTCATAGACACAGACGATAGGTTAGCGGTTACCAAAGGGTAAGGGGGAAAGGAGTGGTGGATGAGGGTAGACAGGATCGAATATATGGTGGTGGAAGGATAACTGACTCTGGGTGGTGAACACACAATGTGATATATAGACAATGTATTACAGAATTGTACATTTGAAACCTGTGTAACTTTATTAACCGTTGTCACCCCAATAAACTTTAGTTAAAAAAAAAGAATATATCTTAATAAGTTCCCTTTCTTCATTTTTTACTGGGTCGTAAGAATCATTCTTGGGATCTAACAGGAGTGTCTGAGGGGAAAAGTAAACACAAAAGACCAACAAGCAAACTAACTAATAGTGCACCCTCACTTTATACTGTCGGCTAGGGGTATCAGTTTTAGGTTTAAAGGCAAATAAGGATTAGAATACACTTTTAAAAAAATAACATTCAGGTTTTAAACTGTTCCAAGGCATTAGGTAGAAATAGTGACACAGCATGGTCAATGGTGATTAGGAATTTTGTGCATGTGCTCAGCTCTTATTTGTGTGTTTGAACAAAAATAGCATGTTAAACATTACTCACTTTGGGGCCTTGTAGTCCTGGTTTTCCTGGAGGACAAATACAGGGAACCGGGGTTGAACCTACATCACTGGGACCATTGAGGCACTACAAAGACAAAAATGGAAATAAACAACAAACATGGAAAGATGCATACATATGTATCTGTACATACAGGTATGTGTGTATATATGTCCATATGTTTGTGTGAAATGATAAAGAGAATTTACATTTACCTTCCAATTTTACTTAGCCTGATATAATAAGAAATTCCTAATCACAAAAAATATGAATACTAAATACATCCAAACTACATAAAAATGGGTTATATTTGTCTAACATACTTACAGTTGATGGAAGGAAGCTAAACAGTCCTACAAGGTAAATGTTACCTTAAGGAGAATAAGAGTAGCCAGGCCTACCTCACCATTCTGCAAGAAAAACAACAATAAATGTGTCTTAAAACATGCTTTTAATTAAATTTCTAAATGATACAGATATTTCATTGCCCAGGTTAGAGATGCCTAAAGTGTCAAAACCAGCAAAAGCTAAAACATTTGCTTGCAACTATTCTAAAAAATTGCGTATCTATATATGTTATCACTACATTTATAGTAGAATAAAGGAAGAAATTGAACTGATGAAGAGTGGAAGAAGAGAATTTAAATGCCAAAGCTGCTTCATACAGTGGCCACGCGGGAACAAAAATACCTCAAGATGGGATCTATATGCTCTCTTGAACTTACTGGAAATCATTGAAGAGCCAGAGAAAAAAGGCCAAACTCATCTAACCAAGTCATAAACTGCATGCATTAAATTTTATTCACTTTACTTTAGGAGAGCTTCTCTGTAAACAATCTATTTCTTACTGGATAACACATAATTTTAGATAGTTTAATAATCTTTCCAAACAATAACAAATTAGATCACAAAATGAGAGGTGGGAATGAAGGTACAAAAAGCAAGGAAGCCACATGAAGTCACAGTTGACAGTAAGGAAGGAGACATAAAAACCAAAAAGTGGATGTGAGAATTCAAAATCTGCCCTGTAATAAATGCTATGTCTGTATTACAGGAAGGGTAATGGTAATGGTTGTAATGCCGATGCACTGATATCAACAAATAAACTATGTATAATGGAATCTCAAAATGCAGTAACTTGTTCATAGTTTTAGGAGAGATTTATATTCCAAGTTATAAGTTATACTGCTTAAATAATTACTTCTCTAGAATACCAAGAATAACCATTTCTAAAAGGTTCCATCTTTGAATTTACTATAGATCCTTTAAAGGTGCTGCTCTATGTCCTCAAGTCTTCAGAACATGGGGATTCATAAGTTATTCAGTTTGACAGGAAAAAGGGAGATTATGACAGTATGACTACACAAACTAAAACATCCACGTAGGGCTCAAATACCACTGGGAATCCACATTGTCAAAAAGTTTACAACATTCTAAGTGCTAAATTAGCAACACAACTTTCTGCCCAGGAAAAAAGACTGATTACACACACACACACACACACACACACACACACACACACACACACAATCAAACTTTGTAATATTTTAGTTTATAATCTTTCTCCTCTTAATACATTAATGAAAAGAGCTAAATAATGGGAACCATATGATTTCACTAATATGTGGGATATAAAACTGAAAACAACAAAGGAATAAGACAAACAAACAAAGAAACGGAAACTAATAGACACAGACAATAGTTTAGCGGTTACCAGAAGGTAAAGGGGGAGAGGTGTGGTAGATGAGGGTAAAGGGGATCACATATATGGTGATGGAAGGAGAACTGACTCTAGGTGGTGAACACACAATGTGACATATAGATGATGTATTACAGAACTGTACACCTGAAACCTATGTACATAACTTCACTAACAATTGTCACCCCAATAAACTTTAATTTTTTTTAAAAAAAGAAATGTTGCATATATCCTAGAAATGTAAGAAAATCTTACTTAGGTAAAAACCAAAAAATAACCCAAAAAACTATACGTACATTTTAGTTTGAGAAAACACGCTGGTGAAAAGGAAAATAAGTTATTTCCTACTCCTCAGAATTGTGCTGTGCAATATACTTAATTATACATTTAATTGATTATAGAAATGTGTTTTACTCACCAGCTATTCAAAGAACCCAATGTTTTTCTAGAATAAGTCCAGTCCTATTTCAATTGAATACTGGGATAATCACACCCAGAGAGGATGTGGGAAAAAGTTTCTTGTGGTCTTACATTCACACTTTCACAGTGAACCATAATTTTATTTCAATTATGAACTTCAAAATATGTTTTGATCAATGTAACTTTATTTCCATTGACTACTGAAAAACAAATTAACTCTATATAGTAAATTAAGGCTCGCATATTATCTGCTTTTGATTGCTTTGAAAGTACTGAAGCAACACTCACGAATATTCCATCCTACTTACAAATCCAGGAATCTCACATGCTGTCTCCCGGTTGTTCTGTTCTGGATCACAATAGATTCGCAACTTTTGGACATCAAACTAGAAACATAAACCCAGTTGAGTTCAAGTCCAGCCATAAGCTAATTGCTTTATAAGAGCAACTCAGATACACAGAAACAGCCAGTATAGTTAGCAATCATGTAAGGTTTAAATTATAGCATTTAGCTAAAACAATAAAAATATAAATTTGAATGCCTAACATAGAGTATTACAGATGTGATGCAACATGACTCCTAAAGAAAACGTCTCTGGTACCAAAAACAAATCTGATATCATTCAGGAAACCTGTAGAGCTTTTTCGTATCCCCATATTAAAAACTAGTCTAGAGAGCATTTTCTAGGACACTAAAAAAGTTTTCCCAGGCTTACTGTGTTTATCCCAAGTCTCTACAACATTCCTGATTGCATAGGGTGGCTCAAGAACTCATCTTTAGTTTCAGGGATTTAGGTGCTGGCATGGAATATTGTGATGAGTAGGCCCGGCATCTGTTACTATTTAAATGTTTACTACAATTTGACATGTAACATGAATATATAGAGACCATGTGTGCAATCACACATTTGAATGTGACAGTCTTCTCTTAATAAAAACAGAGTGGGAAAGACATACCTTCCAAATAAAGGCTTTCTTAAGAAATGGCTTTTACATACACATTTCTCAACACACACACACAGATATTTCAGTTTATGAAAATATTGAAAAAGTTAGTTTTCTTCATGAAGAACACTGCACGCATTCATCTAATTTTATCCTCATTGCTGCAAATAAATTTCTTATAACCCCACTTACAGCTCTAATCATACTCCCTTTTCCAAATTCATTATTTAATTAATCTATGCCTCTCCTGGGAAATACGAAGTTAATGTTTCACAGGAATATGGAATTCTACCCTGAACATTCTACCCTGAACAGGGGAACACTTTTCTAAGTATTCTTATAAAACAGATTAAGGCTAATTTTGGATTTTCAGACTTACATGCAAACACAAAACTTCACTAAGGAACTGACCACATTTGAATAAGTATCTTAAAGGAATTCACAATTAAGTTAAACATAATTAAATGTGGTAAATACTATCAGAAGACAGCAAAAGCTCCATTTTACACAACGGAAAAAGCAAATCGTTATTTATCCACCTGAACAGTTTCTTCTTTCCCAGAGTACTTTCCAATTTGGGTTTGCCCACTGATGAAGATCCCCAGAACTGGATGTAGGGGCTTGCTTTCAATTTGTTGATCATCAATATACAGAGTTACATCTTGTTCTGTTACTAAGAGGCGAATCTGATGCCAGCCTTCATCAAATAATGTCTATAGGAAAAAAGCATGGAAGATGCATAAATGAAATTCCAAACAATCTTTTATTTTGTTTGTTCCCATTCCTTCGCTGCCAAACATAAATCCACACAACACAAATTAGCTGTATTATATACAAATTCACCCTGACCTAAATGCTACCCACCAATTATTTTATTAATCCCTAAATTTCTATTGCATATCCTAAAGCAGTTGTGTCAAACAATTCCCTCAAGGTCACACATGAGTTCTTAATCTCCTGACGCAAACAGTTTCCTGATTCCTCATTCTTTTTACTTCATTGCAACTTTGGACTCCATAAACTAGTCTCTAATCATACTCAACTTCCATAATTCAAACCATCTTGATCATCTTCATTTCTTCTCCAATTGCTCAGACTGTATGTCTTTAAGGGATCCTCTTCCTCAACCTGACCTTTAATTAGGCATTCCCCAGATGTCTGCCCTTAACATTTTTCCTTCTCCCCTTTGATTATCTCACCCATTCCTACAGGTCAATTATTACAGCTGTGGAATAATCCCCATATCTACATCAGCAGCCGGGACCTCTTTTCTACAAATGATACCTACGACGCTAACGCTGGCTAGAATAATTCTGTCAGGGTGTCTCACAATCAGCCTGACACAGTATATAACAAAACAAACTTGAACTACCCCCCAAACTTTACTCCTCTCCCTATGTCCCTTGGATAATAGCATCCTCAGTTTCTAAATGAAAATAAGTTTCTTTACCTCCTTCTTTCCCACATTGGCAATAGCAACTAGATGCAAAGTTCTACCAAATATGTCTTCTGAACATGAATGAAATTCATGTCTCCATGTCCATTCTCACTGCTATAATTTAAGCTCATTCAAATAAAGCAAGATATATTTTCAAATATATCTTTATCTCTATCTCTAATCAAGCTGTCCTTCAAACCTCCACTAATCTCTCACTAGAGTTTTGTCAGAGAAGATGCACTATCTTAATTTCTGTATTCCCAGGACCAAACACAATTCCAAGATAGAGCTGAAAGTATTGTTTATGAAAGGAAAGGGAAAAAGAGAGAAGAGAGCTGCTTTGACCATGACACACCTATGATCAAGACCTTTTGATGGAATTCCGTCAGCAACTGAATGAAGTCCACATCCCTTTGTGTGGCTTTCCAGGTCCCCACAATTTGTGCTTATACCTTGCTAGCTTTCTCGTTCATGCATTTTATACTTCAAACACAGGGGATACAAATTTCTACTATCTAAATAAATACCCTGAATTATATGACATATGTCTGCTCAATACTAAACCACTGACTTAGGATGTCCTTATCTCTCCATCAAAATCCATTACATCCTTCAAGGTCAGTCCAAAAACCATCTCATTTATGAAGACTTCTTCACATTCTCTGTTAGCATCCACTTTCCCTCCATATCCCACTAACATGGTATACTTCTATTAGATACCAGAAGCCTTGAATCTCACATTAAAAATAAGCTCCTTGAATGTAATAAACATGCCTTATTCCTTTGTCATTTCTTACAGAACCTAGCACGTTGCCTTTAGTGAAAATGGCAGACAAGTTTTTTTTTAATTGATTCTGTTTACCAAATGAAGAAACTGTATAAATGCATTTTAGATACAACCTGTACATTTCCTAAATTATAATATATTGTTAGACTGTCATAATTATAATAATGATCAAAACTTAGATTTTTATCATTGTATCTGTATTCTAAACACATGACTTGGAAAGTATACCTTTATTTTCAGTTTATCAATTTTATTAAATATATATTCCTTTATAAAAAATAAAATGCCCTCCTAATTAATGTGAGTTCTGCATCCATTTCTTCGTGTATTTAATGTTCTAACGTATGTCTTTATTTCACTATCCTGTAGGCATGTAAAACAGACCGACATGGACTCCGACACTGACCAGACCTAATGTCACCACTTGCTAGCTGTGTTACTTTGAGTAGGAACATAGTATCTCGAACTGGGGTTTGTCTGTAAAATGGAAGCAATGGCTTCTTCCTTGGATGATTATTATAATTAAATATGCCTGGAATCTAGTAGTAAGCATTCAAAAAAATGTTAGTCCTCCCCACCCCTTAATTCCATATGGGTTAAGAAACAATTTTCCTTCCCGAGAACAATATTAAAATACGAAGTCACTATCTTTCCAGTCATGTTAAAATTATAGCTCTCTTTCCTCAATACTCACAAACCCAACAGTGTTTCCTCATGGATACCATCATCATACCCAGGCATATTTACCTTAACTTGAGGGTCAGCAAAGGTGACCACTTGTGAGCCATTAATCACGCTGGTAGTTGTAAAGAGCAATGTTTTATCCACACCATTTAAGGTAACTGCTATTTGTGGCCTTCCATCAATGGTTAAAATTCTCCATAAATCCCACATTTTCTTGACCTTAAATCTCTGAGTGGAGACAAATACATATGATGGAGGAAGACCTTCTGGGAAAACATTGCTAGAAAAAGAAGAATTTGAGTAAGCTTAAAGAAGTCTCAACATGCCAACAGACATATCAAAAAAAATGGTATTAGCATGTAACATTTACCTTGTGAATTCTGATAAATCAACTTTTGATGTTACTTCATATCCTTTTATCTTTGCTGGTGAAAGCTGTATTCTTTTCTTAACCTTATTTTTTACACCCAACCCTAAAAGAATATCAAATCCCTTCTCATCTCGAGCTGCCACTGGAATTCGTGTTGGACAGACAGATTCTATAAGGAAAAGCAGTAAACATTGATTAATCACGGATTACTTCAACAAGAAAAGAAAATCAAGGGAGGTATATCAGAGAATATAAGAATTATAAAATCTATACATGCACACAAATATATATATATATACATATATATATACACATATATATATGTATATATATATATGTATGTATGTATGTATGTATATATATGTATGTAAATGTATTTTCTCAGAAAACATGTGGGAGTTCTTTTTGGCATTTGAGAGTGAAGTCTCCATTGCCTTTTTTCCCCCTAAAAGAAGATAAATATAAAACAGAACTGTAAGAGGAACATTTGTTAATGGATTGTTTTAAGGGTAATACTATGTTGAAGCTTATGACTCACTACGTGTTTTGAATATGAGGCATACCTGGGGGCAGGGGGTAGGAGAACAACAGAACAGGATTCATGATTCTCATCCAGGATTTGCTATTAATTAGTCACATGACCTTGGATAACTCTCTTAAATCTATTGGATTTGTATGAATCCTAAGATTCCTTTCTTGCATTTCTAGCTTTTGAGAGGTAAAAAATGTGTTGTTCTTGATATTATTTCCAGTTCTAGCAGTTTATAGCTCTACAGTTCAAATATTATTGGTTCTGTCACTCTGGAGAAAATTTAATTAACTGTAGGTGTTTTCTGTTCATAGAGATTGTAAAAATGGGCCTATTACCTCATCCATGATTGATTACATTATATATTATATTCATCATATTTATAAATAAGTAAAGACTATTTCCTTAAGAAAAATAATTAAGGTTTGCATTATACAGTCATCTACGAGGTCTGACAATTAAGGTCGTGAACTTGTTGCACTGATGTTGTAATCTTTTTTGATATCAGAGGGATTATTCACTATGAATTTGTACCAGCTGGACAGTTAACCAAGTTTACTTTTGGAACTGCTGAAAGGCTGTGTGAAAAAGTTAGATGACCTGAACTTTTCGCCAACAATTCATGGCTCTTACATCATGACAATGCACCAGCTCACACAGCACTGTCAGTGAGGGAGTTTTTAGCCAGTAAACCCTCCCTACCCACTTGATCTGGCCCCTAAAGACTTCTTTCTTTACCCAAAGATGAAAGAAATAGTGAAAGGAAGACATTTCAATGACATTCAGGACATCAAGGTAATAGGATGACAGCTCTGATGGCCATTCCAGAAAAAGAGTTCCAAAATTGCTTTGAAGGGTGACTAGGCGCTGGTGTCAGTGCATAGGTTCCCAAGGGGAGTACTTCCAAGGTGACCATAGTTATATTCAACAATGAGGTATGTAGCACTTTTTCTAGGACGAGTTTGCTAACATAATTGTAAGACCTCATACATAAATTATAAAAATATGATATGCCTCTCAATTCTCTGGGAAACTAGTGTCTCAAATTATGTGGAAAATATTATACTGGTTGAAATGCTATTAAGCTGTTATACTATAGAAATGTTCCAATATTCTCAGATTCTTCGAAAGCCCTCATATAATAAACACACTGAGCATGATGGTTTATATTTTAAACAAGAGCTAACAGAACAAAACAAAAACAAACTTCACTAAATATACTTTAAGACAATCACTCTCTTACATAACAGTAAGGAAAGAGGCAGGTATCAGGTTTATAATACAATAAAAAGCAATGAGATGGATTTATTAGCCCAAGATGTACTGCCATAATTTGTACCATAGAATATTGGAAACAAAGGTTTGATATAAATAAAATTAGATGTATTCCTGGGAAGGGAAGGGTTTTGGGTCGTAAGATACGAGTTTTGAAGGGAACTAGTTAATAATATCCTTCCTCTGGTAAGCTTAGAGCTAACTGATGGGGAGATAGGGCAATCAGGCAAGCAGAAGATGTTGGTTAGATGTGTGACCTGGTGAGTTTCATGAACTGCACACCATAGTTAACCACACCCTCCTGGCAATGCTGGGCTGATTTATTCCCACCTCACCTCAGGAGTAGGGCCTGCCCACTAAGAGGAACCAAAACATACCATCTCCACAGCCCCCCGATCCAAAGAGAAGAAAGCTGAAAGCACTTTGCCAACTGTGACCAGCTACTTTGAACAAATTTACTATCCTGAAAACGTCTTTTCTCATGCAGTGATAAGGAGTGAAAGAAGGCGGGGGGAGAGGTCAGAAGAGTTGGTCTAGCTGAAGACCCTCCATATGAAAACATGAAAAACAGGGAATAAATATTCCTAATAACACTCTATTACACAGTTTAAATCATAAATCAGTGAATAAAATTAAATATTTCCTGTCATAAGGCAATATTTTTTGGGGGGTGGTATATAGAACAATCTATGAAGACTCACTTCAAATGTATTGGATTTAAAACTGCAAAAGAAAGAAGTTCACCTGGAAAGAAAATGTGTTAAACATATCATAAGAATGTTCAGATTTTAATTGTTCCTTTGATTTGCTTTACAAAAGCCATAATTTGTTGGACGAAGAGCTCAGACTTAAGACAGTAACTTTAGTAAGCCTCTTTGGTAACCTCTAGATTTTCATCTGTGAAGTGAAAATAATCATCTTCACAGGGTTTGTCTGAGAAGCAAGCATGACTATATATATGTGAAAGTGCTTTCTTTGTAAATTCAAAATCACATGCAAGCATAAATCAAGTATTGTGTTCATCCTTTTTCTATAATAAAATTCTTCACACTGTATTCTAATCTCCCAAATAGTATAAAAAACACTGTGACACTGTTCGTGAAATCAAAAATATACATGAATAGTCACAATATAGTCATGTTTTTATTACTACCTGAGCACATCTCACTAGGGAAAATGTATTTAATTATATTTTATTGAAGGAACAATTTTCTTCCCAATTTTCTCACCTACAAGGAGAACAATAACATATCCTTACACGTGGAAACTGAAAAGAAAAATGTAGTTAAAATGTTCAAATAGAGTTTATATGTTTGCATATACCTAGCAATAAGAAACAGGTAAAAAAAAATGTTTCCTTATATAAAATACTACTTAGATCATCCACTTTCCTGTGGGCAATCATTTGAATTGTTTCCAGCTTTTGACTATTTTTAATAAAGCTGCTATAAACATTCTTGAATATGTCTTTAAACAGCAACACAAAATATTTGGAAAGTATATACCTCTCTGATAAAATTAAATATGTGGACCAAGTCAGAATACTCAAATACAATAATGGCGGTGTGTAAGTAACTTTTAATTCTGATATAGGAGTGAAAAACAAAAGTATAAATAATAACTTTAACTGTAAAAATATGTTAATGAATACAGAATATAAAATCAGCAATTTGTGACATCAATAACATCAAATGCAAGGGGGGCAGGGAGAAGCAAAAATTTGTATGTGATTGAAGTTAAACTGTTACCAGCTTAAAATAGATTTTTTTTAACTTTATGTTTTATGTAACCACCATTGTAACCTCAAACGAAACACCTACAGAAGATACACAAGAAAATGAGAAAGGAATCAAAGCATTTCACTACCAAAAAAAAAAAAAAAAAAATCAATGAAACACAAATGAATATCATAAGAGAAAAAAAAGCTGTAAGACAGAAAACAATTAATAAAATGACAATATTAAATCCTTCCCTATCGGTAATTACTTCAGATGTAAATGGATTAAACTCTCCAATGAAAAGACAGAGAGTGGCTAAATGGATTAAAAAAAACAAAATCCAACTGTATACAAGAGATGTACTTTAGAATTTTAAGGACACACATGCGCTAAATTCAAGGGATGGGAAAAAGGTACTCCATGCCAGCGGTAACCAAAAGAGAGCAAAATAGATTTTAAGCCAAAGACTGTCAAAAGAGACAAAGAAGGACATTATATAATTATAAAAGGGTCAACTAATCAGGAAGACATAACAAATATTCATATATATATATATATATATCCAACATTATATATATATATATATTATATATATTATATATATATATAATATATATATATAATATATAATATATATATAATATATAATATATTATATATATATATAATATATATATAATATATAATATATATATTATATATTATATATATATATATATTCATATATATATATATATATATATATCTCCAACATTATATCACCCCAAATATCTGAAGCAAATACTGACAGAACTGAAGGGACAAAAATTATAACATAATAATAGTAAACGATTTCAACATTCCACTTTTAATAATGGATAGAACATTCAGACATAAGATCAAAAAGGAGGCAAAGAATTTGAACATCACTATAGATCAAATAAATCTAACAGACATGTACAGAATATTCCACCACACAGAATCACAAACAAAGCATTCTCTGGGATAAACACCTTAAATCATAAAACAAGTCCAAACAAATTTAAGAAGACTGAAATCATACCAGGTATATTTTCTAACCACAATGGAATGAAACTAGAAATTAATGGAAGGAGGAAAACTGGAAAATCCACATATATGTGGAAATTAAACAACATACTCTTGAATAACCACTGAGTCAAAAAAAAAAAATCAAAAGAGAAATTAGAAAATAGCTTGAGCCAAACAAAAACTAAAACACAACATACCAAAATTTATGGAATGCAGCAAAAGCAGTACATAAAAGGAAATTTATAGCAATAAAACAAGCTACATTAAAAATAAATACCTCAAATATACAACTAACTTTACAAATCAAGGAACTAGGAAAACAAACAAACACACAAACTAAACCCAAAATCAGCAGGAGGACAAAAATAGTTAAGATCAGAGTGGAAATAAATAAAATAGAGAATGGTAAAACAATAGAAAACTCAACAAAATTAAGAGTTGGTTTTTAGAAAAGATCAACAAAACTGACAAACCTTTAGCTAGATTAACTACAGTGTTTCCCTGAAAATAAGACCTAGCCAGACTATCAGCTCTAATGTGTCTTTTGGAGCAAAACTTAATATAAGACCAGGTCTTATATTATATATCATATCATATATCATATCGGGTCTTATATTATAGTAAGACCGGGTCTTAAATTAATTTTTGCTCCAAAAGTCGCATTAGAGCTGATGGTCCGTCTAGATCTTATTTTCGGGGAAATATGGTAAGAAAAAGAGAAGGGTCAAATAAACAAAATGAGGAATGAAAGAGAAGGCATTATATTAATAACTGATACCATGGAATGATAAAGTATCGTATGAGACTGTAATGATTATACACCAAAATTTTTGATAACCTAGGAGAAATGGATAAATCCCTAAAATATACAACCTACCAAGACTGACAAATGAAAAAGTGAAAATCTGAACAGACCAATAATAAGGAGATTGAATCAGTAATCAAAACCTCTCAACAAAGAAAATCCCAGGACAAGATGTCTTCACTGATTATTTCTACCAAACATTTAAAGAATTAATGCCAATCCTTCTCAAACTCTTTGAAAAACTGAAGAGAAAGGAATACTTCCGAACCCTTTTTTATGAAGCCAGCATCACCGGATACCAAACCCAGAAAAAGACACTACAAGAAAACTACAGACCAATATTCCTGCTGAATATAGATGTAAAAATCCTCCACAATGTACTAGTAAATTGAATTTAAGAGCATATCAAAATGATCAAAAGTATTATACACCATGATCAAGTGGGATTTATCCTTGGGATACATACATGATTCAACCTTTGAAATCAATTAATGTAGTACACCACATTAACAGCATGAAGCATAAAAGTCCCATGATTGTCTTGATGAATGCAGAAAAAGTATTTAACAAAATTCAACATCCTTTCATGATAAAAATACTCACCAAAATAAGTATAGAAAGAATTTACTTCAACATGATAAAGGCCATATATGAAAAGCCACAGCTAACATCATACTCAATGGTGAGAAACTGAAAGCTCTTCCTCGAAGACCAGGAACAAAAGAAGAATGAGCATTCTCACCATTTCTATTCAACATAGTATTAGAAGTATTAGCCAGAGCATCAAAAATAATAAAATACTAAGAAATAAACTTAACCAAAAATACAAAAGACTTGAATGTTGAAAACAACAAATCATTTCTGAAAGAAATGAAAACAAATGGAAAGACATGTCATGTTCATGGACTGGAAAACTTAATACTGCAAAAATGTCCGTATTAAGCAAAATGATCTACAATGAATTCCTTATCAAATTCAATGAAATCCCTATCAAAATCTCAATGGTCAGTCACAGAAGGACAAATACGGCACAAGTTCACCTTTATGAACGATCTAAAGCAGTCAAATTCATAGAAACAGAAAGTAGAATAGTGGTTGTCAGTTGGAGGGGGAGGGAAGTGGGGGAGTTGCTGTTTAATAGGCACAGAGTTTCAGTCATGCAATATGAAAAAAGTTATAGCTATCTATAGTACAACACTGTACATACAGTTAACAAGTGTCCTGTACACTTAAAACATGTTAAAAGGGTAGATCTCACATTATGTGTATTTTACCACAACAAAATTTAGAAAACAAAAGAAGAAAAAATTAAATTCTCAGACAGATAAAGAGACAATTGTTAATCAACAAAAAGGGGACCTAAAATAAGGAATGTAGTTCAGAATATACCTCAAGGGAAATGGTAGGTCCACGAAGACGAAATAATCCATGTGGGAAGAAAGATATAAATAATATTTTGTTCATTGAGAATCAGCAACAGCAGAGCATAAAAGCAAACTGTTAGGAAATGGTTATTTTATATGCTGAGAACCTGAAAGTAGAAGTTAACTAGTTGCCCCCAAAACAGTGAAATTGTCAAAGTATTTGAATATAATTTACCTGATTTGAAGCTGTTGCAATATAGCAATGCATTAGTTTAGTCCATTAATCATAATCTAATATAGTTTAAAAAGTCAAGTACAAAAAAGCCCATATATTCCATGATTTCAAAAACTATACTTTAAAAGATGGCTACTGTACAAAATATATGTGAATTTAACAGATACAGACATTACATACATCCTTTTTTCAGTGTGGATGAAAAATATTTGACAAGACTTCAAATCTGATTTTTTTTTTTTTTTTTACAGATTGTAAGTTTTAGCTGAAAGATTCTTTTTTTACCCTCTTTAAGCAGAGCTAGTCTTTCATGTGTAATTAGAATTGTTTTAAATAGAGAGAATGCGTTTACCAAAATACCTATGCACAGAAAAAGTCTATGGAGCAAATACTAAACAAACATATTTAATCAAATTTATATTTTAGGATAAAAATGAATGGCAAGTGAAATTTCACCATGAAGTCTATTTTAATAATGAAATATATTTAGATTCAAAACCAAAGAGTTGAACTATTTTGACACTATATTAAAAATCTAAATCCCTTTGGCCTGTTCAAGTTGACAAGTTAGCAATAGTCTGTTAGAGACTCATAATAAGAATAACTCTGATGACCATTTGTACTAGTTATAGCATGTTTTTAAACATTTGGTTAAAGAAAATTCTGCAAAAAAACTTTAAAATGTTTTTATCTACCATATAACCCAAACAAATATAAAAAGTAGAGAAATTATTTTTTTCTAAGCCACAATCATTTATAATTTTTTCTATTAAAATGTGAAATTACTTTTGGAATTTTTGGTGGTAAACTGTAAGAAAATCCTTTCCATTTTACAGGAATATTATTTTTTAGGTATATGGTACATTAAATGTCCATGATAGTAAAAATAAAAGATTTGAATAAATTACTCTCCCCCAAATAATCTGAATATAAACATGTGAATACCCTAACAGGATTAACGTTTACCAAAAATTGAAAATTTTCCATACCCATAAAGTTATAAAGAACATGAAGTTAGATTTTATGAAATGACATAAACATAATTAACAGACTGGTAAGTACTATATTTTCAAATGTTCTCTCACCACTGGTAGAAGTTCAAGTCTTTCTCAAGTACAATTTTTAATATTTTTCCATAATTTTAAAAATGATAGTAATTTGATCTTTGTTTTCTGAAGACATAATGAGAGATACTCATTCAGAATTATGTTGAAGAATATTCATTGTCTTTATAATAGAAAAACTTAGAAATGAACTAAATATATAAAAGAGAAATTATTATGAAAATAATGTTAGGCGATTGTCTATCATATTAATAGACTTTGAAAATTATACACAATATAATAATAGAGTATATAATAATATGGAAATTGAGTACTAAATTATATATACAATATTATCCTTATTTAGGCCCATGAATAAACTATCAGACACACTGAAATAAAACAAATAAAAAGGCTGAAATACAAAAGGCAAAAAACTCATTAACAAGAGTAGTATGATCAGGCTCATGTGGAGTTTACATCTATTTTTATTCTTTAAGTATCTTTATGTTCTACCATATCCACAGTAGACATGTTGTAATTGAATGGAAAAAACAAATATAACAAAATGTTATATTTTCCAACTTTAGTTTTTATAAATAATTGCCTCTAAAAACAAAACTTATCCAGAATAAACATAATACAAAAAAAGTGTGTTCAATTCTAACACATTATTTGACATTAAATAACTATCTATACCAGTTTAAACGAACAGGCTAACCAAAATGTAAGAAAGTATAATCATTATTGTTTCCAAATGATACAACGGCTTACCTTCACAAAGTTTCTGCATCATCACCTCCCTTATTTTGGATATTGCAATATAATCTTCCACATAAAACACGTAAGTAGATGAAGGCTTATTGGCAATAGCTCTAAGTTCCGCATCTTCTGTTTCTGAACCAACACCAATGGCAAATAATGTTATTTTACTGTCTCTTGCTGCTTCTGCTGCATCTTTGACTTCATCTTGGGATTTACCATCCGTAAGTACTACTGCAATCTTGGTCAGAAATCGTGAGGACTTGGCAAAAAGGTAATCGATGGCAAACTGGATGGCCTTTCCAGTCCTCGTGTTTCCTCCTAAGTAGTGTATGGATTCCATTGCTGCGATCAAATTATCTCCTGAATCATGGCTTCCAAGAGGAATCTCCAGTACAGGGTAGTCACTATACTGGACCACTCCAACCTGAATAAACTTCGGTCCTATGTCAAAGTTTTTTGTGATATTGACAAGCCACTTTTTCACTATTTCAAAGTTTTCTGGGCCAACACTATAAGAACCATCTAAGATGAAAACTAAATCTGTTGGAGCTGTACGACAACCTATGTGAAAAAGAAAATCATCAGGGCACATTTGTTGTATAAAAAGCAAAACAGGGAAAGTTTGAAATGCATGATTTTTTTTAATTAACCAGATGGATGGAATCCCTTCACAATGTTTATGCATATCAAATCACCACGATGGACACTTTAAATATCTTACAACTTTACATGTCCATTATACCCCAATAAAGCTGCAAAATTAAAAAAGGAAAGCAATAATAGTAAGCAGTTATAAGGAGCCTTGTGAAGCCTAAATAAGATATACTGCCTAGTTCATGAAAATTCTTTGTAAATGAGGGATATTATTTTTGTTGATATCTTTTAATTTACATCTTATTTTTAAAATGAATGATTCCGCTTTAAAAATAGGAAATAACAAATGCATGCTGTATAAAAATATGATATCTAGATATTTCCTTGTAGGGACAGGTATTACCATTAAGCAGCATTTTATTCCATGCCTCCCACTGAATACATGAAAATAAAAAGAAATGAATGCGTGATTTTTCAGCTACCCACCAACATCATTGTTTTATTATTGAAATGTTTTATTTAATACCACATGAAAGATACACATGCACACACACCAATAAATAGGGGAAAATAAATCAAAAAAAATAATTTCTGCCAACTTCAGGACTCAAGTAGCCACTACATTCATATTCTTTAATGTAGCTGATAAAAGTTAAATGATCCGAGATCACCAAAACAATCGCTCTTGCACTACATGCAAGATGAGTGTTCCAAGGTCTTAACCCTCATCTTCAGCCGATAATGTCATCGAAACATTAGCATGTGCTAAGTGAATCTATATTTAAGGGTATAAAGCTATTTCTTCCTCGGCAGAGATAAAGATTCTTGTTTCATGATACCAAGAAACAAGTGTGATCAGCACATCTTATAGTTCTACTGGGAAAAAGACTAACTCTGGTACAAGTTACACTTAGACAAGTTCTAAGCTCTGTGGAAAACAAACAAAAAAATCTTAAATCTTTTTTTCCACAGTACATGACATGCCTCTAACCCTATTTCATTCTTTCATTATATGTATATTTCATTCTTTCATTATGTGTGTACTGAATGCCTACTCTGTGCCTATCATGCTAGCTACTGGCGATAAAGATAGATATCTTAAAAAGCTCACATTCTAATAAGACAGACAACTGTCTGGTTAGGTAAAGTACAAAGTGTCATGAGAACATTTAGGAAGGGCAACCTAACTGTGGAAAGTTAAGGCAGGTTGTATGGGAAAGCCTCCAGGCAAACTAAGATCTGAAAAGAGAGCTTTAGCCAGGTGTAGAAAAGCACATTCTAATCAGAGGAAACAAAGTGCAAAGGTCCAGAGATGAGAGACAGCCTAAAAGACAAACTTTTGTGTGTGTGTAATTCCAATAGCTTGAAATGGCTAACGTAGTATACAGGAAGCAACGGCTATACTTGCCTTCTCCTTCTATAATTTCTGCACTCAAAGCAGCAAAAATACTATACCGTTCATGCCCCTCTGATAAGAATCGCATGTCCCTGGATTTGAGGAGTTGGGATAGAATGAGATGAGCCAAGGTAATATGATAACAAATTTTCAGTCTTGTGTTTTTACTCATATTAATGGTCTCTCTTAAGTTTTGATCAGATGCTCAATTTAAAGTTATAAAAAGGGTGATTTATTTTCTGTAGATAGTGCAAATACGAGATCATAATTGCAAATAATGGCACTGGGGGGAAAAGTTTAGTGACAATTAGTATAAGTATTTTTGCATCTCCTTAGGAGTAAATCAATCCATCCATCCATCAATTGATTGAATTGTCTCTCCCTCTCTTCCTCTTCCTTACTCCCGACTTTGCTCTCCTTCCCTTTCCATTCTTTTCCTTACCTTTGTCTATTTATAGATCTGGAATGATAGCAAGGCTCACATGAAGAGGCCTCCATTTTACAGTTATCACCACTTACCCATCACAATAACCAGCAAAAATAAACACTATTGTCAGGTGAACATGTATAATAGTCACAAAGCTACCAAAATAAACAATGCCAAAACATGAATTTGTCTCAAAAATGTAAGTGTGATTATGACATTACGCCTAAGATGCTATAGAGCAGGTGGTGGTGAAATATGGAAAGGCACGAGGGACACTATTCCAACAACCTCTGCCATGGTGACCACTGCCAGAGTTCAGGGCAGGGACAGCACAATGGAATTTGGCCCAGAGGCAAACTTTCTAACCCAAGGGAATGCAGTTCCTCTGTTATTGTTGGAAACCGGTCTGAGGTTATGCTTCTATGGAGGTTTAGTGGGAGAGACGAGAGGACAGGAAAGTTGTGTTTGCAGAGCTCTTCAGTGTTGCCCTTCCCAAATACTATGAGATCCATTATTGTCTGGACATGCCAGTGTTTGTGTGCCACTTGATTCAGTGGTTATAAACTCTTACAGGGCTATTCTTAGCCCTTCCTACCCCTTTCCACAGCCATGGAGCATATATTTCATACCTGCAAGGTTAGCCAAAACCCTGCGTACAAAAGCAAATATTACCATTTATAAATCCCAGACAAAATACCACTCCAAGAGACCTCCTCCTTACAGACATGAATCACTGGTGTCATACAAAAGGAATGGACTGAAGGTGAAAAGCATAGTTCAAATATGAGTTACAGTTCTAACAAGCTGTATGACATTAAGTGAAAGCCTCTTAAATTCTGTGAATCTCTTTTCCCACTCAAAAAAACCCAGAAGAAACTATCTACCTTGCTTCGGTGGTTTAAACAGTAAAAGTGTTATGCAAACACTAAATATTATTGTTTTAATAAATTTTTAGCCAAGTGGAATCAAATAGTCAAACCATCTGATTTAACTGTGATAGAAACCATAATCAATTTAGAGTGTGGCATTTATGTTTATGAATTTTAAAAGATGAAAATAAGCAAACTTTTAAAAATAAGTATGGTATTTGTAAATGGCGGTCTAGGTAGCAGAACTACTGTATTTTGTTGCATATAATGTGCTTCCACGTAGAATGCATACCCACTTTTTTGGCCCAAATTTTCAGGGAAAAACTCTTCTATTTTAATTTTTTAATCCAAATTTGTATTTGTTTATATTTAGGTACTTACTTTTTGTGTTACAAATAAATTTTAGCATTAATTTTTAAAAATATTATGGTGCAAGATATTTTATGTAACAAATAATTACAAAACACAAGAACAGATACAAGGCACAAGAAATTTTATGTACTGGTAACAAATTTACGATATTTACGCATCACAGAAGTCCAAGAACTCTTTGTCATTGCAAGTTCCATGTAAGTTCAACAAAATCGATTATCGTATTCCAGTGTATTATTTTGCATATGAATATTATTATTGATTTCTGGAGTTACACTTTTAACTCATAAGCATAAGTAAAAGAATTAAAAACATTTTTGTAGATATGGAATTAGTACTACCCATGTAAAATATGCATCCTTATTTTTCCCTCACAAATTTGGGGGGGAAAATGCTCATCATACACAGCAAAATGCATATTAATTAATTAATATAGCCTTCCTTCTCTAATGAAAGGCCTCCTATAGGGAATCAGAATAATAGTTACCACTTACTGAGATGTCACTGTGCTAAGCCATTTACAAGCATTATCTCCTTGACATAGATTATCTCATTATCTCTATGACATAACCTCAGAGGAGGTAGGTATTTTCTTTTATCTCCATATCAGGAAGCTCATAAATGGCTGAAGAGAGACTCAGTACTAGAGTGTTTATTCAAAAGCCTGATGGGTTAATGGAATAAACAATTATCACAGAATTTTCTCAAAATTACCTCCGATAGAAGCTTTTCCTCTCAGTTAATGTGTAACACAGAAATTCATTCATTTTTAGGGAATTATAGCATCAAAGACAATAAGATCCTTAAACCATTGCTTGAGCTTCCCTTATTTGGTTTCTATAATCAATCTGTTGATAACAAAATGAGACAATGCTGATAGTTCTTACTTGATCTTATTTCCCCATCTTCAGCTAATACAGAATTCTGAAGAAGCAGGACGATAACTATACAAAGAAATGTAATATGATGACCCATGTTTCTGTTTTCGTTTTAATATTTTGGTTTGAGGATTCCTAAAAAGAAAAAAAAAAGCAAAGTTAAATATATTAGAAAAATAAAGACAAACACCTAACCATTATAAATTTAACGTTTAAATTACAATACCCAGTTGTAGTACAGTTAATTTTCACTATCTTTAGAATCTGTGTCCAAAATAGACACAGATTTAAATATATTATGCAAGAGGACAGTGTAGGAGCGTAGGGAGACCATGATAAATCCTTTAATTGATAGTTATCTTAGAAAAGTATAAACTTTTCCAAAACTTTGGGCTTTCCTCAAAATATTTACTAGAATTCCTTTTAGCATATTCTGCAGACCCTTATCACATTCTTGTTATTATCTCAAAGTTAGCAATCATTCTTCTTTTAAATATGGATTTGCATTTAAGAAACAGTCAAAGCATATCTGGTAAAAATATTTATATGATAAAGCTGAGTGACACAATTTATTTTTTAAATGGGGTGTAATTATGATCTATTTTATTTGATTTATAAATACTCAGTTATACACCTTTTACATATTTTCTAAGTTTATCCAAGGACTTCACTTCTGCTTAGAATGTGTAAAGTCTCAACAGACTTTCACTTCAAACAATGAGAATATGGCAGATTAATTATAACACTATAGGCTTTCTAAATCTAACAGAAAAAACAGAATTTAAAGAAAACTAAATGAACCAAATTCCAAAAGTTATTAATCCTTTATAAGATAGAAGAAATTCAGGGCTGCTTTTGTACCTAGAAGAAAGGGAATTATCCTCAAGAATAGGAATTTGCCACAACATAGGAGAAACCCTCAAAATTGGCCTGACAGGTTAGCAGCCTGAGTAGGCCCAGGCACAGAACAAGTATGCTCCCACCCAGCAATTCTTCCCCATGGGCTTTAACTGAGTGCATGGAGTAGACAAGTAATACGAGGTCTGACAATGCAATTCGTGAACTTGCCACTGTGCGCTTACATTGGTAGCACTGTACCAACAGCTCAGTAAGGTTTCATAACCTTGGTATATCAGTGTCTCACAGCTGTGTTCGTGTCGATGTGTGGCGCTGTCTTGCTGAGTGGCATTCATTATTGTTGTTACCTGTTTTTGTGTGCCATCGTGAGAATGTCTGAGCTTGAATTAGAGCAACAAACAAACACTAAATTTCTTGTTAAACTTGGCAAGAGTGGACGTGAAATCAGGGACATGTTAGTCCAAGTTTATGGCGATAATGTCATGAAGAAAAGAGCAGTGTACACATGGATTGAACGTTTTTCTGAAGGGAGAGAACATAGCACTGATGAAGAGTGGTCAGGGAGGCCTGTAACGAGCAGAACTGATGAGAACATTGCAAAAATTTGTTGAATTGTGCGTCAAAATCTTCAGCTGACTGTGAGAAGCATAGCAGACCAAGTAACGTAAACATCGATAGAGAAACAGTCAGGAAAATCTTAACTGAAAATCTTGGCATGAGAAAGGTGTGTGCAAAAATGGTCCCAAAGGAGCTCACCGATGAACAAAAGCAAAGGAGAGTAAAAGTCTGTCAAGACCTTTTGGAGAGGCAAGACAATGTTTTGTGCCATGTATGTGTGTACCAATATGTCCCTGAAACAAAGCATCAAAGTGCACAATGGAAGTCAGCCACTTCTACACAACCAAAAAAATTTTGTCAGTCCAAACCAAAAGTCAAAATGATGTTGCTAACTTTTTTTGTAATCAGAGGGATTATTCATTATTAATTTGTACCAACTGGACAAACAGGTAACCAAGTTTACTATTTAGAAGTGCTGAAAAGGCTAGATGAAAAAGTTAGAAGAAAATGACCTGAACTTTTCACCAACAATTCATGGCTCTTGCATCTCGACAATGCACCAGCTCATACAGCACTGTCTTGAGGGAGTTTTTAGCCAGTAAAGAAATAACTGTATTGGAACACCCTCCCTACTCACTTGATCTGGCTCCCAGTAACTTCTTTCTTTACCTGAAGACAAAGGGAATATTGAAAGGAAGACATTTTGATGACATTCAGAACATCAGGGGTAATACAATGAGAGCTCTGGTGGCCATTCTAGAAAGAGTTCCAAAATTGCTTTGAAGGCTGGACTAGGTACTGGTGTTGGTGCATAGCTTCCCAAGGGAAGTACTTCGAAGGTGACTGTAGTGATATTCAGCAATGAGGTACGTAGCAGTTTTTCCAGGATGAGTTCGCAAATTTAATTATCAGACCTCATGTGGCGAAAGATGAGAGCAGTTTAAACTGCCTAGGGAGATCCTTCCCCTGTTCAGACACCCAAGGAAGACTTCAAATACAAATCCTTGAATTACTGAAGGCAACAGAATTAAGAGAAGTTCCTCCAAGGCACTCTAGTCCTTTACTACAGTGGAACGAGAGATCACAAAAAGCAGAAAACCAAAGGAAGGACAAGAGAAAAATAAACTTAGAAATACAAAAAGCTATAAATCATACTAAAAAGCTGAAAAAAATCTCTCAAAGTTTTCCCAAGATATGAGAAGAAACCTGAAAATGTGATGTCTGATCAGAAGAAAAACACTCACTATAAAGCAGATCCAGAGATGATCTCAATATCAGAAATATCAAACAGTGTTTATAAAATGGTTATGATCAATATTTTAAAAGATCTAATAAATAAGATGGACAACAATGTGTGAAACTATGGGAAATTTCAGGAGAGATGGAATCTATTTAAAAAAAAGATACAAACTGAAATGCTTTCAAAGAAAAATATATCAAAAAAGAATTCATACAATGGGCTTATCTGCATACACTGATGAAAAAGATTAGTAAACTTGAAGATAAGTCAATAGAAATTATCACAAAGGAAACTCAAAGGAAGGAGGAGGATAATGATAAAAGTAACAGAGCATCTGAAATCTATGGGAAAATATCAAGTAATCTTGATTTAGAATAACAACTAATCAGTTTTTCAGATGGAAAGGAGAAAGTGAATGAAGAGATATTTGAATATACACTGGCCAAGAATTTTCCAAATTGACAAAAGTTACAAACAATCAAGTTAAAGAAGTCCAACAAACTCCAAAATATAAGGTAAGTCACACCTAAGCATGTCTTAATCAGTTGAAAATCAAAGAGAAAATTCTTAAAACTAGCCAGAGAAAAACAGGCATATTACACACAGGACAATAAGAATTTAGATGGAAATTTCATAGTAATAAATGGGCAAGGGACCAGAAAGATATAAAAAAATCTTAAATGTGTAAACTTCTAATAATAAAGCTTCAAAATACATGAAGCAAAATATTTCTCAAAAGTTTTAAAATGACAAATTCAAGTCATAATGTGAGATTTTAATATCACTTTTCAGTAATTATTGAATTAGACAAAAATATTAGTAATGGTACAGAAGGTTTGAAAATTATCAACCAACTTAACCTAGTGATATTTATAGACTACTCCACATAACAACAACAGACTATTGATTCTTTTATAATGCATATAAAATAGTCACCAAAATAGATCGCATCTTGGAGAAAAAGTCTCAAATTCCAAAGAAATGAGATTACACAGACTATGTTCTTTGGCCTAAATGGTATTAAATTAGAAAAGAAAATACTTTAAAATTTAGCAATATACTTCTAAATAATCCATGAGTTAAAAAGATTACTATAGTTTTGTAGTATAGTTTGAAATCAGACAGCATGATATCTCCAGCGTTGTTCTTAAATCAACTTTATTCATTTATTTTTTAATATTCTATTTCATTGCAAATTGGATTTAATATTGTTTTTGAAAATAGTTGCTATGTTACGTATAACTTTTCCAGTAAAAGTTGTGTTATAAGCTGTAAAAAAATAAAGACAAGAAATATAAATTATCTAAGTCAATATTGAAACAAGAGATTGCCACTGTAGATCCTACAGACATTAAAAGGATAATAAGTAGACAGATGAAATGGACAAAATTCTAGAGTAATCTACTTATTGACACAGGTCTAAGTTGAAGTTATCTATTACAGAATTTCATTTTTTAACCAAACATTTTCTCACAAAGAAGACTATAAGTCCAAGGAGTTTCACCAGTAGTTTCTATCAAACATATAAAGGAAAAAAAAAAATACTAATAAAACTCTTTCATGAAATAAAATTAAATGAAAATAGAGGCCACTCCACTGTACACCTTAAACTAATATAAAATAATACTGAATGTCAACTATAATTGAAAAAACAATAGTCACAGGAATATAAAGTATAGAGGATATAGTCAATAATATTGTAATAACTATGTACAGTGTCATATGGGTAACAGACTTATTGGGGTTAACACTTTGTGAGGTATATAAATGTCTAATCACTAAGCTGTTTTGTACCCCGACACTAATATAATATTCTATGTCAATAGTAATTGAAAAGGAAATTTTTAAAAACTAAAAAATGAAAATAGAGGAGAAGTGAACTCTCCCCAACTTTCACTATGAGGCCAAAATAACCCTAACAGAAAACTAGACAAAAATATTACAAGATAAAATTATAGTCCATTTTCCTTCATGAACAGAATGCAAAATTCCATAATAAAATATAAGCAAAGCAAATCTATAAATATATAAAAAGATTATGACCAAGTAAGGTTTATCACAGAAATGCAAGGTTGGTTTAACATTAAAAACTCAATTGACATAAGACTCTGAAAAAGAAAAATCACATGAACATCTCAATTTATGCAGCAAAGACATTTAACATGCATTCATGATAAAAATTCTCAGCAAACTAAGAAATAGAAGGAAACTTCTTCAACCTGATGAACGCCATCTGTGAAAAATCTACAGGTAACATCGTATTGAATGATGAAAGACTAAATGATTTCTCCCCCAAATCAGTAAGAAGTTAAGGATACACTGTAACATCATTTCTATTTAACAAGTACAGGGGGTCGTAGCCAGTGCCATATGCAAAATTAAAATAAAAAATATAAAGAAATAAAACTGTAATTATTGACAGACAACATGTCTGTCTATATAGAAAAGTTTTTGAAATCTACCAAAACACTAGTAGAATAAGTGAATTTAGCAAGGTCACAAGACACAAGGTTAATAGTTTTTCTAAGGGTTTCTATACACTAGTAGCAAAATTGGGGGAAAATTAAATATCATATCCAACAGTATCAAAAGCAACATAAAGCTACCAATAAAGCTAATGAAAATGTGAAAGACCTCTATACTAAAATATATAACACATAATTGAGATTAATTAAAGAAAGCAAAAAGTGGAGAGATCTAGCTTTGTGGATTAAAAGACTTAGTATTCATTACGTGTCCATCCTCCTCAAATTTACCTATAGATTCAACACAATTCCAAACAAATCCAGCAGATTTTGAAAAGAAATTGACAAACTTATTCTAAAATTTATATAAAATGCAAATTGTTTTGAAATAAAAAAAATCATAAATGAAGAACAACCTTGAATAATGATCTTCATTAAGAATTAAATTGAATAATTTACACTGTCTGTTTTGACTTACCATAATCTATAGTAATCAAGAAAGCATGCTATTGTGTAAGGATAAACATATAGAATGGAACACAATAGAGTTCAGAAATAGACATACACTTTCATGGTTAATTGATTTTCAATAAGTTTCAAGGTAATTAAATAGGAAAATCTTTTTAATAAATGGTACAACTAAATCAACAAAATAAAATGAATCTTGACCCTAACTCATTCCATATAAAAAAATTAGTTGAAGTACAGATCCAAATGTAAAAGCTAAACTTATAAAACTTCTAGAGAAAAACAGAAGAGAATATCTTCACAACTTTGGGATTAGGCAAATTTTCTTAGGGATCCAAAACTACTAGTAATTTTTAAAATGTATACTTTAGATTTCACCAAAATTAAACATTCCTGTTCCTCAAAAGACACCATTTAGAATACAAGCCAATATTCAGAATAAAAAAGTTATGAACAAAAATGACTCATATCTAGAATATGTATTTTTCAAAACACCTGCAAATCAACAATAAAAGGGAAAACAATCCAATTTTCTTTAAATAGGTAAAAGTCTTTAATAGACACATTACATAAGATACAGAAATAGCCAATAAACATATTAAAAGGTACTCATCAGAAAAATGTTAAAACCAGAGTAAGATATGATTCCATACCCCACTTACATCTATAAAGTTAAAAGGTCAACAATATCAAATATTTAGAGGCTATGTGAAGAAATTGGATCTCATACATTGGTAGTAAGAGTGAAGAATGGTGTAACTATTATATTTTAGAGAACTCTTAGGTTCAGTTTCTTACAAAGTTAAACCATACCAGTAATTCTTGTGCTCGGTATATAACCTAGAGAAATGAAAAATACATGCCTAGAAAAAGACTTTAATGATGTTTATAGTTTTATTCATAATAGTCCAAAGTAAAAATAACTCAAATGCTATCAACAGTAGAATGAGTAAACATGTTGTGTGGTATACACATAATGGAATAATATATAGCAACAACAAAAAATAATGGATTACTGTTATACCCAATGTGAATAAATTTAAAATACATTCTAGTTAATGAAAGAAGCCAAACACAAAAGAATACTTAGAGCTTGATTCCAGTTAAATGAAGATCCAACACACAAAACTAACCTATGGTGTTAGAAATTAGGAAACATTTGCCTTTGATAGGAGAAGTCAACTGGAAAAGCACAAGTAAACTTGCTGGTTGATATAAATATCCTATATTTGCAGTGGTGATGTTTGGGTATATAAATTCGCCTAAGGCCATTAAACTAAAGGCTTGACAACTATATAATTTGTTGTATATAAATTATACCTTAATGAAAAACACTAAGTCCAATGTCATCACTGTCATTTTTCAAATGTGGCTGGCCTCTCTGGACAAAGCTATCAAGGTCATAACACATCAGTGAGAGGGGCATTTTGGGTGAGTTATCACCAGGATCTGCTGTTTTATGGCAATAACGTGTATTAATAAATGTTGATTTCCTCCCCCAAAAGCCTCAAAATTAAGTGATTATGCTCCTCTACCAGAAACATCCTCATTATTTCTATGTAGTATCTAATTCCTTCAAAATTCTTGGGCTAAACTTAATTGTCTAATTTTATTATATTCTAGATTGACAACCATTGAACTAATGATATGAAAAGGGCATTAAATACATGTTACTGCCATATTATTTAACCACTGAAACTGGTGTTTCATAAATATGTTTTATAGCTATTTCTATGTACATGTGCTTGTGTGCAACGCATATAAACTAAAGCATGTTAAGTTTTAACATTTACTTCAATCATTTGGGGAGCTTTCTAAACAGTTGGATGTCCTAGACCTACCTAACAGCTTCAGATCATAGAGCAAGGGACCAAAACTTTAAAAAAAAAAAAAAAGGAAAAAAAAAAAAAGAAAGAAAGCTTCCCATATACTAATGTACACCCAAGTTCTAGAAATTCTAGTATAAGGCAGTATAAAAATGATGAATAAGAAGAAGAGGGGAAAAGCCTATCGGTTCCTACTCCCCTGGTAGAGAAGAAGTTAGCAACCCCAACAGGAAAGCATAACTCAGAGAATCTCTACAAGCAAGCATATCTAAACATTTGTTGCTCAAAGAGTAGTCAGGGAGCTTTAGCATCCCCGTTTCTCAAATGTGAACATGCATACAAATCATTTAGAGATCTTGATAAAATGCAGATTCTGATTCGGTAGGTTTGGGTTATAGCCTCCGTTTTTTCCATTTCTAACAAGCTCCCAGGTCATGGTGATGTAGCATGAAGTCCTCAGCCGCCTGCCTCAGTTCTAGCGAAGGGGCCTCTGAGGAATATATGCCACCTTTAAACATGGAAAATTCTGTTTGGGAACAATTTAATCTTTTAATGCTATATAAATAGTTCTTCATGAGTAATGGAAAAAGATGAAATTACTTTCAACAGAATGTAGGAATGTAGAAATTTAAACTGAACTCACTTGTTCATGTGGAATATACACTAAGCTAAATATACACCACGCCTTCCAGATTATAGATTTAGCACTG
Source organism: Rhinolophus sinicus (assembly GCF_057876585.1). Taxonomy (NCBI): domain Eukaryota; kingdom Metazoa; phylum Chordata; class Mammalia; order Chiroptera; family Rhinolophidae; genus Rhinolophus; species Rhinolophus sinicus. Next base: position 84,935,234 of record NC_142502.1, on the reverse strand, counting down.
CCACTAACTATAATACCCTGAATACTGTGGTCTAATGTTCAAAACAGAAAAGGAGATAAAATTGGTGATCTGCAATCTTCCCTTCAACTACAGAAATAATGATCCATGTTCTCTGATCTCACAGGATTACTGAGCTAATAAAAATGTATAGTTTACTATGCTTGAGACCATACTATTTCTTTCAATCTTGGGAAATGTTGAGGAAAATAAAGCTTAAGTAATATGGCTTGCCTGTCATATGCCGTCTAATAAGCAACAGGCCCAAAACTTAAAGTCAGTTTCTCTCCCTCCAGAACTCTCTCCACTATATTCATTCAACAACAAATATTTACCAAGTGCCTGTTATGAGACAGGTACTCTTTTAGGTGTTGGGAATTCGGAAATGACAAAATTAGGTAAGGACCTGCTTCCATGTAGTTTATGTTCCAGAGACTAAATAAATAATTGGGTAAGATAATTTTGATAGTGGTAGGTGGTATGAAGAAATGAAAAATGTCAAGTGTAAATTGGGGCCAGGAAGTAAGAAAGGGCTCCTTTTGATTTGGAGGTCAGGTGAGGCCCCTGAAAAGGTGCCATGTGAGCTGACACCTCAGTAACAGAAAGGAGCCATCCTTGTCCAGAACTGAGGCAAACTTTTCCTTCTGTGGATGGAGTAAATTCAGCTTATTCTAGGAACAGAAGGAAGGTCAGTGAAGCATGAGTACGGGAGCATGAAGAATGGCAGGAGCTAAAGTAGAGCAAGGACCACATGTACCATTTAAATTTAGAATCGTTTTCCCTAAATGCAAAGGGAATGCTGTGGAGGGTTTTAAGCATGTGTGCATTCACGGTCAGTTTTCACATTAAGTGGATCATTCCACTTTCAAAATTAAAGAGCTCTATAAAATTTAAGAATTATTTGATTTTCAGAGACCAATTGATTATTATCATCTTATATTTTCATCTCTCATTCATTTCCTTACCTTATGTGTTTATCATATTCCATTGTCATTGTCTTTAATATTTTATTAAAATTAAAATAAGTACTTGTGAGTAAATTTCTGAGAATAGTGAATACAAATGAAAGCAAATTCCTTGTCTCCTAGCAATTAAGGTATCTTCCAGTGGGTCCGTGAAAAAAGGCATGGCTATTACCAGGAGGAGCCCCAGGAATTTAATAAAAGCTATCAAAATAAGGGACTGTCAGAAAAGAAGCCATCTCATAATTTGGTTGCTGTGCTTGGCTGTTGAAGACTAAAAATGGTCCCCTCATGAGACACTAACACGCATGTTTATTTATAGGCTGTTTCTTTGAACTAAATTGTAAAACAGGAAAACTGGAAAATTGGAAAACTGAACACACACATACACTTATTGTGTTCTATATTTATGACATTAAGGTAGTAGAAGGAAACATCAATTGGGACAGACAGAATTTAGAAGGGTGAAATTCTGACAAACTGGTGAAAGAACTAAAAGTTTATTCATATATACACACACACGTATGTATTGTAGAGTTTGGCTTGAGTTATTAAAACAATAGAACTATACTGATAACTTTTGGAATTTCATAGGTCAACTCACTCCCCCAAAATATGTAATTAATGAATACCACCTTGATTGTGTATAACAACTCATTGTTAATTAAACAATTGACATTTGTTACCACATTTTTCTAAACAATTTAGTATAATAGGCAGACAGGTAATTATAAATTCCCATTTTATTGACAGGCTAACAGATTCAAAAAAGCTATTATTTTACACATTGCAAAGTTTGGTTTCATACTGCAGAATGGGTAACTGCTTCTTGATTCTTTTGCAGAGTACATTACCTAGCATTCATTAAAGCCACACAAGACAAAGTGAACTGCAGGAACTTGATTGTCGGTAATTTGGTGAAGTGTCAGATTGTCGGCAATTTGGTAAAACCGAAGTGGCCAAAGCAGCTTCTAAATATTAAAGCAACAAAAGAATATACATGTCTGTACAACCATTCAAAATGAGACCAATAAAAGATAGCCAAGGAACATGAAGTACAGTGCATTTTATTTGCCTGTGCCAGCAAATCCACTGAAATCAGGCCATGGGATTCTGTTAGTAGTTTTCAAGCTGTGTTTAAAAAGGAGCCCTTTTTTCTATCCCTAAATTCCTCTTATATTAATATATATTAGCCTATTTTTTTTCTTAACTCAGCTTTAATTTTCATGATAAATTATCAGAAAAGTAAAGATATCAGTTCCCAAAGGGAAAGTTAATAAATTTTAAACATCTAACTCAGGTCAAATTGTTCTCCAACCACCTAATCTTCCAATTCATCCATGATACACACACACAAAAAATGGTGGATAGCAAGTAAAGACACGTGAGTTCTAGTCCTAAGTGTGTCCTTTTGCCTACTTAGAAAATAAAATGTAAGCATATGTGAAGTTCAATAGCAATACAAGATAATCAAAACAATAAATGGCATACGAAAAGAGGAGCTAGGGTGAAAGGAAAAGGGTGGAAATGAGCAATTTACTTTCAAGTGACTATGAATAAAATCATCAATAAGCAAACCAATTGTAGTTTTCTAAATACACATTAAAATGAAACACGGCTTTGGGGGAAATAACAAATTCCAGATCTGGGGTGCATGATATATCAGACAGAGAAATCTTGTAATTCTGAAAACAAAGAAAGTCTCAAAACTTCCTGGGATTGGATCAAAAGGACCCAAGAGCTAAGTTGAAGGACTCCTATTGGCTAACGATGAAACTATCTTCTGATCGTTAAAAATAATAACTACAATGGATTGAAATACAAAAATTTTCTAAATCTGTGAGTTCATGAAGATAAATATACAAAAAACACTATGGGTCACCTTTGGAGGTTGCTGGAGTACAAAGCAAGAGAATCAAGCATTTATCTTATTTTTCCTACATGGATTATAGTTCAGGATAATAAAACAGTTGATAAGGCAACAGTTAATAAATGCCAGAAGAATACTAGAATTTAAAAAATCATATTTTTAACTCCTGAAATAATGCATCTAGGCAAGGATCACCAGTACTGCTAATATTATTAGGTGAAGGGTTAGACAGGAAATTAGGGCAAATGTGTTATGCTTGCCTCGAGCTGAATCCATCCATCAACCTTATCATTATTAAAGTAGAGTAAGACATGTTTTTCCTGACATGACACAATAGAAGGAGCACATTTCCATCTGTGAAATATTTTTGGCCAATAAAACATAACACCACAATCTACTCATCTCTATATGTATCTATCTAATTAAAAGAAATTTGGGAATATATTAAATGACACCAACAGGATAAAAGCAGCGGAATCTAGAAAACGAAAAATTGTAGTTAATAATGGCTTGAAAACAAAAGTAAGGAGACTGAAGAGACACATCAATTAAATTCAGTTGTGGACTTTGCCGGGATCCTGATTTAAACAACAAACTGTACATAGATATTTTTGAGACAGAGAAAACTGAACATGGATTGGACATTAGATGTTATTCACCATTTTAAAAATTCACTGGATGTGATAGGAGCATGATGGTGCTGTTTGCTTTAGTTTCTTAAGTATTCAAAAAAAAAGACACAAAAATAATAAAAGTACAAGCTACACACTGGGAAAAAATATTTATAACACATATAACCAACCAAAAATTTGTATCCAGGACACAAATTTTATATTCCAAATTTTTTCTAAGATGAATAGTAAACCTAGTCTGTTTTTTTTTTTTTTTTCTTACTTTAAACCTTTTTCTTACTTTAAAACAGGATTTACTGAAAAATATGTCACAAACAAAATCTCTTGTTGTGGCTAATAACAGTATATTCACAGAGCATGCATGACAGTAATGTAAACACAGCCATTGCAGGGAAGAAAGCACTGTATCGAATATTTACCTCCATTAAAAAAAAAAGTCGGGTTTTTAGTGTTTCTATTCTAACTAATTAACTTAAATGTATGTGTGATATACATAATAATTAGTGCAATCCCCCCTCCTTTTTTTAACAAACATTATTTCATTGGGCCATTCTCAAAAAACTACTTATTTTTCTTCATTGACTTATTCCCCTCTCACAGTTTCTAGTTTCAAATTAAACTAATTTAAAGCTACCTAATTAATAAAATACCTCAACTGTACCACTTTTATCAAAACCCAATAAATGGTTATATTAATACCAGCAATTCTAACCATGAGGTTATATGAGTAGTTATTTCTGATTTTTCTAACCAAGTTTGATGAATTTTAAAGATTGTGAAATTGTCAAGTGGACAATGGAGAAAAATATGGCACCAATTCAAACTTCCTAGAGAGTTTTAGAGACTTGATCTAATCTGAATAATTTGTTCCTAAATCATTCTTAATTCTAAGAGGAGCAATAAAATTAGTACTAAGCATTTCATTACCATTACTTATATTCAAACTGTAGCTATGACACCCTAGAGGGTTTCCTAGAAATGCTTTATGGTACCTTGGGGTCTCATATAATTGATATGAACTGTGTACTTGGGTCCATTTTTAAAGTTTTGGGTCATTTTCTGTTTTGAATTATCATGGTTTTATAATTGCTGTTGATAGATAACCACTGACATATTACTTAATGTTAATTGCTAGTCAGGAACAGAGTCCCTCCCAAAATAACAATATTCCTATAGTGATTATAAACCACTTAATAAGTGATGATTTTACAGCATAGTTTTGCTACAAATAAAACAACGGTTCCTACTCTGAAATATTCTAGGTTTACAGGATAAATTCTAAATGTTAGACTAACAACACATCGATAAAGAGTTGGTATTTAAGTAGAATGATTATAATTATCCTCCCCCAAATTTAACTTTTCCCTCTCAAGGGAAACAATGAATAGTGGAAAATAAAAATGTATGACATTTACATGGAACCCAAGAGAAGACCTAAGGAAAAACTAAAATTTGGAGTGATTGACAAAACAAAACAAAACAAAACAAAAAAAACCCAAAGAAACAAAAATAACAACAAGGAAAAGGCACACACACACATACACACACACCCCCCAAAAAATTAGACAAAGGATAGATACAAACCATTATCACCTAATTTAATAATGTACTTAAAGTTTTTAGTTATCTCTAAGAATATTTTATACAAAGATGTGAAATGCATGCTTTCTACAGTAAGATTTCTATAATAGCTAATTGAAGCACAAGAAAATAAATTATATATACTCAAAAATTATTAGAATTATTTTATGCATTAATAATGTGTATCTATCTGCTACAAATCAGTGAGTGAAAACATCATGTGGCTTAAAGAATATTAGACCAGATGTTGGACAACTGTATTTAGACTGATTGTACTATCAGATGAATTTCAAGCACAAGAAGAAAGGAAAACATCAGCTGCTCTCTGGGACTTGGTTTTCTTTTCTATAAAAATAGAAGGGTTGACCAGTTTGACATTCTGTGAATCTATGATAATCAGCAAAATCAATTGACATGTTTTCTTTTTTTGTTGTTGTTTTTTTTCGTTTTACACAAAAAAAAATTATGTAATTATATACCCAGCTTTAAAAAAAAAAAACAACAACAACAAAAACACACATCACAGACATTTAAGAAGCTAGTCTAGGAGCCAAGATATTTTATTCCAGTGGATAAAATGCAAATATATAGTGCTGATTAAGTAAACTGTACACAATTAATGATGTAGTAAATAGTGCTTTCGTTTACATTATCCATGATTACTCCCATGGATGTAAACTTTCCTTGTCTGAATTCCTCACAACCAGTAACATTTACTACTTCACTAATTGTTTTCTGTATAGAATTGTCTCTCCAACTACTAAGTGTAGTTGTCAATGCAGTACTGGTATTCAAACTCTCATCCACCAACCACTAGCCTGGGCAAGTTCTTGAACTTTGATTAGCCACAGTTTCTTCATCTGAAAAAATCAGTGTAATACCACAGCCCTTCCAGAACTGTTGTAAAGACTAAATGACATAATACAACTCTGGTTTATGTGACGTTAAATAGTTAGTAGCAAGCACTTACATTTCTTTCTTTACCCATCCTAGATCCCTAATTACAAACAGGAAAGCAACATATGTCTTTAGCATTCCACAGTCTTTAACAAAGCTAAGCCCGCAAAAGGGACTGAAATATTTGTTGCATCATTGACTCAATAAATTTTACTGAGATCCAACTTGTGTCAGACTTTGGGGTAGGCATGGGGAGAAAACAAAAATCTAGAAAAATGTCACAGCTCTTTCACAAAAGATTTCTAAATCAGCTAGACACCACATGATAAGGATATTAAAAGTATGAAGTAATTTTAATATAACTTGGAATATCTGTGAATGGAGGTTTGCCAAAGTATTTAAAAATACAAAGCAAAAATAACAAAAATAGTAGTACCTAACTAGAAAAGATTTTAGAATATGGCCTGTTTATCTCCCTAAATGAAAATGTCCCATGGAGTTCAACTTTAATGGGCAAAATGTGAGTGTTTGTCTAATTGGAAACCTGTTCTCTTTTTCTTGGAGCAAGAATCACAGGAAAAACATTGCAGAAATTCAAGTTCCATGATAAAGGAGAAAAAACAAAATGGGTTTTCAGAGATGGGATGAAATCATGTTCCCATGGAAACTATGAACTGGTTTTCTGCAGCCCAACTTAAGTTGGCAATTTTGGCTAATTTCAACTATACAAATGAATTTTGCAACTCAAAAAATTTACTCATTCTATTTTGAATGTAATTTTAAAACGATAGCTAAATACATGGAAAGCATCTCACTAGATTAAAGACATATTTTTAAATTTCTTTAATCATTACCAACTTCACCTGGCAAAGATATCATTTAAATTGGAAACAAATCCAATGAACTAAGTTGTGCCAGAGTAAATAGAATCTAGAATATGGTTGTCCTCTGATTCTAATGTTGGAGCAAGAACAGGGACAAGGCCTTCTTCTGTTACAGACTAGCAGAGGCTGTGGGTTTAATAGCTTTTACTGAATCACGATAACAAGAATAGACTCAACATCCTATCCCAAACAGGCAAGGCACCTTTCTTTTCCATTTAGTTTTTTTTTTTTTTTTTTTTTTTTTTTTTCCAAATTAGAGCTCCATTTGATCATTGGCATATGGTTGTTAGGCCACAAAGAAGACAAAAAAATATTTATGATTTGAAAAATATTTTTGTCCTATGTTTTACATTTTTTGAAGGGTTTACCCTTATGTAAGGACCTCATCACTATACAGGAATTGGCTCCAACCTTTGAATTTGCTTCATACGCAATTCTTTTGCATGACCCCATGCTTTTAGACACAAGAAATAAAAAGAGACGAGGGGCAAGTAAATACATATCTCAATAATCAACTCTGTATTAAAACTTTCCAGTCATACTTTGATCAGTTTTTCACCACGTCCAGTAACTATCTCACCAACATTTTTTAACTCAAGTTTAACCTCCTGTGCTTTATCCAAGTGACAATCCCCAAACTGGGCAACTTAACAATTAATTCTTAAAGGAGCATTCTTCCTTTGCATCTTTTACTTACATCTTCTTTTCTCTCCTTCCCTTCATGGCCAAGCTTCATGAGAGAGATGTCTTCATTTCTTTACCTCCATTTCCTCACCTCCTGCTAAAGATGCATCTCACTGCAAGCCAATGTCTGACTCTAGCCCTCTACTGAGACTGCTTCTGTGTAGGGCGCCAGTGACTTCCTAATTGCCAAATTAAGTCAACTCTTTCTGGTCATCTTTCTTAACTTTCCTGCATTTGGTTCATACACATGGTGTTTTGTTGTGTTTTTTTGTTTGTTTGTTTTTTTAATTGAAACTTTCTCCCTAAGTCTTCCTTGACACCATTCTTCCTGGAGTAACTTATTTCCACACTTCTCTGAGAGTCCTTCCTACTGTCCTTTATGTGTTTAGGTTCCTGGGATTTAGCCAGAGCTTCTCTGTTTTTCTTATTCTGCAAACTTTCACTAGGCAACTTCCTGCTCCCCTACAGATTTATCTACCATTTTGATACCATCAAATCACTATTTTTTATCTCCAGAGTATACTTAACTCTTTTGTTTGAGTCCATTTTTGAATAATTATATCCAAAACTCATCTGAACAACAACTTTTAAATCTACTTTTAAAACTACTCCTACAAAATTGCTATTCTCTTTCTATTGCCTTATTCAAGTAATGACTCTACCAGTTACCCAGTTATCCTAAATCAGAACTGTGAGTGTTTTCCAAAAGCTACTTTCTATCCATCCTCTCTCACAGCTACAATAATAACAAAATTCTCAAGATTCTGTTTGCCACTCATATAGGCTGGGTCTTTGTCATTTCATACCCACCCTCACTACTGAAATAGATGCAGATGAAACATTTGATAATTTAAACACTCATTATTTTGATATATGCAACACCCATTTATTATTTGAAAATAAAAAGACAACTCTGTTAATGAATAAAACCAAAAAGCTTTAGAAAAATAACAATTAATGGTGAAATTCTCTTTGAATAATGCCAAAAGTAATACAATGCTTACAATCACCACTTCTACTTGGCACTGCAAGAAAATAAGACAACAAAAGGTATAAGACTGAGAAAGGAATAGGATTATCAATTAGTAGGGGCAATCATCTAAATTTAAAAATCTACATGAAAAATAAAACAACAACAGATTCCAGCAAAGTTGTTGCACACAAAATTAAGTTTTTAAACTTCAAATCCCACTCCCTCATTCTAGCAGCAAGAAATTCAATAAATGTATTTTTGAAGATATTATTCACAATGGCAATAAAAATAATGGCATGTCTAGAGTGGATAAAACAAAATTAGAATTGAAGGATAAAAAAAGATCTAAATCTATGAAAAATAAATGTATTCATATGGCAAGACTGTATCACAAGGGTGAAAGACTTTCCCGCAAATGAATCGCCACATTCAATACAATTCTAATCAAAACCCTGGGGTTTTGTGATTGAGTGTTGGTGTGGAACTTGATAAGCTGATCAAAAAATTCAAGTGGAAGGAAAATAGGCCAAAATTAGATAGACAAGACAATTTTGAGATACATGCCTGACCTCTGTGACCACTGTGCTGTACCTGCAGTTGAGTAATATTGTACGTCAACTATAATCAAATATATACACACATATACATACACACACACACACATATATGTGTATATATATATATATATACACACACACATATACATATACACACATGGTCATGGGATGTAGGGTACAGCATAGGGAATAGAGTCAGTGGAATTGTAACAGCTATATACGATGTCAGAGGGGTAGTGGATTGGGGGAGGGGGTTATCACTTTGTGAGGGGTGTAATGTCTATTACATTGTTTTGTACACCTGAAACTAATTTATAAAAAAAAAGAAAGAAAAAATAAGGAGGAATAGATTTTTACTAACAGACATCACATTTTATTTAAAAACTATAGTAATTAAAAAGATTTAGTATTGACAAGAGTTTAGACTATGATAGTGGGTCTGCATAAAGTCCTTAGAAACAAACCCACCTATTATGGGAAGTTTTTATAAGAGAGAAGTGACATTATGAGTGCAAAGAAATGGACAATTGAATAAATGGCTGTGATAATTGGGAATTATATGGAGTGGAAATAGAGATAAAATTCTATCTTTATTTACACCATATACCAAAGATGGACTAAAGACCTAAAGATGTAAAGCAAAACTTTAAAACTCTTAGAAGAATATAGGATATCTTTTAAACATTGGGGAAGAAAGAAATTTATATTTTTCTAACAAAAGGCACCATAAAGTTAAATAACAAATCTAGCCTAGAATAAAATATTTGCCACATACATTTCCAACTAAAGATTGGTGCCTTGTATATATATAGAAAACCTACATTCAATAAGAAATATAAATAATCCTATAAGAGAATGAGTAAATATTATGCTCAAGAAACTCAAATAAAAGGAATCCTAGATATCCAATATGAAAATATGAACAATCTTGACAACAGAAAAAATACAAACTAAAGCAAAACATTATCCACACTCACAAAAACATGTTAACAACATAGGAAAATGGGAATTCATGTTCCTAGAGCAAATGCACTGTACAGTCACTTTCAAGAATAATTTAAAATGTTTTGTCAAGTTGGAAAAGCATATGCTTCAATCTCGTGATTCTATTTCAAGGTGTATACTCTGAAAAACATGCCTATGTACACAGGAGACACATATATCACTGCAGCATTATGTATAACCAGAAAATAAATGGAACTTGCTAATTGTCCACCAATAAGAGGGTGGATAAATAAACTAGCTATATTTCAAGATAGTGAAAATGGATGTTCCAGAGTCGTGTGTACCAATATAATGTTACGGGAAAACAGTAATTTCCAGGAAGAAATAAACAGTATGACGCCATCGATACAAATGTTTAAATTTACAAAATCATATCATGTTGTTTGGGGGTACACACATATACAGTAAAAGTGCAAATGTATGCATTATTATTTTTGGAGAAGAGTTTATTTTTAGATACATCATATTTTAGCTTTGAAATTATGACCCAATTAGAACCAAAAAAGTGGAACAACAAAATATAAAAACAGCAAAAAGATAACCATTCCCTGCTCATACACATGTAAATTCCCTTTTAAAGCTCCATCCACACTAGCATGACTCAAAGAGGTTTTGAGAATCCCATTCTCTCCCCTAGTCTGTTCTCTGTTATCCAAATAATACCTATTAGAATCATCAACAGATCCTCCTGGTTATAGTCAGACTGATACAGATGTGAGGCTCAGTAGTTGTGTGGAGCCAATGCTAAGTCAGCATTATTCGCTGTCTCTGACGACAAGAAGATTCCAGTTCAATTCCCATCCTTAACCACCTGAGAGTCTTGGAACTACATTTTCTTGACATGTATTTTCTTATCCTGGCCAAAACTTCTTAACGCATGAGTGTTTAGCTGGATTTTTCCACACTTGTTTCCATTTTTAAACAATGAAAAAATGTATGCGATCCTTTGCCTGAACATCTTCCATAGTTTTTTTTTAAATAAAGCAATTAGTCATTTCTTCCTGAAAATTAAATACATCAGAAAATAAATGTGTATATTTAACAGGTGAGTCCTAGTCATATATTCCAAAACAACTTACAAATATTTCCTATATTAAGCAAACATATCCTATTCAATAGTATACATATTTGTCAAATGTGTAAGTTCTTATAAAAATATGGCTAGTCCATATTTTTAAGAAACTTTTTAATGTGCAGAGTTTGAGTGCTAATTATGAAATATATTACGTTTCAAAATAAAAAGAAACAATGTTGGGGAGTAATACTCTCAACTGTGATGGAAGTATGATGCTAGCTTTAATTAAAATAAAATTTCTTTGAATGGACATGATATGAGTTTCATGGAATAGTGTCCTATTTCTGGACAATTGGACCAGTGAATGAAGAGGATTGCATTGGTTGGAGTCTCACTACAGGGTCATTTGAAGCCAAATAACTTATTAAATCAAGGCTTTATCTCAGTTAACACCAGGTTAGAACAGAAATCCAGCTCAATTGTGGGCTTCCCAGCAGTGACGAACAAGAATTGACCTTTCTCAGAACTCAGAAGAGGGTGCATTAAATACATTCAACGAACAAGAAACTCCCTATGAAGAGAAAAGTAAAGGGAATGGCCCCTAAGAAAAATGAACCAAATGATTGAAAGTTACCAGAATGTCCTTCCTTCCTAATTTCATTATTTAATAGATAAGAGACTGGAGCTCAATGAGGTTAAATATTCTAACCAATATCAAAGGCAGTGACAGAGCCATTATCCAAACCGAGGTATACTGGTTCTCACTACAGTGTTCTTCCCATTCCATACTGCCTCTTTTAAATAGGAAAAGGTTTCATGTCACTGCTCTGGAAGCAACCTGTAGGAGTCAGCCCATGCTTTAAATAAGGCTTCTATTCACATGCAGTATCATGGGAGCCTCAAGAGAATGCCACCCACTCCTCAACACTGAGCAGACGCCACCCACTCTAGTCGCATCTCTGCAGACCATAAGACACATGATCCCTCTGATCACTGGGCCCCTCTGAGAGCCGGAGGCTGCATATGTACACACAGATAAAAGGCGGATTCTACGCCATCTCACTGTCATGAGTACCAAATGTCATAATGACAGCTCACAAGTTTGACATACGGTGACATGCTCTACAAAGTATTAAAAATTCTGTATTCCCAAATGAGACGATACCCATAGCTTGATCAGTACTCTAAAATTATCTGAATACAATTCAGGACCTTTTTGTTTAAAAAGGGATGCATTAAAAATATTTATAGAACACGAGCTTAGTACAACATGTAGGAAGGTACAATTTTCTGAGATATCTTGCTTTCTAAGTAGAGAGAAAACATATTTTATGAATATTCAGTAGTGTCCTAATCCTTAATACTGTTCTCTAATATTATTTCCAGGCATAAAAGTAATTCACTTTGTAAAAAAGAAACTATAAGAAAAACTTCAGGAAAGTTGTTAATCATATCATTATTTTGTTCTTAATACATTTCCCAACACTTCTTAAAATCAAAAGTTTTTCCTTAAGGGTGTAATAAAATCACCACATGCGTTGTCATTGCTATAGAGCTACAAGGCAACAGCTTCCTTTTACTTGGAAATAAAACACATCCCTCATTCATTTCAATCACAAAGAAAACACCCAATATATAGTACTCTGTAATTCCTATGACACGAGCACCATTAAAATGATTTCTATTTTCCTTGTATAAAATGAGGGTTGTTACATAACACCTTGAAATGCCTTTTAATACTTGAAGTACTGTGTCTCCACTCTTAATGTTGAATATATTATAAAATACTGAACATACCTGTTTGAGATTTTTGCACTGGTATTTACTATTTCATACTTGTTCTTAAATCTTGGAATTGTGTTATTTTCAGAAGTAAAACTAAAGATATTATCCTCCTTGCGCTATCTCAGACATAATTTTGCTGTTTCTGTCTAACCACATAAAGTAGGAAGAAAAAATTAAATTGGTTTAAGTTTGTATTTAAGTGATTGGCTAACTCCATGATTAGGTTAGGTTAGCACCAGGATCATAAAACTGACATTTTACAAGTAGAGAAAATATATTCTAAAAAAAAGGAGGTTGTCCTCCTTGTAATTTTGCATTGAAAAGCTAACTTACATGTGCAGAGTCACGCAAAACGAAAGTGATGAAACCTGTTACAAAGTAAAATTATTTAAAATAAGGAAATCTGATCTGATTTACAAAAATTTAAGTAGCAAAATTTCAATAAAACATCTACTGCTTTAAATGAAGCCTATGTATCCTTTGTGATACCACCAGGATAAATTCTATTTCATTACAGTTAAAACAGTATTTTGTCAAGCCCTGACTTTTGTTGCAATAAAATTTTGCTGATCTATCCACTGAATAACACTTTGTTCAATTATTTGAGATGGTAAGAGTCTGATTTACTGAATACCTAATATTTATTGAGTGCCTGATATAAGTAACACTTCAAAATATATATATATTTTGAAGATATATAATCCATATTAATTAAAGCACTTAACTATGTAAAGAATTTTAATATAAATATATCCTGTTTCTCCAAAAAAGCAAAGAGATTTTAGAGTGGAATGAAGATGTATTTTACATGTATTTTTATTTTTAATACTAACAGTGTAACTACATAATACATACTTCAATTAGCACTGTTTTTACTGTTAATATATTTGTTCACTTATTCACTCAACAAACATTTATTGCCCGCCTGCCTGCCAAATGATATAACACATGTACAGCACATTGCATGGCATGTGGCATACAGTGGTGGTCAATAAATGTCATGTTAGATGGATAGCTAGCCAGCTATGACTTGTATTAGGCAATGGGTACACAACAGATGTACAAAGAAATGTGATGCTACAGAAACACAAAAAATAAGCTGGGAGGAATCCAAGCAAATGATACTGGTTAGCAGATGGAACTAAGGGAACATATATGCAAAAAAGAGTCAATGTCTTACTTTCAAAATACAAAACAAGTTTAATAATATTAGTGAACGAAATCGGTGCTATCCATGCTTCCTTGATGTCAAACTAACCATAAGTTTCTTAGTTACTAAAGAATGAAGGAAAACCATCAGTCATATTATGTCTTATTTAGGAATGCTTTTGTGTAACTAAGAAAGATGGAATGCCATTTAAAAACTTATTACAAAGTTGGAAGGAACACAAAATGTTGTCTACACTCTGTTTAAACTTATCCAAGAACAGGAAACTTACTGCCTCCTAAACAAACCATCAATCTTTAGATAGTTCTAATTGCTACAAGGTTCTTCCTGACAGTACCCTGAAAAACAGCTAACTTTTATTGAGATCCTATATGAACGAGGCAATAGATTAAACAATTATATACAATATTTCATTTAGTCCTACAAGCCCTTGAAAGCAATTATACTATTAGTTCTATTTACAATGCACAGTGAGGCTCAGATTTAAAGGAAGTTGGTCACAAAAAGGCACAGCCAGAAAGTTTAGCAGAGTTCCTCTGAGGCCATATGACCCCGGCTTTCTACTACACAATTCAATGCCGCTCTTGAGGCAAAAACCTGCCTCTTGTTAATTGACAGGCTGTAGTTCTTCTTTATGCGTTCAATGTGCTACTGTGTATTTAATCCAAGTTTTCTCAACTTGGGATTTCTGGGACCAGATAAGTCTTTATCGTGGATCTGTCCTGTGCATCTTAGAATGTTTGTGGCATTCCTGGCCTCTAACCACTAGATGCTAGTAATAGTCCCTTCCAATTGTGATAAACAAAAATGGTCTTGGCCAAAGTGACTAAATCAACCCCACTGAAAAATCACCAATTTACTCAACAGAGGCTTGCCTCCACAACTGGCAATTAGAAGACCTTAATAAATGAAACTGCAGTTGTCCTTTGTATACCAGGCCTTTCTATACCAGTTAAGTTCGTGAACTTGTTGCAAGGATGTTGCTAACCTTTTTTGATATCAGGGATTATTCACTATGAATTTATACCAACTGGACAAACAGGTAACTAAGTTTACTGTTTGGAAGTGCTGAAAAGGCTGTGTTAAAAAGTTAGACGAAAACAGCCTGAACTTTTTGCCAACAATTCATGGCTCTTGCATCACAACAATGCACCAGCTCACACAGCACTGTCAGTGAGGGAGTTTTTAGCCAATAAACAAATAAGAGTATTGGAACACCCTCCCTACTCACCTGATCTGGCCCTCAATGACTTATTTCTTTACCTGAAAATAAATGAAATATTGAAAGGAAGATATTTTGATGACATTCAGAACATCGAGGATAACAGGATGACAACTCTGATGACCATTCCAGAAAAAGAGTCCCAAAATTGCTCTGAAGGGTGGACTAGATGCCGACATAGGTGCATAGCTTCCCAAGGGGAGTATTTCAAAGGTGACCATAGTGATACTCAGCAATGAGGTATGTAGCACTTTTTCTAGGATGAGTTCACAAACTTGTCAGACCTTGTAAGTCTTACATTTCAGAATTAACTACCATGTTCATAGCCTTGCCCCCAAAATAAGGCAAAGAGGTAAAGAGCATTAGTTTGTTTGAAATACTAAAAAGACTTGAATTTGTTGGTTAGCCTTTCTGTTTCAGAATTGGCATAAACTTTACTCTTATTATCCATATTTCCGGGATTTTGCTTCTATTTCAGAATCAAATACTCTTAAATAGATCAGGTCAAAAAACAAATAAATAATTGAAAAGCAAATAAAGAAACCTACCACACATGGCTTGTATTTGCTTTTTATTCTTTGCCCATGAACAACTGAGTCCTTTTAAAATTGAAAGCCTTTTCCTTCTACTCTGGTTTCGCAGACAACTAATTGTAAAACATGATAATAATGTTGTCTATGAGGATTTTTATTATACTCCACTCAGTCCCATGATAATGGTGGCTGCACATGTCATCTTTTTCAATCCATACATCTGCAAAGCTCTAAGATCTCATGGCTATAATGAAATTGTTATATAATCTGAGGCTATAGTACATTCATGGAAAAGAGACACCGCTTCTCTAGGGGGTAAAGTTTAAGGCATGTAATCCATCTCTGTGATGAAATGCAGATTTCCCATTAGAAGACAAATCATTCATTTAAATCACTTGGGTAAGATAGTACTAAAATAAAATTCATCTGGTTACATTTAAAGTTCAAAAAAAAATCATGTACAAAAAGATTCTTGGCTTTCAGCTTAGAGGATTTTCAAGTGATTATCAATCAGATATATTTTCATTCAGTTTAAGCTCATATTCTTCAAAAAAAGGGATTCTCAGGGAGGCACTGGGTGAATTTCAAAGTGGATCACACAGATCAGAGTTCCCAGATTCCAAAAAATTAAGCTTACATGATGACTTCAGGAACGGTACATGAGTGAACTAATTCTATGTCTATTACTTTTCTCATCGTTGACATTTTTGCTGTCATACCAGAGAGATCTCATGTAAGTGGTTCATTATTTATTTTTCGCTAACTGCTCTGAGAAGGTTCATATTAAGGGAAGAGAGAACCTTAACCTACTCAGAACTTAAAAACAAAAAAAAATTTAAAAAAGCAACTTTTGCCATCCCTGACCTTGGCTAAGCAATGATTGTGCCAGGCACTCCTGGGATAAACAATAGTCCTATTAATATTACTATCCATGAAAATTAGTCTATGTATCAGTTGTGTTCATATGAAGAAAGGCTGATAAAGATTGACAGTAATATCGGTAGAAGGCAGGATGATAACAAGTTTTTTTTCCCCTTTATTCTTTGCTTTTTAAATTATTGTCTTGATTTTATCTTTCTCTTTCCACTGAACAGTATCCTCCGTGAACTCAATATGAAGAAAAATGCCAGTACTTTCTTATTTCATATTTTTATTCATGCTTTATTGGGCTGCCATAAGTAATATTCTTCATTCTATAGCATTTCTTCCAGAAAAACTAAGTTACTTGTTTTTCCAAGTAACTATCATTAAATTTCAATAGAGGATTGAATAAAGAAGATGTGATACACATACACATACACATACACACATACACACACACACACACACACACACACACACACACACACAATGGAATGCTATTCTGCCATAAGATGGAATAGTGCCATTTGTAATAATATGGATAGATCTTGAGATTATTATGCTAAGTGAAATAAATCAGACAGAAAAAGTCTAGAACCATATGATTTCACTGGTATGTGGTATATAAGACTGAACGCAACAAAGGAATAAGACAAAGAAACAAAAACTCATAGAGGCAATAGTTTAGTGGTTACCAGAGAATAAGTGGGGAGGGGGGTGGTAGATGAGGGTAAACGGGATCAAATATATAGTGATGGAAGGAAAAGTGACTCTGGGTGGTGAACACACAATGTGATATATAGATGATGTATTACAAAATTTTACACTTGAAACCTATGTAACTTTACTAACCATTGTCACCCCCAATAAACTTTAATTTTTTTAAAAAATGAAAAAAATATTACAAAATTCTTCTAAGAATTTAGGTTACTAGGTCTATGTCATTTTCTATATATGCTAACAAACAAGGTGCATTAAAATTTTCTGGAGATCACCAGTAAATGGTTTCTGATTATAAGTACAGTTATTACATTGGTTTTTCACAGGTGTAGGAATAATTCTCATTTCAAAAACTATATAAAAATTTTAATCAGTGTAAAACTATATCTGCATAATGCATTCATGGTAAACTACCTCTAAATCAAAGATGTGCAGGAATGTGTATCATTAACTATTGCCAGAGTAATAAAAGGCTCCCTGGTTCTTCGTGACAATCACCAAAAACATTTCCGTCTGATAAGAACTAAATTAACTGATATGCAATACATACACGTTTAACATTTTGCATTTTAATTGATGTTTTCAACTGTAAAGTGTTAGAAGACAATTCTGCCTCATGTTTCTGTGTTTCTTGAATCAGTTTATATTCCTGACTATTTCCAAGGATGCTGGAGGTATCCCAAAACAGCCTTGGGAGACAGACAGTGTCTCCCTCTTTGGATGAGGGCAGATTTGTTTCCTGACTAGTGTAATAAAGATGATTTCTTCCTCCCATATAAAGTTGGACAAGTTTGCTAGCACCCTTTTTATAAAAAGTATTTCTTAAGCTCAGAATCCCTTAGTTGTGATATAAACCACTGTGTATGCAGCATCTACCTGGGTCCCTCCACCATCAATCTCATGGGACTTAGGGAACAAGAGGAACCAATATAAATATAAAACTGAAGCTGTCTGCTGTGCTGTGAGTAATAAAGTCCTTTGTGACTCAAGAGTCTATCTGCCAGCCTAGAACTGCGGCAGACTCACCTGTCAGATTGCAAGGAGGGCAAAAGCTCAGACCCTTCATAGTTGTTACTGTAAACATAGTAAATGCACAATAATTCCAGATGTTAAACGAAGAGGCCAGGTCACTATGTGTAACTGAACTCCATTATTTATTATGCAGATTTACAATTTTCTTTAGCAAAAGTATATATTACAGTCTATACTTTGTGTTAGGCACAATTAAAACAAAATACTGATTATTTTAATATTTTCCATTCTGACATCTACATGTCTTATTTTAATAAGTGACTGCTACTTAACAAGTCTCAATCTCTTTGGAACATGGCAGGTGTAAGAAAAAAATCATATTTAATACCAAAACAAAAAGGATTGTGTCTCTAATGGTGATGGAAGAAGAACTGACTCTGGGTAATGAACACACAATGGGATCTATAGATGACATATTACAGAATTGTACATTTGAAACCTATGTAATTTTACTAACCATTGTCACCCTAATAAATTTTAATTAAAAAAACCCAGCATATTTGACTGCATCAAAACATAAAAACTGTGGCACTATGGGTTGTTGTTTTTCTGACATTGCTCTATTTTACTGTGTTCTCTACTGGAAAAAAAACAAATCGGTATGAGCCATTTGATGACAGTAATGACATATTAGATTTCATTTGGACAACCATGCTGGAATATATGATTGGACAGATATTCCATTCTATGTAACTCTATTATTTAAATGCATTTAACAAAAAGTAGTTTTAACTATCATAGCTAATGAACCAAATCACACCAACCACTTTTCCTAACTCATGAAACTGATGATAATGAAGAATAGCAAGACTCTTGCGTATGATATCATGCAATGTAAACAGTAATGTTAAACAGATATTTATGTCAATAAACAGGGAAAGAAAGACAAAATCCTAACCCTCCAGGAAAAAAATCAGAAAGTGATCTCCCTTTTCTCAAAATACTAAAAATGATCACCATAACCACAGACTTAGTTTGAACATCACTGACTCCTTCAAAGCCACAATTTAAATTTTCCTCCCACAAAACCCTTAAAATATTCCATTTTCCTTTAACATACAAGTTAGAAGAAGGCTCCTTTTAGATAAACAATTTCCTCTGTACTAAATGGCCATTTCATTCGATTATTTTGAGACCCTGGGCTACTATCTAACCTACTAGATCAACGGATCATCATTGATTCAGAACACCTGCTGCTGAGTTAGGCAATGACTCAAAATTTCTGAAACACTACAGAATTTCACCTTTAGTGGTAGCCACTGGTTCATCAGTAAGGAAATTTGAAAGCTTTCAGTAGCTAAGTTCTCTGCTCAAGTACAGGGAGAAGCTATGGTACTTGGTAGAGGGGTGACAACCAAAATCTACTCTGATGGAAGAGACCTGGCATTTGGCTGCCAAAATGTTGCCACTTGGGGGAATTTTCAGCTTGTTCCTGGCTGAAGGACATGCTATTTCCAGGAACTCAAAAAAAAAAAAAAAAAAAGAGGTAAACAATCTACATCTTAAAAGAATCTGGTAAGGATTTTGGCACAAAAGGATCATTTTAAAGAAAAGGACAGGACTTCAAACATGGCAAGGATATGTCACTCATATGAATCACAGGCAAAATTTTGCAATGTTTAAATATATTCATGACCTTAAATTTTAAAATATATTAATCATTTAACAGAACATCTTATCATTTTTAAGGTATGTATACTTATAGAAGTTACAGTCAGTATTATGCCAGCTATTTAATGATCTCATTTCACTTTATTTCACATCCTCTAAGAATTGGCAAATACTAAACAGAATTGTTTAAAGAATGCCTATGTCTCTAATTTTAGTTTTTAAACCCAACATCAGAAATGTTACCAATGGTTAATTCATTCACCAACAGAAAAATATACTGAAACTATCAACCATAGCCAAATCCCCAACTTCAGAGTCAAGTCTATACCAAGATAAGTGACCTTGATTTCCTCATCCACCATGACAGGAAATGTCCTGTTATTCCTTTCTAGAAACTAAAGAAAGGTTAACTTTTTACCAAACATCCCTCCATCATTTAATTTATATGGATCCATCTTCTAAATAATTCCACTTTTCAAGAGATATTTGTCCCTCTCCTTCATAATTCTCAAAGGAAAAGATAACTACCATGAAATGTTTTAACTGCTTTCTGAAATAAACAGTTTAAAATAAACCAGTTCCTCAATCATGTAAGTGTCATCTGGCTTTTCAGGACAGAACAACACACCAAAATGTCAGACTTCAGGCTAACTAGCTGGTCTGCTTTAAGTCAAGTTGTATTGAGAAAACCCCATTTTTCTAACTTAATTTAACTTTAGTTGTATTTGTGATGGTGTTCTTTGGTTTGCTTTGCTTTTA
The DNA here is from genome assembly GCF_057876585.1 of Rhinolophus sinicus. NCBI lineage: Eukaryota > Metazoa > Chordata > Mammalia > Chiroptera > Rhinolophidae > Rhinolophus > Rhinolophus sinicus. Next base: position 84,914,486 of record NC_142502.1, on the reverse strand, counting down.
TGGGACAATGTACTCCTTGGTATCTTTACTATTGCAGTTTATATAAATATCAGATATTCTTCACTCCTATGAATAACAGAACAAGGTGACAAAATTAAATTAGCAGGATTTAAGTTAGTATGAGAATGAAACTTTTGATGAGACTGTCAGACATGCAAAGGGGTCACTGAGAAAAATCAGGAAATGTTTTCTGTGGAGTTTTTGTTTCTTTTTTTCTTCTTCTTTTTTTTTTTTTTAAATGACAAGATTCTCATCCCTGCGGAATGGCTTCTGCAGAAGGAGCCCACAAACAGTTGAATGGACTTTGAATTACTCAAGTGCTTTTCCAAGCCTATTGATGACATCCAGGATCTTCAAAGGAACTAAGAGAAAAGCAGAATGCAGTGCTGGATTACCAAAACGCTGCAATGCTGGTTTTGTGACCTTGACTCAGAGTCACTGGGATGTACCAGGAAACCACAATTCTTGGCAGATGCACTTTTTATGTGCAAACGTTTACCAGATGTTCATATGATCTCTGCTGTGCAATAGAAACAAAAATGAATTTGCTGTGTAATCTGACATGTCAGTTTATTCTATGAGCCAGCAGCTAATAGGCGTGCTCTCGTGGTTAGGCAGAGTCTACGGGATATACATTTGGAGCAAAGAAAACTTAAGCCCCACCTCTACCCTCAATTAAAACCAATCCCATATGCTCATTAAGCCTGAAATTCCACCAAGAAAGATTTCTTTCTTTAGATTAAGAATTCTATCCCTGTTAAAACTGAAATGCCCTTGGGAGACATAAATGGTTATCAGTTGTTTATACTTCAGTGTAAATGAATTTCAAATCCTGTCATGACAGCTGGTTTTGATAAGAAGAATACATGAAGCTTGGGTTTTGGATTGTAAGAGTGTGGAAACAATCTTCAAGAGATAAAAGTTACTACATGAATAACTACTTTACCACTACTATTGTCTATTCATTCAACAATATTTATGGCCACCTACTATTTTTCAGTGTGCTAAGCAATGGGGGCACAAGACAAAAAAGCAGTTAATGGCCTCAAAAAATGCAGTGCTCTGTGGAAAGGCATCAAACACGCAGTTATCGCGGGAGAGGAGCCATGTTAACGGAAGTGTGTGTGCCAGGCACAAGGCTGCTCAGATAAATGGAAACCCAAATCCGCCTGGCAGAGAGGAGATGAGAAAGTTTTCCAAAAGGAGATAAAGTCTGACCTGTGACTTCAGGGAAAACCAGGGATTTGTAGGTAACCTGAGGATAAGAAGATAGTATCTGATTCTGCCTGGAAAATTAAAGATCAAGATGTTTTCAGTAAAACAGCATTTCTGAAGTAATGATTTCTGGAGTGAAGTATGTGTGAGGAATGGGGGGCAGGGTCTTGGCTCAGGCTGCCGTAACAACACACCATAGAGGCTGGGTGACTTAAACAGCAGACATTTAGTTTCTCACAGGTCTAGAGGCTAGAAGTCCAAGATCAAGGTAAAAGTATGGTACATTTCTGGTGAGACTTCTCTGTAGGCAGGCTATAGTCTTGCTGGCTGTGTCTTCATTAGAGAGGGAGGGAGGGTGTGTTATGGGGCCAGGGCATGAGATCCCTGGTGTCTCTTCTTATAAGAATGCTAATCCTATCATCCTTTGGCATCAGAGCTCCACCCTCCTTTTGACCTCATTTAACCTTAATTATCTCCTTAAAGGCCTTACTCCAAATACAAGATAGGGCTTTAACTTATGCCTTTAGAGAAGACACAATTCAGTCCATAGCAGGCAGTGAGGGAAATGAATGACAATGACAGGGAAGGTACTCAGGAAATAAATCATGAAGGGCCTTTCAATCAAGTGACTAGGAATGGACTTTTTCTGTAAAGCTCATTCTTAGAGTCCACATAGAAATTTAAGCAGTGAGTGACATTCTGGTTCACATTTTAGAAAGCTCACTATGGCAGCAAAAGGGAGAATCGTGCACAGGAAAACAGGAAAGCTACTGAGAGGCATGAGGGCCTGAGGTAGGACAGAAGGATAGGGAATTGAGCTGAAAGAGATTCAGGAGTTAAAACAAGCCAAATTTGATTGATTGTATCTGTGTGATGGGGAGGACTGAGAATGACCCCAACCTTTGTCTTAAGCCTCTAGTAGATGGCAATGACAGTTCCTGAAAGAAAGAACTAAGAATAAAAACCAAATTTGTTTGCAAACAGATGGAGAAGAGGAAATTAAAAGTCTTGGTTTTTAGAAAACTGAGTATAAGCTTTGAGGTTTATGTACATATGGAACTGTTTACTTGGCAGAAGACTATATTGACCCACTATGTGCCAAGAATGGGGTAATGGGGAGATGCAACTCATGCTAAGCAGTGTGAGGGGACGTGACTCCTACTCTGGCTTACTATTTGCTTTATGAGTGCCAAGGGCTGCGATTTTAGACCATTGAAACTCTTTGGATTGAACAAAACTTAAATGCCTAACAATACAAGAATAATTAAATAAATGCTGATTCATCTATATGATGGAGCCCTACAGAGGCATGAAATTCACATGCTCCAAAAATATTTAGTAACATTAAAAACAGTAAGAGAAAAAGCAAAACATAAAACTATATAGAAAACTAATTGAGTAAAAGTATATATTTTTTTTCAGACATGTCAAAAATTTTTACCTCCAAATTATAGTCTTACAATATATAATTGTTTTCATTAGGCTTACCCTAATGTTTTCCAAATTTTTCTATAAAGAGAACGTATTGGTTTATAATATGAAATAATAAACTTATTTTTAAACTCGTATATGTTTTTAAGCAAAGTTAGTATTCCAAAAGGAGGCTCTCCCACCACCAGCAGAACACATAACTCAATTATCCTCTACCAATCAGGAGAAATTAGGTTATGCTGAGTAGCAAATATATCAAAAAGAATTGTAGTGCCTTACAAAAACAAAGTATTAGGTTTTACTCGTACTATATATTCACTGTGGACTGGCTAAGGACTCTGCTCCACGTTCCTATATTTGGGACCAATGCTGAGGAGCATGGATACCTGCCATGGCAGAGGTAAAGAGCTCTGGAGGGTCTCAAACCTGCAACTAAATGCTCCAGTCCAGAAATGTATGTCAATTTCCACTGAACACATAAGCCAGAACTAACATGGATCAGGAGATGTAAACTCATGTACCTTAAATGTATTTAGCAAACAGAGCTAACAACAATCGCATACAACTGTAAATTCATCCCCCGCAAAAAAAATTTTTGGAGGGATTTTGATGGCAATGTTGTTCCAACTGCAAACCAGGACCCAGCGGTAGATTGTACAATCAATTTAGTGGGTCATGACCAGTGTTTTTTAATAGAATGGAATGGAAGGAAAGGGGAAATGTCAGAACATAATTGCAGAAAAGGTAGATGTTTATCATGAAATAATATTTGACATGCATCTATCAAATAAATATGGGTGTGTCACTCATGTGAAATATCTTCCTGTGGTTCCTTCCTATAAAACATTTTTGAAAGCCATTGTTCTGTTAGAGCCCCAACTAAGTCAGATATAGAAAAACATAATTTCCATACTGTCTCTTCTAATCCAATGTTCTATGACTAACTTTATGAACGATTGGGGAAAATCGTTCCTCTGTAGTATGAATCTCAAAGAAGTGACTCCAAATTTTATTCTTTCTTTAAGATAAGGCTCTCTTAATAATAAATAATTACAAAATATCATGAAGTGACTCATATTTCAGCACCTTACAGGTATTGAGTTCACACTTCGTTTCTTCTAAAGTAAAAAATGTTAAACATCTAAAGCTTTTCCCTAATTCTACAGAGCTTCATTTTATTGGTTTGCTAGGGATATATACAATTCTTATGTTAATTTAAATAGCATCCTTGACCAAGATGAATGTTACTAATTTTTTTTGTTACTTTGTATTGCTGTTAACTTATAAAACATTGTCGTGGATGATTTTTATCTTGCTTACTTATGCTTTGATGTTTAAGGATAGAATGAATGCATTTTTCAAAACTGCATAATATCTATTGTATCTAACTCCTTGACATAGACTTACTATTCCCAGTTTCCAATTTTCTCATTTTTATCTTCAACCAAGAAAATACAAATTTGAAATATGCACATTCTATATGTTTGTTTATGGGAAAAGTGCAATACTTAATCAATTTAGTTCCAAATTTCCGAAATGAATTCATCTTAACTCTTACTTTCTTTCATGCGAGATGTGTATAAGTGCAGACTCACAAGTAAATGTAAGAGGTTCAACCAATTTCTATGTGTTCTACCCTTCCCCCAAATACACTGCCATGTTTTCCCTACCTCTTGAGAGCTCTGCCAATTTAAAAGCCAGCCTTTTGTTTCTACAGGGAAAATGCTTGCTAATCACCCAAGAAAAACAGAATGTTTCATGTGGTACAATCAATCTTCTTTTACCTCCCAGATGGTTCCACTGCCAATGAGATTTCCTGAGGAAAAAAAGAATCAACATGAACTAATACCAGCTACCATCCTGACATTCAAGGGAACCAAATAAAGCATGACTGTGTTTCAAAGAATGGAAAATGAAAGGACCATCCTCAAAAATAAACTTGTGCACAGCTTTTTATCATCTAAAAGGAAGCTCTGGTATGGAAAAACGAACATCCTGCATTTGTTAATTAAGGAAGCGTTATACTCAGGTCAGTAACAGTAACTTGTTTAAAACTGATGAATCAAAATATTTGATTCCTTCCTGGCCTTATTCAGCTATGTGTGGGGTAAAGAGGACTGTACTAGCAGTTGGACTATCTCTGTCCCAGACCTAGCAAGGCAATTAGGATACTGTAGGAATCTGGGAAAGAAAACAAGCCTGGCTGGACTTCAGTCTCTCCTCTGGAAAACCAGGGAATGAGGAGATGAGTGAGTTGGAGGATCTCTACCATTTCAAATTGGCTGATTTCTATTCTTTTAAATAATTCACCTAATTATTTATTTGATTAAACACAAGTTAATAATTAGCCCCTCTTAAAACAATCCCCCCCAAAAGTAAAGGTTATTTCTCTCCATTCCAAACTGGCTCTACATTATGAATACATTATGGATTTTCTATAAATGAACATTCTTGTAATCAGAATGATCAAACCTGTACCATTTCTATTACATTTAAGGAGCTCCAAAGACATGAACAGTACCATTCCGATCGTTCTCTTTTCATTATAGTTTTTTTTTTTATTGCTATCAGACAAAAAAAAATAAGTCCTTGCAAATGCTCCTCCTTTTAAACAAATGACAAGCACTAGACAAATCACTGAATGCTTGCACTATGGTTTTGAATCTTAAGAAGCGGTATTTCTTAAACTATTTGCATTGTTCTTCCCAACACATACAAAATGTTGGCAAATAAATACCACAGTCAAATTTTGATTACCTGTCAACTGAGATGGTGAGAGAAAACTACGTAGTACAGATATTCTGAAATGGTAGAGAACGGGGTGGGGGGGTGTGTATAATTGGGTACTGGAATGTGTTTCATTCTTACATTTGAATAAAATTATGTCTGGCATTCTGGAAATTAACAACACTGTACTTCAAACGGAGTAAATAATGAACCTTTCCTAGGAAAAACCAACCTAAGGGAACTAGAAAACATTTTAGTTTATAAATATTTTGGTTCACACCTCGGCAAATGAAAACAGTGCTCAATGTTTAAAAAGATATTCTTAAATCCCTGTTCTGTGAGATTAGTGCGATGCAGAGCCTGAATTTTAGGAGGTAACATTGTTATTAAATACTTATAAAAATTCTTGCAGAAAGGAGCCCTAAAAGGGATTGTGCTACACAAAGGGATCATGATACACAAACTCAAAATAGTATTTTTATTATTATGAAATATATCAACAACACACGGAACTCATGAGGGGAAAAACTCTCATGCCTCATTGTTCACTCCAAAGTTTGTTGGTTACATCCTCTTATACAGATTTTCAAATCCGATGGTGAAAAGCAGAAACAGCTGCACTGGACTGGATTCATGCTGGAAAACTGACATTTCTCTAGGAAGTGCCAAGAACAGTTTCAGAATTACAATATGTCAGACTTTATCCAAAAGGACATGCTCTTATTTTTCTACATCATCCAAATGCTGTTCAGAAGAAATTGCAAATAAGATCCCTAAAGCCATATTACCCAACAGCCCAAAGGAACAACTATGACTCTACATACTGCTTGGTACAAAATGTTCACTTCATAGTGGAAGTAATAAAGCAGGTACCAAAATGACCTTCATTCTTTTCTACAATTACAGGTGCTTTAGGATATTGTCAGATTAACACTGAATCTCTTCCCAATTCTATGGCCTACACTGCTGGGAAGGTTAGAGGAACAATATTAATCCAAGATGGAAGAAAAAGAATTCTCAGAACAGGAGCACGAAACGTATCCTGACAGAGACAGATGCCTCTTAGGCTGAGCAGGAAGTGGTGTGTGTGAATGAGAAAGAACAGTTGCCTCTGGGACATTATGCAACTCTTTTCCACTTGTACCTATGGTAAGCCTAAGTATGGGCTCTCAGACTGGACTGGCAAAGCAAGTCTCTGGTAGGTTCCCCACTAGCAAAACCCAAGAGGAACAGGAAGCAACCATGTCCAGAAGACAAAACACTATCTAGTACATTGCCCACCTCCACAATCATTAGGAGCACGCTGTAGTTAACGGGGGGAAAAACCCATAGAGTAGTAAATATGAAATTGCAAACACCAAGATGTTAACAAATATTCAATAAAAACCAGTATCATAGAGGAAGACCACAAATTCAGCAAATATAGTAATGAACACCCTTAGAAACAGAACAGAGAACAGTAAAAAAAAAACAACTAGCTTAAATGTGACTAATATATTCAGAAATATTAATATATGTGAGAACAGTTGAAGAGGGGGATAGCTAGATGAAAATCAAGTAGAAGAATTCTACCAGATTGCAATGCAAAAAAACACAGATTTTACTAAATATGAAGAAAGAATTTTTAGGAAAAAAAGACATATGAAGAAATAATGAAAAGCTTTCAGAACTAAAGATTTGAATCTTCACATTGAAAGGGTCTCAATATTACCAAATTGCTTGAATGTGGGAGAAAAGGCCTCTTTTAGCCATATATTTGTGAAAAATCATAATTCAAAGTATAAAACAACAACAAAAAAAACAAACAAAAAAAGACCTAAGAGTTTCTGTGGGGTGTGGAATAGGGAGAATACTTAAAAAGAAATAAAATGCAGATGGTCCAGAAATTACCACAGAAGTGAACCCAGAAAACAATGAATCAAAATCTTCAAAGTTCTGCAGGAAAATATGGACCTAACCAAACAAACATTCATTTATGAACATTTTGATCATTTGAACATTAAAGAAAACAAATGTTTACTATCTATTCACTCTTTCCAAAAAATTACTAGAAGATAAACAAAACTACACCAGTTATGGAACAGAATTTTCTTTTAAATGAACAAAATTTGCCACCCTCTTCTAATTGTTTCTCCAAAATAAACTTCTGTCTAAAAGTATTACTGAAAAAACTTAATAACTTTCTAGAAATAAAATGCAAGCTCTCAAATTGGGAGCTGGGTGGAGAGTGGGCAATGGAGGAAAGTGAAGGTGATATAAATCATGTAAACAGAATAAGTTAATTGTCTCAGAGGTAGGTGGATAGACACAAACTAGCTATTAGGAAAATATGTTTTAATTGATACATAGAAATATAATGGTAACCATTATTATGGACATAGGAGTAGAATTTCCAGAGATAACTGGTAGAAGAAAATAAAGCAAACTTAACTACAAAGACAGAAACACCAAGAGTAATAATTATAGTAAAGAACAAGAAAGCATGATAAAAATAGAAAACCAAATAAACTGCAAAAAAAGAGTTCAAATATATTATCAACCATAATAAAGTTTAATGGGTTACATTTGCTATTTGGAATTCAGAAATTTCAGATTGTGTTTTTATTAAGTCCACCTATGTGCTGCTTAGAACAAGAAATCCACCTAAAACACTTATTAAGTGCCAAGAATAAATCATACCAAACTGACCTGTACTGCTTTGCTGGGAGTATTAGGCTGACATCAGAATACCATGCTCATGATAGTTCAAAAACAAAAAGAGATAAATGTAAACTTGTTATAAAACCAATTAAATGGCTCCCCAATGGAGAGTAACACCTGATGCCAACCTGGTAGTAGGTTTCTAGTGATATGTTTTAGAATTCTGCCAGTTGCTTTGTTGTTAATTAGTTATTCGTAATTTGGGTGAGGGCAATAACGACCTGCAAATCAAATTAAGCAAACACAGCAAAGCTAAGAACGATTTCTATCATTGAATGAAACTCTTTGATTTAAAAAGAGCTCACTGAATAAATAATGGGCCCCTGCAACAGACAAAATTCAAAAGAAACACAAGAATACCCTGGGATCCAAAATATGTATTGTACTGTGTTTCCCCAAAATAAGACTGGGTCTTATATTAATTTTTGCTCCAAAAGATGCATTAGGGCTTATGTTCAGGGGATGTCATCCTGAAAAATCATGCTAGGGCTTATTTTCCAGTTAGGTCTTATTTTCGGGGAAGCACGGTAGAATGCTCAATAGGAATCAGTTGGCTTAACGTCAGGTCTTAGTAGACAGAAAGGTTTTAGCTAATAGTAAACTGAGGTCATGAGTGTGAACTGTAGCCCAAGTTTTCTCTTGGGCTACAAGGGAGAAAAACAACAGGACTATACCCAATTAGGTTGGTGCAAAAGTCACTGTGGTTTAAAAAGTTAAAAATTGCAAAAACCACAATGACTTTTGCACCAACCTAATATTTAGCAACCAATGGTCAGTGAGAAGCAAAACTCACTGTGTTCAGGGAAGGCTGACCAGACTGGAGATGTAACCACCAACCACTGCAAAAGAGAAGCAGTTTTAGAATATGATGTTTCATTTGTCTTCAAATACTGGCAAACTTGTCATGCAGGGAAGCCTGCGGGGGTCTCTGCTCCCGCTCCCCATACAAGAACGCAGGATATGATGAGGCCAAAAAGGAACACCCACGGAGCCATAGGTAGGGGAGTCATACCACTACGGTCTCACTAGAGGCTGGGTTCGCTGGACGTGCGACCTGCTGTCCGTTTTGTCTGCAACCCACCGACGACTCTCTTTCACTCTCCTCCACTCTCCTCCGTAGCCGCAGCAGTTATATTAGCGGCTAACTGGCTAACTGGCTACAGCTGATGGCCATCTACTACCCGAGCCAGCACTCCTCCACGTGAGGCTGAGAGCCTGTAAACTACCTTCTGGGGCTCTGTCCCCACACTTGTCACATGGAAAACAAATTAACTTGTCCCTTACACTCCCAGAGTACAGAATTAGGACCAATGCCTGGAAACTCCAGGGAGGAAGTTTTCACTTTAAGGAAAAGTTTTTAATAAACGGGGATGCCCTTAAAACTGAAAGTGTGCCATCACTGCAGGTGTCTGACATTGGATAGTTTGGCCATTAGGTACACCACAGGTTAGGGCATCAAGTACTGTTGGTGTAAACAATATGTGTATTGTAAACAACAATTATTTGTAAGATAATTTCCAGTCCTATGTTGAGTAGAGTGTGTGTCTAAACTGCACCATTTGTCCAAATTGAACCACGCTTCAAGAAGCAGTTTCAAGCCCCATCTCCTCTATGAAGCAAGTCATGACAAAAACAGACCATATCTTCCACAGTGCCTAACTCCAGTATTAGACCATTTGGAGCTCAATTAGAGTCTTTTTTGCTTCTTAAAAATTATATTTTAAATAGTAGTCCATCTCCCAAGTGTATCATAAGCATAGCCAACCTCAATCTTCTCAGCACCTTGGTAACCACTAAAATTAAACATGCTGGCTCATCACCTTTTTTGTTTTTTGTTTGTTTGTTTGTTTGTCTTTCATATAGCATACATTCCATGTTTTTACAATTACCAATATCTCCTTGCTGTGCAAGCAATGAAATAGAGTAATGGCTCCCTTGGGAGTTCCTTCATCTACCCTTTTGCCCCCTTGATATATCAAAATTCCTGTATTTTTCTAGTTAAACCTTCCCAACTACTGAATGAGAATGGTTGCCGAAACAGAAACCTATTCTTGCAACTTTTGCAGATAATAAAATATGCCTTCCTCTGTTTCCCTTTTACCTTAGAACATATCAATAGATGGACATGAGGAAACAGAAATCCCAGGAAAAGAAAGATTTTGAAGGAATAAAAGTTAAAATGTAAAATTCTCTGGAGTCTGGGGTAATAAACAGTAACAAAGTCTTGTACTCCAAAGAAGCCAGGCTAACTCTCCTCTTTGCTGCAATTTGGAAAGACTGCAACTTTGTATTAAGTGGCTTCCTTGTGGACACAGTCCTGGATAAAATAGATTGGCCCTGCCTAAGGATTGGCAATATTAAAACACTGAAAGAAGGTAAAGGAAAAATTTTTTCTGCAGCTACCTTTATGATAAATGTTCATCTTTGGGGATGAACTGGAGAGGATAAAGTGGAAAGCATACACACATTTACTTTTAAGTTTAAACCATAGGTATTCAAATCAAGTTTGAAAATGAGATATTATAATTCCTTCTCTAGACTTAGAGGGTGCTTTAAGCCCAAAGCTTAAAAAACAGGGCAGGTTACTAGAAGGGAAATTTGGAATTCAACTTGGCAGCCATATCCAAGATGATACAAAAATATTTAAAATGCTCAAACTCATTGCACTACTAAAGCTTAGCATTTCATAATGTAATAGATCTGGCCAAAAACTGCCTAATCTGAAATTACACTAGCCACCTAAAAATTAAAAATATTTAGAGCTACAATTAAGGAAACACAGATTCACAAATGGCTCTAACTATCCTCTATTGGTAATTGTCCAGACATTCATTTAATTAACTAATTTAGAATGCATCAGAGATCAAAAATATTCACACCTGTTTTCCAGGGTTCCGACATGTGTAGTCTAAAAATAATTGATTCTGATTTTTCCAAAGCCTTCATAACTTTCTTCTGTCAAGCCTCAATCACTTCAATTCATTTCATCATGGTTTTTTGTTTGGTTTAGTTTTTGCCTTAACAGATGAAATACTTAGTCTCAGTACTTTGTAGAAACTTACCGATGTGCATTATGTGTATAGAAGTCATTAGTTTTGAGGAGAATATAGATCCACCCACAGCCCCTAATAATAAACTGTCAGACTAGTGGGTGTGGGATGATTAACATAGGAACAACCACATCAACCTTCTCAAGGTGTTCTATCCTTAGAAGCAATGGAATAGTTAGGAGTTTTGTGGTATGACAACTAACCCTAATACCAGAGCATTCCTGGGGAAATTTGCTGAGGGATCATTAGTCCTTGAGGGCAGGGATCATGTCCCATTTATTGCTGCATCCTAGGAGCCACTTTAACCTATAGAAAGAGCTGAAACATATTTGCTGAATGGATGAATTAATGCTTATCCTATACAGAAGCACCGAAGTCCGGACTGCAGCAGCACAAATGCAGGTGCGGAAGAGGCAAATTGATGCTGCAACGCAAGGCTGCATCTCCCCTGAGAAAAAGCTGTCTTTTAATTTTCAGGAAGCTGTGATATGAGCCATCTACGGCCCTGACCAAAGAGATCTCTACAATTTCTAAATCCAGGAGCTCATGACAAGTCACCTGCAGCTACAAGCAAGACTTGAGGTTACCTCAATCCCACCCAACAATCACGGGGACCTTCTGGAACTGTGCCACATGGCAAAGGATGACAGCCTCTCAGACTCCAGAAGCAACACTTACAGTCACAAGGAGTTGCTCTCAAAAGCCTCTGTTACTGCTGCTAGTACCTTGCGAGCTTCAGGGGACACCCCTGCCCTGCACAGGCACTTTCCTCTCCTCCAGCAAAATGGCAGAAATCTGGATTTGCCTCATTTCCATGACCCAGGGTATATGGAAGATATTCTCACGTAAAGAAGTAACACAGTTTTCAAAAGATAGAGATCCAGATCACAAACGGAACAAAGCTTAGAAATAGGGAGAAGATTATATTTGTGATAATAATAAATTTTGAGCTAATTTGAGTACTTTGGATCTGCCAGGCACTATTCTCAAGTGTTTATTTGCGTTATTCCATGTAACCTTTCTGACCACACTATGAAGTAGGTCCTATCATCCTCACTTAACAGATGAGCAAATCAAGCTTTAAAAAGTTAAATACCAGGCACAAGGTCACGTAGGTGCTAAGTGTCAGGGCCACGGCTGCACAACATCCAGGATTTTAGCTATTAGCTTATATGGCCTCGACATGTTAGAGTACATAATATTCTTTTGGCATTCACAAGTAGTAACAGACTGATTTTCCTACTTTAAAAAAAAGTTATTGTGTCATTTTAGCTAGATTTTACTAGCTGTACTTAGTGTGTTTGATATTTAAAAGTACATCTGGCACAATATGTAATTTATGAATTATGGGAACATAAATTAATCACACAATAACATCATTATCTCTTTTATATGGTGTTTCAAAGCTATAATTTCAAATGTTTCCATCTACAAAGCACATAGTTATGCATTCATTTTTGCATTATAAAAGCAATACATGTATATTTTTAAAAAAATAAAGAAAAGCAGGAAAGAAAATATCATCCTGCCACCCAAACACAACTGTTAACATTTTGAGAAACATGCAATTTAGAGCTCAAAAATATAATTTGATTACTCATATAAACATGATTTCCCTCACAAAACCTGTAATTCAAATTTAAAAAAAAAAAATTTTTTTTTTCAACTGTTGAAAAGACCAATGAACATTATTTATATAATTCCCACATGAAGGTATTGTGAAATTTAAATTTTCTTGAAATAAAAAGATCTATTATTTCATTATTCCTCATTCACAGTAATATCCATCTTCAATGAACATTTAAGAAGCATGTTAATAGGAATTTTAGGAATGCATTCTATATTTCTTAGTAGACTAATTTCCCACATGGTGCTACTCCACAAAGACTTAGACTCTATATATGGATGCTCTAAGCTGCAATTCTTCACATGTTCCATAATGGAGTAAAATGGTGCTTTCAACCAAGGAAAGGAAAATTATGTAAAAAGCAAAATGAAAGAAGACTTTACAATCACACCTGCCCAGCTCTCCCCTACAGCAGCCTTCTCTAAGCTACCAACTTTTCAGTAAATTGGTGGTAGGCTGGGATGAGAAATCAGGTTTCCCATTTCCTGGTCCAGGGCCTTCTTGGAAATAATGAGAGCATCTATTTATTTGGTACTTGACATGTAAATATTATTACTGTTATTTCAATGGCAATATAGAAATGTCATAGCTTAGGCTGGCGATACCTACTTGCTCACGCTTGCTTTCATTAGGTGTCCAGGAGTTCCAATGAGGTCCCACGTGCCTCCAATTGACCTTGGGAGCTCTGAATCCCCCTAACTCTCTTTATCCCTGCTCTCGCCTCATGCCAAACGGCGCCAAGTAGGAACTCCGCCTATACCATTCTAGTTAACACAGTTACCATGTCACTCCTGCTCCCCAGTTTTTATTTCACTCTCATTTCAAACTGGAGTCCAGAGGGCCAGGTAACAAGTGATTTAATCAGGGAGAGAAAAGTAAAGGTGCTATAAATGATGCAAAGGCAGACTGCCCAACGGGAAGGGTGAGTTTCTACAGGGAAGGAGTGGAGGTGTCTACATTCTCAGGACCTTGGATGTTTACAGTGCCTCTCTATGGGATATCCTCTCCACTCCTGGCCAAGGCAGACCTTCAAATCACATTCAACCTTTTCTACAGATTGATACATGTCAAATGAGAATTAAAAATGGTTTGAGACACATCTTGTTATGCTTGTAGATTTTTCTAAATTTAAATCAGAACTATATTTGACATATACATTTTTTGCACTTGAAAGGTATTTATAAAATGTTATTTTTATATAATAAATGAAGGGAGTTTTCCATTTTAAAAAAAGGAAACTGTCAATTGGTTATCAATACAAGTACTAAACTGAATTTAGCAACTTCTCTGAACCCTTCTAGGATAGCCAAGCATTTGGTATGCACTTCATCACTATTTGATGAATGGCTCACCACTTACAAAGAATGTTCCTCCCTGTCTTATCTTTAATACTCTATCTAATTCTGGGTACTACTGGAAAACACATGCCTAGACACATGCCAAGGGGTGGAGTCAGACTCTTCCTAATAAACTAGCAAAATTCATATACAACTAGGTTTCGAATTTTTAAGAGTACATATATATATATATTTCAATAAGTTGTTTTAATCATTGAATCACCTATGGATTTGAAGTTACAACAGAAATACATATGTTCTGAGTGTTTATTTTTATTTACTCCTGTGACATAATAAAAAATTTTAAACTAAATTTCTAAAGAATATTTTTAGAAGAACAAATTTTCGATAAAGTTCAAACTTCCCTAGAATGTTTTTTTTTTTTCACTTTAAATTTAAAAAGGAAATTTTCTTGGTCCTTAATCTTTTCTTCTTGATACCAATAAGTCAAAACAAATAGTGAAGGGATACCATAACACTGCAATCATGGCTAAACTGACCTAGGTCAAAATAAGACAAGTCAAAACAAAAACTAAACACCGAATCAAACACAAGCAACTGGCAGATTTCCCAGAAGGTTACCAAACTTGGACGTAAGAAAATTGTCAATGTTTCCTGAAATTTTCAAAGGTATCTTGAGTTTTTCATTAGTGAAAACCAAATGTCAAAGAGAAACAAAAATTAAATTAAATCCTTAAAAAATACAAACCTAGTGGAAAAGATCATCCTTTTCCCAACTGAAACCTATGGATTAGCTTTCTTGTCATTGTGCACATGCTGTTTTCAGTGGTTTTTCATTAAGGATAAATAAACCTGAAATCAAACTGGGTTAAGCGGGACAAGGAGATCCATAGTATTCCAAAAACACACTCTATTGGATTATGTGTCTCTGTCACATGATCTGATTTTTCAGAAGAAAAGGTAGTTAATGAACAATTAGAGTAGAACACAGGAAACCTGCATTGTTGTCCAGGGCTACCACTAACTGTTTATGATCCCTTAGCCAAGAATGATGTCTCCAAGCCTCTGTTTCCTCATTTATATTAGACAAAATTCTAATATCCCTTATTGTTCTAAAAATTCTGTGAGTACATGGGAACCACATGTATATAGTTAATGGGCCTCTCTTTATAAAGGACATAAGTACTTTATTCCTTTTCAAACTAAATTAACTAGTTAATTTAATCAGTTTAGGCATCAACAGTCTAAAACACTGTCCTCAGGTGATTGATTCCAATGTGCAGTCCATTTGGGAACCAGTGACTCAAAGTGTGGTGTCTGGCCAGCAAGAGCAACACTATCTGGGAATTTCTAGAAATGTTCAAAATGTTGTATTATTTTCTGAGAAACTTGAAGTACCTCATGTATTCTGAAACAAATTCCTCCACGAGCTAAAACAGAAAAAAACATCCAATGAACATGTCCTAAGTCACTACTTCTTTTTGTAGGTTCTAATATTCAGAGGTGAACACAGAAAAGAGAGCTTCAGCTTAAACCATTCATTAAAGGCCAAAGTAAAATAATAGCAAATTGTTATTAAGCATGTACTAAGAGCCAGAGGAGTTTATACAAACTTTTTTATATAAAAGAAGTTAACTCATTTACTCCTCACAAAAATCCCATTTTTACTAATTAGAAAACAGAAGCGAAAAAAGATTAGGTAACTTGTGCATGTTCAAACAATTAGTAAGTCACTGTCAGGATTCAAGGCTAGGCAGTCTTTCTGAAGAGTGTGTGTCCTAAAAGTTGAGAACCTCAACCTCCATGGCTAATCTTCTTTGAGTGAGACTGGACCACCTGCCAGAAATAAACATTCCAACCTTGTTTTCACAAGAATGATACGGAATCAAGCTAAAGAATTACTATTGCATGATGAACAGTATAACCCAAAGGTAATAAATACGAAAATAAAAAAAATGTGTCCATTTTCCATGATGTGTTTTACTCATAAGACTTTCAAGATTGGCCTTAATAGTAAAACCATCTACTTTGAAACAAATAGGGCCCTCAAAATGAACCTAAATGAATGCCAGGTAACTCTCCTCAAAACCTTTCTAAGTGAGCCAGGTTATGTAAAGCAAGTACAATTAAGCTAACTTCTCTATGATTATCTCTGCTCCAGGCCTTATGCCTGTAAGTCAGGGGTGTCCAAACTGTAGCCCACGGGCCAAATGCGGCCCGCGATCCATTGTTAATTGGCCCACAGCAAATTCCAAAAATATATTTAATTTACTTAAATAAACCAGGTGAGGCAATACGTACTTCACCTCGAGTGAGTGGCCCGGCTGTTTGTGTATTTTACCACATATGGCCCTTGGTGAAAACCGTTGAAAAAAGTTTGGACACCACTGCTGTAAGTGGAGAATTATAAAATTACTGTGGAGCATTGCAATAGCGATCATTTCTAATCAGCTACATCCTGTCACTGAATTTTGACATCACCGACTCTCTTGGCTCTTCTGTTCAATTATCCAGAACACATAATTTGATGACTGACAGTTTGAATTTGCTTCCACATGCCTTCATTCCTCCCATCAAGACAAATGTCTCTGATCTTTCCTTCTCATTCCCACAGCTGCTCATTTCATACATAGTGAGCCAAACGGAAAACCCTATTTACATTAAATTGTAATCACATTTAATTTAATAACATTAAATTCTAATTATAACATTAAAGTGTAATTTCTAAAGTGTCCCATAAAGACCTGATTTCCTGAACAGAGAAGTTACTAACATACTTATATGCTGGAACTTGGATTATGTCTAATCTTCTAGAAGTCACATAAGATTGGTTATAGGCAGGGTATAGCCTCTTGCATTTAAAGATGAAAGATGAGTCATAAAAAGGTACTCAAGTTAGAAATCTAATATTCAATTTATCACTGAAATTAAAGAACCAAGACTAATTTCAAAGTACGGAATCATTTGGCATTCTTTTTGGAATACCTTTTTTTTTTTTTTTCAGTAGAACTAATTGGCCCTAAAAGGATCATCCAGATTAGTTCCAATCAAATAATGTAAAAGGAATTGCTTTTTGTGTATATAGTTTGTAGCATTTTGAAATTATTGCAGTTAAAGAGGAAAAGGATTCTTAAATTACCTCATCAATCCTTTTGGACATGTTAGGCCTGTCCTTGCTGTGTGTCCTTATTTTGCTTTGTCTTATACTGTCTTGAACAAATCTTGATGTAACTGATTAAGGTTTCATTTTATTCTCTCTCTCAAAAACCTAAGACACACCAGATAGTACTTCTCAACTGGTTCTCTTGGGGGCCACAGCATGCCACTTTTAGATGCTCTTTTATCATATAAATTTTCTTTTGCCATGTTTCCCCAAAAATAAGACCTAACCACAAAATAAGCTCTAGCATGACTTTTCAGGATGACATCCCCTGAACATAAGCCCTAACACGTCATTTAGAGCAAAAATTAATATAAAACCCGGTCTTATTTTCGGGGAAACACGGTATAAGGAATATCCTGGGGAGCTAGATTTTAAGGCTATTTAAATGTGAGTGTGAACAGATTATAAACTCCACCACATGGTAAAATCCTTCACCAAAGAAAGTGAGTAGATAAAGACAAGTCTGTTAATTTGAAGCTAAGCTACTTAAAATTTTTTTCTAGAAAGTTTCAATAAAACTGCAATAAAATTATGAAGGCAATTTGAGGATGTCCATATGTTCACATTCCAGTAAAAAGCAAAACCTGTGAATTCTAAGGGTAAGGTTGGCATGTAAATACAAAATTTGACCATGTAATCAATATACTCTAATTTTTATTTCAAGGTGTTTGGGAATTTGGTTTTGTTTTGTTTTCAGTTTGTGTGAGATGTTTGCATATTTTAAGCTAACAAATATTCAGTTTACTATTCTAGACACTCTAGAAGCATTATTTCCTTTAACTCTGGCAACAATATGAGAGTTATGAAGGATGCATTGTACCACTGTCCCCATTTTACAGATGAGGAAAGTGTGGCAACCACCCAAGAGCCTGAAGAAGCAGAAGGGCAGGTCTTGAAGCTGAGGGTTGAGCCTCAGACCAAGGCTCCTGCTTGTAACCACTATCTCTTTCCCCCAGTTCTCTGCACCAAGCTTAGTACCTGTCCGTTAACAAGTTTGCATGCCTCAATTATGTATTGGCACAGAAAACAGCAACTTGGAAAACAAACATTCTCTGTACAGAAAGTCCTGGTATAGTTAGCACTGAGTTCACCACTGCACACACGTGCTGGGACTGGAGTCATGCCTGGTCTAGCTTTTTTATCCAATATTACATTTTCTAATCCATTTAAGCCTATTTGCAAAGTCGTTCTATTTCTGTACTAATGACTTAGAAGCAGCTGGAATTTTTTTAGCCAAAATTTTGAAACCTCAGATCTCTATTAAAAGAAAAAAGGGAACCATTTGAGACAGCCCAGAGAGACCTATAATGCTGAATTCCCTTTCACTCTGGAGAACTGGCATGAATTCCTTAATCCTCCAATTGCTTTAAAAAAATAAATAAATAATTACTGCATGTGAGTCCTGTGATGTGCACTGATGACCAGGATGATCTGGGGTCGTTTCCTCAGGGCCAAGATTCATGTTATTACAGCTAGAAGATGCTTATGTACATTTCTGCTTTGGCTTCCGTTCAACTCTGAAAAAAAGAAAATTCCTCATCTCTCCTAAAGCAAGTATGCAAATTATACTATGTATAAATTGCCCAAGATGATGGCTAAGCCTCTGTCCTTTATAGGATTCTCCAAAGTCCACAGAGTGTGTGTGTGTGTGTGTGTGTGTGCATATATAGAGATATACTCGTGTCTATATATACAGATATATCTACATATACACATACACATTTCATATATATATATATATATATATATATATATATATATATATATATATATATGTAAACCCTATTGATAAATATTTTAGATTTTCTGAAAAGTGGTCTGTTTCCTCCTCCATCTGTAGAAGGGCTTTTGCAGGTGTTTGCCCTTATCTTAATTGAGATCCAACCCAATTTTTTTTAATTAAAGTTTATTGGGGTGACAATGGTTAGTAAAGTTACATAGGTTACAGGTGTACAATTCTGTAATACATCATCTATACATCACATTGTGTGTTCACCACCCAGAGTCAGTTCTCTTTCCATAAGCATGTATTTGATCATCCCAGTTTCTTAAAAGCATCACCTGGAAGGCTCATTAAAACACAGATCTGCCCTTGTTCCCAGTCCAGCCCCAGCCCTTGACTGCATTTCTGAAAGTTCCCAGGTGATGCTGATGCTGTGGGCAGTGACCACACGTGGAGATCCACTGCTCTAACTCACTGGTTCCCAAACTACTCCACGTGGGAATCACCTGAGAACACTTTTAAAAACGTGGATGCCCGAACTCCCACTCCTAGAGATTCTGATTTCATTGATCTGGGGTGCTGCGTAAGCACCGATTGTTGTTAAAAGCTCCCCAAGTGAACCTACTGTGCTGCAAGGGTAAGGAACCGCTGCTCCACCCCACACGGTCCCCGGCGTGTCCCGCTCCCGCGCGCGCCACGTGTAGACGCTGGAGCCCCTTCCAAGGAGACAGAGGCAAAGGAGGATGAGCTTAGGGTAGTAAATGCCCCCATTATTATTCATTCTCAGAAGCTAAACACTCTGATGCTGAAATCAGCGCTCATGGAACCTCTTAAGATTCATTTAACACTCAGTAACTTTGCAAGACAAACCCTGACGTGCCAGCCTCCAGCCTGGGCGCGGAGTCTACCTCACCGTTCACCAAAAACTGCACGCTCTGAACACCCAAAGTGCCAACTGCAGTCCAGGGAGGACCAGCCCTGAAGCCCCATACTTGTCATTCTGGCAGAGAGAGGGGAGAAAGCGACGTCACCTTACCTGGCGCAGCGTCCAGGGTCGAGGTTGCCGTCGCAGCCAGCTGCGCGCTCCACCAGGGGTACGGGGGTGTCGCAGACGGTGACCAGCCCCAACCAGGACGAAAACGGGGCTAAAGCGGGTTTGCCGCCCTCC
The DNA here is from genome assembly GCF_057876585.1 of Rhinolophus sinicus. Lineage (NCBI taxonomy): Eukaryota > Metazoa > Chordata > Mammalia > Chiroptera > Rhinolophidae > Rhinolophus > Rhinolophus sinicus. The sequence goes on along the minus strand of NC_142502.1, from coordinate 84,894,384 downwards.
GCCCCGAGTACGGTCTCCCTGCAGCGGCCAGTGCAGAGCGCCGCGGCTCTGAAACTCGCTCTCAGCCCCCTGGAGGCGGAGCCCGGGAGATAAGGTTCGCGCTCCCCACCCGCCCCCTTTCCGGGGCGAAGGCCAGAGGGTGGGCTTTGGATCTGGATTTCCAAGTGCCAACTGCCAAGTGGAATCCTGGTAGAAACATGCTCAGTTCAAATCCTGCTGGGACCAGAAAATGCACCCCTGGGGGAAGGCGGAAAGAGGGGACGGTGCGGGAAGCTGGATAGATAAATGCAACTCAGAGGTTGAAAGGGCAAACGCGGAAGGAGGCAAGGACATGGAGAGCGTCTTCTGTACTGATCTAAGGAGTTCCTGCTCCCTGGGCCTGAGAGAACCGCCCCTGGTGCGCCAGGGTCGGTCACCCAGACCGGCCACCAACAGCAAACTGATGCAGCTACCTTTAACCTAAGGTGATCGCTGCCAGAAAACCTGAGGGGAGTTCATTTTCAGGCAGTCTGATAGGCAGTTACCTTTGAGGAGTTAGGAGATGCAGGAAGTCCTGGAATAAGGTGACTGCCTTATGACAATAAAGGGATGCTCTGTACTCTGCCCCCTTTAGTCCATTCTTCACAGAGCAGGCAGAAATTTCTTTAGCATTAATGTACTTAGAGCACCGGTGTGCTCCGGCTCCTCAGCTGACTCTCATCCATCACTCTCCACACTTCTCACTCTGCCTCCCCCCCATATGGCCTGCTAGCCCTCTTACACACACCAGTGTGTTCTCCTTTCACTTGCTGTTTCTTCTGCCTCCAAGCTCTGTTGTCATAACTGCACGCTTCTCTTCATTCAAGTCTCAAATGTCCCGTCGAAGAGTCCTTCCTGCACAACCAATCCAAAGTGAACCCCCCCCCACCATTCCCATCCCCTAACCCCCACCCTTTTTTTTAACAGGTCACTTGTCACTCTATCAATTTTTATTGCTTGTTGTTCTTTTGTTTTGTTTCCATCTCAAGGTAAGCTCTATGAGGACAGAGAAATGGTCTTGTTCCCAGCTTTAGCCTCTCCATCTAGAGCAATACCTGGAACACAGAAGGTGCTCAGTAAATGTCTGCTGAGTGTATGTGTGAATTACTATCTCCCCAGGGAAGAAACTTGACAAAGGCCTTCCTTTAGTAAATCAGTCCTACTGAATTCAGGATAATAGACAAACATATTTATCCTGCATTTCTTCATTCATTCATACATTCATGTTATAGTCTACTGTTAGGCAAATATGTTTCTCCATGGGCCATAGCAATGAAAATATAACAATTTTTCAATATGAAGACATGGATAACCATTTCCTAATATTTTTTAATAATGACAAGAATATATTCCAAACTCTCAGCAAATGGCCTCTTTACTTTGCAGAGGAAACTGAAACCTGCCCAAACCAAATGTATACCAACTGATTCTGCATTGCATCTATTAAAATAGAAAAGGGCCCCCCACACACACACACACACAACACTTATTCTGTGTCCTGCCTCTTTCTGTCTCCTTAGGAACCACCACATTGATGGTTCCATCTCCTCTTGCATCTTTAACCTCTTCTACTTAAAAGACTTACTTGAACGTACTCCAATCTCTCCTATCCCAACTCTTTACATACTGGTGTGCTTACCACTTCCTGAAACTGCTTCAGGTAAGTTTGCTAACAATCTCCAATATTCAGTGGACCAGGCGTACTTTATCCGATTCTGATTCAGGATGCTGGTGATGGGAATTAGGGATCTATAGTTTGCAGAAGAGAAGGCTTAGGGATGGGCACCTAGAGATAGTCAGAAGAAGAGGAGCCTGTAGCAAAGACAGATATGATATGTATGTAAATAATGCCCTAGGTTACTATAGTACGCACTTTTTGTTAAGAACTATTGCAAACGCTACCTGACAGTTCTTTCCTTTCTTAGTCTCTCAGTATTTTTTTAACCTAGTTGGTCCCTACTCTGTCCTTCTTGAAATACTTTCTCCCCCTGTCCTTATTAACTCTTCACCTACCTATCCATCTCTGCTACAGTCTCCTCTTCTTCTGGTTCTCTCTAGGTGCTCAGCCTTCTCTTTTCCTGGTGAACTCTCCTTAAGCCATATTATCCATTTCTGTAGTTTCATGGATACTTGGAGTTCTTAACCTGGGATCCATGTTGAGCCCTCAGGGAATCTGCTGGGCCCTAGAATTTCTATCCAATATTCTGTGTACATGTACATGTTAATTTTTCTGGAGAGAGGTGTTTTTCAGATTCTTTTAGATTATCAGAGCATAGCTCTCTAATCCCTATTCCACCCACAAAAAAGTCAACAGCCCTTCATCTATTCCCAAGCCTACATCTCCAACCCAGGTCTCTTTCTCCAGATTTTGTCCAGTATCCCAACTGTCCACTGGACATCTTCACTTGTATGAATGGCAGGCTTTTCAAATAAAATATGATCAGGGCTGAATTTATTATTATTTTTTGTCCTCCGAAAAGAAGTGTTCCTCCTCTCTTCATCCCCTATCTTTCCCAAAGGCACCACCATTCATCTAGTTACTCAAGATGGGACTTTGCCACAGTCTCCACTCTACTGTAAATCTGACCCTCTCCTGATTAAAACACCAACATGACTTTTCAGTGCTCCTAAAATAAGCTCTGAGCTCTTTAACATGTCTCCACAACTCTTACCTTGCTCACCTCCACCCTCAGGACTTGCCACGTCCTCCCCACCTCCTTACCCCCTTATCTTTTAAATACCACCCGTACTGAACTTCAGCTGCCTCAGACCCTCCATGCCCAACTTCCAATTTACAAAAACTGTGATATAATTCATTTATGTTGTTTTAAGCTGTAAAGTTTGTGGGCAATTGTTACACAATAATAGAAAATTAACACAATGAACCTAAGCCCAGCTCTTCTAGCAAGGTCAAAATTTCCCAAGCCATTCATTTTAATAAATAGAATACCTTTTTTATATCTAATTAATATTACTTTATTATATCCTTCAATAAATATATTATTTACTAATTATTTGATTTTTCTTTGATTATTAATTACTCAATTAATTATTTGGTACATTTAATATTTATTAATTATTTTATTTATTTAAAAAAGACTTGCATGTAAACCTTTAAAGTTTAAAATTAAGGGGGGAAAAAAAGCTTGGAAAATAAAATTTCCCAATTTTTGTTTTAGAACATAATTGTACCCAAATCTACAATATTACCTCCTCCTCAACAACAACAAAGATCTAAGTCATAGACACCAAATTTGAACAGAAAAAACCAAAAGAATCCCTCATTTCCTGTACAGTCCTCTTCGTCTCATCTCAGCATCATCCAAACCTACGCTACTTACACAGAAGGAGCTCTTACAGAAAGATTGCCTGCAGCTACATATTGCTGCATTAAAAATGCCTTCTGCCCTGGCTTTTCAGGGCTCACCTCTGCTGCTCAGGGTAATCGTTTGTCCTCTTCTCCAGAAGAATAAATCAATATTATTGCTATATTGTTGTACTTTAAATCTCAAATGCTCAACAACTAAAGCATATTTGAGCAATCCACCACAACTGAGCTCCAAAGGTACAACCGAAAGTCAGCACCATTGACAGCAAGTGCCGTATCTTAATTGCTCACCATTACATTCCCATGAGAACAATAAACAAACATTTATGAAATGAATGAATGAACCTAATGTGACAAGACGGAGGGAGAATAACATCAATGTATATATACTGAATGCACTGGTGTTAGCCCAGCCACCAGGCTAGTCCTTTGGGAAACAAATATAAACAAAACAATCCCCTGCCTTCCCTCATAAATAGCTAACCTCACCCTAAAATAATGTACCCTTCACCAAGGCAGGTAGTTCTCAAATGCTCTCTCCAAGATTGCGGGCAGGGTCATTCTAAGCAAATTTTATTATATTCTTACCCTTTCCTCCAGTAATGTTATAGAAATAAATATAACTATAACTTAAATCAAGGGCATGTGTGAAAGGAGCGAGAAGTCACCTGGAAAGGGAAAGGGCAAACAAATTACCTGGTGGTCTCGGCACTGCAAACCACAGAAACCAAGTCTTGACGAGTTCAGCAGCAAAGGGATGTACTGGAATGATGTGGCCACAGAATTGATAGGAAGGCTGGAGAACCAGGCTTGGGCAAAGACAGACTGGGTCAGAGGAGAGTCTGTGCAACAGATATAGCTTGACAGTCTGCGGAGGTACCGCCGCTTGAGAGAATGCAGCACTCCACTTGAGATTCAAAGTCCAGAGAGACTCCAATAGACTGGGTTGGGTTACATGCCCACTGCCCTAGTGAGGGGAGGGCAGGTCTGACAGTCTCAAAGCTGGTGGCTGGGAAATATGTGACCACAGGACACCAGGGGACAATCAGGAACTGGGTCATATCTGAGTAACCTGCCCATAAATTCAACCCTGCCCAGTAGTACTCCTTCAAATGCAGAGTAGACTTTAGTAGTTCCCAAAGTCACAAGGAAGTTGGTTAATCAGATGGACAACTTTGAAGCAGTTTCCATGTGAGGGATATCTAGGGTGCTGACTGAGGAGGGTTGGCTCACATGCTCCATTCAGAAGTGGAGCCCGACCGAGAGCCCACAGACTAGAAGAGGGAGATGGTGGTTCTTCACATCGAGCCAGGCCTCTGTTAACTAAAAGAGAGGAAACAGTCCTGAGACATGAGGATATCAAAAAGCAACAAATGTTCACTGCAGTTCACACCTTTTGCTGTCCGGCTTCCAAACAATCTTTTCCTAAGTAAAGAGAGCCCAAAACCTCATCAGATTACCACATTCAGCCATAAATCCAAGATGTACGTTGTTCTTGGTCAGGTTTAGATGGTCCACCAACCTGTGGCTAAATGATCAAACTAACCAATGCCAATATTGGAGAGAGAACAAGTAACCACAGAAAAGACCTACCCCATCTGGAAAAGGGGAGAAAAATGCACAGTATCCCACCACCATTGTCTATAATATATCCTGCTAAACAGAATAGCCAAGGCTGTTCCCTGAAAGAGAAGTGAGTATCTTGGTCAGCTCACTGGTGGTCCCTAATTCTGGCTCCAGGAAGATATCCTTTGACCATTGACCACAGGACATTTTTGCCAAGGTTGAGGTCTACCTGAGAAGACCTTTAATCTCTAGGTGGCTTCTGGTCAGTTCGAGAATCTCAAGTTCTACTTGAGGATTCTGGTTTCCTGGCAGCAGTATTCTGCCCATATTCCTAGCCTCTGCCTAGAGCAATTATATACATGGATATGGGGTGGAGAGTCTTGCCCAGTCTGACCTTTGTCTCCAAACTATAGCCCAACTGTGTCTTTGCAGTGATTGTTTTTATCCCCTTTGACAATCAGATATTGCATAACAAGAGCTGCATGCAAGGGTACTGGGGATTCAGCTTCTCCCAAAGGCAATCTTATTTCCTTCTGTGGTTCCTACCTTCCTACTTTTGATCACACTAGCTTTACCACTAGGCAGAGAAGTTGGCTTTTCCAACTATGCAAGGCTCCACAGTACCAGGCTCATAGGTTGCAGTCAGTGTCTCTAGAAAGGCTTTTCTTTTTTTTTCTTTTTTTCACTTTTCCTGTTTTCAAAATGAGCTTAACCGTAAGTGTGTCAACTCTTTCTAGAATCCTAATAAAGACTGCAAGATGTAGCAAAAAAAATCGATGCCTTCACGTTTTTCTTCTGTGTCTCTGAAAGACTCAAATGATCTGAGTCTCAAGTCACTATGGACTACAGCTTAACAAGATTTGCCCCTATTGTATAATAATGGTGGCCAATTTCCCAGTCCTGGAGAAATGCGACTTTTCTGCCCTCCATCCTCCCTCACCTAGATAATTTTGCATGTTAGGTTATGTGACTTGTAGTATCCTACTTCTGGCCCTCATTTCTGTATCAATTAGGACTCTTGTTTGCAAGCACAGAAACTGTTTCTAATTTACACAGAAAATGAATCCTTTGGACATATATAGTAGCTCACAGAAGGTCTGGAAAACCACATTTAGGAAAAAAGGAACCAGGTAAAGCGGCAAAGGTAGCAAGGATTACTTAGCATTCTTAAAGGGATACCACCAGTGGTAGAAGTGAGCTACATTTTTTCCCATTCATATATTAATCTACTCAATATATAAAGATAGTGGATTTCATTGGCCTCTCTTGGGTCACCTACAACCACTTATATTAGGAGAGAATAAGGCATCTAATTGTACTGGTCTGCCAAAACTGCCCACAGTGGGGAAGAAGAAATCCTCAAAGGAAAACAGGGTGTTGCTACCATCACAAGGAGGCATGAGGACCGGATGGGCAAAGCCAAACAGCCACTTCAGAGAAAGGAAAGCTATGCCATTTCCTTAGCACTCTTTTCGAACCAACTATAGGGGCCACAGTCTGCTCTTTCAACACTTACTTCCTCGGATTGTACAAACACCTTCAGTTTGATGGATAAATCCAAAGCACCTGATGTATAACAGTTTTATATCTAAGAAGATATGACATATAATAGCCCTACCCTGGAAATAACTGGGAAATGCCTCAGATGCTCACTGCTGAGCTATAGACCTTGAGCTGGTATTTCTAGAAACACCACAGCTCAGAGGCCCATGATTTTTCAGGAGTGAATTCTAGTGATCCTTGGTTTTAGCTCCCATGATAACATCACTGGACCACTCAAACCGCAGAGGGCATCATCCACATGGACTGCTTTAGGGATGACACGTCACCCAAACTGCACCAGTTAGAGGTCTCTCTAGGACTTTGGAAGGGAGGGAAAGAGGGTTTTGTTGTTGTTGTTATTGTTTTGTCTTAGATTTTGAACACCGAGTACCATGTAAGCCCAAATCTTCCTAACGAAGACCTGGACTGACAATTTAACCAAGACAGAGAAAAGTAGAACCACAGAAAGAGAAAACAATCTACTGACATCTTTTGAGTATCTACATCCAGCCATTACTGAAACTGAACCTAATTCTGGATTTTTCCCTTATGTGGGTCAATAAATCCCTTTGTTGTTTAAGCTAATTTGAATTGGGTTTCTGTTACTCTTCAATGAGAAGAGCCCTAAACTGAACACCCAAAAGCAATCCCAAAACTGAAAGACTCTTAAGAAAATAGAATGTCAATATAAAATTGTTTTGTGTTGTAAATTCTTCTTACATTTATAGCTTTAAATGCTAAATTTTGATACTTAATATCAGAGCTTGGTATCAGTAATGAATATTTTTTATAAATCCCCTTAAAAGTCCAAAAGCCCAAGATAATTTGACTCATATTCTAATGTGGTTGGATGATCATCAGGTCTTATTTCTGAGGGAACGATCTTAGATCCAAACGTGAGACCCTCAATTGGCCTGTAAGGATGGAAGAAGTGCATTCAGAGAGAGTTTGGAGGTAATTCTTCCATGGCATAATTTCAGAGTCCCAAGTTCTTCTGGCTAAGAGAGCACTGGATTCCTGTTCCTCAGGATGTAGGTCACACTTCTTATACTTTTATCTTAGGGCTGAAAGGAAAACTCAACTTTCCTCACAGTTAAACCATAACATAAAAATGAGAAAGTATCCCATTTGTAACTAACTGTAACAATTATTTCTTGTTAGACCTCTTCCTATAGGAAATATTGAAAAGATCCTACATTATGGTTAGCCCAGTGAAGAGGGAAAACAAGAGGTGATTTATATATACCTCTACTTAAAAGTAGAAGGAAGATATATTCTTTGTTGATTAACTTATGATTGAAATACTGTCTCTAAAGTGAAAGCACATATTCAATACTGGGTTGGTTTTCCTTTGACATACAGTTAAAAATCGGAAATAGTGTCCTGTCAACAAGGACACTACAAGTCCCTGACTTCTATATAGCAATGGTTAATAACAAGCTGGAACAGATTTTTTAAAAAGTCCGATTTCCATTAACTTTGAAGTTAAAATATTAATATATAACAAAATAATTGTTTCAAGTTCCAACAGGCTATGTGTGCGTGAGTGTGTGTGTGTGTGTGTGTGTGTGTGTCTGTAAAACTGAGAAATATTTGAAGATACTGAGGTTACTTAATATATTTTTCTAAAAACTATAGCAATCCCAGTTCTTTTAACTTGCCTTAGAAGTCATGTTTTCATTCCTCCAACCATTTTCTTAGCACTCTTCTGCAATTTCTTCAAGTGTTGTATAGGTCCTTTAAAAATATTTCATACAGGAAACTATCAGTGAGCACTTGGAGAAGACATTCCACAATATGCTGCTTAATTAAAAGAAACATACTATTTGGCTTCACAATTCATGTTAACAATCATTAGATTTTTTTTTTTCTGTCATAATAAGTCATTTATTATCTAATCTGCATCCCACCCTTCCCCCCCAGGTAAATGACTCAGCACTCATTCCCTTACATTTTAATTCTGTTTCACTCCAAATGCTTTTCAAATAAAGGTCACTTTGACCAGATTTAAGAGTGATTTCATCATACATCATATGAAAAATTAGGATGATGGATGAAATAATGTCTACGGTCCCTTTCCAGTTTTCAAGTGCTTGATCCTCTGTGAGGACAGACAGCCAAGTCACAGTTACTATCATACATTCTAACTTGTCTTTTTTTTCTCTTCCTTAGTTCCCATGTTCTGTGTATCATAGTTAATTGCATAAACTGTATTCTAGATTCGTCACTTTCTTTTTCACTTCTGGGCACAAAACCTTTCTTTCCCTAACCATCTAGATTGATCATCGGTTCTTAAAAGGGAGAGAGACTCTATGTGTACTTAGTGCTTGCACGTATTGTGCCCCAGTCTAACTGCACAGAGCTCTGTGAAGCTCATCTTTCTTAACAATATACATGCCTTTTATATCCGATACTATCTCTAGAACTTGCCTTCATAATTTAGGCCACCTGCCTACATGATGTCCTGTTGTAAAGAACAGGGACAGAAATCTCCCCCTCCTTCTGCCAAGGCTTGTCGCTGGCTACAAACATACTTGGACGAGATTGGGCGCGTTCAGGATGGTATGTGTATACACGTGTGTGTTTGTGTGTGTGTGTGTGTGTGTGTGTGTAATATATATATATATATATAGTTACAAGAAGTGGAGTACAGCATTAGGAATAGAGACAGTGGAAATGTAATGGCTGTGTGCGATGTCAGAGAGATACTGGTTGGGGGGGGGGTTGACACAGTGTGAGGGATATAAATGATAAATGTCTAACTATTACATTGTTTTGTACACCTGAAACTAATAAAAAAAAACACCAAATAAATAAACGAAAATAAAATAAAGTAAAAACATACTTGGGAAGCCTCCTGGAGCAGCAATGGGTGGGGATGAATGCCTTGGCTGGCTGCATGCAGATTTTCACAGATGCCGAGTTATTCAAACAGGGCAGTCTCTCTGCTGTGCCAGAGTCATCTGCTGGAGTCTGTGTACAAGACAGATGTGGATTCCTTCTCAACCCTTCAAGAGCTTGAGTTTGATATAGCCTCCGAACCTGATTTAAAATAAAAAAACAAAAACAATAAAAACCCACAATGTACCTGATGAAAACAAGATTTAAAAATAGTCCCAGCCCCACCTCTCACCACAGCTGGTCTCTGAGAGGAGAGGATTGCACAGAAGGACTTCTCTAGGTTTCTTCCAAATGTGAGCTGAGATAATTCTAGGAGGTCTGCTTGGCTCAGCTGAAAGATCCTTACCCAAAGCTCTCATCTTGTGATTGCCAAAACCCATGTAAGGACGGATGTAAGAGGATACTTCTAGAGTCTCCCTATGAATGTTTCTTGGTCCCCCCCACCCCACCCCAGGAAACATTAAGAAACTCTAGAGTATTTTTAGCAGAGAATTTAACCCACTAAATAATTGCTGAATAAAGGAATGAGGTTCTCTAGATGACAAGTAGGCTAAGATCAGGCTAAAATTAAAGGCAATTCAGTGGTCTCATAACACTTTTCAGCCCCAGTTACTCTCATGCTGCTCTTCTTTAGGAGTCTGGAAAATTTAATCTGAGGAGGATCATACAGGGCTACAGATCCAACCTCTTTATTTCTGGTGGATATGGACAAAAATGGGAAGTACTTATCTCATAAACAACATTTCATTTTCCCTTCAAATCCTAATAGAATGTGTTTCTTCATTATCATTCTAGGTGAAAACCTGTTTTGTGTCAAAACAAAAGTTTTCTTGCTTAACACAATATTTTCCCTATGAGTAGAAAAGAATTGAGAAGTGTTAAATGAGTATCAAATTAGATTTTTGAAAACCTGACAAGCAAATATTGAGAAATCAGGACCAAGGCATAACCTTTGTGCAGTGTCAAAAGTAAAGCTTCAAACAGTAAGACATTCAAAACTGTATCTTCTATAATATAAACTAGTTTCATATTATGGAAGGGTAAAGTCTAGACTTAAGATTTGAAGACTAAATATCTATTCTCCACTCCTCTAACCAAATAGCATTAAAATGAGGGTTACTAGGTCCTTTTCACCGGCACAGCTATATCCTTTTTAGCCCCATATAGGAGTGAAACTAACAATGCTTCACTGTTCAGGAGGCAAATATATTCATCTGCTGAAGGAGAAATGAGTGCAGGCAGGTTGGGTTAGAAGTTTTAATGCTGAGTCTAACGCCAATCATGCAAAATACAAGACAGGCAAAGGAACCTGCATCTCAGATTTACACAAAACCAGGTATAGATTCTGATGAATCGTCTATCCCCATAATATAGGGAGGTATTTCTCGGTTAAACATACCTATTTATAATGACTGAAGAGAAGAGCAAGGTCTCACAACAGGATGTGCTAAGAGCAGAAGCTGCATAGATTCTGAGCTGTATTGAAAGGAGAGAGAAAAATTAGAAAGCACGTGAAACTCCTCCATCAAATTCTCATTATTAGCAAGATTGGACTTGACTAACATGGTTTTATTATTAAACTTAAAATAGTTTAAGCCTGGGCATTATAGAGATAATACTACCAACAAGAAAATCTTTATAGCTCCTGTATGCTTCTGGTTGGAGTAGATGTTAGTTTGAGCTTTCTGTACAGAAATTTGAAAGTATGCATTGGGAGTCTTAAAATATTCATACCCTTTGACACAGTAATTCTGTTTTTAGGAAAATACCCAAATAGAATAATCAGAAAAGGACACAAAGATGTATGCGCAGATATGTGTGCAAAGATAACAATTATACATCATTTGTATAATGGGCAAAAGAATAAAAACAAAAGAAGCCCCCAAATTATAGACTGCTTAATGCACAGGTCCGCAAACATTTTCTGTAAAGGCTCAGTTAATATTTTAGGCTTTGCAGAACATGCTGTATCTGTCACAACTACTACTCTGCCATTGTCGTGTAAAAGCAGCAGAGACAACAGTAAATGAGTAAGCATGGCTGGGTTCCAATAAAACTTTATTGATGGACACTAAAATTTGAATCCCTATACTTCTCAAATACCATAAAATCTTTTGATTCTTTTCAACAATTTAAAAGTATAAAAACCTTAGCTCACGAGTTTTACAAAAAGAGGTGGCAGGCCAGATTTAACAACCTCTGGATTAAATTCAAATATCATTATTAAAATTTTACGTTCATTATTTAATATGAGTCAAAATTACACAAGTTGAGATGAAGAGGGAGAGCAAGAGGCGAGGGAAAAAGGAGGGAAGGAGGGGGAGAGAAGAGGATACTGGAAGGTAATATGCCAAAAGATTGATAGTAGTTATTTCTAGGTTGAGAAATCATGGATGATATGGATTTTTTTATTATTTATTTTTTATACTTTTGGATTTCTCTATAATAAGTATATGTTATTTTATGATTAAAATGATGCTTCAAGGAGAACTTGTTTTGGCTAGAAGATTCATGTCTTTCTCATTCTTTAGACATTACTCAGAAACTTTGGACTTTCTAAAATTCTTGACAAAGGTCATGCTGTTTTTTTAGCAATAACTTTTAAACAACACCATTTTTTAAACACATAAGCTAACAATTCACTTCTTTTTTTTTCAGGGGCATATACTTTTTAAATTTAAATACTTAAATCTTAGCCCCAAAGTCAGAGTTTGTCTCCCTTAGCTTTCATTTCTCTCCCAGCTGTGTACACCTTTCAGTGTCTCCCTAGCTACTTGGCAAGTACAGGCTGCCCCAGCTCCCCCGGAGCTGCACTGTAATGCTTACAACTATATCAGTTTACCTGCATCCAGCCAAGCTTCTTAGGTGCACCATTCTAACCTCAGATGCTCAGCGTTCAAAGCCCATACACATGCATGCACCCCATTCCCTCGTCTCCAGCTCACCTGTTATTGGCTCACAGTCAGTTAAAGAAGCAATCTGTCACTTGCTGTGTCAGGGCTGTGGTGATATATGGATGATGGCTGTAACTCTGTAAGACCTCCAGAAATATCTTTATATTTATTTTAACAGGAAGTTTGGAATTTTCATATCTTAACTCAGTTGAAAAATTAACTGATGGGTAAATTTCAGGCGTCCAAGACAACATTTCCCAAGCATTTTTCACAAACACTTGTTCTATGAGATATTGCAAGGGAAAAAAATTATCCGTGTGTATATCATTTTGAGAGATGCTGCATATAATGCTGCATACAGTATTTGTATGCAAAAATGCATACAATGTTTGTGAGGCTCACAATTTATATTAGAATATTAAAGTCTTTGCAAAGTCCAAAAGTATACTCTGACCTGGCCAATAGAAGAGCCGATTTGGAAAGAGATGGGTGGAATAATATGTGCTAGCATCTCTCAAATCATTCTGCATTACACGGTAATGGTCTCAGACTGAATCAGACCCCTCCTGGCATGGGGTCCCCTGAATTCTCCCAGCTGCTTCACCACTGCCCTATTTGCATTTCTACCTAGACAACTGGGTGCTTTCAAGTCCTTTCTCCATGCTCTACATTCCCACCATTGTGGAGGGCTCACTCACCAACAGTGTATTTACATTTACATTCAAAGCATCAGAGCTTCCCTTGGCTGCTGCCTAAAATTAGCATATGCTTTCACTATTTATGAGACATGGCCAGCTGACATTTTTAAAAATTACAGTGGAACTGTAAAAACATATGTATCCAACTGTGGTGAGATTAGATGGTCCTGCATTTATTTTTCTAAGAATTGACCACATCCAATATACACTCTTCTCTGAATGCATCTCATTGTTTCTATTTTGGCAGTGGCTTTCAAATATCCAACCACCAGGGACAGTTATGTATTAACGTTTAATTCAATTAATAGCTTCTTGGAAAAACATGTACTTTTCCCAAAAGCTAATTTCTAAAGCCAGTCTGCAAATGACATAGAATAGAATATTGCTGCTGCTTAAGACAGCTTTTACAAAACCAATTATTTCAGATTGCAAATATGTGCCCCTTGTAACTAGAACTTAAAAAAAAAAACATGGCCAGTTCAATATTTGTTGGTTTCAAGCCACAATATGATAGCCTGCATTTTTTTTCTGGGCACTTCCGGATAAGTCTCTTTATCAAGGAGCAATAAAAAAAAAGCAAACAAAGAAAAACATGCCATACTTTCTCACATTAACATTTGGATTCTAACGCAGAGTGTAGGTGTGATCCACTACCACCCCACCACAAATGCACAGCATGTTTTGAATGCAACAACAGTAAAAAAGAGAGTTGGAACCAAATAACGAGTCTGGTTTAATAGAATATTATTCATGAGTCTAGGCTTAAGCCAAATTACTTTTAATCCTCCCTCAAAAATGACTCTAAACTTGATGGAGTGGTTCTTTTATAATCATGAACTCATAAGAATGCCTTAGGGGGAAATAATTCAATGGAAGTTGTGAAGTACTGTTGTTATATTAATACAGACAATGTGGAACCCCCAGTGAGGATTTTTGAGAAAGTGGAAGTAGAAGACAACTTTTTTCTCAAAGAAGAACCTTTCTGGAGTATAATTTTGCATTAAATAATTAAAGCAAGTTTTCAATGTCTAAATGCATTCCTCTGGTTTTCTTGAAATTTCCTTGCTTTCACTTTTTATAGAAAGTAAGGAGTTAACTATAATTCTACTATAAATCTAGAAATCTTTCCATGGTCTTTGTTGCCTCAGCCGGTCAGATCCCATCTCTCACCGCTCTTCCTCCCACTCACTCCGCTTTGGTCATAATATCACTCAGCTGCAGAAACCTAAGACTGTGCACCTCCTTCAGTCCTGCGTCCGAGCTTCCTCTTCACTTGCCTCACCCTAAGCAAGGCCCTGATCCAGAAGCTAACATTGTACTCAGGAAGATTAGCCATTGTGTTAGTAAGGATGAGCTAGGTTATGCTGCAATAACAAACCCGTCCTAATATTCCATTGGGCTTAATTTAACAAAGGATGATTTCTTGTTCTCACTACAGGCAGGTTAGCCTCTGCTCCACATAGTTACTTAGAGAACTGGGTGATGGCAGCTTTTTTTTTTTTTTTTCTTCATTAGTTTCAGGTGTACAAAACAATGTAATAGACATTTACACCCCTCACAAAGTGATAACCCCCCTCCCCCAACCTACTACCCCTCTGACATCATATATAGCTGTTATAGTTCCACTGACTCTGTTCTCTATGTTGTACTCCACTTCCTGTGAGTATATATATATATATATATATATATATATATATATATATATATAAAATTATAGTTGACATTCAATATTACTCAGCTTCAGGTGTACAGCACAGTGGTCAGGCATCTACACTGTCCATGAAATGGTCTCCCTAAGAAGACAAGTGCCCATCTGACACCCTACAAAATCTTTACAACATTATTGATTATATTCCTCAAACTGACTTTCATAGGGTGACGGCAGCTTTGCCATGGTGTATCCTATCTATCTGGAACATGTAGTCTCTGATCACTGTAGTAGAGGAAGAACATAGACTTGACCATGCCTCAGCCCAGAAGTGACACATGTCACTTCCTTCATATGTCATTGTCCAGAACTGCAAGAGGACTAGGAAATATAGGGAAGAAAGTAAAATAGTTGATAAAATGTACTATCTCTGCTAAATGCATATGTACAAGTAACTACAGCTGAATATAACAGATATCAATTTTAATTATTAATGCATCCAATTCTCAAACCGAGGCTCTTTCTAATCCCTAGGCTTTCAAACATAATGTTCCTTCTGCTCAGTATGTTCATAAACGCACCCCACTCTCAAATCCCACTCAACCTTCAGGTCTTGGCTTAGACGGCATTTCTTCTGATAATCCTTAAATAACCCTCCTTTGCTCAACCTAGACCCTCCTCTGTGCTCTTACATACTTTCCCCCACAATAACTGCTAGCATTTATTATCTACTCTATGCCAGGTACAGTTCTGAGTATTTACTATGTAATCCTCACAATAAGCCAATGAAACAGTGTCTTAATCCAAGCTCCCTAGAAACCAGTTTGAGCCAAAAGCACATAACTGGCCTTGTATTAGTTGGAAGATCCTAGGGAAGCAGGAGAGTGAGAAGAGGGCAATGAGGCAGGGAAGGAAGGGAACATACATAAGGGACCAGGATACAGACCTGGCCACAGCTTGAGACAAGCTGGGTGTTCACAGCAAACCGAGAGAGATTTAGAGAGGCACATATACACAAAATAGTACTGACTACTGGAGCTCTGAAAAGTCCATCCCATCTCCAGTTAGACCAGGAGCAGCCACCCTGCAGGCCCCAGGCTGGAGTAGTGGCAGCAGCCTGGCTCCGTGCCCAAGGGAAGAGGGCAAGCTGTTACAAGAACCGCTCCAGCTAGAAAGCAAGGTGAGTACATGGATCTGGGCTGGCACACAAACTGAAAACAAAATCATTTCTTGTAGGCAGTTGTAATTCCTGTCCAATGTTCAGATGAAGACACTAATGCATAGAAATACAAAAATACGAATAAGATGACGCAACTAGAAAGTAACATAGCCAGGATGCAAACCAAGGAAAACTGGCTTTTCATGTGGTTTCAACCACTACTCTGCCACAAAAATGCAAACTCCATAAAATCAAGAACTACCTTGTCCCCAGCACTTGTCACAAACTAAAGTTGGACACAGTAGACAATACATTTTTAATAAATGAATGAGTAAGTTTTAAGTAAGTGGTATTCCAAGAAAGGCTCAAGTAATCAATAGGAAGGAGAGATTACATTATATTGGGGTGTTCTGGAAGGTTCCATGGCAGAACTTTGGCAGACATGACATCTGAGCGAGATCTTTCAGAGGTTTAAAGAAAAGTTTGGCCCAGTGGCATAAAGGCCAAATGGAGGTTGCAGTTTTACTGAAATGGAGGATTGAAATAGGGGAACGGTGGGAAATAAACGTTAAAAAGTGTATTGGTATCAAATTACAAGAAGTTTTGCTATCTTCATGGTGGGTAAGATGCTTAAGTAGGAGAGAAATTAAGGCTTGTATACATTCCAAAAGAAAGCCCAACTTATAGCAATGTCCACAGCCAGGGAAGCCAAGCATATGCTTTAGACTATCCCCAAATCATGGTTCATTTAAGCCATGTTTTATTCTGTACTCCAGGAACCCGCCATTGTTGATTCTGCTCTAGGAAACAGTTCTATTTTGTTGTTACCCAAGTTTCTGTGGCTTAAGATGAAGCTGTGCTCTTGTTTTTATCAGGAGAAATAGAAAACAGCTGCTGAACATTCTCTTTATAATAAGTTTCATACAATTCAGTTATTTAAATATTTTCCTGATATTTATTTGATCATTAACCCAGCATACAGCCTAAGTAATAAATACAAGAAATCTTAGAAGAACAAATGATAATACTGGCTTTAGAAAGAGACTCACACGCGCATGTACACACACCACACACACACTGGGGTGGGGGGAGAGCTTTTTTTTTTAATCTATAAAGGATAAAATTATATTCCTTTATGGGATAATGCCTTTGTTTATAATGTTTTTCTTGTGATACATAAAGCATTGTCTTTATGATAAATGAAGTTTCTCTGGAACTGATTACAACACATATGGGAAGCAAACTGCTGAAATTAATTTTTATTTAACAACATGAACAGTTCAAATAAATCCACAAGAGTTTCATAATGCTTCCATGTGCATTTGCATTTCCACTTAGTCAACACCCTCATGCATCAATAGGAGCAATATAAATAGAATAACCACAAGTCACCCTTCTGCCACTTACTCCTTATCCCAGAGACATTTCCCTCTGACTTAAGCAATCCTATCAACCCTGGAAACAATCCCCTGGTTTTCCTTTTACTTCTGTGCCTGCCTCTGCTCAGTCTGATTTGGAATGCTTATTTCTATCCACCCATTAAATGTCAGAATTCCTCAAAGATCAATCCTAGACACCCTTTTTTTTTTCATCCCATACTGTCTCCCTGGAAGATTTTATTCACATGACTCACAAATTTGTATCTGCTTCAATGCCTGACCTCTGAAATACATGTAACTAATTGCCAATGTGATATTTCCATCTGAATGCCTGCACTATCATCTAGAACTCAGCGTATCAAAAACTGAACCTGTGAAACATGAACCCCCAATTTGATTCTGCTCTGTTATTCTTCTCTCTCATCCCTTTCTCCTTTACTCCCTACATCTAATCTAATCTAATCTAATAATCTACCCAGCAAATCCTATAAATATTATCTCCTAAATATTTCTAATTTATCCACTGCTATGCTTTGTTGCCGTTAACGTAGGCCAAGATCCTGAAATAGGATGCGGAGTGGACATTCTTGTTGCCCAGGAGTCATCAGTAGTTCTTGAGGGAAGTCTTTTCCCTTCTCTACCCACAGAGAAAAAAAAGGTACCTCTCACAACCCAGTGACGGAGACTATAAAAGAATCACTCAGAGATTGGAGATACCTATATGAAGGGGAGGCTGGCATCTCATTCCACAGTGGATGACTGCTTACACAGAGGTCTTTTGGATTTGCCCACTGTGCTCATTTGAGCAAGAGGAGACGACAGTTGGAGTGAGACTGTGGAGCTAAGACAGGGCTGGCAGTAAAATAGTCTACAAGCTACTTTGGAAAATCAAGAATGTGTGAGTTTGCCATGGGTCAAGTGGCTGTCCTACAACTCTTGATGGGGACCCCAGACACAAGAGGCTCTGGAATAGACTACCCAGAGAAGGTGCTGAGTGGGGAGTTGGAAGAGGTAATAGAATGCATGCAAGTCCTTCATGAGGAACTAGAATTTAAATGCCTTTCACATATGAGTCACCAGAGGTTAGTCAGTGTCAGTCCGGAAAAAAAAAAAAAAGCAGTAGGCAGCTTCTCAAGGACTACAACAGAGCCAACCAAGGAAAAGACACTGTCCTTTCCCTTCCTTGCTCCCTACCCTACCTACCAGAAGGGCCTAATCCAAGGATAAACAGTGATACTCCACACCCCCACTTCAAGGTGAGTCCAAAATCTAGTTCCGAAACATTTGTAATAAACAAATGCCAGAGTTATCATAATTCCAAATCACGTTACCTAAAGAAGACTCTATGTCCATGGTTCCAAAGTGTGAAACCATCTTAATTCTTCCACCTGTATCATTTAATCAGGTCTCTGTATGTGCTTCTGGGGCACAGGGTGATTAATTATTTTTTCACTCAACTTGCTGATGACAACATTTTAGAAAACGATCCTCTAGATAGTTTGAAAAGATTAAATAAAATGATTGATGCTACCTGGAGTCTCAAAGTACAAATCTTTTGAAGTAAGAAAATTAAATTCCATCTATCTATGAGAAGAAAAATTAAGCAAATACACACAACAAAAGAAGCATTAAAGACTAAATTTAATCAGAAAGGCTTACAAGCCCTTGTTTAGCAGCCACTGGAGCCTTTCTCCCAGTGCTTTTAATGAGGAGGTTTTTACTCTGGGTACCCAATAGCCTTTACAGGCCTGTGATCTAAAAACATGCCAACACAATTATGATTTATAGCTTCATAGCGCTGTTGACAAAAGATGTAGTGAATCAGTCAATGTTATTTTAGGTCACGGTTAGTCTTCCCACCAAAAATCAAAGAGAAAGTAAAATTCCAAACTCTGCAGAGAGAAATCAGCTTCATACATGTCATAAACATCTAATATAAAATTAGAAAATTTAACCTTTAGAAAAGTACTGAACATTCTAGACCAGGAGTCAGTAAACTCCTGCCCATGAACCAATCCGGGCCGCTGCCTGTTTGTAAATAAAATTTTATTCAACACAGCCCCATTGATTTATTTTCATATTGTACACAGATGCTTTCACACTAAAACAGCACAATTGAGTAGCTTTGACAGAGACTGTGCGGCCTGCAAAGCCTAAAATATTTACTACCTGGCATTTTACAGAAATGTTTGCTAATTGTTGTTCTTACAATGCAATACCTGTAGTTATACTGGAATGAATGCTTTCCTTTGAAAGAAAAGTACCTGAGTACCTGGACTTTTTATAGTAGGATTCATTTAGATAGATGATGGATGGATGGATGGGTGGCTGGCTGGCTGGCTGGCTGGCTGGCTGGATGGATGGATGGATGGATGGATGGATGGATGGATGGGTAGATAGATAATGTTTCTACCCACATGTAACATTTTCATTCAGAGCATCTATAGGAAATGAAAAAAGGACATTGGATGTGCTTTACTAATCTCATTTTAAGAATCCTTTTTATTTTTTAAAGAATTTATTTGATGAAGATTATCTACATCAAACTATGTTTAGAAAAAGGAAATAATTTCACCATTCCTCTCCTTTGTGCAGTTAAGTATTAATAGCTCATAGTGACTCAGTCATGTCTATGTGTATTTTCCACTGCGTACAGCTCAGGCCTGAATGTAAACAGTTACTTTAAAAATCCAGTTACCTTAAGCTTGACATTAGTCTAAGGAACAGATTATGAGCATCCTCTTCAACTCCTCTTCTAAATAGGGGTCTAGATTACTGATCTTGGTTTTCAATATGGTACACGTTTGCAAAAAAAAAAAAAAAGTTTTATCCTTCACATCACCTAAAATACAAAGGTATGCCTTGACAAAAAAAAAATTCAATGACAACAATAATAACTTCCAATGCTCACCGAGAGCTAACGATGGGCTAGTGTGGCAGAGACTGTCTAGCTCTTCATCAAACCTGCTTCCTCTTCTTCCTAGGGACACAGCCTGAGTTCTAGCCAATGAATTTTTCCTGGTCTATAAAAATCTCTTGTGCATGATCCTCCATCCTCTTTCCTTTTTCACTAAGTTGATTGAGATGAGCCCAGCAACCTGGGAAACCACTGTTGAAGAGGGGAGAACCCCAAAGTGGAAGAAATCTGGGTCTCTAATCACAGTTTGGAGGACAGCCCCCTATCAATTAAGATTCCCTGTTTGGGACTTGACTTCTATAATATTTGATCCATTATACATTTGAAGACTTGTGTGTTACCACAGCTAGCATAACTCTAACAGGTATTGTCATTTAATCAAGAGGCATTTTTATTATGACTACTATGTATGTGCAACGTCTACCATATACTAATGTACTATTAAGTTCTATTAAGATCAGCACAGTGATTTGTAAGAATATGCTGACATATAGATATTTTACAACTGTATAGAAAAATTTTAAAGCTACTTAATGTTAGAAATTTGCATTCTATTTTTTAATCAACTTTTGGGTAAGTCATTTCAGGCATCAAACATCCTTGCTAACACTAGAGAATACTAAAAATACTAAAGAAGTTGTAGATAATCATGTGAACTCTAACAATGCCAATCATGGTTTGTGAATTCAGATGAGACGTGAAGGGGGTTGATAAGGCACAGACTGATATACATCTCCTGACAAGTGAATGATATTTACACTAATTACACACAGGCAAGAGAGATCTTACGTAAATTATCATTTGTTAATTCTCATACGTTTTTATATAATTCTGGCCAAAATCAAAGGCCTCTGGAGCATCTTTTACTTATTGGAGCATGACATCATAATAATAATGTTCAAAGTGGGAAATTATATCCTTTGAATTTGGACTTTATTTCAAAACACTTTTGGGTATTTTGTGCCACTTTCATCTTCCCTTTCCCATAAGAATTCTTACCACCAGCATCCTCTCCCTTGAGCATTAGGTCTGCCTTATTCCATTTATGTGAGTAGGCTAACACAAATGATGTGATCTTTAAAAAACTATGAAATAATTGCCCGAGGGTTACATTTAATTATCTCAAAAAGCATTCCAGCGGACACATCCCTGCATGGAAGCCAAAGGGGAGCAGAAGGTTTGACAGCAGGAGGTTGTCAAGGGAGAGAAAAAGAAGCTCGTTTTTATAGGTACATCCTTCTTTGTCCTCCTGCTCTCTCATTCGGTGTTGCCTATTGAGGAGCCTAGAAACACTGCACCTCCATCAGTCCCCCGCAATGAGCCAGACTCTTGACAATGGCCAGAGAGGCTTCCCTCTCCCCATTCCCTTTTTCTCCTCCCTCCAGATATGTGCACTATTAAATTACACATTTGTGCATGGTACATTTTATGAAGCCCACTCATATCTATTCTCACTGATCTCAAGAATATCCTTGAGGCTGAATAAGAGCATGGTCATGATCCAAATGAAGAAACTGAGGCTCGGGAGTGGCAGCAACCTCCCCCCAACACACACACATACCTCACAACAATGCCTAGCGAACAACTCAACGTACACTAGAACCTCCACAGACTTCCCTGAACACCTACATACCTCTACCTTTCCTAAACACCTTCTCTCTTAAAATAGTAATACAACATTCTAATCTCCTAGTGTTTGGATAAATTATGCTCGCGCATGAGAATAAAGTCACTTAGCACTGGGCTAAGAGTGAGTGGTGGTAGAATGAGGCTGAGGTGATTTCCGTGGATTGTTTGTAAGAGTGTGAGCTGTGGGCATCTTGGCCAGGGCCCCTGCAGTTCCTAGAATCACTATGACGACAGCAGGGGCCAGGAGTGTCTTTCTCTTGGCAAGGAAGCAGAGGCCACTCCCTTCTGATGCAGCCCCGGTGAGAACCATTCAGCTCCTATTGTCAGATTTGATAACTCCAGGGCTGTGCAGGAAAAATACTGGAGATGCTTAAGGATGACTCAGAAACCTCAGGTGCAAAATAAAAGCTGGGTTCCTTTAACTGCTTAAAATATCAAATGAAGTTTCTTGGATGTGTTTCAGTTTGTGCTAGTGAACAAGGTTGTCGGGGAGCAGGTGAACCAGCAAGAGATATCAGCAAGAACAACAAGGGGCCCTCTTCCTCTGTCCCCCAGGATTGGGTAGCTTTGGATCCCAGCTACATGGGTCAGCTGAGAGTTTGCCTTTTGACTCTAAGACTACCAGTCTCCTTCAGTAATCTAAATTAATGTTTCATAGCAATGACAGGACACTAAGCCTGATAAATCACTCAGTTCCCTCAGTGGTTCATTTGAACACCGCTCTCCTCCCCTCCTCTTTCTTCCCCTCCCCATCTCTCTTTCCTTATCTCCCTCCCACGCAAACACACAATATAGGTGACACACAAATGGTTACCACCTTCCATCACATACACCACCATCCAAACAATCTGTTTTACTGAACTACCATCTATGAGTTTGCTGTGTGTCTTCTATTTACATAATCACTTTTTCATTGATTCGGTGAATATTTATTCATTGTCCAGTACATGCCAAGCACTCAGCTAGGTCACCTAATCTCTACTCCACATACGTTCCCTGTGGGACTCATACATAAATGTTCTTATTAATGTCATTCATTCAACAGGTATTGATGAAGCCCCGAATTATTGAGAGGTAAGTGAATAGGTAGCACAGGACCTGGCTTTTATTGCTCTATTCTGCTTTTTCCCAGTTTCTCAACTCTTCTTTAAATTCTTGATGTTATCGTGGATTCTTTTGCACAACTGAATGCAGCTCAGTGTAACTGCCAGTCATGGAGACTCCAATCTCTGCCAGAAACTGAACTGGTCACTAGAGATGAAAAGTGAACCAGAGACAGCCCTTGCCCTTGAAGAACCCAGAAGTCTAGGAGGTGACAGTCATATGCTGAGTGGAGTGGTGTCAAAGAAGCCCCATCAAAGGCCAAGGGTATATAAGGTGGAAGGATGGAAACACCTGTAGCTTATAGACTCTGTGACCAGGCCAGGAACTTAACACTCATGACCTTGCATATGAAAGAGATTTTATTATCACTATTCTATACCGTCTTTCCCCGAAAATAAGACCGCCCCCGAAAATAAGCCCCAGTTAAGATCGTCAGCCAGATGGACGCATCTAGTACATTATGACGACGTTCCAGAAGAAGATGACATGACTGTATTTGAATAAATGTAGATTGTTGTACATGAAAAAATAAGACATCCCCTGAAA
Organism: Rhinolophus sinicus; assembly: GCF_057876585.1. Classification (NCBI taxonomy): domain Eukaryota; kingdom Metazoa; phylum Chordata; class Mammalia; order Chiroptera; family Rhinolophidae; genus Rhinolophus; species Rhinolophus sinicus. The sequence continues at coordinate 84,871,055 of NC_142502.1, read as the reverse complement.
ATATTCCCTAATGCATCTTTTGGAGAAAAAAATAATATAAGACCCAGTCTTATTTGGGGGGAAACATGGTGGATGAGGAAACAGAGTCTCAGACGGGTGAAATAACTAACCAAAGTCTGTATGCGTACAAGGGAAATGTTCTTTCCACCACACCAGACTCTCTTATGATCCTCATAGCTCAACACCCCTGTCCCCATATTCCTTACAGCTTTTATATCCAGTGTTCCCAGTTTGGAAGACTTGGAAACAGGACCACAGTGAGGAATGTTGGGCCTGACAAGAAGAAAGAAAATGGGAGTTTTTATATGTCTCTGAAGATAGGTACCTTTTCATGGATAATGACGATATCAAATAGCAGTTATAAAATTACAGTTTGCAAAGTTTCACATTGAATGTACACATGGTCAAAACTATGGGAGGGTACTAAGAAAGAGGTTTAGATTTTTGTAAATAGTGTGGTAATGAGAAAAAGCAAGGAAGAAACTTCATCCCTAGCCACCACCATTGATATCATCAGCAAACCAAACAAGCACTCATGTTATATGATATCTAGATTTCAAGAATACTTTCAGAATTTTATAAAAATACAATCTCCAGTTCTGCTGATCTCCTTCCTCACCCCAGATTGAGTGAATGGTTTACCATTTCTGCATTAATTTATGCATTTCCTTCTTTATCTCAATTACCTTCATGCTGCTAATCTGGAATGGTACCTCCAGGGCCTGTGAGGTGAGTGGTTGCCTCCAGTCTCAAACCGAAAATTTAAGAGATAATGTAAGTACCCGATTCCTGTACTACTTGAGTTCATACTATGTGGGAGACGGGGCACATAGTATGGGAGACAGGTATGAATCAGAATATATTTGGGAGATAAAGCCTATAATTAAACAACCCCAATACCCAAAGAAAAGATAAAATGCCATAAGAAAGATATGCTAAAAAAAAATTCTGAGAGTCGAAAACTACAAAAAAAAAATTATTGAATTCTAGAAACTCTTAGAAAATGTCTTCAATATTGAATAACTTTGCTGTTGTTTTGGGAGATGATGTGTCAAGTGTGGGTTTTTTAGGATTGTTGTTTTCTCAGTGGTAAGTTTCCATTGTAAGTATTTTTGGAGCAATTCTAAAAGCTCTGGTGCCTTCAAATTACAGTTCTAGGCATGCCAAATACGCAACTGTTGATTGGGGTCATACACAAAAATTCTGTGTTCCCAAATTAAAGAAACACCTCAGAACGCCTTAGAATCGGTTACCATCAAAACTGTATTGCAAATACAGGTATCAGTGAGGATTTTGATGGAACCCTGAAGGAAGGAAGAAAAATCAATTGGAAAACTTTAAGCTGAAAGGCTAAACAAGATATTTGTTTCTTTGGGGGGACAGACAGAGATATATTTCATTTAAAAATAAGATTTCGCCTTATTTTACATGCATAGTGTTTCCATGGTAAGAGAAAATAATTTTGGAGCAAATATTCCCAGGAAAGAAACATAAAATTACAAACAAAGGTACAAAGACTAGAGCCATACTTCTATTGTTCTATTATTACGAAACATGTGCAGTCAGAGGGAAGAGCCCTAGATGCCAGATACATGATATAAATGATTCAAAGTTTATCCAGCACAAGCTTATGATGGGAAAGTGCCTCTGTGGTCAGACGCGCATGCAGGACATTGCATAGCATGAAGACTTCTTCCAGATGCACTGCTTGTGTGTTCGATTAAATAAACCAGAACCATACCCTGGTTAGCCTTACACAATTCTGAGCATGGAAAGGCTTCCCAAGAAATGTATAAGTTGATTTTAATAATCTTGCAAAGAAAGATATTATCTGTGCACAATTACCTGAATGATAGATTGCATTCCTCCGACTAAAATGATTATTCCTAGGTGAGTAAGATTCTTTGCTACTGAAAACCATGTTGCAAATCTATTGCAGGACCACTGAGCTAATGAACTCCAGTTCTTAAAAATTATCTGTACCAATAATCCCCTTCATTACTATAAAAAAGAAAGAAAGAAAGAAAGAAAGAAAGAAAGAAAGAAAGAAAGAAAGAAAGAAAGAAAGAAAGAGAAGGAAGAAAGAAGAGAAGGGAAGGAAGGAAGGAAGGAAGGAAGGAAGGAAGGAAGGAAGGAAGGAAGGAAGGAAGGAAGGAAGGAAGGAAGGATACGCTGCATCCACTTACCAAGCTGCATAATCGCCTATTCATGGTAACTTTTTTCCCCATTTCTGTCACGGCATAGGTTACCTTCCAGAACTGATCCTTTTCATTTAAAAGATGTTTGGTGTAGGTCACAAGAAAATTCTATTACAATTATGATACATTACAGAGATAATCACAATATATTTTAACACTCAATAAATAGGCCCAAAATTTTCGAAGAGTCATTTAGCAACCTGTACAAGTGATCTCCAAAGATAAATACACTTTAACCCAGTAATCTCCTTTTAAGTACCTATCCTAAAGGAATCGGAACTTGCATAAAGACTTATGTACAAGGTTCTCAGTAGCATTCTTCATGAAAGTAAGAAAACAAAGTTCAACACAGGAGCATAGCCAAAAATTACTATGAATTCATTAATTGGAATAATATACTATCATTAAATGTTTATTTTAAACAAATATTTAATCATGTGGAGAAAGTCCCATAATCCAAGGGTAAGAGAAAAAAATAGAGGGAGAACAAAAATTCATTGGAAAGCCATCTCCTAACTTGACAAATAGGTATAGGCATACTTGAAATATACTAAGATGTTAACATTATGAGGGAGCCCTTTTATGAACAATTCTTATTTTCTTCAATTTTCCTACATTTTTTTAAGTATTTACAATGAACATGCACTTCTGTTTTCTGCAAATGATTTTTGTCATTGGTGCCCACTGATAAAAATAAAATAAAAAGCAGGCATGATGGTTGGTGATATGTGAGAGGACCACCAATAAGACTGCTGTCTAAGAGACAAATGAAAACCATACACAAATGTAGCTATCCGTGGGCAGAACCAATGTTTTGAATAAACTTTGCTAAAAAGTGTACCATAACTCAAAAATTCTAATAAAAGAGATTCTATCTTGAGAAGGAAGGGTAGGCAGGGACGGACACACACACACATACACACGCACCCACACACACACATACACACATACACACACACGCACACACACTTCCCCAGCTGGAGAGAGAGGCAGAAATCAAATAGTAAACAGAACAAAAGTGGAGAAGATTGCCAATTATTTTGATGTTCCCAATCAACAGACACTAAAACTGTAATTATTAGGACACGGATGTCTGCAGTTTATTACTTGATGTTAAAAAAGGATCTTCACACGTGAAAGTATAATCTGGAAAACTTGGTGTTATCTTATGATTTTTTTTTCTCATCAATCTCAGCCAGTTGGTTAGCAAGACTGTGTGAGTCCATCTGAGAAATGTCTGTAGAATGTGACTTTTTGGCGCCGTCGCAATGCCAATGCCGTTATTCACCTGGATGAGTGCAACAGCCTTTCGGCAATGGTGTCTTTCCCTCCCCATTCGTGATCCCCATCCATTCCAGAATTACCATTCCAAAATACAAATCTCATTGTGTCCCTTCCTTACAATTCTTCCTTAGGTCTCAAATGGCTCCAGACTAAAAGCTACTTCATTGCCATGGCAACCCAGGCCTTTCAGGAGCTGAACTCCACCCATCTGTCTATCATCTGTCCAGAAGTTCCATCATCTGGCTAAGATCAGTTCGCCCAACACTTGTCCTATTCCAAATTACTTATTCTTTTCCAAATATGCCTTGCGTTTCCAAATTCCTGGGTTCATGGGCATGGTTTTTCCTTTTTCCTTTTCTTTGCCTTCAAACCAACTATGTCAGACTCACTAAGGGTGGCATCTGGTCATTAGTATTTTTTTTTTAAGTTCCAAGATAGTTCTAATGTGCCACTAAATGTTGAGAACCACTTATCTAACTTCTATTCATCTCTATTTATTTTTGTGTCTGTCTCCCTAGCACCTCCTCTCACTCTCCCAACAAACTGAATCAATCAATAGCAGGGACTTCATTCATTCATTCATTCATTCATTCATTCATTCATTCAGCCATCCGTCCATCCATCCAAAGGGTATTTATTATGTGCTGGGCATTATACATCTTTATATCTGATCATCCTGTTCTCTTCCTTCCTGTCCATCCAGCACCTAGCATAAAGCCTAGCACAGAACAAAAACTCAATAAAAGTATGTTCGATTACACTGAAATCATTACTTGTGCTTTTCAGCTCTTAATCATGATCTTAAACAGCTTCTTAAAAAGCATCAGTTAGCAAAGGTGGCAGACTTTTACTTCTTGTTAACATTATACTATTACATCTTTGTATATTTTAGATCTGGAAAGGATCTTAAAATCCACTGTCCTTAGGATAGAACTCTGAGGGTGGAGTTTGTTCTGAAGAGTCTATCTCATACAACACAAGGAGTTCATAGTTTTGAAATCTTTAGTTTCTAAGTGGCTTTATTATTGGTAAATTTCAGTACCATTCCTCCACAGAAGAATATATATATATATATATATGAAGGGAGAGTGGAATCTTTTCATTTCTTTTTGGTTAGAACAATAAGAAGGAAACATATGCCTAAAAAGTGACATCAAATAAATTAGTGTAACATCTTCTCAAGTACTCATGTGACATAATAGTATTTAAACGAAAATGATGTCAGATGCTACCCTCCTGAGGCTCCTTGTTCTTCATATTAATAGAACAAATACAGGTATTCTTCCCACCCTTTAAACCTGTCCTCCAGGGTCCTTCTGCCCCCACCTCACCCTCCCTCCTCAGCCCACCTTCTCACCATCCTGAAGGCACTCTACAATATAGTTTGCAAACCTCCCATGCACCGTGTGCTCACTCTTTTCTTCCTGCCAGTACACATTATTCCCTTTTGACTCTCCCATGAAAAGGGAACATTACTGCTGACTTTTTTTTTTTGCCTTTCCCTAAGGCCTTTATACTGGCAGTTAATTAAATGTGGATTTCATTAGCTCAATCTGTTTCAGGAAACAGAAAAGTAAAAAGAGCAAAGGACTTAAAGTTTCCCTTGACAAGTCTTAAGTAACCGGCCAATCAGAAATCATCCGAGTGTTGAGGCTACTAACTAGGCTGTGATATGATTTTATGCAAAGTTTACACGGCATATAGAAAACAAATTTTAGAAGACCACATCCATAAAAAATGCATTGATAAAGGTCAGTTTGACTTAAAGCTGCACATACTTGAGTACTATGCTACCTCGGACATTCAGCTGCATTTACACATGTACACACACTAACGTGCACACACAAACACATGCACGTATTACCACATGCACACATATATACACGTGGCCCCCACAGACGTACCTGCACACACCTGTGCACGCACACACACATACTTACACTTGCAAATGCACACACTCATCCACACACACATATATACACACGCACACACTCATACACACACACACATATACACACACGCCCACACATGCTCACGTACACATATGCACACATGCACATGTACACACACTCACATCTTACTTCCCAAATAAGAGTCTAAGTTCCACAAGGCTGGTACTACTTGTATATCTTCCTATAGCACTTAGCACTGAGCTGAGCCCATATTACACAACAAATATAAGACCAACAAATAGAAGTCAACTCAAAATGTTTACAGTTTTCTACATTGCTATGCCAAAAGTTACTAGCCCTTTGACTATATATAAATAACTTAGTACCTTGTTTTTGTCCACTGAAAATTAAGACTTATAACCCATACATCTGTCAGAGTTACAGTGATGCTCAAAACCAATGAACCTTGAGGATACACACTGTAAGGCGTGCGTATGCATGTATGAGAAGGGTCCATAATCTCACAACGCTCTGTATAAAACAGCCCTGGAGATGAAAAGAATGTTCACAGAGAGAAATGGAAGGATCCCAGGAGCAGAGTTTGGATTTCTTTTCTCTAAAATGTAGCCTTATTTTGTTTCCTTCTTGGTCTTCATTTTGTTCAAAGATGCTGATTTGACTTTAATGCTCCACGTTAGCATCTCATACTAATTGTTCTTAGGCAAAGAATAAGCAGACATCGGCAGAATCCCTGCTGCTATTCAGGCCTGTGAATCGATTTCCATGTGACTAGAAATGAAAAACAATCCTCAGGCTGAGGTTCAAAGACATGGGAGACATGAAATTGTACTCAATCTACCTCTACATGTAGGTACGTCAAGGCTACTTGATATATTTGACACAGAACATTTTATCATAAAGCTGTATTTTCCAAATTATTTTACATTGTGGCCCCATGGTAGGAAAAATAATGCCCCCCCCCCAAAAAAAAAGTCTATTATATCCTAGTATTCAGAACATTGAATGTGTCCGGTTACATGTCAAAGGGGAAATAAGGTTCTGATCAGCTGACTTTGAGAGGAGACTCCTGGATTATCCTTGTAGGCCCAATGTAATCACAATGTCCTTAGAATCAGAAGAGGGAGACAGAAGAAGAGGTCAGAGTGAGGTGCTGTGAGAAGGACTCGACCCACCGTTGCTGCTTTGAACATGGAGAAAGTCTCCACGAGCCAAGGAATGAGGTCAGCCTCTAGAAACCAGAAAAAGCAATGACATGGATTCTCCCCTGTGGCCTCCAGAAGGAACACAGCCAGCATATGTCTTGATTTTAGTCCAGTGAGAGCTGCACTGGAGTTCTAACCTACAGAACTGAAAGGTAATAAATGTGTGTCGTTTTAAGCCATGAAATTTTTGGCAATTTGTTCCAGCAGCAATAGGGAACTAATACAGGCCCCATATGTAAACATTTTCATGAAGGCAAAGTTACATGAAATCACACTGCATGGAATGCTCTCTGATAGTTTTTATTCTATTCCATTTTATTTCACTAAAACAAAAAGGAAATGCTGAACATACGATGGCATGGTCCACTAAGGGGTTTCATAGCACCCTGGTTTGGAAAACACTGCCATAGGGGGTATATGTAAGGATTACTCTGGTAGACTTGAAAGACCAGTAAAAGAAAAAATTAGTTATGATTTTAGTGAAGTCATCAAACCAGCTGCTGCAGCCATGCTCAAGAGGTAGATGAATTTTAAAATGAGTGAGTGCTTGCAGCCTTGGGAGACACACTGCCTGTTTGCATACCACATTCACTTGTCAAGGGCCAGCAGAAGTCAAGACCCCGTGAAACAGCTGAGAGAACAGCTGAAGAGGCAGATGGTCACCATATTCGCTCATTCTCTGTTTTGGGGTTCAATGGAATGCACAAGCCAAGAGCTGAGTAAGCCTGGAGGCAAGCTATCTGAGAACCCATTAGCATCTTAATGACCAGCCACCACCTATGGCTCCTGAACCTTGGAGATACACAGAAACAGCATCTGAGCTAACGATGCTGGAGGTAATGACACAGTACAGTGAGGAAAGGGCACTATCAGTACGCATTAGCAATCACTTCATAGCTCTGACATTTATATCACAGTGCTGGCACCATTGTGCATTACACAAATTCATTGCTGGGAAGAAAATCCTTCGTATTCTTAATAGATTATGTCTAAGGATATCACTTTCTGAAGCAATGCAAATTCTGACGCTTGTAAACTATGTAAAATTGGCATATTATTTATAGTCTCTGAGTCTTGGTCCCACTAACTTTATAATGGAGTTGACAAATTTCCCCTCAACGGATTAATGATGTGTGTGTGTGTGTGTGTGTGTGTGTGTGTGTGTGTGTATAAAGTGCCTGGCAAGTAGTACAGGCCCAGCCAGTGGAAATTATTATTCATTAGTGTGCTTGCCATTCATTCTCGCTGAGGTTAACCAATTCCTCAGTTCCTGAGTATACGCACTGAGTACCATGCTGGCAGCTAAAAGGAGGCTCAGAGAAACATGTCAGCTGTCTCTCCACTTTTGGACTGTCATTCTTGATAGTGACACCAGAGTTCCTGCCAATAATACACAATGGGACAAAATCCGTAATACTACAGGGTCCTGGGGGAATCCATGCAGGTCATACACACACTAGCAACACACCTGCAGTTAACTTCCAGGACCTAGAATAAGTGACAAAGCATGCATCTTTACCCAACAAGCACACTGTGGAGCTAGCTTCTCTCTACTAAGATTGTCTAATGATACCTGGCTCTCAAATGTTATACAGTCTCCAAGATCTACAAAAGTCCATACTAGATGCTCATAAAACATATTTGAATGAATAAATGAATGAGGAAACAAAGAGATGAACTGGGTTGACCTTGCCACATCTTCTAGGTAAGGATGTCTCACCCTCAACACAATTGATATTTTGGGTGAAATAATCTTTTGTTGTAAGGGACTGTCTGTGTATTACAGGATACTTAGTAGCATCCCTGGCCTCTCCCCACTAGATGTCCACAGCATACCCTTAAATTGTGACCATGAAAAATGTCTCTACACATTACCAAATATCCCTGAAGAGAGATGGGGGCAAAATTGCCCCTTGGTGGAGAACAACTGCTCTGGAACAGAGGTCCTCTACTCTGGCTGTATATTAGAATCATTTAAGAAGACCTTTAAAAAAAAACAATGCTTAGTCCACACCTCAAACCATCTAAATCAGACTCACCTGGGGTGGTATCTAGTCACTGGTATCTTCCTAAAACTCTCAGGTGACTCAAATGTCTAACCAAATGTTGAAAATCACTTCTCTAGTTATTTGCTACTAAAACCATGGTCCATGGATCAGCAGTTGGCATCACCTTGAAGCTTATCAGAACCTCAGACCCCATCCCAGAGCTGCTGCATCGGTCAGAGTCCAGGCAGAAGGCAGAGACCTCACCGATTCTTTGAACAATGAGAATTTCATATAAAGAGTTGTTAACTAGGTCTAAAGTTACTAACTAGGTAATTGAAAGATTAAAAGTAAAACTATTACGGAGACAGCAATTGCAGAAAGTTGTTACCACTTGTAGAGTTAAGGAAATAAAACAAAGTGGTTGGGATTCCTGACAGGGGAGGTGCTTGGCCAGTGCCGGGATCTCTGAAGAGTATAATCAAGTTCATCTTGAGAGTGTTGAAAATCTGCAAACTGGAAGTTGCTGCAACAGAAAGGAAGAGGCACTGCCTGGGTGATGCCCCCACAGGAGCAACAAGCAAATAGGTCCCTTCTCCCGTCTTTGCAGTCTCCCTCTAGCACCCCCTACTGGCAAAGCCTAGCATACAGTCAGTCGGCTAGCAAAGCACAAACGTGGTTTGCAGAGTCAAGCCCTAGCAACACACAGCTTGGAAGAGCAGGTTTGGAGCTGTGAAACAATAGCTTAATGAAGGGCACATTTAGTGATTCAGAATCTGCACGTCAGCAAGATCGCCACGGGATTCCCATGCACATTAGAGTGTGAGAAGTCCTGCTTTAGAGGCTGTCACTTCTTTTATCTACCCTGACTTGTAAACAAGTTACCTCAAGTTAGTCAGTAGCTTGGCAGCAACCCCTACTCTAAAATAATCACAAATCGTTCCCCAATGCCAAGGATACAAACCACTACTTTATTGTGGTTTATCGTCTTACACGTAAAGAGTATTTTCAATGGGAGAAAGAAATGAATTCAGTGTTCTCATAAAAGCTAAATATTCCCTTGTGTCTTTTTCCTCTTCTACTTTAAAGTATTACAAACAAAAGCACATTGTTCCTTAGTCCGTCTTTAAATGGCTGAGTGATATTCAAAAACTTCAATTGTACAGTTAATACCAACAAAACTAGGGCCCCGTCAAAGAGAACCTGGGTCCTTTAACTCACCAGGGGACTAGAAGTCTGAGAACTCTGTTTCCTTCCCACACGGGCACCTCAGCTTTTCTGAGAGAAAGCCCTGTTTGCCAGAGACTGGACTGTCTCACTCTACAGGCATCTGGCAAATGTGACTTGTTAAATATAAGGAATACCAGGTGGGGGACATGGCAGCTCTGTACCCACACATGAACACAGCTGACGAAAATAGCTGGTCAGCAAATGTCCTGCTTGGGATATCAGCACGTTCTCCTCGGTAGCTTCGCCTTGGCCTCACCCCACATTCCCTGGGCAGGGGTCTATTGCGAACATTTCTGTTACGCTTCTGCCACCCAGTGGTGGTTAAAACTCTTACGCTTAGACTTTAGTCTTAAAGTCTAGCATTTTGAATTTATTCAAAGCTTAAGTATAATTGTTCCTGAAAACTGCCAATGCTTTGAATAAATATATTAAAAATTCATTTCAAATGGATTACGAGGTCTGACAATTAAGTTCAATAACTTGTTGCAACGATGTTGCTAACCTTTTTTGATAGCAGAGGGATTATTCATTATGAATTTGTACCAACTGGATAAACAGGTAGCCAAGTTTCCTAGTTGGAAGTGCTGAAAAGACTGCGTGAAAAAGTTAGATGACCTGAACTTTTCACCAACAATACATGGCTCTTGCATCACGACAATGCACCAGCTCACACAGCACTGTCAGTGAGAGAGTTTTTAGCCAGTAATCAAATAACTGTACTGGAACATCCTCCCTACTAAGATAAAGGAAATATTGAAAGGAAGACATTTTGATGACATTCAGGACATCAAGAGTAATATGATGACAGCTCTGATGGCCATTCCAGAAAAATAGTTCCAAAGTTGCTCTGAAGGGTGGACTAGGTGCTGGCATCAGTGCATAGCTTCCCAAGGGGAGTACTTCGAAGGCGACCATAGTGATATTCAGCAATGAGGTATGTAGCACTTTTTCCTAGGATGAGTTCGCGAACCTAATTATCTGACCTCGTATATTTACATATGTGGATTAGTATAAACTAGATATACATACACATTTAATTTTCTAAGAAAGGAAAGTTATAGTATGCTTTTATAATGAGAACACAACTCCTGAAAGAGTGAATTAAAAAAAAAAAGACCTTTTTACAAATATGGGGAGATTCTTCACAGTGTAAAGATACACTAAGAGGATCACAGTTCCATATAATACAGGTTTGGTGCTTATTTCCAAATATAAATTTGCTTTCAACTTTTACATGAGGTAAGAAAATTAAGTAACATAAAAAGTGTCAACAATTTTGAATCAAAGGTTCACATTTGTGTTACAGGTTTTCCAAAACAACTTGATTTTATAAGATTGTTTTGCTTCTGTATAGGATGATTGTGCTCACAAGATTTATCAGTCATGGATCCTGAGATTTTTCAAGTTCTTTAAAACTATCCATGACACATGACATTTAGGGATTCTTTTATTTGAGTGTGGATGAGGAAGCTGATGAGTAAATATGCTGATCAAAATATTACATGGCATTCTTCAGAGAACAAAAAAAGTGTAATAACAATAATCACACATTTACTATGTAGACATTAGAAGACCAGGTATCTCATATGAAAAGGGGGAAAAAATCCCAATGTAAACCATGTTATAAATTTATTGTGCCGTATTGATGATTAATGAAATAAAACATAAGATTTAGATTAAAAACTCTTCTAAAATTCTCATTTTCTTAGACATCTCTGACTCAGTTGCTAACAAACATTACAGAATTCCTGCTCTTGATTTTAAAAAAGAAAATTATCAAAGAAATCTAAGAATGATGAAGAAAAATTAAAAGAAGGTAGAGAAGACATATGAAAGCTGATTATTTGGATATTTAAACTCCATCAAAATAAAGGAAAAAACTACATGACAATTTCAAAACAGTTGGCTAATCATACAAAATGCAAGAAGGCATGAGAAACTTGTATGAAAAGGGGAAAATTTTCTATTGTGCTATGTTTCAACTGAACTTGAACTGTAACAGCTGAAATGTGCTGGCTCCTTTTGGAATTTATCCTGGTTCATTGCAAAGTACATATGGTGAAAACTGCAGGTGGTGAGTCAAACTCAATTAAAATAAAACCAGAAAATTGATTTGAAATGGCAATTTAGTTGAACCAGAACTGGACCTAAATTGTTTTGTTACTCTACCAACCATAATCATTTCAAACTCCTATCTTCACTTTGCTAAACTAAATAAGACTATTATATTTTTGAATTGAATCATACAGGAAGGCGAGATTGAATTAGATAGAAAGTCTCTGCTACGGTACCTTTGTGAGTTTACTGCAATGTGTGAGGGCAAACTTTTTTGCCTTTTCAGTCAAAATTAAAGGTAAACAAATAAATTCCACAGAACAAGCACTTTTCAAGGTTTGAGAAACAATGCATATCAGATACATGGTTTGCAAATATATTCTCCCATTCCATTGGTTGCCTTTTAAGGTTATTAGTTTTGTTTGTTTGCTTGTTTGTTTGTTATGGAGCTGTAGGAATTTCTTATATTTTTTGGATATTAAATTTGCTCAAAGGTATACAGTTATGGTAGATGAATAAGTACTAGAAATCTGCTGTATAACATAGTGCCTATAATACTTAGCAATACAGCATTGTGCCCTTCAAAATTTGTTAAGTGTTAAATTTTCTTTGCACAAAAAAGGTGGGGGACACAAGCGAACACAGGGAGATGTTGGATACGTCAATAACCTTGACTGTGGTGATCACATCATGATGTTTGCATATGTCTAAATTCATCAAATTATACATATTAAATATGTGCAGTTCTTTGTATATCAACTACATATCAATAAAGTTGTTTTTTAAAAAGAAAGACATAATATTTGGAAATTATATAACGCATCTTCAAATGGAAAGTCATTTAACACCCTTGCTTTCTTTTTTTTATATTAAATTTATTGGGGTGACAATTGTTAGTAAAATTACATAGATTTCAGATGTACAATTCTGTATTACATCATCTATAAATCCCATTGTGTGTTCACCACCCAGAGTCAGTTCTCCTTCCATCACCATATATTTGATCCCCCTTACCCTCATCTCCCACCCCCCACCCCCGTTACCCTCTGGCAACCACCAAACCATTGTCTGTGTCTATGAGTTTCTGTTTCTCATTTGTTTGTCTTGTTCTTTTGTTGTTTTGGTTTATATACCACATATCAGTGAAATCACATGGTTCTCTGCTTTTTCTGTCTGACTTATTTCGCTCAGCATTACACTCTCAAGATCCATCCATGTTGTCACAAATGTTTCTATATCATCTTTTCTTACCGCCAAATAGTATTCCATTGTGTATATATACCACTTCTTTTTAAGTTTACAGAAAATTGAGCAGAAAGTAAACTTTCCATCTAACCCTTTGTCCCCTCCAAACACATACATGATATTCTCTACTGTTAACATCTTGCACTAATATGTTGCATTGTTACAATTGATGTACAATTAATTGATGCACTAATAATTGATACCTTATTACTAACTAAAGTCCATAGTTTAAATTAGGGTTCACTCTTAGTGTTGTACATTTTATGGGTTTTCACACGTGTGTATTGAACGTATCCACCATTACAGTATCATACAGATGAGTTTCACTGCCCTAAAAATCCTCTGTACTTTACATGTTCATCCCTCCCTCCTTCTCTCTGAGCCCCTAAAAATTACTGACCCTTTTACCCTCACCGTGATTTTTCTGTTTTGTTTTTTTCCTTTACCAGAATGCCATATAGTTGGAATCATACAGTATGTAGCCTTTTTAGATTGGCTTCTTTTTCTTAACAATATGCATTTAAGTTCCCTCTATCTTTTTGTGGTTTGATCGCTTTTTTTTTAATCACTTAATATTCTATTTTCTAGATGTACACAGTTTATTTATTCATTCACCTACTGAATGACATCTTGGTTGCTTCCAAGTTTTGATAATTATGAATAAAGCTGCTATAAATATCTATGTGCAGGTTTTTGTGTGAACAGGAATTTTCACTTCTTTGGGGTAAATATGAAGGAGCATGATTGCTGGATCATATGGTAAGAATATGTTTAGTTTTGTAAGAAACAAACGAACTGTCTCCAAAGTGGCTGCAGCATTTTGCATTCCCACCAGCAATGATTTAGAGTTCCTGTTGCGCCACATTCTCACCAAAATTTAGTGTTGTCAGTGTTCTAGATTTTGACCATTCTGATAGGTGTGTAGTGGTATCTCATTGGTGTTTTAATTTACTAAACGACAAGTGACGGTGAGAATTTCCTTGTTTGTTTAGCTTCTTTGATGAGATGTCTGTTTAGATCTTTTGTTCAATTTTAATTGGATTATTTGTTTTCTTATTTCTGAGTTTCAAGAGTTCTTTGTATATTTTGGATACCAGCCCTTTATCAGATGTGAGTTTTGCAAAGACTCTCCCAGTTGGTGGCTTGTCTTTTCATTCTCTTAAAAATGTCTTTCCTAAAGCAGATTTTAATTTTAATAAAGTCCCACTTCTCAATTTTTTCTTTCATGAATGATGTCTTGGTATTATATCTAAAAAGTCACTGTCAAAGCCATAGTTACCTAGATTTTCTATTATGTTATCATCTGGTAGTTTTATAATTTTTGCATTTTACATTTACATCTATGACCCATTTTGAGTTAATTTTTGTGAAAGTCTGTGTCTATCTAGAATCTCTATTTTTGGATGTAGATTTCCAGTTGTTCCAGCACCATTTGTTGAAAACGCTATCCTTTCTTCATTGAACTGTCTTTGCTCCTTTTCAAAATTAGTTGACTATATGCGAGTCAATGTCTGGGATCCCTATTCTGTTCCACTTACCTAATTTGTCTCTTCTTTCACAAGCACCCCTCTATCTTGAATAGTGTAGCTTTATAGTAAGTTTTAAAGTTTAGTTATGTCAGTCCTCTGCCTCTTTTTCTCCTTCAATATTTTATTGGCAATTCTAGGCCTGTGGTCTTTTCATATAAGCTTTAGAATCAGTTTGTCAGTATGTACAAAACAACTTGCTGGGACTATAATTGGGGTTGTGAGGAATCTATAGATCAACTTAGGAAGAACAGACATACTTAACAGTATCCATGTACATGGATTATGTCTCCATTTATTTAAATCTTTGATTTTGTTCATCACAGTTTTGCTGTTTTCCTTATAAAGATCTTGGACATACTATGTTAGATTTCTATTCACTTGTCTTTTCTTTTTGTTTTGGGGGAGGTGCTAATATCAATGGTATTGTGTTTTCAATTTCAAATTTCAGTTGTTCATGCTGGTATACAAGAAAGCAACTGCCTTTTGTATATTAGCATTGTACCCTGCAATACTGCTCTAATTGCTTATTAGTTCAAGAAACATTTTTGTTCAATTTTCCACATAGACAATCTTGTCATCTGTAAACAAAGACAGTTTTATTTCTTCCTTCCTAATTGTTATATCTTTGATTCCCTGTCTTATCGGATTAGCTAGGACTTGCAGTACGATGTTGAATAGGAATAGTGAGAGACATCCTTACCTTGTTCCTGATCATAGTGGGAAAGCATTTAGTTTCTCACTATTCAGTATGTTAGCTATAGATTTTTTGTAGATGTTCTTTATCAGGTTGGGGAAGTTCCCTTTTATTCTTAGTTTACTGAGATCTTAATTTATTTTAATGTAATTAGTATGTTTCAGCATTAAACTGAATAAACTCTGTCTTAAAACATGGTGGTTAATATGGCATCTTTTCTTGGCTAACCTAAAACTTCTAAAGTTACAGTATATCCAACATACATCATATTTTGAAATGAAGATAAATGATTAATCCAAATAATCTCCACTCAGTATAGTTAAGTAGCAATGGCATTTTTCAGTCTTCAATGAAAATTACATTTAAGTAAAATTACCCTCCAATCCTCCTGGTCAAAATCACTTCTTTACATTATTGCGTATACTAATTATTTTAATTTTTGTTCCATGACATTTAGCTACTTCTCCAATTATCTCAATACATATAATTATATTTTAAAACTATTATTATGTTTCCTCTAATTTTCTCTTGAAACACAGATAGGTGCCATGTGCAATAAACATCCAAAGGCAATTTTGTAATTTGTTTCATTGGCTCTGGAGTGTTGACAGATAACACTGTATATTATGCTAAGCTTCGCCTTGAGACAACATTTAGATTGTGTTTCCATTATGATAAATCAGCATTTGGGAAAAAATATACCAACACATGGATAGCCAGATTGGAAAACTTAATGTAAAATTCCCATATTACCAACCACCATGAAGACCTTTTCTAGAACAAAAAAAAACTACCTTTACATTTTGTCTTCAGAAAAGTATATATAAGTGTCTGTAGAATACTTGAAAAATGCTTTACCTCAGGCAATAAATATATGAAACATATTACAGGAATGAAAATATGGCATATTTTATCAAAGTGAAGATGGGTTTCCAAAATGATTTACTCTCCGTAGGCTATCGGTCATTGACATGTCTAGCAACCTGAGGAAGGTTCAACCTAGCTATTACCATCCACACAACCTCTGAAGCCCCTTCGACTATGTGCTCAGTTCTTGAATTTTCAGTCATCATATTAAACTGTTAATCTCCCATAGAGATCCAATATGAACCCCAGATATTTTCTAATTTTTAAAGGAAGGATGCGTTAAAAACAGACTAAAATGACAACACATTTTGATAGAAAAATGACTGAATACAGATCAAGTTATAATGAACTTGAGTTATACAAAGAGAATAAAACCTTGGACAAGTAAAAACTAGTTTCCGTCATTCTCTGCCCTTCAAAGTCGTCTCACTAAACTCCCCACAAAACCTACATGTCTCAGAATTTCCTTCTAGTTACTTCATTGTTTTGTTTATTCTCTTCACCTTAAATCAAGTGAAACTTGAGATTACTTTTCACTGACCTTAGAATTTGATCAGTAGCCATCTGCCCTTATAAAGATGGGCAGGTCCCTATATGTGGGCCAACATATATATTTTTATTTTGCTTCGTGTCCTGTCATAGTCTGAAATAATTCCAAGCTGGGAAAAGAGTAATTAAGAATAGTTAAGATATTTACTATGTTCTTTCAATTATTGTAATTTCTTTTTATTTCACTTCATGGGCAACTGATTGTTATAACTCTGACCCAAGAATAACTAAAGTTTTCATTTATGGCAATCTGAAAATCAAAGTCCTTTAAAAACAAGCATGATTTATAATGATAATAAAATGAGATATTGGAAAGTAGAAACAAGTTATACACAATGAAGTTATAGTTCTCAAAAGGTCACACTGTAGACTGATGACATCTAAATGCCATTATTATGACTCAGAGTTTGTCCTTCGAACAACTGAACATTGTTACAGTTAGGGTTTAAAAGTTGAGAACCTTCTATAATTGTATCCTGTGGTCAGGCCTCTGTTCTGTACTGTTTATTCTTCAAGGGCGTGCATATCTTCAGACCTGCAGAAGAGGCATCTGGAAGTTAGTGGAATCCTAGTGAGGAGTCGGAATATGTGGCTCTAACATGCAAGAGTTGTGTTAGTGTGTGCAAATTTTTCTGGTTTTCCTGAGGTTGTTTCTATGGTAAAACCCACATGGATGCTACAAGAAATAAAATACCTTTGCACATGGTTGTCACCAAGTAGATAAATAGAAAAGACCAAGTCTAATGGTGAGGGAGTCTGTGGCCACAGTTCATGAAAGAGACGATGATGACTAGAACAAACGTAAGTCACCAGGTTTGCAGAGCAGCAGGTTGGACATATATTTAACTGGTAGAATCAATAGAATTTGCTTTGACTGAATCAGGTCAGGCAGGTAGGGGCCAAGTATCATTTCCAGGTTTCTGTCTTGAGCAACTGCAAACTCAGGGTGTCTTCCTGTGGGACAGTGAGCATAGGACCATGGAGTAGATTTGACAGTGGTATGGGGGAGGGATGGGAGTTAGGACCAATTGAGTTTGCTGTGCCTGTACAAAACCTACATGTGCAATTGGAAGCTGGATGTATAGTCTGAGGATCGAGGAGAAATGATCTGAAAATAGAAACAGGGAGTGAGAAGTATACCACCCCACTCTCAGCCCTCCCTGAGTGTAAGGAATTGGTGGCTGGGTGGTATATTCAAGGTGCGACAAAGTTTTAATTAAGGCAAGGAGGTGAAGAATGTCTTCAGAGAAAAAGGTGGGAGTTTGGGGAGATTGCTGTTATCAGAACTCTTTTGCTCCGCACAGCTATAAACACACCATCACTTTCACTGATATCAGCAAAGACAGAGACCAGACGCAGACCCCTAACCCTCTCTTCTTTCCTCTATTTGCAATTGATCTTCTAGAACTATCTGGCATAGTTTTATTACATTAGTTTATGCAAAAACATAGTATTCAATTTTTCAAAATTCAAACCAGGATCTCATCTTATAAATTCGTCATCTTAGAGCTTGAAGGGACCTTAAATATCATATACAAGTACATCCTGACTTCAGAAGTTCGCATTGCTACTTCACTTTTACAAAAGACCTATGTTAGTACCTGTTTTCGCTAACAGAAAGAAATCTGAAGAGGAGATTTTCACTTTTATGAAAAAAGTCAAAAAGCTAAAATAGCATTCAGGATTATTTTTCAAACCATTATAGGGGCAGCACATTCTGAGTAGGTGAGTGGCCCCACCAAGCTCCTTCCCCGGAACCACACTGAGCATCTCAGCATTAAGCCGTCAGAGCTTTGAACTGTGTCTGGAGTATCTGTAGTTTATCTCCATTTATTTTGTGCATCGTTTGCAAGATGTGTCTTAAGGTACCAGAAAAGCCTAAGGGATCTCATAAGGGTGTTAATGCTTAGTGGGAAATTAGACGTAACTAAGCTGTTCCCATTATATTGAATTAAAAAACGACACTGTGCCTTAATTTGCCTGCGTCCACCATTCATACTATTTAGATGCAGAGAGAAAGAATCTTGAAATCTGCCAAAGGTACTATTGGATATGCTAGTCGCAAAGTGGTCTCTTTTAGCTGGTATCCAGTAATGGAGAAAACCGAAAGTCTATAGCTTGACTGCATTGATGAGTGTACAAGGCGTGGTGTTCTATTAAGTCATCTTATACTTAAGGAAAAATCAGTCTTTTTAATAAGCTGAAACAGGAAGCACTGGACAATAGTGATGAAAGTTTTGCAAAAGTGGAATTTAAAGGTAGTCCTGGGTAATTTGATCAGTTATTGAGGCCAGGGCAGTTTCAGAGCTTCTAGGTTACTGGAGAGAGGGCCTCAGCTGATACTGAAGCTGCTGAAAAGTTCCCAGAAGAACTGAAGAAAGTACTGTGTTTCCCTGAAAATAAAGCTGGGTCTTATACCATATTTCCCTGAAAATAAGACCAGATCTTATATTAATTTTTGCTCCAAAAGACGTATTAGGGCATATTTTCAGGGGATCTTATTTTTTCACGTACTACAATCTACATTTATTCAAATACAGTCATGTCACCTTCTTCTGGAACATTGTCATAACATACTAAATGCATCCGTCGGGCTGACGATCTTAACTGGGGCGTATATTCGGGATAGGTCTTATTTTCGGGGAAACATGGTAACTACTGTTTATTCATATAAGCAAGTGACTTTAGCTAAGGAGGGGGAGTTTGTGGAAGGTGATGAAAATGACCCTGAAGAGGTCTTGGCATCCCATGGCCAAGAACTGGCAGATGAAGAGCTGATGCAATTGCAAGAGCAAAAGATAACGAATGAAAATCAAATGCCATAGCAAATGGCCCGAAACAAAGTTGTCCGGGAACTGTACGGGAAGCACGTGCATGAGATTTTCACTATGACAACAGAGCTACAGTGACTACAGAAAAGTATGGCTTTTAAGTTTTTTTAAAATTTTTACTGTTTTTCCAGTTTTGAGAGGGTAGTATGTTTAGGGCAGGTTTGCAGGATGTTTTGAGTGTCTACAAAACATTGTATAATAGGAAAGGTTGCGGCTAAGTAGTCAACATGCTGCTGTATTTCAAGCCTTCCCTGTCAGTCACAGCAGACAAACCTCAGCCTCAGATATGGAGCAGGCAGACATGGAAGGCGTAGATATTAATGACCTGCCTGCCCTGATGGATTCAGATGATGATGATATTAATAGATGACCCTCTTCCTCTCTCTCCCACACCCACTCTTGTACTTTCTACCACTCCAACCTCTGACAACTCAGCCTAACACACGGTCATCACTAGCTCTCAGCCTTCCACTGTGCTCACCATCTTCCCAATTCTGGGAAGTGAAACTACACTGTTCATACATCATTTCTACATTTATACAGGCTGTGTATGTATCATATCACTCCTGCTTTTACTGTATGTTAGGGCTATTTTAAGTTTTATGTGTTAGTTGGTATGATTTGGTGAATTATTTTTTGGATCCAGAAATATTCAAATTTTTTCCATTTAAATAATGGTAATTCCGTGTTTCCCCAAAAATAAGACCTAGCTGGACAATCAGCTTTAACGTGTCTTTTGAAGCAAAAATTAATATAAGACCTTGTCTTATTATATTGTATTATACTATGTTATATTATATTATATTATACCCTGTTTCCCCGAAAATAAGACCTGGCCAGACAATCAGCTCTACTGTGTCTTTTGGAGCAAAAATTAATATAAGACCTGGTCTTATTTTACTATAAGACCGGGTTTTATATAATATAAGACCCGGTCTTGCACTAATTTTTTTCTCCAAAAGATGCATTAGAGCTGATTGTCTGGCCAGGTCTTATTTTGGGGGAAACATGAGGGCTTCTTCGCTTTACACTGTTTCCGTTTATGAAAGGCTTCACAGGAATGTTCTACTCTTAGATAGGGAAACCTGTAACTCCTCGAAACAACTTATATTTAAAATCATATTATCAAAGTACAGATTTCTATAACATCATAGTTAACAGAATCAAATCATTTTCTTCATCTGTCACTTGAGATAAAAACCTCAGCTT
The DNA here is from genome assembly GCF_057876585.1 of Rhinolophus sinicus. Classification (NCBI taxonomy): domain Eukaryota; kingdom Metazoa; phylum Chordata; class Mammalia; order Chiroptera; family Rhinolophidae; genus Rhinolophus; species Rhinolophus sinicus. Next base: position 84,850,264 of record NC_142502.1, on the reverse strand, counting down.
CTGTAACATTGGGAGGGGGGCACCAACCTGAAAGGCAAGGAAGTTAGTTTCTTGTCTCTGAACTGGCACTTTTTAGCTGTGTGATCGTCAACAATTCATTTAATCCAGAGACCTCAGAGCCTACACATGGAGCTGAACTAGATTGTTTCATATAATTTATTCAGCTAAAACTCTTCATGAGTCTATGAATAAAACAGGTACTTTAAACCTTTCTGTTTTGGAACAATGGCATAACAGGGAATTTCATCTTGATGAATTTTAGAATCTTAAATTTGGATTTGAAAAATCAGAAATGGATTTTACTTGTTCCTCCAAATATTTAATTTGTATTTTACAAATAAAGTACTGTGACTGAGGTCTATTGAATAGATAAATTAGCTCTGGTTCTTGGTAAAGACAAGAAGGCAGAAACACAGAGGTAACTCTATTATGATTTTAAAATAATAAAATCATCCTCCTCCAGCCCAGCCAACCCTGATAATGTGTACTTTTCTCAAAATATTTAATATATAAAGGAAGGTCATTTACAATCACTCTATACAGATCTATATGAAAAGATAGTAATTTAGCGTCTAAAAGAAACATTTCATATGTTCCTATTTTATGAAACTATTTTGTATGGCTTTGTACTTTCTGATCAGACTTTCAACACCATCAATATCTTTTTTCTCAGTTCTAGCATTGGCTTCACCTATTTCTATGAGAAATTTTCCTTCAGAAAGTTCCCCAATCCTGGAAGTCCTTTATGTTCCCTCTTAAACTGAATTATATATCTAGTGTATCTTAACATTGTTTAATATGTTTCTAAAATAAGTGGAAATACAGTTTGGATTTTTCACTCCTAGTTCCCCTGTGGTTAAAAGCCCCCCTCCATCCCCTAAATAAAAATACAAACATTGTTTTCACTCTACTTGCGATCTCATATATTTCCACTTCGTAAGCTTTCTAAAATATGAATTGAAGTAATAGGAAAATTAAACAAGGCTGGCCAGCTTAGCATTTTCTATATTTAGCTGTTACATTTTGTCCTTCAGTACAAAATTCCACATAAGGCAAAGAAAAGGCAGTAAATGTCAGAAAGATTATGAAACCGGCAAAATGTGCAGGAAGCCCACATGAATATGAGGAAATTCATTAACAAATCTGCCCAAATGTGTTTATAAATAATTAGTTTTATAGATAAAATAACCTAATTCTGTAAATTACCGGATAATAATCAGGGTTGGGGTGAAGGTGGGGATAGAGAGTGGGGAATGGAGTATAGATTAAAACAGGACAGGTCTTGGGATGACAACCGTTTATGCTGTGTGATAGGTAGAAGGGATCTGTTATATCATCCTTTCTACTTTTGTGTATGTTTAAGTTTTGTAGAATAAGATGTTATTAAATGCTTAATTTATAAATAATTAAACTGGACATCCTGGAATGTCTTTTTAAAAAATTAGGGTCAACTGTTCACTCCTTAGACATAAATGCTTAATACAGTAGTCACATAGATTTTTATAAACTATTAATAACTTCCTTCATCAAATAACCTGTAATCTTAAAACATTCTGATGATGTTGCGGAATGCCTTCATGAACCATAATCCATTCATTGTCCTTCCACCCTGTTTTATTATTGACTTAATTCTGAGAGAATCACGCAAACTGGCTATGGCTTCCATTGCTTCCATTAGTCTAAGACACATATTTAGCTAACAATGAACAGACCAAGAGACCAGGACCCAGTTATTCAGTGTATATTTGATTGATGATTGATAAATACTGCTCCAAAATCTGTTCCATGGGTTGACTGATCGATTGATTGGTGAATATTTCAATCCATAAAGATGCTCAAAGGTAATTTGATGCTGCAAGACCAACCTTGATGCTTCATTTAGTTAGTCAGCATCTATCAAACACTCTTATTTACTTTAATCAACTCATTCCAACAAGCATATTTTGAGGACCTATGGTGTGAAAGCCACAGTTTTAACCTAGGGATTAAAATCAGTAAAATCTACTTGCTGCTCTCAAAGAGGTAGATAGAAAAGCACATGAGAAACTACAAAATAAGACAGAGTAAATACGATAGTGAGTTAGGATGAATGAGAGCTTCCCAAATAAACCCACATCCTAATGCCCAGATCCTGTGAATAGGTCAATTTACATGGCAAAAGGCACTTTGAAGATGTAGGATTTGAGATGAGGAGATTATCTGGTTCATCCAGGTGGACCTAAGTTACCAAAGGGTCATGATAAGTGAAAGAGGGAGGCAGGAATGTCAGAGTCAGAGCGAGATTTGAAGACACTATGCTGCGGATTTTGAAGATGGAGGAAGGGGCCACAAGCCAAGGAATGCAGGTGAACTTCAGAAGCTGGGAAAGGCAAAGAACTATGTTCACTCCTAAAACCTCCAGAGAGGAACAAAGCCCTGCCAACACCTTGGTTTTAGCCCAGGAAGGCCCATTTTGGACTTCTGACCTCCAGAAACCCTGTACCTCCAGAACTTAAACTAATACATATGTGTTCTTTTAAGCCACTATGGTTGAGGTAACTTGTTACAGCAGCAACAGGAAACATACAGATAGGAACAAGGTTACTTCAGACTAGAGACATCAGGAACAGCTTTCTGAAGGAGGTTACATGGAAATGAGAAAGAGGTCACCACTTCTGCATCCTTTAGATCTGTACTGGCTTATAGAGAAGCCACTGACCACATGTGATTATTTATTTTAGCTAAAAATACAACCGAAAATTCAGTTTCTCAGTGGCACTAGCCACATGTCAAGTGCTCAATAGCCAAGAGTGGCCAGTGTGTACTCTATTGGACGGGGTAGACATAGGACATTTCCATCATCACAAAAAATTCTTTTGGGCAGCCTGGCTTTAGATCTTCAGAGTGGCACTAATTTCTGTTATTCCCTGTATGTAACATGCGTTTGATGAACTATCTTGGCCAGGGTGGAGGGCAGAGGGATGGGGCAGATGCCAAGGCTTCCATAAGACCTTTATTGCTTGTTAACCACACTCAGCCTTTATTATCAATGGGGCGGCACACTAAAATGCACTGGGGAGTTTTTACAAATACTCATGCCTAAGCCCCCATCCAAATCAATTGAGTTAGAATCTCTAGAAGAGTTTGAGTATGTTTCAGGTTTTTTAACAGTCCCCAGATGACACTAGTATCTGTCCAAGATTCGGAACCACTGTCGTAAAGGTATACTAACGCCTGACAAGTAGGAGGCCCACAGAATAGAAATAAATTCACCACTGCTGAAACTGTGCCCCCAAATGATTACTGACTCATCATTTTATTTAAATGTGCATGTTCTAGTATTTGGAACGGTCTTTTTAGTACCATAAAAGGTACGTGGAGGCCATTTACAAATATATAATTACAGCCAGAATAGTTTGTCTGACTAGTTAAGTTTAAGTCTTATGGCAAAGTCTTATCATCCAATGCCAAGGGTACGTCCAGAACAAATAAATAAATACATACTCCTTAATATATATTCATTTACTATCACTAATATTTATAATATTGTTATTGAATATTTAAAATATACCACATATACTATAAAATATACTATATTTTAATATTAGTATATACATTAATATATTTTTCGTTCCACCAGAAACCTGTCTGACTGAGGATTTGGCTGGCCCATAAGCATATTTTAGGACTAGACATTCAAAACATGGGTTTTAATCCCTAGCACATATGTAGCAAATTAACAGAGACTTAACTCACAAAAGCCAGGAATAATAAATAGCTATCACTTTTAAAAAGATATGACATGAGTTTAGCAATGAAATGCCCATGTATTTTGCAAGCACCTTTTCCATAGAGAAAACTTCCAAAACTCCTAATTCTAGCCCCCCCATACACTAGTTCTACAGAACACAATGCCTCTTTTCCTGGCCAGGATGAACACACGAAGATTGTGACTCAAAAGACTAAACCAGAAAATACAAGTCTTGGATTAGTGAGTAGAAACTAGTTCCAGGATATGAGTTGTTACCTTAGAACATTTGTTTGGAAACATGTGTTCCAGATATAATGATGACAGCAGTCCAGATAAGTCCCTGGGCCCTGCATGCAGTGCCACCCCACTTATTTTAATGACTTCGCTAGTTCCTTATCCTTATCACATAAACACTGGAAAGGAGAAATAGCATTGAAAAGAATGCTGCTGGAACCTCTTATAATAGGAGGTAAAGAAAAATTACAATCCATACATTCACGAGAGGGTTCGACCTAGACAAAGTAATTTTCCTTCACATAATCTGAAGGATGGCTCTAGATATTTATAACAGAGTTTTACTGTGCTTTGAAAGACAGCAATTACTTAATGTGCTTATAGGTGTACAAATATATACAAATACATACATATTATATGTACATATGTACATATATTAATATAATTAATTATGTAATATAATTAACAATTATAATTAATATAATATATACCTGAAAAATTAATAGTGGCCCACAAGATATTGAAATGAGAGGCTTTGATGTAAACAAACCTGCCCTTCAAAAACCTTCAGTTTAACAAACACTTGTTAAGACTGATTAAGGACTGGGCTGAGCCCAATCCCTTTTATTCTTTTTTTCTTTTTCTTTTTCTTTTTTTAATTAAAATTTACTGGGGTGACAATGGTTAGTAAAGTTACATAGGTTTCAGGTGTACAATTCTGTATTACATCATCTATATAGCACATGTGTGTTCATCACCCAGAGTCAGTTCTCCTTCCATCACCATATATTTGATCCCTTTTACCCTCTTCCACCCCCCTTACCACTCCCTTTGAGGAGCAAAAGAAGACAGACATGTAACTATAAAACAGCAGGTTCAATGGCAGAAGAAAGCTCATGATTCTATATTAGCACAAGGAAAGGACATCTGGCCTAATACAATATAAGGAAGGCTTCTTGGAGGGGATGACACCTCAACTGTGTCTTGAAAAAAAATGAGAAGTTATAGGCATTATTCTTGCTATAGGCATTATAGGTGAGGGGTGAGGGTTTGGAGGAACAGTGAGTTATGAACAAAGGAGAGAGCATAATGAACTGACTATAGAACTATGTGAACAGGGAACTATGAAAAATTTAGCTAAACTAAAATTAACCTGGAATATGACACAAGCTTTAAAGGTGACTGGAGACGAGGCTGGAAGGAAAGGTAGCCACCAGGACTGGATGCATCTTGCCTCAGAGTCTGAAGTTCTCCTCCACAATGAGCCATATTTTTTGCACATTAGGATATTCAGTCTAGCTGTAGTATGAAAGATTTAAGTGGACAAATAATGACAGCAAAAAGATGAGTTAGAAGGTTAATGCACGCAAGCAAAGAAGAGATTGTAAACCAGATTAACGGCAGTAGGTAAAATGAAAAAGGATGAAATCTGTGATTATTTCAGTAGTAAAATAGATAGAAATTAATGATTGATTGGATAAGGGAGAAGAGGTAGAAGAAAAAAGTAAGACTGACTCCCAGCTTTCTTGCCTGGGTGACTGGGAAGCTGGTGATGCTGTTAGTTAGGGAATGATAGGTTCGAGTAAGAACAGTCAATGAATGTAAACTTCTAAGTTCAGCTGTATTATTTATTTTGAAATACCTGTCAGAGATTTGGAGAGAAATATCCAGCATATGCTTGATACATGGATCTGAAGCTCAGGACAGAAAAGGAAGAAACAGAAAGCTTCTTGTAAGACCTAAGAATATGGGGAGTATTTAAAAAAAAAAAAAAAAAAAAAAAAAATATATATATATATATATATATATATATATATATATATATATGTATATACACATATACATATATATATACATATATATATATATATATATATATACATATATGTGTATATACACATATACATATATATACATATACATATATATATATATATATATATATATATATTGGCATGAGATTGCCAAAAGAAAAGGCATTTCGAGTGAGAACAATGGACAGACATCACTTGGGGAACATCAAAGCCACTAATGTGCATGTGGAAGAAAGATTGTCCTTGAGGAGACAAGGAAGGAAGAGTTAGAAAGAAATACAGCCAAGAGAGATTGGTATCACACAAACCAAGGGAAGGGAGCTTTACAAGGAGGGGATGGTCCATGGTGGCAAAAGCATCAGAGAAGTCAATAAGAAAGGTGAAATCCATGGTCTCTCATGCTAGGAAGACTGGCCACATAGCACATGTATTTCATTGTTGTGACTACTTAGCCTTGATGAATCCATTCACTTCTTAGGATCATTCAAGGTGGGAACGGACCTGAGGATGCAGCTTGGAGGCAGCTGGAAGGAATTAACAGGGCCAAGCTCATCCTCTGATCCTTGGTTTCCAAAATTTGCAAAATCACAATGAAATGATGATAGCAAGTGTGGTGCAGTGACTAGCGTAAATGGGTGCTTTGCCTGGAACGGGGCAAGACAGAGAACAGCTGGTAAAGGTGGCATCAAGAATCTATTTCTTGTGATCCCTCTCTACTGCTTCCAGAATGTGAGAAATACCAGGTAACACAAAAGCGACCGCTTATCTGGAGACTGTGGTAGGAATGCTCAGTTCCTCATGTACTGCGTACAGTCCTCCCTTATTTCTGAGCGTGAGATCCTGAGCACAATAAGGATGGAGCAGTCAAAGAAGAGACCCACTACACAGCCTGTATTACTCAGCTTGGGCTGCCATGACAAAATAGCACTGACGGGGTGGCTCAAAGAACAGAAGTTTATATTCTCACAGTTCTACAGGCTAGAAGCCCAAGATCAAGGGGCCAGCATGGCGGAGTTCTGGTGAGAATTCCGGGATTGCGGATAGAGCCTGCTTGCTGTGTCTCTCACGTCCTCTTCTTCAAAGGTGACAGTTCTATCAGATTAGGGCCTGACCCCTATTTTATGACCTCACTTAACCTTAGTTACCTATTTATATGCTCTAACTCCAAATACAGTCCCCTTAGGGGTAAGGACTTCAACATATGAATGGGAGGGCGTACACCATTCAGTCAGTAGCATAGTCATTCAGATCCCGGATAGAACGGGAATGGATGCTCCAGGCAAATCACCCTCCTCATAATTTATTTGAATAAGAAAGAGCACCAGAAGTAAGAAACAAGGGTACAGGCATTCCTGGAGGGCCTCCCCCACTTATTCTGCCTTATTCAGCCTATTTTTCTCCTCTCTCCTGCTTTGCCCAGAAATAATGCTCCAGAATCAATAAAGAGGATAGTATTTTTAATTTTATTGTTTTCCTGATAAAGAGCCTATGTCTTCCCCTTTCTTCAATCGACGGATGGATCAATTTTCCTTTTTGTTGATAACCTCGGGCCCTTTCCCCATTGAATAAGTGTAATTGTAACATGGGGGTTGTTGTGTGGAAGAAAGATTCCCTGCTTGCGAGGCAGGAAACGTGGATTCTAGGCTGAGTTCTACTGGAAATTTTCGGCAACAGCTCGGCCAAGATATTTAAATCTTGGAGCTTTTTTCCCCCTCAACTGTAAAATGACTAGGTTGGATTCAACGGTCTTAAACTTCGTTCCATCCCTAGTGTTACATAACTGTAACAACATTGAAAAGCTTCTAAGGTTCAAAACACTCAGCTTCCATAGTCTCCAACACAGGATTTTTTTATTAGAGTTTGATGGGACTTGTTTGTGATTACCCCATGGTAAGAAATACCTAGATACTATGATATTACTTAGTGCATTTTCCAAAGGGAACTGGAGCAGAGTCTCCCTTACAACTTTGAATTAGTGCAAAAGGTTGCTTTCTGTATTTGGCTGCACAGTAAGTGTAACCTCAGCAGTAAACCACGAGAGGGCAGCACAGTACCTCGGCATTTCATCCTATAGTGATCAGTGATGTAATTGCTGGAATCTCTGAGCACTGGCTACGGTATTACAGTGTCACAGCAAACACAGACTAAATAACTGAAGGAAAAAAAACGCGACTGAGAGTTAGTTCTTTAACGCCGGTATAATACATGTTGTAGACATTTTGACTGCCTATAAATGAGGCAAATGCATGAATGTAAACTCAAAGAATCGACTTTCTTTTTATGCAGATGTCTGATTATACAATACAGGACAGCTACATTCTGTTCTTTCCTAAAGGGATATTGCCTCGTGAAGGGGCACTGAGCTACTCGCTGAGCAGGCTGCCTGCGTCCTCCACCTGTGATGGCCCTCCCTTCTCCTCAGGCCCACCCTCCTGCCTCTTGTTTGGATCCCACCAGGGCAGATAACTCAGACTGGCCAACCAGCCATGAGGTAGCTTGACACAAAACCTCTACAGAAACATGGCCAAAGATGACTGGTTTCACCTATAAGGGTCTCTCATTCTGAAATGTAAATTTAGAACTATGGAGAGAATCAGTCAATTGATTGCAGGACTATATATAAGAAGAAAATAAATAGCAATGATCTCTGATTCCTTCTCCTGAGGGGCCATTAGAAATGCGTGTGTGTTGATCTCGGTTGAACTTTCAATCTTTCCCATTTCCAAACTAAAGTTCCTGTTCTTCTCTAGAGGTTGTGCCTAGCTTCGAGATTTCGCTCTCCCTCCCTCTTTCTCTTCCTCCCTTCCCCCTCTCTTTCCCCTCTCCCCCACCCCAACTCTGTTCTTGCACCTGAGTTAGGCTAACTATGTATTTTTTTTCTTCTCCCTGAAAAACGAAGCTTACCAGCAGACCTACAGAGATTGCTAAGTCACTGCTCATCGATTTTCTTTTGTCACATGGTGCTTAACATCTTAGTATTTTACAATTGCATGAACATATCCATCCTCAAAGTGCCATGGAGTCAAATTATAAATTATACATGTGTATAAATTATAAAACTACAATTAAAAACACATTTTAAGCAGATTCCTCTTTTTTTTAAATATATAGTTTTATAAAAACATTCAGAGGTTTAACATGAAAAATTCTGAGCAGCAGACTGGGTTACGGGGTGTCCAATTTCAAGCCCAGACTGAGGCACATTACTTCTCCAGAAATGTCACTTATGATTGAAGACTGACGGCCCCAAGAGTTTCCCATGTTCATGCTAATCATCAATTAATCAAAATTATCATTTAAGTGTTCCTACCAGTCCATGGCTGTAGTGGCTGGAGCTCCATCCAGTTAAGCAGATCTCCATCATGACTGTTGGAGTTCACCTGGATGAATTCACCTGTGAATGTCTGGATTCACTTTGCTCCAGATCTCAGGGTAGCAGTTTGCTCCACAACCTCAGTTTATTGATAGATCAAGAAAAGTCACTGACTTTCAGCTTTCTCTTCTCATAAGGATGGGACTGAGACTTCCAAGTTTTTTACACATTGGAACTAAAAATACAATTTCAAAAATGATTTCTTGAGCTTTACTATGTGCTTAGCACCACACTGAAGCTTCCATGTCTTTAACTCTTTCAATAACATGATGGCTCTCCACTGCAATCCCAGGCGCCACCTAATACTACAGACCCTAGGTGATTCCTCCTCAGTGTGTGAGGATTTCAATTCCTTATATATTAGTTACTCCTTGTTATAAATTTCAAAACCATGTCAATGAATCTTCCAATATTCCAGACTCTTAATTCCTTAACCTCCCTCTCTCTCCTCAGTTGACCATGTCCTTCATCCTATCTCAGTTTTCTACTCCCATGGTCATATCAGTGGCATATTTGTCATTACAAATAGGAATCTCTCTGTTATCCCAATTTCAAACATTGCATTTTCTGACCACCACCTCCTATCTCTCTAGCTCAATCCCTCTAGTTCTTCTGCCCCCCCCCAAATACTTCAATGACAATAGATGTACAATCCATTCATTCTATTTTTCACTGTCCCTTTCCACCTTCATGATGTACATTCCTTCCATAGCCATGGTCCATCATTATAATCATGCCCTTGCATACAGCCTCAAATCTCTTCCTTTCTTCATGTTACTCCCTTAGGGCAACTCCTACTCTGGTTAAATCCAACTCTGTCTAATCCTATCCTGTACCTGTGAAGCTAAACATGAATAAAAAAAAATTTTCAACCAGTGTGACTGGTCTTAAGTTAACTATGTGTCCACTTACCCTTGGGCTACCTGGAAATCCAACTATACTTCCTAGTACGTTCCCTCTCCCGTTCCCCTAAACTCTTCCTCATAAACTTCTTCCTCAAACCTCCAACTCCTTCACCCACCTTGTTACCCTCAGCTGATGACCACAGTCTCAATTTCCATTTCAGGGAAAAAAACAAACTATCAGGAGAAAACTTCCATGCTCTCTCACAACTATCTCTGCCCACTTATCCCCCATCTATAGCCATATTCTCTGCCATCACCCTGTTACAATTGATCTTGTATTCAACTAAGGGCAACCTTAGCACAGGTGCACTGGCTACTTCCGCCTTGCCTTCTCAACTATACCTCTGCTGATGTCTTGATTGTTCCTTCTCTAATGCATTAGTCTCATCAACATACAAACATTCTATAAATTCTCCCATCTTATGAAAGTATTAATATATATCTAGTATTGATCCCACTAGCTACTATCCCATTTCTTGGATCTATTTTTCAATAAAACTTCTTGCAACTGTCTATACCAGCTGCTTCTATCACATTAATATAATAATTTAGACACTCTATATGACTGTCATTCTTCCAACAGACATTTAATTATTAGTTTTGGTAACTGATTAAGAATTTTAACACAAGCAAGAGCAATGTGAGGGAAAAGATGGTTCTAGCTTAATATATTTGTCATTATCAAAGTACTTCACACATTTTAAATACATATGACATGCATATACAAACTGAAAAGATAATTAACTTTTGAAACTGATCTTTCTGAAAGCAATCAACAGCAGTAGTTTTCAATAATTGGATTATTCACTTAGCTTAAATTTATCATATTAAATATATAATTTATAATTCACAAATATTAATGCACACAACTTAGGAATTTATATAAAAATGTATTGAATTAGAAACAACAGGATAATTACAGTTTCCCATTTTGTAAAGTAGCTGCAACGTGGGCCTTAGAACATCCATTTTTCCTCCCTTACATATAACTACCTTCTTCATAATTTCATAAGGCTCTCAAATCTTGTCTGAGGAAAGATTCTAGAAACTAACCTAATTGTAATTTAGTGATATTGCATCATAATTATGTTTAAGGTAGAATCACAAATCAAAATGACAACTCTGTTTTTTTCTCTATTTGATAAACTTACGTGGAGATCAGTTGAAACAAATCTTAGAATTTTTCAAAACATTTATTGCTAGTAAAGTAACTATTTGATTAAGTTACAGTAGAAATTCTGAAAACACTTTAATAAAGTAACTATTAATTCAATTCATCTATCAATTAAAAACACATATTCATTTCTAAACTGATTCGATCAGGAACAATGGTATGCAACACAGAAATGACTTAATTTTAATTGGGACTAGACATGTACACCTACATCTATCTGCAAAAGTTACTTTCACTGGACACCTAGACTCCGTAAGAGGGAAATCTTCACACACAGAAAAACAGGAAACCCTTTCATTCCAATTACATATTCAGGAAAGGATTTGTAGAGACACACACATCTTCAGAAAGGATTTTTTTCTTTTTATATAAAGCAATGATCAAGTTAACATTCTAATTTGCAGATGATATAAAACTATTACTTTGTTTAATCCTTTTTCGTGAACCCCTCTTAATATTATGTATTGTCTTCAAACACTCTAAAGCTCTGTAAATGTTTTTAAAACCCAACAACTTGGTTTTAGATAAGCTATAGGTTTCAAAATTTGGGCTTACATGTGTGCAGACATAAACAGTCATTGTCTCATTTCATTAAGTAAAAGTAAATAAAAACATGAGCTTCACGCCACATGGTCTATAGTGAATTTGAACAATGAAATATAATGGTTCGGCCTAAGGAATTTAGACAATGAAATATAATGGTTCAGAGACCAAAATAATGGATCCAGAAACAAAGAAAATGGGCATTTTTCAAGAATCCCACGCGTGGTAAAGGGGAAGATGAAGCATAAGAAAAAATATCAGGTAACAAACAGATCAGCAGCTGGAACGCCCCAAGGAGAGGAGGTAGGAAAGGGGTAGACTGAAGTCAATGAGGCATTTAGAAAACTTCAGGAAACTGTACCCACCTTGGAATAGTGGTTGACCATGTGCACTCAACAGATCAAACAGGCCAGACCTCAAATCCAGGCTCTACCAGTTAGTAACTAGCTTATTCTTGGGCAAGTTCCTGTCCTAAGAGCTTGTTTCTTCAAAACGTAATGGAGATGATTACAATACTTGTCTTCTAGGATTGTCCTGAGGAATAATGAGACAATCATTCATAGAATGCACTTAGCACAAGGCGTGGCTAAGCAACCATCTCAAACCGGGACTTACCCACCAGCAGCAGCTGAGAAAACTCATGTTGAGAAGAGGTAAATTGGTAACCAGAAACTAACTTGCTATCTTATGGAATATAAGCAAGACAGAGTACAAACCTTTAAATCTGGGGTCAGGCTGCCCATTGTGCAGTTGGGAGTTGGGTCATTTGCTACTTGTTTAAAAAAAAAAAAGCACCAATTTTTAAGAGGCAAGTAACAGCAAATGTGACTTAAAACTCAACCCAGAGGTTGATAACAGTACAGAAATTTTTCCCACCCACTTTCTGGTTCTATTCACATCATCACTCCAATAATTCATGTTCTTTGACTCATAATCACATGGTCTATGTGATTGAAGAATTAGTATGAGTCATCTTTTCTAACGGCCCTAACTTTGTCTTTACATCCTGCTTTGTCTAAATTAAGCAGACTCATTGCTTTCCAAACCTCACAATTCCTTCCTCCACCAAACGCCTGAACATTTTCTCACTAGATTCTTAATTCTCTGCAACCCACCCAGCATGAGATGAGGTTCAATAACTTCTCATCTAGAGAGATAATCACACGCCTTTCTCAACATAGATTGGGCTCAGCTCACTATCAAAATTTGTATAATGTTCCTCTTTATGTTCCACATGTGAAAACTCCTCTTTTCTCTCTTATCCCCCAACTTTCAACATCAAATATGGAAAATAATTAAATGAATACGTAGCTGCAGACACTTGGCATTCTGCTGAAAAGTGCAGCTCGTGTTTTGCCTTTAGGTATAAACATTTTAAATGGTTTTATTTTAAGGGTCTCATGATTGACTCCCCCAAATTCTTTATTCCTCAGATCTTTAATCACATGAGTCAAAATAAGTTGATAGTTACATCAACCAAGTATATAAACTTGTCTTCCCAGTGACAACTGCAAATTCTTTTAAGGTCAACTGTTTTTAATACGACTTCTTTTCAATTAAAAACTCTTAAATATTTTTAAATCTATCCCAATTCCAATTTGATATTACAATGCACATAGTGAATTCTAGGTACAACACACAATAGCTTTTGTATTACCAAAGTCTGTGTATAATTGTCTCTTCGTTTGCCATTAGTTTTAAGACATTCAGGGGTGCCAAAAAAAAGTATATATATTTTAAGAGCTGGTCAACATTGCTCAAGCAGTAGTTCACTGTAATCAGAAGTGTCTGGATGTTGACGGTAACCACTTTGAGCACCTCCTGTAATTGCAGAAGTCAAACGTGACTTTTATTCATCTTTTGTTATTGGTATATATTGAGCATTACAATTTTAATAGTTTTTTCCTTTCTTAAAATGTGTATACACTTTTTTTTGGCACCCTCTGCATTTCCAGTCACAAGAGTGGTACAGTATAATACAGTACTTCACTTGTACAAAACAACTGAAAGGTTTTCGCTGATTATATATGTCTTTTGCACTGGGAAAAAAATCAAGTAGAGAGTCTGTTTGTCATGTTTTCCACAAAATCCCCCAAAGCCGAGTAAATATTGTTGAATGAATGGTAAATCATATTGAAGTCACAGAAAGACCAAACTTGTTTCAATTTGAGGAAATCTATGTATTTGCAAACACATCGAAGGCAGAAACACTTGATAGCCTATCTAACAATATCATCTTGCAGAATTGATGACAAGTATAAAAAATTTAAAATTATTTCCTTAAAAATGTTTTCAAATTCTTGAGAAAAAGGAGTTACTTTGTGAATATTGACCTCTAATATAACAGTATGCTTTTTCACCCACTACTTTAAAATATATAACTGGAAAAGCACACTAACCAGTAAACTCTGCTAACTGAGCTCACAGCCTGTGCTGTGGGGGTACGGCTGCTACACCATGGTCACTTGGCCAGCAGAACCCAATCCCTCCAGCAGCAGCCAAGACTCCTGCTTCATGGAGACAGCTCTGAAAAGGAAGGGTCATAGAGTTCAGGGCCAGCGTTAGAGCCAGCACAAACCTGGGTTCAAATACCAGCTTGGCCACCTACTAGTAGCTGTGTGACCTAGAGCAAGTGATGTAACCTCTCTAACCCCAGTCCTCTCATCTTTAAAATAATATCTATTTACAAATGGCTTATAGCACAGGCTCAAAAATGATAGCTGTTATCACTGCCATTATTACATAACACGATCTACTGCCCTTTCAAGTTTAAAGGTTCTTTAACTTTAAGGACTACCTTATCAAATATTTTTGTGTGTGCATATAATCATTCTCTCCTCTCCCTCTCCCTCTCCCCCTCCCCCTCCCTCTCCCCCTACCCCCCTCCCCCTCCTCCTCCCCCTCCCCCTCCCCCTCCCCCTCCCCCTCCCTCCCTCTCTCTCTCTCTCCTGATGATTATGATACTACCCTCACCGGTTCTCTGATACTGAGAGCTCTGCTCTAGTTGCAGGGCTGTGGGGGAGGATAAAGAAGGGTGGAGGGTGGAGGAAGTCAGAGGTGGAGGAAGTCAGAACTGTAGCTCACATTAGTAACCAGTCAAAAGCCAAATCTGTATAACCATATTGGACCATTTCCTATCTTGACTTTTTATTACCGCCTGAATAATATAGGGCAGCTGGTGGTTTTTTCTTTCTTTCTTTCTTTACGACAGTTTAGTTCAGAGGTGAGAGGAAATGAAAAGAGTTGTTTGTCAGGAAATAAGTTCTCTTTACTCAGCTGAGAACATGCACCCAACAACAGCTGTTTATGTAACAATATTTCACAAAGTCATGTCACAGGTGTAGGTCATGCTGTCACAAACTGAGAATGCACAAAACTCTCAGAAGAGGCTCAGCTAGTATAGTTCTGTCTTATCATAGGTGTGGCATGTGGTCCCAGAATTTGGAACTAAGTTTAATATACTGGCCTGTGATTCTTAGGATAGTATAGACCACTGTAATTTTGCACAGAGAAGATATGGCATAGACATATAGAGAATGTAGTCTTGAGCACAAATTTAATTTTCTCAAAGGATAGAATCTTATAAGAATCTTACTAATGAAGCTTCTCTATAGATCATTTGACCATCAAATACCATGCAGCAAAATAATTTCATAAAAATAAAAATTACAACTTGCCTTTTAAAAAGTTATCTATTCTATATAATCTCTATTATATCTTAAAATCAGTGGAGGTCTAGAAAGACATTTGGTTTTTTACATTGTAAAAAGCAAGTCAATTCTCTTTGAACATACACATGTATTGTTTTTAAAATATACCATTCATCTTTAAGAACATATAATTCATTGATTTAAATTTTAATTTTAAATATTAAAATTTTAAATTATTTGGAAACAATTTGGAATTATTTGAAATTCCTCCAAATAACTTTGGAAGTTATTATGCTGGATTTTTAGTATAAAGCAAATTAACTGCTACATCGGTGGGGGGGGGGAGTGGAAATAAAACTTTGCAACTGGACAAAGAGAGAATACAGTGATAAAACAATAAATGATAAAACAGTAAAAATATACATTAGTATTAAATATATTATTTAACTACATAGATCACCAAGAAGAATAATATTTGGACAGTAATTACTCCTTTAGTTTTAGAATACAAACTCTTAGCTGGGAGGGACTATCTCAGAGGATCACTAATGTGGTGGAATATTCAGAAGAATGTCCAAAAAATAAGAATGTCCAACCATTAGTTATGGTTGAACTTAGTTGTAAATTGAGTAAAACATTTTTTCCCATATTGGAATAATTTTCTTACAGTATATTACTGGTGTGGAATTTCTAGCTCAATGCATTAGGGCTTTAATATATGCTATCAAATTGTTCTCTAAAAGGGTTGCATGTTTGCTCTCCCATTAGCAGAGCAGTAGAGGAGGGTTTCGATTTCTCTATCACTATTTTCTTTTTTTAATTATAGTTTATTTGGGGGGCAACTGTTAGTAAAGTTACACAGGTTTCAGGTGTACAATTCTGTAATACATCATCTACATATCACATTGTGTGTTCATCACCCAGTTCTCCTTCCATCACCATATATTTGACCTCGTTTACCCTCCTCCACCGCCCCCCTCTCCCCTTGCCCTCTGGTAACCACTAAGCTATTGTCTGTGTCTGTGAGTTTTCAACATTGAGTTATATCGGGTTTTGAAAAGTCCATGTTAATTTACTAGGTAGAGACATCTCCCTGCTCAGTGTAAATTTGCATTTGATTAGCAAAAAATTTCTAGATGTTTCTTAACTATTTGTATTTTTCCTTTTACTCATTGTCTTTTCATGTCCTTTGCTCATTAATCAATTGGTATGTTTTCAGTTATTTAATTACTTTGTAAAAATACTTTATACTTTAAAAAATTTAAGGACATATGTCTGCACGTATTGGTCAATATTTTACCAGTTTGTCATTTGCCCTTTAATTTTCTTTATGATTGTTTTTCCTTAATAGCTTTACATTTTCAAGTAGTTAAATATTACAACCTTTTCTTTCTTTCATGGTACTTTTTTACATTTATGCTTAAGAAGGTCTTCCCACTCTGAAATAAAAAATTGCCATTTTCCCCAAATTATTTAATGGTTTCACTTTTAATTTGCTGAAACAGTTTGAGGTATAACGGACATACACTAAACTACACAAGTTTAAAGTGTGCAATTTGATAAATTTTGACAAGTTTATATACCTTTGAATCCATTACCACATCAAGGTTATGAATATATTACCCCTGAAAGGTTCCTTGTTCCCCTTCTAATCTTTCATTCCCAATCCTCTTTGCCCCCCTCCCCTCTTCCAGGCATCGGCTGATCTGCTTTCTGTCATCATAGGTTATTTGCACTTTTCTAAGAACTTTCTACCATTGAACTTATACAATATATAGTCTTTTTTATTTAATCTGGCTTCTTTCATTCAGCATAATTATTTTGTCATCCATATTGTAGCGTATATCAACAGTTCATTCATTGCTTATTGAGTCATATTCCATTATATGAATTCACCACATTGCATTTATCCACTTACTTGTTGACGGACATTTCAGTTGTTCTAGTTTGGGACTATTGCCAATACAGTTGCTATGAACATTAACATACAATCTTAGAGATGTATGATTTTATTTCTCTTGAGTAAATACCTAGAAATGGAATGGCTGGATCATGCATATTTAATCTTTTAAGTAACTGTCAATCTGTATTCCAAAGTGGTAGTATGGTAACCTTTTTACTTTTCCCCCAGCAGCAAATAAGAAGAGCTCCAGTTCCTCCATATTGTTGCCGTCATTTGGTACGGTCAGTCTTTAAGCCATTGTAATAGGTGGGTGGTAGGATGTTACTGTGGTTTTAATTTGCATTTCCCTAATGGCTAATGATGTTGAGCATATCTTCATGGGCTTATTTTCCATTTGTATATTTTCTTCAGTGCAGTTTATTCAAAACTTTCACCCATTTTTTTGTTGTGCTGTTTTCAGAGCTGTTTATGTATTGTGGTTACACATCCTTTATCAAACAGATATATATGTTTTGCAAGTATTATATTACAGAGTGTGGCTTGTCTTTTCATTCTCTTAGCGGGATCTTTTGAAGAGGGAGAAGTTTTTAGTTTTGATAAAATCCATTCATTAATTTGTCCTTTTATGAATTTTACTTTCAGTGCTGTATCTAAAAATACTTGCCTAAGGTCACAAAGACTTTATCCTATTTTTCTCCTAGAAATTTTAGTTTTTAGGTTGCACTTTTAAGTTTATATTCCATTTTAAATTAGCTTTTTGGATATAGTGCAAAAAGTGGATAGAAGTGCATTGGCTTTGTTTTCGTTTTGTGTTTTGCTTGTGGATTACAATTTTTTTCAGTACCATTTGTTGAAAAGAATATTGTTTCTCTACTAAATTTGTCTTTGAAATTTTATAAAAATTCAATTGTCCATACATGGGTCAGTATATTTCTGGACTCTTTTTTTCATGCCATTGATCTATATATATATATGTGAATCTTGACTCCAAACCCACTGTTTTACTTTGTTCTTTTCTAAAATTTTATGGATATTCTAGGTCCTTTGTGTTTCTATATGAATTTTAGAATCAGTTTGTCCATTTCTACAAAAAAAAAATAAAAAAATACCTGCTTGGATTTTGGTAGGGATCATGTTGAATCTATAACATATATAATGCATATTTTGGCTAAGAATTGCCATCGTAACAATACTGAGTCTTCTAACCCATGAAGATTATATTAATAAATATCTTCTATTTATTAATATTTTGGTCTTCTTTAACTTTTCTCACTGGTGTTTTGAGGTTTTCAGTATATAGGACTTTCTCATTTTTGTGAAACTTACTCCTAAGTATTTCATATTTCCAAGCTATTTTAAATTGCACGGCTTATTTAAATTCAATTTCTGATTTTTATTGCTAATATTAAAATATACATATAATTGATTTTTATGTTGACCTTGTATCCTACACCTTACTGAACTCACTTACTAGTTTTAGCACCTTTTTTGTATATTCCATTGAACTGTCTACATAGACAATCACGTCTGTAAATAATGATAGTTTTACTTCTTACATTCTAATCTAAATAGCTTTTATTTCTTTTTATTTAATTGTTAAACTAGTTAGAACAGTATAATTTTGAACAAAGTAGTGAAAGTGAACATCCATGGCTTATTACTTATCTTAGGGGTAAATCATTCAATCTTTCTCTATTTAATAACATGTTAACAGTGTTTTCCATAGATGCGCCTTATTAGATTTAGAGAATTCCATTCCATGTTTTCTTTTGTTTTTTGAGAGTTTTTATCAGGAATAGATGTTGGATGTTGTCAAACACGTTTTCCGCATCTACTGAGATGATAATATGGTTTTACCTTTTTAGTGTATTAATTTGGCAAATTGCATTGATTGGCTTTCTAATGTTATAACATTTAGTCATGATGTATTACCTTTTTTTATAAATTGTTAGGTTTAATTTGCTAAAATTTTCTATAGAATATTTACATCTATGTCTATGAAGGATATTAATTTGTGTTTCTCTTTTCTTGTAATGTCTTCAGATGATTTTGGTATCAGAGTATTCTGAATGAAGTGGGTGAATGGATTAATTGGATTATATTAACTCCTATTTTCTCAAAAAAAGTTGTGCAAAATTATTATTTCTTCCTTTAAAGTTTTGTAGAATTCACTAGTAAAACCATCTGGACCTGGAGTTTCCATGTAGGTAGATTTTTAACTATGAATTCAATGCTTTAGTAGATATTCAGGGTGTCTAATTCTTGAGTGACCTTCAGAAGTTTGTTTCAGAGAATCTGTCAATTTCATCCAAGTTGTTGAATTTATTGGCATAAAGTTGGTCATAATATACCCTTATTATCCTTTTAATATATGTAGTCTGTAGCATCTGTGACCAAGTCACATCTTATTCTTGACATTGGTCATTTATTTGTGTCTCCTTTCTTTTTCATTTTGATCAATCTGGCTAGAGATTATTCAGTTTTATTAAACTTCTCAAAGAACCATGTTTTCATTCATTTTATTTATTGTTTTCCTGTTTTCTATTTCACTGATTTCTGTTCTGATATTTATTATTTCCTTTTCTCCACTTAATTTGGGTTTAATTTGCTCTTCGTTCTTAGTTTCTTAGGTGGCAGCTGCGGTCATAGACTTGAGACCGTCCTTCCTTTCTAGTATATACACTTAGTGCTATAAATTTCACATGAAATTCTACTTTGGCAGCATCTCATGAAATCTGTTATGCTATGTTTTTATTCATTTAGTTCAAAATACTATATAATTCCTCTTTTAATTTTTCCTTTCATCCATGGGTTATTCAGAAGTGTGTTATTTCATTTCTAAATATTTAGTGATTTTTGAGAGATACATTATTGATTTACAATTTAACACCATTGTGGTTAGATAACATACTTTGTATGACTTGAATCCTTTTAAATGTATTGAAACTTATTTTTTGGCCCAGAATATGGTTTATCTTGGCAAACGATCTGTGTGCACTTGAAACTAATATGAATTCTGCTGTTGTTGCATAGAGTGTCCTATACATGTCATTTTGGTCAAGTTAGTTGATAGTCTTGTTCAAATAGTTTCTACCCTTTTCTTTCTACTTATACTTTCAATTGAGAGAAGGGTATTAAAAGTTGTATTTTAAAGCTCTATTATTAGGTGCATAAACATTTAGAATCATTATATCCTCTTGATGAAGTGGCCCCTTTATTATTAAGAAATTATTTTCTTTACCTCCGGTAATATTATTTGCTCAGAAAAAACTACTTCAATTAGTGTTAACATGGTATTTCTTTTTTTCATCCTTTTGCTTTTAACTCATCTGTGTCTTTATATATTTAGAGTGTATTTCTTTTACACAGTTTATAGCTGGGTCTTCCTTTTTATACAATTTGACCACTTCTGCCTTTTAGCTGTGCTATTTAGATAATTTACATTTACTATGATTATTGAAATGGTTTAAGTCTGTTATCTTGCAATTTATTTTCTCTGTCTCATCTATTTTTTGTTCCTATTTTCCTCTTTTTCAGCCTTCTTTTAGGTGAATTGAATATTTTTTGTGGTTCCATTTCCCTTTTTGTTGGCTAATTAGCTAAACGCTTTTAAAAATACTTTAGTGGTTACTTTAATATTTACATCATACCTTTATCACAGTCTACATTCGAATGATATTATACCATTTATATCATATAAGAACTTTAAAATAGTATACTTCCATTTAAACTTTCTCAACATTTGTACTACTATTAACATATATTTTACTTTCATGTTATAAACCTCATCATATATGATTTTGTTGTTGTTTAACTAATCAATTATCTCTTAGAGTTATTTCATAAATGAGAAAAATATAAGAGCTAAGTGAGTTCCAGTCTACTTAGATATTCCATGGGCATTTAAAAACAATGGCTTTCCCCCAAAAAAACTGTTTTTTCTCCTTGGTGTTTCTATTTCAGTAAATGATGCCATATCAGCTAGTTTCTTAGGTTAGAACTCATAGAATTAACTTAAGACACTTCATCTTACACTTCTTTTCTACCCCTCTACTCCTGCCATATGTAATCGAATATAGCCTTGCCCATTCATTTATAAATTGTTTACAGCTGCCTTGACACCACCACAACAGAGTTGAGCAGTTGCAACAGAGATCATATGTGGCCTGCAATGCCAGACACATTTACTATCTGGGCCTTTACAGAAAAAGTTTGCCCACCCCTGATCTAAACTATTACAATAGCCACTCAACTTCCAGGCCTTCAGGCTCTTCTCATTCTAAATCTACCCATACATGCCTGCCTACTTATGTAGCTCAGACTTCATGCCATTCTCTTCCTGAAAATGTTTATTTGGCTTCCTCTTCTACACAGTAGGGCCTCTTCTTGTTCCAGCCCAGTATCCAGTTGACTCTTCTCTCGCTTCCCTCCCCGCACTCTCCACATCCCCACTGTGCTGGTCCACACAGCTGATGTTTTCATGTGATTGACCTTTGCCCAACATACTTTTACTACAACAACCCTGCTCATACCACCGTTTTTTTCTCTGGTAGGAAAGGGCCTACTTATCTTTTAAGGCACAGATAAAATCTCACTATCTCATCCAATTGTGCTTTGGTGTATTTATTGTTGAATGCTATTTGTTTCATTTCCATCTCCCCAATATGTGAACTCTCTGGGGACAGTAATCATCTACTATTCTTATTTCTAATGTTTCCACCTGTCAAATGTTTCGCACAGAGCGTATACTAAATTGACGTTTCTGACTGAGTGAAATTTGTATAAATTAACTCAGGAATTAATGAATTCCATCCAGTGAATATTGTAATAAATTATATTGACAGAAAGGCATTTGGGAGAAAAGAGTAGACCAGTTACTAAAAAAAGACTCACACTGAGGATTAGTTATGAATAATGTTAAAGAGATAAATTGGGACAAAATATATAAAAGACCTTGAACAGTATCCTGTAATCAAAAGGGATTTTGTTTTTAATTTACTGATATTAAGTCAAATACTATTCCGCAAAGCAACTTTAGATGATAAGCTAAATATTAACTTGAACTCTTAGATTTCACTGAAAAAGATCACCATAAAAATATAATGTCATGGAATAAATAAATCAATAATTATTTACTAGGTAACTATTTTGTGCTCAGAAATTCTTCTTGACTTTGCGTGTCTCTCTAATTGTCCCTCTTTTCAAGCTTTATTTCTTGTCATCTTCCTCCTTAGTATCAGAAGACTTTGATTTATAATTCACTGAAAAACGAGGCTTTCGGGTATGAGATCTTGCAGCTTCAAACCCCTTGCAACACTTACAAACATATCCTCAACTATCTTTGGCCTTTCCTTCCTCCATCCTCATCTAGGTGAAAAGTTGAACTCCCTTCTGTCCAATGATAACCTCTTCACTCATGTTTTAAATTCCAACTGTTCTCACTTCTTCAGGGATCTACCTCTAACAATCATGTGTATTGTGTCCTAGATCTTTAACCTCTTTCTCTCAATCTGTATTCCACATAGTAAGTGTAAGGTGATGAAGAAACACCCCATGTCTGGAGGTGTAGGACAGATGGAAATGTGAAATGGAGATTTGGAAATGGAGATTTGAAAGATTTCATTTAAAATCATGCAAATGAAGTTTAATTAATATAATATGGAACCAAGAACTTAGAGCAGATCCTAGTAAATACCTACTATTAGGGAATAGGAAAAATAAATCAAACACAAGCAGGTAAGTGCAACATCATGAAATCCAAGGGTAGAGAAGTATGGCTGGTCAACAATGCCAAATAATATAAAAATATTTAAAAGGATGGAACTAAAGGCAACACTGGATAAGAGAAACTACTTGGGTTTATGGGTCCTGAAAATATTCACATATAGAATCCAGTTCTAAATTCCTCAGTGTCCTGATTCCAATGTTAGTCATAAATGTTTTGAAAAGTGCCATGGAATCACCACAATTTTGAGAACTTAGTTTTAGTAAAAAGTCATCAGATTTCAAAGGGCTATAGAAAGAGGGAGTAGATAGAAAGTCACTTATTCAGACTGGCCTTTCCCTGACTGCCCAGTCAAATTTTGAGACTCTCTGTTGTTTCATCCCCACTTCTGGTACAGAGCTCCTGAAACCCTTGGAATATCCTAAGTGTTGAGTGATGAAGATTTTCCTTATGTTAATGAGGTAACTTCTGGAAAGCACCTAAGGATGGGGGCTGGTTGCCAGGAGAACCAACAATGTGATTAGAGGGTTGAAACTTTCAGTCCCACCCCTCTGACCTCCAAGGAAGGGAGATGGCCTGAAGGTTGAATCAATCACCAATTGCCAATGATTCAACCAATCATGACTATGTAACATAGCCTCCAAAAAACCCAAAAGGATGGGGTTTAGACATCTTCTAGGTGGGGGGATGTGTTTGGAGAGTGGTACACCCAGGGAGGGCATAGAAGCTATGAAGCCTTTCCTCATACCCTGCCTTATGCATCTCTTCCATCTGGCTGTTCCTAAATTATATCTATTCCATTTATAATAGAGTAATCTAGCAAGTAAAATGTTTCTCTGGGTTCTGTGAGCTGCTCTAACAAATTAACTGAACTCAAGAATGCGGTCATAGGGACCTCTGATTATAGGCAGTGGGTCAGAAGCACAGGTAACAACCTGGGCTTATGACCAGTGTCTGAAGTGGACAGGGGGAAGCATTGTTGTAGGACTGACCCCTTAATCTGTGGGATATGACTCTATCTCCAGGAAAAATTGAGGTAAATTGTAGGACACTCAGCTTGTGTCCCTAAAATTCCTTGTTGGTGTGGGGAACTCATCCCACACACACACATTGGAAATGAGTGCTCAAATCATTTATCACCATACAGCATTACTATGGAGATTAAGTGAAATGACATATGGAAAGCACTTTTGTACATGTTAGACTGGCATGAAAGAAAAACACAATAATTGAGTTATAATTATCATTATTACTTCAGGTCTTGGTGTGGTGGCTTAAAAGAGCTGTGCCAAGCAAAACAATCGTAAGTTAAAGGTAAATTACAATGACGTTGGGTTGTTCCCCATGAAAGAAGGGCTGCATGACCAGTAAGAAGCTTGTCGAATGGCATTAGCTTATAATTTATTAAACTGTAGAATCTGTTCCTTGGTTTTGGTAGGCTCAGTCTTGATTTGCTATTGTGTCAAGAGTGGGTCTATTCCTTGAATAGACTAACACCAACTGGGCTCACAGGTCACTAATGCGGAGGTGAGCAAAAGTGAGTTATAGTAAAGACTATAAGCACCACATGGGTTGCATCACTTGTCAGTGCAGTCAGTGCAGAACTTCCTCTCCCTGTAGACTGTCTCTATACCATGAGAGACTGAATATAAAAAAGAATAATAGTCAGACCATATGTAAAAACTGAACTTTAACCCACAACCTGCAGCAATCTGGCCAGGAAACTAATCCCCTTATCTACAATAAACATCCCAGAAAACCAGCCTGCCGTAAGTCAGATTTACAGGAAGGCAGATTGCTATCTCCAATAACAATCCAGGAAGCTAAACAATAACTTCTATAATAATCAGCCTTAAAAGGGTACGACTTGATTAACAAATGACAGCTTCTAATTTAGGACCATCCAGAGAAAGCCAAATATATACCCTAACGAATCACATAAGATGCCCCACTTCTAGTTACCTACCGTATCTAGTTACCTACATGCGTCTTTTGGAGCAAAAATTAATGTAAGACCTGGTATTATATTATATTATATTATATTATATTATATTATATTATATTATATTAATTATATTATATTATATTATATTATATTATATTATATTATATTATATTATATTATATTATATTATAGACCTGGTCTTATATTAAAATAAAACCCGGTATTATATTATATTACATTACATTATATTATATATTATACCCGGTCTTATATTATATTAAAATAAGACAGGGTCTTAAATTAATTTTTGCTCCAAAAGACTCATTAGAGCTGATGGTCTGGCTAGGTCTTATTTTCAGGGAAACATGGTACTTACAGCTTCCCATGCCAACAGCCTCCAATCAGGGCATACCCAAGGCCTTTCTTTCTTTCCACCTTAAAGTTTTCCCAATTCTTTCTTTGCCTTTGGACTCAAAACCCAAGTGATGGCGGCTGACTTCCTTGCTAAAGTCCGAGTAAATAGTCTTTGCTTTTCTCATTTGGTTGGTGTTGGTTTATTCCCGCAGCTATGTGGGTCAGCCAGGCTGTCCTGTCCATAAGGAGGCAGCCATGGATACCCACTTTAGTTTGTTCCATGGTAATTGCTCAGAAATACTGAAAAATGATTCTGTTTTCGGTTAATTTTATTATTTTAACTGTGAGAGTTTGGGGACTTCCTTGCCATTGACTCACTTCATTCTCATCTATTTGACGACAGTGATGATGATGACGATGACGATGACGATGACGTGGTACACAACAGGGATAATAACAGCTTCCATTTATTGAACACGTGCCACGTGCCAGGTCCTCTGATATGCTCTCTAGTTTCATAATGAACTCACTGAATCCCCCCAGAGTTCTCAAAGTGCATCATCAGCCCCACCTGACGACTTCTTAGGAATGCAAATTTTCTGTCCCCTCCCCTGCTACTGATTCAACTTCCAGCTGATACTGAGGCTGTTAAGGTTTGAGAACCGCTGGACTCCCCCTCCCCCAGGGTTTCATTTTAATCCATATCATTGAAAGATAAGAACACTGAGGCATATGGCAGCTAAGTAACTTAACCAAATTCACAACTAGAAAGGTATCAAGGCTGGGTTCAAACCTGAGCAGTCTGATTCTCTATACTGCCTCTCCAGTTACAAGAAAAGACATGAGGTTTCCAGTTTTCTTTATCTAATTAGTCTATGGCATGCTATTCACCTTGTGAGATTTTAAGTAATTAAAATTGCAGAAAAATATACAGATGAGAAAAAATATTCTGATATTAAAGTTTTGTGGGTTTTTTTTTTCCTAACGCCCTGAAGAAGGGTCAGCCACTGGGATTGTATAAATTTCCAAGATTGACTATTTTTCCCAGTAACCATTTTTTTCCTCAAGGCTATGTAACAGTGAATTACTGCAAAACAAATTGAGGTCAATCTCAACCAAATGAGATCATTTATGTGAAAATACTTTTTAAGGAGTTATACAAATTCAAGTGACTGCCATTATTGTTAGCTAAGAACCAGTTAAAGTATCTGTAAATTGATCCTTCTTAGTACCTCTCCCTGCCCTGTGATTTAGGTTGTATCTACTCAATGCCAAAATTTTGGTCAGTGCAGTGGGAGAAAAAAATCAGCCAAACCAGTTGTTTGGTACTGTCTAGTCCAAAACAATGGGTGGATCGTTTTCCATCTAGTTATTTTGACAAAACCAATATGGCCTCAGTTGCTTTGTTTTGACTAAGTAAATACTTTCTACGCCTTTCTCCACATTGAAATCTCCATGGACCCTCCTCTGCCACCCTTAATTTTTTTATGGAACTGTTCTTTGCTCAGACCTTAGCTTACTTAGTCTTTCAAAAGACTTTTCTCATTTCTTTTTCTCTCTCAAACATGCTCTACAGATTCCTTTTCCTGATCCACAAATACGTATATTAATAACAGCCATTGAGTAGACAGGACAATACTGGACATCCCCAGTTTTAAAAATTTGCTGGACAGTGAACCTCTGTTATTTGGGTTGCTAAAGAGTTCCACTACATAATAAAAATAACAATAGCAATAACAACTACTACAATTTATTGAAGGCCTGAAATGTTCTGAGATCTCCCAGCCCTCATTTCTACTCTGCAAAGTTGGAAGATAGAAGTATACATTCCTCAGAAAGAAATGATTTCTTTCCTACCTATAAACAGCTCTTCACCTCCTGTGAGAGTGTTACACCACACTAAGAATTATGAGTCTCAAAATGGTTTACCTTTGTGTTCTTAGTTCTTATTCTCAAACACCACCCTTAGTTTATTTCTGGTTAGGGCCTCAGCTCTGTAGTCACACATCCCACACCCTGTTATGTAATCATTAGCCTTTCTTGGCACCTCAGTTTTAATGTCTGTGAAATAAAGATAATATCGACCTCACAGAGTTGTCCGGGGGATAAAATGGGATCATGCGTGTGGAACCAGTGTGTTGTGTCTAAACTCAGCTAAATGCAAACATGAAATGGTTTTCTTTTTCTCCATGTGCTGCGTTCATAGTGTGCTACATCAAACTTGAAATTCATTTTGGAGCTATCGATTTGGGATCATTTGCAAGTATTAATATTAGAAAGTCCCAGCTAGTTCAGACCAATTAAAAATCACAGTCTCACATTGACTTTTATGCTCATTTCTTCCCCTGAAGTGTCATTAGCAGCTACTGGGTTGTTGTTTTTTAAGTGTATTTTTCCAGGACCCATCAGCTCCAAGTCAAGTAGTTGTTTCAGTCTAGTTGTGGAGGGCGCAGCTCACAGTGGGGATGGAATCGGCCCCTGTGGGGATGGAACCGGAAACCTTGTTGTTAAGAGCACTGCACTCTAACCAACTGAGCTAACAAGTCGCCCCCAGCCACTGGCTTCTAAATGCCATTTTTCCTCCCTGTTCCAAACAGCATAGGACTGAATTTCATTGTTTGTATTTAATGCTAAACAAAGTTATGTTGGACTGTGATTTGAAAGTTCTGGGTATGCATTCTAATTTGTGGCTCCAGTTTTTACAAATAAAAACTTAACAAAAAGAAGAATTTGGTTTCTGCTGTACTTTGGGGATGGAGAGGATGATTCAGGAGCAGGCAAACTTCAGAAAAAATAAAAGTTTGATTCTGGACATGTACCTACATGGTTTGTATTAGAAAAGTTGTTCTAACCATCTTGGGTTATTACTGCATAATTCAGTTCTTATTTCTTATTTTACTTCAACTCATCCTAACATTCATATTATTAATCCCATTCAACAGAGGACAAAACTCTGGTCGCCCACCCTGCAGTTAACTGCAGTTAACTAGAGTGAGGAAAGGATTCCCCAAGGAAGACGCCGATGACCCGTCCATGTGCTGATGCCTGGACGCTACACTGACAAGACAAAATCAATGTGTGCACCTTGCTTTACACTTTAGAAAACACTGTCATGTATATTAGAAATTTATCACCTGACACATACGTCATCTACTTCCATTTAGTGGGAAAACACTCCAGTATGTTTTGGGCACAGTGGGTCAGCTAGTGAATACTGGAGCTGGAGAACAGACATTTAAAATTAACACTGTTATCGCCTTTCTATGGAAAAGGAAATGGGGACACAGAAACTTTGTAAAGCTCAGGTGACTCTGCAAGTTAATGAGACTAGTGGAACCTCGATCTGAATCTCCTGTCTTCCACACGCATTCTTTTGTTGACACACCACACTGAAGGGTCTGCTGTGCTGGTAGGGTTTTCTGTTCTCAGTTCTCAGCACTTGTGGGGCAGGGATCCTGCAGAACATTTCCAGTTAGAACTTTCCTGGGACCTCGGTCAGTTCCTCAGCAGGAAGAGACTCTCCTGTAACTTGGTACTATGGGACCCCCTGCTGACAGCCCATAACTATCAATTCCAATGAAATTTTCAGGTGGAAATTGCTAAAGGAGTGACTCCCTTGCCTACATAGGGACAGAACCCTGGATTGCTTCTCAAGATAGCCCCAGGAAAGTTTGCATTCCTATGGCCCCACTGTAAAACATCCCCAAGGTTGCAAGAAAGAATTTCCTTTAAAATAATCACCATCAGGGCCACCCAGAGAGACAAAGTGGGTATTTTAGTAAGTAACTCAATGTGGGTATCTGGTCTTTGAAAAGATCCACAATTCTTGCATTTTGCTTTCTGCCCTAAAGAGGAGAAGTTCACCAGGGCAAGTTAAGACTTATTACTCTCATCCCATTGCCTGAGAAGTTATCCCCTGCCTTCCTCATCTGTCAGCGTAATAGCGCCCAGAACTCCCAATAATTAATGCCAAGCTTTAAAAAAAATTGCATTTTTCTTACATATGGAAGCAATAACTGTCAGCTCCATCCCAATTTAAATGCCAAAACAACTCTATTTTGACCACATGTTTTTATTTTCCTGTTGGAGGAGTCTTGTTTACGAGTATCTGCTTTTGTTCATGGCTCTTTACATATTTGCTGGGACAGAAGTGGAGGCTACTACGGCCTATCTCAGATGCCTCCCTCTGCTTTAGAAACAAAACCACCTTCACAATAATAACTGATTGTAAACCAATGGGAGGTTGAGAGAGTCACAGATAATCATATTTGACTGTTGATTCAGCCAGTTTTCATTGTGAAGAACAATTTCAATTTCAGAGTTCAAATTTGGCTTCAAAGTTATCCTGCATTCTATTTTTGTGGCTAAAGTTATTCAAATAAAACAGTACTCACTATCATTGAGATTAAAGAAGAAAAATTACTTTTCCTAGAGTCATTCACATGGAGTAACTGAATCTATTATCTTTCTGTGTATTTCACCAAGGACATATCCCACAGTGCGCCTGCCATCATTTAAGAGTAATAACCTCTTAAAACTTACTATTATAATCAAAATATCAAAAAATTTTATTTCCAGAATTAATGTTTCTAATAGAATTACAAATTTCCTATTTCCTTCCATGATTATGCTATATAAATAAGAGAAAGATGTTTCACAACATAATGCCACATAAAAGTTTCGTGAAATTAAATCTTCAGATATTTAAGTAAAAATTTAAGTAGCACTCATCTAACTAGAAAACACCCTTTTCTGAACATTAACGATTAACATGTGTTGTCATATGTATATATACATTCATTCATTTATCCCACATATATTTTTTGAACATTTATCATATGCCAGGCACTGTTCTGACTTTGGGGATACAGCTGTGAATAGGAAACCATTCTCCCTCAGTGTGCTCACTCATAGGAGGGTATTTTCTAATGTTATCCTTTGCTTTTTAAAAAAATGTTAGTCCCTGTATTTCAGTCTAGAAGTCCCTCTAACATGGGTCTTTCAAGGGCTCTCCAGTGGGCAACTTCATTGCACATGAAACGGGCACACATACTCAGATGCCAGCAACCCAGCAGTTGTACAACCCAGCAGTCCTGCAAGTGGACTCAAATGCAGTACATCCTGCAGGAAGCAAGTGGAATAGGTTCTGCTTCACCCCTAGTGCCAGAATCTGGTGCTCACCTCCCAAATGGCTCCAATGATCCTCACCTCATGGTGTTCATGCCCTTGCGTAATATACTTTCACACTGAATCAGAGCAGGTTTGCGTAACCAACAGAAGATGGCAGAAATGACATTGCATGACTTCCAAGGCCATAAAAACACTGCAACTTCTGCCGGTTTCTTGAATTGCTCATTTTGGGAAGCCAGTAGCCATGCTGTGAGGACACTCAAACAACCCTGTGGAGGGACCCATATTGGGAGCAACTGAGGTCTCCCATCAACAGCCAGAACTAACTTGACCGCCATGAACACTTTGAAAGTGGAACCTCCAGCCCCAGTCAAGCTTTCAGATGACAGAAGCTCCATCTCACACCTAACTATAATTTCATGAGGAATTCAGAGTAAGAACCATACAGACCAGCTGCTCCCAAATTCTTGAGTCTCATTGTCTATGAGAGATAATAAATGATGTATTGTTATGTTAAGCCACTGAGTTTTGGAGATATTTTTACCCAGCAGTAGACAACTAATGCACAAGGTGAGTATCAGCCCAAATTTTGTCAGTGCCCAGGCACTACCATAAATCATCTGTTGGAATCTCTCCTTCCTAACCTCAGGAAGTGCTCTCTCGTAGTTAGTAAGCAGCTGATATAAACTGATAGAAGTTAGTGCGTAAAACATTACAAATATATTAAAAATATGTATTTTCCCTGCTAAAACTTCTGTATTTTTAAAGAATCCTTCAAGTTAACAAACATTAGGTGTTTACCTATATAGGTCACTGAATTGGCACTTGTGAGGTGGACAGGTGAACAGAAAAGGGGCTCATCCTTTAAGCACCTTATAAAGTAATAAGGAATACAAATGGCAAAATATAATTTGAAGCAGATAGCATTTGAGTTGGGAGTAGAAAAAGGAAGAGAATTCCAAACGAACACCACTGTGTGAACTAAGGTCCATGACTGATGGTGATATTTGAGTAGGTGGCTTTTTGCACTCTTATAGTACCAAAAATAAGTGCTCATTTGTTGAGAGTCTATCATATGCCAAGATCCTACATATGATCTAATTTAATCTCCATAGCATAACCTATGAAGGAGTTACCTCCTTGTTATAGGTGAAGAAGAAAAAGTTCTGAGAGATCAAGTGGCTTTCCCAAGATCACCCAGATAGGAAACGGTGAAGTCAGGTACCAAACTGACATCTTTATGATGTCAAAACAAATAATCTTCCCACTACACCACAATGAAAAGAAGCAACTTTTCCAAAGTCCCAGAACATACACATGCACAATCCCTGAGTCTTCTAGGACCACTTATGTCACCAATATTCCCTCCAAAAAAATGTCATTAGGATGTGTTGACAGCTTAGTTTTGATTTTAAAGGAGCCAGTGTGTCTTTAGACAAATCAATTCCAGGAGGAGAGTTTTGGAAAAATGCTGTGGTAACATAATGGCATCTAAAAATTTCCAAAACAGAGAAACGAGTTGTCAGAGGAAGCCCAGGGGCTTTTATGGTGAAAACACATTTTCCTCAATGCTCATGTCTAAATCTTCTGTCTTCTCTCTCCCCTATTCCAGGGGGCTGACTGAGTCAACCTCTGGCACATTTAATCACCACATATATTTTTATCTGGCATCGTTCACTTTTCAACACTTGGCTTTATATTCTGACAGTTTAGCCCAAGTCTTTGGGTGAAAAATGAGTAGGATTGTTTTCTTCTTTTACCCCCTACACTTCCTTTAGTGCTTTTTGAACTATAATTTATAGACAATAAAATTCACAACTCTTACGTGGACAACTCCATGGCGTTTTACATATGTATACATCTATGTGTCTGCCACCCAGGTCAAAATACAGAACATACCCATAACCCAGGAAGTTGCCTGATGCCCTTTCAGTTAATAAGACCGCCCCCACCCCAGCAATTACTGCTATTCTGACTTCTGTCACTCTCAACTGGTTTGACTATTCTTTAAATTCATATTAATAGATTGATACAATATGTACTCTTTTAAGTCCGGCTTCTTTTGTTCATTGTTTTTGCATTTCATTCATGTTGTTGCATGTATCAGCAGCTTCTTCTTTATTATTACTACTCCACGGTACTAAAAGCTACTTTATATGAAATACTACTGAGAAATTATTTGGATCTACCTGGTATCTAAATATCTCAATATCTGAGCTCATCATTTATATTACTTTTGTCATCTCAAAAATGTACATAGCAAAACCTAGACATATAGCTTTCTTTATTATCTATAACTAGTAGCAGAAGAAAAACATAGATATGACATTTAAAAATAAGTCAGTATATTCTGGCTTAAAACAGTGTATATTGGTCTAAATTGATTTGAAATGAATATTAATTACAACTCACAGTTCCAACCCCAGTGAAGGCTATGTCTTTTCAGAGTCATGGTTGGATGGAAGGGAAGGAGTTCCTCCCTTGGGAAAGCAGGAAGTAGAGTTTTTGACAAGAATCACCCTCCAGGTTTTTGCTGTTCTGTTGCCCACTGAGAGTATGGTCCCTCTGGTCTTTTAGGTATTATGAGGCCACTCACTGTAACACTCCCAGCCAGAGCCTCTTGCAAGAAGTTCCTGCACTCAGTATCCTCCCCATCTCAACCTCAGGCCTATCCAGTTAACCTGATCTGTTGCCACTTCTAATTCCCCTTAAGTCCCAGGAACTCTCAGCTGCCTTGGCGGCACTAAACTGAAGGGTGATGGGCTCTGTGGGCTTCCTTCTAGCCCACTCACTTAGTCACAGTCCTCAGACATTCCTACAGTGTCACCTGGGCAGCCCCACGCTCAGCACCATGTTGAATACTGGACCTCCTTGTGTGACTTGGGATTCTCCTTTGAAATACCTGAGAAACTATGACTATGTCCCACCACAGGCATCCTCCCAACTTTTCTGGGTGTTCCTACTGACCCTTGCCCACCCCCACGCCGGGGTCCAGCCCTCAGGAGGGAGTCACATCATTCCTGTCTGACCTCTTTGCCCTGCTCTCCTACTTTTCCCTCTCCTGTGCAATGGGTTCTTGCCATTAGTCATCTAGTCCTGCCTGCAAACACTACGGAAGTGTTAACATAAGGGTTCTCCACTTGGGCTGCATATTAGAATCACCTGGGAAACATTTAAACAACAACAAAAAAGTGGTAACCTAAATTTCGTCTTAGACCAAATAATTGAATCAGAGTCTCTAGAAATGTGACCTAAGCATTAGTATTTTCTTAAGGTTCCCCAAGTGATTCTGTTATGCAAACAGAAACAGACCCCACTGGTTATAATAAAATTCTTTGACCTGAGTCAGCCCGGCTTAACTCTTGATGAGTAAACGGGAACTTTTGGGATTCACAAAATCTCTTTCTGATGATAAGACATTAGTAAGAACTCAACAATGGCAGCTCTGAGAACCAAAACCAAAAATGACTTCTCTTCTGTAGACCGGGAAGATCTATTGAAATAGCAAATTGAAATAACAAAATCCATTGATTCCATGTGTAGGGAGCTGAGGGGTGCCACAAGTTAAGGGAATTAACAACAACAAAAAAATCTCAGTTTAATATTTCCAAAATATCACCCCCACATTCCACTCATTTTTTAAAATTTGTTCATTCCTTCACTATGGCCTGCATCATTCCATTAAGGAATGGTTGGGATCCACACCATATAGAGGAGGAACAAATAGTCATTTGCATGCTATGATGGAGAAACGAGAGGGTCCTCTTCATTTACTCATTTATTTAACAAATACTTGCTGACTGCTTACTTGAGGTCATGAGCTTTAGCACATAGAAAGGGCACAGTAGAGAAAACTTCTCTCTTCTCTTAAGAAGCTTGGAGTTGAGAGGGGAAAGCAATCATATTGAATGAGGGACCTCAGGCCATAACTGTGGCTAGGTGAGCTGAGGAACGATTGTCTGTGAGAATTGTAAAATGAGATGCGGGGACCAGCTCAGGGCCCACCCCACATTGCCTCTCTTTCCTCTCCATGTCACTTTCCCCAATACCCTCATGCCTGCTCCCAGGAGTATTTTCCACATAACTACTATGTGGGAGCCATTGCCTCAGTCATCTGAAATTTTTCCAGCCAACATAAAATTTTTGGTATAATGAGGAGAAAGAAGGAGAGCTCATTCTGTAGCATGGGAAGGTAAGCAGGGTGGAACTCCAGCGCGGTAAGAGGCCAGTGGGAAAGGAAAACTCACATGGAGACCAGAGAGAGTTGATCACTGAAGACAGCCAAAAATTGCAATCACAAAGAATGGGAAGGCAGAGAAAACAAATGTGGTCTCTTTTGCAGTTCAGGCCGGGACAGCCTTCCTGGGGACACTTTGGGAGTAGATAACAAGGAACTTTTCTTCCTTTGGGAAGATGGAGGTGGTCTTTTGCAATCCTATTATTTCTTCTTTTGTGGACTTTTCTTGTCTGAACCACAACTTAAGAATATTATAAGAATTCTCACATCACATATCTATGAACTTCAGAAAGGCAAAAGGGATCAGTGTTTTTATCTAATTTGCAGAAGACAGAGAAACGTAGGGGATAAAAATTCACTGTGAAAGTTTAAACCGGTTAAGTCAGAAAATAAAGATGCTACATGTGTTTCTATCACTAAGAGAGGAAGGGGAAACACATTTTTCCTCTCCAGAATGTTCCTTTGGGGGGGGGGGGGAAATGTCCCTAAAGGCAGAGAAAAGAACAAAGAATAGATTCTGAAGAAGAGAAACTAAAAAGACTTTCTTTCTAATCCTTGGTTAAGGGACTGAGAAAACAAGTGTTGGAAATAATTCACGACATAGTTATCAGTTTAGTGAGAAAGCACTTTCTTGTTGGATGCCGTAATGGTAAGCACCCCAGAGAGACTAAACTGAACTGAGGTAAGAAACGGAACTCTAGTTTCTTTAATTTCATGCTTCTTGAAGACAGAGCTTGGTAATCCATGAAGACCACTCCCTCTCCCCCCTACAACGTTAACCACATAGACTATGGAGTTGAGTCATCATAAATCAAAATAACCTTTAGAAAACAAATTCAGCATGAAAAGCCATAATCATCTCAAGTTGTATTGTTGCCAGCAAGTGGTTTTTGACCAAAGAAATTGGAGATGCTAAGGGATATCACCAAAGTGGTGACAGATATCCCTACATGATTAAATGTTTAGAAATCATCACTCAGAAATAAAATAATTTAAAATTTCAGAGTATGATTTTTTAACTTTTATTCTTAGAAATGTGGGGAGGGGGGTAGTGATCATTTAGAAAAGACGTAAAATTAATATGCCTGTCTTTTAAATGAATCAGTCAGAATCATTTGCTGTCTTCTTTACATGATTGCTTGTACTTCCATGAAGCTTTTATTTCATTTTTTGTGTGTGTCATTTTAATCAAGAAACATTCTGTTGTTAAAAGACAACAAACAACCAGAAATTCACTCAAGTTGACACTGAAAGGAATTTTTATCTAAGGAATCAGGGCATCTGGAATCAAAGGCAAAGGTATAGCCAGTCTCGTCCGAGCCTGGGACACCTTAGGAACCAAGCAGGATTCTCTCTGCCTCTCTCCTAGCAGCTGACATGGACTCTTTGCTCAGATCCTCTCTATATTCTCTTCTCCCTTTCTCTCTGCAGTGCAGATCAATACACTTTCCTTACTAATTAGCCACCCGGCCCCAAAGGTCTGCTCAAAATGGCAGTTTTCCATCTGAATCCATGTCCGCATGGAAGTCCAGCCAATTCAGAACTTGGTCTCAGTTCAAAATTATCAGGAGAAGGAATCTAACTGACCAGCTAGGATCAAGTATGCATTTCTGGTCCACTTTAAATGAGGGGTACAGGAGGGTGTGCTGCATGTCATGTGTCCAGCCACCAACTGAGCAGGGATAAGACTGCCTGAGATGGTAGTCAGGGCAGCTGGAAAGGAGAGGCAGAGATGATGGAGGAGGGACCGGTGGCCTCTCAGAGTGCGTGTAGTACGGTCGGTCAGCACTTAGATGTCTGACCTCCAGGAGGATGTTAGCTGGCCAGAAGAGGAGAGAGGGGAGCGACGAGCACAGCTTTTCAAACAAGCACTTCTTTTTACTCCTGAAAGGGTGTTATATGTTGCCTCTTACAAAATAAGCAATGTGTACTGAATGAATAAACAAAAGGCAAGCTAAAATACACTTCAGGGAAATATTATCCCACAAGAACACTGGGGATTTTTCAGTTCAGTTTTGTTTTCTGGACCTGTGTCAAAGGGCGTTAGTTCTCACAGTTCTCCTTCAGATGACTTAATTAGTACTCCAGAAGAAGAAAATATAAACATTGTTGGGCATGTACCAGAGTTGTATTCCAATACTCCCCACCAGTGGGGTCTACTTTCTACAAGTGAGTTACCTGGGGCCTTGGAGCAGAAAGGCACAGCGCCAAGCCAGGCGAGGTGTTACTGCTGCATCCTCACACACCTGGCCCAGCTCAGCCCACTCCTGCATAACTCAGCCACCAGAGGTCCCAGTTTCTGTCTTTGACAACAGAGCCACTTGCCCAGTGCAATATTAGCTTAATAGTGAATTTTAAAACTTGGGAAATATAGTTTTCTGTAGTCAAACTTGAAACGGTTATGGTGCTGGAATCTGTCACTGGAACACTTAACACATTTTTCTTTATACACACTCTGCGCCCAGCCCTGTTCCACGCGTTAGAGACAGAGCCCTGGAAGTACAGGCAATTTGGAGCTCACAGACCAGCCGTGGCTACAGATGCTACACAAATAGCCAAGCGCCCATGCTCTAGCTCACTTAGGCAGCTCTGCTAAATTCTCTTTGCGTTCTACTGTATTCTCTGAAGGCCACTGCAAAAGAAAATGATATACTTAAATATTTTTGTAGTACAGTGACTGATGCTAAGAGAGATACAGCAAAGCAGTCCTTACTGTGAAAAAAGTATGGGGGGAATTCATGTGTTTTTTTTTCCCCTTCTCTCGTGTCTTCTGCAGCCTTTCCTGAGGGCAGACCCAGTCACTTGTAACTGTACAACCCACAGAAGGATAAAACTGAGTAAACCTCATCGTTCTGGACAGAAGAGCCAGTAAACAGGGACATGGGAGCTGGAGAGTGTAGCTGAAGTCTCAGCAAGGGATCCCCGAATTCTATACACGAACCACACAAGACCTGGGATCACCCTCAAGCTGCACACACATTTGATACCCCCAAAGAAGCAGAGCAAAGGCATGAGAAGTGATCTCTGACATAAACCATCCCTCAGTCCTACACGAACCCTCAGTGGCCAGGGGCAGACCCCAGACACAGCCTCTGAAGTCTGCATTGACATTGGAACCACCATGGAAAGAGGGCGGGACTGAACTTGCAATCTGAACCTCACTGAGCTGATTGCCTGCTAAAACAAAATAAAACAAACAAATCAATATTCTCCAGACAATTTTAACAGGACACAGAGTCCTGAAACATAGTACTCAAAATGTTAAGGCTAGGACTAGGGTAAGAAACATGAAACACTCACTTTGGGTGAAAAAATTTATAGGAGAGGGGGACCCAAAAAACACAGTAATCAAGACAAATGGTATTTTAACACAAGATATTTTTAATTAAATTTATTGAGGTAACATTGGTTAATAACATTATGAAAATTTCAGGAGTACATTACAATTCGATGTCTGCATATTCTATTGCATGATTGCCACCCAAAGTCTGGTTTCCTTCTGTTACCATATAATTGACTCCCTTTACACCCTCTTCACCTTTCCCCACTCCTTTTCTCCTCTGGTAACCACGGTTCTATTTTCTGTGCCTGAGTTTGTTTTTGCTTATTTTGTCAGTTCGTTTGTTACTTGTTTTGTTTTTTTATATTCTACATGAGTGAAATCATGTGGTTTTCTTCCTTTTCTATCTTACTTATTTCACTTAGCATAATACCCTCAAGATCCATCCATGTTGCTGCAATATATATCACACCTTCTTTATCCATTCATTCATCAATGGACACTTAAGGTTGTTTCCATGTTTTGGCTATTGTAAGTTAATGCTGCAGTGAATATATCTTTTCAAATTAGTGTCTTCATATTTTTCAGGTAAATAGTGCAGAAGACTAATTTCTGGGTCACTTGGTAATTCTATTCTTAATTTTTTAAGGAACCTCCATACTGTTTTCCATTGTGGCTGAACCAATTTACATTCTCACCAACAGTTACGAGGGTTCCCTTTTCTCCACATCCTCTCTCCAATACTTATAATTTCTTGTCTTATTTGGTAATAGCAATTCTAACAGGTGTGAGGTAATATCTCATTGCGGTTTTGATTTGCATTTCTCTAATAACTAGTGATATTGAATATCTTTTCATATCTGTTAGCCATCTGCATGTTTTCCTTGAAAAAACATCTATTCAGATCCTTTTCCCATTTTTTTAACTGGACTGTTTTCTTATTGAGTTCATAAGTTCTTTGTATACTTTGGATATTAACCCCTTATCAGAAGTATCGTTTACAAATATCTTCTCCCATTTGGTTGTTAACACGGCATCTTAAAAAGTCAAAACTGATGCAAAATATCAAAATGTTAAATAAATACAGTATTACTGTATTTATCAGTATTACTGATTTTTCCTCTCTTGTCAGGCTTTAATATGACTCAGCACAGCAATGTTATTGATGCAGGAAGCAGAATATAAGGGAGCACCATCATAGAATCCATATAGTCAGCCTCCCAAGGCCCCAATCATGGTAGAGAGAAATGGAAAATAAATTCAGGGAGGCAAACAGCAGATACCCAGGACACCTAGAAAGCCTCAAGACTTGCAGACACAAAGTATCACAAAGGCAGACAGGTGTACATCTGAAAATACAGATGCGTGAAAGGATTTACACGGAGAAGTTAGACTCCTGGCTCTGCCCAGCAGGAGACTAGCGGTCCCAGGGAATTTGAATTCAGAGAACAGGGCTCAGGAAAAACAAATGCAGTTGATGAAGAGGGATTAGAGCAAAATCTGTATCCTGAATCATGGACATTCCCACAAGCAAACTAAAATCTCCTTTCTTTGTGTACCTTGGCCTAAGAATACTAAAAGACAGACATATTTAGCACTGATCCACCTCCCACCCTCACCAGTATACTGGGGAGAATTCATCTTAGGAAGAACCCAAGCGTCCTAAACAAAAGGCCTGCAGATACTAACTGCACTGGTTGTAAAATATGTCTACAAATTATCTAGCATTCATCCCCAAGAAAGGGAGTCTAATTGGCCTTAGTGGCTCACTCCTAGTGACTACAATGCTCTAGAAGGGATGCTGAATGATTCCGTAGGCTACGTCAGAAGAGACCATTTCCACAGCTTCCATCTAACTCCCTGTACCTTGAGACACATGCACTTGGAACCCTCAGCGACCATATGAAAGGTCCGACTACTCTGCAGCTGCCATGTTGGAGAAACTGCATTGAGATAGAGAGCCCTTGGAGAACCTCAGGAATCCTAGCCTCCAGCTATTAGTCTTCTTAGCCCAGGAGCCAGATGTGTGAGTACAGACGCTTGCAGATGACCCTAGCCTTAAACACTCTAATAGCAACCACATGAAAGACTCTGAATAAAAACCACCTATTTGAATCCATTCAATCCCCAGAATCATGAGAGACAATAATAATAAATGAGTGTTACTGTTTTATGCCACTAAGTTTGGAGTGGTTTGTTATGAAGCAATTAGATCATCAGAACCCTGACATATGAGATTTTTATCCAGTTAATCAACAGTTGCTTCCAACAGGCTATTTAGTCATATATTTAAATACAAATAACCAAATAACAAATCATCTCAGGAAAGCTATTAAATAAAAGGCAAAGACAAAAACCATCAGAAAAAAGGAACTTGAGCAAACAGAGACAATGCAAGAAACAGAAGAAAAATTAAAGTTGAGAAAATCTACCAAAAAGAAGAACGAAACATTTCTAAACATGCAAGAGAAAAGAATTTAAAAGGTAGAGAACTGATCCAAGAAGTTCAACATCTGATAATAGAGAATGAATAAACTATCGCTACCTACAAGAACATGGATGAATTTTACAAATAAAAAGTTGCATGAAAGAAACCAAACATAAAAGAGAACATACTGTGTGACTTCATTTATATAAAGTCAAAATGGGGCTAGAAGTCAGGTGGTGGTTACCTCTGAAGTAGTAGTGACCAGGAAGGACCAAGGCATGCTGGTAATTTTCCACTTCTTGATATGGGCACTAGGCTCACAGGTATGTTCAACCTTAAAATTAAAATTTGTGCTGTACATTCATGAATTGTACATTTTTCTGCATATATATTTCAATAAAAAGTGTACTTAAAAATTAAGGGAGAAAATCAATCCATGCATTTATATTGCAAGGTAATACTAACAATTATAGTGTCCATTTTAGAAACAAAATCAAATAGCTATCTACATTTTTTTCTAAAAAAGACTTAGGAACTAACTTGAACAGATTCCCACTGGCCACAGATGGGACAAGTTAAGTTGAGCATTAAGGGTTATAAGAATAATAAATAAAACAAACTAAAACATATCCAACATGCTTAAGTCCATGATAATACAAAGCAGTTCTCATTTGTCACCAAGACAATAATGGGAAAACCAACTCATTATTTTAAATAAATGGAGAGAATCAGGCCTTTATTCTGCCATTCCTGTACAAGTTACACATCAGAGGGACTTGAGAATTGATAAGGAGATTTCTCTTTGTGTATCATTCCAGGTAATCAATTAAGAAGAAATGACAGAATTAGAATATTGTCACTTTGCAATCCCTAATAAATGAATGGATCAATGGTTACTAGGAACACAGAAAGAGAGGCAAGCAGTCATTCCATGCCTCATGGTGGAAGCACTCACCACCACCTCCATTATGGTCCTGTGAGGAGACTGAATCCAAGTCTCATCAAACCTCTAAACATAACTGCCAATTTCCATAAACACAATGACAGAAAAGCTCATTAAACACCACCACAGGAATGCAATCAGCAAAATCCAGACTGTGGGAAACTCTAAAGGACAAATAACCAGTTTTTTCAATTAAAAAATTACAAGAAAAAGAAGAGAGAGAGATGAAGAAGGAGCCTATAGAATAAAAGAGACTTAGGAGCCATCATCCAGTTGTAATGTATGTACCTTACTGAATCCTAACTACAAAATAATAATAATAATAATAATAATGATAATAATAATAATTATATATACATATATATATACAATTAACATAAAACCCCCTGCCCTCTCCCAGTACCAGACACCACTCTTCATGTGATCTGTCCTAATTACAGCTGTACTTCTTCTACTATCCCTTCCTGTCCTAGCCACCAGAATCACCATGCTACTAACCGACGGTAACCTAAACACTACCTTCTTTGATCCTGCAGGGGGAGGAGACCCCATCCTGTACCAACACCTGTTCTGATTCTTTTGCCACCCCGAAGTATATATTCTCATCTTACATGGATTCGGGATTATCTCCCACATTGTCACCTACTACTCAGGTAAAAAAGAACCCTTAGGATATATGGGTATGGTCTGAGCTATAATATCAATCGGTTTTCTTGGCTTCATCATATGAGCCCACCACATGTTCACAGTAGGACTAGATGTGGACACACGAGCCTACTTTACCTCAGCCACCATGATCATCGCTATTCCCACTGGAGTAAAAGTCTTTAGTTGACTAGCAACTCTGCACGGAAGGAACATTAAATAATCACCCACTATACTATGAGCCCTTGGCTTCATTTTTCTATTCACTGTAGAGGGCTTAACCGGAATTGTACTAGCTAACTCATTACTAGACATCATACTCCACGACACATACTACGTCGTAGCACATTTCCACTATGTCCTATCCATAGGAGCCGTATTCGCCATTATAGGTGGCTCCGTCCATTGATTCCCACTATTCACGGGCCACACGTTAGACACAACCTGAGTAAAAATCCACTTCCTCATCATATTCATAGGAGTCAACATGACTTTCTTCTCCCAACACTTTTTAGGCCTATCTGGAATGCCAGGACGATACTCCAACTAGCCTACACAACATGAAATACAGTATCCTCTATGGGATCATTCAT
The DNA here is from genome assembly GCF_057876585.1 of Rhinolophus sinicus. Classification (NCBI taxonomy): domain Eukaryota; kingdom Metazoa; phylum Chordata; class Mammalia; order Chiroptera; family Rhinolophidae; genus Rhinolophus; species Rhinolophus sinicus. Next base: position 84,807,658 of record NC_142502.1, on the reverse strand, counting down.
TTCACTCACAGCAGTAATCCTAATAGTATTCATAGTATGAGAAGCTTTCGTGTCAAAGTGAGAAGTATCAACAGTCGAACTTACAACAATTAACCTCGAATGAATGCATGGATGTCCCCCACCCTACCACACATTCAAAGAACCCACCTATTTAAACCCGAAATAAGAAAGGAAGGAATCGAACCCCCCTGTATTGGTTTCAAGCCAACATCATATCCATTATGTCTTTCTCTACCAGAGAGGTATTAGTAAAATTTACATAACTTTGTCAAAGTTAAATTATAGGTTAAAGCCCTTTATATCTCCATGGCGTACCCCTTTCAATTAGGCTTCCAAGATGCCACATCACCCATCATAGAAGAACTACTACACTTCCACGACCATACCCTAATGATTGTTTTCCTAATTAGCTCCCTAGTGCTATACATTATTTCACTCATGCTAACAACCAGCCTCACTCACACCAGCACAATGGACACACAAGAAATGGAAATGATCTGAACCATTCTCCCAGCCATTATCCTCATTATAATTACCCTCCCATCCCTACGAATTCTATATATAATAGACGAGATCAATAATCCGTCCCTAACTGTTAAAACTATAGGACATCAGTGATACTGAAGCTATGAATACACGGACTATGAAGACCTAAATTTTGACTCATATATGATCCCCACATCCGATTTAAAACCAGCGAGTTCCATTAACTAGAAGTGGACAATCGAGTTGTACTGCCCATAGAAATAACTATCCGTATGCTAATCTCATCCGAGGACGTCCTGCACTCATGAGCTGTACCTTTCCTGGGCCTAAAAACAGATGCCATCCCAGGATGCCTAAACCAAACAACCCTCCTATCCACTCGACCCGGCCTCTACTATGGCCAATGTTCAGAAATTTGTGGATCAAACCACAGCTTTATGCCAATCGTCCTCGAACTAGTCCCACGCAAACACTTTGAAAAATGGTCATCATCAATAGTATAAAGTCATTAAGAAGCTAAGCAGCGTTAACCTTTTAAGTTAAAGACTGAGGACCAAGCCCCTCCTTAATGAAATGCAACGAGTAGACACGTCAACATGACTAATTACTATCATCTCTATGATCCTCACCCTATTTATCATAATGCAGTTAAAAGTCTCAAAACACTCTTTCCACTCTAACCCGGAGCCCCTAAAAGTCTAGTCATCAAAACACACCACCCCCTGAGAGACCAAATGAATGAAAATCTATTCGCCTCTTTCATTACCCCAACGATAATAGGTAGGCCTCCCCATTATCATCTTAATTATCATTATTTCCCACTATCCTATTTCCCTCAACAAACCGACTAATAATCACCTCATTGCCATCCAACAGTGATTAATCCACATAACATCAAAACAAATAATAGTCATTCACAACCCCAAAGGCCAAACCTGAACTCTAATACTAATATCCCTTATCCTATTCATCGGCTCAACAAACCTGCTAGGACTCCTACCCCACTCATTTACACCAACCACACAACTATCTATAAATCCAGGCATGGCTATCCCCCTGTGAGCCAGAACTGTCATTCTAGGTCTTCGCCATAAGACAAATGACTCCCTAGCCCACTTCCTGCTACAAGGAACCCTGCTGCCCCTAATTCCCATGCTAGTAATTATCGAAACCATTAGCCTATTTATTCAACCCATAGCCCTCGGCATATGGCTAACAGCCAACATTACTGCCAGACACCTCCTAATCCACCTAATTGGTGGTGCCACACTAGCCCTGCTAAGCATCGGCACAGCTACAGCCTTCATTACGTTCATCATTCTTCTCCTACTGACAATCTTAGAATTCACCGTCGCTCTAATCCAAGCCTATGTATTCACACTGCTGGTTAGCCTCTACCTCCACGATAACACCTAATGACCCACCAAACCCACGCATACCACATGGTTAACCCAAGCCCTTGACCGCTCATAGGAGCCCTATCCGCCCTTCTCCTAACATCCAGCCTGGTAATGTGATTTCACTTTAACTCCACACTACTACTAACCCTTGGCCTACTAACCAATATACTAACCATATACCCGTGATGACGAGACATCATTCGAGAAAGCACCTTTCAAGGACATCACACCCCAATTGTACAGAAAGGCCTCCGATATGGGATAATCCTATTTATTGTCTCAGAAGTCTTCTTCTTTTCAGGATTCTTCTGAGCCTTCTACCACTCAAGCCTAGCCCCCACCCCTGAACTAGGAGGATGCTGACCACCCACAGGCATCTACCCTTTCAACCCCCTAGAAGTCCCCCTCCTCAACACATCAGTCCTATTAGCCTCAGGAGTGTCTATCACCTGAGCCCACCACAGCTTAATAGAAGGTAATCGCAACCACATACTTCAAGCCCTATTTATCGCTATTTTCCTCGGACTGTATTTCACCCTGCTACAAGCTTCAGAGTACCACGAAACCTCCTTCACAATCGCAAACGTAGTACGGCTCGACATTCTTCATGGCCACCGGATTCCATGGCCTACACATCATTATTGGTTCAACCTTCCTTATCGTATGCTTTCTACGTCAACTAAAATTCCACTGCACATCTAAACACCATTTCGGATTTGAAGCCACTGCCTGGTACTGACATTTTGTAGATGTCATATGACTATTCCTATACGTATCTATTTATTTATGAGGATCATATTCTTTTAGTTTTAAAAAGTACGATTGACTTCCAATCAGTCAGTTTCGGTAAACCCCGAAAAAGAATAACAAACTTCATATTAACCCTTCTAACAAATACCTTCCTAGCCCTGTTACTTGTAACTATCGCATTTTGACTCCCACAGACCAACATCTATTCAGAAAAATCAAGTCTTTATGAATGCGGATTCGCCTAGCCTGCCCATAGGATCTGCCCGCCTGCCTTTCTCCATGAAGTTCTTCCTGGTAGCTATCACATTCCTGCTATTTGACCTAGAAACTGCCCTCCTCTTACCCCTACCATGAGCATCCCAGGGCAACAACTTGAAAGTTATGCTTATCACATCCCTACTCCTAATCTCCTTATTGACTATCAACCTAGCCTACGAACGATCCCAAAAAGGACAAGAGTGAACCAAATAATGATAATTAGTTAAATAAAACAAATGATTTCGACTCATTAAATTATGAATATACTCATAATTATCAAGTGGCCTTAATCTACATAAATACTATACCAGCCTTCACAATCTCCCTACTGGGCTTGTTATTATACCCATCCCACCTAATATCCTCACTCCTGTGGCTAGAGGGTATAATACTATCCACGTTCGTCATAGTAACAGTAATAATCCTAAACATGCATCTGACCACATCAAGCATAATACCAATTGTGCTATTAGTGTTCGCAGCTTGTGATGCCGCCCTGGCCTTATCCCTGCTTCTTATAGCATCTAACACCTATGGCCTTGACCATGTACAAAACCTCAACCTACTATAATGCTAAAAATCATTATCCCTACAACTATACTAATCCCCCTCGTGTGACTATCAAAACACACTACAATCTGAATCAACCCTACAGAATACAGCCTGATAATCAGCCTACTAAGCCTACCAATACTAAACCAATTTACCGACAACAGCCTAAATTGCTCTCTAGTCTTCTTCTCTGACTCTCACTCAACACCCCTCTCATACTAACCACCTGACTCCTACCACTTATACTAATCGCCAGCCAACATCACCTGGCCAACGAACCACTGAACCAAAAAAAACTATTTATAACCATACTAATCCTTCTACAAGTATTTCTAATCATAACATTTACCGCTACCGAGCTAATTATATTTTATATCCTCTTCGAAGCCACACTCCTGCCTACCCTAATTATTATCACCCAGTGAGGGAACCAGACAGAACGACTAAACGCAGGACTTTATTTCCTATTCTATACACTAGCAGGATCCCTCCCTCTTCTAGTAGCACTAATCTATATCCAAAACATCACAGGGACCCTAAACTTCCTACTCTCAATATACTGACTACAACCCTTATCCCCCTCTTGAAGCAACATCTTCCTATGACTAGCATGCATAATGGCATTTATGGTAAAAATGCCACTCTATGGCTTACACCTCTGACTACCAAAAGCCCACGTAGAAGCACCAATCGCCGGGTCCATAGTCCTAGCAGCCGTCCTTCTAAAATTAGGAGGCTACGGCATGCTACGAACCACAGCACTACTAAACCCCATTACAGACTTCATGGCGTACCCATTCCTAATACTGTCCCTATGAGGAATAATCATAACCAGCTCTATCTGCTTATGCCAAACAGACCTAATATCACTCATTGCATACTCCTCTGTTAGTCACATAGCACTAGTAATTGTAGCTATTTTCATCCAAACACCTGAAGTTACATAGGAGATACAGCCCTAATAATTGCCCACGGCCTTACATCCTCAATACTGTTCTGCCTAGCAAACTCAAACTATGAACATATCCACAGCCGTACCATAATCCTAGCCCACAGCCTACAAACTGTCCTGCCCCTAATAGCGGCCTGATGATTACTAGCAAGTCTCACCAACTTGGCCCTTCCACCAACAATTAACCTAATTGGGGAGCTATTCGTAGTAATATCAACATTCTCATGATCTTCCATGTCCATTATCCTTATAGGAACTAATGTTGTTATCACAGCCCTGTACTCCCTGTACATGCTCATGATAACCCAACGAGGCAAACACACATACCACATCAACAACCTCACCTCCTCCTTTACACAAGAGAACACACTCATGGCCATGCACCTCACACCCCTGCTTCTCCTATCCATTAACCCCAAAATTATTCTAGGGACCCTATACTGTAAATATAGTTTAAACCAAAACATTAGCTTGTGAGTCTAATAATAGAATATAAAACTTCTTATTTACCAAGAAAGTATGCGAGAACTGCTAACTCATGCCTCCATACCTAACAGTATGGCTTTCTTACACTTTTAAAGGATGGTAGTTATTCGTTGGCCTTAGAAGTCAAAAAATTGGTGCAACTCCAAATAAAAGTAATAAACCTACTTACCCCTCAATCTTAATCTCCCTGCTAATTTTAACAACCCCGATTATCACGGCCGCCCTCAACCTCCACAAAACCAACACCTACCCATATTACGTAAAAACAACCATTGTCTGAGCCTTCCTAATCAGCCTCTTTCCAACAACAATACTTATTCAATCAGGACAAGAAGTAATCCTAATAAACTAACACTGAGTATCCATCCAAACCCTAAAAATTTCAATAAGCTTCAAACTAGATCACTTCTCCATAGTTTTTATACCCGTGGCACTATTCGTCACATGATCAATTATAGAATTCTCCCTATGATATATGCACCTAGACACCTACATCGACCGATTCTTTAAATATTTCCTCATATTCCTCATTACAATGCTCATCCTAGTAACCGCCAACAACCTCTTCCAACTCTTCATTGGGTGAGAAGGCGTAGGCATCATATCATTTCTTCTCATCAGATGGTGCTATGGATGAGCAGACACCAACACCGCAGCCCTACAAGCCATCTTATATAACCGAATCGGAGACGTTGGCTTTCTAATGGCCATAGTCTGATTCCTTTTCAACACTAACACATGAGACCTACAACAAATTTTCTCACTCAACCTAGACAACACCAACCTCCCCCTAGCCGGACTTGTCCTCGCCGCAACAGGAAAATCAACTCAATTAGGCCTCCACCGGCCTCCAATTCAGTTTTATGTTTATGTTTATGTTTATGTTTATGTTTATATATATATATGGCAATCAGAGAAATGTAAACCCTTTCTGGCTATCAGATGTTATTAAGAAATGACTGCTTATTTTGAGTGTTTTTATCTTTCAGAGATACATACAAAGCTAAAGTAAATTTGCTCCAGGGTGATTGGTAAAGATGGGCAAAGAGGATGGTGATTTCAGTGATGCAGTGAATGCCAAAATGGTTGCTGGTTGTTGAGCAGGGTAATAGGTCCAAAGCGGCTATCACACCAGGCTATTGTTTGTAATTTTCTATTCTAATATAGAGGCCTTTTCTCACCTCATATATCATAGCTATTAAGAAAAAAAAAAAAAAAAAAAACACTGATGGAGCTTCTAAGCCTATAAGCCCTGAGCTGAGGCCCTGGCATCAAATTTGGGCTCCCAAAAGCGTGGAAGAGTAGAGGTGTACAAGCCGAGGGAGAGAGAGGCTGCAGAGGGCTCTGAATAATGATCCATCTCTCTCCTCTCCTGTTCTGTTAGCAGCAGACATCATCATCTCAAAAAATTCTGTCAAAACCGAGCTAGATGGCAATTAAGTATGTGAGACTAAGTATTACTAACTAAAATGTCTACAATTTTATTGATTATATTTAGAATAAATGGCCTTTATTTTATATTTTACTAAATAATAGCCTCAAAGTTATGAAGTTTCTTTCTCCAAAGTCACATGGGGTAATAAGCAAGAGAGAGATGCAGTGGATAATATTCTTATCTTCCTTCCCAATAAATGGAAAGAGTCTGCAAACAGAATTAGGTCAAGCAAAGACAGAGTATAGATTGTTTATGCAGCTTGATCTATCCACAGACTTCAAAGTTACATGAGCCAAAAAGTTTCTATTCTAGTTTAAATTAATATATGTAGGGTTTTAGCAACTTTTGGCCAAAGAACCACCAACTAATAGAAGCCTTCCTTCAAACACAGGCTTTCCAATCAACCACACCACCTCTTATCAGAAATTTCATTTCCCATCATAATTAGAGGTCCCTGGAGGTTATTCTAAGTAGCTTGGCACATGTTATATTCTTCCGTGCTTTTCAATATTTTATCACTGAACAGATAATCACCGAGTGTCTACCACGTTCCAGTGCAGTGGACACCTATGTTTTGCCTGCCTGGTACTCCTCTTTTTCTAAAAACTGCGCCTGCTTTTAGCTTTATCTACAAGTGAGTAGTTCAGGGTGAACAACTGGCCCAAGGTAACCAAGGAGGGAAAAATGGCCTTTCCTCATAATTTCTGAACAAGAGACTCAAAAAGATGGGCGTATTCTTCTTCCAAAGAGGCAGTCATAAGACTGAAAACTCAGGAACTGTCCGTGGCCATGTTTTCCCACTTGGGGAGGACAGAAGTTCACATATAGCGAGAAGCAGAGATAAGACACAGACAGAGAGCCTTGCCAACTTTTGTTACTGCTGTTCCTGAACTCCAGCTATATGCCTGACCTTGCTGACACTGGGTTTTTCAACACTTGCTGGGATTCTTTCTTTTGCCTAAGCTAGTTTTAACTGGATTTCTGTCATTCAGTTGTAACAATGTAATGCACTCAGGCACAATGCCAGTGTCTGAGGACATAACAGTGACCAAACCAAGCTCCCTATCCTGAAGGAGCTTAAAGTATAATGTGAAGACAGGTAAGAAAACGTAGCTGATTTCAGAACAGTGATCAGGGGGTGAGCACAGGTCCCTATGCAGCCCATGGAAAAGGAGCCCAGAAAGCTTTCCAGAAGAGACACTATTTGTGGGAGCTGAAGAACTAGTAGGAGACAGACCAAGGAATCTTAACTTCAGCACTATTGACATTCGGGGTCTGATCATTTTTTGTTGTTGTGGAGGAACATTCCTGTGATTTGTAGGATATTTAGCAGCATCCCTGGCCTCTATCCACTAGATGCCAATAGCACCACCACCACCACCACCAATGTACAAATCAAAAATATCCACAGCACTACCAAATGTCCCCCGGGGGTGGGGTGGGGGGGAGTTTATCACTTCTACCCTATCTTCATATAAACAATAAAGGAGTATGTTGCATAAAATGTGGCCAATGAAAAATAATGGCTGTCTTATGGAATAACAATGGGATTTCCTCATAAAAAGGTATCTTTTGTGGCCAGATGTTGATGGCTTGCTAGCAGCTTAAATTCCTCAAGCATTGCCTTGGAACATGCCTTGGGAAATTTGTTGACACATTCTTGTTTCATGGGATGAATCCCTTAGCTACAGAAGTCCTGCTGTGAACCACTTTCTCTGAAGGGCTTTTGAGGAGCCCTGCTGCCCATTTACAAAAATAACACCAAAAGCTCAGTCCTCAAGATCCTGAAGCAATCACGGCAGCTTTGATGATATTGGTTTGGGATATGGTAATATAGATATTACCATATATATATATACATATATATGTACAACCATTATTAATTTCTTCTACTTCCTTATGAAAGCACTAACTCAAGGCAATCATCCCTCTTATGAAGTCTGTTTTCTGTATTCTTGAATCTTCCTTCAATGCTACAGTTTCACTGAACAATCTGTAAATCAATGAAAACAATACCGACCTCATAGGGTTAAAATAAAGATCATATTAAAGGGTAACACAACATACTTCACTGATTTGAAAAAGCATGTTTCCCCCACATCTGAGCATCTCAAGAACGGGAGTGTATCTTACAATCTACAGCATCTTAAATCTCTGTTAGCAAGGGAGCAGTCACCGCCTGCCAAGTACAAACTTGCTATTAACCCTGCGGCCATGACTGGCAAGTCCTTTACAACCAATAGACCAGCTCAGAACCATTTCAGGAAGGTGTGTGGGTCCTGGTTGTTGTCTGAAAACCTTCTGCTGACACCTCAAGAAGACACCTGCAGAATAGGTGTCAGCTGCGAGGAGGGAAATCCCAGGGGTCATAAGGGAGCAGCATCTTCTAAGAAATGCTGCATCACCTACATTCTCAAAGGGGCAGAAGAAAATACTGGGTAGAGAAACAAGAACCTCAACAACTCTGAGTCAAAGAATGATTCAATAAAGATGGACTCTGAATGGGAAAAAAAAAAACTTTTAGGATTTCCTTAACCAATTGAATTTGCTTGCATTTTCCTTCCTATATATGCACAAGAGCAGTATGATTTAAAAAACCCAACATTTAGCTAAGTCCAAAACCGCTTTTTCAATATGTATAGAAGAAAAATTCTATGCGATAATAAAGCAGTTAGTAATACTTTAATTGCATTTTTTGCCCTTAGTGATACAGAAAATAATGGTTTAACTCCATTTTTTTTTTTAGATTTGAGGGAATACAGAAAAGGCCATACAGTGGCTCACACCTAGTCAGTTCTCAACAAACTATAGATGTTGTTGTTAGGATTTTATAGTTGTCAAATGAGGTTGAATCAAGAGGCAATGTTGGCGAATAATCTGCAAATTGATTAAGTAAAAAAAAACCAATTCAGGTGTGAGCCAGTAGACGCTATATTATAACTTAAACATCAATGTCGTCTCTAAGTACTGTTTTCCCTTGTTAATTTGAATCCTCAATAATGACTGAATTGAAGTTTGAATCATAACTTCCCTTATCCTTTTTCCCTAGCTATCTTGTCTATGTGGTAGAGAGTCTAACAGCATAAGGAGGCAGGCAGAGCAAAAGAACTAGAAATTAAAACAACTGTAACCTACTAGCTTACATGACCATAACTCAATCTTGTATGTGGTTATGAGCTTCTATTACTTTTGATTAAATCTCACTGGAATTTAAAGGAATACAGAAGAAAGGAAAGACATCTGAGTATGGAAATCTCCTTAACATGGCTCCAAATCAGGAAAAATACTCAAATAATATAAATTAAGGAAGAAATGATCTAAAAAACCTCTAAATATTCTGGAAAGAAAAAGTCACATTTATTAAGAATATTTTAAGTTGCATGAAAACAAATGTTATGGCCAAATGGATAAACAAAGGTATAGGAATATGCATGGAACCTTTGTTTTACACAAACAGTTAAATGTGGAGTATTTTTCCTTCTGAATGGCAAACGACTGTTGTTTCACAGATGTGTACCTAAAGCTGGGCACATTTTATATTATTTATACATTGTTTTCTACATACTGAATAATATTTCTTAAAACTTTCACAGAATTTAATAAGAATTTTGATCGATTGTTAATTCAATTCCAAAATATAACTTTCTGTCAAAAGTTGTCATAAAATGCATCAGCTCATTCTGCAACAAAATTACACTGTAGAAGAATTTTCCTGATAAGTTATTTTCTGAAAACTAATTCAAATATATGAATAAGTGTATGTGTATACACACACACACACACACACAGTACGTCTTTAATTAATGTCATCAATAGGTTCTGTGACTTTAAGCAAAATGACAACATATAATGAGACAAATTTTACCATAACTAATTGACCTAATTGACATAAACAAGAGTTAATTTCCTATAACATTTCATCAATGTTATAACGAAATGACATTAAACAAAACAACATTATTCAAGGATCTGGTGTGTGTGTCTGTGTGTTTATGTATACATATATATGTATATACGCATATGTCTATCTATCTATCTAGCTATCTATCTATTTATCTATCTATATATCCATACAGATATATAGACCTATTATATCTATCTATCTATATATATATATCTATATACATATAGATATATATATATATCTATATACATATAGATATATATCTATATAAATATCTATATCTACATATAGAGATGTATATCTTTTAAGGTTACTGGGTGTTTTTACATATATATAACTTTTAAAAATCCAGTAACCTTAATAAGAATGCTTCAAAGTAGACCACTGCATGACTATGGTTCCCTGCAGTCTGGACCAGTCACAGAACCCCATGTGCTAGTTTTCCATTCCTATAAAGCTTGGGGATTAGAACAGCTATCCAAGGCCACTACAAAATGAGTCGCTAAAACACATCCATGTTTTAAGATGACTGACCGCCAGAGGGCAGCAAAGCACCTCATAATACCTCCAGTTCTAGTTCACAGATAATGAAATGGAATTAGGTGTGTTTGTTTTTCTGTTTACGTCTTGTAAGTTTTTTATTATATTAATTAATGAAGTTACATTTTTAAAACCTGAAAAAATGAGGTATTAGGACATTGGTCATTGATTTTTCTAAAAGATATGTCTGAGCACACACACCTAATTTCTCTTTATGAGTGATGTTCCTGTTTTTTAGGAGTGCTTAGCATTGACATACCTGGGGTGCCAAAAAAAGTGTGCCCCAAATATATATACAAGTGGACATTTTGGTCAACGTTGCTCAAGCAGTAGTTCTCTGTAATCAGAAGTGTCTGGACACTGATGGTAACCGCTTTGAGCACTTCTTGTAATTGCAGAAGTCAAATGTGATTTGAATTCATCTTTTGTTATCGGTTTTATATTATTACAATTTTAATAGTTTTTTCCTTTCTTAAAATGTATATACATTTTTTTTGGCACCCTCTGTATTAATGTAGGATGGAAAATAAAGACTTCCAGTCCTAACCAAATAGCCTATTAAATAAAACTGGGTGATTCTGACATAAGGACACTTGGCAAGATTGATGTTCTATTATGTGAGTCTGAAAAGCAAGACAAAGGAGAATTTCGGCGCCTCTGAAGCCTCCTCCAAGTCCTACATCAAAGGCAATGAAACGTATTCCTTAAACTAATTTGAGATTCTCTTTAAGTATAAAGTCACTGCAAACTGAAGAACAATAAACTAGTGAGACAGGATGTGTTCAGAACACCACTGAATACTTTTATTTGCACTGTAAATAAATAATCGCATCAATAAAAGAATACCTATTGATTATCCCCCAAAGAATGACAGACAGTGGTATTGTAGCACTGATTCTTTTCCATAGGATTTTAAATCATTCTCTTGAAATTGGAAGTCCTTATAGACACAATGGTGATGAGAAAGCAGACGGCAGAGACACATAAAAGTGACCGGGACGGGATGGGAGGGTGCGCGTTTCATGCACAAAGAGGGAGTAAAGTCGGTTGCATTGTGCCATAGCATCTGCTTCAGCTTCACACTGCTGTGGTGATGTGGCCCGCTTTGAAGGTGACAATAGTGGAATTCAAAATTGCCATGTCAGGGAGAACAGATGCTGGAGACCTGGGGATGTGCATGAGATTATTGTAAACTTGATGAAAGATGTGAAAAGGCCCTTTTATGAAATACAAAAAAAAAAAAATCCTCACCACAATAACTGTTGTGAACCTGAGAACTCATAGAGGTGGTGTGGCAGCAGCAAGAGTTCACAGAAATAGAAATTAAAATAGCAGGAGATGGGACGAACCGTGCAATAGCAACAGGTAAAAACCGTCTTGGCAGAAGGCTAGGGCATGAATTTAAAAAGCATTGAAAAGAATTAAAATAAAAACGGTGTTGGTTGAAGAAAGCAAATACCCATGGTACCTTTTCAGGGCACCATTCCTGGTAAATAAATACAAATATATTTGAATAACAAAAACCGTATTTCTATAAGCCTCACTCAGGTAGATAGAATGCTGGAATTATCAACAACTCCCACCATTTTCTTTTCTTATTTAATTTTTAGATGTAAGAATATTGAATTTAAATGTTAACCAGATAAAGGATACAAGATAGGAAGTCCAAAAACTGTATTTTTTATTATTTGCTTGTAATGTGATTGGGACAGGTAGTTTAGCTTTGTTGACTCTCAATTTCCTACAGTGTAAAATAAGAGGCTTAGACTAAATAACCCAAATTCTTCAAAAGCAAGGCCAGATGTCCATCTCCCAAGTTTCTTCCAATCCATGCCCTGTCTCATATATGAATAGCCAGGGCACTCGTTAGTCGTGATTTTGTTTGCAGGTTACACAATTATTTGCCTAATTTTATTTTTAACATGATAAATATTATTTGAAAACAAGTTGGAAATAAGCTAAGTGCTCAATGATAGGATATTATTTTTCATTATTATACATTCAATAAACTGCCAGGTATCTATTTAAAATGATTTGGAAGATCATCCAGTAGCTTGGGGAAAAGGTTCATGCTAGTTGGATGCAGGGAGAAAAAGAAGCTGCAAACAGAAGGCTCACACTCTGCTTACAAAAAACATACTGACACCTAAATGCTAACAACGTCCACATCTAGGTGGTAGGATCACTTTACATGAAGAACAAAAGACTAAAGCACAAAAATCAATAATTTAACAACAGTTTCTGGTTAGTGGGTTGAGTGATTTCATGTCTTTTGTGTGTGTGGATGTGCTTATCTATAACACAAACAACACAAAGACAACTGATGGTCTTTTGGAAGACTCCAGAAGTCCCAGTGCCACTGAAGCCCCTTCCAGGAAGCAAAGCTCAGCGTGCCCAAGGTTCCACCCACAGGCATAATGAGCATTGTTTTCAAGCAGACGGAACCTTTTCCTTTGGCTCCCTGGCCTCTTGGCCTCCCACCATGAACCACCACCTTCCTGGTCCCGGAGAGGATATGAATCAGGTCTGCAGGTTAACGGAACACAATGAGCACTGCCCCTGGGAACCCTGCCCGACCTCACACACCACACAGGGCCCCCCCGCTAACTTTACCAGATGATGAAAGTGGCAGATTCAGACAAACTAGAAAGACACAGTCTTATCGGTGAAAAAAGAAACCAAGTACATAAAGCTTTACCTCAGTTATTTTATTTTAAAAACTTGCAACAGTAATAACACATGAAGGAAATTCACCAAATTCACCAAAATGTTAATCATGGTTGTTACTATGTGGTGAGGCTATCAGGGCCTTAAATTTTCATAGTTTTGCTTATCTCTGTTTTATGATTTTTCTACCGTGTTTCCCTGAAAATAAGACCCAGTCAATCAGCTCGAATGCATCTTTTGGAGCAAAAGCTAACATAAGACCCAGTCTTATTTTACTATAATAAGACACGGTCTTATATACTACAGTGTAAGATTGGTTCTTATATTAATTTTTGCTCCAAAAGATGCATTAGAGCTGATTGTCCGGCTAGGTCTTATTTTCAGGGAAACACGGTACAATAAATAGGCATTCCTGTATAATTTTTTTAAATGAATGAGTGGTTTTATCAATTTAATCAAGTCAATAATTTGGGATGCCATATTTATAAACAGACCAAAATAGGGAATGTATTTCTAAAGGACTGAATGGCTTCAAATATTGGAATTTTTACTAAATTGATTCAAAGTAGCAGTGACCCTGGATTTAAAGGCAACCAGGTTTGATTTTGACTTACTGACATCTCATCTGGGGCCTTTCCTTAAAGAAACAGAACTGTCCCTCCTCCCATTCACCCACCACCAAGACACTTTTCCCTACTTTCCACTTGGGGCACAGCTCCTCTCATTTCTGTTTATAAACTTAATAGGTGTCATGTGTACAGATCTTTCTTATTTGCAAAGTGGTCACACATTCATCATCTATTTTAATGTTCATAATTGTGTGAGGTAGTTTTTATACCTTTGTTTTACTGGTATGGAAACAGGCTTACGGAGGTTAAGACACTCAGCAGAAGTCACAGTCTAACGATGGCAAATATTAGGAGGAAACTTAAGTACAGGTCTCTCGACTTAAAACTGCGTAGTCTCTGTTGCACCACAGTTCACAGTGCGAGCCTTTCTGAGATTGACCACCTGGGGCATTACCAGTTAGTTCTGTGTTTCAGGAGATTTATTTTAGATGGAGATAAGTCGAATTCCTAATGGGGAGCCAACCTGGGTGAGAGGTAGCTGTCAGGCAATGTTTCTCAGTTTTTACTCACCTGGGACATTTTGGGTAGAGGAGTCCTTCACTGGAAGGATCTGTCCTACACATTTTAAGGTGTTTAGCATCCCTGGTTTCTGCCTACTAAAATCTGATTGGAACAATCCAAAATGCCCCCACACATTTCCAAACACCCCTAGGGCGACAATGCCTTACAGGATGAGAACTACTGCAGGAATTTGAGAACCCCTGATTTAAAAAGCAATGCCTATATTGCTAGTAGGTGACAAGTCAGAACAATAATTAGATCAATAGAAAGATAATTACTGGACAGGGCAGATAATTTGAACTGGACTGACCTGGACTAACTCATTGTTTACACCGGACATCAGATTTGATGGTTGATGTAATCAGCACATATTCAATAGGTTGGCTGCCAAGATAAATGCATTACAAGCATAATGAGGATTGTATAATTTCATTAGAAAGGAAAAAACAAATATTTACGTCTTTGACGGAGTATGTGTCTCTCTCTCAGTTGTCCCTTAGTTGGTGATGATGAGCTCTTCACCATCCCAGACCCTCCTTAACGTTAAAGTCTTTCTAACTGGCAAAGGGAGCCACTAAAACAGAACTAATGGATGCTGGCAGAGGTAGCAGTGTCAGGTGCTGTAAATGAGAAAATCTAGGCAGTGACCTTTCAGAAAAGAGGCAGACAAAAATTAGAATCCTCAATGATTCCTCCACCTCCATGGAAACAAGCAGCTTCTTTCACTAGCACACAATGCTTTTTCACAGATACCATCTTCAAGGGGGCCATTTTCTCCTGGATGTTGTTAACAGATGAATGAGCTTTCCTGTTTGACTAGGAGAGGGGATTGTGTGCTAGACCCTTTGGGGAGACCCTTCCCATAAATCCAACTTATCTCCATCCATAGCAAACCATCTGAATCACAGGAGCAGCTGGTGAAAGAGGCTTTGTGCTGGCTGCTTTTCCCATCAAAAGCCTTGCCTGATTCTCAGACAGCTGAACTTGGTTCCTTTCATTTTCTCTTGGAAGGCTCTAGGGCTGCAATTTGCTTTTCCCTGAGTAAAGATTACACAGCAAAAGCAGCTCTGATCTTATTCTACCCAATTTGCTAGATGTTATCTCTCTCTGTAAAGAGCCCAGAAAAAAAAAGAAAAAAAAAAAAGATTCAGAAATTCAAGCAGTCTGTTCTCTCATGAGGAAGGCACAACCATTTACCATAGCTATTATCGGGCACCCTTTCAGGCTTATACAAGAGGAATTATATGAGTTTCAAGAAAGTATTTTGATCTCATTTTTATTTCTGAGTCGCTGGTGAATTGAATACTCTGAAAGCCCTGTGGGGGTACGAAAAAACCCTTTCCCCAAGAGAGGATGTGGGATGATCATATTATCTCTCCAGAACCTTGCTTCATAGGTAATGGTTCCAGAAAACACATTTTCTGAGGTTCATAAAAGAGATTCAGGTAACTCCTTTAATCTCAGGATCAAATCTGAGACTGTTTAATCTCCTAAATGGTCAAGAGTCAGATTTATCAGGAAAAACCAATTACAGCTCACCACAAACCTCTCCTCAACATTCTCAAATCTGTAATAATTTTAAATAGCTATCTTCATTTGACCAAAATGACTCACTAGTAATAAATCATCTTATCTTCAGTGTTGTTCAATGTTCCCCACATAAAAGTCTGCATGATAGATTTGTTCCTGAGAGCTTGGATTTTTTTCTTCTCTCCAAATGAATAGACATGGAAGATAATAATATCCGTGTAACACTCAACTGTCTCTTGATTCTAAGGGCAGAGCTAAGTTTTATGCTTTAAAGAATAGCTTAATGTAGATAATTTTCTGGTATAAAACTACTTTTATCCTTTAACTTGTTGGTTCTTGAATCTTTTTTTTTCCCTCTTGTTTTAACGGTTTTGCTATTTTATTGCTTGGAATGTTTTAAGGTAAAATGCCTCCCCTCTGCTTTGGCTATAGGCAGGACATAAATACAGTATTTGGGATTTTCTAGGATATTCCTAATAATCTAGTTTACTCAAACAACCACTTTAGACAGATTTATTTCCCACAGTCTAGTTCACTAACGCCAGAAGACCATTCAAGGTTGTAATACCATGAGTTCCAATATTGTGGTAAAACGCTCTCACAGCTCCCATCTGTCAAAGCCTCACAGTGGGGAAAGGGTGGGAAGCTGGTTTGCGATTGAGGAGGTTCATGGAGCTGATCGATTTGACTCTGAACCTTTACATTATCTTAACAATCATTTCTTTCAAGTCTGTTTTTATTTCACCACAACCCCCTCACTTATAGTAGGAAGCCATGTCAGTATTTAGGAGTAAGATTTTAAGGTCCCTGGGAAGATTTCAAACTCCTAAAAAAGAAAACAAGAAAAGAAGACAACCTATCTTACTACTGGCTTTTACTGAAGACTTAAATGTCACAATTAGAACTGTATTCTTTTACTTAGAGATTTGTCTCACTTGAAAATTCAAGGGAAGGATGCATGTAAATATGTCTCTAACCTTATAGCATTTACCCTTGTATATTAACGAGGATGTTGGATTCCTTTCCTGAGATCACAATTTGAAAGAAGTAAAGGGATAAAAAAAAAAAGATGCAGAGGTGAAAGCTGCAACAGGAGGGAACACAGAACAGTCTGGCTCGACAGACACAACCTTGATGACTGCACAGCCTTAACCGAGGCTGAGTCTATGCGGTGCTCACATTCTTCCCACGACACTTCTCTCTGCAAACTGTGGGGACCACTGGACATGTACAGGGGCAGGCTTTACGCTTGGATGGTCAAGTCTTACAACAGGAAAATCTGATGAGTGTCTGGCTGAGATCATGTCAATTCTCAGAAGCTGAGTATCAGAAGTGAGAATGGGCTGCTCCCATTTGAAAAGACATGTTTTTTTAAAATGTAGCAACATCCAAATGTATAACCAAGCAGTGCCAAAAAAGCAAATAACCAAGAGGAGGATGTCATGTAGAGTCATATTTCTCTCTTGCAAGCAATATATCTTCAGGAGCTCTGCCCTCTGTCAGGTTGCAAACAAAGGGAGAATTCTTCACTCCTGAGACCATGTGGCAGGAGCAATTAGGGTGATGGGATTTGGTTTGAACTCTAGGCCAACACCTCTCAGAGGACAAATGCAGGTTTCTTCCAGATGAGTGTTTCCACAGTACCATTAGTGGAAAATTGTTTCATGGCAAGAAAAAGAGTACAGTGATTTTTAGCCACTGATGAAGCAATAACTGTAAGAAGGTTTATTCCCACTAGGCTAAATTGTGTTTAGAGGGAGAACTGGTCAACCATGGAAGACTAATGACACTTCTGAAGTTTTGGGGTATTCTTTGTACTATTAAAAACATACCTGTAGACACTTTACCGTAGTTAACAAAAAAATGTAATCTCCTCAAAGTTACACCTAGATTAAAAGTTTTAAGAATACGTAAGGTCAATGGGACCTTACAAATAAATACGAAGTTTAATGACCCTGTACATTTAGTAGCTTTTCATTTTTACTTAAAATCAATATTAAAGTACTTGGAACTGATAAATAATGCCATTATTCGTGGTTACTCTTCATGTAACAGCCTTCCCCACCTTTCTTTAGCCTTGGTAAAATCCCAATTCTGTTTGCTTATTTATCACTTCCCATGTGACTCAGAGTATAAATCCTGATTAGTCTAAACCACAATGTTGTTTTATTTCCATTTCCAGTGATTAGTCGAGGAGTGGGCACGTGGCCCACATCTGGCCAATGAGATGTGAGGGAACATATTCTGAGGACTTTTGGAAAAAAATTTTCTCCCTCTCAAAAAACTAAAATTAAAACAGTCATTCTTCTACAGGAGAATTTTGTATCTGGAAATAATGCTTTGAGAAAAATCCCTTACAATCCCCTGAGAATGTCAGAGAAGAAAGAACCTAGATGGTCAAACCAATGAATT
Source organism: Rhinolophus sinicus (assembly GCF_057876585.1). Classification (NCBI taxonomy): domain Eukaryota; kingdom Metazoa; phylum Chordata; class Mammalia; order Chiroptera; family Rhinolophidae; genus Rhinolophus; species Rhinolophus sinicus. Next base: position 84,789,156 of record NC_142502.1, on the reverse strand, counting down.
AGCCTGCTCTAGAGCTGGACTTCTTATTATGTGAGATAGGATAATAAATACCCTCTTTGTTTAAGCCCATTCATCCAGTCTTTTATTACTTGGAAGTGAAATGATTCTTGCATCGTAAATACCCATGAGCATTTGAGTACAATTGCTTTGATTAAAAAACTACCCAATGAAGTCAAGCATTTTGAATTTGTACTACTCTCAACACTCTAGTCAGGAATTGCTCAACAATCTCTCCTATGACTCAGTAAGGTGGAGGTGGGGGTGGTATCTGCAGACTCTTTGCACTTTTGTGTTTTATAAATGATTTTAAAAATTAAGATAAAGTATTCTAGAAGAACCTTATCCATTTAAGTTATTCTATTATTTGTTGATCTGTAAGTATAAGTGATGATTCATGGACTAGACAAAAACAAAAATTTAAATCTCTGCATCTATAGACTTTAAAAGTATGCTGTTTAGGTATGCAGACTAACCAAGAAAAAAAATGGCATTTTTTTCATAGTAATTTTGGGTGGATGATGCAATACACAACTTGACTCCTTAAAGTGGAACAAATCTAAATATGAAATGGTTCATTTTTCTGTAGCTGAAAGGGAATCTTGGTTAGGAGCACAGAAGTGGACATACAGGGCTGTGAATACTTTGTTGGTTGATTAAAATTCTAGTTGGTCTTAGTTGGAACTAGGTCTTCACTCCATACTCTCTTCTTTTCACTCCCATTAAAATTCGTTTACACTTCCCTTTGTTTCAGAATATCTGCCTTCAGCTGCTAGGGAAAGTTTGTTTATATTTCTTGGGAGCATAGCTTCAAGGTCACTTCCTACCATTAATTCCCTGTCAGCGAGTGTCACTTGGGGCATTTCCTGTTCATATTTTCAGTAGTGCTGAGGAAGAGAAATTCCCCATGGTCTCTAATTTTTAATTCTCCACAGTAGTCTTTAAATATGAGCTGATATACCATTCATTTCATTTAACTGTGATTATTTTAGTAGAAAAAAATGTCAACTTATTTTCTCCAGTATAAATCCAATATGTTCCTTGCTGAGATAGACTCTATCTGTAGAATGGTCAGCACAGTATTTTCTTCCATCTTTGGAAATTAACTAGGTTGAATACAGATCCCATAGATTCAATGCAATTAAGTACTAGATTGAAATCCAGAATATCTACTATTAGCTGAATATCAAGAAACAATTGCTTTTGGTTATCTTTATTAACTAAAGCTAACAGACCCTTTGGTTCAATTTAAAAAAACATTCAATTAAGTAAAAAAAAATATTTTAAACATTGATAGCTCTGTAAAGAAGAAATAATCTGTTAATACAAGGTCTGACAATTAAGTTCGTGAACTTGTAATGGGTTGCGCTTCCATTGGCAGCACTACATTGGCAGCACGAGTACAAACAGCTCGGTAAGGTTCATAACCTTGTATATCAGTGTCTCACAGCTGTGTTCATGTCAACATGTGGAGGTGTCTTCCTGAGTGGCGTTCATTATCGCTGTTGCGCGTTTTTGTGTGCCGTCGTGAGAATGTCTGAACTTGAATTAAAGCAATGAACAAACATGAAATTTCTTGTTAAACTTGGCACGAGTGGACGTGAAATCAGGGACATGTTCGTCCAACTTTATGGGGATAATGTCATGAAGAAAAGAGCAGTGTACAAATGGATTAAATGTTTTTCTGAGGGGAGAGAACATGTCACTGATGAAGAGCGGTCAGGATGGTCAGTAACAAGCAAAACTGATGAAAACATTGCAAAAATTATTTGAATTGTGCATCAAAATCTTTGGCTGACTGTGTAAACCATAGCACACCAAGTAAACATCAACAGAGAAACAGTTAGGAAAATCTTAACTGAAAATCTTGGCAGGAGAAAGGTATGTGCAAAAATGGTCCTGAAGGAGGCCACCAATGAACAAAAGTAAAGGAGAGCCGAAGTTTGCCAAGACCTTTTGGTGAGACAGGATGATGTTTTGGGCTGTGTTATTACTGGTGATGAAACATGGGTATACCAATACAACCCTGAAACAAAGTGTCAAAGTGCACAATGGAAGTCAGCCAATTCTTCAGTTCAAATCCAGAGTCAAAACAATGTTGCTAACCTTTTTTGAAACAAATATTAACTGCTTGTCCAGTTGGTACCAATTCATAAAGAATTGGTACCAACTGGACAAACTGTTAATCAAGTTTACCATTTGGAAGTGCTGAAAAGGCTGTGTGAAAAAGTTAGATGAAAATAACCTGAACTTTTGGCCAACAATTCATGGCTCTTGCATCATGACAATGCACCAGCTCACACGGCACTGTCTGTGAGGGAGTTTTAGCCAGTAAACAAATAACTGTATTAGAGCCCTCCCTACTCACCTGATCTGGCCCACAATGAATTCTTTCTTTACCTGAAGATAAAGAAAATATTGAAAGGAAGACATTTTGATGACATTAAGGGCATCAAGTGTAATACAACGACAGCTCTGATGGCCATTCCAGAAAAAGAGTTCCAAAACTGCTTTGATGGATGGACTAGGCACTGGCATTGATGCATAGCTTCCCAAGGGGAGTACTTCAAAGGTAACCATAGTGATCACTCAGCATTGAAGTATGTAGCACTTTTTCAAGGATGAGTTCACAAACTTAATTGTCAGGCCTCATATAATGATTGTTTTCATTTTCTGATTGGATATTCAAAATCATAAGGTGAAAGCTTATTGAAATTTTACAGTAAACATGTATCAAATTACAGAGAGGTTTAAATATCTCATCTCGTTTGACATATTTGATAAAAAATATTTTTAAATTCCTGATTTGATATTATCCAGGTATTAGAAGTAATTATTTTCTATTGTACAAGTGCTCAGAATATCTCAATATTTAAATAAATGGAGAGAAATATTATGCTACTGAAGGGGGAATTTTTCCAAAGGCAATTTAGCAAAACGATACTAAAATTTATGAAAAAACTTAACTGGCACAAATAGCCAAGCAAGTTCTGAAGCAATAGTAAAAAAAGAAGGAGTTCTTACCCTCTGATATGAAGGCATATTATAAAGTTATAAGAATTCAATCACTGTGGTAATGGTATGAGAATAGATATAAATCAATTCAAAATAGAAAAGAGGACTCGACAAAAGCATGGACAATCAAAAACCATCCTGCACATCACACAGCAAAAAGAATTGCAGATATAAGCGAGAGTAAAGTGTAAAATTGTTTCCATTAAAGAACTGGAAGAAAACATGGGTGAAAAGTATATGATCTTCCGGCCCAGAGGCTTTTCTGGGCATAAAAGCAGCAGAAGAAAGCATACAGGAAAAAAAACACAAAAAAAAACCCTGATATATGTGACTGTGTAAGAATGTAAACCCTCTTATTAAAAAAAATTCTGACGAACAACTGTGAAATCTTTTTGCAATGAATGATAAAAGCAGTCAATAAGCTTCATAGAAAGAGACTTTTCAAATCAATTGGGATGAACTGAATGCCTCCCCACCTCACCCAATGGAAATACGGACAAAGGACACGAATAGTCAATTCACCAAAGAAGAATTTCATAAATGGCCATAAATATGAAAAACTTGCTCACCCTCAATGATATTCAAATAAATATAAATTAAAACAAACACAATGTAACCACAGCCAAAAAAACCTTGTTTCCTTCTAATTAAAAGCAAGGGAAATGCTCATGATATATTTTAATTGAAAAAGTATATTACAACACAATTTATGCTGAATGTTTATAATTATTCAAAAAATATGTACTTAAGCATAAATTTATGCATAGAAAAAGATTTGAAGGTTTAGTTATCTCCAGGTGGTAGGATACAAGGCTATTCTAAATTTCTTTCTATGCTTTTGTGTACTTGTCTTTTACTTTGTTAATAAAAAACAAATAGCCAACCAAAACTGCCCCTCTCACAATCTGATATCAGACCCTTCCTTGCCTCCATTCACTTTCCCAGCAGCAGCCACTAGAGGATAGTTCTGTGCCAAGGTTGCCTGATTCAGACCTGAATCTTAAAAAAAAAAAAAAAAAAAAGGTCTCTGTTCTCAGCCTTCCTCACAGAGCTCAGCTTTCCCTGGCTTTCTGTCCCTCCCTGAACACATACAGTGAGAACTAATCAAAGCCTTTCTGTAAAATGTGAGATTTGTCAAATATATGAAAATTAAGCAGTCAAATGTGACACACCAGCTAAATATAGGGGGTGCTAACACCCAGTTGAAAATAACTTCAGTCCCTAGATGAGGGCACTGCACATGATTAACACAGAACTCTACCCGATGGCTGATGTTATTCCTGCATTTTTTAAATGCTTTCACTTGGACCTTTTCAAAATAAACCATGGAATCGGGCTTTATGTGCTTATATGGCAAGGTTGCTCCCTATGATACCGTCACAGGGCTAAAGCATAAAATCTAGTTAAGAGTTCTTGCCAAAACATGAATCAGTTGCAGCAGAGTATTCTGAGCTCTGCTCTTTTTTTTTTTTTTTTTCCATTCTCTAATATTTCTTCACATCACAGCCCAAACAATCGCTCATAATTAAACAGAGTGAAGGAGCAAGCCCTGGCAGGAAATGGAGTTGGCAAGCATCCCGTAACTCTCCATTGTCTTCCACACAGAACAGTTACATCAGTTCCTTCCATTTCCAGAGTAAGAGCAGATTTTACAGGGCAACAGATGAAAACAAGAGGAAGGAGGCAGCTTATTTACATATTCCTAATCATCTTAATATATAATTATTTTTATGGGAAAAGGAAATGCCTTAAAGAATCGAAGGGTCATTTTAAAAACCTGCTTTCACTTCCTCTAGGATCTACACCACATGCTGACCAACCTCGCTGCTCACCAGTCACTCACATCTGCTGAAAACCTTCAGGTTCAGAGGAAATCTAGCCAACAAGTGTGATGTATTCCAGAGTCTCCATCTTCAAGAGAAGTTAAATGCCATCCGTGTTTGAAAAGTTAAAAATGTATCACCACTCAGTTTTTCAGCATCTGCTATTTACTCAGTAGCTTCATTGCAAATTCTAACGCAAAAAGGATTTAGAGTTTAAATGTGAACATCGAGATGGGGTAAGACAAAGGACACCTTACAGTTGTTTGGCTTCAGCTCAGCTGACCGACAAAACTTCGTGGCCCATCTGCGGCATCCTGATGATGGCTGCCTTCGCAGCTCACAGCATGCTGGGGCTGGGGGCCTTTCCCACCTGAGGGTCTACCCGGTGAAGAGAGGTCAGCTCCCACCCAGGTGTACTTGCCTGCCCTGATCATCTTTTCCTCTTCTGCCCTCTCAGCAGCTCCTGGCAGCCTGGAATTTATTACGCTTCCCTAGGAAAGGACACTGTGGGTTGAGGGGCCAGTTCTCACAGACCCCAAAAGTGCCAGAGACATGTAGAATCTGCAGTCCAGCCTCCCGGTGTGATCTGGTAAGAGAACCACTGTCCACAGGAGTGTCTCAGCTGTTCAGGAGGAATGAACACCTGTTCGGACGCCAAGAAGACATTACAGATCCCCTTCTTTAGTTCTTTAAATTCCTGACCTCTCACTCATGCCTCCTGGGCTAAAGCCCCAAAGGCCACCAGCTGACGGGGCCATGAGAAGAGAGGGCATCAGATAAGGAGGAAGGCGTGTTCAGTACCCATTCCCAGGTCACTGCATGGCGGAGATGGGGTGAGTTTCCTTGTGACCAGAGTGAGCCCATGAAATTGGGAGGCCAGAGGGTGAAAAGGACAACACATAAGTGTTGTGCCCTGGGGACTGAAGAGACAACTCCAAGGTATTCATTTCTCCAGAGGACAAATCCTTGGAATGTGTCTCCCACACCAGAAAACTCCTATGTCGGTTCCTGAAGGGGAAGGATTCAACCCCTGATCCTGAGCGTACAAATGGATCCCCATACAAATCTACAAACTTTAAAGACCAAGTGGACATTTTGAGCCTGCAATTGAACACACAGCTGGCTCTCACAGTCCCTTCAGCTGAGAACAATATTCTTTGAAATACGGGAGACAGGAGAAAAATTCGTGGAAAGCTGAGGGATTTTTTATCTGAGGGAGCATGCATATGGTATAAGGCCCAGCCAAGAAGGCTGGCGACAAGCATGGTGCTTCTCTCCCCCCTCACCCAGGCTTGTCCCTGTGCCAACATGTCAAGAGAATTCAGAAAGTCCTGGCAGAGGAAACTCAGTAAAAATGTCCCAATAAAGAAGCAAGAATATGATTTCAACACTAATAATGAAAGTAGCACCATATAAGGCAGGAGTCTCTTGTTTACAAGTGACAGATGCTCAACTCAAAAGGGAGTTTGTAACTTAAGTCAACAGGGGAATTTATCAGCTTAAATAAATAGGCCAGGGTTTTTAAAAAAAGATTCAGGCACATCTAGATTCAGAGGCTTCAATAATGTCATCTGGGTTTTGTCTGTCTCTCCATTTCTTGGCTTTTCTTCTTTCTGTACCTTGGCTCAATTCTACAGACCAGTTCTTCCATGACTCCGGAAAGTAGCTGCTGTAAGGAATGGTATTGGTCATTTTTTTTTGTTCTGTAGCATCTGGAACTCCTCTCTGTATTTGGGAATTTCCCACCTCATAAGTCTTGGTGGGGCATGTGCCCTCCCATTGCAGAAGTGGAAAATGTCAGATGCCTGATTTCCCAAACTCCTATGCAGCTGGGGCTCAGGCATGTAACCCAGACAACACCAACCAAACACAGCCGTCCTAAATTTGGAACTAAACGCTGATAAAGAGAAAAGGGGGCGAGGGGGAAGGCAGGGACTTTGAGGCCTTCTCCCTGACAAGCTCTTGGCCCTGTGGTAGGGGTGATGGCAGCAGCTGTGTGCTGGTGTCTGGGGCCTTTGCTCACAGCGTCGGCTCTGTACGTTGGTGGGCATCATGCTCTGTCAGTGATAATGGTGTCCTCACTGGACCTGTCCTGGGGCACACTTTGGGGCCATTGTCCCCGTGTTTGAACATAGTACCTGATCTCTGGTTATCCCAGGGATTCCTTCTACTACCTAGTAACCTTTTCATAAATTTCTTCTCTGCTTAAATCATCCAGTGTGGTTTTCTCCTGTTGCTTGCAAATAAGAACCTGACTACAAACAGCCGCCCCAAGCTTAACAACCCCAAGTGAAAAGGAACTTCTCTCTTCTAAGTTTGTATAATATATCATCAATCCAGGCAAGGATTCCTGTTGATCTTTTGGGGGTCCCATGCCAACTCCAGCCCCTCTCCTGTTGCTAGCGGAATGAGACTTTATGATTGGCCCACCCTGTGTGAAATATCCTTTTCTATGGACAGAACAGTAGGGCTCATGAAAGACAATCTCACAAGGACCTTACGGAATAGAGGAGGTGACACCTCCAAAGGAAAGAGCTGTCTGTGATAAGCATTTTCCTTTTATACAGAACTTTCTCTAATTATTCACTAGTCTTTTAAAACTCACAAATACCACACTGCAAAGAATTGAAAAAAACAAATCTTGTTTGCTTGTTCCACCTCCTCAAACAAAATAGAAATGATACCTTAAAGTGAAGAAAACAAGAAATATGATGAGTAGAAGGGATCTTCTGTGTGGAAATTTCTCAAAATAAGATACATTATGTTGTCTTGTCTCTAAACCTTGGAAAGTTTGTAGAAAACATTTTCAGCAACATTTAGACATTATTAGGAAACCACTGCTTCTAAACAAATTCCCCATCCACTCTTTTCTAATGATCTACCTACTGTGTTTCCCTGAAAATAAGACCTACCCAGATCATCAGCTGTAATGTGTCTTTTGGAGCAAAAATTAATGTAAGACCTGGTCTTATCTCACTATAATATAAGACTGGATATGATATATGATATGATATATGATATGATATGATATGATATGATATGATATGATATGATACAGGGTCTTATATTAATTTTTGCTCCAAAAGACGCATTAGAGCTGATGGCCCAGCGGCTAGGTCTTATTTTCAGGGAAACACGGTATTTATGGTCACCTAGAACATAGTGAGAGTTTTCAGTCTTACGGGAAGATGATTCCTTTGGGGAAGTTTGTCAGAAAACCAGCCTTTGCCGAGGGAAATAAACAACTTCAACCATGACACAGTGTCACTGTACCCCAGAGAGCAGGAATCCCACCACATGCTGAGTAGTCTTCCATGTTGCCAGAACTCTTGGGAAGTATGGGCTCAGCCAGAGGCAGAAAGCCAGTTTAGAAGAAAAGTGGGAGAAAGCCGGAGCCAAAAGGAATAAGATAGAAAGAATGTTAGAGAATGAGAAAGAGAACATGTACGAATAGCATCAAGGTCAGCAAAACCCTAGTATAAGTAGTAACAGCTGTTACTGAGTCCCAGAAGAAGGAGCCTGTGTTGGATATTTTCCATTTGGCTCTCCATAGCTGCTCTCCATGCTTCTCCACTTTGCTCACTGACCAGGAAGTCTGAACTGTATGGACTGCATGAACTGGCTATCTGTCTGTCTGCTGGCCTCCAGTTGGGTGCAGCCAGTGGGAGGCACCAGGAGAAGAGAGAAGAGTAGGAGTAAAGTGAGGTCTGAAATTTTACTTCTCTGCTTCCCTCCCCATGAGATCACAGCTCCAATCAGACAGTCTTCTCTACACAATCATTCTCTCCAGGTTCTGCTCACCAGCCCTGCCCTGCGCCCTTCCAGGACTAAGCGTGGAAGGCACGCTCTGCTATGCTAGCCCCAGTGCACTGCTCCATCCCTCGCTGGTTCCCCTAAACCATGCCCACACTGTGTAAATCATTCCTTTACACAGTGATTCTTACACCCCTGAGTCACATCATTTGAACATAACATCAGTTTCCTGATGGAACTATGACTGATGCAAAATCAAAACGTTCCGTGAAAGATTTAATGATCAACCACATGTAGCGTGGGGTGCGTGGGTAGGGGGACCAAATGGATCAATTCAAAGGCAGGAAGAGAACAAGAGAACAAGGAGAATGGCAATGAGGATAGTAGATGTGTTACATTTGGTTCAGACATGTTCCTATATTGCATCCAAGTGGAAATGTCAAACATGTGCATGAGGATGGAAGAGTCACTTTTGGAGATGGAGATTTAGGAATTATTTACATGTAAGTGGTCAGTAAAATGAAGAAAGCAGATGAGGCTGTTCAGGAAACAAAACAGGTGAGAAGAAATGACTGTCACTTTGAAAGTCTCAAAGAACTTAAATTTCAAATGGGCAACATGGAAAACCCTACATTTCATTTATCAACGTTTATAACTGAAATCCCTATAAATGTTATGTACTGTTTCTTTGAACCAAGGAAGAGCTTTGTCAGAGGACTTCTGGTCTACTTTTTGTATGCCAGCATACATTTCTATAGAAATCTGCCTCATTGCTGCCATCAGGGTGACAAATGGCCCAGAGATAACACTGGCCTCTGGAGGAAAAGGTTATACATTCTTAATTAGAAGCAATTTCCTTTGGGAAAGAAATCATGAAGAACTCAAATTTTTAAAAATTCCTAAATAATTCCACATAAATATACATATACTTTGTATACTTTTAATCATATTTTGTTTTCTTACAGTATATAGAGAACTATATATCCAAGTAGCATACTAAATGGCAAAAAAAATGAATGAAATTTAGATTTAAGGACATGAAACAACTAGCAGGTGGGGCTAAGAACAAGATTTGATGAAAAAAAAACAAACATCAAAACAGGCTTTAGAAAACATAACTGTCCATCAAGAGCTGAATGGATAAACAAAATATGATATATCCGTACAATGAGGTAGTTGTCTGCAATAAAAAGAAACCAACTACTGATACACTCAACAACCTTGTGAATCAAAACATTGTAGATAAGATCTAGATGAATATAGATAATATATAAAGAGGCTAAGGAAATATAATGCGTACTCATCAGTCTCCCATCTTCTCCTCACTCTACTCTCCTGCCCAGAAATCTATATTCATAAAAGTTAAAACTATAAGTTTAGAAGAGGAGGGGATGGAAAAAAGAGTGTTCGAGTATCCTCAAGTACACAGATGTGATCATGTAACATACATGTACATGACCTTAACTAAAATAAAATAAACTGGAAGTTAGAAGAATGCTAAACTTTGTATGTATGCCATTTAGACTGTAAACATACACACACAGTGCTAACATACTGCACACTTTTTAAATTCAGTGTTTCTCAGCAAACTTTCTCATTCTTTTATAAAGCTGAATAATATTTCATTCTCTTGGTGTATCAGAGTTACTGTGGACATTTAAAGTGTTATCAAGATTTTTGCCTTTATTAACAATGTTGTGGTAAATAATGTATGTATGTCATTTCCTATGGACACAAATATATCTACAGAATTAGTTCCTGGAAATGGAATTGCTAGGTAAAAGGGCAGGCGATGTAGTACCATGTTTCCCTGAAAATAAGACCTAGCCAGACAATCAGCTCTAATGCGTCTTTTGGAGCAAAAATTATTATAAGACCTGATCTTACATTATATAAGACCCGATATTATATTATATTATATTATATTATATTATATTATATTATATTATATTATATTATATTATACCCGGTCTTATATTATATAAGACCCGGCCTTATGTTATAGTAAAATAAGATCAGGTCTTATATTAATTTTTGCTCCAAAAGACGCATTAGAGCTGATTGTCCATCTAGGTCTTATTTTTGGGGAAACACAGTATTTAGTACCATATCATTTACACTACCAGAGGCAAAATACGAGAGTGCCTATTTCTTTAGGACTTCTCCAACATGGCATTTTAACAAAATTTTCTATCTTCACTAATCCAATAGGTTTTAAAATGGCATCTCGACACAATTTTAATTTAATTTGCATTTCTCTTAATCTGAAGGAGATTGAACATCTTTTCATATATTTAGGACTCATGTGTTTCCCACTCTGAGATGTCTATTAATTGCCTTTGCCCACTTTTCTACTGGCCAATTGATCTTTTTCTTATTGATTTTTATAAACTCTTTGTATATACAATAGATCCTCATTATTCATGAATTCCACATTTGTGAATTCATCCACTTGCTAAAATGTACTTGTAACCCTCAAATGAATACTCGCAGTGATTCCATGGCTCTTCATACATATGCACAGAGAGGCGAAAAATCTGAGTCACCCAACATGCACGTTCCCAGCTAAGCTATCAAACAAGGCCACGCGCTGCCTTCTTGTTTCAGCTCTCGCACTGAAGTAAGTGCTCTTTCCATGGTCTGCTTTGTGCCACATTTCTCACACTTGTGTTTGCCAGTGGTGGTGTGGCTGTTTAAAATGGCTCCCCAAGCACAGTGCTCAAGTACTGTCTGATGTTCCTAAGAGCAAGAAGGCTGTGATGTGCCTATGGAGAAAATATGGGTGTTTAAGCTTTAAGGCACGAGTTACGGTGCCGTTCTCTGCGAGCATGTTAAATAAGGTGTCTTTCAATAGAAAACATATACAATGAGCTTAGGTATTGATTGGCTGACAAACAGGATGTGACCAAAGGCTCCCAGGAAACTACTTTGTATTTCCCCGAGGAGCAATGGTTCAGTATTTGCTAATTCAGAGTTTGAAGTGACTTCATATTCATAGAACATAATTACAGCAACTAATGACAACCGTTTGGGAAATTCGCTCTTTGTGATATAAGTAGCAGTTACTGTGTCTATCATTTGTCTTTTGATCGCCCTTATATTTTTGGCAACAATATATGTTTTTCATTTATTTTTAAATAGAATTAGGTTTTTTTACCTTTACTTATTATTATTATATTATTATTATTTAAGGAGGGTGCAGCTCACAGTGGCCCATGTGGGGATTGAACCGGCAACCTTGGTGTTATTAGCACCACGCTCTAACCAACTGAGCTAATCAGCAACCCCTATGTTTTTCATTTTTACATGGTCAAGTTTATGAAGTTATATTTACTATATACCTGTGGCTACTGTGATTTAGTTTGAAAGGGAAAAATTGAATGAATGGAATAAACACCTGAATTCAGGTATTACCTGCCATCTGGTCTATGGACCTTTGCCCAAACAGAAACAAGCTATCTCTCCATCCACTCAACTGAAGCCCACCTGATAGAGAGGAAAAGAGAGATTATATGACTATTACCTCAAAGAGGAGCAATTGGACTCCTCGGAGTACTATTTCACTTAATCCTTGAAATATTTATTTGGGGATGGCCTGAGCCCACGGCCTCAATGACAAAGAGATTCATGAAAACTTTCACTTCTATTTTTACAAAATTTGCAGTAAGAATATTGTGGTATTTTTGGTGTCACATTAACTTTCACACAACATAAGTGTTATAAGTTGCTTTGGGCAATCATTACAAAACTTCCCTTTAATCAATTTTGACTGAGATCATCCCCAAATGAATGAAGAACTGCCTTCCTAGCAAAGTGAGGAGTATTTTTTCAATTGTCAGCTGAGTCCACAAGTTGTATTTTAATGAAGCTGAAAGTGACAAACTGACTCCAACTGGAATTTACACTTCCAGCAGCACCGTTTGTCAAATCTCAAGTGATGGCTGCTTTTCAGACTCTCATAGCAACACCCTTACAATGACACCATGCAAAAGCTTCACCTTCCCGTAGTCCTCTGTGCCAGTAATTTGACTTCAGCAACAGATATGAATCTGTGACCTACATGCAAATTACTCCTGATGACATGGATACGGAACTGTAAAAAGGAGACTAACAAAAGCGTCTGATTTGACAAGCAGTCAAGTTTACCACCACCAGGGCAGTAAGCAGACCACACCTGTCAGAGCTGGAGCTTTATTAGGTATGATCTGCACAGTAGCTCTATGGAATTTTCAGTATATTACTGATTAATCCCACATTTGTGAATTTTAGTGCCCTAGACCTTCATTTGGAATGCTCAAGTCCTCCTTTCCAATTCATCATTGGTTATTCCAAAATGCTTGTCTTTCATATGAAACAAGAGCCCTGTGCTGTCTCTACATTCTCATAATTCTATAGGAAAATCAAGTGGATTTGCTGCTCTCGTTCTTAAAGAAGACAGCCTTATGTATAGAAGCAGGTGCAGCTGGGAAATCGGTTTTGTGCTCCTCCCACCCTCCTTCTCTCTCTGTCTGCAATAGACTGAATTGTGTACACCCCTCCCAAATCCATATATTGAGGCCCTAACCCCAAAGTGACTGAATTTGGAGATAGGGCTTTTAGGAAGTAATTAAGGTTAAATAAGGTCGTAAAGCTAGGGTCCTAATCCAATAGGACTGGTGGCCTTATGAGAAGAGGAAGACCTGGCTTGCTCTCACTCTCCCACACATGCTCGTGCCCTCTCATTCTATCACTCTCTCTCCACATGCATGCACCAAGGAAAGGCCATGTGATCACACATCCAGATGGTAGCCATCTGCAAGCTGGGAGTAATGCTCTCAACAGAACTTGACCATGCGGGCACACTTATCTCAGACTTTCAGTCTTCAGAACCGTGAGAATATAAATGTCAGTTGCGTAAGCCTCCCAGTCTGTGGTATTTTGCTATGGTAACCTGAGCTAAGGCACTGCCTCTCCTTGACTCAAGGGGGCCTGGTGCTTCCGTGTTGGTTCTGAATAGCCTGTGTACAGTCACATTTCCCCACACCATCCTATAGCCCTATCTCAACATTACCCACAGTCTTCACCTTTCCAGCAAATTCCTCTTTCTCCCAATTAGTCCAAACCTCTCCTTTCTGACTACTATTCCCTTACAGCCTGTTCTCTTAGGTAACTGGATAATCTGACAAACTACTCCATGCTACAGTGGCAATGTCTGGTAACGATTTGATGTCACATTCATTTCTCCTCCCTCTCCTAACCCAGGTACCTAATGACAGAGCAGGTCTCCTGTCCAAGTTCCTCCCACAGATTTTGATAAAGGAAGAACAAGCCTGACAACCCAGAGCTTATTCTGGAGCAGAGCAGAGGAAGGGGACTTCAGAAGCACCACCCTGCGGGCTACCATCCAAGGTGAACCACCTCCTCATAATCTTGTCCCATGTGCTTGGGAAATGGCCCAGGTCTTTGGCTTCCTGTTTAATTGTCCTTCCAGCATACAGTTACCTCCTTCAGTGACTTTATGACAATAATAATTTTCAAAACACTAAAATGTGATCATTTCAGACACTGAAGCAGTCTGTCAGAAGAGATATAAAAGAGAAAGTGGATCTTTTAGACCACCTCCCCATAGCTTGATGCTTTTTTCCATTTATCCATATTTAAGTGACTATGAATCTTAGTCCACAAACTCAAAGAAGAAAGAATACCCATTTTAAAATGGTTTACCTTAAAGTAAATACAACTCCCAGCCTCTTCCCTGCTAATTTCTGGGGCATCCATCCCTTCAAAGCCCCTTCTCAGCATGCAGGCACGCCCGAATCCAAAAGGCAAGGCAGTGCATGAAAATTGAGGGAAAGACCCCCTGAATGTCAGTTTCTCCCTGGTGTCCCTGACACCCTCACTGGTCAGCCCAGTGTGTCAATGAACAGGCATCTCTGCTTCTGCACTGTGACTAAGGGAGAACCACCACTCACACCCACTTCTCTTCTCTAACCTTTTTATTGTATCTAAAGAAATAAACCTCTCCTCCTCTGATTATCCTTAAAAAGATCTTAGCCTCCTGAACTTGTTAAAGTGGAGGCTTTAGAAAAACAAAAGCCAGGAAGAGAAATATCTTACTGAAAACGTCTGCTTCCCACTCAGTAACAAAAACTTCCTCTACACCAAAAGAGCATCAAAGGGCTCGGTTACACTTGTGGAACTGAGAAAGGGAAACTACAGAAAGAAAAAGTGACATTTTCCTAAATTACCCTGGTCCATAAACAATAGATCCTGATATGATTGCTGACAAGTTCTTCTTGCTGAGTATGTTGAGGCAGCTCATAACAGCACCAGCCCGGGAAGAAGACTCACTCCCAGCTCTGTTAATGATTCCCTACAAGCCACTTCACCTGTCTGGACTATATTTCGTCCTTTTACGCATTCACCAAACTTTTATAGGCACTGCTTTCTGCAGTAACTTCGGGAAGCATGTAGTACACATCTCGGGGCTTAAAGATAGGCCTTGACATCAGGTTGCACAGAATCAGCACATAAGCCAAAGGATGCAATTACAAGGATAGAAACATGTCCAAGATGCTATGGGAGCACCAAGGAAGGGAGCGTAATATGGCCTGGAGGGGAACAGTCTGAGCTAATGACACCCAGGGCAAGGGTGCTGGAGGGCACTATTAGCAATAGGAGTGATGTCTGAGGCTCCTGGAAAGGTTGGCAGGGATCAAATCCCAGGGGCGCTGACCTTCCATGGTGAAATGCTTATATTGTCTCCTAATAGCAATGAAATATCTTGGAACACTTTTGGGGGAAGGACTTATATGCTAAGATTTCTTTTTTTTTTCTTTTTTTTTTTTGTAGCTTAAACACTAATTCATTAACTTACAGTTCTGTCAGTCAGAAGTCTGACACACTTTTACTGGACTAAAATCAAAGTGTCAGCAGGGCTGACTTCGTTTTTGGACACTAGAGCAGAACCCATTTCCTTGTCTTTTCTAGCTTCTAGAAGCTGGCCACATTCTTTAGCTTATGACGCCCTTCCACAATGTTCAAAGCTGACAAAGGCAAGTTGATTCCTTCTCACACGGCATCACTATACCCTTCTTTTCTGCCTCACTCATCTATGTCTTTTTAAAGTTTTTTTTTTTTTAAGATGAAATTCATATAACAAAATTAATTGTTTTAAAGTGTACAATTCAGTGGCATTTAGTTTATTCACCATGGTATGCAACCACCATCTATATTGAGTTCCAAAACATTATAATCAATTCAAAAAAACCCTGTATCAATTAAGCATCCATTACCCTCTGACCTAGCTCCTGGCAACCACTAATCTACTTTCTGTCTCTATAGATTTACCTATTCTAGAAATTTCATAAATAGAATCACATAATGTGTGACCTTTGGTATTTGGCTTCTTTTACTTAGAATAATATTTTCAAGGTTCATTCCATGTTGTAGCATCTATCAGTACTTCACGTTTTTTTATGTCTGAGTAATATTCTGTTGTATGAATATGCCATATTTTTGTCTATCCATTCATCCTCTGATGAACAATTTGTTTCCACTTTTAGCTAATATGAATAGTGCTGCTATGAACATTTGTGTACAATGTTTGTTTGAGTGCCTGTTTTCGGCCCTTCTGAGTATATATCTAAGAGTAGAATTGCTGGGTCATATGGTAACTCCATGTTTAACTTTTTAAGAAAGTTTCAACCTGTTTTTCCACAGTGGCTTTACCATTCTATGTTTCCATAAACAATGTATGAGGGTTCCAATTTCTCCACATCCTTGCCAACACTTGTTATTTTTTCTTTCTTCCTTCCTTCCTTCTTTCTGTGTGTGTGGGTATTACAGCTAGCCTAGTGGGTGTGAGATGGTATCTTATTGTGGTTTTGACTTGCATTTCCTCAGTTACTACTAATACTGAGTATCTTTTTAGGATTTGCTTTTTCAATAATTGAATTTGGTGGTTATGTGAAAGATGGATTTAAAAAGAAGTGAAAAGATGATAGGAAAACCAGTTTTCCAGAGTAAATCTGGCAAAGCAAAATTGAAGAAATATTTAGAAAGAAAAACAGTCAGAATTTGGGAACCTGTTGAATAGGAGAGTTACAGAAAAGGGAGAAGTCAAAGTATCTCCACCATCCTCATCCGTAAAGTAAAAGGGTTGGATCAGATGACCTGGAGTGCTTCCCAGTGCTAACATTCTTTCTCAGAGTGACTTTACCTTACAAATATCAAAGAGGTTTATATGGTGAAATTTACTCAGGCCTCCTTAAAATTCATGTTGTATACATACTTTAATAGCTTCTAAGAATAAGCCCTTCTCATTGCAGGGACAAATGAGATAGAACAAAATTTAAATGGAAACAATTTAATTTAGTTTAAAAATTGTTAATTAATTCAAACCAATGTAGCCTCTAAATATCAGTCATTGTGTTTTACATAAAATGTCACAAGTCAAGTGCCAGGGATCTGCCACTGTAATTAATCCTATTGCCCTATCAAAATGCAAATATGGAAAATATTGAGAATTATTTTTTAAAGCCTGAATAATGGAAATAAGTCAATGCCAGTTCCCAACAAAGTTTTATTTAAAAAAATAACATAATTTCCTGATAAGAAAGGCCAAGGTAACATTAGGATTAAAGATTTCATAATGTGCAATTTCCTTTATTTGAGTTCTGGTTTATCCATTCTTACAGAAAAATGCCAAAGTTGGCACATTTCAAAATTTACCTAGACACGACTTGATTAGAGTCAAAACAGTTACAGTAAGAAAAGCTTACAAGATAAAGTAGGTAAACACTGTGCTTGCCTCCTCCTGTGACCACATTAAAATTACAAGTAAATTATAGAACAGTCAACCTGAACAATGATCTGAAGTCTAGCTGAACAGAAGTCCTATAACTGGGGATATAAAGAAGCCACACTGAGACTGGCAAGAGGGGCAGAGACAAGATACAGTCCAGCCCCCACCTGTGTGTGTAGGTTGAGAATTGGGAGGGATAACTTGGCCATGGCGGTTCTCGCTGGAGAAACAAGGGACCCCAGCCCCACACCAAGTTCCCCATCCCAGAGTACCGCTGCAAGGAAGAGGACCCTCCACAACATCTGGCTGTGAAAAACAGTGGGGATTCCAATCAGGGAAGACAGAAGGCTGTGGGAAATCCAGACATCCTCTTAAAGACATCCACTCATTTGCAGACCATTACCCTCGGCTCCGTCAGAGCTACAGTGACTCAGGAGGTGTCAGAGACATACAGGGAGAGACTAAGTTGTGTAGCTTCAGGGCGAGGACTGGAGGGACAGTTGTCATTTTCCCTGTGTAAAAGCCAGCAGGCGGGCACCATCTTTTCTGTGTTGAGTCCTCCCTGACATGGCCAAATCCGAATCTGCATTGGCTTGGTGAACTCTGCTCACTCCACTCTGGTGACTCCCTGGGACCCTGCCCCACCCAACTCAGAATGAGGGAAGCTCTTTTTCTGCCAGCACCCAGCCTCACGTTGTGTTCTTTCTTAGACAACTCATGGGGATTTGTGGGCCCCCAGGAGGGCAGTGGCTGGCCTCAGTGTGCTCTGAGACTTTTGCTGAGTAGTTCCAGGCTCAGCACTGGCAACAAACCAGAATCTACATTAAACTGTTGAACACCACTGACCCTACCCTGGTGACTACCTGAGACTCCACCTCCCCCACACCACATGAGGCTCTATCAGGGCCCAGCCTTACAGGAGCCAGCAGGACTTGGGGTGTTCTGGGCTTTTTGTTGGAGCTACTCCAACCCCATACTGGTGGCAGCCATCCTTAGTTCTAAGTGTTGCCTGTCCCACATGCCTCTAGGTCCAGCAGAGGCAGCAACCAACAATGGATCACTTTGTAGCTCCTATCATGTAGTCCTGGCCGGTCACAGGCAGCAGCTGACCTGGGCCTGCACCATAGCTCCTCCCAAGAGGCCCTGCAACCAACATACCTAGAAGTCAGCTTAGGACCAGAGCTCAAATATAACAGGAGGGCACAAACAACTCACACAAGGGACATTCCTAGAGTACCTGGCACAGGTGACCAGGGAGACTGTGCCACTGGGCCCGCAGGGCTCCTACTACAATGGGTTATCAGGCTAAGTCTGGGAGATGCAGCATATCCACCTGATACTTAGAAACAACCAGAGATGCACCCAAGGTGAGGAAACAAAAAATTTGTCCCAAATGAAAGAACAGGGGAAAACTCCAGAAAAAAAACTAAATGAAATGGATACAGTCCAAACTAATGGTTATAAGGATGCTCGATGAACTTAGGGTAAGAATAAATTCAGTAGAATTCAACAAAGAGATACTAAGCATTAAAAAAAGGACATAGAAACCATAAAAAAGAACCAGTCAGAAATGAAGAATATAATAACTGAAATGAAGAACGCACAAGGAGGAATCACCAGTAAAAATGATGAAGCAGAAGACTGAATCAGCAATTTGGAAGACAGGCAGAAGAAAACACCCAATCCAAACAGCAAAATGAATAAGAAATAAAAAAGTGAGGATAGTTTAAGAGACCTCTGGGACAATATCAAGCGTAATAACATTCACATCAAAGGGGTATCAGTAGGTAAAGAGAGAAAACAAGGTATTAAGAACCTATTTGAAGAAGTAATGACTGAGAACTTTTCTAATCGGGTAAAGGAAATAGACATACAAGCTCAGAAAGTACAGAGAGTCTCAAACACAATAAATCAAAAAAGGCCCACACCAAGACATATTAAAATGGCAAAGGTTAAGACAAAAAGAAAATGCTAAAAGCAGCAAGAGAAAGGTAAGTAGTTACTTACAAGAGAAAGCCATAAGATTTTTCAACAGAAACTTTACAGGCAAGAAGGGATTGGCACAAAATATTCAGTTATGAAAATCAAGGACCTACAACCAAGATTACTCTACCCATCAAGGCTATTGTTTAAAATTGAAGAAGAGATAAAAAGCTTCCCAGACAAGAAAAAGCTAAGGAGTTCATCACTACCAAACCACTGTTACAAGAAATGTTAAAGGGACTTTTCTAAGAAGGGTGTATGTGCGTGTGTGTGTGTGTGGGGGGGCCAGTGGAAGAGCATAAAGATGAATAACAAAATGGCAATAAGTATGTATCTATAAATAATTACTTTAAATGTAAATAGGTTAAATGCTCCAATCAAAAGAGATAGGGTGGCTGTCTGGATAAGAAAACAAGACCCATATATATGCTGTCTACAAGAGACCCACTTCTGATTAAAAGATACACACATACTGAAAGTAAAGGGAAAAGGTATTTCAAACAAATGGTAATGTAAAAAGCTGGAGTATCAATATTTATATCAGACAAAAAAGACTTTAAAACAAAAAGGCTATAATAAGAGACAAAGAGGAACGTTACATAATGATAAAGGAATGAATCCAACAAGAGGATATAACCTTTGTAAACTTTTATGCACCCAACATAGGAGCACCTAAATGTATAAAGTAAATATTGACTAACATAAAGGGACAGATGAACAGTAATACAATCATAGAAAGGGACTTTAATACCCCATTGACACCAATGGACAGATCTTCCAGAAAGAAAATTAACAAGGAAACAGCTGCCTTAAATGACACACTAGACCAGATGGATTTAATGGATATTTTTAGAGCATTTCCCCCGAAAGCAGCAGAATACACATTCTTTTCAAGTGCACAAAAGACATTTTCCAAGATAAACCATATGTTAGACCATAAACAAGTCTCAATAAATTTAAGAAGACTGAAATCATATCAAGCATCTTCTCTGACCGCAATGGTATGAAACTAGAAACCCAAAAAACCCAAAAAACAAAAACAAAAAAACTGAAAAGTACATCAACACATGGAGACTAAATAACATGCTACTAAACAACGAATGGGTCAACAACTAGATCAAGGAAGTAATTAAAAGATACTTTGAGACAAATGAAAATAAAAACACAATGACCAAAAATCTATGGGACACAGTGAAAGCAGTCCTAAAAAGGAAATTTATAGCACTGAAGACTTAACTCAAGAAGCAAGAAAAATCTCAAATAAGCAATCTAAACTTACCCTTAACGGAACTAGAAAAAGAACAACATACAAAGCCCCAAGTGAGTAGGACCAAGAAAATAATAATGATCAGAGTAGAAATAAATGAAATAGAGTCTAAAAAAAAAATAATACATAAATGAAAACCAAGAGCTGGTAGAGAAGAAATGACAATGGAAACCATAGCAATACAAAGGATTATAATACGACAAGCAATTATATGCCAACAAATTGGACAATCTAGAAGAAACAGATAAATTCCTAGGAACACACAACATTGTCAATGGGGAAAAGCTAAAAGTGTTTTTGTTAAGATCAGGAGCAAAACAAAGATGGCCTTTCACTTCTTTTACTCATCATAGTAGTAGAAGTCCTAGCCACAGCCATCAGACCATAAAAAAGAAATGAAAAGCATCCAAATTGGAAAAGAGTAAGTAAAACTCTCATTATTTGCAGATGACATGATACTATATAGAAAGAATCTGAAGATTCCACCAAAAAAACTATTGGAACTGATAATTAAATTTAGTAAAGTAGCAAGATACAAAATTACTCAGAAATGGGTTGCATTTTTATACATCACTAATAAAACTGTTAGAGAGTGAAATTAAAAAAAGCAATCCCATTTACAATAATATCAAAAATAAAATAAAATGCTTAGAAATAAATGTCAGCAAGGAAATAAAAGACCTGTACTAGAAAAACTATATGACACTGAAGAAAGAAATTGAAAGCATATACAGTGCTCATGGGTAGGAAGAATCAATGGCATTCAAGTGTCCACACTACCCAAAGTGATCTATAGATTCAATGAAATCCCTATCAAAATACCAGTGGCATTTTTCACAGAACTAAAACAAGTAATCTTAAAAATTATATGAAACCACAAAATACCTTGAATAGCCACAGCAATCTTGAGAAAGAACAACAAAATTGGAAGTATCATGCTACCTGATATCAAACTATATTACAAAGCTACAGTATCAAAACAGCAAGGTACTGGCATAAAAACAGGCGCATAGATCAATGGAACAGAACAGAGAGCCCAGAAATAAACCCATACCTATATGGTCATTTAATCTATGACAAAGGAGGCAAGAATAAACAATAGGGTAAAGACAGTCAATTCAATAAATGGTGCTGGGAAAACTGGACAGATACAAGCAAAAAAAAAAAAAAAATGGAACTGGACCACCTTTTTATACCATATACAAGAAAAAACTCAAAATGAATTGAAGACTTAAATGTAATACCCCAAACCATAAAACTCCTAGAAGAAAACATAGACAGTAAACTCTGACATTGCTTGTGCTTGGTGATATATTTTTCTTATCTGTCTACTCGGGCAAGGGAAATAAGAGAAAAAATAAAAAATAAACAAATGGGACTCCATCAAACTAAAAATTTTTGAATGGCAAAAGAAACCATCAACAAAATGAAAAGAGAGCCTATTGAATGGGAGAAGACATTCACCAATGAAACACATGATAAGGGTTTAATATCCAAACTTTATAAAGAACTCATACAACTCAACACCAAAAAACCCCAAATAATCCAATTAACAAATGGACAGAGGATCCAAAAAGACATTTCTCCAAAGAGGACATACACATAGCCAACAGACATATAAAAAGATGCTCAACGTCACTAATCATCAGAGAAATGAAAATAAAAACCACAGTGAAATATTGCCTCATACGTATCAGAATGACTATCATCAATAAATCAGTAAACAAAGCATTGGGGAGGATGCGGGAAAAAGGGAACCTTTGTGCACTGTTGATGGTGCAGTGACTAAAGAAAACAGTAAGGAGTTTCCTCAGAAATTTAAAAATAGAACTACCTTATGACCCAGCAATTCCACTTCTGTATATTTATCCACAGAAATCTGAAACACTAATCCGAAAAGATATATACGCTCCTGTGTTGACTGCAGCACTATGTACAATAGCCAAGATACTGAAGCAACCCTAGTACCTGCCAATAGAGAATTGGATAAAGAAATTGTGGTGCATTTACACAATGGAATATTACTTGGCAAGAAAAAAAGAATGAAATGTTAACATACGTGACAACACGGATGGACTTAGAGGATATTATGCTAAGTGAAACAAGTCAGACTAAGAAAGACAAATACCATATGATCTCACTTATATGTGGAATTTAAAGAACAAAATAAACGAGCAAACAAAACAGAAACAGACTCATAGATACAGAGAGCAAATTGATGGTTGCCAGAGGGCATGGGAGTTGGGGAACTGGGTAAAAAAGGCGAACGGATTAAGAAGTATAAATGGGTAATTACAAAACACAGGGATATAAAGTACAGCATAGAAAATACTGTGTTTCCCCAAAAATAAGACCTATCGGGAAAATAAGTCCTAGCATGATTTTTCAGAATGACATCCCCTGAACATAAGTCCTAATGCATCTTTTGGAGGAAAATTTAATATAAGACCCGGTCTTATTTTCGGGGAAACACGGTATAGTCAATAATGCTGCAACAACTATGTATAGTGCCAGGCAGTAAACCAATTGGGGGGATCACTGCATACATTATATAAATGTCTCACCACTATGCTGTACACCTGAAACTAATATAAAATAATATCGAATATCAACTGTAACTGAAGAATTAATTTTAAATAAATACATAAATAGTTTCAGTACTACTACTTCTTTAAAGTTATAAATGAATCAACAAAAGGTTGTTCATTAAACCATTCTTCTCTTTAAAAATGTAGGAAGGGCTAGTTCACAAAATAAATTAAGTGGTATGATCTCAACAAGCAAGAATTACATCTACTGTTTTAAAAATAAGGGTGACAATTTTTTCATGTGTGTTAATGCTAAATAAATACAATTTGGTAGTGTTATGGTGGACATATGAAATTATACACTAAAACTCACCCAATTACTGTAAAACTGTCCTTTTGAAAGATTGATGAATCCTTTGGTTTGATTATCACAAGTTCATAAGATAGCAAAAGTATTGAAGAATTTTGTCTTCATAAGTTCTAGTAAAACATATTATTTTCTCAAGTATTTTTCTCCCATTTGTTCATAATTGTTCATCATTTATTTTTCTTAGCTTAGTCGTCAAGGCACACATTCCATTCAACCATTAAACTGAATTACCACCCTCTCAAGTAATTTATATTCTCTCAATCTCATTCCTAGTAAGGTAAAAATGCAGTTTTTGAGGACTCATCCTGATCATGAAATCGTTTCCACTTAGGGTGTAAGCCATGATAAAAGTTAAACTGTGAGGTTTGTGAGGAAAGGAATTAAAGGAAAGGTTTTCTTCCTCTGATCTCGTGTTCTGCAGCTCATATGCACCTGGACCTTTTTTACCCCAATGGGCCCTGCTCATATTAAGGCCTGTCACATTCCAGAACCAATTCTGTAGGGGAAAGCCAGCATCTGAACTGCTGATCCTCCCTTTCTTCCCATCCACCCATTCATTCCTCTTTATAGGATACTAGGGAATTAAAGTGTCCCTCTTTGCCTACAGCAATATATTTTGTCTTAAAGTTTATTGTGTCTTATCTTAGTATAGATACTCCAGGTCTTTTATGGTTGCTGTTTACATGGAATATATTTTTTTATCTGTGACGTAATAAAAAAGAAATATTTGGTCTTTGGTCTCGGGCACAGAGCTTCTAAAACTCTAGTAATTTACTGTCCTTTGTACGCTGAGATGGTTCAGGTTGTGGGGCAGGGTGGGGCAAATAGCTTCAGGATGGAAGCTGGTTGCCAGAAAAAACAACAGTATGATTGAGCGCTAGAACTTTCAGCAGTATCCCCCCACTTCTGGGGAGGGGAGAGGAGGGGCAGATTAAGTCCAATCACCTATGATCAATACTTTAATCAACTGTGACTCCATGACGAAATCCCATAAAAATCCCTAAACAGGGTTGGTTTAGGAGAGCTTCTGAGTTGGTGAATACATCCATGTGCCAAAAGAGTGGCAAATACTGACTCCATGGTAGCAGGGGCTCCTCTGTTTGGGACCCTTCCTGATCTCAATCGACGCGCATTTTCATCTGAGAGTTCATTTGTAGTTTTTCATAATAAATTGTAATAGTAAGTAGAGCAAATTGCTTCAGTTCTGTGAGTTGTGCTCAAGAATGATCAAACCTGAGGTGATGGTGAGGTGGTCAGTGGAACCCCCAAACTTATTGTCAGCTGGGCCAAAGTATGGGTTGCCTGGGAACCCCACTTGCAGCTGGTGTTTGAAGTGAAAGCAGTATTATGGGACTAAGTCCATTAATTGTGGGATCTGATGCTAACTCCAGTTACATCGTTTCAAAATAGTATTGAATTGTTGGATATCCAGTCAGTGTCAAAGATTTGGTGTGAAAAAAATGACATAGTTGGTGTCAAAAAAATGCACACTGTCCTTTCCTTTTTAACCTAGTTGTATTTTCAGATTGCAAAATTTCTATTGATCTAGATTCAAGTCTGCTGATTTTTTTTCTCCTACCAGTAAAAATACTCTGTGGCTTCCTACAAGAATAGCTTTTGGCATCACTTCCTGCTAATTCTTTTTTCTAAACCCAGCAATTCAATTCCGCCTTCCAGAGGCGACCCAAGCCTGACTCCCAATTACTCCGTCTTGAGAGATTTCAAGACATTGTCTCTACCAACTTTCATGGAAGTTTGTTTGATCAGCATCTTTGGACTTAACTTACAACCATCTACTGTCTGTAAGACAAATGCCATCACCTTTGTTTTAAATAAATGAGAAATTTTCAACCTAGAAATGAATAGTAATTTGTCCAAAAATGAAGGACTAGAACCCAGGACTTCAGAATTTTAAACAAACCGGTAATTGAATGTATATAAGAATCACCAAGGATTTT
Organism: Rhinolophus sinicus; assembly: GCF_057876585.1. NCBI lineage: Eukaryota > Metazoa > Chordata > Mammalia > Chiroptera > Rhinolophidae > Rhinolophus > Rhinolophus sinicus. Next base: position 84,763,677 of record NC_142502.1, on the reverse strand, counting down.
TTAAAAATTCAGATTCCTGGCTCTAGTCATTCTGATTCAAAAATAACTGAGGCAAAACCTAAGAATGTGAATTTTTAACAGCACTTCAAATAATTATAGTATTGGGAATCTGAGAACAGTAATACAATAGGCAACTAGTTACAAGTTCAAAAGCATTTGGGACAGAACAACAGCTGAGCCAGGCAAATCCAAACATGGAAAATATTGAGAAAACATCTTCATTTTCTAATAGAAAGATGGTTATTTGTCTGGAATCAAAAGCAAGGACTCCAGGCTAGGACTTAGTCACCAGATAGCTCTTATCCTTAACAAGAACTAAGAAAGAATATTATCTTAATTAGAACATTATACTGAATGGACTAACTTTCCAAATTCCAAGTCATTTTAAAGAAAAGTGTGATATTAAGAATATTTTAAGGCTTTAGCAGAAATGAGAGTTTCAAAGCCATATCTTTAGATCACATCTGGAGTTGGACAATTTCCTCAATTACTATTTTTTAAAATTAGGTACCCCATCTTATTCCAATAAAGTTTAAGATTATTTCTGAAATTTATTTTGGTATAAAAATTTAACAAGTGTTTATTACAGCAGACTCTTTCATATAAATGAATAGAACAAGGCCCTGCCCTCAATGACTCAGCAAACAGGGAGTCAAGCACATCGATCCAAACACCGTCTGTGGAATGGCAGCCCTAGGCCTGTGTCTCAGCTCCTTTCCTTATTATTGTGAACCCTTGGACTATTTGACCTCTTCAATCCTCAGGTTCTTTGACTAACAGGGAAAGCAACATTGTCGACTTCACAGGATTTTGTGGGAGTTAAATAGTATAATTCTCAAAATGTTAAAGACTAGTTCCTCAAAGCCACAGTGAAGATGAGACCAAGAGTTATTTAACGCATTAATGAGGAAGCCAGCATGATGACAAAGCTACTTTAAAGAAATATGGGAAAGACTGTTACACATAATAAATAAAAGGAAGTGCTAGAATAAGATTGCTAAATTATTTATAAAACTGGTGACTATCCTACAGAGTCATAGAACTTAACATTTGGAGTTATCTTTTCTATAGAAATTATTTGCACCTCTACCATCAAAAAATTATTTAAAACGGATCAGTCTGCTACAAATTCGCATCCAATTTCATCTGGGCCTGAATCAATAGTAAATACAAAATTAGACAGAGATACATTCCTAGAGAATTAAATAATCCTGTTAGATAATGCTCCAGCATGAAAAGATATGCAGTCATCATTTTGCCTTATTTCCAAGCTTTGGATAACTTTTCTTAATACACATAAAGTGTTTAGCCCAGAACTTGGCACAAAATAAGTACTAAAAAGTATGATAGCACATTTATGATTTCTAACTTTATAATCCTAGCTCTGCCACATACTGGCTGGGTGATCTTAGGCAGTGTCCTCTCTCATTGCTTTAGTGTCCTCACCTGCAAAATGGGGGTAAAGGTGTTTTCCACCTCACAGGGCTATCGGAAAATTAAGGATTTAATACATACAAAGCACTTGGTGTCTGCCACACAGTAATCACTAAATAAGTGAAAGTAAATGCTGTCATTTCCCAAGGCATTTGATGTCACACTACAGTCAACATTTTCACAATATAAGGAAATGAAAGGGGGAAAAAATACTGCTATGATGTTAAGAGGGTGGGCACAGTTGGGCAGAGGATGCTCAAAGACCTTTTGCAGCTTGAACTTGGCCTCAGGAACAAGCTATTTATAGCTGGGCTGGGAAACCAGCACTCCCTTGCCTCAAACATTATTAAAATGGACATATTCCAGGGTTCTGAAAGCAAAGATAAATTTTAGACTCTTGTTTGCCTTCGTTTGGCCCTCATCCTGACACAGTAATAATATGCAACACACTTTCACAGGTTACTACAAGAACAGCCTGATGTTTCTAGACCAAATCCAGACCTATGGTGTCTATGACATCTTTCCCTGGGGACGAAAATGTTAAGTATTCTTTACTTAGAGCAGCTTCCCCAGCATGTTTGACTGCCTTATTTGATGTGGAAATAGAAAGCAAATGTCATCACCAACCAAACACTCTACACAATCACAGCCCAACAGCCAAGAAGCTACAGCTATTTTCATATTTTCCCCTCTATGCAAGGAGCATCTGAAGTGCGTAAAGAGCAGACGAATGATTATCTTCCCAGCAATCTTCTCCTGGCACTGGCACATTAGGGAAAGCACTGTAGACATCCATCTGAGTTTTGTGGACTTCTCTTTTCTGTGAGTCATTATATGAAGGCTAAAGAACATGATTATAAATACACAGAACCCAGAGACAGACAACTATTTTTTTCGAAACACATGAATATTGATGAAAATAGTTTTGATGGCCGTTCCAGTGGACACAAGACAGCCACCTGGAGTTGTGTCTCTCTCCTCCCAGATCGTGTTTCCTGCATTGAGAATGCAGAATCTAGGAAGCCAGAGAGCTCAGCACACTGACTGTCAAAGCAGATGTGGACTTTAATAAGCATATTTCATGAATGAGGTGGGCTCTGTCATTTATATAATATGTAAACAGGCGATTAGTGTTAGAAGACTATCATGGCCTTTTCAGAAATGACTCTTCCTTTTCTAGTCATTTATTCAGCTACTCATTTATTGATTTACTCTCTAATGATAGAATAAACATATTCCTAATATCAGATAATAAGTGTAGCACAGGAAAGCACAAAGAAATAGCCAAAAATTCTGCATAATTCCACCACTCAAATAGAATCTTACCAACATGTTTTTGTTTTATGTACTTCTAGTGTCTTCTTGAGGGGTCAGGGGAGGGAAGGAGAGAGAGAGAGAGATCATACCTTTGTAGATTTGTATATATAATTGTAACCTGCATGGCAAGTAAGAGTTTGTTTCACTTATCTAAGTCTGAATAACAAATCACCTCCAAAGGTAGTGGCTTTAAAACCAGCAACATGTAGTTTGTTCACAAATCTTCAATTTGGGAAGGGCTCAAAGGGGACAGCTTGTCTTTTCTCCACTCAGTGTCAGCCAGGATGCCTCAAAGACAGGGGCATTATTGGAAGGCTTCCTCGATTTCCTGCCTGGTGCCTAGGTTGGACAACAAAGAGCTGGGGCTGGACAACCGGTGTCCTTGGGAATCTCTTGTTTTCTCTGTGCTCTGTTCTCATGGTGTCTCCACCATGGTAGTTTCAGGAGAACTGGATTTCTTACATATCAACTTAGGTTTCCCAAGGCTTTTGTACTGACAGGCTGGGGGGGACACAATACTGTATCATCTTTTATGACTTAGCCTTGTAAGTACATAAAATCACTTCCAACACATTCTATTTGCTAGAAACGAGTCATCAGAACCAGCCCATATTCAAGAGAGGGTAAACTGGAATCCACCTTATTGGAGGGAGTCGCAGTTTCTGAACAGGTTTTAAAACCCCAGGGAACCTAGGAGCTAAATGAATAGTTGAACAAATAAATAAGGAAGGATGAATGACTTCTAAGAAAGATTGTAAAAATATTTTAACACTAATCAACTGTTTCCGTTGTTTGACAGTATAGCCCATCTCATTCTTGAAATATCCCTATTAAATAAAATGCATACCTTCTGTGACAATAAACATTTCTTGGCTGAATGAATTTAGCTAGTCGTGAGTATTTCCCTATATCAACAAATAATTTTACATCATAATTTTAAGAGGATCATTGTGAATATATCATAATATATTTAACCAATTTCCAGTTACCCAATGTCAGATATTTAGACTATTTACTTTGCCATGTAGATAACTCTGTGATTAACAACCTAGAACAGAACTCTCTATTTTCTTTTTATGAATCCATGAACATAGAATTTCAGGGTGAAAAGGATATATATTTCCAAAGTTTTGAATAGCTACTGCAAAAATGTCCTAGTATTTTTTAATAGACTTTATTTTTTAGAAGAGATTTAGGTTCACAACAAAATTGAGCAGAAGATGCAGAGATTTCCCATGTACCCGCAGTGGGTACACATGCACCTCTCGCATTATCAACACCCCCCTATAATAGTGGTACATTTGTTACAACTGATGAACCTACACTGACACATCATTATCACTCAGAGTCCATAGTTTATATTAGGGTTTACTCTTGGTGTTATATATTCTGAGTTTGGACAAATGTATAATGATATATTAACATATTCATCATTATAATACCTTAGAGTAATTTCAAAGTATAGTGACATGTATCCACCATACAGAATAGTTTCACCCTAAAAATCCCGTGCTCCACATATTCTCCTTCCATTCCCCCTAAACCCTGGCAACCACTGACATTTTTGCCGTTTCCCTATGTTTGCCTTTTCCATAATGTCATATTCTTGGAATCAAACAGCATGTAGTCTTTTCAGATTGGCTTCTTTCATTTAGTAATATGTATTCAAGTTTCCTCCATGTCTTTTCATGGCCTGATAGTTCATTTCTTTTTAGCACTAAATAATATTCCATTATCTGGATGTACCACAGTTTACTGATCCATTCACCTATTGAAAGACATCTTTTGCTTCTAAGCTTTGGCAATTATGAATAAAGCTGCTATAAACATTTGTGTGCAGGTTTTTTGTGTGAACATAAATTCTCAACTCCTTTGGCTAGATACCAAGAAGCATGATTTCTGGACCATATGAAAAGCCTATGCTTAGTTTTGTAAGAAACCACCAAACTGTCTTCAAAGTGGCTGTACCATTTTGCATTCCCACCAGCAATGATAAGAGTGCCTGTTACTGCACATTCTTACCAGCATTTTGTGTTCATAGGGTTCTGGATTTTGGCCATTCTAACAAATGCCTTGTAGTACATCCTTGCTGGTTTTATTTGCATTTCCCTGATGACTTGTGATGAGGAGTACCTTTTCATATGCTTATTTGCCATCTGTATATCTTTTTTGGTGGGATCTTTGGTCTATTTTTTAATCAGGTTGTTTGTCTTTTTATTGTTGAATTTTAAGAGTTCTTTGTACATTTTGAGTAATAGTTCTTTATCAGATGTGTCTTTTACAAATATTTTCTCAGTCTATGGCTTGTCTTTTCATTCTCTTGACAGTGTCTTTTGCAAAGCAGAAATTTCTAATTTTAATGAAATCCAGCTTATTATTACTTTCATAGATCATACTTCTAAAAGTTTTAATAGTTTTGCATTTTATACTTAGGCCTGTGACCCACTTTGAGATAACTTTTGTGAAAGATGTATCTGTGTCTAGATTCATGTGATGTCCAGTTGTTCCAGGTCCATTTGCTGAAAAGAATATTTTTCCTCCATTGTGTTACTCCTTTGCCAAAGATCAGTTGACTATTCATGTGGGTCTATTTCTGGGCTTTCTATTCTATTCCATTGACCCATCTCTCTATTCCTACACCAGTACTGCACTATCTTGCTTATTGTAGCTTTATGTGAGTTTTGAAGTCAGACAGTATCAGTGCTTCAACTTTGTTCTTGTCCCTCCATATTGTGCTGGCTATGCTGAGTGTTTTGCTTGTCCATATACACTTTAGAATCAGTTTATCAATCTCCACATCATAACTTGATAGGATTTTGATTAGAAATACACTGAATCTATAGATCCAGTTGGAACCAACTGAAACCTTGACAAAGTACTGAGTTTTCCTACTTATGAACACGGAGTATGTTCATTTATTTAGTTCTTCTAATTTCTTCCGTCAGAATTTTGTAGTTTTCCTCATAAAGATCTAGTACATACTTTGTTAGTTTTAACCTAAGTATTTTATATTTGGGGGTGTTAATGTAAATGATATTGTGTTTTTAATTTCAAATTCCACTTGTTCATTGCTGGTATGTAGGAAAGCAATTGACTTTTGCTTATTAACCTTGTGTCCTACAAACTTGCCATAATCATTTATTAGTTTCAGGAGTTTTTGTTGTTGTTGCTGTTGATTCTTTCAGATTTTCTCCATAGATGATCATGTCATGTGCAAACATAGAGCTTCATTCCTAATCTGTATACCTTTTACTTCCTTTTCTGGTCTTATTGCACTAGTTAGCACTTCCAGTTTGATGTTGAAAAGCAGTGGTAGGAGGAAATATCCTTGCCTTGTTTCCGATCTGAGTGAGAAAGCTTGGAATTTTCACTTGTATGATATTAGCTACAGGGTTTTTGGTATATATTCTTTATCAAGTTGAGAAAGTTCTCCTCTATTCCTAGTTTACTGAGAGCTCTTATGATGAATGTGTGTTGGATTTTGTCATGTTTTTTTCTAAACCCATTGATATGATTGTGTGATTTTTCTTCTTTAGCCTGTTGATGTGATGGAGTATATTAATTGATTTTTGAATGTTGAACCAGCCTTGCTAATCTGGATACATCCTACTTAGTTTTAGTATATAATTCTTTGTATACATTGGTGGATTTGATTTGCTAATATTTTATGGAGGATATTCGCATCTATGTTCATTAGCAATATTGGTCTGTAATTTTCTATTATTGTAATGCCTTTGCCTGGTTTTGATATTAGGTTAATGCTGGTCTCACAGATTGAGTTAAGAAGTATGTCTTCTGCTTCCATCTTCTGAAAAAGACTGTAGAGATTTAGTATAATTTCTTCCTTAAACGTCTGGTAGAATTCAACGGTAAATCCACCTGAGGCTGTTGCTTTCTGGCTTGAAAGATTATTAATTATTGATTTAATCTCTTTAATAGATATAGGCCTATTCAGATGGTTTTTCTTCTTAAGTGAGTTTTGGCAGTTTGCGTTATTCAAGGAATTAATCCATTTAGATCATCAAAATTGTGGGCATAAAGTTCATACTATTCCTTCATTATCCTTTTAATGTCCATAGGATCTGTAGCGATGTCTCCTCTTTCACTTCTAATATTAGTAATTTGTATTGTCTCTCTTTTTCTCTTCTTAGTTAGGTGGGTTAGAGGCTCACCAATTGTATTGATCTTTTCAAAGAACCAGGTTTTGGTCTCATTGCTATTATTATTTGGAAAAAAAACTTATCTGGTAGATCATTTAAGAATAAGAAAAGTACGTTGTTAGTTTACTTCTATTCTTTCTTTGATCTTCTCTTCCTTACTTTATGTATATACAAGTTTCTGATCTATATCATTTTTTCTCTATCTAAAAAACTTTTAACATTTCTTGCAAGGCATGTCTACTGGAAATTAATTTCCTCAATTTTTGTCTGTCTGAGAAAGTCTTTATTTCCCCCTACACTTTTGAAGTATAATATCACAGGGTACAGAACTTTAGGTCGATGTTTTGTTTTTGTTTTTCTCTAAATAATTTAAATATTTCACTCCAATCTTTTCTTGGTTTCATGATTTCTGAGAAGTCAGATATAATTCTTTGCTGTAACACAGGTAAAGTGTTTAGCATGTTTTAGGATTTTTCCTTAATCTTTGATTTTCTGTAATTTGAAAATAATATGCCTAGTTGTAGATTTTTGTTGTTGATTTTTTTTTTCCATTTATCCAGTTTAATGTTCTCTAAGATTCCTAGTAAATCTGTGGTTTTGTGTCTAACATTAATTTGGGGAAATTTTCAGTCACTGTTGTTTCAAATATTTCTTCTTATTCCTTATTTCTCTTTAATGTTCCTTTCTCTAGTCTCCTTCTGTGTTTGTTATAGCTTTTGCAGTCTTTTCCCATTCTTGCACATTCTGTTCTGGCTTTTTGTTTTTGTTTTAAGTCTTTGTTTTCTTTGATTTTTGGTTTAGAGCATTCTACTGATAGATACTCAAGCACTGAGATTCTTTCCTCAGCTGTATCCAATCAGCTAATAATTCCATTTAGTCTTCATTCCTGGTATAGTGTTTTGTTTGGTTTTGTCTTTTTATCTCTTCATTTCTTGTTGGCCCTTTCTTAGAATTTCTCTCTGCTTACATTGGCTTTATGTTCTTACATACTGTCTACTGTATCCATTAGAGTTCTTAGTATATGATCATAATTATGTTAAATTCCCAATGTGATAATTCCAACAACTCCTGCCATATCTCAGTCTGGTTCTGAAGCTTATTCTGTCTCTTCAAACTTTGTTTTTTGACTTTTGGTATGTCTTATGCTTTTTTCCTGATAGGCTAAGAAATGTACTGGGTAAATGGAGCTGCTGTCAATAGGTCTTCAGTATTGTAGTGGTGAGATGTGGGGAAAGTGTTCTACAGTCCTATAATTAGGTCTCAGTGGTATATTTGCTTGGATTTTTATTCCAAGCTGACATCTTAAAAAACTGCAGAAAATACAATTAACAATGACTTAGGAGCACAGATTGATGTCAAAATGCATTTCTGATAGTATTTCCTATCAGTGTGCTTCTCAATCTAGCATTACTTCATTCCTTGCCCTATTATCTACTCCACTATGGACAATTTTAAAAATTGTGCGTAATAATTTCTCTCACTTACATTTGAATAATTACCAAATATATAGGATTTTATCCCGTGTCTCTCAGTCTGCTTCCATTCTTTGGAAAGAATTCCTTTCTACAGATCAATTTCTGATTTTGTTTAAAATTATGACCTATTCTTAATATGCAGTGTAAATGGCTTTTGTTGGAACTGGAAATTGTGCTTACCAACCCCAGCTTTCATTTAGCTCTGCTTTCAATTAAAGTTCAATTTCACCCTATTGTTGGCCATATTATGAGATGCACTATATAAAATCTAATTTGCATATACTAAAACATTAGAAGCACACCAGAGGCACTTTTCAGTTATTTAAATTCTAAAATTATTCCCTTATACCACATCTGGTAGAATCATGTAATGTTCACTTTTTCTTACCCTCTGAAATTCCCCTGTGGGCTGTTAGCATGAGATGAAATCATCCTCAAAGGCTATGAAAAGAAGTTTATCAAAGAGCCACATCTCTAGTATCATGCTTTCTTATTTTATTCACACATAAAAAAATCCATATTCACATGAACAATTTAGCTTCACTCATTTCCACAAGCACAATAATATTTATACTTAAAGTGAAAAGGATCATGATTTTTTTTTTTTTTTTTGGAATTCTTCCTCTCTCTCTCTCTCTCTCTCTCTCTCTCTCTCTCTCTCTCTCTCACACACACACACACACACGCACGCGCACACACATATGTCCAAGGCCTTGCATATATTGTACTTTGGCTATGACCCCTGTGGTTGCACAAAGCAGAAACCCGACACAAACTAGTTTCAACAAGTAAAAATTCATTGGTTCATGTAACCAGAAAGTCCAAGGACAGATTTTCAGGCAATGATATATGTTGGAGCACTAGCAACAACCAACATCATCAGACCCCAATCTCAATCTCTCTCTGTCCTTTTCTGCATTCTTGCACAGGCATTTGCCTACATAGGGACAGGATGGCTACCAGCACCTGTGGCCATACAGCCTCCCAACTTAGTAACCACAGGGAGAAAGATTATTTCTTCCTGAAGAGTTCTAACGAAAATTCTAGACTGTGCTACACTGCACTGGTTTGGATCAGATGTTCATCCCTGAACCAACATCTGCAGCCAGAGGATGAAACCTACATATTGAACAAGCAGAATCATAGATATCTCCCAGACCTAGGCCCATTCAAACACTTGGACAGAGAGTGGGGGAGGGGGAGTTCCCAATGAAAAAAAAACAAACCGAATGCCAGAAAATGGTAGTGTATTATAAACAGATACACAAAATAAATATCCAATGCACTCCCTAGAAAGTTTGGAGATCCAGTATCCCTCTAAACCAGATTTGACTCTTATCCTTCTTATTCAACTACTTAAAATAAACCAAATGATTCAGTCAGCAAATCAGGTCAGTAGAAAATGTTTAAAAATTTGCACTATGTTGAAATACAGAGATTCAAAATATTTCTCTTTTTAAACAGTTTATTGTCATCATATATACCAATGCAGCAGATTGCTGTCGTCATCACAATGACAAGAATGTCAGCACCGATGAAAAGAAGGGTTAATAATTCCAGTTAAAGTTAAAGTAACATATTTATTTAATCTAGCTTCTAAAAATCTACTAAAATAACAGTCAAAAAAAGTTTAAGCATAAGTAGTACAATGAGAATCGCAGAAGAGAGGACTGTTAAAAGATTTTGGAAGCTGGAAAGAAAGCAGATGAACAAGACTTGTGAAAGGTGAAGAGGGAGTGTGGGACCCAGAAACAAGTCAAATCAAAGCAGAATGGATGAGAAGTTCAGGAGCACTGAGCAGAGTTCAGGTGGGGCTGAAAGCAGAAGAATGAGATAAAAGGTAGAGTAGAAAGACTTGCAGACCTGCCTCCCTATCTAGAGTAGCCTGGGGATGGGCCGTACAGCACTCAGGTAGAAGACTGGAGGTGTAGTTTCTGGAGAGGTTTAAGGCGAGATACTCCGAATATGGAGACACCAGGTATGGCTTAGTGTAGGGATACAGTTCTGCAAACATGTAGGCTTTAGTAGAGGTCTACAATGAAAGATGAGTCCCCAACCCTTTTCCTCCAAAACTTTAAAACTTGACTTTTTTGAGATGTAATTGACATATAAAATTGTGTACGTTTAAGGTGTAAAATTTGTTGATTTGATACATTATACATTGTAATACGATTACCACAATAGATTTGAACCTAGATTTCCAAGTTACTATAAATGTATAGTTGTCAAGGCAGAAGAGTAGAACACATTTTACTAACAATGTGTTAGCTATATTTATAATTTTTGTGTTTATAGAGATGTAGTATGCAGGCCTGCATTTGTACTCTTGCCTCAGGTCCTGCAAACAGAGTTCAAAACTCACACACAAACAGGAAACAAGAACCTTGAGGAAAACAGACAGTGTAGGAAACAGAAAAAGCAAATAACAACAACAAGCCACACTGTATGGGATATTCTCAGAATATGAGGAGATACTGCCAAGAGGTCTAAAGGAGCTCAGTCTCCCCCCAGTGACCTGGCCTCGCCCCTGGCCGACACAGCACCAATGGCTGAGTAAAGAGGGCTCCCTCAGAGTTCACTGCGCTTTGTGTAAGAACTTCTCCTTCTCAAGAAACTCCACATGCTCCCACTTGAAACCAGCTTCCATCTCACCATAGGTGGGACCAGAAAAAGGTCTCACAGAGCTCTGTGTGCTCATGGCAGAAACTGACTCCCTCATATTCCACTACCTTTAGGCCTGCGTTTGTGTCCCTTGGTGACTGAGAAGAACAAGATCAATTGCTCTTTTCTCCTTAAATGGGCCCAAACACACTCTGTTGCTTAGCCCCAAACCTCCAGTGCAAATTTTAAAATATAAGATCAGATACAAAATCAGCAGCAAAACCCCTACATCCTCAACATCTTTTCTGAAAATTCTCTTCACTTTCTGGTCCTCAGAGAGACAAGCCTTCTCCCAAGCGGTAGCTTTCCACATGCCCTATGCAAGTGGTGGCTGTTTTATCTCCCACATCCCATAAACCAGACAGCCTGGAGAAAACTGGAGAGAAGGAGGGTCACCCTGTGCTCCTCATTACCATTTCCAATCTTATCTGTCTTTCCTCCCTAACACCCATCAGTTCCTCTGAAGGCCAAGTATGCACCATCTTTATTAGACTTCTCTACATCTCTGGGTCACTTCCCTTCATTCCATAAAGATTTTAGCATCTAGCTTGTGGTCACTTTCTCCAAGATTATTCTAGTTATAACACTTGGCAATGTCCATATGTAGATGATGTGCTCAATACCCTCACTTCCTTGTACTGGCCTTCTCCAATGATCCTTTCCTCAGCTCACCTGCCCCTGGAGTCTTTCATTACTATTTTGTATACCTGCTCTGCACTTCCATTTTGCTGTACTCTCCTAGTGAAACCCCAGTTGCACCCACTCCACACATATACCTACGTATTTGAACATGGCTGGAAAAAAATCAGGCAGTTATGCTGACTGGCCTTTAAATTTGTGATTCGTCACCCCACATGGGCCTGTAGTGCTGAGCTACAGCACCAAAACACTTCCTTCTTTCTTTGTCACTCCTACTTTCTTAGATTAATTTCATACCTTCTCCTTTCCCTCAAACCTGCAACATCTCCATCCCCATGCTTACCCTCAGTTTATATCCTTGCTTCTAACCTCATCACGTAAATAGAAATAGTCAGAAAAGAGCCTCCAAATGCTACTACCACTAAATCTTCTAGCCTACCTAGGAGATTTATACTCTGCATTTACTCCCATTAAAAATGGAAGAGTGGTCCTAGCTTCACTCCAAGGCCAAGTTTTTCAATATTTACTGGATTCTACCACCACACCTACCTATTCAAGAAAGATGTGCTGCAATCACCTACTCCTTATACTGCATCATCAATTGTCTCTCTGACGTGAATCATTCCCACTGGCACTCCCATTAAGAAGGAGGAAGAAGAGAAGGGGGAGGAGGAAGAAAAGGAAGAGATAACATGCTTGAACTCACATCTATCTCTAGCTATTACTGCATCATTCTGTCACCCTTTCAGCAAAACCTACAAAAGAACACCTATCCTAACTGTATCCAATTCCTCTCTTTCATTCCCCCTCGAATCCATGCAGTCAGACTTTGGCCCTTATCACTCAATCAAAACAGATTTTTCTGTTGTCAATGAAATAGCTAATTCTCAGTTCTCATTTTACTCAACCTAGAAGCAGCATTTGACACAGTAATCTCCCTCTCTCCAGAAACACTTTTCCCTCTGGGTGTCTAAGGTTGTAACACTCTCTCTCAGTTTTCTTCCTACCTTATCAATCTATCCTTATCAGTCTCCTTTGCTGGTTCCTCCTCTTCTCCCCAATCTCTGAATGTCCCAGGACTTTGTCCTTGGAGCTCTTTTCTTTCCCTCTCTTTAAATGGCATGGGATATTGATCACTCCCAATTTATATCTCTAGCCTAGACCTTTCCTTTGAAGTCCACACATATATATCCAACTGCCTTCTGGATAAATTAACTTGAATCTCTAATACATACCTTAAACCTAACAAGATTAAAGTTGTATTTTTAAAATTTCTCTCCCAAACTAGCTCTTCCTATACTGTCCTTATCACAGTAAAGGGCAACAACATTCATTCTATGCTCTGTCCTAACACCTTGGATTCATTTTTGAGTCTACAATTTCCCGAACAACTCTTATCAGCTCTTCTTTTAAAATATCCTCAGAATCTGACCACTTCTTATTCTATTTCTCAGGTCTGGGTCACCATTACCTCTCACCTGCACTATTGCAACAGCCTCCCAACTATTCCATCTGTTTCCACCATTGACCTTCTATTGTCTATTCTTCACAGGGCAGCCAGAGTGATATTTTAAACATGTAAATCAGATCATGCCTTCCCTCAGCTCACAATTCTCCATGATTTTACAGTGCTGCTTCTTCTCTGACTTCACCTATGATCACTCTCTCCCTTCCTCACTTTGCTCCAGCCATACTGGTCTCCTTGATTTTCCTTAAACGTCCCATATCCTGGCCTCATGGCCTTTTACTTTCATTTTCCTTTGCCTGAAAAGACCCCTTCCCCCATATCACTTCTTACTCCCTCACTTTTTTCTAGTCTGTTTGCAAATATCATCCTGTCAGCAAAGCCGTTCCTGACTCCCCCATGTAACAGCCTTCCTTTACTCTGCTTATTTTTCTTCATAGACTTATCATTACCTAACTGACATTGAATATTTATGTCATCGTACCCATTTTATTGAGAGCTTCTTGTGGGCAGAGATTTTATCTGTTTATTCACTGCCAACTCTACAGTGCCTACAATAATACCTGGGACATAATAATTGGTGCTCAATTAATATTTGTTGAATGAAAGATTGATTGAAATTAAGTTGAATCCCAAAACCAAGAAAAGAACTATAAAAGAGAGCTTTTAGAAAATAAAACGAAAATACTCTTGAAAATTAAAATACGACAGCTGGAATGAAAATCTAGTAGACAGCTTAGAAAATAAAATGGAGAAAATTCTCTCTGAAAATAAAAGGAAAAGCTAAAGAAATGGAAAATAGGAAAGAAAAGATGACAAAATTGAAGGATCAGGATAAAAAAAAAACCAAATATTGGAAATTCCAGAAAGTGAGATAAGGGGAGAGAGAAAAAATGATCAAAAAAAGAATTCAATAAATTTCCCAGAAGTGAAGGACATGTGTTTCCAAATTAATGTATGTACCAAGGGAATAAAAGTTATACAACACTCATGTACAGATATTGGGCTATATCTAACAAATTATACATGCATTTACCGTTAGACCAAGCAATCACACTCTAGGATTCTATCCAAAAAAATACTTGCAAATATGCCAAATGACATACACACAAGGATATTTATTATAGAGTTATTTGTAATAATAAAAGACTGAAAATAATCCAGATGTCTATCAATAGGGGAATGATTGAATAAACTATGTTATCCAGTTGTAAATAAAATTTTTGAGCAATAGTGGAAATGTGACTATAAATGGAAAATTAGATAATATTAAGGCACTATGATTTATTTTTATAGAGATAATGACATCATAAATATGTTAAGAGAAAACTCATCTGTTAGAGATGCATATTGACTTATGGGTGAAATAATACATGTCTAGTATTACATTCAAATATTCCAGAAAAAAAATTTTTAAAGAAAGTGATGGATGAAATAAGGCTGGCAAAACATTTACAACCTATACACGTGTTCATTACATTGTTCTCTTCACTTTTGCATATAACTAGAAATTACCATAATAAAATAATTTATCCCCAAACACATTGGATATTTTACTACCACCAATAATGTACATTATCCAAAAATTACTATACACTAGAGACAAAATGAGAGTCTGGAAAGCAGAGAGAGAGAGAGAGAGAGAGAGAGAGAGAGAGAGAGAGAGAGAGAAAGAGAAAGAGAGAGAGAGAGAGAGACTCCAAAAAAGAAATAGGAATTACAATGGCATCAGAGTCCTCAATAGCAAACTTGACCACAGAAGACAATGAAAAATTTCCTTCAAATTTCTGAGGAAACACCCCACAGAATGGGGAGAAAATATTTGCAAGTTATCTTATTTGAAAATATCATATAACTGATAAGGGACTTGTATCTAAAATGTAAAAAATAATTTTACAATAAAAATAGTAAAAAAGACAACCCTATTAAAATATCAGCAAAGAATTTGAATAGACATTTCTCCAAAGAAGATAAACAAATTGTCAATAATTACATGAAAAGATGCCCCACATCATTGGTTATTAGAGGATACAAATCAAAATAACATTGAGATGCCACTTCACGTTCACTAGGATGGCTATAATAAAAAAGAGAGACAATAACAAGTGTTATTATAGCAAAGCTGTAAAAGATTGAAACCTTCAAACATTACTGGTGGGACTGTAAAATAGTACAGTCTCTTTGGCAGTTCCTCAAACTATTGAACATAGAAATACCATGTAACCCACAATTCTATTCCTAGGCATATACCCAAGAGAATTGAAAACATACATCCATGTAAAAATATGTATTCCAATATTCACTGCAGCATTATTCATACTAGACAACAAGTGGAAACAACCCAAATGTACACTAACCGATATATGGATAAACAAAGTCATATCCATGCAATGGAACAGCCATAAAGAGAAAATAAGTACTGATCCTACAACATGGATGAAGCTTGAAAACATTATATTAAGTGAAAAAAGTCAATCACAAAAAAGCACATATTATATGATTCCATTTACATGAACTGTCCAGAACAGGTCAATTCATGGAAACATAGAGATGATTTGTGATTACAAGGGGATGGAGGAAATGGAAAATGACTGTTAATGATTCAAGGTTTCTTTTGGGGGTAATGAAAATATTCAGGAATTAGATTGTGGTCATGACTGCAGAACTCTGTGAATATACATTCAATTGTGCACTTTAAATGGATGAAATTTATGGTGTGTGAATTATATCTCAATAAAGCTTTTATTTTAAAACTTCTGAAGGCATGACCATGGGTTGGGTCTGTAGCTCAGTCAGTTGGCACAAACTCTCTGACTTTGATGATTAATCAAACTTCATTAAAGATATTCAAGAAGCTGGCTCAGTTTACTAATCCAGAAACTCTAGCCTATTTTGGATTTGTAAATCTTTCTAATCAAGTCCAGTGAAAATGCTTTTAAGTTTATGCTACCGTGTTTCCCCGAAAATAAGACCTAGCCAGACAATCAGCTCTAATGCGTCTTCTGGAGCAAAAATTAATATAAAACCTGGTCTTATATTATATGATATTATATAAGACCTGGTATTATTATGTTATGTTATGTTGTGTTGTGTTGTGTTGTGTTGTGTTGTGTTGTGATGTGATGTGATACTATATTATATTATATTATACCCAGTATTATTAAAATAAGACCGGGTATTATAAAAATTTTTGCTCCGAAAGATGCATTAGAGCTGGTGGTCTGGCTAGGTCTTATTTTCTGGGAAACACAGTAATGACTGAAAATCTACACTCATAGATAGCCTATTCTTGACTGATCTCCATCTCAAAATAATTTTGCACAGAACAGAGAAAATTGAAAAAACTGTCTAAATTGAGGCTTTAAGAGTTAAGATTAGAGAGAGACAGAGAGTCAAATGTGACTTACAGCAGTGGGTACACCAAGATATGCCAATGCAATCAACTGCAGAGTTTGTTTCAATACTATCTCTTATATGATGAGCAGTGTGAATGATATCTGCATGATGAAAATGGTTTGAATGTGTTCATATGACAGAGAACACAATGCACTGTTGCTTTTACTCTACTTCACTTTTTGAGCATGAACTTAAATCCTTAGCAGCTAAGTTTATGAAGATAATACACATTAAGGTGAATGTATCTGGAATTGCAACACTGACAACCTCACTCTGAAGAAATGATAGCGGTTGAAGAAACGTATTCTTGATGACATTGAAAAACGTAATATCAAAGTTTACCACTTACCTGAAGAAGGATCAGATGAAGATGAGGAGTTTGTAGATTAATTAGACTGGGCCCTCTCAAGTCTAGGATTCCAATTTTCATGGTAGGATCCAGCTGATTGATGGAAATGAGTGGATCTTGAGCGCATATCCCAGGACTTTCACTCTGAAAACTTTCACTCTGAAAGGCTTAAGAGAAACAACAGAAAAGTAAAAAGTGAGGATGTGACAAAGACCAGACCTTGCTGGAAAAGCTTGTCACGTGCAAGAGATGTTTGTACAAATGCAAGCATAGGTGCAAGTGTAAATGCAGGGCAGAGATGGAGACAGCAGTGTTTGAAAGCACCCGTGGAAGGAAACATGCATGCAGGAGCAAGAATGAGTCCAGTTGTGGTTTTCATGAGTATTGAAAGAATCCTATCCTTTAAACAACTGTGGTGCAATTTAATTTTGGTTTTATTTTTAGATGTGTTGTAACTTTTTCTAAAATGTACTTTAACATTATTTAACTTTGCTATGGTTTTTATTTATGTTGTAAATTTCTTATTTTCATTTTCCTTCCAGTTTAACTGCAAATGTTGGAATTGGTTTTCAATGACTGCTCAGCAAGTTATCGTTAACAATGAATTTCCTTGAGGTCAACAGGCCTCACTAGCTAATCACTGGTTAGGATGATAGATTTATATATATCAAGAAAAAAATTCATGTTTATTTAAGATGCTTTTGAGTAGTAGGACATCTAGCTATTGAAACAGAAAAACCAGCTGATGAGACCAATGAAGGGGCCATTACTTAGCACACAGCCCTACTTTAAGCCTCTTACTTCCTTATTCTTGCTGTACATGTTTGAGAACAACAGTTAAAACCAGTTTGCTGCCACCATTCAATACAAATAATTTACCTACATGTTTATCTTCTTACCAAATAAAACAGCGGAAAACCATACAAGGTATATATATATGGTCATGGTTAAATAGTTAAAATCAAACCAAAACAAAATAAAACGAAAAACAGATCTATGGAGTAATTTTTAAAGTCCTCTGTCTGATGTTAAATAACTTTAAAACCATGATTGCAGCAAACTTATTACAAGCCATTTTTAGTTTATTGTCTTCTCCTAAACTGTTTATTCATAGAAAGTTAACAGAGAAAAATTCAAATAGCCTATAAGGTCCAGTTGTTAGATTTTAAGTTAAGATTCTTATCTACAAAATGAGAGAGTAAGATTGTATTTTTACTAACTAAATTTGAAAATAATGTTCTCTCCTTTTAAAGACAGTTTAAAAAGTCTTAATAGACCTGTTGAAAAAGCATTTGAAAGATCAGCCCTCGCAATTGACATTGAGTTCCTTTGAGGATGGAATGTTTGATATCCCAGACTTGAGAACCCCTTGTGGCTTTAGCCAAATGGAACCCTAATACCTACCAGGCTTTTTCACCTTGCACTATTCCATTTTGAGATAGGTGTTTTTTTTTGTTTTTGGTTTCATTTTTGTTTTGTTTTTTGTTTTGCTGGAATGTGATTACTAATGATAGCTGTGTGGTGTATACATCATCTCATCCATTGTCATCCCCTTTATTTTAAGTAATACAAATTTCTCCATATGTTGGACAAGAATAAACTGTATTTGAAATCAATGCCAGCTGAAGCTGATGATCAAAGCTATTTATTTTCACTCATTGTGTGCAAAGTGTGGCCTTTACCCTCACTCTTTTTTAATGTATCTTCCTGTAGTACATTAATATGAGAGTTGATGTTCAAAGTGTTTGCTTTTTTTCAAATGTTCTATTGATGCTTTGAAGTTAGTCCCCTAAAATTGATATATTAAAGGGAACTAATGAGAATAAAGACAGCAGGGGATGATGGTTTAGTTGTATTTTCATTAAAGGAAGATATCAAGATTGAAAAGAAGGTTAATTTAATGATGAGGTATGGTTTTTGTTTTATATTTGGTCAGACCAAAAAAAAAAGAAATTAAAAATATTAGTTTTGAAGTTATACTACTTCAAAAATATACTCAAGTTTTTCACTAGCACTGTGCCTTTACCATTAAATAATAGAATGATAAAATATGATAAGTTCACTTTTAAGGAATATTTTTATAATTTACCATTAGGAACTCTATTAATATGTCACATTTGAGTTATTATTCACATTCTTACCAAAAAAAAGTATTCTGTGATTTCAATACATAACATAGAAGGCCAGTTGTTTTAATTAACTTTGACATTTGTTAATTATACTAGAGAAAACTGTTTTAAAACATCTATTTGTAAATTACCACTTTAAACCAAGCCTGTGATGTTTGAGCAAAATGATTTCTCAGTAGAAGTTAATATTTAATAATGTTTACAAAAGTGGGGGGACCTATACTTTTTATATCACTTTTTGTTTTGCTACCTAGACTCAAAAATGCTTTTGCCTATATTTTTATATGTTATTTAACCAAGATATTACTAATCTGTACTTATAAAAATATATTTTGGGAAAGTTTAAGATGGTAGAATAGGTAAATGCTGTGTCTGCCACCTCTCATGGACAGATTAAAATTACAAGTAAATTATAGAACAATCAACCTCAAGAACAATCTGAAGACTAAGTGACCAGAACCCCCATAACAAAGGATATAAAGAAGAGGCCACATTGAGACAGGTAGCAGGGGTGGAGATGTGAAACGAGCTGACCCCAAACCCACAGGTAGTGGTTGAGCACTGGGAGGGACACTTCAGCAGTGGAGGCTCCCCTTGAAGATTGAGGGCTCCCAGATCCACACTGGGCTCACCATCCCAGGCGTCCTGTGGTGGGAAGAGGGGTTCCTACAACATCTGGCAGTGAAAATCTGTGAGGATTCTGTCCATCCATCCTGGCAAGATGGAAGGCACTGGAAACCCAGATATCCTCTCAAGGGGCCCACATACAGATTCGCTTGCATGCAAGCACTCCCCTGGCCTCCAGCAAAAGGGCAACATGAGAGGCACCAGAGACATCAAGGAAAGACTGAGTTGTGTGCCTTCAGGACGAGGGCTAGAGGGACAGCCACCATTATCCCTGTGCGGAGACCACCTCACATGGAGTGTTGAACCATCCCCCACAGTGCCAAATCTGAGACCACACTGGTCTGGTAAAATCCATGCACGCACCACCTTGGTGACTCCTTGGGACCCTGCCAAGCTGGTATGACATCACCCAGGGCACACTCAGCTCCTAGATGGTCAGCCCCACTCTGCAAGTTGTGGGAGGCTTCTACAGAGTGGATGCTGCCGTGGTGGCCTGAGAAAGTTTTGGTGGCAAGCAATCACCCCAGCTCCTGCTATAGCCTTTCTTAGGTGCCCCTCGAGGATCTGCAGGCATGAGACAAGTGATGGCTAGCCGTGGTGTTATCAGGGCATTTTGTGGATTGGCCACAGGCTCAACACTGACAAAAGAATTAACCTGCATTAACTCTATAAAAACCACTGAATACACCCCATGACTCCCTGGAACCCCACCCCACCCACTCAACTCTGGTGGCATTGCTGGGAGCAGTCAACACTGGGTCAACCAGCCTGGCCCATACACCGAAGCAGGCTTGGTGGCTGAGACTTACCAGTAGCAGGCAGGTGGCAACAGGCCTAGGAGGGGCTCTGGGCCTTTTGCTAAGCTGCCCTAGGCCCAATACTGGTGGCAGCTGGACTCGGTTCAGTGAGGACATCCGCATATGACCCCAGGTCAGCACAGGCAGCAGTCAACCACATATAGCTTTGAGGCTCCGCAGGTAGCACCAGGCCAGTCACAGGCAAGACTGAAATTAGCCTGCATAGGAACCCCTCCCAAAAGACACCAGAAACACACCACGAGGCTGGGCTCAGACTACACCAGAGCATGACTCAGCCCCACAAGTGCCACCCAAAGGGTGGTCTCATCAGGCACAAGGGCCAGCTAGAGTGAATCACTCTCTAAGGTGTCAGCCCCCACACAGCAGCTCATACACTGAGTGCATAGCCAATCCTCACAGCCAGCCTGAGAGTCAATCCCACCCACTGTTGTGCCAAAAGCAATCAAGGCTCCACTACAACAGAAGAATATACACAAAGGACACTCCCGGAATACACGAAGAGGTGCTCAGGAAGGCTATGCCACTGGACTGCATAAGACATATACCACCTTAGGCCACCTGACAAAGACTGAGACATAGGAGTTCTACCTAATACATAGAAGCAAACACAGAGAGGCAGCCAGAATGAGGAAATGAAGAAACATGTCCCAAATAAAAGAACAGGAGAAACCTCCAGAAAAAGAACTAAATGAAACAGAGGCAACCAATCTACCAGAGACAGAGTTTAAAGCATTGATTATAAAATTGCTTAAGGAACTTAGTGAGAACTTCAACAAAGAGATAGTAAGCATAAAGAAGGACATAGAAACCATAAGAAAGAACTAGTCAAAAATAAAGAATAACTTGAAATGAAGATTACACTAAAAGGAATCAACAGCATATTAGATGAAACAGAGAATCAAATCAGCAGGTTAAAAATCAAGTTAGCAGAAACCAATCAGAACAACAAAAAGAAAAAAGAATTTTAAAAAATGAAGACAGTTTCAAGAATCTCTGGGACAACATCAAGTGTAACAACATTCACATCATAGGTGTACCACAAGGAGAAGTGAGGGAGCAAGGGATACAGAATCTATTTGAAAAAATAATGACAGAAAACCTCGCTAATCTGGCCAAGGACACAGACATACAAGGCCAGAAAGTGCAGCGATGCCCAAACAAGATGTACCCAGACAGACCCATACCAAGAAACTTTATAATTAAAATGGAAAAGGTTAAAGACAAAAAGAGAATCCCTAAAAGCAGCAAGAAAAAGACAACTAGTTACTTATAAGGGAGCTCCCATTAATCTATCAGCTGATTTCTCAACAGAAATTTTGCAGACCATAAGAGAGTGGCAGAAAATATTCAAAGTGATGAAAATAGCCTACAACCAAGACTACTCAATAAAGAGCTTCCCAGACAAGTAAAAGCTAAAGGAATTCATTACCACCAAATGACTACTACAAGAAATGTTAGAAGGACTTCTTTAAGAAGAAGAAAGGTGAAAACAAACAAACAAAAGAAGATAAAAATGTGAATAACACAATGGCAATAACTATGTACCTATCAATAATCACTTTAAATACAAATGGCATAAATGCTCTAATCAAAAGACAGGGTAAGTAAATGGATAAGAAAACATGACTCGTGCATACATATGCTGTCTACGAGAGACTCACCTCAGACCAAAAGACACACATAGGCAGAAAGTAAAGGGATAGAAAAATATATTTCATGCAAATGGAAATGAAAAAAAAAAAGCTGATAGCATTACTTATATAAAACAAAATAGACTTTAAAATGAAGGCTATAACAAGAGTCAAAGAAGGACATTACATAATAATAAAAGAATCAATCCAACAAGAGGTCATAACCCTATTACACAGGTATGTACCCAACATAGGAGAACCTAAATACAAAAAACAAACATTAACTGACATAAAGAGAGAGATTGACAGCAACAGAATCATAGTAGGTTACATTAACACCCCATTGACACCAATGGACAGATCTTCCAGACAGAAAATTAACGAGGAAACAGTGGCCTTAAATGACACACTAGACCAGATGGATTCAATTGGTATTTTTAGAGCATTTCCCCCAAAGCAGCAGAATATACATTCTTTTCAAGTGCACATGGAACATTTTCCAAGATAATCCACATGTTAGGCCATAAAACCAGTATCAATAAATTTAAGAAGACTGAAATCATATCAAGCGTCTTCTCTGTCCACAATGGTATGAAACTAGAAATCAATTCCAAAAAAAAAACCAAACAAACAAAAAAAAACCTTGAAAAACATATAAAACATGGAGGCTAAATAACATGCTACTAAATAATGAATGGGTTAACAATGAGTTCAACGAAGAACTCAAAAGATACCTTGAGACAAATGAAAATTAAAACACAATGACCAAAAATTTATGCGACACAATAAAAGCAGTCCTAGGAGAAAAATTCATAGCACTACAGGGCTACCTCAAGGAAGAAGAAAAATCTCAAACAAACAATCTAATTTTTTATATTTGAACTGGAAAAAGAACAGCAAAGAAAGCCCAAAGTGAGTAGAAGGAAGGAAATAATAAAGATCGGGGGGAAATAAACAAAATAGAGGCTAAAATAAAATGCAAAAAATAAATGAAACTAGGAACTAGTTCTTTGAAAAGATAAACAAAATTAATAAACTTTTAATGAGACTCAAATAGAAAAAAAAGAGGACATGAATAAATGAAATCAGAAATGAAATAGGAGAAGTGATAACAGACACCATAGAAATAAAAAAAAAAAAATTAAGAAAATACTATAGCAATTAAACACCAACAAGTTGGAGAATCTGGAAGAAATGGATAAACTTCTAGAAGCATCTAATCTTCCAAGGTTGAATCAAGAAGAAACAGAAAATATGAACTGACCAATTACTATTAATGAAATCAAATCAATAGTCAAAAACTCCCAACAAACAAAAGTCCTGGACCAGATGGCCTCACAGGTGAATTTTATCAAACATTCAAATAAGACTTAACACCTATTCTTCTCAAATTATTCCAAAAACTTCAAGAGGAGAGAAGGCTCCCAAACTCATTCTATGAGGCCACCATTACTCTGGTTCCAAAACCAAAGGCATTACAGAAAAAACTATAGGCCAATATCCCTGGTGAACATAGATATAAAAATCCTCAACAAAATATTAGCAAACCCAATTCAGCAATACACGTAAAAGATAATACACTATGATCAAGTAGGATTCATTCCTGGGAAGCAAGGTTGGTTCGACAGCTACAAATAATTAATGTGATATACCACATATACAAAAGGAAAAATAAGAATCATATGACCATATCAATAGATACAGAACAAGTGTTTGACAAAATTCAGCATCCATTTATGATTAAAATTCTCAGCAAAGTGGGAATAGAGGGAACATATCTCAACATAATAAAGGTCTTATATAACAATCCCACAGCTAACATTATACTCAACAGGGAAAAGCTAAAAGCACTTTTCTTAACATTAGGAATTAGACAAGAATGTCTACTTTCATTTAACATAGTACTGGAAGGCTTAGCCACAGCCATACTACAAAAAAAGAAATAAAAGTCATCCAAATTGGGAAAAAAAAGCAAAACTGTCATTATTTGCAGATGACATGATACTATATAGATAATCTCAAAGATTCAACCAAAAAACTATTAGAACTGATAAAGAAATTTAGTAAAGTATTAGAATACAAAATTAATATTCAGAAATGGGTTGTTTTTACACACCAATAATGAACTGTCAGAAAGAGAATTTAAAAAAAACAAAACAGTCTCATCTACAATTTCACCCAAAACCAACCAACAAACAAACGAACAAAAAACCTAGAAGTAAATTTAAGCAAGGAGGTAAAACTCCTATACTTGGAAAATTATAAGACAATAAAAAAGAAATTGAAGAAGATACAAATAAGTGGACACATACATGGTGCTCATGGATAGGAAGAATTAATATCGCTCAAATGTCCATACTATTCAAAGCAATTGATAGATTCAATGAAATCCCTATTAAAATACCAATGGTATTTTTCATAGAACTAGAACAAATAATCTTAAAATTTATATGGAACCACAAAAGACGTCAAATAGCCACAACAATCTTTAGATAGAAGAACAAAATTGGAGGTTTCACACTACCTGATATCAAACTATGCTACAGGGCTACAGTAATCAAAACAATGTGACACTGGCAAAAAAACAGACACATAGACCAATGGAACATAATACAGAGTCCAGAAATAAACATACATGTATGTGGTCATTTAATCAATGACAAAAGAGGCAAGAATATACACTGGGGTAAAGACAGTCTAGTCAATAAATGCTGGGAAAACTGGATACATGCAAAAAAAAAAAAAATGAAACTGAACCACCTTCTTATACCATATACAAGAAAAAACTCAAAACGAATTAAAGATTTAAATGTAAGTCCCAAAACCATAAAATTCCTAGAAGCAAATATAGGAAGTAAATTCACAGACATTACCTTTAGTAATATTTTTACTGATATATCCCCTCGGGCAAGGGAAGCAAAAGAAAAAATAAACATGTGGGACTACATCAAAGTAAAAAGTTTTTCACAGCAAAGGAAACCATCAACAAAATGAAAAGATATCTTACTGAATGGGAGAAGATATTTGCCAGTGATACATCTGATAAGGAATATCCAAAATTGATAAAAACTCATACAACTCAACACCAAATAAAACAAATAATCCAATTAACAAATGGGTAGAGGACCTGAACAGACATTTCTCCAAAGAGGACATACAGATGGTTGACAGACATATGAAAAGATGCTCAACATCACTAACTGTCAGAGGAATGCAAATAAAAACCACAATGAGATATCATCTTATACCTAATGAAATGGGCATCATCAATAAATCAACAAACAAAAAATGTTGGTGAGGATGTGGAGTGAAGGGAATCCTTGTGCACTGTTGGTGGGATTGCAAATTGGTGCAGCCACTATGGTAAATAGTATGGAGGGTCCTCAAAAAATTAAAATAGGCCTTACCTTATTCTACTCTTGAGTATTTATCTAAAGAAATCCAAAACACTAATTCAAAAAGATATACGCATTCCTATGTTCATATTCACTCTTGTAGTGCTATTTACAATAGCCAAGGTATGGAAACAATCGGAATTCTCATCAATAGACAGTTGGATAAAGGACTTATGGTACATATATACAATAAAATATTACTCTGCCATAAAATAGAATGAAATCCTGCCATTTGTGACAACATGGGTGGACCGAGGAGGTACTATGCTAAGTGAAATGAATCAGACTAAGACAAATGCCATATCATCTCACTTATATGTGGAATCTAAAGACCAAAATAAACAAAAAAACAGACTCATAGACACAGAGAACAAAGTGATGATTGCTAGAGGGGATGGGAATTGGGGAGCTGGGTAAAAAATGTGAAGGAATTAAGAAATACAAATTGGTAGCTATAAAACAGTCACAAGGATGTAAAGTGAAGTATGGGTAATATAGTCAATAATGTTGTAAAAACTATGTGTAGTGTTAGTAGGGTACTAGACTTATCAGGTGAACATAAATTATATAAATGTCTAACCACTATGCTGTGCACCTAAAACAAATATAAACTAATATTGAATGTCAACTATAATTAAAAAGAAACAGCATAGGGAATATAGTCAATAATATTGTAATAATTATCTCCATGTACGGTGTCAGATGGGTAATAGACTTATTGGGGTTATTACTTTTGAAGTATATAAAGGTCTAATCACTATGTTGTTTTGCACACCTCACATTAATAAAAAATGTACTTTGGAAACGCTGTTTTACGCAACACTCTCATATCCACCAAACTAACTTTTTATCATCAAAACACATTGTTTAAGTATTTTCAAAATTTTTAAAGGAAAATGATTATTTTCCACCTTGGAATTCTATAATAAGCCAAACTATCAATCAATTGTGAGGGTAGGATTAAGACATTTTTGAACACGCAAACTCTAAAAACATTTATTATCCATGCAATTTTTCTTGGGAAGTTATCAAAGAATATGTTCGAAGAAAACGAGGGAACAAACCAAGATAGAGAAAAGCATAAATCCACCAAGCAGGTGATGTACTCTAAAGAGAGATGAAAGGAATCCAAGGCAATGATGAAAGCAAATCCAAGGGCAACAGACCCAGAGAACAGTCACAAGAACAGCGAACTGGAGGAGTTATTCTATAAGAAATGATGATAGTGATAGACAGCCTGAGAGGTAAGGACAATTTAAGCCAAGATCTATGTCTCTGGAGGAGAGTTTGGGGATAAATTATAGAAAACACAATCAAAAAACCGTTTTGGGCTGTTTTTCTAGAACCTTAAAAAAAGTTATTAGCGCTACAAGAAACAAAAGTTATATAAAACAAGAAATGTAATCCTATTATGTGACCGAGCTATGAATAAAGTTTACATGAGAATAATGTAAGTGATGAATATTGAACTAACTACTGTTCTATATATATATACATTAAAGGAATTTAGAAAGAGAAGTATCGAAGGGTGTGAATATTTGCACGTGTAAATACCTGCAATATCCTAGCCCTATTTGGGAGGGAGCTATGAGAGCTAGTACATCCTCTTCTGTAATTGGGAAGTCAATAGATAATAGCTAACACTACAAAAACCAAGACTCACAATTTAATCATGTTATTTAGATATATGGAGGTAAACTCCAAAGAAACAGCTAAGAAAGTTGAGAGTATAATAGTTGCCTATGTGAAACAGAAATAGGATGCGGAAATACTGTATTTTTATAATAAACACTGTGGAACTGTTTGTACATGAAAATATGTATATCTTTGATTAAAATATAACTCTTTTTAAAAGTGGAGTATATATATATATATATATATATATATATATATATATATATATAGTGGTATATATATATCTATATATACAACAGTGAAGTATATATATATATATATATATATATATATATATATATATACTTCACTTAATTCTAGTCACTATTCAGTACTCAACTCTGTACAAGGAAAGGGAAACCTTAAAACAAAGGCTCAAAATGTCTTGAATATAAGTCTCTAAGAAGTGGTATTTAAGTTTTGAGGATGATCAGTGACTCCTTCCAGAATCTGATGCAACCAAGAAAAATGAACTCAAAATTCTAGAGTGTTCCACAGGCTTCCTGAACCTATTCATAGATGCTCTGGACAGCCACATACCACAATTTAAGAACCCTTAGAGAAAATAATAAATATGCAGATATAATGTCAAATCCTCAAAATGGGCCCCATGAAAAGGATTTCTTTACTCACCTGAGTGGCATTCATAACATTGCCTGTGATCCCATGGCAAGTGGTAAGCCATTACATCTTTTCATAGAAGTCTACTGTTGGAAGTAGATCTCAAATAAAGCCAGACTGTTGAGCCTCTGAAATGATTTCCTGCTCTCAGTGGTTTATAGGTGAGAGGGCAGTGTTTCTCTCCTGTATTCAACAGATCTCTTTGTTTCAAAGAAATCATACCCTGAAGATTTGATTGCATAGAATCTCCACATATTTCCTCTCCATTAGCAATGTTTTGTTTAGTTAGAAAAGTGTAGGTCCACAGTTTCATCTTCTGGACCCAATTTGGCCATAAAGATTAAAGAAACCAAAACCAGATTCTTTTCACATTAAAAATGATGAAGGCTCCATGGAATTTGGTATATGAATGTTTGCACTTAGCACAGAAAGTCTTCAAAACACTACTGAGGCAAACCAGAATTGGCCAGGAAAGCATATTTTCCAGATTTTGAGTCATTTGCAAGGGTCCATTTTAGGGTTTTTGAGACATATTAGAGGAGACATATACAAAAAGGAAAAAAAAACAACTAAATTAAGAAGTATTAGGTAAAGTACTAGTTTGGAGTAGCTTTGAACCTAGTGAGTTTTCACAGATGTACAATGACTATTTGTTGAGTAAGACTTTATACCAATTACTCTCTTCACTAATCTATAATTTGCATACAGCCTGCTGGCAAATTAAGAGGATGCCAAATAACATTAGTTACAAAATACAGAAGAAAAATTAAGTTGCTCTTATTTTTCATGCTGGCGTGTCTCCATACCTGAAAGAAAGATATTAAGTAAGATTTTGCCAGACATTCACAAAAAAGAAAAAAAGCTTTATTTCATTTTCAGCCTTTTAAGAACTGGTCAATTGCAAAGCTACCCTCTCCTCACCCCTCTCTCCTTTTTGGAAAATTATAAAAAGCTACCTCAGAAAGTACTAATTTTCCATATTTGGGCCTGTATTCACTTGGAAGCCCTCTCAATTTCTTCCCTCTTTCCAAAAAAGGGACTCTTGAACAGGAATATTTAATAAAATTATTTTTCATTATCAGTTAAGATGCTTCCCTTGCATGTTTTCCCACAAAATAAATATCAAAGAATCCCAACAGAACTAAAAACTAAAAATGAAGATTAAATCTGAAAAAAAGTATTTATTAACCCCATGTAATGAATCATAGAGATATGATAAAAGATGTATCGAGTAATTAACTACTGAAGAGGTGATTTCTCTAACAGCAGTTTGAGGAGAGGACTTCAGGTAGCTCTATAACTTTTGACCTCCATGACCTTCAAAATTACAGGTCAGTACCCAGCTATGCCATCTCTCCAACCCACCTTGCCAGCCCACTTGCCCTTTAATGGAGGAAAGCTAGAAGTGCATTTTTTTTCTTTTTTTTTTTTTTTACACCACCAGCTTTCCTGAGTCTCCAGCTTGCAGATGACTAATACACTGGACGTACCATGCAGATATTTCTTCATCTGAGACACCTTACATGCAATCATTTTTTTAGGCTTCCTGGGCTCTTTCCTGTGAGTTAGAGACATCAAGTGCCTTCTGCTCCTGGATCCTAGACTTATCCTGGTTATTCTATACTCTCCATGCACCATCCTTGGTCCCTTCTCAGGAACTTACTCTCTTGCTTCACCTCTGGCTCTCATTCTCCCCCAGTCCAGGAAAATGTATGCATGCTTAGGAGGGGAGGCACCTCGGGGGAGAGACGAGCTCTGGCTGCTGATACAGTCTAGAAGTGCATTTTTTATTTTGCCAATTATCTTTTAACTCATCTACCTCATTACCCAGAACAGGAACATTTGCAAGTGGCTATTTAACAACACTTTTTAAATAGTGGGGAATGGCGACTGGAAAAATAGACGAAATCTTCTACTAACGCAGAAGCTCTATTTGCATTTATTTCATGAACACCCCCTAACCACCAAAGCTTCTCCCCTACTTGTCTTTGTTACTGGTTTGCTAACTGGAAGATGATGGGGCTATCATACTTTTTAGAGTTAGTACTTTCTTCTGGATGGATTGACCGAGAGTATAAATTTACTTCACCTCTGTAACCCCCATGTTTTAGTGTCTTGCCTAATTCCCCTTTACTTCAAATATTTGTAACACTGTTTTGTGCCTTTTGGACCAATACACGTACAGGAACAAGTCAAGAACCCCATTTACATTTCTTATCTTTCAAAAGGCTCCCCTTCATATCCCTTCAAGGGCACAGCTGAAACTCTTGGTTGCCTACATTAAACTCTGATTTTACCTGGATAATCTGTGTCCTCCAAAAAGCCAAAGTCTTCACAACTTTCCATGGCAATCCCATCCTCCCTGGTTTAGGAGAGGTCCTTTCATATAATTTTGGCCATTCACTCACCAGGAGAAATTTGCAGGGGGTAACATGGGAAGATCATGCTTTTAAAAAGAAGGGAAAAAAAAGACCCACACTCTCTCTGGCTACATTGTCACATCTAAAGGTGATACCTAGGGTTGGTGTAGCATCTCATTACCAGCCAAATAATAAAGCCAACCCTCATGGATCGTAGGGACAAAGGGGTCACAGAGAAGCAAAAACAGAGCTAAATATTGTGCCTGGAATGTGCCATCCATAAGGATGTCTTATAATGTACAATAATGAATCCCCTTATTGCTCAAGCCAGTTAGGTGCAGGTTTTCCAATCTTTTCGGTAGACAGCAGCCTAACACATTCATAGGGTAAATCTGAAGGACCTTTGTCCAGAGGGTATCCCTCTTTGGTCTCTGTTCTGTTCTTTACAATTCCCACCACCAGAATGTAATAAGTAGATAAAGGGGACAACATCTCTAGGCCAGAACACTCATAAAATTGCCCTTAACATCATCTGAAACAGGCCAGATTTCCTGCAAAATCTCAAAATATATATTTGGGAAAAACTTGGAAGCTAGGTTAAATAATTATTAATGATACAGGGTAACATCCCCACAGAGTGAGCTTGTGGGCAATAACCATTTGATGAATTATTTTCATTCATTTGGGGTTTTAAAGAAAAAAAAATGTTACAATTAGTTCTAAAAACAAATAAACAAAAATGAACTATCCAGAAGCCATAGAAATAAGGATAAAGTAGGGAGGTACAAACTAGGAAAAAAAAAAAAAAAGAAAGTAATACAAAGCTACAGTTCTCCCCAACCAAGAGAACTTAATACAGTTTGCTTGAGAGATTTTACTTTTAAATGAATCATATTTTAAAATCACCAAAGGACAAGTACAATAAACAACTTTATCACCAATTGTATACTATCAGCATTAAAATGTACAATTCATTCTTCTCTAAGTGGGCTCCTGAACATTGTGGGGGTATCTAGAGAGATCAAGATCTCCTCAGTTTATACCAAGGTTTTTAAAATGAACTAAACATGGAGCAGGGGGGCCCAATAGTCAGAGGTAGTTTTGAGCTGTTGTGGACTTTAGTTAGTTGCTACGATAATACCATGTTTCCCCAAAAATAAGACCTAGCCAGACAATCAGCTCTAATGCGTCTTTTGGAGCAAAAATTAATATAAGGCACAGATATTATATATTATATTATATTATATTATATTATATTATATTATATTATATTATATTATATTATATTGTTATATTATACTATATTATATATTATATCATATAAGACCGGTCTTATTTTACCCATTCTTACAGTAAAATAAGACTGGGTCTTACGTTAATTTTTGCTCTATAAGACGCATTAGAGCTGATTGTCCGACTAGATCTTATTTTTGGGGAAACAGGGTACTCCACACATCAAGTTAAGGAGAGAGGACAGTGATCCAACTAGCTTCCTGCATTTCCCTGGATCATCTGGTGAATGTCCGTCTGCTTTCTTTTAAACAAAACTAACTCTTCAGATGGAATTGATAGAAAGAGAAAGACTGAATCTAACGTGGTAAGAAGCTGTTAAAAGATTAGTTTTGGCTTTTGATGGAAAAACAATTATGCTGAATTACAAACACATCTGCCACACACTCAGCAAACTATCAGAGAAGTCAGATTTTCCTCACATTTTACTTCTTGGAACCTTTCCAATTTTCAAATAGAATACAGTGCTCTAGTTATTGCTTACATGCATTTTCTTTAAATAAACTCTGAACAAACTTAAAAAGCCTGATATTGTTTCCTATAGAACCATTTTTCCCCAACCACTTACCCAGAAGGGAAGAAAAGCTACATCCTCTATTTTTGCAGTGCTTTACAGTTTTCAAAATTCTTTAATGGGCATTCATTTGATAAAGAACATTCATTTATGCACTTGCATTCGTTCACTTGATAAAAAAAAAAAACTTAAGCTTCTTACAGCTCTGTTTAGAGCAATTCTACAAAGAAAGGGGTGTGCATTTGTGTCTGAGGTCCCATTCATTCATTCAATAAAAATTCATTGCCTACTATGTGCCAGACACTGTTCTAAACTCTGGGAATCCAGCTGTGGGAAAAAGAAATGGACAAAATCCCTGTCCTCATAGTGCTGACATCCTCATACACACAATGTAACTGTTTTACATATTTCCATTTAGTGACCAAATAGCTCAGTTTTTCTGTGCTGTAGTAAATGTGGAAAAGGGTTTAAGTAATTATTTGAAGAAGATCCGAAACCTAGTAAATTGAGATAGATTACTGCTTAATTAACGGTATGGGGAAAGTTTATTAACTCATGAAGGAAAAAAAAAATCAGGCTCCTTTGAAGTATTTCTCAAATAAGAAGAGCGTATTTGCCGTTCACCATAAATCCAGCGAAGAACAACAAACACCAGAGTACTTTTTATACTCACTTATCATGCACAGATTCATTACACGCAGGGCATATTACATTTGTTTTCACTTGAATACTTACATCAACTCTGAGATGTTAGTAAACTTATCTAAATTTCCCAGATTTAATCACACATGCACGCACACACACACACAGTCTTGGAGAATTAAGTAATGAGCCTAAAGCTAAGTTGGTTATGAGGTGTCAGTAAGTTAGTAGATATGACATGCTTACAACAGTACCTGACAAAGAGAAAGCATTCAACAAATGTTGGACCCCTAGAGGTCTAGCCCATCCTACACACCACAAAATAAGAAATCACCATTAGAGTGTTTTCTCTGTACCATGTTAGAATACACTAAATTTGGATAACAAAAGTGCAGTAGGTAATCTAGCACCCACTAGTCATAAGCCTAGCCACCTGCCACGTTAGAGATGGGAATATAGGGTTCTGAAATAATTCAACATGAGCTGTTCCTTCCAGGGAAAGGAGAAGATCACAGTGACAGATGAGGCTGGGTAGGGTGATGTTTTCCCCCTGGAAAGCCAGGGCAAGGTTAAGGTCACTAGAAACTGGGAAACACCAAAGACAAACATGCCTGCTTTGCAATTTGCCTGGGATTTTCAGTTTTCTTTAACTCACCAGACACATTTCCTGGGTATGAAACAAGGACAAAGAGAAAACCTTGCAGCTACATAACTCCTGATGGTTCCGTGCCCTCTTTGTACACTGGTACTTGAAACCTGCATGGGGAAGGGTCCATGGTAACGAATCCATCGTTAGCCTTTGAGGCAGAGGGAGAAAGGAAGAGAAATAAGGATCCTCCCTTCAAGAGAGAAACCTGTCCTTATCTAGGTCAATTCAAATTAGTACTCTAAAAAAATTTACTTTAGCACTCTTCTCATCCCTCATGTGCCGCCACACAGCAAAACATTTTTTTCAAAATTGCTGATCCTGTACAAGCTCCATTCTCCCAGGTCTGTTTTAATCACTAAAACATTTACCCAGTGAAATAGAGTCATGGTTAGTTAACATCGTTACTTTTAAGGCTGACCCTGCTCAGTAATACAAGGGAGCTTTTAAAAAAATACATTTTAAAGGCACCTCTTTCAAGGCCTAGCAATAGGATTTTCGTGGGAGGCTCCGAATACAGAGCATATCCACCTTTGCAGAAGTCCTCTGAGCTACAGCCAGCCCGTCTAGAAGGCCTGTTAGGAGAACGCTCTTCCTTATCCATAGCTGGCTCCGGGGGTTACAGGTGGAAATGCTGGTAAACTGAGCAGAGTCCTGATGCCTATTTGGGGGCTGTCAGAATCTCTTCACACTACAAGGGCTGTCAGAGCCATCACCAGCCTTCCTGGGATGGACATGATGGATTGTGGGTCAAAGTTCTAACTTTATGTGGCCTGACCACTGTCCCTGTGTACATTCAGTCTCTCATCTTCACACTGGAGGAGCAGTTAGAGCCCTCAGCGTACTCAAGGCTCGGGCCCTACTTCGTCTTCTTTTTTTTTTTTTTATTAGTTTCAGGTGTACAGAACATTGTAATAGTTAGACATTTACGCCCCTCACAGAGTGATAACCCGCCCCCCCCCCAATCTACTACTCCTCTGACATCGTGTATAGCTGTTACAATTGCTGACCACTGCAGTGTACATACACCCTCTCCTACTTCTGTTGCCTTTAGGCTCCTTTCAATTTCCCCCGAAGGCTGGATGCTAGATAAGCTCTGGCTTCAGTTACAAAACCCAAAGGATCTGAGAAAGCCAAGTACGTGTGCCAAGCAGCCCTGACCTGCTGTATTCATCAAGGACCTGGTTGCAACTGCAATCCTTACAGTTTTAGAAAGGAATGTCACTAAGAGGCCAGAAGGAATCATCCGGTGTCACACGTGACAGATTTATTGCTGAAAAGGCTAACGATAAGAGAATTCTGAAATCTCCGTAGTCTGTTATTTAAAAGATGCAAAGGTATTTGGCATTCATTAAACAGTAAAGGCAGAGATAAAAGTTTAAGACCCTCTGTTGCCCCATCTCCAAGTCCACCCATGAGCCCAGGGAAGCTTTTGGTCTCTTGAGAGGACAGTGTCTAGTTCATAATCCTCTGGGAATAGGAGGTGACAGATGCACTGAACCCTTCTCAAAAATGAGTTTCCCCCAAAAGCCAGGAGTCACGGAATAACAGAGGCAACCTCAGGGAAGACATGCAAGTCGCAGTGGTCATTGAGTTCAAGAGGCGGTCAAGAGCTGTACAGTGCACACCACCCAATTACAATCTATTCGTGGAAAGCATAACGTGTATTTTCGTTGAAGGACAACCATATGCTGAGGAGAATTAAGTTGACAGTCTGGTGTTTAAAGGATCCGGATCATAAACAAATAAAGTAAGTGCAAGAGGAAAATTTCACAAATATTTGACTCAAAGGGAGATGTGCTGAGATGACAGATGAAAATGTACTATACATAGCATTTAGTTGGGTCAAAGTCTCAAGGTGATAGAAAAGTCACACAGCTTTCTTAGACAGACAAACCCTGAAAAATGAGCCCCAGCTCAACAATTCATTTACTTCCCAGCCAACCACAAACTTACCCAGTAAGCCGTGAAATTGTGTCTGAAGGCAAACTGTGGCCAGGCCTTGAAGTCAATTTATCACTTTCTAGAATGGATTTCACCAATTCAAACTAGGAAAGACACTCCATGAACAACTGGATACTTCATTATGTGACGAGTCTCATTGGACTAAGAAAATAGCACCATTTCACTTTCTATTTACAGGACAGGAGTTGAAATGAGAGTTACCTAAAAGGATCTTCAAAAATAAATGAGTAAAGATACTCTTTTCCCTGATGTTTTTAGACTATGGCTTTGTGCAGCAAGGGGCTAGCTGGGTGAGTGACGAAAGCACTGTGTGGTTATGTTTCTTTGCCTTCTAGAGAGGAATTACAACCAGTCATAGAATTACCTCTGCTTCCTGACAGCATCTATTCTGGAATAAAATCCTGCTTCCTTGAACCTTCACCAAAATGACCTAACGCAAGCCCAAATCCTATAGTATGTCCTTTCTAGCACCGCTTTGCTGAGATACCCCACAGTTCCCCATGGAGTGAGGTTGCCCTCCCTGGAACGAATTGATAAACCCAATCTTTCTTTCACTACAGGTGGATTCCTGGTGGTCTCTAACCGAAGAGCATTGTCAATGTAAGAATATACTAAAGTGCTAGTACAACCTTATAGTTCAAACTGAGGCAGGTAGCATCCTTGTGCTGTATATGTGCATATCACCAAAACACAAACAACAACAAACAATTAATGTGGGAAATAAGAGTCAAATTTATTTTAAGATTCACTCTTAATCCATTCTTTAAAACAGGATCAAAAATCAGTAGTCAACGCATATTTGTAGCCTCTTGTCCTGTCTCTCTCTCTAAGAAAAATTCCAGGTCATTCTTCCTCTCTCCCTGACCCATGTTCCCAAGTAGGAAAAGTGCTGACCAGCTTGATCAGTTCTGGGCTTCTAATTGTACAAAATCTAGGGTGTGGGAGAACCAATAAAGGAAAGAATCACAGGAGGTGAAATCAACCTACATGATAAATGGTTGCGTTTTGGGTAGATGGGGAGGGAAAATTGATGGATCCAAATCCATCAACTGGATTTTGAGGGGCCAATTTTGCAGATGAGTTTGGGGTCTGGGAAGAGGAGACTTTAAGAGCTGCCATAGTAGAAACTTGGATGTGAATAAGATGAGGAAAAAGAAATTTACCCGTGCTTTATGAAAGTACCACACACCCTCAACCCTCTCTCTCCTGCTCACCTTCTTAAAACAAAAACTAAAACAACCATGTCTTTAGGAAGAGATGGAAGGAAAGATTTCAAGTTTTTTGAACTATTTATTAAAATTGCTGGTCCTTTTTGTTTTTAATGTCCCTCCTACACCTTCGTGACTGCTCCATAAGAAAATTGAGCATTATACAAGTTACAGTGAAAAGCTGGCTCAAGGGTGCCTAATTTTTGCCCCCATACTAGCCCCTCTTCTTACCACACCTCTGCCTTCTTATGCTTATCCACTGTGCCACTTACAGAGGGAGAGGCAGGATGGCCAAGTGCTGCCATGTTTTAATTGCTAGGTCTGTCTCCTCTACTGAAATGTGGATTCATTGAGGGCAGGGACTAAACCCTACTTATTTTATTCCCCATACACAGCAGTGCCTAAAATGGGGTAGTCACTAAGCCTACTGTGTTTTATCAAGTAAGTGTCATCTGGCATCTTGTTCTAGCCATCATCACCCATCATCACTAACAAAGCATTAAAAGGGGGCCTTGTAAGTCAGTCAGTATTGTCTCCTCCTGAATGTTTCTGCTGCTTCTCTCTTTGCTTTCGAAATTCAGGCCCTCTTTTTAGGAAAATAATAATAATTAATGCTGCTTACAGGGAGTATACTAGGTCCTTCATATTCATTATTTATACTAATTCGCACCACAATTCTGTGATGTAGGCATTATTCTTCCCATTTTAATGTCAAAAATCTGAGGCTTAGAGAGGTTTCATGATGTGCCTAGGACATAGCTAGGAAGTAATGAAAGTGGGACCTGAATCCCAGGCCTGCTCGCGTTTCATGCAGGACAAACTGAATCTCATTCAAAGCCGTTCCATCAGGTCCCACCCTGTGTTATCAGACTTATTTCCCATCACCTCCCCAAACTACAGCACAATAGAACTGCCAGGATTCCCCTCCCATGTCCCTGTAATCTCGCTGTACTGTTGCCTTCTCCTGAAGCCCCAGCTCACAGGACACGCTGTTTTACCCATCCCTCCTTAAAGGCGCCACTCAAATGTCTCCTCTGTCCTAAGGCCATCTTCACTTTCTCCACCCTTCCACTGGATGTGACCTTGCGCCTGTGTCACTTAGTCTGAACCTCTCTTATAACACATACTATATTCTGCCTCAAATTAGAGCAATTCTGATGCACATCTTTTACTTTATCTTTCTGTACCTTCCCATCAAGGCACAATAATAGCAAACATATACAGCACTCACTAGGCATCTGGGAATTGTCTCATCAATTAACACATATGAAGTAACTGCATCCGTATAATAACTCCACATAGTATGTACTACGGCACAGAGAACTCAGTAAACTTGACTGGGGTCACAAAACCAACAGGTGGCTGTGACAGAGCTTGACCCAGACAATCCAGCAGCAGTGCCCATGCCACGAACCATTGGGCCAGGCTGCCTACACATAGCAAAGCAACATCTCATAAGTGTTTGCTGAGCCAAAGAATGAATGAATACACACCTGAATGAATGCTAGGCAACCAAGTCAGAGTACAATTAACCAAGCCAGTCAGAGTATTTGGTTTATTTGACATTCAGTTGCCTCAAATTCATGACATTTATGTGTTCATCATTCATGCGTGTACTTTTCATTCACCCAACAAAAACATTCTGCAGACTATGTGTCAGGCCCAGGGCTAGAAGCTACATGAGTTTGTGTCCTTGGGAGCTAGCTCACAACCACCCAGTGAGAGGGGAAGGTGCCTACTATTTGTGTTTGGGTTGGTTGTATAGAAATGCCACATCTGGGATTTTATATCTAACTACACTTGGCTTTTGTTGTGAACCTTGAACTGAAGCAGTAGTTCAATCTAGGGTGATTCTTCTCTCCCTATCTGGCACAGTCTGGACACATTTTTGGTGTCCCATCTGGGGAAATGGGTGGTACTGACATCAGGTAGGCCGAATCCAGGGATGCTACAAAACATCCTACCATGCACAGGGCTAAACAGTCCCCGTGACAAAGAGTTGTACTACCGAAAATGTCAACAGTGCTGAAGCTGAGAAACCTGTACTGAAAGTGTAAAGAAAAAAACCCTGTACCAAAAAATCAAAGATGAAACTAGTAGACACATAAGTCCTGGAAATCTAATATACAATACAATGCTTATAGACAACAAAACTGCAATATAAACATTAAACTTGCTAAGAGACTAGTTTGTAATTGTTCCCAACACTAGAAGAAATAATAATATGACATAATAGAGGTGTTAGGTAATGCTGCAATGACAATCATACAGTATAAATGTATATAGTATAAAAGTATCCAATCAATATGTTGTATACCTTAAACTTACACAATGTTCTATGTCAAACATAACTCACTTTTTTTAAAATCAAAGATGAACAAAAAAGCTCTCATTTAGGGGGTACCTCTCAGACTGCTCAGGGAAAAGGCCTGTGTAAATTGAGAAAAATAAATTAAGCAACCACACTGATGAAGAAATAAACCATACACAGGAAAATAAAATCAAGTTTGAAATACCCGTTGAATCTACAGTATTGGCAAATTAATCTAATTACTGGGAATTCTGCAAATGTTGTCAGTGGTGCTGGTGTGCTGGAAGAAAGAAGATTCAATTGCCAGCCTGCCTGCGAAATTCTCTTAGGAAAATTTGTTAGTTGGCTATCCTGCGTGCCACAGGGCTGAGGTTCTAGAATAAGGAACTGCTTCATCTGAGATAAAACATGACTTCTAAGCCTGAGGTGGACAGGATGCCTGGGCTCAGGAATACCCATTCTATTTTACAGGTTAAATATGGACCCAGAGAGCACCTTCTGCAGACCAGGCCTCCAGAAAGGGGGTGAGATGGCACCCCTTTCCTGACCACACATGGCTCCCAACATGGGCTGTTCTTGGGCTTTTAAGGAGCTCCAAAGAATACATTCCCCAAATATTCTCCTACCCAACCCAAAGGGAGAAGAAGTGCTCACTCACAGACAAAAAGGGAGTAAAAAACATGGCACAAGAATGCTGTGATCAAATCCCAGCTCTACCATTTGTTAGCTGTGTGATCTTGGATAAATTACTTAACCTCTCAGTGCCTTAGTTTTGCCATACAAAATGGGGGATGATAATATATCTCATTAGCTTCTTGTGAGAATCAAATAAATTAATGCAAGTAAAGCACCTAGAACAATTTCTTGCACACAAGAAGTGCTGTATAAACCTTGGTTATTATTATTAGAGTGTGAGCCCACTGAAGGAAGAGGCTGCATCTCATTTTTATGGACGTACTGGGGCTTAGCATAGATAGTGCCTGTGTTACTCCCACAATATGTTATAGTAATTGGACTCCCAAGTAATTTTGCTTCTGTTTGATGTCAATATTTTATTCAGGAGCTTTCACATCAATGTTGATATCAGTTTGGCCAAGTCACTAGATTACCTGATAAGTTTTTCCAAGTTTATTTAGAGTTAAAATCAAGGGGAATTCTCACAGAATCTTAGATTTAGTAATTTAAATGCTTTTAAAAAGTTTTTGGTCAATATGGAGAAAAGGAATTGACAAGGGTTCACCTAGGGTTGGGGTTTGGGAATGGGAGATGGAGAGAGGAGAACAAGTATCAAAATATTTTCTCATTTCCATTGTTTATATAAACAATCATGTCATATGTGAATAATGTGAATTTTATGTCTTCATTTTTCTATTTTTGTTTCTTTCTTTTCCTTTTCTCCCCCCCCTTCACCCCCGCGGATAAAGCCTACAGAACAATGTTGAACCTTGCAGGACATTTGAGCCTGTCCAAAACATCCACAGAGACATTTAGTCCATACCAAAAGCTCCTTTAAATCTTGTCTGAGCCAAAACGTCCAGGAAGACATTTGGTCCATGCCAAAAGGTCCTTGAAATTTGGTCCTGTCCAAAATGTTCATGGAGAAATTTGGTCCACAATGAATATAAATCCCACACTTCTTCAAGATTCAAAACCCAACTCATCTACCTAAACCCATTACCAGCTAGACTGCCAAGGCAAGAAGGGTTATTATTGGCAATATGGCCACAATACAATTATTAGACCAATAAAACATGATAGTATTTTTTATGTATTAATCCTATTAATCAAAAATATATATAAAGTTTTTGGGCTATTTGAATCCAGGAACATTTTCTAAGTGTGGACATTTCTGACAGGACCAACTATCAAGGACCACTAATCTATTACATTGATTCACATTTTTGAATAGTAAAATAGCCTCTCTGTCCTAGAAGAAACACCACTTGGTCATGATGTACTATTATAGGTCCCATTTACTAATATTCAGTGTAGATATTTTCTCTGTTCCTGAGCTATATTGGCCTATAATTTTCCTTTCTTTTATTTCTTTTGTTAGCTTTTGATTTCATTGTTATGCTATCCTCATCAAGTAAGCTGGGAAAGGTTCCCACTTCCTCTCTTTTCTAAAAGATTATGCTTAAGATTAGCATTATTTCTTCCTTAAATATTTTTGAAGAATTCATCGACAAAGCCATCTAGGTCTGGGATATTCTTTGTGGGAATATTTTAAATTACAGATTCAACTACGTTAATATATATAGGATTATTCAGAATGGCTATTTCTTGTTAAGAAGTTTTGGTAAATTGTGTTTCCTTCTTTCCTTCCTTCCCTCTCTTTTTTTCCTTGATCAGTCATGCATCAGGGTTTTATCAATTTTATTAATCTATTCAGAAAACCAACTTCTAATTTTATTGATATTTCTGTTTACAACTGCTTTCTATTTTACTGATTCTTCTTTTGTCTTTATGATTTTGTTACTTTTACTTTCTTTGGGTTTAATTTGCTATTCTTCATCAAAAATATTTGAGATGGGTTGTTTTTTTGTTGTTGTTGTTGAGTTGCATGAGTTCCTTGCATATTTTGGATATTAGCCCCTTATCGGAGGCACTGTTTGCAAAAATCTTCTCCCATTCAGTTGGTGGCCTCTTTATTTTGTCGATGGTTTCTTTTGCTGTGCAGAAGCTTTTAAGTTTCATATAGTCCCATTCGTTTATTTTAGCTTTTATTTCCTTTGCCTTTGTAGTCAAATTCGTAAAATGCTCTTTGAACCCAAGATCCATAAGTTTAGTACCTATGTTTTCTTCTATGCAGTTTATTGTGTCAGGTCTTATGCTTAAGTCTTTGATCCATTTTGAATTAATTTTGGTACATGGTGACAAATAGCAGTCCAGTTTCATTCTTTCGCACGTGGTTATCCAATTGTCCCAGAACCATTTATTGAAGAGGCTGTCTTTCCTCCATTGTATGTTTTTAGCTTGTCAAAAATTATCTGTCCATATTTATGTGGTTTTATTTCTGGGTTCTCAATTCTATTCCATTGGTCTATGTGTTTGTTATGGAAGGCAGTGTGGAGGTTCCTCAAAAAATTACGAATAGAATTATCATATGACCCAGCAATCCCTCTCCCGGGTATCTACCCAAAAAATCTGAAAACATTTATACATAAAGACACGTGTGCTCCAATGTTCATTGCAGCTTTGTTTATGGTGGCCAAGACATGGAAACCAAAATGTCCTTCGATAGACGAATGGATAAAGAAGTTGTGGTATACACAATGGAATACTATTCGGCGGTAAGAAAAGATGACACAGGAACATTTGTGACAACATGGATGGATCTTGAGAGTGTAATGCTGAGTGAAATAAGTCAGACAGAAAAAGCAGAGAACCATGTGATTTCACTGATATGTGGTATATAAACCAAAAACAACAAAAGAACAAGACAAACAAATGAGAAACAGGAACTCATAGACACAGACAATAGTTTAGTGGTTACCAGAGAGTAAGGGGGGTGGGAGTGGGAGATGAGGGTAAGGGGGATCAAATATATGGTGATGGAAGGAGAACTTACTCTGGGTGGTGAACACGCAATGGGATTTATAGATGATGTAATACAGAATTGCACACCTGAAATCTATGTAATATTACTAACAATTGTCACCCCAATAAATTAAAAAAAAAAAAAAAAAAAAAGAACATATCTTCTTACGAGAGAGAGGCCTAAAGTGAAAGAAAGAGGATTTTCAAAGAAATTAAAGTATTGAAAATTGGGGGGAAAAAAATGTATTTGAGATGGAAGCTAAGATTGTTAATTTTCAATCTTTCTACTTTTCTAAGCTATAAATTTTTCTCTAAATACTGCTTTAACTGCATTTGACATGCTTTGATATGTCATATTTGCATTATCATTCCCTTCAAAATATTTCCTAATTTTTACTGTGATTTTTTTTTGATTCATGAGTTAATCAAGTAGGATTAATTCCAGGTATGCAAGGATGGCTCAACAGCTGCAAATCAATTGGTGTGATATATCACATTAACAAAATATTTTTGTTGTATATATTTTAAGTATATATTATTAGATATATACACATTTAGAACTATGTTTTCCGACTGAATTGACCCTTGTATCATTACGAAATATTCCTCTTTATTAGAAAAAATTCCTCATATTAGTGTTAGCATAGTATATCTTTACCATCCATTTACTTTCATCCTATCGATGTCCTTATATTTAATGTGTAAATTAAAAACAGGAAATATTTGGGATATTTGAAATATATTCTGGCAATCTTAGTCTCTCAATCACAGTATGTATTCCACTAGTATTTAATGTAATTACTAACATATTAGGTTTAAGTCTACTATATTGCTTTTTATTTCCATCTAAACATCTGTTTTTTTCTGTTCCTTTGTTCTTATTTTCTAAACTTATGGTTAATTAATCAAGTATTTTTCAGTATTCCATTTTATCTTTTCTTTTAGCTTTTATTTAAGCAGTTTTATATTATTCTTTAAGTGGTTATTCTAAAGATTATAATAGGCTCTCATTCTTGACTAAGTACAATCTACACCTTAAATGAGTACATTCACCATCTACTAAATAAAGCAAGACAACTAATTCCATTTACCCTTGTTCTGCCTTTGTGCTATTATTTTCAAATATTTTACTTTCACAAATGTTATAAACTCCGTAAGACATTACTATTGCCGTTGCTTTAACTCACAAATATTTTTCACATTTATGCACGGTTACACTTTCTGGGGACAATCTTTTCTTCCTGCGGATTCTTGGAATCAATTTCTTTCATACTGAAGAACTTCCTTTAGGATTTCTTGTATCGAAGGTCTGCTAGTTACAACTTTGCTCAACTTTTAATTGTCTGAAAATGTCTTTAGCTTGCCATAATATTTGAAAGATTTTTGGGGGGACACAAAATTCTACATCAACAGGATTTTTTTTCCTTTAGCACTTTAAAAATATCATTCCAGTGACTTATATGTAAGTTATAATTAAGTTAGCTATTTGTCTTACTGTTGCTCTTTGACGATCTAGTCTGATCAATCATATGTTTCTTACATGTCTATACCTTCCACTTCCCTCCATCACATAATATAAGCTTCTTAATGGCAGGAACTGCGTGTGACTTGATCATTCACAGTATCTAGAATTGTGTTTGGCACCTATATGTCCAACGTATAATTTTGAAAGAATTTATAAATGAATGAATTGTATATCATGACTATAATGCAATGCCTAACACAAAGTAGCTACTTAACAAAGAGTAAAGGAAGGAAGTCATTGTTCCTTGACAAGAGCCAGACTCCTAAGTTTGCAATGCCATTTGGACTACCGCACAGGTCTCTAGCTTAAAGCAAATTTCACCACTGCATAAACATTTTCTTAACCATGTTAGTAGTTTTGGTAAACTCTACTTGTATATTATATATCCAGATAATAACATCTGAAAATAAGACATTAGTACAGGTAAGA
Source organism: Rhinolophus sinicus (assembly GCF_057876585.1). Classification (NCBI taxonomy): domain Eukaryota; kingdom Metazoa; phylum Chordata; class Mammalia; order Chiroptera; family Rhinolophidae; genus Rhinolophus; species Rhinolophus sinicus. The sequence goes on along the minus strand of NC_142502.1, from coordinate 84,719,456 downwards.
ACCTTTTTAGGTTATTTATTATATTAAAGATGACACAAGCCAAAATGTGTTCTTTTGGAATTAGCTTTCAGATAAACTGACTTCATAATGTAATTTCTCAAGAATGGAGATTTATTAGACAGATTAGAAGAGGTTATGGGTGATTTTAAGCAAATAAAGATGATGTTCATTCTCAGAAAGAATCTGCCTTAACAACCAATAGAGGCAGGCTTACAAATAGGTGAAATTTCTTCTCCTTGCCAAAGTAAAGGAATACCCTGTGTTTTAAAACAAACTGATCTTGCGGTTTAGTCTCAGCTACTTTTTGCAAAAAGTACATTCAGTCTTCTTGTCTATTAACAAATGATACAAAATCGATAAAAGTTTCACCTAAGTGATTACTTAATGACTTCTAGATTTCCTCTATATCATTTTACAGCACAGGAGGCAAGGCTTTGAAGCTCAGATGCTCGTCTAGCTTCTGGTTCTTTAATGGAAAAGTAAGACAGGTAGGCTGTGCATTAGTTACAGCAAACTACTGCTGTGTCATATCCAATAGCGGGTATAGAAAAGAATGGGGAAATGGAAAAACGAACCATTAATCTCTGAGTCAATAACATCATCTTTGGATAATCCTCATCCAAGAACTTCTGCAATAATGGGAAGATCTGAGATTTGGCCGTCTTTGTAGTCTGAAACATCCATCTGGAACCAAACTCTGTTGAAATGAAGAATAGCAGTGGATACATTATTTATTTGTTTATTCAACAAATATTTGTTGTACACTTATTATGGGTTTGGGTGCTTGGGACAGACTGGTGAATGAGATGGTCAAAATCATGATGGTCAAGTAGCTCACATTTATGAGAGAGCCTGAGAGAGTGATAGAGCCAGCAGAGTATGAAAGTGCCATGATCAGGTAAGCACAGGATGCAAAGCTGGCAGGAGTGGATGCACAAGAGTTGAACAGATGATGGACGGGCAGAGACAGTGGGATAGAGATGGAGAAAGCGGGATGCAGAGGAGGAGTTCAGGAGCATTCATAATGAGGCAAGTGATTTCCCAGGAACTAGAACATGAAGATATCAGCACTGTCTATGAACACATTCCTCAATGTAATAGATGTTATGTGAGACAGATAAGTGCCCATAAAGAAAACTATTCTAGTAAAGTCTGTCAGGGAATTCCCATAGAGCTACTGTTAGTGATAATTATTTCTCATAAGTACCTATTAATATGATAATAGCTACAACTATTTGCTGTGCGCTTGCTCTGTATCAGGCATTGTGCTGAGGGTGGTGGTGGGTGCCTTATCTCATTCACTACTAACCAAATGATATGGGCACTTTTTTTTATCCATATTCCAGATATTGCCACAAGTACTTGGAGAAGGTAATTTGCTCTACTTTACAGAACTAGGAAATTGTGGAGCCACGGTATTAACCTGGGTCTACTAGATGGCAGAACTATTGTGCTTGGTAGAGGTCAGAATATGTGACCGAATATCCAGAATTATTCAACAAGTATTTGTCCAGTATTCACCATGGGCCATAAACTATACTAAAATCATGGAATGAAGGGACTTTAAACATTCCTGGCCCAATCATTTCATTTTGGTGTGAGAAAATGGAGGCTCACAGAAGTTGAAGGAGTTTAAAATAAAACGCCATCCTAACCTTGTCAACTATGGATGGGAGATAAAAGCCAAAAAGAACAGAAAAAATATAAATCTACCGGTTTTTATCTTAGAACATTTAAGTGGTGATGTCACCAAGATGGTGAAGTAAGACATCACCTCAGCCTCTGTCTCCCCACAAAGATCAACAATTTAGTCAGCAATCCACAAACAAAAATAATTCTGGGAGAGGTCAGGAATCCACTTAAGAAACTTAGGAAACAGAGTGGAACAACAACCATAACAACAAAAAAGCCCAATTGAGAATAAGAGCACATTAAGGAAAGGAAGAGCAGTTTCCAATTGCCTGCATCATCCCATCCCCCAGGCTGGCACCGCTCAGTGCCAAGAGGAAACTCCCTACTAGAAAGAGTTCTCTTTGTTGGGAAAGGGAGAGCAGGGTGAAGGACCAGCTTCCCAAGCCTTTTGAGGGGCTTGGTTTCACCCCATCCAGAGACCAGCAAAGCTGAGATGTATACAGATGGCTAGGACCAAGGAAGAAGAGCAGGTGCTATCAGTATCAACCACGCAGTGGGAGCAACAATAGTTCCCACTGACCCACTCTGTAGAGGAGCCCAGCAGCTCTTGCCACTGAAGAAAGCAATGGCCGGCACTGTCACCACAGATCCCCTGCAGATTTTGCCAGGTTTCCACCCTACGTGTATTGGCCATCCACTGAGTCCCATCCCAGTCATTCACCTGCTCCACCCCCAGCAGAGCCCAGGATCCCCAGTGGCAGCCAGCCTGTCTCTATAGCTGCAGAAGTACAAAATGCAAGCCTGGAGCCCCCTCACTGCCATGTGCACCTTTGAGGCTAAGCCCTCTAGCTATGCACATGCACACCCCTGGCCCGACACCCAACACCAGCCTCCACTGCTGTGCATGTACCTATGAGGTGATCCTGCAGCCACAAGAGTGCATGCTGACAGGGAGGGCCCCTGTAGCTGCTCCTGAGCTTGCTTAGGCCCTATCTCCAGTCCCTGGTCTGCACCGCTACGCTTGTTCGTAGTTCGCCTCAGTAGCTTTGCACTTGCACCCTCCTGCCAGCCCAATTCCAATCACCAGCCCCCACTGCAGTGTGTAAGCCAGTGCAAAACCCTGCAGCCACAGGGCTTCACTACCCTGCAGTTACCAATGTGTCCAAGAGTCAGAAAGGAAGAAGTAAAATTGTCTGTTTGCCGGTGACATACCTTGCACACAGAAACTCCTGAAGACTACAAATACACACACACACACACACACACACACACACACTGTTAGAACTAATAAACAAATTCAGTTAAATTTCAGGATATAAAATCAACATACAAAAATCAATTGCATTTCTATACACCAGCAGTGAACTCTCTGCAAAAGAAATAAAGAAAACAATCCCATTTACTTTAGCAACAAAACCAATAAAATAATTAGGAATAAATTTAACCAAGGAACTATAAGACAAAAACAATTAGAGATTGATGAAAGAAATTGAAGAAGACATAAAAATGGAAAGATATTCCATTTTAATGGATCAGAAGAATTAATATTGTTAAAACATCGATACTACCAAAAGCGATCTACAGATTCAATACAATCCTTATCGAAATTCTAATGGTAGTTTCCACAGAAATTGAAAAAACAATCCTAAAACTCATATGGAACTACAAAAGACTCTGAATAGCTAAAGCAATTCTGAGAAAGAAGGACAAAGCCAGAAGTGTCACACTTCCTGATTTCAAATAAAGCAACAGTAACCAAAACAGTATGGTACTGACATAAAAACAGACAAGTAAAACAGAACAGAATTGAGAGCCCAGAAATAAACTCCTCATACAGTCAACTAATACTTGACAAGGGAGCCAAGAATATACAATGGGGAAAGGCTAGTCTTTTCAATAAATGGTTCTTAGAAAACTGGATATTCACGTGCAAAAGAATTGGAGCCCTATGTTGCACCACTTATGAACAATAACTATAAGACCTTAAATTATAAAATGCCTAGAAGAAAACACAGAGAAAAAGCTCCTTCATATTGGTCTTGGCAATGATTTTTGTTTGTTTTTTGATATGACACCAAAAGCACAAGCAACAAAAGCAAAAATCATCATCAAGTGGGGCTACGTCAAACTAAAAAGCTTCTGTATAGAAAAAGAAACAATTTGAAAAATGAAAAGACAACCTACAGAATGGGAGAAAACATTTGTCAATCATATAGGTGGAGAACTTGAGTAGACATTTCTCCAAAGACATAACAAATGATCAACAGGTACATGAAACGGTAAACAGCACCACTAATCCATCAGGAAAATGCAAACCAAAATCACAATGAGATATCACCTCACATCTGTGAGAATGGCTACTATCAAAAAGACAAGAAATAATAAATGCTGGTGAGGATTTGGATAAAAGGGAACCCTGGTGTACTGCTGGTAGGAATGTAAATTGGTGCAGCCATTATGGAAAATAGTATGGAGAACATTCAAAAAATTAAAAATAGAACTACCTTATGATCCAACAATCCCATTTCTAGGTACACGGTAGTCCCTCCTTATCCATGTTTCACTCTCCATGGTTTCAATTACCCACAATTAACCAAGGTCTAAAAGAACTAAATGGAAAATTCCAGAAATAAACAATTCATAAGTTTTAAATTGCATGCTGGTATGAGTAGCATGATGAAATCTCATGCCATCTTGTTCTATCCCATCCGGGACATGAATCATCCCTTTGTCCAGTGTATCCATGCTGTATATGCCCATTGTCACTTAGTAGCCATCTTGGTTATCAGATCTATTGTCACGGTATCGCAGTGTTTGTGTGCAAGTAACCCTTATTGTACTTAATAATGGCCCCAAAGCATAAGAGTAGTGATGCTGGCAACTGAGATATGCCAAAGAGAAGCTGTAGTGTTTCGTTCAAGTGAAAAGGCATGTATGTGTAAGAAAAAGCATTGTGTGTGTGTGTGTGTGTGTGTGTGTGTGTGTGTGTAGGGTGTGGTACCATCTGTGGTTTCAGGCATCCACTGGGAGGTTTAGAACATATCCTCAGTGAATAAGGGAGGAGTAACTGTATATCCAAAGGAAATGAAATCACTGTCTCAAAAAGAAACTCTCGTGTTTATTGCCACATTATTCACAAAACCAAGATATGGAAACAACCAGCAGATAAACAGATAAACAATCAGCAGATAAACAGATAAAGAACATGTAGTGTACATATATGTATATATACAACTGCATATTATTTAGCCATGAGAAAAAAGAAAATTATGCCATTTGTGACAATATAAACAAACCTTGAAAATACTATGCTAAGTAAAATAAGTCATACAGAGAAAGACAAATACCATATGATCTCACTTATATGTGTATTCTAAAAACATTGAACTCATTGAAAGAGAGTAGAATGGTGGTTGCCAGGGGTGGAGAGGTTGGGGAAATTAGAAATGTTGGTCTAAGGGTATAAACTTTCAGTTATAAGATGAGTAAGTTCTGGAATCTAAGGGACAGCATGGTCACTATGGTTACCAATACTGTATTGTGTACCTGAAAGTTGCTATGATTATGGAGCTTTAATTTTCTCACCAAAACAACAACAAAATGGTAATCACGCAAGGTGAAGGATGTGTTAACTAACTTATTGTGGAAAACATTTTACAGTATGTACATGTCAAATAATCACATAATACACCTTAAACTTACACAATTCTGTATGTCAATGAATAAGTTCTTGGGATGTAATATACAGTATGGTGATTATCATTAACAGAACTAGTATTATATATTGCAAGTTGCAAGAGAGTAGATCTTAAACATTCTCTCTATAAAAAAGAAACAGTCTGACTCTGGGTGGTGAACACACAATGTGATATATAGATGATGTATTACAGAATTTTACACTTGAAACCTGTGTAACTTTACTAACCATTGTCACCCTGAAAATCTTTAATAAAAACAAAGTAACAGTGATAATGTGAGGTGATGGAGGTGTTAACTAATCCTACTGTCATAATCATTTCACAATATATAAGTGTATCAAATCAACATGTTATACAACTTAAACTTACACAATGTTATGTGTTAATTATATCTCAACAAAGTTGGAAAAGGACATTTAACAGATTAGATGTGTAAACATTCCTTCAAAGTTATAGCTCTTCTGTTCATTTAGTCACTTAGGATGAATATGAATTAAAGTAAACTTTAATTCTTTTTAAGTGAATTAAGAAAAAAATTAAGAGACATTAACTTTTCTCTAAAAAGATTGCTCAGGGTGAAGTTTGTAGCTTCTATGCCTTTTTGCCTTTGCATTTTCACAGTATGCTGTTAGGTATCCTTCCTGGCATTATTCTTCAATGTGTTTATAATGACTCTTCATAGACTGCTTGGAGACTGGTCTAATTAAATATCGCAACTGAAAGAAGCAGGACCTCCCCAAGAATGGACATGTGGCATTTTACTGGAGTCAGGAAGACTTTAAACATTCCCCACTTTAGCCACCAAATACTTGGAATTTGCCATTCCCATGGCATCACATGAGATGCATTCACTAAATCAACATCTGTATGTGGTTATCAGTTTGTTTTCATCTAGAATATTTATTTTTAAAGTTTGGCCCATGCTTCCCATTGATTTTTCAGAAGGTGTATCTAATAAGATCCCAAATAACTGAAGTAACCCATGGCAGATGTCAACCTGGCTCAGTTCTTGGAAAAGACTTACAACAGAAAAAGCTCTATGAGCTAAGTCACACCCAACTAATTTAGGCAAATTGCAGTGGGAAAGGAGATACTAATTACTTAGCAAGTGTGTTCTTTATGTAAACCACAAAGGTAAACTTAGTCCAGTTCCAGGACTTCTTGTATATTTCTATGGAATGTAGCCTAAGAAGCCAAGATTTATGTGAGGGCTGTTGCCATGAAGATTCTTGTCTTGGGCCAGTCAGAAACCAATGCTCCTGAGAATGAGCAGCCATTCTCACAGGATAGTCCACGAAAAGTTGACAGGAAATTAATGTGGAAAAATAACTTTAAAAAAAAAAGTCCTTGCAGGCAAATAGCTTGGACAAATGTCAGGTCAAAATCTAATGTGAGTGATTATCTAATCATTCTACTAATGATAATTTAGAATGTTCAGTGGTCTATTGTGTATTGTGCCTCTCCAAACTTATTTAAGAATAGCCTTTTGAAGTGATTTGTTTGTTTGTTTTTTGCGGCGTAGCTCTCACCTTTATCTTTTCCTCGCAGTGTGTCCTCCTGTTTCAGGCCCAGTCACTATCCGTCCTAGCATTCAGCTTTCTCATTTTCAAAATATCATATTATGAAATTAACATGAGGGTTAAGTAAAAGTTTATATGCATGTAAATAGGGGGCCAAAAAAACGTATACGCCTTTTAAGAAAGGGAGAAAAAAAAACTGTATTAAAATTGTAATAATACATACTGATAACAAAAGATGAATACAAATCACGTGTATACATTTTTCTGGCATCCCCAGTATAATTGCCTTGTAAATGATAAAGTATATAAATGGCTGTGTTTTTAGGCATGGGCATAACTCTGGTGGCAACGATTAATATACATGTCTCTTCATACCTTTTGCTCTACAGACATATCTTGGAGATACTGTGGGTTCAGTTCCAGACCACTGCAATAGAATGAATGTGTCAATAAAGCGAGTCACACAGATTTTTTGGTTTCCTAGTGCACATAAAGTTATGTTTACACTATACCGTAATCTGTTAAGTGTGCCACAGCATTATGTCTAAAAAAAAGTGTACATGCCCTAATTAAAAAATATTGCTAAATAATGCTAAGCATCATCTGAACTTTCATCAAGTTGTAATGGAGGGTCTTACCTTCAATTTGTAAAAAATGCAATACCTGCACAGCACAATAAAATGAAGTACAATGAAACAAAGTATGCCTGCATCTAAACATGTCCATAGCTCTTCACAGATTATAAGCATGAAAATTTCATCTTTCTTAGGCAACGTCATCTCTGACTCTGCTACTTTGACCTCTGTTTCTTACAGTTCTATCCATGGCCTCATTTTTGCATCTGTCCCTCCCAAGGCTAATACATACACATACACAGCACTTTCCACAGCGTGAAATGTTGGAGAAACACAGGATTAAACATGTTCAATAGATATCATACATTTCATTTCAGCAGGATGTCTCAAATCCTTAGGGATGCACAACATTATGAGTCTCCAAGAGGGAAGTGTAATTTGCAGCATATTTTCCAAATGTATTTTACAACAGAACTCCTCTTTTCCTCGAGTATCTATGAGTCCCAGTGGTCAGCAGTACACACATTGGAAATGCTACTGTATAGGCTTGGTGGAAATGAAATGGTTTCACTGCTAAAGACAAAGAGAATCTCAGAAACTGTATCCCCAGGAATATCATATTGTCCTTTGATATTGATCTGTAGGCTAACTGTGACTCTTAAGTATGAAATGATGACAGCTAAATTGTACCCACTTTAATCACATTATCATAAAAAACATTTTGACAATGTCACAGCTAAAAAACTTTACCGACAGCAAAATCCTGAGTAACTTAAATTTCTCAGGGTTGAAATACCTGATTATATTGCATTTTCTGATTAATTCAGATTAATTTGGGCTAAAAATATTTATAGAATCTATAGGTATCGTTTTAGGCCTTGTCAATTCAATAAACATAATTGTAGAATGTATTAATGATTTGAGTTCTTTATTTGTGCAGATGTTTATTTTATTCAGTGATTATTACATTATCCTAATGCAAATAGAAGGTTCTAAGGGTCTGACTTAAATCCTTCCTGATCCCCAACACATCTCAGAAATCTCAGAAGGTTTTTTTTTTGTTTTTTAATCACCAAAAGCTTATTTTCTGGACATATGCATTGCATCTCAGGCATGCCAGTAAATACCTTAACATCCATATTCTATTACTAATGAAGGTGCAACACTGACAGTCTTTGTATAGGACACCTCTCTGTACCACACAACTCTCCTCCTCTCCCACTCTACCCCAAAACCCCAGCCGCAGATGGCTGGACAAGGCTAGATACCTGAGCCAAGCTTAGCCAATCAGATTCCTTCTGAACAGAATTTGGAATTGGGAACTAAAAATTTGAGTCAACTGGACAATGGCGAGTGCCTGCACTTAAAGGTAACATTTATTTGGAGCCAAAGGACACCAAATTTGCACAAGGCTATGAGAGCAAATGATTCAATTATTAGGACGACACAGATTCAACCATTTGTAATAAAGATAGAAATAAAATGGCTTAAACAAGATAAGAGAACTTGATTTCCTCTCCCTGGTCCCTGGTAACAGATATTTTCTCTCCCAGGTAATAATCCGAACAGAAATAGTCCACTTCACATAGCTGGGGACCCAGACTCCTTTGATCTTGTGACCTATCCATCCTTAGGGTTGCATGATCCAAAATAGCTCCCTACCATTTCCATGTTCTAGACAGGAGAATGGAGAAAGGAGTCTGCCCTCTTGTATGATCACAAAGTTGCATACAATCCACATCACACCAGAACTTGGCCACGTGGCCGCAGCTAGCTGCAAGAGACTCCAGAAAGTATCATCTTTAGCTGGGAGTACATCTTTACCATGTACTCAGCTAAATACTAGGGTTCTGTTGTTAAAAGACAAAAGGGCAAATGGAGAGTGGAGAATGATTAGTGGTCGCTGAAACCAGATGTAAGTTGAGAAAGGTGGTGCTCCCAGGGAATCAGTAGAAAGGAATCAGCAAGAAGCAGAAATGACACTCACACAGAGAGAGACAGAATCAGAAATCAAAGGAGTGGTTGGTGGTCTGTGACTTCCCAGACCCTGGACACTCATCTGTCCTTACTGGAATAGAAACTGGCGTATGTGAAATTCTTTGGTAGCCTTTGAACAAGCCCCATGGTTCCTAGAGCTAGACTATGTCTCCTGCAACTGAACGGGTAACATTGATTGCATTTATTGAGCACTCATGATGTACCATGGTCTTTATGTGGATTCTCCATTTGAACCTCATAGCAATCCTATGAGGTAATTACCATTCTGTCTCATTTTTTATACCTGAGGAAAACGAGACTCCACGAGCATAATGTGAACGTGAATCCTAAAGCCTTGCTCCACATTGATGCTCTTCTTCACCAAGGACAAGAGTGAGCACGTGCAGCTGTGACAAGGATAAGGCCAGGGCAAGGCTGGGGCCTGGGCCTGGGCTGACTGGCTAACATGAGGCGGGGACGGAGGAGCCATAAACAGCAATGTGACCTGGGAAAAAACTCAGCTAGAGACAGAAATTCAATGTCTGGGGCACACAGGTAAGTAGTTGAGTTGGACACTCTAAATCATTGGGAGTGTCCATTAGGCAGAGTGATGGAAGATTCAGGAGCTGGCAGGAAGACTGCTGGATGGACAGCAGTGGATACATGTATCAGTAGGATTCCTGGACACTGAAGTGGTTAGGGCACTGAGAAGGGCTGCTGCTGATCGCATGTTTGTGTCCTCCCCCAATTCCTATGTTCAATCCCGAATTCCCACTGTGATGGTACTAAGAGGTGGGACCTTTGGGAGGAAATTACGTCACGAGAGTGGAGCCCTCATAATGGGATTAGTGCCCTTATGAAGAAAAGACACAGGAGAGCCTGCTTCTCTGCTCTGCGCTTTGTGAGGATATAAAGATGACTGTCTAAACCAGGAAGTAGGCCCTCACCAAGAAATATGCCTGCCAGCACCCTGACCTTGGACTTTCCAGCCTTCATGCTGTGAGAAATAAGTGTCTGCTATTTAAGCCACCCATGGTAACTTGTTATAACAGCCCAAGCAGACTAAACAAGGGCCTCCCAAAGGCATGGCAGAGACTGCCAACTAGACAATCATTTACTCCTTCCAGGGGGAGATGGTTGGAGAGCTCCAGTTAGCAGTTAATTACATCTTGATTAATTGCAATTTTCTTGCTGAAACCATGTTGAACTCCGACTCCTGGGAGAAGTCTGGCCCAAAGACATACTGCCTGGAGGCATATCCATCATGACGTCTTCCGTCCTTATGTGGCCCAAATAGCATGAACTTGTGCTGCTAGTGTAACTTACAGCACTTCCATAAAGCAGCTCATGACTGCAGAGGAAAAGCCATTGGAGAAAAGCTGTCCCCACTGGCTCTTACCAGTAATCAGTAACACTCTCTAATATCAAGGACAAAATGTGTAATCTGCTTACCTTCTCACAGTAGAATAACTGGGTGACTTTCAACAACATCTGAGTTTAAGAAATGAGAGTTCCACTAGTCACAGATTCTAGAGATGGTACAACTGAGAGTGATCATGTGAGTCGACCTAAGAGCAAAAAATTTCTGACATTTCCAAAGAGAAATAGACTGACTTAGTTTCAAAGCATTCAGATTGCCAATCTCCCTCCCCTATTATTCCTACCCATTTTTTCTGCTAGACTCAAAAGTTTCTTGCCTTTCCAACTGCATATGTGTCTTTAACATAGCAGATGCCAGCTGGATATATTTATAAATAGGTAACTTTTAGTAGGATTCTAGAATCACAGAAATCAGTCTCCAAACGTTTGCCAACAAGCCTTGAAGCAAATATTTGCTAATATGTATTCCTGCCTGTAGAAGGGGTTCGAGGGTGGGATAAAGAAGATATTTTCCTCTACTCTGTTCCTGACAGGGTAGAGAGATATGAAAGATAAAAAGAAGCACACTTATTTTACAGTTGGGATTAGGAAAGGGGACTTATGATTAGATCATGGGAAGCCTGGGATGAATTAACAAAGGATAAAACTCCAGAAAGCTAACTATGGTAACCCCCAGGGAGTTACTAGTGAGAGACAGGGAGATAACACGATTGATTAGTAACACTCATTAATAAGATTTATTCATTGTTCATAAAATTTAGGTCAGTAGTTCTCAACCCTGACTGTACTTTGGAATCCAAATGCCCAGGCTACAACTGGACCAACTGAATAGAAGCCTCTGGGGTGGAACATTTTTAAACATCAGTCATTTAAAAATCTCCCTAGCTGTCTCCAATGTGCATCCAAATTCGAGAACCAATGATTTAGGCAGATTTGAGAAAAAAACGATTGGGAAGATCAGCACATGTTTTTCAAGCATTAGTAGATGAGTTTCAGCGTGCAAGAGTTGGGGAGGGTGGAAGTACTGATCATCTACAAGACATTGTCCAGGTATGGGTAAGACCTGGCAGACAGGAAGCAGCAGGGTAGCAAGAGATCTTGGCCTATGATGCAGAATCTCTTCACTCCACCTGGTTTGTTTTAAAAAAAAATGGAGGTTTTCAGCAGATTCAGAACTTGACTTCCTCTCTCCCACACTGTGGTGCCTGCATCCTGCAGAATCTGGAGGAGTGTGTCAAACAGAATGTAAAGACTTAAAGTAATGAAGACACCACGATTCAGCAGAATCTTTACATCTATTAAAAATGGGCAAGAAGTAGCCTTAGAAGCAGATGATGATGGTAAACGTTCAGCTGAAAGGAGCAAGGACATGAAACATTGCAGGATAGCCCACTACTACAGAGAAAGATTTGGCTCAAAGAAGGGGACCCGAATGTTTCTGTTGCTACTGAAGCTGGTTACATTATTCAAGGCCTGGAATAGCCAAAAGCTGAGACAAAATGGCCAACAAGCACATGAAAAGATGTTCAAGATCACTAATCATTAGGGAAATGCAAATCAAAACCATAGTAAGCTATCACCTCACATCCATTAGGATAACTACTATCAAAAACAGAAACTAACAAGAGTTGGCGAGAATGTGGAGAAATTGTAACCCTTGTGTACTGTGGGTGGGGAATATAAAAGGTGAAGCCACTATGGAAAACAGTATGGTGGCTCCTCAAAAAATTAAGAGTAGAACTACTATATGATCCAGCATTCCCACTTCTGGGTATATGTTCAAAACAACTGCAAGTCTTGGAGAGAGATGTGTACATCCATGAACATAGCAACATTATTTACAGTAGCCAAAAGGTAGAAGCAACCCAAATATCCATTGATGAAGGAATGGATAAACAAAATGTAGTCTACACATATAGTAGAATATTATTCAGCCATAAAAAGGAAGGAAATTCTGACACAAGCTGCAATATGAATGAGGCTTTAGGACAGTATACTAAGTGAAATAAGCTAGTCACAAAAAAGACAAGTAGTGCATGATTCCACTTATACAAGGTACCTAGTCAAACTCATAGTAACAGAAAGTAGAGTGGTGGCTGCCAGGGTTTGGGGGATGAGGAAGTGGGCAGTTGTCCTTAATGGTTATAGAGTTTCAGTTTTGAAAGATGAGAACAGTTGTAGAGACTGGTTGACCAACAGTGTGAATATACTTAACACTACAGAACTATACACTTAAAATGGTTAAGATGGTAAATTTTATGTTATATGTACTTTGTCACAATTTTAAAAAATGTATATACAGATATTTTTAGGTAAAAATAACAAAGTGTAGTACAGTTTATATCATATGCAAATGTTTTTGGCTAAGAAAGGGAGATAAAACTTGGCAGAATCTCCTTTGTTTATATATATATAAATTATACCATGGTGATCACTCCATAAGATATATAAATATTGGTATATATCACTATATGTATTTCAGGTGTACCAATCACTATGTGGTACACCTGAAACTAATATTGTATGTTAACTATAATTTTAAAATAAACAAAATTTTAAAAAAATAATAAAAGGTGGAAAAATCACACACATACACACACACATACACACACACACCTACAAATACCAGGGAAGGTCAAAATAGATTGTATGTACATGATGAATTTGTATTTCACTATTTTAGATAATTTAACAAAACTTAAAAAAATAAACAAACAAAAACACTGGAAGAATAGGAAACTAATAAAATGGGAAAGAGGAGAGCAGGACCGAGACTTGTTATCTACACCTTTTTCATAGTTTTGACTTTTGAGTCATGAAAATGTATTGCCTGTTAAAAATAAAATTAAGATGCTTAAAAAAGAAAGAAAGAGAGAGAGAGAGAGAGAGAGAGAGAGAGAGAGAGAGAGAGAGAGCAAGCTAAGGATAGGCAAAGCTGAGGACAGAGAAGCAGCAGTGAGCAAGGCTTGATCTTTCCTGGGCCTGTAGCTGCCTAGGATTCTATGGATACAGCAATAATGGCTTCATTCGAAGTGTTTACTGTGTCCATTTGTCTTTGGCTGAGATAAATATAAGATTAAAGGGAAACACTCCTAGGAGACAGGCTGCAAAGGCCTAAGAATTCCAGAGCAGGAGGCCATGGAGTGGCACCCTGCACAAGACTACATGAAGCCTAGCACTGGCTGAGGATGGAGGGATACAGAGGGCTGGGGGCTGGAAATGTGCTTGGAGAATTGCATGTTACATATGAAGGGAACCGTGGTCCCAGGAGGGAGTGAAAACCATGTCACACTGGAGGATCAGGGAACATAGGGCTCAAAGGGAAAGGGCAAAGAAGCAGCTTTAAATATCAACTAGATTCAAAGAGGAAGAATCCTGGAGTATCTCAAATGCCACCCTCTTTGCAAGAGGAGTTAGTGTACATAGAGGCCCATATGGAAACGTAGTGTCCCCAACTAATAGCTTGACGGACCCGCTCTCCCTATGGAGATTCAGTTTACAAATTGTACAGTCACTCTGGCCCCCAGCTCAGCTTGATCAGCATCCTGGCAGGACTGAAACCAAGGCTATGTTCTCTCTCTGCTTCTCTCTTCTTCCCTGAGCAATGTTAATTCACTACTTGGGTGTTGGCTGGCAAAGCAACCCGGCTCTGGTGAGGAAAATATTTTTCCTGGAAAATTAGTCTAGGGGAACCCAAGTCGTTGGATGCATTTCCAGAACTAGCACTGCTGAATCAAAGTGTATGTGTACGTAGACCCTTACAGACATTGCCAAATTATTTCCTATAGAGGCCACTTCAATTTTCACTCTTGGTAACGGCACATGGGGCCTCTCAACCACCGTCTCGCCAATACTGTGTACAATCAGACTTTTCTCCACTTGCCAGATTACCAGAGGAGAATGTGATCTCATAACTCTTACATTTGAGTTGAGTTAACCATTTTATATTCTTCGACTATAAATTGTAGTTTCATATCCATTACGAAAATCGTGTTCTTTGCCACTATATTTCCCCCAGTTTGTCTTTTGACTTTATAGAATTTTTTGATGGGCAGGCATTTATCCATCTTTCATTCATGGTTTCTGTATTTTGTGTTTTGCTTTAAAAAGCACTCTACAATTCTATTTTGAAATTTTCTCTTTTGTATTACCAGACTTTTCCATTTGGGGGCTGGGGAGAGAACATTAACAGAATTTTATTTTGATGGAAGGCAGGTGTCCACTAGTTAAAATAATTTTTAAAATTTCATAAAAATGGGTATTTTTCTTACACATTGCATTGGTTCTCTCAAAGACATGGCTCTGGTCCCTGCCTCTCCGAGGGCATTTTCAAGTATTGCTCATAATTATAACCTAAAAATATATCTGTAGAAACACTGCTACAACCAAGAACATGCACAACTGATTTTTCATGCCGTGGGCAGCCTGCATTCTGTTCTGGCACCCAGACAGACGTTGTTTTTACAATCTTAACAACAGTCTCCAGTAAACAGATCGCACTGCATGGGAGAACTGAATTTGAAAGGGGCCTTAGTTGAACTTGCATTATTTGTGAATTATCAACATGATGCTACTTAAGGATTTCATGTGACAGGTCATGAATTTTATGGGCTACAAGATATCCATTAAGGAAGAATTCTTCTAAGTATTTTATTCAGAAACATTAAGAAACATTTCCAAAGAAATGGTTTCATCAACTTCAAAATAGGGCCAACTTTTAACTTATCTTCTTGTGTAATTTGGAGGATCTGCCAGAAGTTATTTATCCTAATTCCTATCTCTAGGGAGAATACTTCCAATGCCTTATTCTTTTGGGAACAAAATAGAAAATAGACACGCTACATCTCAATGGTGAAAATTCCAGAATTCCTGGTGGGAACACAAGCCTCCATACAGATGTGTGTCCAAGGATTTCCAACAGTTTAAGAAATATTAAGAAGGAGCAAAATGTATTTTGTTTTGTTTTCACACTCTCCACTGTCCCCTGCATCTACCGGAGCTGGGGAGCAGTGAGACGATCCTGCCAAAGGAACAAGAAACAATGAAAATGAAAAGACCATCAAAAAACCACTGTTCCCCAAAGCCATGGACTGTACAGCCATTCGGTGCCGCCCCCCCCACCCCACACCCAGCCCAGTTCTGGACTTAATGAAGACCCCCTTGAAGATGATGAAATCGGAACCCCACTCTCCATACAACCAACCCCAACTGTACTTCTTCTGACATTCAAATCCTCAATACGACATCTCCATGTCAGCATTAGTGTTTCTAATCTGAGCACCTGGAAACCAATATTTCCCAAATAAGGTAGCCAGGTTAAGCAAATAAGAATACAGCATGCTCTGCTAAATTTAAAATTCAGATGAACAATGAATAATATTTAATATAAGAATGTTCTATGCAATGTTTGGGACTTTCTTATACTAAAAAATTTTCATCATCTGAAAGTCAAATTTAGCTGGTGTCCTGTATTTTATCTGGCAACTCCACTTCCAAGGCAGCCACCTTAGGACAGCTGTAATGAAAAGAAACTTCTATCTCATGATGAAATGAAAATCTGTCTTCCAACGATTGGTAGTCCTTCAGATTTTTAAAAAAATCTATAAAAGTATTAAAGTCAGACAGACTTGGGTTTAGTTCGGTTACTTTGTGATCTTGGGCAATTTATTTAACCTGTGTTTTCTTATCTCTAAAATATTTTTACCTGCCTTACAGGGAAACCATTATTACCATAGTTCTTATAAGCCCCGGATTATGTCCTTCAGCCTAGTTAAAGTGGCAGTTCTAATCAGCCACAATTCTGAATAATGTTATTGGAAGTCTAGAAAAGACTTTACAAGGGTAAAATACTAAGATAACTATTACCTTCTTCTTGGAGGATGGGGAGAAATATCAGAGAAATAGTTATAGAATGTTTACCCGCCGATTACATATATGTATTCTGTATATAGTCATCATGAAGGTTCCTAAATCTATTGTCTCAAAAGTCCAAAGAGTATTCCTGTAATATTCAGAGGCTTTAGTAGTTATTTTTCAACTACGGTAATGGTAACTTTGAGACTATTTGTCTGTTATAGAGAATAAATGTTAGCTACTGGAAAATCTTCGTTAGCCCATGTAAAAATTCAAGTGATTTTTTTTCCTTTCTTTTTTTTTTTTTTTTAATAATTTAAATGTCAAAGTAGGATTTAGACCTGGATAATCTGGCTTCTTCATTTAGATGCTTTACTCCCAAAAGACAAAGGTGGTTTTCTGTAGCCCATCCCATTTGTTGCTTCCTGCAGATTAGTGCTTCTTAACCCAGAATGTCCTCAGGGCAGGATTTAGTTCTCAGCTTTCCTCTAAAAGGCATGGAACTCCCTCCACCACCTCCTCATGGATGGTTGGGAAAAGATGGAACAGGGCTTCACGTCAAGATCTTGCGGGGTCAGTTTTTTCTGGGGGTAACTTTGAATTTGGGTCCATCATGAGGCAGGATCTGAAATTCTGGGCACCCACATGTTCCATTCCTATGAATCAAATGTAGGGTTTCCAGGCGGGAATTCCCACTCGTTCTCAGGAATTTTTTTCACTTTCACATTCCCGAATCCTGAGAAAAGTTGGTCGAGAAATTGGGAAAATCGGCTCCTTGAACCCAGTAATACCCACAATGGGAAATAAACGTACTACTCACAATGCAGCGCTTAGATATTTTTCCTATTTATCGCTAGGGTTTCTGGGCGGGAATTCCTGCCTGTTCTCAGAATTTTTTTTCGCTTTTCCGTTCCCAAATCCTAAGAAAAGTTGGTCGGGAAATCGTGAAAATCAGCTCCTTGAACCCAGGTGGTTGGTAGTATCCACCGTCACTTTGCGAAAACAATTTATCGTGGAAAACAGAAAACAGTTTGTATCTCGGGGTTCGGGAACGGAAAAGCAAAAGATATTCCTGAGAACGGGTGGGAAGTCCCGCCTGGATACCCTAATCAAATGTGACTGGGTCCCTACCTCCTCGGGTGGCAGAATGTCCCATAGGAAGGGACCCTGCGAGTAAGGGACTTCATTCCACCTAGTTTTGTGGGTGGCTTTCTCCTCCCCTCTCCTCTTCTCAGCCTCTCCTTCTAGCTCACCTTCCAGTTCCTTCTAGCTCACATTCCAGCAGCTTCTAGCTCACCACAGGCCTGGGTGAACTAGTTAGGGCTGGGTTTGAATGCACTGCCTCAGGATTAAATCTCTGCCCTGCACAGACTGACGGCTGTGGGCATGTAACTCAATGGCCTTGAGCCCTCCCTAAGTTTCAGCTGCTGGGATGACGCAACAGAGATGGTGGGCAAGAAGGCTCTCCTAATAGACAATGCCATCGATGGGGATTAGTGAATTTTTTCATCAAAGCTCTAATAAGTAACCTGTTAACCGCGATTTCACTGGTCTGTTATCATTCAAGTAAGCAGGACAGTATACAAACTGTGTGGATTCTCTTGCAAAAGTAAATTTCTTTGGACTAATTAGCATGCAGACATTTAGAGCAACAAATAACATAAAATCGTGTTTTTCCACGTTATGATGTCCATTTCCAGTACGGTTCTGAGCTGCATCCTGGTCCCTCACCCGCAGAAGCTGGCCAGTTGCCCACATCTTATAATGAGGTGCCACAGTGGAGAACTTTCTCCTCAACCCTTGTTCTGGGCACTATGTGTGTATTAATGCAGCTCAAGATCATTTCACACATCACCAACTGACTTCCACCGAGCTGTCAACTACAACCACTTTTTTTCTTATGTGTTCTATGGATGAATTTCTCATCCCCTGCATTTGGTTTCCTCATTCCCAAATTTACACAACTTGTTCAATTTTAGCTTTCCTTTGTAGATTGTCAACCCAGCATGTCCGGATTGTTTTGTACTCTTCAACATCATCTCCTACCTATTTGTTTTTAAAATACTTCTTGATTTAGAAACTCAAGCTTTAAGGAAGGATGACTGAGGAATCTTAGGTTTAAAAAATAAAAGAGACCCCATCTGTGTAGCACTGTATCAGAGTGAGGGAGTTTTTCTTAACAGCAATTGCTTGGTAACCACCATTCAGGTCAATTAACAGGAAACATGGGTGACCAGATGGGTAATCACTCTAGTGCATCTACCTCAAGGGAGGTCATGGAGGGAAGGTAACTGACAAAGATGATAGCAAGTACGTGCAGTATTCTGAGCTCAGCAGAAAAACAGATGAGCTTTATTTTGCATTTTCAAACATGTGTACTAGAATCAAGTGTTGTTCTTCCCTAATATTTTCCTGCAAACATAATGGTAAGTGCACATCACTTAATGTAGCTCTGACATTTACAGTCATCTATCTAGGTTGGAACAACTTTTTATCTGGCAGTGAGGAAGAAAAAGGCACTTCACTCCAAAGGTCATCCTTGATCTTAAGAGACCTCAGCACCACATATCAAAGAGATAAGAGGCAAGTAAAAGCCAAGATCACTGATTCTTGGCACAGAAAATGGACTCCTCCACCCAGCTGGAGCCATAATTCAGCTTAATCCTAAACAGTGTTACATACTATCCTCTAAAGCCAAGGATTTCCCTGCACAGCTGAGCACAAATCAACTGTGCATTTTGAATATACATCACAATGTCAAAGACCCACATTTCTTGTTGCTTCCCAATTGGCATTTTAAATCCTTCTGCCTTTCCCTTTCTAATCTCTCCCTGCTTTTAGGTCTCAGGTAAGTAAGGTTTGCATAAAATAGGTGAATTCCATTTTTTAAAATAAGTGCTTTATTTCACTTATTTGTTGGTGGAAGAAGCAGGGTGAGAAGAATATATTTTTAGGTTTTTAAAGTTGCTAAAGCACTCAAATTAGGATGAAATAAAGGAAGAAACTGATCAGTAAGATGTGGGCAAGGACACAAGAAATAAATCTAAAAAAATAACATGCTTACACAAGCAGCATGGTATAGTAGAAAGATCATGGGTTTTGGGTTCAGCCAGAACTGGATCAGAAAACATGGTTTCCTCTACATATGAACTGGGTGACCCTGGCATGTAATTCTCAGAGCCTCAGTTTCATCAAATCCCTTACTGGCACTGTGGGATAACTGCCATCTCAAAGCGTTGGATGAGAAGAAAACATGGTTCCTAGCACAAAGAGACCTACAAAAGACCTGATTCATACTTTCACTATCTGTCAACAGTATTGTGTGGGGTTGGAGGTGCCAAACCCTCTAAATGCCTCCAGGATTCTTTTGGTTTTTCTCTTGAAGTAATAAAAACTGGTAAATAGCTTTGTCCCCTGAAAGCTGATATATATATATATATATATATATATATATATATATATATATATATATATATATATATATATATATGAGGTATGAGCAAAAACTACAGTGATTGCTGCTGCCAAGTGCCATCCAATGGAAAGGTGGGGATCTTCAATACGGGAAGTGGAGCGTCAAACCTTAGTAACAGTGTGTGACAAGTTTCCACTTGTTTGGTGCAGTCAGACAACTGTGAATTATGGTTGCAAGAAGGTGTGTTTTAAACTGTGCCATAAATCATCCTCCATCATGAAAACTCTCTGTGTCACACATCTCTTCTGGTGTACGGCAATTTCTGTCAAATTAAAACATTACAGTGTGTCCTCATCCACCTTATTCACCAGATCTGGCACTGAGTGACTTCTGACTCTTTCCCAGTCAAAATGACCATGAAAGGTAAACATTTTGAATCGATTCAGGACATCAAGACAGCCATGACAGTGAAACAAAAGACACTAATGAAAGAGGACTTCCAGAACTGCTTCAGAAAGTGGCAACAATGATGGGATGAGTGTGTTCAAAGTGAGAGGAGTATTTTGCGGGGGATTAATGGCAATGTGCCTTATACTTTAATAAATATTTCTTTTATTTTAAACATTCAGATTTTTTTGTCACACCTCATATATGGCATGAAAAGCACTATCTCAACTGTTTATGGATTGTTTAACAATAATTCATAGGCAAGCTGGCTCACAGCTGCTGCAAAAAACAGTAAGCAGTGTAGCTTTATTATACATAAAATTTCTTAGATAAACCATAGTTCGAACTCCTAGTCCCTGCTCTTGAGGTGTTTTGCACACTTCAGTTTTCTAGAGAACACTATGAAACAGTTCCTCTGAATATGAAAGTGATCTCACTGGTACACACCAAATGAAAAA
This sequence comes from Rhinolophus sinicus, assembly GCF_057876585.1. Taxonomy (NCBI): domain Eukaryota; kingdom Metazoa; phylum Chordata; class Mammalia; order Chiroptera; family Rhinolophidae; genus Rhinolophus; species Rhinolophus sinicus. Next base: position 84,698,501 of record NC_142502.1, on the reverse strand, counting down.
CCACACTGGGACGTGCAAACAAGGCGAGAGGGCCCATAAGAACATGTTTTATCTGTTGCCAAACTTATTTCTCCTGCTCCACAAAAGAGTATGGGTCTTTTTAAATGCATGTGTTGCAAATGTGGGATCCCTTGGACGAAAATTTGAATTGAGTATTAACCCCAACCATCTAGTGATTCCTGGGAGCTCCTAGGCAGCAGAGGAGCACGTAGGTGCCAATAACAAGCGCATATTCCCAACCATAGAATTGTGTTCCCAGGCGGAGAGAATCTAAGTCTCCATAGAGCAGCAACTTAGCATCTCCGAGGTTACCAAGGGAAGGCAGTTAAGAGAAGGAGAATGAGGCAAGATAACAGTTGACCAGGATGGGGAGAGGTGGGTTCTACTGAGTGCCCATCCTGGAGTCTTCACCCCATCAATCCTCTCCCTGTATTTGAGGAATGTTTGTTCACGAACTTCCCTGTGTCTCTGCATCATCCCTACTATGAAGCCATCGGTGCCCATTTGTACTTTAACCTGCTTTTTGTTTCTTGTTTCGAGTGCCAGACAACACTCCTTCTGCAGCTTGGGATAGACAATCTTTGCTTGAATGTTTGTGTTGCTCATTGTCCAATACTATAAGTAACTTTTTAGTAAAGTGAAGTTTTGAAGAAACATTGCTCTTCCAATCTAGATTGTGTTGAAGCAGTCAATGAATTTTGATGTATCATATTTTTCATGTGTGATGAAAATGACTTTGAGATTGTTTTAAGAGGTTTTTAGACCAGTCTCTTCATTACATAAAGAAGTTAAGGGATTAGAAGAAAGCTTTTCTGGTTTAGTATTGTGGTAGGCTGCTTTCAAAGATGGCCCTCAGTGATTCCTGCCTCCTGGGAGTTATGCATCATGTAACCCTGCCCTGGAGTGTGGGCTGGGCCTAGTGATTTGCTCCTAACAGAATATGGCAAAAGTGATAGGATACAATTTCCATGCTTAGATTATGATGACTGTAACTCAGTCTTGTTAGACTCTACCGTCTTTTTGACTCGCACACTTTGATGAAGCAAGCTGCCATGTGAGAGGGGCCATGTGGCAAGGAACTGAGGGTGGCCAGCCCTCCAGTCAATAGTTAGCAAGGAACTGAGGCCCTTAACCCAACAGCCTATGAGGAATGGAATCTTGATGAACAACCACTCAATGTGTGAACGTTAAAGTGGATCCTGCCCCAAATGAACTGTGACAAAGATGACTGTGGCCCCAGCTGGCACCTTGATTACAGCCTCGTAAGAGACACTAAAGCAAAGGACCCAACTAACGCTCGCCTGGGTTCCTGATCACTGAAACTGTGAGACGAGTTGCTTGAAATCACCAAGTTTGTTGATTTGGGCAATTGTTGTCCAGCACTGGAAAGCAATGCAAGTATCATCCTATTTCCAGTTTTAAAGGCTAAAATAACTACAGATAAATAATTTACAGCATCTTTGGCCTTCTCTAGTTTAAGGACATAATTGGAGATACCAAAATGAAACTACAGTATGACATCAAAAATTTAAAGCAAATTAACAATTACCTCACCCCACCCCCAATTTATCAGTGATTTCTTCTGAGTAGTGGGGTGATGAGTGATTTTTTCTTCTTTGTACTTTTATGTATTAACTAAATTTTCTACAATTAACAAGTGTAGTTAATCAGAAATTGATAATAAAATGTGTCACTGAATGTATAAAATATCCCACTCCCAAAATGCAGTCACTATAAATCAAAGGACGGTCCTAAATAAAAGTCTTCCACTGAATTAACTACCTTTCAAACATGGTTTGACAAAAGCAAATGATTCTAACACTGATATATTAAACCGATATTTAAAAGATACATTTCAGAAGTCTGTGAGAGTAAGAATGAGCAAAAGAAAACATTTATGAAAAGTACCACCTAATTTGAAATATAGTTGAGTGATAGAATCAGGATAAATGCCTAGGAAAGCACCTTTTAAAGTACTGTTGTCAATCTGACCAAAAACCAAGCAGGGAAATCATAATGTATATCATTCCTTACATATCTTTATTAGATCTTTTCGTTAGGTCACATATATGTTTCTCTACACCTGAAATAAAGTTTTGAAAACAACTTGATTTGAAAATACTACACCATGACATAGTCAGTGAAGAGTTCCAACATTTATCCATATACATTGTCAATGAACTTGAGTCTAATTCAAATCTAATTCAAGTAAGTCATTTAGGATACCTATTTGGCAGCAGGAGGAATAAGGACTCTTTAGTAATTAAGCAATGAAGCAACTTTACAGAGGAACTCATTATGTATCTTGTAATGGTTGGAGGGGAGGGGAGTGTTAAATATTAGCTGCCTCAAATCAGACCATCTCACTCAGCAGACCAATTTTAAAAGGTCGTTACTTCTTGGGAACCAGATAATCAGATGAGACATGAAACAATGGAAAATTAGTCTACTTGTGGAACACAAACATTTCCAACACTCCAAAGAAGAGACTAAAACTATTTTAAGATGAAGCTTGCTGCTCTAAAAAAATCCAGATGTGACGTGGTTTCCTGAGAGAGGTCATGATCATGTCTTCTTTATGAAGTTACCTTCTTTAGAAAACAATGGTAAATGGTGAGGTGTAGTCGAATGATTATTGGTCTCTGCATGAAAAGATTTAGCTACACACTCATTTTCTAGCTGTGTGAGCCTAGACTAATAACAACCTCTATAGCTTCGTTTAAATTATTCATTAAATTCAAATAGTACTTATCTCCTATTTAAGTGACTGGTTGGGAACCTCATATAAGACACATATTTGTGTCAAGAGCTTTAGTAACCCAAACTGAGAGACAAAAGTAAGACAAAAATCAATATGGGCATAATTAAGTATACATAAAGAAGCAAAAGGTTTCCGAAGAAAAACAACTCCAAATTAGTTCATGATCAGATATGGCATTGTAAAGTTTATGTTTTACATCTGAAGACATTGCTTCAAATCTGTTCTATTCCTCTGAGTTCACCAGAAGTGTATGTGAATTAAGAAGGTATATGTCAATTAAGAAAGTCAATTGTTAAGAAGGTAACTAAATTATTGACCAGAATATATGTCCACTGACAGGCTATTTTTGAAACAAACTTTCCTACACTAGTAACTAAGAACATGACCATGTATGTTTTCCTACCTGGTTGGTCCTTTCAGAAATGTAGTCTTTGTGGTCCTTTTTTAACTCATGCACATAGCCAAATCTAATAAGCATATATTAATATACCATACTCCTGAAGTTTGACACTTCTGCATCCTTGAAAAGCCAAAGTTACACACACACACGTACGCACACCGTCTCCCTACTTGGGACTTTGAAGCATAACTCATCCCAGCTGAAAAGCAGACTCTTCCACCGCCTTCCACACTCTAGGAAGTGACTACTGCTTTCTCCTTGCAGATTCGGTCATAAGCACAGTACAAATCAATGAAGACTTGGAACAGCTGAGACTAATTTTTAACAAACTGCTGAAGCCACCAAAACTCACATTCCTGCAATTCTTAGACAATGCCCCAGATATAAGTCACTCTTGGTCATACATCCGCTCCTGTGTGCTCATCCAGACTGCTCTAGCCTTCTACCACCCTGATCCAAACTCCTAACCACAATGTTTTCCTCCCAAACCCCTGCTTTTGGGTGCCTAAAACCTGATTCTGGGGTAAAAACCCATCCTTCACTCTCTGCTACCTTCCATTACTCTAATCCCTTGCTCTTTCTGTTGAGCCTGACTGGAAAAACCCCAGCTCCAGATCAATGAACTTCCTGTCCCATATTCCACCAAGCAGTGCCCTGTAGATCAGGGTAACTATAAACCCACGGTCTCAGCTATTTCAAACCTTCTCTGCTCAACTCAAATAACCGAAACTTGTAACTGATTCCTTAACTCAAGGCAGGACAGATCTTCTAATCTGCTGGCAGAAGTCAGTGCAGGGTAACTCAACTTCTTTTGTCCCATCTTAACCACTTTTTCTTCCAGTCCTTCATATCAAAAGGCACATCCCTCTCCTTGAGGCCAATTCCTCCAACTTGATGTCTGGGGGAGACTTTGGAAGGAGGAGATAAACAGGCGGCCGTTAGAGGAGCACAAATGAGAGGAACAAGGGCCAGAACTGTGGCTTCAGGAATATTGATATGTCCCCTCCACCCACCACCCTCAACTTTTAAGAGAACAGCTAACCAAGACAACGTGGGCATACCTCAGAGATATTACAAGTCATAATCTTTTTTTGCTGGTGGAGGGCCTTGCCTTCAGTTTGTATAAAATGCAACCCTGGTGAAGCACAGTAAAATGAAGCGTAATAAAGTGAGACACGCCTGTGCTCACACAGCACCACTAGCACAGGTGTGCATCCTTGAATAACATGTGCAGAGGGGAAAGGAACTGGATAGCAAACTTCTACTTGGTGGAAAAAGATGGTTGAGAAGAGGTAGAAAGAGGAAAATAGTGTACAACAGTGATTTAACAGTTAAGGATCAAATTAACAGTGATCCTTAAAATAAAATGTATGCAAGGTGACCTTATAGGATGTGGGGGAAAAAACATGAGATTTATATTTGCATTTCATCTAAAAAGAGGAGGAAATTAACCTTCACATTTACTACAGACTGACAATGGTGCCTTGTCCTCCAGTGACATCCCAGTGTGCTCGCATGGTTGGTATCTGAGGTGACCTAAGGACAGTGTGGGAGTTCCAACAGCTCCCAAACTCCTAGTTTGCTTCAGCATGTGCAGACGGCTGTAGTTTATCTACATCAAGATGGATGAATTTATATATTTTATCTTTTTAAACAAAATAATCTTTACAAAATGTGGCTTATATGGATCCCTGCAAAAAACCAAAACCAAAACAAAAACATGGGTTTAAGAAACAAATAAGAAAATGGCAGAGATGACACTTCTAGAATAAGCCCTTCATCAACCACATCATGAGTTAAACCAGTGAGGATCTTATCAGATTTGACAAGAATTTGGCCAAAAAAAAATGTCAAGACTGTTTGAAATTAGTACGTATACCAACAACAAATGTTGTTAAAGCTAAATCTCTAACATTATATTAAGCCTTGAGAAATTAGCTAATGATAAAATACATGAAAATAATATCTTAGAAGAAATTAAAATACATTCAAAGAAAGTGTTTGCTCAAAAAACTTACTGATAGAAATATGCCACCAAAGAAGTCTGGAAAACACTGGCATAGGAGGCAGATTCTAAGGCTGTGGGAAGTAAATTTTCTCATCCTTGCGCTGGGGCAAAAGTAGCTGTACTTTAGAATTAGTAACATTCTAAAAGAATGTTTTGTTTTTGTTTGATGATAACTTTTGAAAACTTTTTTTTAATTAGTTTCAGGTGTACAAAACAATGTAATAGATATTTATAGCCCTCACAAAGTGATAACTTCCCTCCTCCAATCTACTACCCCTCTGACATCGTACATACTGTGTTTCCCTGAAAATAATACCGGGTCTTACATTAATTTTTGCTCCAAAAGATGCATTAGGGCTTGTGTTCAGGTGATGTCATCCTGACTAATCATGCTAGGGCTTATTTTCCGGTTACGTCTTATTTTCATGGAAACACGGTAGCTGTTACAGTTCCACTGACTCTATTTTATTCTTATCTCCTATATAGTCTTTAATTTCCAATAACAGAGTAAAATAAAACTGTGGGTAAACTAATACAGAGTTCCTTTGAACACATTTTGCTTTGCAAATATGCTTAATTTGCCACATTGGAAGCAGAAGCAAAAAAAAAAAAATCTCCCCGTTTTTGTTGTTTTTCATTCTAACTAGATATTCAAAATCTCTGCAGACACCAGAATTACATAAAATTAACCTGAGTTGTATAATTCAGCAGGTTAAGTCAGATATTTTAAATAGTCATATGAACTATTTCTTGCCGAAACATCTCACCCATGACTCTATTCACTTCCAAGCATATTTTGGTGACCACCAAGTCAACCTCTCACATGACTCAAGGGAACTGAGTTACTAAAGCACCAAAAGACAAAGCTAAAGTGTCGTCTTCTTTGTGGGACTCCAAAGAGAAGTCCACAGCCAGGTGGCAATGGCATCAGACACACACAATAGCTTGGGCACTTGCAAATATACTATTGGGTGGTATGAGACCACCCATGTGACAATAAAGTACATGCATTTTAAAGCACTTTGTCAAAAAGAAGTAACTACACCTCATTATAACTTCCCTTGTTGCAAATACAGCAAGTTTTAGAATGATCAAAAACAGGAAACAAGATCCTTTCCCAGACTCTCTTCATTTTTACAGGTCAATCCTCGGCGGCCAACAGGGCCCTTCCACCCCTATTTGCCATAAGAAAGGAACCAGATCTGAGATTCTGCCGGGTCCATTCACTTCTGCACTGAGGTCAAAGAGGACACTCTATTATTTCAAAAGATGATAGCAATACATGAGAATTAGTTTTTATTTTAAGACAAAACTCTACTCCCGATTCGGCTTCCCTAATGATGAATAACTGTTAAATTAAGAGGTCATTAGGCTGAGGTGGCTCTAATGTTGCGGCAGACTGCGCAAACAAACCAAAACGTAAGCCTGGAAATACGGCAAGGTTATGAAACCCACACACTAAGGACAACCCAGCACCAGCAGCCAACCAGGCTAAGGTTTCGCCAATCCATCATTTCCTTACTCGGTGTGTGGGCAGAGCCCCAGAAAGTAGTTTACAGGCTCTCGGCCTCACGTGGAGGAGTGCTGGCTCGGGTAGTAGATGGCCATCAGCTGGGGCTGGTTGGCCGTCAGCTGTAGCCATTGAGCCATTAGCCACTAATATAACTGCTGCGGCTACGAAGGAGAGCCGAGGAGAGTGGAGGAGAGTGAAAGAGAGCCGCCGGTGGGATGCAGACAAAACGGACAGCAGGTCGCACGTCCAGTGAACCCAGCCTCCAGTGAGACCGTAGTGGTATGACTCCCCTGCCTATGGCTCCGTGGGTGTTCCTTTTTGGCCTCACCATATCCTGCGTTATGTGGGGAGCGGGACCAGAGACCCTGCAGGCCTCCCCGCACGACACTCGGCTACAGGTTCCTCTAGAAAAGTCTCTTCCCAGCTCCCTTTGGGGGAGGGTTCCTAACCACTTCCGGTTTATCACTGTCCCATTTAAATCGATTTTTGGTCAAATAAACTCTTAAAATGTTTAATATGCTTCAGTTTATCTTTAACAGTTCTGGTGTTGGAAGAGGGAACCAAAGGAGACCCGCCTGTCCCCAGGAGCAAAGAGCAACCTGGTGAAAGTACCTGCTGAGCCGCTTCCGCTCCCGCCGCTCCGCCGCCGCTGGGGGTTGTGGGTAAGTCCCCTCAAATCCTGGCTCCGCGGCATCCGCGTTCTGTGCTTTCAGACTTAAAGCATTTGTTTCCGGTGTGGGTCGGGAAACCAACTGGAATGGGCCAGGGCGAGCCCTCGGTGAATAAAATTTGGTTTTGAAGCTGAACTAGCAAGTTATTTTACCAACGATAATTTTGAATTACAGTGGCCACAGTGGAGAACGTTTAACCTAGAATTGTTCCTTAAATAGTTAGATAAGGTCCTTAGAGAGGTCTCCGCAGAATACATAAGCAAACCAAACTATAAGGCTGTAAATTCCTCAAGGGCACCAAACCAAAACGCTAAGGACAACCAAGCGCAAACAGCAAACTAGGCTTTAAGCTGTAGCCCATCTCTAAGTTCCTTTATTTTGCCTTTTCTCCATAAAAGTATTTCTCTGAGCTCCTGTTGGTGGAACGCTCCTAACCACTTACAGTTCGGCACTAATTTCGGTCGATTTTTGCGCGAATAAACTCTTTTTCACAATTTTAACATGCCTCAGTTTCTTTAAAAAACAACAACAATCTTTACATTAAGATAGAGTTGAGATTCATTCCAATGTCCTGTTTTTAAAAAGGAAGGAAAGAGAAAGGAAAAGAAATGTGTATAGGAATAGAGGTGTTTCTGTTGCATTCACTGAAAATTACAGGACGCTTCAGAAGTCAGCCTGAGGCTCTAGAATTCGTTCAAGAGAAAACACTATCAGGCATCAAAGTTTGAAAAGCCCCCCACCCTACCCCTAACCCCGCAATTGCTGATAACTAGGAGTAGTTAAGACTTCTCTGAAATATTTTAAACCACTTATCTTTCTCCAAAAGCTTATTTTACTACTAAAAAAAGCAACCCACCTAGCTCTTTAACAGGGGTAGCTTTCAAACAGGCTGAGATAAAATCATGCCCTTCAATTTGTCTTTGAAGTGGAAATGTGATCATATGCAAAGCACCAAAAGAATAACAACAATTTCAATTGCCTTCTTAGATGACATGCTTATAATCAAATGCATGAATTATACCATGTGATCTCCCAGGTTAGAATTACCCTTTCCGTCAAGGCTCCCACCTGAGACCCATGCTTTGAGAAAGAAGGAATTATTCTCACTTAAAAGTGGCACCTAATTTCTGTCAGTGGAAATTCCAGTCCTTCAGTGTTGGCAACCATGAAAAAGGCCAAGCAGGGAAGACATAATAATATCCCCTTGAACCTAAAAGCCACCTCTGCCGTTTGCTGAAATAAATTTAAAAAGGCATGGGGAAAGTTGTGACCTGTCATGCCAAAAGTAACAATCTGCCATCCTTCTAATTATATTTGATGTCACTTTTATAGTCAGGAAAATTCCATAATTTGATTTTTAAAGGTACAGAGGCCAGAAGAATATCACTATATTACCTTAATAAAATCCGTCACCCCATCACAGATCCCCTGGTTTCAGTTCATATTTTTTCAGTCATTTATTTAACTGTTTTCCCCTTGAATATACGAGGGAAGGGGACCTGTAGCCTCAGGCTGGCACATGGCTGGCAATTAAAAATATTTGTAGAATGAGTAGTGATTGCAATTTTTATTATATATTTATTATAATATTATATCCCTGTGTTTGATGTCTTCCAAATTTAGCCTGTTATACTATTAGTAAAAATACATTATACATATAAACTTTATTTTAAACAAAACAAAAAAAACAACAGGAAAAGTTCACTTTAAATAACCAGGTATTCCATATGTTCAAGTGAATATGTTTTATTAAATGCATACTAATATCTTTCTATAGTGAGTATACATAATAAGTTAAAATGTATATATTTATTAAATATAGATATAATACCAGAACATGATTATTTCAGATGAGAAATCAAAATAAACCCATTTTTAAGTATCTTTTGGTCACTCCAAATTGATATTGCTCATAAAAAAATACACTGATTTTCCCTGGGGAAAAAAATTAATTCCATAGCAACGTAGTTAAGGGACATGTTTTATTTCATAGCTTTCTGCAAGCAAAATTGCTCTGATACAAAATGAGTTCAATGATACAGGTGCTACTGTCCACTCAAGCAAAAGAAAACCTCACACTTATATGAATGCACTTTATAATCATATTCTTACAGTATAATAGATCTAATATCCAGAACACCCCTGGCCTCTTGTGAAACAATGGCACAGAAATGCTGCAAGGTTCTTGAATACCACAGCACTGGCAAGTGCTTAAAATCACTTCCCATGAGTTCTCTGTCTGAAACTGCTGGATGGATTGTGTGTGGATATACTTGTCTTTCTACCCTCCATCATCTTTTAGTTTACCTTTAAATCATGTCGAAATACATCCCTTGTGTGTGTCTTTCAGCATTTCAGAGTTTCCACAAAAGCAAGAAAATATCATGAGGTATCCTTAACGTTAGCTACTGATGTAGTACCGCAGCTGTCAGAGAGGATGTAGACTTACCTGTAGGTACAGGAATTGTTTTTAGTGTGTGCTCCACACATTACAGTGCAGAAATGTTAGTGCATGTTAAACTCTATCTTCCCCTCACATATGATGTGATTTTAACCCCAGAATGTCTGACAAAAAAAAAATTATACAGATAAAATAAAAAGACAAATACACAAATAAGGCCATCTGCAGAATTTTAAACTCACTTCTTGCAATATTTCACAATAATTTCTACATATTTTACATCTTTCAAACTTAAATAATAAATGCTCAAGGAAGGGCCTTGGTCAAACTAATTGCACTATCTCTTTGAAGATTTGTCCAATTTGCTGGCAGGAGATTTCCTCTGGGGTGTGGGTATTTTGGAAGGCTTGGCTGTGGATGGCCGAGAACCTGCTCGGGGCGTAGGTCTGTGTGTTTGCGGGACAGTCTCCACATCTGAGCACACGGACTGGATTTCTGAAATGTCAAAGTCTGATGCATCACTGCCTCGGCGGCTGCTGGCCCTACTGCCAGCCTTGCTTCCAGCTCGGCTTCCCGGTCGGCTGGGAGTCTTCTTGGGATCTGAGGAGAAAAGACAGAGATGGATCACCCTCATCACTGGGTCCATCTGCAACAGACCCTTGGAAACTAATGCCACCTTTAATCTCAATGGTTTTTCTTGACACCTAGTAGGCACTCAGGAAATATTGTGGCTTCATGGCCTTTCTCCATTCCACAAGCATAGGCAGCCTCATTCTAAGTAGATACAATATACAAAAAGCTAGATTTACAAACAAAGGTAGGTTTCGGCTTACCCCACAGGATCCCATTCACCACAAACAGACAAGAAATATACCTATAATTCAAGATTATGAGTTCTGAAGTTTAGTGTATATACCCACATGTGTGCAGTGCAAACATGGAGCAAAGTTTTAGGTGCAAGTTTGGCCCGAGGACAAGTAATTCAAAACACACAGGAATTTAAAAGACTTGAAACTCTGAGAAAACTTCATGCTTGCTGAGCACAGAATCCCAGGGGTTAGGTTCACTATTCTGTGAAGAAACCTGAGAAACACTGGTGTAAGGCCCAGCATGGCTGGGTTTTTCCAACCACCCAAAATAGAGCCCCACAGAATTTCCAAGCAGACAAAAGAATCAAGACTTTCCTGCTTGAAGGCGTAAGACACTGCTGTAGTTTTCCTACTGTTCTATAGTCATTGTCTCATCTTTCTCCCACTTTCTAACAGGGATTTTCTGCTCATTCCCATGACTCATTCATCCCCTACCTTTGCTGGAGGACTGGGGCTACGTGTCACTCCAAAAGAATACAGCATCATCAATTCCTAATTTCTTTCCCAATTAGGAATTTAATCTTCAGAGTGTACTACAAAAGCCATTAAAGAAAGAAATGTACCATACTCACCAGCAAACTGTGTTCGGACTCTGGTGGCTGCAGTTGTTATCAAGCCACTGTCTTCCCCAGAGTTGAAGCCTTTCCCTGATAAATATCCCGGAAGTCGAAGCTTGCTTCCTTGTATTGGTGTTCCCTGTATTTAACCAGTGAAAGGACAGTTCAAGATATTGCTCCTTTTCCATGATATTCTACCGACAACACTTTACAGATAGGTGGAGACCCCTTACTAGACCTCTTCAGGAGGTGGAGGGGGAGACATTTTTCAGTTAAATGAGGCATGGGGTTCTCCCTTGCTTGTTTCCAGTAATTTCTTATTCTCTCCCCGAATTCAAAGGAAAGTTTCTGAAGAAAATGAATTCATGTTGAAGAGAAAACAGACAAATGGAGATCCCCAAGGAGAAAAAGACCAATTAAACTGTGAGTACTTTAGTATCATCCAGCCTGTCAGTGAATATTACAGAGTTAAGAGGGTATTGGTAAGAAGATGGTGCCTGCACGGTATAGAGAGAAGATGGGGCTCCACAAAACTGTGCTTGGATGTTCTGCTGCCACCATTGCTTTTAAGAAACTGGGCAGAGATAGAACACCAAGTAAATAAGTGAAGCCTAGACAGCCATAATTTAACAAACTTAACTGCAACAACAACAAAGTGACATTTTTATAACTTGGTACAATGCCACTTCATTTCTTGGCTTTATCACCTTCTATGGTCAACACATGCAAGATATCTGGGCAACATTTGGGGACAATTCTTTTAATATTCTTATAGGAGTTCATTGAGACATCTAACAAAATCAATTGTTCCTCTATTAAATAGTTTTAAATGTTTAATAAATCATATGTAAGATCTTTTGAAACATCAGAATTGTGAAATTTTAACATTACTGTAATATTACATATTTATATATGTATTCTATACATACTTTTAAGTATAGAATTCATATTTGTATACATACAATACTAAAGTTTTCAAAATACTTTCACACATATAACCATAATTAATCCTCCCACTCACCTAATCACAACTTTTTAACAAATGTGGAAAAGGAGGGCCTGTGGAGGGAAGTGATTTGCCTAAGATCTGACACTCTCATCTAGTTAAATTCCTAAGAATCCCAACAATCCATGAGAGTGAGGACCCACAGTTATGAAATATATCACTTAAGGTGCCAGAATTTATTACCATGAAAGACCCAAATCATTCTTCTCTGATCACCTTGATTATTTTGATTATATGGTCACAAATCCTACCTCGTAGTCTTAAAGACACTTCTATAAGAGTATACTGTTGTTTTGTTTGGTTGGTTGTTTTGTCTGATGACAAAAATGTTTGCAATGAACCATATGGTTTTCTATTAGTCAAAATAGCATACTTAGACTTTAATTTTGGAGACTCTCTGCTTCAAAAAAAATTTGAACTAACATAGCATTATAACCCTAAATACTTAAAACAAGTACATTGCTTGAGGTTCCTGAAACTTTTCTCAGTTTTTGCTACAAGAGATCCATCATAAGTGATAGATTATCTCTAGATGTAATAATATATAATACCAGCATTTCCTGCTTGAGGGAAAGGGTGGAAATTAGGGGCTTGGGAAATGAGTAAGAGTTAAAGAATGAGTTGTTTCTGCCCCAATTCTACCCCTATCACCAATGTTATTTCCATTACTTCCGTATAAGATATGAGGGAAATGACATTTTCTCTGCCTACCTCTTATTATTCATGTGAGGATTAAATAATAAGAAAGTGTTTAAACAAGCATAAAGGAGTTTCCAAAGGCACTGTCTGTATCACTTGTATACCTGGATCCCTGCCTTTAACATGAAATACCTCCTTCAAGTCAAGAAAAGTTATTTAGGGATTTCCCTCCTAATTATTGTAATCCTTTCTAATCAAATATGTGATTATTTGGTGCTTATGTTTGTCATTTTACAGAGAAGTTCCTTTAAAAGATATATGGTTGACTTTCAATTGAATGTAAATGATCTGACATATGTGTCAATCTTGGAAAATTGTATATCACCTAAGTATCCCCATATATCATGCCATATTAAAAAGCTAGGGCTTGCTTGAATAATAATAATCATTAAAGTCTAATAATTTTGAAAATGACAGATAACTTTTTGCACACCTAAGCTCCCCAACCCCTGCTCTGATAACTAAAAGGCGTATGTCCCACCTACCCAGTGCAGTGTTCTTGGGCAGAAGCAAATACAACAGACATTCAGAATGACCTTGCCCATTGTGAACACTCAATAAATAGTCTTTTAAGTGATTCTCTTGTAAATAATACTGCCTCTCATTCTCACCTAAAGGGGGCTGGTTACATTTCTTGCCTAAATTTATTTACAAACAAAAGCATACCATCAGCTATAAAAGCAACTTTACTTAAGATTGGATATAATCTCCTGTACTTCACTTTCCCAAGAAGAGAAAAGCAAAATTAAGTATGAGTAGGAGAACAAAAAAACAAAGGAGGTACAGCACGTACAAGTGTGACTCTGTTAAACTGACATTGTTCAAAGAACTAAAACTGTCTTTTCTGGTTAACCCCTTAATCCCATGTTTTCCCAGAATTGCTGGGTTGATACTTTTTTTAATAAAAGTCTATAAAAGGACATAGTATTATCAAAATCACATATATTAAGGGGGAGGTTAAGCAGTGTTAGTGGGTGATAGTTTAAATTAAAGACTGTTAGACTAGAATCTGGGGCCTTACGATACCTCTGCAGATGGCACGGAAAAGTCTGAGCACTCTGCTGCTTTACAAGGAGTTGACATTTTGCTGTTTGTCAACCATGGTTTACCATAATTGCGTGTTAAAGGATGGAGAATCTGTATGGAACAATGGCAAATCAAATGTAAAGGATAGCAGATAAAAAAAACAAAAAAACAAAAAAAAAACAAAGGTACAGAAAAAGATTTTCATAGCAGAGTCACATTTCACAGTAAGAGTGATAATAATTAAAAAATAAATGGAAAGATTTGATGGCAAATAATACATACCAAAAAAAAAAAAAAAAGAAGTTTTAAAAAGAACCAATCTGAAAGGTAACCAAAGCACCTGAATAGATAGTCCCTAAATGGGCCATAAGGGAAAAGCATACATTAAAAAAAAAAAAAAAAAAGCCTTCATTTGCTATATTGTGAGAAGGAACACAAAAATGTGCTCCTACAAATTCTAGGGTCCTGAAATATTCAAAAGTATACTCTAGACATTGATTGTATAGAGGGAGGAAAACGTTTCATGCCCGAGTCCTACCTTGGGTGTGCTGGTGGCAGGGACCTGTGGGGAGGCCGCCTGGCCAGCCTGACTGGATACAGAAGTTGACCGGTTGGGTGAAGCTCCTCGCGACGAAGGCCGCGACCTTCGGCCCCGGGGTCGGAAAGCAGCCATACCCTGACTGGCACCATCTGCTAAAATGAACTTCTCCCGGAGTTCCATGTTTGTCCTTCCTTTAGCTGGATTGAGGACCACAGCACAATGCACACAAACAAAAGAGGAAGGGAAAAAACGGTGCTCAATTTTTTTGTGGGAAGAACAACCACCTGGCACCACAGATTACGCTGAGGATTTCAAGAACATCTTTTTGCCATGCCAATTCCAACTCAGCATAACAAAAAGGAAAATGCATTCCTTTACAATGCATTCCTTTTGTATACAAGTCAGTTTGGGAAAGAAAAGAAACAAAAAAAAGTGTGTTTATTCTAACACTAGACACCAGCCAGAATAACCACTATTAAAGAAAGATTCAGCATGAAAATGGAAAGCTCATGCTAAAATATTGTTAATCCATCAGTTACTGATGCCCACATGGGTTCATTACCCTTCCCCCACACTGAGAAAACAAGCCAGTAAAGCAGGGACTGTGTCTTTTGCATATCCTACTGAGGTAAGGAGAATGCCAGGATCTGAACATTGGGATTAATTAAATGATAGAATTACACAGAACGAGAGATGGCTTGTTATCACCATGACAACATATAAACTTTCCGGTTTTTCACTTAAATGAGGCAGCTAGTGTTTTTGTTTTATGCCTTGAAAAACTCTGTTTTACCAACATGCAATAACAAACACCAGACCCAAGGTAATCAGTAATGCAGCACTCATACAAACACATATGCACACGGAGAACACGCCACGAGAACCCAATGAGCAACGTGTTAGCATGTGCTCGATCACTTCTCCAACATCTACGTGTGCGACACACCGCAAGTGTGCAAAATTTTCAGAATTTAAATTTGGAAGCACCAGCTCAGTTGGATATGAGTTAAGCCATACGCGATGGATGAAGCGCGTTATTTAAAAAAAAAAAATAATTAAAGCCAGAAATGTAAAAGTAGGAAAGAGAAAAAAGTAAGAGGGGAGAGGCAAGAGACGGGTTGCCAACCTATA
Source organism: Rhinolophus sinicus (assembly GCF_057876585.1). Taxonomy (NCBI): domain Eukaryota; kingdom Metazoa; phylum Chordata; class Mammalia; order Chiroptera; family Rhinolophidae; genus Rhinolophus; species Rhinolophus sinicus. The sequence goes on along the minus strand of NC_142502.1, from coordinate 84,682,918 downwards.
GTAGGCTGAGTAGTAGTAATTGAAGAGTTTGATTCCGAACGTAACATTTTAGTCCCATGATGATGAACTAGAAAAAATGACACAGGATACCAATCACGTTAAAGAATACTGTTAACAGGAGGAGAAACAAAGTACAGTAGTTGAATATGCAAAGGATGCTCAGATCAAGCTTTTACACACAATTGAGAGGAACAGTTGCATCAGGAAGAGCACTCAAAGGTTTGACTCAACAAGAAAAATGTATTAGGAAGACTCTGCCACAGGCACGCTAACTTTGCTAAGCCGTCCAATGAATACTACATGTTCTAATTTCTTTGTTTCATAAAGAGAGCTCTATTACCTTAGGCTGCCTTATTTTCAAAATATAAAACTAAAAGGGAACTTTTGTCATTTTACTCCTTTGTGGTTATATCTTTGACTTGCAGAGGGCAGAGCTCCTGGGTAGGGTTGTATAACAATCCACAGTGGCCTTGATAGAGAGGCAGGTCTGTGATGGCAAAGGAACTCACTCTGATATACCCTTATTTTCAGATGCCAGCACTGAAACGAAGGGGCCTGCTGAAGGAACCCTGGCCTCCCACTTGGTAGCCTAGTAGTGCTGGCACAAACATTCGTTACTGTTTGTTTGTTTAAAAGGATTAAAGTGAGCTCACAGGTTTAAGAAAAATCACAAAAATCTTATTGTTTGTTTTTTTCAAAGAAAAATGGGCCTACTGAGTAAATGGGAACTAACTAGAAAATGTAATCAAATGACCACTTGTAAGGTAAATCAATTAAGATTTACCTTCAAAAATTGGTAATAGGACCTGAAAAATACGGAAAATTAAAGCTAACCAAGGGGCTCCTAGACTGGTAGATATGGAGAGCTATAGTAATATATGTTTACATTTTTAATGCTTTAATCTGCAACTTCAAAGTAAGAGTCAAGTCAGCAGTTATTAGTTTTTAAATTTTTATATATTGCTTCCCTCATCTCCCCCTAATTTCAGAAAAACTTTCACTATCCAGTATCTTCAGTTTTCATCACATTAATTTTCTTTGCTCTTACTTTTCTATTTAATGACAGATGAAATCCATTCCTTGGTTGGTGTAATTGCTCATTTTGAAAATTGCAGATGGGAGCATCTCATGAAGAAAATCTATTCCAGTATTCCCTGCCCACCAGTCTCATATTTAGAAGTTAAAAAAATAAAAATAAAAACAAATAAAAAAATCAATGAGAAGAACATGGTTTCCATGACTGCCACAAGTTCTTTGGGTACTTTTAGGCTGAATGGTCAATGTGAAACATTTACTGTTGTAATAAATGACCAAAATTACACCCAGGTATGTTTTTTGATACTGGAAAATAATACAAAATTGATGTACTTTTACAGTGTTATTATCTTGACATAAGTATCTCCTTACCCCTGCAAGGATCATTTTTCACTAAGAACTCATCAAGTGCCATCCATCCACCTCCAACACGAACCATCACGGTACTTCGGAGGATTCGAACAAGTCGCAGTTGCTGGGAGTCTCCAAACTGTGAAGATGAAGAAAGAAGAACCTCTAATTGTCAAAAGTAATTCTACACTCAAGGATGATGTGTAATCTGCAGTAGCTTAAGCAACCAACTTTTAATTTTTTGCTTAGTTCACAGCGATTAGTAAAATCTCAGAAAAAGGTGTTTGTAATGATCTGCGTTAGGCTGCTGCATGCTGATTTAGCCCAAAGGAAGTAGTTTGAAAAAGGATAACAAAGGGTATCAAGTATATTAAAGATTTCTTCAAAAAATAATTTTTCTTTCTTATGACAGAAACAACATTAGTAAGGTGGTGATTGAAAAATGTTTATAGAAATTAAACACAGCCATGAAAATAAGCACTGGCCCACTTGCCAGGGTTTATACAAAATAAGATGATTCTAAAGAAAATTTAATAAACTTTGATTTTTCAATAAAACTTTCTCTTACACTAAAACTGTTTGCCACTGAAATCTGGGGGAGAAATCTTCACAAACCCATTTTGTTTTCTCTAAGAGCAGTTTTGACTGAAGGGTATAAAGAAGTAAGTGAACATGAAAAATAAAATTTTCAGAGCCAAACAAAAGTTCTGCATCACTAATGATCTAGTAAACCAATCTGTTACAGACTGGGTTAATGTGCCATTTTAGATTACGGTAATATGAGAATAGTCACTGACATTAATGATACAGCTTTCAAATCTGAAAGGCTTTCATTTAAAGCTGTTCTCATAATTGCTGACACTAATAAGCAATTGTCTTATTCTTGCCCTTTCAATGGTTCTCCAATCACCTGGATGTGCTCTAAATTCTGCAAGTCCTGAATAAATGTCTAGACTACAGGTAGTTTCTGACCACAAAGTTTATGTGTTTTGAAAGCCCATGAGAAATGATTTTATACTTTTAAATCATTTCTAATAGGCCCACGTCCAACTTATAAAAGCCACCACACTGAATTTCACGGTTGCCAACCCAACTGATACCATAGCAAAATGAACAGTCAATTAAACATAAATAGCTTCTTTTTTAAAGCAAGTAAAATACAATTGTGACTTTGACTATTTGTCTAGGCTTATGATGGATAAACAGAAACTTTTAAGTAGAAACAATCTGCTACTTTTCAATAAGCTTTACCCCTGAGTTTCAGGAAGCAAACCGTAAAACAAAGCCAACCATTCAAGACCCTGAAACTCAGAAGGACCTGTAAAATTAGTTCCAGCAGGAACTGATGCATTTTACATCAACCCTTTTTATATTGCTATTTCTAAGTCCACCTTTAAGACTTGAGATTTAAACTTTCCTATAATTGAACCTGCTCCTGAAATGTAATCAAAAGGTAAAAATCAAAATACATATTTTTTTGTTAGAAAAAAATTTGGTGCTGCTAATAAGCAAAGGGAAAGGAGGGGATTTAAAGAAAATTACCCTTAAGGAACCAGATAATTGGACCAGACACTTTTGGTCCGAGATTATGTTCAAAATAAAAGTTTTAAGGAACTAAAGTACTTTATACAGATGAAATTCTGATTCTAATAAATATGAATGATTTTAAATTTTATTTTAAGAAGGCATTCTCTAGACAGCTAACATTGTCTTCAGAATTTCCCCAAGAGCCAAACTACGCGACAAGAAAAAACAGACTGATGTCGTTCTTTGTGCTTTCAGTGAAGAAAACCTTTTGAGGTTGAATATTATATCCTCTCTACAAATAAAAGGTACCATCCCAATTGCTGAGTCAGAAAATAACAAGGATGGAAAAGTAAATTATTAGGTATTATATCTAGTGGAAGATTTAAAAACAACTATTCAAAGTAACTGAAAATGTCTATTTGAAAAAATGATGTGCTTGCAATAAATGGGGATCATAGTAATCTGAAGCTTAAGATGTAACATGGGCTTAAAAACTGAATGGCAGAATAATATCTAATATGATAAAGTCAGGTACTATGAATAGCACCGTTCTTTCCAAAAGCGTACATAAAAAACTCTTTTCCTTGTTTAAGTCAAAACACAATTTTTCTTGTCTTTAGTTCTAAAACTCTGATCATGGCGCAGTGCCACTGAACAGCTTATAGTCACTTAAATGTGAGGTGAAAATGGCACAAAGTGAGACTTCAAGATTTCATATAAGGTACAAGAGATATATTTCCTCAAAAGGAATAACCATTTAAAACCTCCAGGGTTAAAATTTGTACTCAGAGGATGCAATGTTCTAAATCAATGATTTAGAACTAGTGGACAATAATCGCTGCTTTGGAGAGAGCACATTTCCTGTGGCTGAGTGGCATGGAAACCGCTCAGTACCCTGCCTTTCCATGTCACTGCCCAATGCTGACCCTTGTCTAGCTACTGTATTCAGTACATCCTGAGTGTTTAAATAAATACCAGTGAGGCTATATAGAGATGTATGTTCCAGGGAGTACTTGCGGAAAATATATACTATAATAGTATTATCAAAAATGGGAACAGAAAATTGTTTTGTAACATGGTAACCAGCCATGCTACAACTCATTATCTGGTTTGCTTAAAAGTAATCTCCTCATTTGAGACACAAGGCAAAAAGGAATCCTGGATCAAGGACCCTTATAGCGTTTACAGAAACACCACGCCAACCAACAATGTAGTAGCTAGGGGGCAGCATGGGAAAGATTGGCCATGGCAAGCTGTAATGACTATGAATTAAAGTTAAAAAAAAAAAATCATTGGGAACTTGAGAATACATTCCACTGATTTATACCTGATTTCCCAGGAAGAACTGATAAAAAAAAAATGAAAATGGAAGAAAGATATAATTAGTTCAACAAGAAACGTTCCATATGGCTCTAGAACACACACACACACTCACACTCCTGGCTTCTAAATATAGTATCTAGTTTAGAGATGTGCAAGTATCCACTTGTCCCAACTTCAAACCTAATAATCAGAAAATTTTTCTATAGGAATTTTTTTGAAAAATATTTGAGATTCAAATTTAAGTTAAAAATTCAAATACTTAGATGAACAATTTTAAATGTGGAAATATACAAATAAGAATAAATAATGTTTCATTTCTAAGTATAATACTATACTGTATCAGGGAAACTCAGCACATTTCCTGTCTAGCTACTATTATGTGTAAGAGATTTTCCAAAAAAGAGCAAAAAAGAGAGTGACAAAGTCACACCGGTCTTCAAGTAACTGTTATGAAGAAGGTAACCCCAGTTATTGAGATTTTGAATAAAAGGAAAAAATCACTGCACAAGTGGAAAACATTGCCTCCTTTTCATATTTATAAAAATAAGTCAACATTTTTAACTTCATGGTTCTGCTTGGAATAGCTTTGTCACTAAAAATATGAATGAAAACTTACCTCTAATCATAAAAAAGTATATTATAAAGTAATATGGAGCAATGTAAATATAAGACGTGTTTTACTGTGAATGTTTTTCTCCTTCAAAATAACGTACATGTTGTACATGTCAAAGATATGTCCTTATATACAAAATGTAGGCTATTTTTATATAATTTTAAATGATAAGAATTGGAAATTCATATACCATTACATTTTGACATGAAGTAAAAGTAAACACTTAGCATTCCTGGAAAACAACACAAATCAAATTATATATAAATTGCAATTTTTATCCTTTAAAAGAACTACAAGGTTATTTTGAAAACTTACCCTGTATTTGTTATCTCCAATCTGTTCAACTTGAAATCGTTTTGCACATTTACACTTAGCCACCTGCCTTGTCACCTGCCAAAAGCAATGATGAAATGTCCACTTTAATGTTAATATTACATAGTGAATCCTTGAAACCTTGACATAACTACTAAACATGGAAATCAGTAAAGTGGCTGTATGAATTGTGCATGCTATCTGGGCAGAACACACTGTAGTATTATTGTTTTAAGTGGTGGAAAGATAATGAGTACCTCATCTTCGATTTTGTCAGCATCGGTGATGGGTTTATATGCATCTTTATTTGGGTGAAGGGCGGCTACAAATTCATAGTAATCAATATACCCATCACCGTCTCTGTCAAAGATGTCTGCAACTGCACTCATCTCCAGGCGACTGGTTGGGAACTCTAAAAATTTCAAAAATAGTAAGTAGCATTACTGAGGTATAATTGACAAAATTGTAAGATATTTAAAGTGTACATTGTAATGATTTGATATAAGCATACATCGGGAAAGGATTCCTCCCATCTACTTAATTAACACATCTATCTCGTCACATATTTATCTTTTTGCTTTTGGTGAGGACATTTAAGTTCCGCTCTCTTAGCAAATTTCAATTTTACAATAGAGTCACCATGTTACACATTACATCCTTAGACCTTATTGATCCTACAGCTGAAAGTTTGAATCCTTTTACCAACCACTTCCTATCCCCACCATCCCCAGCCCCTGGCAACCACTTTTATACTATGTCTCTGAGTTTGACTTTTTAGTTAGATTCTACATATGAGTTATAATTTAGATACTCTCAAAATAAGCCATAAAATATTCCCAACGAAAGTTTATAATGCCTGCCACTTATGATAAAATTTCACAAAAAGTTTAAGTCTTTAAAAAAAAAGTAAGTAGTATAACTTGTTAATTCTGCCTCAAGGCATTCTCGACTGTACATTTTAATCTTATTGTGGCTAGTTAAATTATCAGGGTCATCAAATATATTAAAACCCTTTTTTTTTAAAAAAACAACACATATTTACATCATAAATTAAACCACAATTATGTGACTTAAATTTATCTTTAGTTACTACTGGGTTGAATTATTTGAAATTGCTGCTTTTCCTAGCTTGAAAACTGTTTAATATTAGTAAATTTCATATGGTTTAACTACCACTTTACTTAAAGAATTTATATGAAACTTATTTTAAGAATGACTTCCAGTAACATGTGCCAGAGATATTACATCCACACACGACTGAACCATCAAACAAGAAGATGATACATACCTTCAGAAGTTTATATTACAGAGTTCTAATTTCCTACTAATGATAATGTTAGATCAGAATGTTAATGTGAATTAGAATTAAAACAAGACTGATTTGCATTTATTGATTTCCCATTATATGTGAAGCAATTGTATAGTATTATTAACTTTATTATATTGAGGCTACAGCTTCAATAGTGTGAAGGAATCTGTGGTTACACAATTAGTTACGTGTGCTTAACTCCAAAGCTATAAATTTTCCTAAGGACACTTTTTTTTGTGTGTGTGTGACTTTATAGTCAAGTTCAAAAGCGACACTTTATTAGTAACACAAGTGTACTGGCCCCACAAATTTAAACTGTACTTATTTTCTTTAAAAAATTACATCAGTTTCAGTCACTTCTCTTGGGACTTACTTGAGGAAAGAATCCCATCGATAAATTCTTGTCGGGTTATTTTCCCATCCTGATCTTTATCAATTCTCCTAAAGAAATCCATCACCCGAGATTTCTTGTGATTCATCCATCGCATGTATTTTTTGCGCCAGATATCAAAATCAAAGTTAGCAAATTCCCTCAGCTGAAAAATACAAAGGGTGTTTTGAGTGAGTTAATGCTGTGCTCAAGTTACATCTTAATGCTATATGAATGATGTTATTTTTCAGTGATCCTCTAGATAATACACATAGCTTTCTCACTTCAAAGAAAGGTATGATCTTGCAAAGCGGACTGGTTGGTACCATTTTTCCCTGTCAAGTTTTATTTCATTACTGTCACTGATTTTTCTTTACAAATAGAGGAAACAACTAACACTCCTCAAAAACTCCAAGTGAAAATTTCTGAGAATGCCAAAGTCACAAAGGTAGTGGCGTGCCCCAATATAACACAATGGTAAATCTTATGCCCACCATGCACCAGGCCCAGCTCAACGGTTCTTATGTAACCCCTCACTCTCTCTGCTATTTGCCATTCGAACTCCCCGGGACTTCTAAAAATTCCCCAATTTCAGAACCTGAAACTCTAAATCTCAGATTACATAATACATATAATGAAAATATCTGAATTGTAAATGGTTATATTTGCCAGTTAATACCACCAAGTAAACATATGTCAAGCTAGATCTTTTCTTGAATTGGCTTCTGATTATGTTAAAATGTATTAGTTTCCTACTTTATTGATTCTCTACATCCGAGTCCCATATATCAGGTTCCCTCCTCCTCCCACAATGTACATACTCATGGTATTAATTTTAGAAGTAAAATATGCACTCAAATAGCAAGAGTTTCCTTATCTGTTATCAGGGAAGTTGAAAAATTTGGCTATGTGCTCTGGTGAGACAATGCTGAATGTACATGTGTTTTCCAACCTCCTCTAGTCTGTCCAAGGCGTCGTTCAGCTTCCTCCTTCTTTCCAATGCGAGGAGCCAGACTTGCTGCCATTTGCTCACCAATAAGTTGACCCTAGGATTCTTGGTTTCAATTTGTGTCTGTGATCCAGAGGGATATAAGCTTGATGCTGGGAAGCGTTTCCCTGTTGAAATATAACTTTAGTTAGGATGGCAGAGTCCAGAGTTCTGAAACACGACAAGGCTTGGCCTGTGTCGTTCCTAGCTCAGGCGGAGTCAACTTAATTACCGGGTATTACAAACACAAATATCCTATTTAAGGGATGCATAATGTCAAGGTACAAATCTGTTTTGTTTATTAAGGATCACATACTCGTCATATAAATTAGAGAAATATATCTTGACAGGGGCATTTAAATGCTGGAAAGCTCTCTCAATAAATGTAGGCTTTAATCGGTTTCCAGCTTCCAACCCAAGCCACCTCAATGATAATGAAGTACATTGTGATCCTCCTCTCTGTTAAGGAATGATAAAAGAAACCTCCTAGGGAAGTGAGATGTAGCTTAGAATCATTACGTAAACCTAGCTGCCCTTCTTAGAAAATAAGGCTGAAAGGAGGGCAGGTGAGGGCAAGAAGCACTGGGCATTTGTTAGAGTCAGAGCCAGAGACTTTACAATTCCAATCAGCCATGGAAGCGTGTGTAGGATCCCAGCTTTCATCCAAGTTCATTTTCCACTGAGATTGTGTGTTTCATAGGCATACTCACACCCCCGTTTCCTTACCTTACTAATGTTTTCTCCCTCTTTCTGGCTATTTTTCACAAGTTTCTATAACATCACAGAACAATTATCTCAACACAGTTTCCTCACCAAAATAAATAGTTAAATGTGGCCTAGAAAATCCTTGGCCTAAGGTCCTATAGGAAGTTGCTGTCCAAGGTGGGATTTGCGCAGAATTCCTAAATCATATAGGGCATTACACGTATAAAAATATCAGTAGCTAACATTTATTGAGCATTTAACTATATTCCAGAGTATGTGAAGCACTTCATACACATGAACTGATTAAATCCTCACCACAGCCCAATGAGGTTATAATTGTCTCCTTTTACAGATGAGAAAATTGAGGCTCAGAAAGACAGAAAGTTTAAGTAACCTCTCCAAGATTACATTTCCCAAATGGTGGGGATAGCTAAGGAGTCTGTCTCTACAGTTCTCAACCACTTTGTTACCTTGCCTCCTTCTGCAACACATTAACCACAATAAATCTGAAACAACTCTTTTTTATTATATTAACCACAATCAATCTGAAACTTTTTTTTAAATTAAGGCATCATTCAGAAATATACAAAATATATGAAATAAATTGTGCTTCTTTTAAATCTTCTCTAAGCTATTGTTTTAAATGTCATTTTATTGGGTCAAGGCAGCCTGAGAAGTAAATAGAGCCTGAAGTCATAGGAACATAAGCAAAATCTATCAGATTGCTGGTTACAAATGAACAGTTAGGTCATGAACTTTATCCAGGTCATGGTTATTTCTGTTACATTCCACTTTGAGGTTGTTTATATAATAGAAACAAAATGAGACCATTCAAAAGGGGTTATGATTTCTGTTCTTGTTGCCAATTTTTCAGTTTCTTCTAGCTAATCTAAAAGATACACTTTAAGCAAATTAAATTACATATAGAGACCTGGATGTATCTTTTTCTTTATTTTTAAGTAAGTTGCTACAAAACTTAAGCCCATGTATTCTTTTAAGAAAATCTTTTATGATAGAGCACTCATGTAGAAATCACCAATTGCTCTGAAGTTTCCTATGGTAAATCAAAATGAAAGAAAACCAACTTCCTTGCTTAACCATCTTCATTTTAAAGAAATTGGTCATGGCTTACTTCCTGCTCGTCCCTTATCCAAGACTGGAATATGGGACTGTATCGAGGAAGGATCAGCTGTTCTCCTCTTATAGGTCTTGGTAACTTTATCCACATCAGGTTGTTTTCTGGTCATTTCCTCCATGAAGGTCTGCCATGAAAGAAATTGTATCAGTTAAATCCAAGTATAAGTATACCAGAGAAAATCACCTCTAGAAATGAACTAAATACAGAAGGTAAAAAGACCGTGTTATTATTTCTGAAAAAACAATGAACCATCACGTTTTATCTTTAGGGGGAAATAAATCTAAAGCATCATAACATAGTATTTCCTCATTTCTAAAAAACACAAAATGTTACAGCTGGTAAGTAATTACAGCATTACAAAAGTAATTTGTTTTACTTTGAAGACTCCACATGGGAGAGGCTGTGTGAATAACATATCGTGACTGTGCACCACCCAGGAGCAAGCATCCATGCTCTTCCTGAAGGATCTAAAAGTGACCATTCATCTGCAAAGGCACTCGTTAACTGGGGTGGCCCCTAAGACTCTTCTGTGGCACATTTCACCTACACATTTGAAATATTTAAGATGGTTTTGATATACAGTGACAAAAAGTATCCTCATTAAATGAAGACATGTTTGAAATATTTCTGTCAATGAATATGCTAAGGAGAGTAAAAGTAATTCATGTTAAAGTGTATATTTAAAAGGTCTGAATATCTTGCCATTTCTTATCTCATCTCCTTAGACTTATAAGTACTGTTGACCAGGTATCCCTGTATCTGGAATATGTGGCAACAGCAGAGGCTGGTGAAAGTGATGGAGAAAGGAGGAGGCTGATAAAAGTGAAGTGACACATTTCTGGAGTATGTGGCACACTGGGGAACTCTGACCACTTTAAGACCTCTGATCATAGAGAACATGGCCTGAGACATTGCAGGGCCATTACAGACATCGATATCGTATGCTTTTCTTAAAATATAATAAATGGCAATGTTAACAGCTTAACCAACCAAGCTAATACAACGTTTCTTTTTGTGAATGTATATTAAACTAACAAGCAAACAAATAAGAGTTGGTGTGATGCCCATCATTTCAGAGTTTTAAACAGGTAGGATATACAGGAGAAGTAATTTTTTTGAAGCAAGACCATACAGATCTGTATGTGACGTCCTGTTAGTCGTCAGGGGAGATGTTTAGCAGCAGGGAGTAGAAAATGCAGACATGGAGCACTGAAACAAAGGAGGGTGAGATCGCCGAGAGAGAGAGAGAGAGAGAGAGAATGAACAAGGTGTCGAAAGCTGAGGATATGATATAAGGAGAGCTGACATTTGCAAAGCAGGCAGTAGGACGGGAGCCAATCTGAGGCAGTGCCACGTGAGCGTAACTTAACAGGGGCCCAAAAGGAATGAGTTTGGGGGAGATGAGAGATGAAGAGGCAAGACCATCAAAATGCAGTAACTGTGACTAGAAAAGTTTTAAGGCAGTAGTAGAATTAGAAACACAGTTGGAAGGAGTTGAAGAGTATGCGTAAGGGAGTGAAGGTAATAAGCACAAAGCAATCTTTTGAGAACTATAGCAGTGCAAGAAAGAACATAGGAGATAGGGGTTAGGGAGATATTTATTTTACCTGGTGTTCTGCAATGAGGGCTTTCACCTCCTCGATCTCCTGGGGGATGACTTCCTTATCCTTATCGCTAAGTGTAGTTTCAGCCCATTGCAACCACGCTAGCAATGCTTCCAACAATTCCTGTTTAGCAATGAGCCCAGCCAGAGCACTTGCTAATCTCTGCTGATGTTGCTTCGCCCAGGCCAGCACCTGTTGGAAAAACGGAAATTTCTCTGAATTTATTTCATCTTAGTGAATCATTTAATTGATGTAAAATATACAGAATTTAAATGTAAATTAGGATCATCCTGGGCTAGACCCACAATGCTTCCAGTCTTTCTAGATCCCCTCTGTGGTACCAAGAACCAGCTCGTGGAGGATATGGGAGCCCTCTCTGATGTTCATCAACTTCAGAAGTTTAGAGATGTGTGTCAACAGCCCAGGCTTCCTTTTGCTTTCAAACTTAAGTTCAAATATGCATTCTCCGAGGGATCAAGTGTACTTACTGCATGTAGCACAGAGTAGAAATTAAAATAGCTAAGATCTTAAATACAGAATTTACTTTGTGCATGCAATTCACTCCGCAAGCATACACGCTGAAATACTATGCAACTCCCTGATTATTCCACGGACACAATGTGGAAATGGGACACAAATTTATACAGCGAACCAAGTAATTGCCTTTTCATATTTCAGGGACATAGATGCAAATTCCTTTAACGTTTTAAAGAAAACTGGACTGCAGAGACAGATAATACACACAAGAAGGGCGTTTTAGAGAACACCTTTCTCTGCAGCGGCCTCGTGTTCCCATGGCCGTAAGTGCCTCTTAACTGCTGACATTTCCATACCCCGACTCTCAAAGCTCTAAAGATGAGCTGGGACACACTGACCTCCTCAAACCTGGCCCGGATGATGGTTATCCAGTGCTTAATGGTGGTGATGGAATCAGGGTGGCAGATGGCCAAAATAGCGTCTCCCATACTGGTAGCTTTATTGAGTGCGGCTCGTTTTTCTTCCAGTTTCTTCATGAATTCCTACGGCAGAAACAAAGACTTCGATTAGCTGTTGGCACTGACTGAAAACGAGACTCTGGTGACATTCGTTTGACTGTCAGAGTTAAACAAATACACAAGAACTTCAAGTGGCTTATTCACAGCTAGAAATAATGTACTAAGTGGGGAGTTTAGGCAGAAAAAGGGACAAAAATAGGAAATAAACTTTCTGATAAGCATTTTAAAATAAAAGTATAGCATAATAGCTCACGTTTCACAAAATGTATTATAAAAACATTCTCTCCTAATTTGTGACATATTAAAATTGCATTATTAAATTTTTAATAAAAAGTGTTCTATTATAACAAATGATACAAGGAGGTATTTAAAATATCATTAACTGTGTCAGGAGGGATACAAATACATAAAAACAAAAATGCCAAGGAAGCGAGAAGGCTGGGCAAAAAGCTATAAAGGGTTATAGGTGTGGAAGAGAGGGCACAAATGTCCAAGCAAGAAGGTGTCAGGGGAAGGCTGGAGGGAGGGTACCTGAGAGCGGGCAAGCCCGTGAGAGACCTGTCCTTCTCAAAGGCCAGTAAGCATTGCTTTCTGCCCCAAAAGGACCAATCAGCCCACAGGTCCAAGGAAAGGCTTTTGAATCAACCTTTTTATAAATGTCTCACATACATAACTACTTTCTACCGTCAAAACTAAATCCATAGATACATGGATCATAGAACTCTGCAAATGTGGTTAAAAAATGAGGACCTTTGCCCTAAAACAGGTAACATGCTCCCCAAACCTCACATTGAATTTTAAGCATCCAGATACCCCAAACTATCTGGAACCCCATGCTAAGAAGGAACCCTTGGTCACAAGGGGTGCCAGAGGTTGCGTACATAGCTGATGCCCATGCCACTCGTGCCATGTGACTGAAAATACAAGTGTTTACTATAAAGTGTAGTAACCTTTTGTTTTTAACCTCTGTGAAGCAGCTCTGTCATGTACCTCTTACTCAGGCATTGTGCTAAAATAATTTGTCTACATACATATCCACTAGATATTAAGGTCCACAAGATCAAAAAGACTGTGTCTTACTCAATTTTGTGTCTTTGTGATTGAATAAATGCTTTTTAACCTTTTATTTACACATTTTTACTGCTGTGGAGTCAAGGTTCAATTAACAATATACTCCACTAACATGACCTACTTTTTAAATATCATGACCTACTTCTAAAAATATTTTAATTTCCCCCAATATATACCCTCTCAGATGAAAAAAAATAAAAAACTTTATTGGGAAGAGAAATCCAGAGGTTAATAACATCTGCACTTTTCCAGAGGGCAGTTGGTCTGATCATGTACTTTTAATCACTCGGATATTTCAAAGAGCCTGGTCCTGCCGGCGCGTTAGGACTGGACCGTCAAGTTCTCACTATGTTCTGTGCTCTTCCAACCTCATCTGAGTGCTACGTTAGGGGTATGTGCTCACGTAGGAGTGCTTGCCAGTTTTCAGAAATTGAATTATGCTGACAGGCCTCTAGTCCTGGGGCTGAGAAATTAAATAAAACATTCTGTTTTTCTCCTACTGGTGAATGTGTGAAGGGAAGCAGAGGAAATGAAAAAGAATGTTACTTCAAAATATCATTAACTGAGAAGCCCTTTATACAATGACATGTTATTTAAATAGCTTACACTATTTAAAAATATTTGAAGATAATGACAATAAGTCCTCACTTAACACTGTTGATAGGTAGGTTCTCCAACTAAAAGCAAAACGATTTAACGAAACCATGTTTCCCACAGCCTAATTGATATAACCAAGAATTAAGGTTCTAGAGCATCTCATCAATGTTGTAATATAATGACATTGTTGGAAGACCTACTACTGTATTTGTAAAAACCACTACCTCTGCTCTAGATATCTGTCTCCTGATGTTTCTAGGGGTTTCCTGGTCCTACTGTGAGGGTGGTGAGACCACAAGTGGGCTCCTTTCTGTAGGGTTAGTATGGACCCTGTGCTTCAAGGGACTACTTCTGACCCAAGCCGCAGTATGTTAGAAGAACTCAATGCTGGCTGCTGATCAGCCAACAGTAATACAATCTAAACTAGATTTTCAAAATATGGAACTGAATAAAAAAAATTTATAGTAAGTTTGACGTAATTTTCCTACTCTTACATTCTAGCTTCAACTATTTATATTTATTTATCTATCTATCTATTTATTTATTTTAGCTTCAACTTTAAATGGCGTATGTAGCATTTCATTCCTCCAGATAATACCATACAAGGTCACATCACTTTTATTAACGACAAGGCAACATTTCATTGCTATGGCTTAAATAACCCATCATTGAGAGAGCGTAGTAATTAAATAAGAAAACTCTGTAAAGGATGTAACCCATGCTACACTGGAAATAATGATGTATTTCCAATTTTACCTTGAAAGGTGAGGTTACTCGGTGGTTAAACAGATCCTTTCAAGTTAATTGGAAATGATAACATCAATACTGCATTGAGTGTTAGCACTGCAAATTCCTGACTTTTTGAGTCAAAGGTTAAAAAACATCTGTTAAGAGCTACCTAAACCACTCTCTTAAGAGTTTTGCAAGTTCTATGTATTATCATTGGAAAGATCTTGATCTGAAACTCAAAGGCCAGATTTTTGTTTATTCAAAAGTATATGTATTTATTTCAATTTTTAAATTTGTAATTTATACCAGAATTCACAAAAGAATTTAAGATGGCTCTTGATTAAAAACAGAATTGGCAGAGGCTTAAAAACAAAATTTGAAGGTCAGTTATTAAATTTCCTCCTTTTCTTGCTTACAAATGTCGAAATTATTAATTGACAATTCTAAAGGTATAATTTTGCCAAACTGCTCATTAAGTTCCTTCTTTGAAATGCACATAGAAGTGCAACACAATTGACCAATGTGGGTCAGAAGCCAAGTAACCCCCTAGAAAAATCAATGTGCTTCCCAACGGTAGGAAACGGAGTGACTAATTTTAGAATAACCACCTTCTTTATAAAGAAAACATAAAAAGATAGCTATACATACCTGTGTATAGGGGCATGGGGACATACTTATGTAAGCAAGGAGGACACTGGAAAATTCTCAAATGTACCAGACCTTCAACTACTTTTCAGGAAGGACAGCATTCATGCAGCTGATATTTGCAATCATGAGTCTATTTTCTCTACTTGGAGTTTCTCATTAATTTTACTTAGCATTTACGTGACTCACTTTATGCTGATCAATGAGAGTCCGAAGAGCATCCTCATCGTCTGGGAGAACACCATGGAAACGAAGGGTTTGCTCAGCCTCAGCCAGCCACTCCAGGAGGGCATGTACCACCGAGTGAAATTCCTCTGCCTAGCAGTACACACAGACACACACCCCAAATAAGATTCCCAGATATGCTCGTTAGTGTAGTAGCTCCTTCCTCTCCGTGAAAACCAAGTTTTATATTTAAATCAAGCAATTGCATGCACTATTCCCATTAAAAAGACAAAGGCATATGGCGCTGCGTTTTACAAATGTAAGGACACATCTAATATGTTGGAAAGGCCTATATGAAGAATAATTCACCACTGGAATAATCTGATTTCAGATGAGTGGCAGCCCATTATACACACAAGCTGAAAGATTACTCAAGCAGCAGTGAGGATTAGAAAGCCTCCCTCTGTAGTAATTAAAATTCTTGGGGGACAGAATGGGGGGAAGGAGCAAGGCAATGATGCTGTAAGAGTCTCCTTCCCTGTGATTGTCCTGGTTAAGAAATGAGGAGTCTCACGGTTCTTCACGAGAGCAGTTCTTGCCGAGGCTTCAATACCTTGTCACTACCCCCAGCTAAAATTTACATGACTTTTACCTGATGCAGAGCTGCTTCTAATCGTGTTTGCTTTGATACAGAAAGTGCACACACAGTCTCCCAGCGTGTGCTTAATTCCTGCATCTGGACCTTGACCCAGGAGGAGTCGTCTCGGCTGCCTTCTATGAGCTCTCGGGCGGAGCGTTTCAGGGCCTGCACGCTGCTGGTTCTCTTCCCCAATTCTTTTTGGAAGCCCTAAGAAAACCATTATTTTTTATAGAAATTCATTTTTACATTACAAAACCAAAACAAGTACCATCCTGTTTGAAATACATGTGTGTACATAACATCATGTTCAGATCTCTAAGACCTACAGTGGAAGGACCCATATTTTTCACAGCATCCGTAGATCACACATGACCCTGCTCCTGTCAAAGCACTGTTACAAACACAGTCTTGTATAAATTTGCTCGATCTTGTAATTCTCCTGAGTGAGTAACCTTAGTTTTTAAATGACACATTGGATTTAAAGAATGGTGGCCACGTTTCTTCATTTCAATTTCATACACACACACACACTCACATACACAAGCATCAAATTCCTTTTTTTCTACGATTCTTTAATATGGTGTACCAATTCCTCTCAAATCGTTAGTGAGTACCAAGTGTTGGCTAACATACTACTCTTAATTAGTAAACGTATCTAACAGCTAAACGTATCTAACAACTAAGCAATGCTGGGTTCTTCACACAGTCCTTAGAAATAATGGCAGGGAGTTTCATAGGGAATTGGCACATAGTCCCTTTTTTCTGTAACACGCTTTTTTCACCTCTCACAGCATCCTGAGTACTAACTCATAACGTCTAATTTTAGAAGCTGAAATCCTTATCTGCCACATTGGAGTAAAAATTTTGTGTTTCTTTTCTCCCATTGCATTTTGATGAACTTCGATGTGCCAGGAGCTAAACTGGCTTCTTTTAGCCACAGATTTTATCTAAGAAAGGAGCCCAGGATTCTTCATTTCTGATCCAAGACTCTGTATATGCAACTAAATCTTTCAAAAAACCAACTTCACGTATAGAATAAATTTAACTTATTTTTCTAAAAATTCATCACAAATGAGTATTCCCAAGCACATTTTATAATTTTGGCTATAACCATGGGTTTCTATTTTGATACGCAGATCATTCATAAAAGAGAGCCCATCAAAAACAATGAAAAAATAGTGTGATAAATTCTTTGCTGATTTCACTCTAATAGTATTAAACGAGATGTGCCTGCAGATAAACACACACACACACACACACACACACACACACACACACACACAGAGGGTACAGTGTCTAAACATTCTATTTGTGATAGGACTAGTCCAAGAGTTGAGTTGCCTTTCCAATGTACTTTGTAAACTTAAACTTCTTGAGCCTTCCAATTGTATTACTAATGCTGAATGATTAATTCATTCCTGATGACCCTTAATATATTAAAAAAAAAAAAAAAAAACCTGGCAAGTGCCTAGGGGAGTAAATATTTAGACAGTGAGCTTACAAAAATGGCATTGATGTAAAAAGTAACATTACACTATTCATTACTCATTGAATGAATGCCAGGGAATGGAAAAGTTTATATTAATCATGCGCAAAACATTGGTTTTAATATAGGCAAAGCAACATAATTTTTTAAATTTTTAATTTTTGCAGGCCCAATCAATGTTCCTCATCTATTCCTTTATTTTCTAATATTCAGAATAACAAACTCTCTTTTATGGATATAATGAAATAAAAGAACCAGAATAAGGGAAATAAATATGCAAAAGGAGCAACTACGTATATTTAAAAAAAAAACAAAAAAAAAACAACAACAACAACAAAAAACCCAGGTAAGATCAAAATAGCATAACCAGGAAAGTATAAACAGAACGTTTTTAATGAAATAATGTTTTGAACTCAAAAACTATAAAGGGGAAATACAACATTCAAGTAGAATGCTGTAAGATAGCTATATATTAGGTTGGTACAAAAGTAATTGCAGTTTTTGTAATTATTTTTAACCTTTTAAACCACAATTACTTTCGCACCAACCTAATATAAAGTCAACTCTGATACAACCATTCCACATTACTACTGCACTTCAGGTTGTTTTCAAAGTTCTTTATGTGGTAACACAGCATTTGATCATACTTGAGGACCTTACACTCAGTATCAGCTGGACGTCTCAAATATGACCTTTGATTTGCACAACAGTTTAACATACAATATCAGGAGACTGCAAGGAAACCAATTTTCTTAAAGTAATAATCAAATCCCTCACAGCATATGCTGTTGTCACATAGATTGCTGTAGTTCAAGCAGCAAGGACAAAATATATTTTTTAAAAAAGAAAAGCAGCTGATCATGACCCCCACAGATCATGTCACAAATCTATTCACTTATGCAATGACCAAGTTCTAGGTCACTGAACGATTTTAAATTATATTACATAATTATTTAAATGAATAAAAAAAGATAGTAAAACATTCTTGAATCATGTTTTAAAGCACCAGAGAACCAAATCACTTTCCAAGAGCTAAAAGGTTTTAGATCTAGAAATTAAAAACAAAAATATTTCATTGATACTAATTTTCCAATATCATTTAAAGTTGGTTTCCTGATTCTGCTCAAATGTACATGTATTTCAATATTAAAGACTGTTATGTAGTATGATATATAGTATCTACATTTTAAAAGGCTAAGTTAAGTGGTTATAGTTTCCTCTATATTCAGAATAATCAAGTAAGATCAATAAAATGTCCCAGATAACAATACCTTGTGATTATCGATCAGATTCATCACTAAATCAACGTCTCCATGGACAGGCTGGTCTTCTGCCAGCTGGGGTTCAACTCTATATAACCAATCAATGAGGGCCTGCAGGGCATCTGTGAATTGTCCAGAAAATAACAGGGCTTCCTCCAATTTGTTTTGTCTGCAGGGAAAGGTGGAAAATCAATCTGAGCAACAAAAAAGCTGCCCTATACATCCAAACAGCTAAAATTCATTTATGAAGTTTGAGCAGTACTCAAGAGGACAAACAATATATTGGTATTCACTGCTGTTGCTTTGTTTTCCTTAGAAAATAACAACACCTTTTCTCATACTTTCTCTTTTATTCCTTAAATACAAGGCATCTGTTCCAGGAAAATTCGCTTATCATCACATTTGGAAATCAATGACCTTTCAGTTTCTTCATGACAATACGACTTTTTAACTAATTTTTTTTTTTAATTTAGGTTTTAAATGAACATACAATAAACTTAATTTCTTTAGGTATACAGTTCTATTCATTTTAATAAATGTGTAGATTCATGTAACTATCATCAAAATCAAGATACATCATCTCAAAAATCTCCCTTGTGTGGTCTCTTCATAGTCACAGCCTGCCACCATCTCTAGTCCCCTGCATTTACAGATCTGTCTGCCATCACTGATTTTTCGCCTTTTCAAGAATGTCATATCAGTGAAGCCATTTATATGAAATTCATTTACATGACTATATGACATTAGAAAAAGCATATAACCATTTGAGAGTGGAAATTTTAAAGATTTCAAAACACACACACACACACACACACACACACACACGCACAACGTATTATAAAATTCCCTAGAATTGAGTATAATATTCTATTTAGTCTTGATATTGACAAAAGTAATTAGACTAAGGATCAATGAAAAATTTGAGAACATTTCTAAGACATTTTAACTCTTTTAGTACTATTATACTTTCTTAAATGCTAAAAAACTTTGAAATAAGTTTTGGGCCTTCATGGTTGAAGTGTAATGAGAAAGAGGAAGAGTAGAAAGGGGTAGATGGAAGATGGAAAGGAACACAGGGGTCAGATCAGCAGGACCGTGAAACCACATTAAGAAGCCTATGTTTTAGTTCATGCCCAATATTAAGTCCCTAAAGGGTATGAAGCAGTGGGTGACAAAATTCTATTTACATTTTTAAAAGCCCCCCCCCCCCCAGTAGTTATGTAGAAACTGGATTAAGGAGGACAGTAGCAGACCTGGGGAGACCAGTCAGAAGGCAATTGCTGTAGTCAGGTATGAGATGACAGAAGCTTGGAGAGTGTTATCACTTTTGCGTGAATTGAGCAGTTAAAAATAAGTAATAATGAACAGCAAAACCTTCTCAGTGCAGGTACGGTGTAAGTGGGGTACTAAGTTCTCCAGATGAAGTATTTAAGGTTCCTAAAATACCCTGCAAAGTACCACTATTGTGTATTCGAAAGAGGTCTACAAAGTAACCAAACTGCCTTAAACAACATTTTACCTTTCCACAGATTTTCCACAGATAGTATCCCATTTGTCTCTGAGTTCACTCAACATGTCATCCAGTTTCAGGTTGTCATCAGCCAGGGAGGTTTTCTCCTTCAGAGAACGTCCAGTTCTGTTGGTGGTGTCGTAGACAGAATGCTTGGCTCCAAGTGATTTCTGAAACTCCTATATATTTAACAAGAAAATGATGTACATTTCTATTTAGGACTAATAAACAAATAGGAAAGGAATTAAAAGAGACATCCCTAATAAATGGAGTCTAACCACCGAAGAGACAGCAAATAATCAAGTCAGATAGTGTAGTGCTATGTTCTACACAGGAATACACAAGGGTAGAAAACAATTGGTATATTTTCAAATTGAAGGATTTGTTTTTCTCAGAAGCCAGGTGTCTCTGAGAGTACTTACTATTAAGAAAATAATTTCAAAACAAAACAAATCCCGAATATTTTGTAGCTATAAGCCACAAACAGTAGGCTAGCTATGGTAAAATAGAATTGCTAATAAACTATTGAAAATCCCACAGTTTGGAGAGGAAAATTCTGAGTTAAAACTCTGAGTAACTACAGGTCCGGTAAGGACACAGAGTGATTCAATAATGTACAGGTTTAAATTTACTACCGTTTTTTTTTTTTTGTTTTTTTTTTGGTCAAACAGATTTATTGTCACACATTTTGGATAGTCACATGTAAGTCAGGATGTCACATGTAATTTTATCTGTGAACCAGGATGAGGGTTAAATAAGAACCACGTCTCTCGATTCCTACATTTGGACCTACTGCTCATTGTATTTTTACCACTTCGGAAGCCTACCCCCTCCTCTCCACCTCTATAATAACCTCTCAAAATCTCAGAAGATCTACAGACAACTCTTCCAAGTACCAAATAGCATCTATGCTTTGCTACTCTTTACATTGTTAATTTTTGTGTGAATGTGTGTGTGTGTGTGTGTGTGTGTGTGTGTGTGTGTGTGTATGTAAGGGGTGAATTCTATTCTTTCTCCACAACTCAATTATAAGCTTTTCTCAAGCAGGGATATCGCCTTTGTAGAACCCTCGTTATATTCTGTGTGTGTTTATAAGTATGTAATAGGAAGAATGAGAACTGCTATTGAATATATGATCTCAGGGATGAGAAGAAATAAAGGTCAATTTACAAACTCATAAAGGCATCTTACAAACTCAGAAAATCACAGGAACACTAATACAGTAATTCTTAATCCTGGCAAGCACATCAGAATCACACCAGATACTAAAATACTATGCAAATGTATAATTTTCCAAGATAATCTCAGTTACAGTTATGTAATAACTTTTTATTGCCTTTAAAAGTGAGACATGTTAAGTGTCTTATTATGACTACAATGTTTATTTTGCCTTGTACTAGGAGGCAACTACATCTGGGAATTATTAAGCAATAAACACCATTACAATATCACACTATTTCTATAGTTCGTTTTCTATAAATATTTTATTTTCATGTTATTCTAAGCAGAATGCTAGCTTTAGAATCATGGTATTGGCAGATTTTCTTCACATAGCAGACACATAATAAATGTTATAGGTGGACGTGGGCTAGGTGAAAACTTTTTAAAGACAAAGAGTACCCAAATAATGAATAGAAACCACTTCTTTTAAAATTGGCTGAATGTACCTTGTATTTTATCTTCAAGAAATGGTGACTTTGACAATAGGTCAGACTAGGTAAAACAGAGACCCTAACAGGTTTCTTTGCAACTTCTTATTTCTAGGATTCTCTAACTTCAATATGCGATATACTTTCATACAACTACAAGATACAACTTCTATGTTCAAGTTCAAATAAGGCATTTTATACTGAAAAGGAGGCTCTTATTTGTCCATGAGAAGGGAAAGAAAAGGTACTGCCCAATTGTCACTGCGCTGCCAGTATTAGACGAGGCACCTCACAGGCGCAGGGTGCCAGCAGAACAAGCCATTCATAAGCCCTCATGTAACCAAAGAACAGTTGTTCTATGTTTCCTTCCACCATCCTAGGATTTCAACCCTGAGATTAGGTAGAATCACCAATGGAAGTAACCAACCTGGGTGAAGATGATGGCTAGAATTTTCTGATGATGACCTTATATTGCTCCATTTTTTTTCCAATCTTTTAACAATTATCATGTACCAAGCAATAATTTACATATAAATACCTAAAACTATAAAACTGTTTTCAGGAACCACTCTCCTTTTCCCATATCTTTAGCCTGAGGGCTGATAATAACTTTACAAAACAGAATGGTAGAAAGACCCAAATTCAAAAGATTTGAGGAGGATGAGGGAAATGCTCTTTGAATGTCATGTAGTAAGACTAGAAAAGGTAGAAAACATAAAACACAATATTTCTACATCTTCTAGTCTACACAAGAAAGCCATTGACTGTGTGTCTTTGAGGGTAAGGATGGAGTGGAATTTCATATACTGACACATACACAATAAAATGTCAACGTAGGAAGGAGAAACCAATTTTCCCCACTGTACTGTTTAAAAGAATCTATATGGTGAAATCTATATTACTTTTTGCCATGGAATTATCTTCTACCTGGTCTATGAAAGAAATTACAAGATAAGATAGTTGTGAAAAATTGAAATACCAATGTTTGAACCCCTATAAATCCTTTACATGTTTTAGATTGTAAGACTTCCAGTTTTAATTTTGTAGGTTTTATTCATTAATTCTGGATCATATTGGAATGGTCACTGGAGAGTAAAGATACTGCCACTTGACCAATGTGAAGGGCAACTATTTTCCAATTTAATGGGGATCACATTGAACAACCTTTTTTTCTCCAGTGATGAATAAATACACAATCAAGTAAGAATTTACAAGTGATCTTGAGACATATAATGACACCACATGTTTTTCTTAATTGTAGACCCACCTTATGCTGTGCAAGTTGTGTTTTTATTTTGTCTGGGTCATTGGCGATTTCCAGTTCAGAATCCAAAGACTTTTCTGACTCTTCTAGCCACTCCATAAGTTTAGTCCAAGCTTCGTGGAACTGGAAAGAAATTTACATTTTGTCCAGCAAATTTTCTGGTATACTCGCTATATTTGAAATCTAATATATACTTAAAATATAAATTAATATTAATGAAAATATTGAAAATTATTAAAACAACATTTCTCCTGAAGAAGAAAAAAGTAATAGTTTCATCAGCAGATTATCAACTGTCTTCTTAACACTTGGCTTTTGTGGTCCTGCCCCATGGTCACTTTGCTATAATTCATTCAAACACATAAACTTTAACAAAAATAGAAATGTTAAGGAGCTGCAGGGACAATGTCTCCTCCTTTTTTTTTTTTCTTAATAAGTAACATAAACTCTCAGAGAATTTTGTTTGCTCCCTGCTGTCTCTTGACAGATCTGGGTTTACTTCTAAGCTGCTAATTCCTATGTTAAGCAAAAGAAACAAACAGGGAGAGAGAGAGAAGGATAAAGTTTGTAAATTCGTCTTAGAAGGCACAAGGACAAACAGAGGTCATTTCATTTCTATTTAATACAAAGATAGTTCACATCTCTATTGCTGCTATCAAATTCTCAAATTATTGCCTGTGCTTCACATATGGTTTAATATGTAAGAACACCCACAATGCTTGAGTTCTACCAAAACATAATTCTCTTTGGCATCTATGACCTTGAAATAGTCTGGTGCTACATATATTTAATTTCACCCACAGTCTGTTTTCTGTTTATCATCGAGAGCTAGTGGGTACTATTTCTGGAGACCAAATTGTGAAATTGGTTATAAATTATTACTCATAATAAACTTAAGTGAACAGATACATAACAAAAACTCTATTGAGTAATCAAAATAAAATGTGTTTTCTATCAAAGTACACTAACAATGAAATAACAAAAAGACACTTCTTACAAAAAGAACACAGTAAGAGCACAAAATCACAAAGTTACAAGAGCACACTAGAGATTCTCAGACAAACCTGCTTTCCCTACACATCCCTCCCACAACTTTAATCAATTTAAACATGAAAACATGGAGGCCAAACTAGGCACAGAGACTGTCAAAGTCGGAGAACCACGATCAATCAAGATCTGAGCCAAAAACTGAAATATTAGAAGAATAAGAAATAAATTAAAGGTACAACTAGTCATGGTGCTAGGAAATCTTGCTACAAATAACCTTACTACAAATAAGTAGCACAGGCTACATCAGTTGGATGGTAAGTTTAATGATATAAACACATAGGTTCTAAGTAAGGCTGGTCCTACTTCCAAAACTACCGGTACAACACATACTGGTACAGAAGAAATGTTATACTATTGCACTGAAAACAGGAGACCGTATACAGCTAGTTAAACAAATTGTGAAAATAAAACTGATTAAATGGAGAAGGTATAACATTGAACATCTCATACCTCCCACTCAAAAAGGGATATATGGTATGTAATCCTATAACAATGCAATTTGTCATTTCTAAAGCCTTTAAAAACTTACCCTGACAGCTTTAAATTCTGAAACACTTGACTCCCATGACACCTTCTGCATCACCCAACTGAGCCTAGCTCCCCAAAATAATGGAGTTCAACACCAATGATGAACAAATGCAACTGAATGGGGCAAAAAGTTATTATACAATTCAGCCTCAATATTACACTTTCTAGTTACTAGTAAAAATCAAAGATATATATCAAACAAGGTGGGTGCATCTCTCTGTTCCTTGGAGGAGACATAATTTTACTTCTCTGTGTTTAGTCTAGAATAGAATATTAATAACAGGTGAAGGAAGATGTAAGAAAAAGCTGCCCCAAGAGATTCAAACAATTTAAAGTCAGATGGAGCTGTATCAGGATATTAGAAATGAAACAGAGGTTTGCCAACAAGTGTACAGATTCAGAGGTGAACTCAGACATAGAATCCGCCCTTTCAGAGAGCTGTCTAGAGGGCTGCATGTTTGGCTCTCGGCTTTCATAGTGTGTGAAGAAAGTTTGGCTTCAGAACTAAACAAAAAGTAGCAATATAACAACGTATGATGTCTCACTCTGAGTATGAGACTGGAGGTTAAAAGGACAAAGAAAAAAACACACAAACCCAACAACAAACGTTTTGAGTCTCTGTTTGGGCTTTAATGTTAATAGTCTACCTATGAAGTCAAGCTATAATCAGTCTTTTCCAAATGAGTCTCCAGGGCCTGAAGTTGCTGCCAGGTCAAAAAGTGATGTCATGATGCAAACTTAGGCCACAGCCCCGTTAAGAAACAAACACCAAATCATGGCTTCATGCCATGATTGTTACACCTAATACAGCCTGCGATAAAAGTACTTTAATAACATACGATGTATTGCAACAGCTAGAACTGATTTATTGCCAAGTTCAGAGAATTTTTATAACGGTTTACCTGCTTGGCCCTCTTCCTTGCATCATCCAAAGATCTTCCTCTTTCTACTAACCGTTGAACCACTTTTTCCCATCGACTTTGTACACTGATAAGTAGATTCTTAATGAGGACGACATCTTGTTTCTGACTAAAATATTTGAGGTGTGTTCCAGTTTTATCCAGCTCTATTATCTGCTCACGGTGAGAATTCACTTCATTGGCAAAGACCTTTCCCAAAAAAAAGGGGGGGGATAATTAGAAACAAACGAAAAACTGACCTATCTTGAAAATGCTTCTGGTGTCATAAGCTGAAACTGTTTCAAAGGACAAAAAAAAGTTGTCAAACTACCAAATTCATGCTTTTGACATTAAAACAGTCTGTTGTCTAAAAAGGTCTAAAATCAGAAAGCTATCCATTTGAGTAATAGCATACCTTGTGTTCATCGATTTGAAACAAGACTGTGTCCAAGATGAGACTTGGCCGAGAGGCTACATTTAGGGTCTGTTCAGCCTGGGTAAGCCAGTTGATGAAGTCTTGGAGAGAATTGTGGAACTCCATTGCCAAGTTGAGGGCCTCTTCCAGTTTAGTCTGCAAGGACAGATTATTTAGTATTTGATGATTTTCAAGGGGTGTTTTTCCCCCAGTTTAACCACTCTCTAGCAGATTTCTTTCCCATCGATACTTATTTACGTGTAATCTATATTTTCTAAACAATTTATGAATGTAATGGGCCTTCACTAAAATACTGACAAACCAAATCCCTCACTGCAGCTAAAAACATTTTAATATACCTAAAATTGTGGGTTGGGGGCAGTTAATCCCAGAACACAATTACTAAACAGAATCTGTAAAAGGAAAACTTGACATTCATACAATTAATTTTGGGGATCCAAATACTATGAAATATATTTATGCTCTGTCAGTGAGCTTCTCACGGATTTTTGTTATGTAAGTGCTTGTTACATATACACAATTATCTCATTCTCTTGATCTCTCGCTCTCCCTCCCCTTACATACAGCCTTTTGCTTAATAAGTATGATTAAAATAGAATTATTTAACCATCCAGAATTTGAGTGGTTCACAAATTTCAAAATATACCTAGTAACACAGATCTATGATATCCCTTTATCTATGTTTGAATAGATACCTTTAATTCTGCTTTTCTATGTAAAGTCAGAATACTACTTTCAACTAACCCCACAAACCTCCTAATGTACACTAAGAAAATTTCAACATGGATCATGACAAATTCCACTGATCATGCTACTCAGAGATAAGGTAAAACCCCTGAAATAAAACAACTGAAACACTTATTCTATTATATTAATCAAGGCACATACTTTCCTTTCATTGAGTTTGGTTTCCACTGATTCCCATTTTTCTTTCAAGTTATTTATATCTTGGTCAATATTTGTCTCTGCAGATTTGGGGCATCTTGCAAGCATCTGTTGGCCTTTCTGCATCAGATTCCTATATGTTTCTTCTTTAACATTGAAGGCAGCACAGATCTCCTAAATTGAGATAGTATCCCCCCCAAGTTATATCATTTTTAAGAGAATAAAATCCAAGAGCTCTTATCCCAGGTCATCAAGCCCTGCCCCTTATCATATGTTCATCCCTATGCAGCACATGGAATAACCGACACATTCAAACTTTTCACTATATCGAAACAACACCTAGACCTACAGCCATACCCAGTCTACCTACAAATCTCAGAAATGCTGCTATCATTAACCAGCCATTCCGGTGTGGTAAGGTTTGTGAAACAATATTTTAAATGACATCAAGAAAGACTTCACTGTACAGTAACCAATTAGCTTTGTGACTTTTGGCTAGTAAGTTAACGTCCCTGAGCCTTAATTTCCTCTTCTGTGAAGTGGGTTCAGTTCTCTAAGTCTCTCCTTGGATTATGACATGACGACTGTAATATTTTTTGGTATAATTTAATTCTGGGCTCCGAAGATACCCAGTGGATAAAAAGTATAGTGAGACTCAGTATAGTGAGACATTTAACATGAATATTCAGACTTTCGAATCACACAAGCCAAACTTGTGGTACTATGCAAATATTATTTTCACTTATAACATTTTCAAAGCGCTCAACTAGAATGCAGAGAATATAGAGAATATAAAAAAATATACTGCTTAAACAAATTCAGAATTTAAAATCAATGAAACAAGAATTACATTCATGTAAAAAATTAAGACCAGTTTTAGTCCATTAATTCAATTATAATGTGGGTCAAATTATATAGCTCACTGAAAAATTATACATCCTATGTCTAACATTTTCAACTTTATAATTTTAAAAATTAAAATAGAATTCATAAAATTCACTTATTTTCAAGTATAGAATCCAGTGTTTTATTAGTCTATTCATAAGAATGTGCGACCATCACTACTAATTATAGAACATTTTTATTGCCTCAAAACTTGTTAAGCCTTAAAAAAAAAACCTTTCTAAACGTATTTATAATATTACCTACTAAAAGCTTTTAATCCTAAAACAAAACTTTTAAATACAGCTAAATCTCAGGAAACCGTGAGGTTTTCTGGTTTCCTTGATTTCTAACACAACCAAACCAAAAGAATGTGACTAAAAGTGTATTACAAATGTCAATAGCTCTTTAGAATCCTTCAAATTGTGGAATTCCTATAATCTGGTAAATTATATCAGGTTATACAACAAATTCATTCTAAATACCCCACCCAAAACAAATAAACTGATACCTAACATTTTCCTAAAAGTAAAATATTCTAAAGATAAGCTTTCTGCTTTCCAATTTTTTACTTATATTCTTTTAAATTAACATTTTAAAATATTTGTAATTAGAGATTAATTCCAAGTGTGTTTGTTCAACAATTCATTAAACTTATACTGAATGGACACTGTAATAGCTACACAGGTACTTCCAGGAAAAAAAGAAAGTATCTGGAAGTCAGTTAGGTTTTATGGAAAAGGAAGACAAGCACCCCCAAGTTATGATTTAGTCAATTACTTTTTCAGTGAACAAATAGGTCTGTTGTGGTGCACACACAAACCACCACCACCACCACAACAAAACTGCAAACAATAATTTTCTAAACCAATGAACATACATAAAAGGTTTCTAGAAAATTCCATACTGGATTAATAAGATTGACTTTAACTGCTCATGGCAACTGTGAAGTGAATAAGATGTTACTGCTGTAGTGTTTCTTCACAACACCTAAAGATGGTTACTTCCTCTCCAAATCAGCAAATTAAAAATTATTTCGAAACAGTACAGGTTTAATAAGCTCTTACAACAAAATTAGACATCTGCTAAAAAAATACAGACTTTAATGTGCAATGGCCCATATCTTTTGTCAAATCCCTAAGTACTTCTACTTTTATTTGTAAGATACTAATTATCAGCACTTGAATATTAAAAAAAGATTGATGAAAATTCACAAGTACAAAAATTAGAGTTTTCAAAATCTGAAACAGACTTTTTTCTCTTAGAAGTTTTAGAGATGAATTATAATGGGAAATGAATAGGAAATGTAAATAAATCAAAGGCAGTCTAAATTTAGTTTGTCAGTCTGTATTTCTATGGAAAAAAGCCAGAGTCTCAAGTTTCATTATTTTTTCCTTCTTATCCTTAAGAATTGACAGTGCCACAAAATCTGGGTGGGAACAGCCCACAGAAACAATGTTCCAGATTGGACAATGAAACAAGCCTCCCGTTGGCCAGGTCTGATATAGGTGTGAAGTGGAAGATACAGCCGTATCACCATTAAAAAAACAAGCAAGTTTGTTTTAACAGAAGAAAAACATATTTTCCAGCCTTCCATTAAACAAGCCGGGGATACCATGCTTACAGCAATAATTTTTAAGTCAATTCTGATTACTTCAGGGGTGTTTCTTTTCACTCAAGGCGCAACAGTTTATAATTTACACAATGTTTATTACTATCCATACAAGTTTATTATTTTATGGGGGAAGGAATGCTTCTAAAGAATATCTAGACTTCTAAAACCTCTTGTCATCTACTGACTCACTAACCTTTGAAACAAAGAATAGGCTCTGACTTGAAAACAGTAATCAATAAATGGTGTTCAGCACTTACACACACAAGAGTTCTGCTGTAAAACCTTCTCCCCCGATTTATTTATCACCAAGGCCCACACAAAACAGTCAGTTTCTTAATCTGAGGCTAGAGCTGTAGGAAACAACATACTTACCATGTGGGCATTAAGCTGCTCCCTGGCTGTTTCTGGTAAACCTCCCAGAGGTTTAGATGCTAACAGATGGCGCTCCGTGTCCGTCAGCCACTGCTGCAAATCCTCGATTTCGCCATGGAACCCTTTGGCCTAGAGTGACAGAGAATTTTAAGTCGGGCCCATAGACCTTGTCACTTTCAAGCAGAAAACAAGGTTTAAACAATTCAGCCTGCTAAGGCTCTCTATAACTTCTTAAGGAGGGCCAGGTGCCACTAGACTTGTTTCTTCTTTAGGAGAGCGCTAGTAGACAAGACTATTACACTAAGAACCAGAGAGCTGTGTTCTCATCAGCACTCTTCTTTATCCCACTTATTTTTACTCCTCTCCTTGAGGTACAAAAATTAAACAGGGGTCTGTAAACCAATGAAAGCATTCCATGTTATTTTGGTCTTGAAGACTAGTTTCAGAATGTATTCTCTTATTCACCTGGCGCAAGGCACCATCCAGCAGCTGCTTCCTTTGTTCTGTTTTTTCCAAAACATTTTGCCAGCGTTGATTTAAAACCTCTAGCTTGTGTTGAAGGCTGCTTGCTTCTTCTCCTGCACTTGATTCAATTAGATCATTTCCTGCTTTATTAACGGCTTCCACTGTGGACTGATGGGCTAATACATCATTTTGGAGCACCTGAAAGTATTAAGAGAACACTATGGATGCTAATTTGTAACATGTTAACATCACTTTTAATGCAATTATTTTATTTCCTGGTTATGAAATACTCTGAAACAAATACATCATTTACATAGAAATTTAACACTAATGAAGTTTTAAAGTGATGGACTTCTTTTTCCTTAACTTTGCAGCTTTCTTTCACGTCTACCAATATCCCCTGAAATGATTATGTGAGACCATTGCAAGTTCTTCCCATTAAAATAACTTTGCAATCGATGACATTAAGTATCTAGGCATTACAATCAAAGGTAACTATTACTAAGTATTCTAAAAGTATTCATTTGATTCAATCTCTTTTTAATTGACCTTAACCTCATGTCTTAAGTAAGCAGTTTAAAAGCTATTATTTCTATATATTCATTTTCAAATATAAAATTATTACATTCCTAAGATGTACAGTACCATGTTTTATAATTAGCACTCTCAAAGGGAAAAATTATCATAGAATATTCTTTTATCTTCTCTCATTGGAATGGTGCTAGAACTAACTGCTAAGTTGACAGGAATCTTGGGAGTACCTAACACTAATGGGAAAGTGATTTATTTCACTGTATATCAGGGACATGCAAGCCCAATATTCCAAAGTTTAGCTGCTGTTTTACTAGAAAATACACATATGAAATGCTTACTACAGAACCCAGTAAATAACGCCTTTCTATTCTATTACACAGTGGAAATGTAAGAACAGATAAGTAACTCTTAAACACACTAACATGAGGCAAGAACGGTAAGTGCAGGAAGCAACAGCAAGGCTAAAAAGATCAATTTCTTATACTGAAAAGAATTACACTTTAAAGAACAAACAGAGCTTAGTAATAGTGTTCTTTCAAGAAGACTGTAGTTATGTTTTTGGAAACAAGAGGAGGAACCTTCCTCTAATGTTAGTGAAAGTCAATGATAATCCTTCTCTCCACTCACTGACTCAGGATTGTCAACAGAAAAGAAACATCATTTCCCATCCTCAGTAAAACATATCACATCTGGAGGGAAATCCAGACCAGGGAGGATTTTCAGTAAAGGGCACTACCCATCTACGATCACTGTTTCTCTATATATACTCATTGTCTGAGGCATTTGATGAGGGAGTATTTTTCAAAGACTTTAAAATCAACTAAGGAGTCTCCTTTATAATAAGCATGAACTCTGACATGTTAACAATAGGAATCACTTTTAAAAGATAAGACTGAAATATTCTCATGGCCCAAATATAAAAAATAATTCTGTAAAATTGATTTTTCTAAGTGGCCCGAGTCCCGCTATATAAGCCACAGCCTATGAGAGGGAGAAAAAGGCAGGGGAGGGATGGAAACATTTCATCCCTTACTCCACCAATCCTGTTGGCAGTTCTAAGTCCCTTAACTTTTGACCTTTGAGAAATGAAAGGAG
Source organism: Rhinolophus sinicus (assembly GCF_057876585.1). Classification (NCBI taxonomy): domain Eukaryota; kingdom Metazoa; phylum Chordata; class Mammalia; order Chiroptera; family Rhinolophidae; genus Rhinolophus; species Rhinolophus sinicus. The sequence continues at coordinate 84,650,869 of NC_142502.1, read as the reverse complement.
AAAAGGAGCTATTTCTAACTGCTCAAAGATAGATAAACAGAAATAAAAGATCCTTAACTAATTCCCCACCAAAATAACTGGATTAGGGTCCCTCATTTTCCCACCTCTACTGTATTCTACAAAGGTCTTGTTGCTGACGTATGTGACTATTAGGACAATTGCTACATGTATGAAATGTAGATGCTATAAATTCACACCAGAAGAATAAACATATTCTGTTTATATGCAGTCAGTCTGACTAGGCATTATTGCTCTTAACAGAGGTATAATATAGACATTAAATAAGGAAAATATCAATTATGTATATAGTAAGTTCTAACTGCTTAATCAAATATGGTTGGGCAATGTCTATAAATACAGACAGAACAAGGCAAAGAAGGAAGGAAAATTTAAATTAGGGAATAATTACTGTGGGAAATGTATGAAAAGAGGAGAACTAAAGCAAGAATAGTCAAAAACAAAAGCATATCATGATCTTAAAGTACTAAAAACCTACCTTTCACTTTAAAATGCTATTAAATATGTAAAATAATTCAAACATTTTCTTTTTTATAATAAAAAACAAGTTATATAAGGTTAGGACTTAGGACCTAACCTTAAATAAGATACCACAATTAATGTGAATGTTAAGGTTTCATGAAAGACTGTCGAATGTCAGGATAAACTCTCCTGAGCATAACCTTTCATTCATTACGCCTACTGACATGACACAGTGAATTTTCTATTAAGAATTATCAACCAAGTGTCACAAAGATGGAAACAATATAATATTGTGTTGCATATATCTCAAGATAAAAATTTTCAATTTATCTTTAAATCAAGTGCAGGATACATAAAAACTCTTTTAAACATAATATTTTTAAAAAAACTAATTCATAAAGAAAAGAACTAAGATACAAAAAGCCACTGAAAAGAGAGACAAAGAGACAGAAGAACAAACCTCAGCATAATGAGAGATGTATAGACAGATAGAAATAAGTTAGACATGCCAAGCAATCATCAAGTGAGAGACCCATGGAAATAAGAATGACTAGAAGGAAAACATACACACAACCTGCAATAGAACAACATTTTGAATTTATGACTTATTAGGCTATTCCCAACAACTTTTAAAACTATACCATATTAATCCAATGACAGGTATAATTAGGGATTGAAACCTGCAGTGTTTGCCATGTGGTCCTAACAAAATTTTGCCAGAAATTTCCCATCCTTGCTGTTTTCGCTAATAACTACCTTTAACAATGAGAAAAATATTTTAATTACAATCTTTTAAGAAGTACGTTTTAAGTAGTTTAACCTTTAGTTACACATGTCAAATACGAACTTGTGTTAAAATTATAAACTTGAAAAATGCATGAAGAAACAAAAAAAGCTGATGACGCTAGAAAAGCATGGAGAAGAAACAACATGCAACGACAGCTACGTACATGATGTTTGGCAAGTTCAATTTCAATAGCCTTCGGGTCTCCTCCAATAGGTTTCTGTTCATTTAGTAGGCCCTCTGTGTGTGTCAGCCACGCCAATAGCTCATCCAGAGCATGTTGGAACTGCCCCAGTGCTAACAGAGCACCTTCCAGCTTATGCTACAGAAAAAGTAGAGAGTAAAAAAATCCATTTACAAATTTGATACTATGAACAACATACATTTATTAAACAGGAGCAAAAAAATCAATTGTTTCCTGTTGCGTACGTCTGTATGCATATCCAATGAAGCCCAATCACCATAAACCTCTACATTCTAAGTCTGAAACTCTTTATGGTTAAAAAGTGGCATGTGAGAAGCAGAAAGAGTTCTAATGAAATAAGACAATTTAGGGGCTTCAAAAGTTTATATATATATAATCACCTAATTGTACTTGGTAATAATTATTTTACATTAATATGTAAAATTGAAATTTTATAAATTCTTAACAAAAGTCTTGGTATTTACCTGTCTGTTGATAATTCTTTCATCCAAACTATCCCATATCAATTTCAGTTCCATCAATGGGTCTTGAACAGTGTGTTTGTCACTTTCTTCTGTTACTTTCTTCAGCAAAAGCTCTGCTTGATGGTTCAGTCTTTCCATTTCTATCTGTTGTTGATAAGCCTCTGACTTAAATAGCTATTTTTTAAGAGATATACAAGGAAAATTTGTTACCAACAGTAACTTTAAACAAACAAAATATTCTATGGATTAGATCTATTCTAGCTCACAGTTATTATCAGGGGGGAGGGGTGAAGAGGAATAAAAATGTAATACAAAAACACAAACAACCCAAATGGGCAGAGGACATGAAGAGACATTTTTCTAAAGAGGACATAGAAATGGCAAACAGACATATGAAAAAATGCTCAACCTCACTAATCATTAGACAAATGCAAAGAAAAACCACAATGAGATACCACCTCACCCCAGTCAAAATGGCTATCATCAATAAATAAACAAACAACAAGTGCTGGCGAGAATGTGGAGAAAAGGGAACTCTTGTGCACTGTTGGTGGGATTGCTGATTGGTGCAGCCACTATGGAAAACAGTATGGAGGTAACTCAAAAATCTGAAAATGGAACTACCTTATGACCCAGCAATTCCACTCCTAGGTATCTATCCAGAGAAATCCAAAACTCTAATTCGAAAAAATGTATGTACTCCTATGTTTATTGCAGCACTATACACAATAGCCAAGACATGGAAACAACCCAAATGCCCATCGGTAGACAACTGGATTAAGAAACTGTGTACATTTATACAATGGAGTATTACGCAGCCATAAAGAAGAATGAAATCCTACCATTTGCCACAATATGGCTGGACCTAGAGAGCATTATGCTAAGTGAAATAAGTCAGACAGAGAAAGACAAATACCATATGATCTCACTTACATGTGGAATCTAAAGAAAAGAATAAATGAATTAACTAATCAGAAAAAAATGTAATACATGGTTTAATGATGAAAAAATTAGAGATAAAAAAATATAAGGGAAATCATTTCTTTTTATTCAATGTTTTCTGACGGAGAAATGTTTCTATTTTTAATTTTGATATTTTACTTTTGTTCTCTACAATAAAAAAATTCAACAAATTGCAAGACTGAACTTACTCCAAAATCTAATTACATATACTGGGGGTGCCAAAAAGATGTACACATTTTAAAAGATGTTATCTATATATTACTTTTTGAAGTTGAATTGAATTACAGTAGCAATGTATCGTATGACGTTCACTCAAAAGATGGCATTAATCAAATGAATGAGAGCATCATTCATTGTATTACAATTTTAACAGTTTTTTCCTTTCTTAAAATGTGTGTACTTTTTTTGGTGCCTTCTGTATTTAATAAATAAGTTTTGAAATTGTAGGAAAAGAAGAAAATAAAATATATATTGATATATATGAAACTCAGAAATAATATCTCCAGGAAACTCAAATTAGTATGTCCTGCTCAAAAACATATCACATCTTGCATCCACTGAACATTTTATGTTTTGTGTAGCTGTCCTATGTTCATTAATATTTAATTATTCCTATGCCTCCCCCACTGCTGACTCAGAATAACATTATTCACTCTCCTGGTGCTTACTGACACGTATTTAAGAATCTCGGCTTTACCAACTAATAAAGGTTAGCAAATGGTTGCTTGTAATAGGAAACTGTGCTTTCATAAAATATTTATTTTAATGTATAACAGTAAATAATTAAATGTAATAAATGACATAAGTAACTATAAGTAAGTAATAAAGCAGTCCCTTAACCTTTTCAAACACTTGAAAATGGTAATTAAAAAATAATAAGGTATAATGAATACTTGCTATGTACTAGTTAGTCTCAACAAAATTATAGAGAACATAATTTTATCCTCAATTTAAGCTAAGGACACAAACGTGAGACCAGTTAGGTAACTTTCCCAATGGCGTTGAGCTAGTAAGTGGATGAACTGGGATGTAATCTGAGACAACCTGATTTCAGAGAGAGCGTTCCTAACTTTCCTATATATGAAAACCACTGAGATATATGCAAATATCCAAAATAAATTCTCCTTCACACCTATACCTATAAGGGTATCATGTTACCACATAAAGTATATCATGTTACTACATAACCAGACAGGGTTTTAAAGAAAAATAAAATTGCACTCTAATGATGGTAATAGTAAAATTCTCAAAAAAATCCCACGTTTTTTTCTAAACAAAATATTCTGTATCACTTTTGGAGCTGAAAATGCTACAATTCTAAAGCCAGATAATAATTTTATATAAAAATCTAGTAGAGTTCACTGAAAATGGTGTGATGTCTCTGGATGGACACTTAAAATTAGGAAGGAAATAGCTGACCCCACTTTGATAAGTGATCAGATCAGCACAGAAGAATTCAAAGAGGAAACAGTCCAGCCATTTTCACAGCTGGAGATAAAGAACCACAAAAAAAAAAAATTACAGAGAAAAGCAGATGGACAACAAACATTTACAAAACAAACATTTTGAGAAACACAGTTATCCTATGGATGCTTCCACAGCAGGGGTGTCCAAACTTTTTTCAACATTTCTCACCAAGGGCCATATGCAGTAAAACACACAAACAGCTGGGCCACTCACTCGAGGTGAAGTACGTATTGCCTCACCTGGTTTATTTAAATAGACTAAATATATTTTTGGAATTTGCTGCGGGCCAATTAACAATGGATCATGGGCCGCAGTTGGCCCACGGGACGCAGTTTGGATACCCCTGTTCTATAGCCTGGAAGACTAAATGAATTATTCTGAAGACAATGGAGAAAATAATGCTGTATGTTTATTGACAACAATAATATACTACTGAATAATAAAGTTATAAAAACCCTTACAGTATGATCTATTATACATATGTATAAAATACACACACACATGCTCCCCATACCTCATCCTACCCTCAACATGAGACTATCTGAAAGGCTATAAATCATGTCTCAAGAGTGGTTGTCTCTGGATACATACATTTTGGGTGGCATTTAAAATGCCACTTTTTTGCTTCTTTATATTTTCTAATTTTTCTATAACAAACATTAATTTAATGAGAAGAAAACTACTAGTATTTTATATCCTTTAAGAAGCACTTACATATTGCTTATTAGATGCAGGCATTATATTAAACGAGTTTCATAATCAGAATGTTATTACTTCAGTTAATGTAAAATAAATAAATCTGTGTAAAGAACCCTATGAATCAAGAACTTAAAAATTCAATGTCTTTGATAAACCAGTTAGCCCCTACCCATACCTTTAGCTCTTCAATCTGTTGCTTTACAGTTTCAAGATCTGTTCCGATTGGAGACATTGAAGCTAATTTACCACCTGCAATATCTACCCAGTCGAATATTGCCTGAAAAACACATTAGCCCATGTGTTATTATCACAGTACATTTGAAATTGCTACAACATCTCGGTGTTACAGAAAAGTACAATCATAAATCTGTGAAGATATACAATGAGCCTATTTTATAAATAATTAAGATGGTTCATTTAAATAAATAAAAGCAGCAATATACCCAAACAGTTGTCCAAACTATCAAATAGATGTAACCTACAATTGTGCATCCAAGTTTGCAAAGGAAATTCTACCTTGAATAAACTCTTAGAATATTAAAAATAAAGCCCATTTGGAAAAAGTTTTCTATGTTCTCTTACATCTGCCTAAAAGCAGACTGTGTCAATATACTGAGAGAAAAAGATTGAAACCCATCTGCTTCTTCATATAATCAAGTAGTTTATTGTTCAGCACTTGAGAAAAATATTGAGCTCCACTAAACCCTTACATATCATTTAGATTAGCATTAAAATTCTGCACATATAATGATTAACATTAAGACCATTATCCTGAGTTGCAACACAAACTTCAAAATCTCCTGTTTTCTTGTTCTATTTTAGGAAATATGAACATTCTAAAAAGGCTCAACTCACATTTTTTTTTTCCAGGTAATAAACACACAAAATTATTTTGCACTTTAATGAAGCTGCCAGACCATATAGTAGGGGGAGAAAATCTTTGGAAAATATCTGGTATTTGAAAGTTAACACTAATAAACCCTAAGAACTTAAGCGGCAACCTGAGAAATAAAATTTATTTTACTTTATAATCAACCTTGACCCTCTGGAATTTCTGGAGCTTCTGACCTCTAGCTACAGCCAGCCACAGATATTCAATTAGTCAAGTGGCCCTTCACTCGCACAGGTGATGCTACTAACCGATGATGGGCCTTGTTTCCCAGCAGAGGTTATGAGGCCGTGTAAGTCAAGGGGTCCAGCCTGTGCCCTCCTATGGTTGGTTAATGGCTCCTGAGGTGAAATAGCTGCAAGTGGCGACCATGCCATCTCTAGCCATGAAGGAGGGCACAACTCAATAAGTTACCAAAGTATGCGACAATCATGACCTGGCCTCACAGATTGATGGCTGAAGCTTGATCAGTTACTGGTCACTGATACCTAACCAATAAATTATGACTTTGTTAGAAAAAGGGGAGGGGCAGAGGGGGAAAGTTATAAAAAGGTCTTGTTTGTAGTGAATTATTTTCATCTATTTCCAAAGTTCAAAAAACTCTTTTCACCTGGAATGAAGCCTGGCTTATGATATTAATTTTTATAAACACAGAAATGGAGGGCTATAAGAAAAAGGAAAAGATGTTCTCATCCGAGCTTTAAAAAGAATATTCACTTGGTGTTATGGAAATACTTAGAAAGGCTTTTTCCATATGGTAGGAGGGATGAAAGATTAAGTTCTTGCCAGCCTTAACATTAGGAAATGGAATAAACTTAAGAAAGGTAGGGAAAGAAATATTCCTGAGTTGGCCTCAACTAATGAGATAATTTTTAATATTGAAACTTAAAAAATAGTTAATGAATTGAGTGAGAACTCTTAAGGCATGTGAAAAACAACTATTAAAAGGAATTATATACATATGTGAAAAAACCAAAAACACTTTTTACACAACAGATTATGACCTAATAAAAGAGAAATCTATTTTAGTTCATGGGGAATGCTGGCTTTGAATCAAATTTCTTTACTTCTGACTTTAGTTAAACTTGGTGATATTTTTAGATAGTGTTTACTCCTTTCATCTTATTCCACTCAGCTTTAGAATAGAACTCAGGGTCAGTTCCATTTCACTGTCTGGTGCTGAGCCATTTACGAAAAATACTGTGTGGGAACATTTACTTTCACTTAAAAAATTAAAATATTTCTTTTCAAAGTCAATGTCACTGAATGTGTATATAAAAATTTGTTTAGATGTCAGAAATACCTTCTAAAAGGCAAAACATGAATTGAAGTAGGCGAAGAAATTACATATACAGTTGCAGCCCTGGGGTGATGCCAACGTGTAAATCTGCAGACATCAATTAGCATGATTCCTTCTCCCAACGGACAAACTGTAATCCTCTTACCTGCAGTCCATCCTGGTACTGCACGGCAGCCTGCATTGCCTCCTCAAGTCTGTCCACACGGTCTTTCCAAGCCTTATTTAGAGAATCCCATGCTGAATTTAACTACAATATAAATATTAGAACTCTTTTATTATCATACCTTTTCAACTACTTCTATCAAACATGCTTTAATTAACGAAATCTTCCAAAAAAAACAACAACAAATATTCTGATAAAAGTAAAAAACATGGAAGGTGTACCTCATCTATACTCTTCTTGACAATGGGTTTATCAGGTTCCCCACATGCGGTGATGAGTTCAGAACCCAGGCTAATAACTATATCCAGCTCTTCCTGTAGTCCGTCTATTTCTTCCCTTATGGACTAGAATAAAAAACAGCAGCCTTAGAGTTTTAAGCAAAACCACACTGAAACTAAAAAGATGCACATATACATTCATGGGAGTTATTTCTAAGGGGTGGAATTATGATCAATTTGTATTTTCTTCTTTCTGTCTTCTAGATTTCTGCAATAATTTTTTTTTTCAAAAAGAAAAGATAACAGAAGAATATTTTAAAGAAAAAATAGCATCCTTTGTTCGAGTAACAAGTGTCAAATGTTTATTATAAAGATAATATTTAGGAAATAATTCTACATAATAAGTACCAGAACAATTTTTTTTTAAATGTCAACTATACTAAAAAGCATAAAAACACATTTTGTTTTTCAAACCAACGAGTTTGGCAAACACATTTAAAATAGACATTAGTAAAACATGAGTTCAAAGACCTTACACAAAATAATGCATTTGTTTAGTACATTTAGGATAATCTAGCTCTGAATTTATTTTTATCCTAGGACATGTAAACTACAAAAACGACTGTGTCAGAAATGCAATATTCTACCTTTGTTTTCATCTTCTTGGTTAAATATATTTATTAATTCAAGAAGCCTTTATCAAGCATAAAATAAGCCCTAAACTAGGCACTGGGAATACAAAGAAAAATAGATATATGACTATTCTACACAAGGGGCTCTGAGTCCATTAGGAAAAACAGAGGTATACAATCAGTAAGTCATGCTATGTGTCCTTTGCATGAGGAAAGTATTATAGGAACATGGACAGACTAACTGATGAGTACACAAAAAATATTTTACATGGAGGGTAATAATCCAACTGCATCTTGAAGTTGGAGTGGGATGTGCCAGAAGAATGACAAGAAGTATATTCGAGGGTGAAGAAATAAAATGTGCCGAGATACAGATGCTAGAAAGAGCCAGCAGTTTGGGGAAAGCCACTTTGTGCACCAGAAGAGAAGGAGCTTGATAAAGCAGCAGTAGAGAAAGTGGCTTTGGAAACACAGGCACAGGCTCAGCTAAGATATAAAAAAGACTGACACCCTATTCTAGGGAATTTGGACCTTATGCAGGAGACAGTGGGTGCCTCTGCAGGATTTTACGCAGCAACACAATAAGAGCATGTCTAGAGAGACGAGACGACTGGCAGAAAGGGTAGGAACTTGGAAAGGAAAGACTCTGCCAGGAAGGAAATCACTTTGGATTACTTTACTTTAGAAATGAGAGAGAGAGAGAGAGAGAGAGAGAGAGAGAGAGAGAGAGAGAGAGAGAGACAGACAGAGAGACAGACAGAGACAGACAGAGAGACAGAGACAGACAGACAGAGAGAGACAGAGACACAGAGAATGAGACCCTGAAATAAGGCAGAAGAAATGGGGATGAAGAAATATACTGTAAGCAAAATTTGTGGATATACTCTATCTCCTATTGTAGCATTATGCATTCCATATTCAGAACTAAATATAAATTTTGAGTAATTCTGAATATTCACCAAAAGAATCCAGTTTATATTGCACTACAATGTATTTCTTAACTGTAAATGAGATATTCTGCTTACTTCTGCTGCTTCTTGCTGTTGTTTTACGACAGAGGGATCAATTCCAGGGTCCTCCAGATCCCGGATAAAGTCTTGAGTGTCTTTAGTGGTGACCACCAGTGACATGTGATCACACCAGAACTTTTCTGCTAATTCCATTACATCCAGTAACTTGGCTTCTCTTTCTTCCACCAGTGTGTGTATGTTCTCCCAAATGAAAACCATTTGGTCAAGCTTATCCTGAACAGCTATGGAGCAAAACAACATAAAAAAGGCAGTATGTTAGCCCATTTAAGCAATAAAGCCGAATGCTTTGCTTCACACCGAAACAGTGATTCAAGTATCAATAATTTTGGTTGACCCCAGACCAGTGGGTATCAGAGGGCCCAAGAGCCTATTCCAGACAAATGAAAGATTCCAGGGTATCCTGTTCCTCCTGAATGGCTCTTCCTGACAAAAGTAGATGCTCAAAAGCAAGAGACAACACCTAAGTTCACAGAGTTTCAAGTCCACCAAGGCTGGCCTTAATTATAAGGAAAGTGAAATAACTACCTAGGTATATTCTTTACGCTTTCCAAGTCCAGAGTGAAAATGTCTGTTCAGTCCCAGGAATGTAACAATATAGGATGTGTATCTGGGGCTTGTTTCCAGAGTACCATTAGCATGAATTCCCACTAACCTACTCACATTCTCTTCCTTTTGAGCTCCAGGTCATACCTTTAAGACGGTTGCCATGTCTGTGGCTGTGGGATAGAGCACCTATTATGTAAGGTAGTGAAGTCATTAAAAAAGTCCCTAGGTTTGGTCTTACTAGCGTTATGTTTTAACCAACTGCTTTAAAAGGCACGAAGAACGTACGGTTTATGTATAATGGCACACTTTGTATTTAACCGATTGATTTCACAAACACAGGCAGACATTAACAAGGGATTTATGTACACAGCCTTTCAAACACGTCATAATTTTCATATCTTTTCTAAAACCTGGCGTACTGATATGCAATTGGACTGTCAGTAAGCAGCATGAACATTTACAATTGTTTTAAAAGTAAAATTCAATTGTTTCCTTATCTTGAAATTATTACCTTTGGCAGATATATCTTTATCAGTGCCCCCAGATCGAGCAATCATCTCCTCTCCCCTCTTTTTAAGAGTTTCATACAATGGCTGTAGCTTCTCCATGTCTACTGACACGTTCTTGTTTTCACTGATCTGCTCTTTAATCTTCTCCACCTCAGCAGAGATAGAGGGTGGCTGCCTCAAGCGCTCCACAACGCGATCCAGACTCTCCAGGATCTGGTCTATCTTGTCGTGGAACTAGTAGTAAAATAAAGGGATCGTTTATGGGGAAAAGGTCTGTGACACCAAATGTGAAATTTAAATTAAAAAAAACACACAAACATCTATTTAATGCCACAATCAAGAACTCAATCTTAGTCCCTTTGTTAACAGATTCAGCCAAAGAGTTATATCCAGCTGGTGTATCAAGACATCCTAAAATCATGATTTATGCACCTCTCTGCGCCACACTACTTAATGTAGACTGGACTGTTTCTTGAAAATAATTGAGTATATTCGTTACAAAATGGTACACGTTAACATAGAACTGGACCACGTTACAGCAGCACCTTATCTACTGTTTCATCATGTTATCTTCACTTTAATTAATTTTAAATGTTCACTTCAATAATCTGGGTGTTTGTCTATCAAAACTGTTTTATTTACTTTCACTGATTACTATGCAATCCTAAAAAATGTTATATTAATACCTGTGAAATTCATGGGCAGTTTTGATTAGATTAAAAGAATTTCTTAAGTTAGAAGTTTCCTGAACTGAAATCTGTAAAAATTTAAGCAAAACAAAACCCTCCCCAACGTTGTAATGGAAGTTTGTATTTAATTCATAGTCAATCAAATTCATGAAAGAATTTTAAACTCTTGTTTGCAAAGGTATCATAGACAATGAAGCAAACTTTTAAAAACGTGTTCATTCATAAATTCTACACTATCTTCAACACTACAGGACTCACCATTGGGATTACAGAAAACGGACCACGCTGATGTCAGTGTAGCTAATAATAAATACCAAACGTTGCAAACAGAAACTCTGTAGTTAATTTAAAATTCAATTTCTCAAAAGATATCTTCAGAAAAGGAAAAAGAAACATTTTCCAACTTTGCATTTTCTCCGTCTTACTCAGCCTATCACTCATTCTTTCTCATGGCCTTCCAGTGAGTGTTTTATTAGTAATGATAATCACACTTTCTTTTATTTCTCCCAATGACATTTTACTCTGGATGGACACTTATTTAAATATTTGGACAACGATGACAAGTGTTATGTTTCTTAAGTGACTGAACCTTACTTTTTATTTTGTCTACAAGCAGACAGAGAAATACAAGAACTGGGCTCAAGGAAATATCACCTCTAAGAGACGAAGACATCAATCCTCAGAGATAATGTCGTGAAATAATTTTCATTGAAATTTAATCAGGAAAATGTCTTTCCACGCTCTGATGTTCAGAAGAACCCAATCATATTGCTGGTGTAAATGATTACCTGAGTTGATTGAGAAATGGCTTCATCCAGTGCCACAGCTCGCTTTTTGACATCTTCTTTAATTTGACTGTAAAGAGTGTCAGCTGCCACATACTTCTCTTGGATAGAAAAGCCTTCCTCTGGGCTCAATTCCAGTAACTGCGGCCCAGTTTTGTTCATCTTATCTATATGAGGCTTGTGTTCAGCTATCAACTCTCGTAGTTGCTATAACAAACCAAACAGTTTCTCAGTATCTCAGGATCACACCCCCATATTACAGCTGTCTACATCCCCAATGCATCCAGCTGGCAAGAAACTCCAAACAAACACCCTCCCATCACAAGGCATTTAACCCAGCATGGCTCATACAACTCTTTGCCAGAAAAAAAAAAAAATGCCCGATACAAAGATTAAACAACAGTCTGCTCATGTCAAAGTCCCTTTAGGGATACACACAAAAATGTTGGCTGAGTGAAATAATGAATCTCAGTTCGTTATGCATTTCATACCATAAGACATTTTGACAAGAGTATTAGCCAAGACTCATATTACCTAAAAGGATTCTGAACTTATTGTATGTCCCCAACCTACAGAGACCAAGCCATAACTCTTGGTGTCCCTTTATGCACAATCATGATGTATACAGAAATTATTTAAAAGGAGAAAGGGAAGGTAAAAAAAGAAGGAAAGAAGGAAGAAAAGAAGACACAAAGGAAGGAGAAGGGAGGGA